>NC_090444.1:1443986346-1445236346 GCF_031143425.1 Pleurodeles waltl | reverse complement strand
ATGAGCCACATTTTTACCTTCAATATTAATTTTACAACATCAACAAAATATCCACTTGCCATAAATATTCCTAACCTCAATATAGTAGTACCCAAGATATTATGATTTTGATATTTTGTGCAATCTGTATTATGATTTTAAGGATCTACATATGCTCCATAATGGAAACCTATGTTACTTGGGGCCTCATTACAACTTTAGCGTCAGACAGCCAGACCTTCACAGTGGCTGCTGCCAAAGGACTGCCATGTTGAAAGTCATACAGACTATCGTATTACAAGTCACACAACCCGGACAAGCAAAACACAGCCAAAAAAACAACACCAGCAGTACATTGGAGGGCGGGAAATAGGCAGTCTTTCGGCCAGCACTGATAGCCCATCAAACAACCACCAAACCAATAACAAGTTCAAAGTTGCAGTGGCAGTCATGAACTGTCTGAAGCACAGCATTTAGCGGCCACCATGATAATGCATTACACATTGGATGATTTTAAAAACAACCCAGCTGACCCACATTCACACACCAGACACACCTGCAAACCACACTATAAAACACAACCCTTCACACTCATCCAGAGCGCCCAAAATAAGAAAAAATCCAGTTTCATTTGCACCCCTTCATCTCTCATTGAGCAAATATCCCATAACCTCAAAGTACCCACATCACACCTATTTGCACCCCTCCACTCCATTTACTACCATTCATCTTATTACTAGCACCTATCTTATCAATGATTATTACAATTCACCACCATGTTACCCCAAAAAACCCTTGTTTCACTGAAGAAGAGTTAAGAGTCATGGTGCATGAAATCATTGGAGTAGAGTCACATTCATTTGGAGCCCAAGTTCAGCACACTACTATTGCAAAGAAAATGGATATGTGGCAAAATATAGTTGGCAGAGTGAATTCTATAGGTCTAACCCCACACACAAGGGATGACATTATGAAGAAGAGGAACAACCTCAGGGGAAAGGTCCATGCCATGGCATCCAGCCATTAACTGCATGTCCAAAAGACTGGAAGTGGGCCCCCACCTTCTCCCTTACATCTCACATCCTGGGAGGAGCAGGTCTTGGCCATCCTGCATCCTGAGGGCTTGACAGGAATACCTGGGAGAGTGGAGTTGGCTAAGTCACAACAAACAAAATGGCATCAAAATGTTTTTATATAAATGTCCACTGATCACCTTTTGCCACTCTCACTCTCGGCCCACTATATAGTCAAGTGTATACCTGTCCACAGACCCCTGTCTGGCCTCCAACATGTAAACTAGACTCATCTGGGCGAGCTACATCTCTGTATAGTGGATGTAGTACAGGGATTAAGAGCACTACAATTCCCAGCAGGCACTGTTCTAATATTACTGAAACCAGAACAGTGTAACCTTCTCAAATTTAACATTTAGTACAAACTCCACATTGAAGTGTATTTACCTGAGAGGATGGTATCTGTATATTCTGTGTGTAGGACAGGCACTGTCAACAAATCTAAGGCCAGGAAGGCCTGCTACTTTAACTCCATTCAACCACCCCACTATCCTCTGCCACTAGGACCCTTTAACCCAACCATTAAACTGTAATCACCTGAGGAGGATGGCATCTGTATAGTCGGTGTGTAGGACTGGAACTGCCAGAAATGCTAAGGCCAGGATACAAACAGATGTAGTTTACCCACCTGGGAGGGACCAAGATACCGATCAAGGCACACTCAGTGATGAGGCTAAACACCTAGATCTATCTTTTTTTTTTTTTAAAGATGTTTTTTATTGAGTCAAATACATGAACATTAACTTAACATTGCCAGGACAGAGATATGCAGTTGTGAATATATATGCATAAGGAATATTGTACTTGTAAATGCATATTTAAACATGTACATGAATTAGGCATATACAGCAATATAGTATCAAAGACTCCAAGTTTGAATAAAGAAAGAAGAAAGAGAGAGGGAGAGGGAGAAGAGCTTTAGGGACAGAAAAGGGAATCAAGTGATAGCCATGTGGAGAGAGAGGGAATAGGCATAAGTTACAGCAAATGTAAGATGAAATAAGTGTATATAAGAAGAAAAACAGGAAATATATTTACATTTTTTTAAAAGGAGGAGAAAAATCCATTTCCTTCGCAGTGCGTGAGAGATAGTTACTTAATGGCAACCATAGCTGATGACGTTTGAAGAAAGTTCCTGTTGAAACAAGCTTGTAGCTGTCAAGTCTATGATGACAACATACAGAATTCCACCACTGTCTGAGAGTAATGTTCTCCGAAGATTTCCAGTTAGAAGTAATAATAGAGATTGCAATAGAAAGCAAAAGGTCCACCAATTTTCCAAGAGGCCTGAATGAACTCCAGATATCGTGTACGCCTCCCAAAAACAGTAATTCCGATGACATTGGTAAGGAGATCTGAGCTATTGCTGAAATGCAAGACCATATTGAGGACCAAAAAGTAGATAGGGATGGACAGGAAAAAAACATGTGAAAGTCAGTACCCTGCTGAGTGTGGCAGCGCCAACAATTGTCATTTTGTGCTAGTTTGAATTTGTAAAGGTGTACAGGAGTGTAGAAAAGTCTATTATAAAAAAAATATAGGGTCTGTGTGAGGCTTGCAGTGCGTGCAGTGGAATGTATCTTATACCATATTCTATCCCATAAAGAAGTTGGCCAAACAACACCAAGATCTGATTCCCACAATGTCTCAATAGGTGATTTGAGTCTAGGTGAAACAGACGTTCATAAAAGTTTATAAATTCCAGCTGCCCTTGGATAATTAGAAGTTACAATCGGGTGTGGAGATGATGAAAGAGAAGAATGATTATGATGTATAAGTTTATTGAGGGCCTCTTGGACTAGAGTAGAAAGGATGATATATTGGGATTTCATGCGAATAGGGAGATTATAAATTGCTGAGAGAGTAGTAAAAGGGATGATAGAGTCTTTATGATATAATTGGGAAATGAGAAGAATACCTTTAGTCATCCAAGCCTTCCAACACAAGGTTTTACCTTGTTTCCTAAGCGAACTATTGTGCCAAATAGGACTGTTAAAGAATTGATTAATGGGGGTAAGATGCGAAATAAAAAACGGTTTCAGTAAGTTGACTGAATGGGAGATAGTGCTGGGCAACCAGAATTTTGGGGGGTTAGACATAAATATAATGTGTTTATGGGAAAAGGGAGAAATAAATGTTTCTTCCAAAGAGAACCATAGCTTTTTAGGGGCATCATTGAGTGTAGATAAATAGGGATGTATTTGCTTAATGCCAAAAGATTTGTGATAAGTTATAAAGTCAGGGAAATTAACTCCACCTTGTACTTTAGGAAGTTTTAATTTCGAGAGAGAGATTGGGGATTGTTTACCGTTCCACAGGAACTTGAATAGAATTTTATCAATTGAACTAAAAAATGGTTTAGGTATCTTAATAGGAAGCATCATAAGGAAGAAGTTAATGATAGGGAGAAGCATCATCTTAATGGTGTCCAAGCGGCCCCACCACGTGAGATATAACGGAGACCATTTCTGTGTGAGATCTACAAGCTTTGCAGATAGGATTTCTAAATTAGTCCTTAATGTATCCTTGAGAGTAGTGCAGTACCATACCCCCAGGCATTTAGGGGGTCATTCTGACCCTGGCGGTCGGTGATAAAGCGGCGGCCAACCCGCCAACAGGCCGGCGGTCAAAAAAATGCAATTCTGACCCTGGCGGGAACCGCCAACACAGCCCGCGGCGGTCACCGCCACAGCGCGGCGGTCACCGCCAACAGCCAGGCGGCAGACAATGTACCACCCACCCTATCACGACCCACCAATCCGCCACCTTTTCCGGGGCGGGAGCCCCGCCGATAAAAACACGGCGGAAACAGACATTTTCAATGGAAAACGCTCACCTCGAGACACTCCTCGCGGAATCCGGACAGCATGGAACCCGAATTGAACATCATACCTGCTCTCGTCTACCTGCTCATCTACCACGAGTACGAACTCCGGCGCAGACGTCAACGGTGAGTACTGCACCTACGACACACGGGAGGGGGGAGGAAGAAAGGTTATGGGCATACACATGCGACCCCCCCACCCCCCCAATATGTACACACCAATGCAGAGCAGGAAGTCACAGTGACACCACACAAAGCCCCTTTAAAAATACAATGACACAACCAAATTTTGAATACATTTTCATGTTAAAAAAATAGCACCTGGAAATAATTGAGCAACCGTGAAAAATATTTACAAAAACCAAAAAGATATACACATCAGTGTATCACTGAAGTAACAAGTCCTGCACATCCTACGAATCTAACATGTCCGTGGGCCAAGGTTCTGCGAAACAAGGGCAAAGCCCACACACGAGACCTGAGTCCTTTGGAGAGAACACTGCAGGGGCATCCGATGTCAAAACTACAGGCACCTCAGGGGGAAGGGAAGGGGGGGCCACCACAGCCACATGAGTCCACGACGCCAGATCCACGAGGAGCCACCATGCCCACTGTACCATCCTGGGGAGTCCAAAGCCACAGTCTCTCAAGTCTCTGCAGTGGGTGGGTTGCCCACTGGACCATCCTGGGGAGTGCAAAGCCACAGTCTCTCAAGTCTCTGCAGTGGGTGGGTTGCCCACTGGACCATCCTGGGGAGTGCAAAGCCACAGTCTCTCAATGTCTCTACAGTGGGTGGGTTGCCCACTGTGCCATCCTGGGGAGTGCAAAGCCACAGTCTCTCAGGTGGATTACAGAGTCCACTGGTCAAGGAGGAGGCATGGTGGGCACAGTGAACCATAAACAGTGCCTGAGACGGCGGGACCCAGCGCAGCAGTGCATGACATGGCGATGTCCAGCGGAGCGGTGCTTGAGACGGCGGGGCCCAGCGGAGCGGTGCTTGAGAAGGCGGGGCCCAGCGGAGCGGTGCTTGACAGGAAGGGCCCAGCGGAGCGGTGCTTGACAGGAAGGGCCCATCGGAGTGGTGCTTGAGATGGCGGGGCCCAGCGGAGCGGTGCTTGAGACGGCGGGGCCCAGCGGAGCGGTGCTTGACAGGAAGGGCCCAGCGGAGCAGTGCTTGACAGGAAGGGCCCAGCGGAGCGGTGCTTGAGACGGCGGGGCCCAGTGGAGCGTGCTTGAGACGGCGGGGCCCAGCGGAGCGGTGCTCGACAGGAAGGGCCCAGCGGAGCGGTGCTTGACAGGAAGGGCCCAGCGGAGCGGTGCTTGAGACGGCGGGGCCCAGCGGAGCGGTGCTTGAGACGGTGGGGCCCAGCGGAGCGGTGCTCGACAGGAAGGGCCCAGCGGAGCGGTGCTTGAGACGGCGGGGCCCAGCGGAGCGGTGCTTGAGACGGCGGGGCCCAGCGGAGCGGTGCTCGACAGGAAGGGCCCAGCGGAGCGGTGCTTGAGACGGCGGGGCCCAGCGGAGCGGTGCTTGAGACGGCGGGGCCCAGCGGAGCGGTGCTTGACAGGAAGGGCCCAGCGGAGCGGTGCTTGAGACGGCGGGGCCCTGTTCAGCGGTACCTGTCTTCACGGCGGGGCCCTGTTCAGCGGTGCTCTTCTGCACGGCGGGGCCCTGTTCAGCGGTACCTGTCTTCACGGCGGGGCCCTGTTCAGCAGTGCTCTTCTGCACGGCGGGGCCCTGTTCAGCGGTGCTCTTCTGCACGGCGGGGCCCTGTTCAGCGGTACCTGTCTTCACGGCGGGGCCCTGTTCAGCGGTGCTCTTCTGCACGGCGGGGCCCTGTTCAGCGATACCTGTCTTCACGGCGGGGCCCTGTTCAGCGGTGCTCTTCTGCACGGCGGGGCCCTGTTCAGCGGTGCTCTTCTGCACGGCGGGGCCCTGTTCAGCGGTACCTGCCTTCACGGCGGGGCCCTGTTCAGCGGTGCTCTTGCAGTATGTCAAGGGAGTCATACCTGGCCTGGACACCCTGCTCAGTCGCCCTCTGACCGTGCTGTGTCAGGCCCCTTCGGGGAGTGAGTCCTGTGCCCTTTGGTGTCGTCCCTTGCAGCCGGGATGGGGCTTGTGGGGCCCTCCTGCTCCGCGCTCCTGGTGGTTGTCCTCTCCGCCCTGCTGTCCTTCCGCTCCTTAGATGGGGCTCTCGGGCCCTTGCCTCCCCTGGCTGCTGTGGCCGGTGAAGTGGCCGGAGTCACCTCCTTGGGGGCAGCCGTCTCTGTCCGCTCACGGCGGCCCTTCAATTTCCGGGTCCTCTTGCCTGGGGGGGGGGCTGGCTGTCCCCTTGCTGCTCACCGAAGTGTTACTGCCGCCAAAGGGTGGACTCCACATGCCATGCACCACTTGCACTGTAGTAGTTGGGCTGGTGGTGGCTGAGGTGCCCTTGGGACTTTTCCCAGTTGGAGGGGGTGGGTCGGGGGAGGGAAAGAGGTCAAAAGTGGAGAGGTAATTTTTCTTGGGACCAAGCTAAGGGGTAGGAGTAGTGGTGAGAGAAGTGGAGGAAGAGGATGTGGTTGTATGAGAGCCAGGTGTGCTGTCCTTGGGTGCAGGTGACTGGGACGTAGGCTGTGGTGAGGTGGTTGGCTGTTGTTTGGGTGTCTGCCTGCGTTTGTGTGTCTTGGAAGAGGGGGTGACAGACACAGTGGGAGAGGACACAGGCGACGTGTAAATGCCAGTGGGGGTGGTGACTGCAGGTGTGCGGACTGTAGTGGAGGGTTTGCTGGTGGTGGAAGAACTGGCTGATGTTGGGGTGCATGCAGGTGTGAGTGTAGACGTCACAGGGAGGGAGGAGGGAGACGAGGAGGACGGGGACACAGAGGTGGTAGTGACTGTTGATATGTCTGCATCTGTGTGTTGCTTGGGTGAATGCTTGTGTTTTCTGTGGTGCTTATGTTTGGATGAGCTGGCCTTGGGTGTTGAGGTGTGTGCAGGCTGGTCTGATGGTGTGGATGGGATAGGTTGAGGTACAGGAGACAGAGAAAGGGTGGAGGCAGATAGAAGAGGGAGACTGGAGACAGGGACAATGGCTGCCGTCAGTGCTGAGGCCAGAGCAGTGAACGCTTGTTGATGGGCAGCCTGACCCGAATGAATGCCCTCCAGGTAGGCATTGCTCCGATGCACCTCCCTTTCCACCCCCTGGATGGCATTCAGAAGGGTAGTCTGCCCAACAATGACCGTCCTCACCAGGTCAATGAGCTCCGCACTGAGGGCAGCAGGGGTAACAGAGGCAGGGGCTGAGGTGCCTGGGGCGAAGGAGACGCGCGCCTTCCTGGCCGAGCGGGCACGGAGCGAAGACTGAGGGGCTGCTGGGAGGGCGGTGCTGGTGCGCTGGGTGGCGGCTGTACCTGTTGTTGCGGGGGGCACAGATGGTGCCGCCCCCGCTAGGGAGCTCCCAAACGAGGACGTGTCCGTGTCGCTGGTGTCTCCACCGGCCCCCGTTGTGGTGCTCCCCTCGCCCTCCGGATCACTGGTGCCCTCGGTGTCTGTGTCAGTGCCCACCGGGGCATGGTGACCTGCAGCTCCCTCCTGCTCCGACGCCAAATCTCCTCCGCCTGATGATGCTAAAACACAAAAAGACAAAGATTTAGGGTGGGGGGAGAAATGAAACAAAGTTGAGTGCATGCCTTAGCAATACCCTTTGCGGAGAGGACAGACACAGGTGCCTCGTGCACTAAGTCGCGAACTTGGGGTACACTACTCAGTACTTCTGACTAGGCAAACAGGTCTAGGGACAACACACGCGCACATGTGTGATGCTGGAGCATGGGTAGCTGCACTTGGCACCCTACAGAGGTGGGGGGCGGGGGCAGAGGGCCATGCCTAAGGGAGCGGACTACACTACAGAGAGCGCCCGGGCCTAATGTCACCCACAGCCCTCCTCCCCCACCCAGACGCCTCCAATGCGCATACAGATAGGAGAATGTGCGGATACTCACCCCCTTGTGTCTGCTGTGCTGTCCTCAAGCGCCCATCCAAATTAGGGTAGGCCACCGCCAGGATCCGGGACATCAGGGGGGTCATGGTGCGACTGGCACCCCTCCTAGGTCGGGAGGCCATCCCCAGCAGTGTTTCTGCGGTCTTCCTCGTTCCGCGGCGGATGTCTTCCCACCTCTTGCGGCAGTGGGTGCCCCGTCTGTTGTGGACCCCCAAGTTCCGGACTTCCTCGGTGATGGCACGCCAAATATCGATTTTCTGGTGGGCGCTCACCTGTTTGACATGTACAGGGTGGGAAAGAGAAACCGTCACATATCTGCATGTTTGGAGTACATGCCCCCCCCTCCCCAACCTTGTCATGGTTCCCATTCTCTCATCTGTCGTGCGTTGCACTCCCCATTCCCTCCACACCCCACCAACTTACATCCCCCCCCTCCACACAGGCATAACCCATTCAATGTGCATTGAGTGTACTCACCTGTTGGTCTGGAGGACCGTAGAGTTGCGCATACTGGGGGAGGACCCCGTCCACGAGCTTCTCCAACTCTTCTGAACTGAAGGCGGGGGCCCTTTCACCAGTAGCAGCAGCCATTGTTACTTCCAGACCGAGTTCACAGCAGCACTTGCAGTATAGGTCCTCTCCTGTGGATGATCAGGTCTCGAATGATTGAGCAGATAGAAAATGGCGGTCACGCCCGCGGTGGTGCGTACCGCGCCGTTGCGTCCCGCGACCGCCGGCGCACATCGTCATTGGCTCCTGAAACCCATAGGCTTCAATGTTAACCAATGCGTCTTCGCACAGCGGTCTTCGACCGCCTACCGCCACGGTGTGCGCCGCCAGCGCAGTTACCTCACATCCCATTGTCCCACTTCACAGGTCAGGCATCGGCCATTTCAAGGGCCCACATGGCTTAATTTCGAATGCGTCACAGAGGCCTAGGCCTTGCAATGGCACACATACAAACATATCAAACCATACATTTACCTGTACTGTGCAAGCTGTGTTGTACGTACCTGTGAGTGGATTGACTCTGTACTCCATATTCTCCTTCCTAGGCACCGTCCGCTGGGACTAGCGATGAGAAGGAGGAATCCTCACGTGTACCGGCCGCTGGTGGACCTGTCCACAATGGAAGAACGCAACATTATACTACGATACCGACTTGACCGAGCCTCCATCCATGAACTGTGTGCCCAGCTGGAGCCAGCCCTGATGTCCCCCATCCGCCAACCCACAGGAATTCCCCCTCTAGTGCAGGTTCTGTCTGTCCTCCATTTCTTTGCAACTGGCTCATTCCAGACAACAGTGGCCATGTCATCTGGGATGTCTCAGCCTATGTTTTCCAAGATCTTATCCAGAGTGTTGTCTGCCCTGATGAAACTCATGCGGAGCTACATCATTTTCCCAGAGGAGGGTGATTTGCCTACAGTGAAAGCTGATTTCTATGCCCTTGGACACATCCCCAACATCATTGGTGCAATTGATGGGACCCATGTGGCTTTAGTCCCCCCAAATGACGATGAACAGGTGTACAGGAACAGGAAGAATTACCATTCAATGAATATCCAGGTGGTCTGTTTGGCTGACCAGTACATCTCCCATGTAAATGCCAAGTTCCCAGGGTCAGTGCATGACGCGTATGTTATGCGAAATAGCAGCATTCCCTATGTGATGGACCAGCTACAGAGACAGCGTGTGTGGCTAATAGGTGACTCTGGTTACCCCAACCTGCCGTGGCTATTGACCCCAGTGAGGAATCCCAGGACCAGGGCAGAGGAACGGTACAATGAGGCCCATGGGCGTACTAGGAGGGTGATTGAGCGAACCTTTGGGCTCCTGAAGGCCAGGTTTAGGTGCCTGCATATGACAGGTGGATCCCTAATGTACTCACCAAAGAAGGTGTGCCATATCATCGTGGCGTGCTGTATGCTCCACAACCTGGCTTTGCGACGCCAGGTGCCTTTCCTGCAGGAGGATGGTCCAGATGGTGGTGTTGTAGAAGCCGTGGAGCCTGTGGAGAGTGAAGAGGAGGAAGACTCAGAGGACGACACAGACAATAGGGACAGAGTGATACAACAGTATTTCCAGTAACACACAGGTAAGAATCACCCACGCCATTTCACAATTGCTTATAGCCTCCTGCATCTGTACTTTCTGTAGTCCCCCACAGATGTTTTTCATTAATTTTTGCCTTTCCCTTCCCTTCTCAGTGCTGTCTGACTCAGTACCTGACTTCTGCTTGGTTCGCCCATGAAATACAGCGTATTGACATTGGTATGTTGTCATGACTAATTGACAGAACAGAAATCGAACAGTAATATGTAATACATTTGTTAATAATACAGCATGACTCAAAACAGATTTGTGTGCAAAATGTGATTTATTTACAGTGCTAGATATCGGTACATGTGATTCTAAGGGTGATGGGTGGGGGTGGAGGAATATCCATGGCAGAGTCCAGTTCTCAGTCTCACAGGTGCATTGTCCTTTTGCCTGTGGAAGGATGGAGCATAGGCAGTTCATGGTTGGACAGGGTGGCAATGTGGGACAGTGGGAAGACTTGAGGGGGTATGTCCTGCTGGCGGGGGTCTTGACATCCTACTCTGTCTTTTTTTTTGGTCTCAGGCTCCTCTTACGGGGTGGTTGTTCTTCAGCAGGAGGTGGGGTTCTGGGGGGCTGTCGAGGTGTTGGGACCTCCTGTCCACTAGCGCCGGCGGAGGTGGTAGGCTGTTCCTGGTCCGGGCTAGTGACAGGGGCCCTGTGTGGTGCACCATGGTCCCGCAACGCATCCTCTATCCTGTGGAGGGCCAGGACGATGGTCCCCATTGCGGTCCCGATGATTCTCAGCTCCTCCCTGAACCCCATGTAGCGTTCCTCCTGCTGTGCCTGGATCTCAGTGAACCTGGCCAGTACCGTCGCCATCGTTTCTTGGGAGTGGTGGTATGCCCCCATGATGGTGGTGAGGACCTCTTGGAGAGTGGGTTCCCTGGGCCTCTCCTCCCCCCCCTGTCGCACAGCAGCCCTCCGAGCTGCCCGGTTTCCCCCGGCCTCTGTCCCCTGGACGGTGTGCCCGCTACCACTGCCCCCAGGTCCCTGTTGTTGTTGGGGTGTTGGGTTAGCCTGGGTGCCCTGTAGTGGCAGACACACCGCTGATTGAGCTGTCCTAGAGACAGAGGCATGGGCCTGCTGGGTGGGAGCTGTGCTGGTGTTGGCAGAGGGGGTCGGGTCTGGTGTGGCCTGTGGCTGCCTGAGGGGAACCGACTGCCCAGAGGTCCCCGATGGTCCGGGCTGGTCATCAGGTTCACTGTCGACAGAGCTGCTATCCTCAGTGTGGGCCTGATCCGGTGGTGGGATGGACACTTCTGGACCCTCCTGGCTGGTGTGTTGTCGTTCGGGTCCTGCATGGGGTAAGAGAGTTTGGTTATTGTTTCTGTGTGTACAATAGCGTGCGTGTTATGGGTGCCCTTGTCCCCCAGTGCAGGCATTCCCTTGAGGGAGGTGTTGTGAGGGTAGTTAGTGGGGGGGGGGTTAGTGCAGTGGTCATGCTTAGGTGATGGGTGCCCATGATTTGTGTTGGCATGCAGGAGTTGGTGTTGGGATGGGTGGGTTGTGCTGGTGAGACATTGTCAGGGAGGATGTGTGCTGGGGGGTTGGGGGTGAGGGTGGGGGTGTGGGTTGGCATGCTGGGGGGGGGGATATAGTAGTTGAGATTGGACTTACCAGAGTCCATTCCTCCGGCTACTCCTGCGAGGCCCTGAGGATGTTCAAGACATCTTGCTCCCACAATGTGAATTCGGGAGGGGTGGGTGGGGGTCCGCCGCCAGTCTTCTGGACCGCGATGTTGTGCCTGGAGACCATCGATCGGACCTTCCCCCGTAGGTCGTTCCATCTTTTGCGGATGTCCTCCCTATTCCTGGGATGCTGTCCCACCGCGTTGACCCTGTCCACGATCAGCTGCCATAGCTCCGCCTTCCTGGCTATACTGGTGTGCTGCACCTGCGAGCCGAAGAGCTGGGGTTCCACTCTTAGGATTTCCTCCACCATGACCCGGAGTTCTTGGTCCGAAAAGCGTGGGTGCCTTTGGGGTGCCATGGGGTGGTGTGGGTGAGGTGTGGGGTGGTGTATGTGATGAGGAGTATGTTGGTGAGTGGTGCTTTGTGCTACTATGTGGTGTGTGTGATGGTGTAGTGTGCCTCAGTGTGTCTTGCTTTGGATTGTCTGCTGTGTCTCTCTCTCCTTCTCTCAGTAATTATGGTCGCAGGGGTTTGTGGGTGATGTGGGTGTGTGTTTTATAGTTGGTTGATTGTGTGGGAGTGGTGTGTGTATGTGTATCAGGTGTGTGTATTTCAAATTGTCCAATGTGGCTGTGTTTTGGTGATGTGTGTGTATTCTGACTGCCGCGGTGTGTACCGCCAATGGAATACCGCGTTTGAATGACCGCCGTGTGGATTCGTGGGTCGTAATGGCATGGTCGTATTTCTGTTGGCGTGACGGTGGAGGTTTGGTCATCTCCAGTTTCTCGCTGCCCGCTGATGTGGCGGGCTGCAGTGGAGGACGGAATTTTGGAGGTTTGGCCGTCGTGGGTCAGAATGACCGTGGCGGTTAACCGCGGCCGCAGCGGTGTTATGGCGGTCTTCTGACCGGCGGTAAGGGCCTTTTACCGCCGAGGTCAGAATGACCCCCTTAATCTTAGAAGAATTCCAAGATAATCCTGCATCAAGGAATACAGAGCCAGTGCAATGAGCATTAAGTGGTAAGACCACTGTTTTGTCTATATTAAGTTTATAGCCAGATACATCAGAATATAAGTTGAGCTCATGCATGAATGCAGGAAGAGAAGTGTCAGGGTGAGACACGAACAAAAAAATATCATCAGCATATGCCATAAATTTGATGTGTGCATTATTAATTTGAAACCCCGTAAATTGTTCAGACGTTTTTAATTGGTATAGAAAAGGTTCAAGAGCCAAAATAAATAGTAAAGGAGATAATGGGCATCCCTGACGAGTGCCCCTTTTAAGAGGGAAAAAAGGAGATCGGATACCGTTTGTTATAACCGAGGAACATGGTGAGGAATAAAGAATGGATATAAAATTTCGGAATTTAGTACCTAGTCCATGCTATTCCAATGCTTTGGACAAGAAACCCCAGTAGACCCCATCAAAGGCCTTTTCTGCATCCAATGATAAAGCTGCCAGAGGAATCTTAAGTTTAGATGCCTTGTTAATAATATTTAAAAAAGTACGGGAATTATCTGCTACATTTCTATTAGGGATAAAACCAGATTGATGAGAATCAATAAGGTCAGGTATATATGGGAGTAAACGGAGAGCTAAAACTTTGGCATAGAGTTTACAATCAGTATTAATTAAAGATATGGGTCTATAATTTTTAGAGTCAGTCGCATCCCGATCTTTTTTGGGAATAAGACAAATCATGGCCTCTGTAAATGAGCCAGATGCAGAACCTGACATTATAAAATGATTAAGCAATTGAAAGAGTTTGGGGAAAAGAGACTTAGCAAACTGAATAAAGAATTCTACTGTGAAGCCATCTGGGCCTGGAGCCTTACCCTTGGGGAGAGATTGTAAAGCTGTATATAGTTCGGTAAGTTTTAGGGGTTGGTCTAAAGATGAGAGGTCAATCTGCAATGGGTCCCTTGGTTTGCGATTAGAGAAATATTGGTTGAGAGATTCAACTGTTGGTATGTGTTCTGGAGTGCATAGGTCCTTATAGTAAGAAGCGAAACTCGATGCTATATCTTTATCTCTAAAGTGTTTAACACCATTGTTATCTGTGATAGATTAATAGTTGTTTTTTCTTTTCTTTGTTTCAAATATCGAGCTAGAAGAGAACCAGCTTTATTGTTACCACCATAATATCTGGCATTTATTTTCAGGAGGGTGCTGCATGCTTGTTCGGTAGTATATTGGTTAAACTCCATTTTAGCTGAGACTAGTGCTTCAAGATGTGATTTACAAGTTTTGTGAGTATAGTATTCATGTTCTAGGGACTTTATATTTTCAAGGATGGAAGTCGATTTTTGTTGAGCAGACTTTTTTTTTGAGTGAGCGGAACTTATGATGAAACCCCTAGAGGCTGTTTTGAATGCATCCCACACAAAATGAAATGATAGTTGATCACTATCGTTGATGTGAAAGTATTCTTCTATAAACTTACTGTAGGAAGCGATAAAAGTAGCATCTGAAAGTAGAGAGATATTAAACCTCCATGAAGATGTTTTAGAACCATTAAGAAAAAGATCAAGGTCAGTAATCACAGGTGCGTGATCTGAGATCAAAATAGCACCGATTTCAGAGTTGACCATATGTTGCAATAAACCTTTACTCAGAAAGACATAATCAAGCCTGGAATGGGAATGGTGGGTAGGAGAATAAAAAGAGCATTCCAAGAGGTCGGGATTGCATACTCTCCAGGAATCAGAGAGAGAATGGTGTAAAATAAAGTTTTTAAAAAAAAGCTTTGTGGGAGGCATGTGGAATAAAACGTGACGTGGAACGTCTGTCCAAAAATGGATCGAGAATTTGGTTGCAGTCACCACCTATTAGTAAATTATTTGAGGAATGTTCAGAGACAATATGTGAAAGATTCTTCCAAAAACTTGGATCTGGATGTGTGGGGCCGTATATATTAAGGATAGTAAGAGAAATATTGTCAATTGTAAATGTAACAAGTACCCAGCGACCTTCTGTATCTTGATGCTGTGAAATTATGGTAGGTTTGAGAGATTTATGACAGAGTATGATTACCCCATTTTTGTTTGTGATGGAAGGGGAGTAGAAAATGTCCCCCACCCATTGTTTTTTAAGCTTAATTGCCTCAGAGTCGTTGAGGTGAGTCTCTTGCCACAAAGCAATTTGGCATTTCAAACGAGCTAGGTGAGATAAGACACGCTGACGTTTAATGGGGTGTTTAAGTCCCTTAACATTCCAAGTACCAGTTCTAAGTTGCATAACAAGAAGTATTAATAAACAACTGCTGTAACAATGGAAAAACTAGGCATATCAATTTTGCAAAAGCAAAGAAATGAGGAAGAAACAAGATAGTAAAGAAAAAGAAAAGGAGGAAGATGACCTCCAGAAGTTTTATATACATGGATGTGGCAATACAGGGACTAAAGTCCACGAAAGCTAAAAAAAGCAAGATAGAAAGTGAATACCCCGAAAGGTAGAGGGACAGTGGAGAACCTGAAAAGACAGGCAAGAGTGGCTTTAGCACAAGAAAAGTGATATTAGATATTAAAACATATAAAGGCGAGTTTCATGGAAGAAAAAAAACAAAAAACATACAAACGAAAAAAGTACCATTCAGGATACCAAATAACGTAATAACTGCAGTAAAGGACTGTGACATGAAAAACAATAAAAATCAAAGCTTAACAGTGGAACGTGTAGGAGAACAGTTTGGATGGTGAGAAAGGGATACAGTTGGGAAAGGAACATGAGGATTGCACAAAGAACACTATCTAAATAAAAAATATATGTATATAAGAAAATAAGAAGATGCAGAGATGGAAAACCATGGATATAAATATTAAACATAACCATTACTACTAAACTGTCCAAAAAAAAGGACATTAAAGACAAATTAAATTATATCTTCAAGTAATTGCAGATGCTCCTAGTTCCATTGCTTCTGTTTTGTGTTGGTTAATAAACGTTTGTAGTGCTGAAGGTTCCTCAAATGAGTAAGATTTGTCATTGAATGTAATTTTGAAAAGGTATGGGTGAAGAAGACCATATCGAATATTCAAGGATTTGAGTTGTGGACGTAAGTCCAAAAACTGTTTGCCACGTGCAGCTGTAGCAGGAGAGAAGTCTTGTGTGAAAAATACTTTATGACCTGACCATAGCAAAGAGCCCATCTTTTTGGCTTCCGAGAGTATTTGCATCAAGTCAGTAAATTGGAGAAAGAGAATAATAATTCCTCTAGGATGTGCACGAGGGCCAGTTGAAGTCTGTGGACTTAAATGATGTGAGCATTGGATAGAGAGGGGAGAGGTAGGAGGCAAGCAAAGAATTGAAGGTATTGCTTTTTGAAGGAATGCAATCATGTTAGAGCCTTCAGAACCTTCTGGAATCCCAAAAAGGCGAAGATTATTTCTCCTATTTCTGTTTTCTAAGCTTTCAGTAAGCCTTTTAAGTTGAGCTATGTTTTTAGAGATCTGAGGATTGACAGTGTTACAATCTTCAAGGCTACTGACTCTCTGTTCCAGAGTACAAATTTGTTGTTCTTGTTGGGACCATTGCTCGTCAATACGTTGCTAAGAGGCATTAGTGTCCATCATAAAGGGCTTTAGTGCACGCAATTCCTCCATGACATCATCTAGAGTAAGATGTGTAGGTGATTTTGAGGGAGAATCAAGGTCTTTTTTTGGGCGCTTGACGGAGGAGGTGTTAGATGTTTTTTTCGCAACTGCACCAGCAGCATAAGATGAAGAGGCGCCATCCTTTAAAAAGACTGCAGCACTATCCATTGTTAAAGTTGATGGTAGAGAAGATTTAGGGCCTCATTATGACCCTGGCGGGCGGCGGAGGCCGCCCGCCAGGATCCCGCCCTCCAAATTACCGCGCTGCGGTCAAAAGACCGCGGCGGGTATTACGAGTTTTCCCCTGGGCTGGCGGGCGGTTCCAGTTAAACCGCCCGCCAGCCCAGGGGAAAACGACCTTCCCACGAGGAAATCGAGCCGGCGGAGTGGGAAGGTGCGACTGCACCCGTCGCGTATTTCACTGTCTGCAAGGCAGACAGTGAAATACATTTTGGGGCCCTCTTACGGGGGCCCCTGCCGTGCCCATGCCATTGGCATGGGCACGGCAGGGGCCCCCAGGGGCCCCGCGACCCCCCATGGCTTTCCCGCCATGAACTGGATGGCGGTAGGGGGGGTCAGAATCCTCATGGCTGCGGAGCGCGCTCCGCAGCCATGGAGGATTCCAATGAGCAGCGGAAAGTCAGCGGGAGACCGCTGACTTTCCGCTTCTGACCGCGGCTGAACCGCCGCGGTCAGAATGCTCATTGGAGCACCGCCAGCCTGTCGGCGGTGCTCCCGTGGTCGGTGGCCGCCAGGGTCAGAATGACCCTCTTAGTTATATGTGTGCGCACCACTCGAAGAGGATTATTAGACTTGGAGAAAGATGATGACTGGCAACTCTGAGAATGATGTGGTCTCCCCATAAAAGCCAGCAGCAATTTGGTAATAGGAAGCCAGCAATGTGAGGTGTTGATGAAATTATATTACAATAAGAAGCTGCTGCCAGACGTTTCCAACAACATAGCAAAATATATTAAAAAATATATACATAGAAAATCCTAAATTATTCTCTCATAACAGGCATGACAGAATACCACAAGAGCAAAGCACTTTACTGCACATAGTCAAACAATTGGTGACTAGTTTTTAGGGAACCTTCTGAAAAGGAAAAAAATCCCCTCCGTCAAAGGAAAGCATTTACCATGTTATGAAGAGCAATTTGAAAGAGCTCCTTGACAAGAACTGCCAGTGAATACTGAAGTTGAAAACCTCAGCTAAATGTGTTTGAAGAGAGAGGTCAAAAGTTCAGCTGGCTGTCAGAAGGTAATAAATATTCCATTGCAGAGGAAACTAAATTTGAAGAATCACATCCAGGCAAGCAGTTAAAAGTCAAATAGAAACATTTCTGTGAAAGTTTAGGTTTGTGCAGAGGCTTAGGGAGTTAAATGCAAATGACACAGATAAATAATTACCTCAGGCCCTCACAAGAAGTCTCTGAAATGACTTAAAAACTCGATGTCTCTGTAAGATAAAGGCATATTTATGCAGCCGCAGTGCTCCGGTGCTAAAAAATGCTGAAGAAATTAATAATTTTGTTGTGAAAGCATCTCCTTCTTTCCAGGAAGTGCTGAAGCCTCATGGAGCTCTAAAGAGCAGCGGTCATCTTGCGGGACCTCCAGTCACGCCCCCCACCTAGATCTATCTTGAGCAGCTATGCCAAGATGTCAAAAATGTGGACAGGAAGGACAGCTCAAACTGTGGACCAAAAAACATTAAAGATAGTTTAAAGGTGCCAAAATGCATCATCTGAATGATATTGGCAGCAGACATATTTCCAAGGCACTGACCACATGATGCCAACTATCACATGTACAAAACGGTTCTAAATCTGCCCTCATGACAGTCAAATATGTCTTAAGCTGACCTAAACCACATCCTTACTAGCCACTGTTTTCACTGCACTGCTGGCAAGATATGAGCCTATGGCCATACCTCCAAGAGGTAATAAACTCAGACATCCTGAAGCTAGTAGTCTGAAATATAATTGGACTGTTACTCAAATTTCAGCTCGACACAGTTGATAGCATGTGTGCCTGTCATATTAGGCAAATCTGCAAATCCAATGTGTACATGGCCTTAGTCAAAGGTCACTGTTAACTATTGGAGGTAGATTTCACAATGCAACCTGTAATATTCTGTCTCTCACATCAACAGGTCTACCTGCCACTTGTGAGACAGAGACCACCCAAGAGACTGCCACTACCCCATGGATGAAGCACTCAGGTAGGACTCCATTCCTGAATGGGTTGAATTAAGAACAGTTCTGGCCAATCCAGGCAACCTGGTCAGACAACACCTGTCAGCCTCTCCGTAATCACATCCTCTCCTCCCACTCTGGTTGCCTCAACATCTCTGGCAAACAGTCACCCCAAACCTGTGTCCCAAGGACAGTGGCAACAATCTTGTGCCTCCCCAGTGCAGGATCCTGAGTCACAGCAAGACACCTCTGACAATGATGGGCCTGGAACCAGTAGTTGGGGCAAGCTGTGCTAGGGGCGAGGCATGTGGGGTAGGTTGCGTGGGAGGGATGGTGTGAGCCAGTGGCATGTGGCTGCTAGGGATGGTTCTGGCCAGGACACCATAACCCAAGTCTTGGGAGCATACCAACAATCCCAAGGTGGGAGAGGCCAGGTACTTGCTAACCAGAGGTAGATTAAGAAGCTACAGAGGGGCTTCCATCGGGAAATTTGTGAACAGTGGGAGGCCCACAGTAGCAATATGGCCTTCCTAACAGTGGTGCTGAGAGACATCAGCACCATCCTGAGCAGGGGTTGTCAACAACACCAGACCACTTCCATTGGCCAGTCTATTAAAGCACCTTCTACATCCAAGGCAGCCACTGGAAGGGAGGTCATGCCACAAGAAGGACCTGCCTCAGCATCCCTGCCTCTGTAGCTGAAAACCCTTACACCGCAAGCAGGGACATCCACCCAAGCATCCAGTAGATGCAGATGGCAAGATGCAAACCACTGCCAGGAAGTAAGCCCTGTCTGATTCACTCTGTTGACTGTTCTCCAACCACTTTCCATTTTCAATGCTTGTAGGACACTAGACCTTGGACTTTAAATATTGTGGCATCCATCACAATGCTTACATCCACCATGACTGATTTCTCCACTCTCAATTTCTTTTTTCAGAGTTTTACCTTATTTTTATGTGCACTTGTTAATACACATGCTTAACACTAAAACAATGCCTACTAGCAATTTTTTATCATTGTAAGATTTTGAATAATAAATCCAAGTGATGCCAATGAAGAATACATAAAATGGCAAAGGAAAGCATGGGTAGCAGCATACAGAGGATTACTGCCAACACAATGACACAAGTGACTACTCACACCAAACATTTTATTGCACTTTACAGCACATAGGCTGCCACAATGAATTATCTGTCATAGCCAAGAATGGCAGAAATATGTTGAGTCAGGCTAGATACCTCAAGGCACCATCCCTGGACCACAGAAGAAAGGGCTGTGTCAGACCTTGTCCCGTAAAATAGGCTAACAGATTAGTGGATGTTTTCAAGAGCTTGAGCCTTATCACATACCAGAACCAGGTCTACCAACTTGACATATGCCATGACACAGACAGAGGGCAGTACAACAATCCCTAATCATAGATCCATCCTATTACCTTGAACAACCATCTGGTGGTATGATACAAACCTATGTCAGTGTTGTGGCACAGGCATTGTGGCCGGCAATGAGGAAAAACTTCAACAGCTACATACAGGTCAAACAGAATCACTGTCAACATAATATGAAGGGAGAATACATGGACTGCACTGGATGACAACATGTATCAAAGGCATATGACCACACACATGAGACAACTGAATCAACACACCACATCAAACAAGTGTATTGAACACTTCAGAATTTCACCCACCCACTGTCCTAGCTGCTTTTGGCAAAGGACATATACACACCAAATCTTTGACCAACATTCCATGTCCACTTCATATGTCAGGACAGCAATAGCTACATGCCAATGTCACAACTCTGAAATGCCCACACGAGACCTGAATAAAACACAATGCAAGGAGTTTAGGAAGGAAATCTAAATGCATATGACCATAAACTCATATTAGAGTTTAGTAGATCCATTCACATTTCCATGAGACTGACACAAACAAAGAAGAAAATGATGGTCTTAGCTTATTTTCAGTCTGCAATCCCAACTTGGCTGTACACTGCTTGGCGTGGAATCCCCTGTTCTTTGCGAAAAACATACCTTAGTCAACTCATCCTGTCAACTACAGTTTGTCATACTTTTAGAAATGGGGTCTCTGGTCGGCAGTCAGTTTGCACTCTGTCCAAGCAGGGGCCCTCACTCTAGACAGGGTTACACTCATAAGACAACCTCTGCTCACTCCCTTGGTGGCTTGGCACAAGCAGTCAGGTTTATCTCAAAGGCAATGTGTAAAGTATTTGTACCAAACACACAATAACACAGTGAAAACACTAAAACATGGACACCACACTAGTTTAGAACACTAGGTAATATGTATCTAAATCAAACAAGACCAAAGCAACAAAATCAAAAATACACAAGTCAAGATATGAATTTTCAAAAGAATAAGAGTCTTACTCCAAAAAAAAACCAATGGAAACATTGTTGATCCACAGAGTACCTGGTTTGCATTAACAATAAACACGGACGGGCGAGCGCGCATCAAAAAAGTCAGCAATGAGTCAATTTCTTGCTCATAAGTGAGGGTGTGCATTGTTCCTTCTTTGGTCGGAAAGACGATGTATAGTTTTTCTCTCCGGCAAGAGAACGATGCATCGATTTCCGGATGGGGCACTTCGGATCTGTGCCGGCTTGGGTTGATTTAAACGGCCAGTGATGATGTGTGAGAAATCCAGCCACACGGTGTTGAAAAACCACACTACATGGGGTTTGCATTGTTATCAGCAGCCGCAAGCGGGTATTAGGTCGTTTCTCCAGCAGTGATGCATCAATCTCTCAGCTGCGATGCAGGTGGAACATGGATTTTAGCCGCAAAGTCGGTGCTGCGTTGTTTTTCAGCCACGTTGCAGGTGGTGCGTCTACATTTTCCCCGCACAGTGTTCTGTGTGTTGATTTTAGTCCTTGTTCTGCCAACTTCACCTCACAAGGGACCAGAGACTGCATAGGGTACCACTAGGCAGGGCAGGATTCTCAGCAGAGAGTCCAGGTGCTGGCAGAGAAAGTCTTTGATGGTCCTGAGACTTCAACACAGAAGGCAAGCTCAGTCCAAGCCACTGGGGATTCTTCACAAGCAGGAATATACCACAAAACCCAGTCTATCTCCTCTTTTAGGCAGAAGCAGCAACCGCAGGCCAACCCAGCAAAGCACAGTCAGAAGCAAAAGGGCAGTACTCTTCTCTTTGGCAGAGGTTCCTTTTGATTCCAGAATTAATCTGAAAATATGGGGTTTTGGGTCCATTGGTTATACCCCTTTCTGCCTTTGTAGTAGGCAAGCGTCAAAGGAAAGTCTCTGTTGTTCACAAGATCCTGCCTTGCCCATGCCTGACCCCAGATACACACCTGTGGATTAGGGACTGCATTGTGTGAGGGCAGGCACAGCCAATTTAGATGTAAGTGACTACTCTTCCCTACATTCCAGCTCAGATGGCTCATCAGGATATGCAGGCTACACCCCACCTCCCTTTGTGTCACTGTCTAGAGGGGATTTACAAACAGCCCAACTGTCAATCTGACCCAGGCAGGGAATACACAAGCAGGCAGAATCACAGAATAGTTTAAGAAAGAAAATGCCCACTTTCTAAAAATGGCAGTTTCTATCTTCTCTTAAAGGGAAACTGTTTGTAAAAGATATTTAAAAGCAACCCCCCTGTTAACCCATGAGAGAGATGGGTCTTGCAACAGTGAAAAACTAATTTGGCAGTATTTCACTGTTAGGACATGTAAAACACATCAGTACATGCTTCACTTTAAAATACACTGCACCATGCCCATGGGCTACCTAGGGCCTACCTTAATGGTGTCATACATGTATAAAAAGGGAAGGTTTAGGCCTGGTAAGTGGGTACACGTATCAGGTCGAATTTGCAGTTTAAAACTGCACACACAGACACTGCGGTGGCAGGTCTGAGACATATTTGCAGGGCACAACAAGTGCTATAGGCCCTCTAATATCCTTTGGATTACAGGCCCTGGGTACCTCTAGTGCACTATACTTGGGACCTACTAGTAAATAAGATATGTTAATCATGGAAAAACCAATTACACAAACAATTTACACATTGAACACTTGCACTTTAGCACTGGTCAGCAGTGGTAAAGTGCCCAGCGTACCAAGCAGAAACCGAGTCCAGCACACAGTCAAGCATAGGAAGCAGAGGCAAAAAAGACAGGGGATAGCACACCAAGGATCCCAGGCCTAACACACACAAGCCCCGGAATTACGTATTACCACACACTTTTATTCAAGTAAATAATGATGGATGAGATCTGCCCAGAAGTCTTCACCTTCCCCCTCATCACTGTCATCCACACTTGGCATTTCAGGATTCTCACCCAGTGGCCCTTCTAGCTCCCACTTATGTGGTATATATGGGATGTTACTCCTCTGGGCAATGTTGTGTAGCATGCTGCAGGCCAATATGACCACACATACTTTTTTGGGTGAGTAGAGGAGGGCTCTAACAGTCTTGCCTATGTTCCTAAATCGGGATGTAAGGAGCCCCAAAGCCCGCTACATGATGCTCTGTGTTCTTTTATGGGCATCACTGAAGTGGACTTTCCCTGGTGTAGTTGGGTTCCTCACAAGTGTCAACAACCATGGACGGTTTGGGTATGCAGATGTCGAAGTAAGCTTCAGCAAGGCCTACTAGTACAAGGGGTTAGCCCTTCTCTGCACAAAGTCCACAGACCATATAGGAAGAAGTTGACACAGAAACTGAAATAAATGACAAAGGTGGTCATTACAACCCTGGTGGACGGTGTTAAAGCGGCAGTAAGACTGGCAACAGGCCGGCGGTAAAAATTTTGGAATTACGACCGTGGCGGAAACCACCAACAAAGACAGCCACTTTAACACTCCGACCGACACAGCGGTACAAACAAACAGCGCAGCGGTCACCGCCAACAGACAGACGGAGGACGATGTACCGCCCACACTATTAAGACAGGCCAATCCGCCACCTTTTCCGGGGTGGATTCAACGTGGATAAAAACACGGCAGAAACAGGCATTTCGAAGGAAAAACGTTCACCTCTACACACTCCACGAGGAAGGAGGACACCATGGAGCCGGAACTTCATATTCTCCCAGCACTAGTCTTCCTGCTCCTGTACTAGGAGCACCAACGCCGGCAGTGAAGACCACGGTAAGCACTGCACCTACGACATAGGGGAGGGGGAGGGGGAGGGAAATAGCAGGGACACTAACACGCAACACCCCAACCCCCACCCCCACCCTCACCCACTACAACACACACACCAATGCATATCTATACATTACAGTAACACCCCCCAACCCCCCGGAAGAATGCAAAGACAAAAGGAAATGAGTGTAACCGTTGTAATATATCAAAAATCAGTAAGCAAATATATATATATATATATTATATATATATATATATACACACTATTCACAAAATATACACCATGATTAGTAGTCCAGGTATTGCACCATTCATAGTCCGTGGACCACTGGGCCCAAAATGCATGGGCGAGGCCCACACAAGATACCCGAACATGACGGAGAGAACACTGCTGGGGCATCAGATAGAAATAAAACAGGTACCTCAAGGGGAAGGGAAAGGGGGGCTCCTCAGCCAGATGAGTACACGACGCCAGATCCGCGAGGGGGCTCCATGCCCATTGATGTATCCTGGGGAGTGCAAAGCCACAGTCTCACAAGTCTCAACAGTGGGTGGTTTGCCCAATGCTGCATCGAGGGGAGTGCAAAGCCACAGCCTCTCAAGTCCCTACAGTGGGTGGTTTGCCCACTGCTGCATCCTGGGGAGTGCAAAGCCATAGTCTCTCAAGTCCCAACAGTGGGTGGTTAGCCCACTGTACCATCCTGGGGAGTGCAAAGCCACAGTCTCTCAAGTCCCTACAGTGGGTGGTTTGCCCACTGCTGCATCCTGGGGAGTGCAAAGCCACAGTCTCTCAAGTCTCAACAGTGGGTGGTTTGCCCACTGTACCATCCTAGGGAATGCAAAGCCACAGTCTCTCAAGTCCCTACAATGGGTGGATTGCCCAATGCTGCATCCTGGGGAGTGCAAAGCCACAGTCTCTCAAGTCTCTACAGTGGGTGGATTGCTCACTATTCCATCCTGGGGAGTGCAAAGCCACAGTCTCTCAAGTCTCTACAGTGGGTGGGTTGCCCACTGCTGCATCCTGGGGAGTACAAAGCCACAGTCTCTCAAGTGGATGCTGTTCTCCACTGGTTCTGGAGGGGGACTGGTGCCCAGAGTGCTTCATCCTGTGCAGGACAGAGGTAGTGGATGCATGTCTCCACTGGTTCTGGAGGGGGACTGGTGCCCAGAGTGCTTCATCCTGTGCAGGACAGAGGTAGTGGATGCATGTCTCCACTGGTTCTGGAGGGGGACTGGTGCCCAGAGTGCATCACTCATCCCGTGACGGTCCCAGTTGCGTCACTGCCCCTGCAGCTCATGGGCTAGTGGTGCTTGAGTTGGCGGTCCTTGCCCTGTTCAGCGGTGCTTGCCTTGGCGGTCCTTCATTGCCCAGCTGGGCTGTGGCTGGCGGTCCTTCATTGGTCAGATGGGCTGTGGCTGGCGGGGCCCTCCTGGGCAGCTGGGTTGTGGCTGGTGGGGGCCTCCTGGGCAGCTGGGCTGTGGCTGGCGGGGCCCTCCTGGGCACCTGGGCTGTGGCAGGGGGACCCTCCTGGGCAGCTGGGCTGTGGCTGGCGGGGTCCTCCTGGACAGCAACGATGGGGCTGGCAGGGTCCTCCTGGGCAGCGACGATGGGACTGGCGGTGGCCTCCTGGGCAGCAACAATGGGGCTGGTGGTGGCCTCCTGGGCAGCGACAATGGGGCTGGCAGTGGCCTCCTGGCCAGCGGGGATGATGGCAGTCTTCTCCGCCATGCTGCTCCTCCCAGACTTTGTAGGTTTCTTCTGCCCCTTCCCCATCCTGGGAGGAGTCACAGCTGAGTCCACACTCCCCCTGGACCCCTGTGAGTGGCTTGGCTGGCTGGAGTCTTCCCCCTCTCCCGCCGGGCACTGGCCAACTTCTGGTGCTTCACAGGGGGGGGGACTGGCTGTGCTGTGGCTCCGTGACACACTGGCTGGCCTGGTGGCCGGTGCACTCCACATACCTGTGACAACAGGCACCACTGGTCCCAGAGATTTTGTGGCTGAGGTGCTAAATACGGGACCTATGAGTTGGACGGGGGGTGGTGGGAAATAGGTTAAGGGTGGACAGGAAAAGTTGTTTGGAGACACTGGGACTGGTAGCTGGAGGGGGTTTGGGAGTGGAGGAAGAGGTGGTGGTTGTAGGAGGTGTAAGTTTTGTGGCTTTGGGTGCAGGTGCATGCCCTGGAGGCTGTTGTGAGGTGGATGTATGTTGGGTGGGTGTGCCTGTGTTCGTGTATCTTCGGAGGGGGCATCACAGACACACTGGGAGAGGACACAGGGGAGGTGTGAATGGTAGTGGGGGTGGTGAGTGCATGTGAGAGGGGTGTGGTGGTGGGTGTGCTGGTGCGGGACGTAGTGGCTGTAGTGGTAGTGCATGCAGGTGTGAGTGGAGACAAGACTGGGAGGGAGGAGGGAGACGAGGAGGAGGGGGACACAGTGGAGGCAGTGGATGTTGTTGTGTCTGTATGTGTGTGATGCTTGCGTGAGTGCCTTTGGGATGTGTGGTGCTTATGTTTGCCTGAGCTTCCCTTGTGTGGTGAGGTGTATGCAGGCTGGTGTGATGGTGTGCTTTGGATAGGCAGAGGTACAGGGGATTGAGTCTGGGTGGAGGAAGTTGGAGGGGGGAGGCTAGACACAGGGACAATGGCTGCCATCAGTGCTGAGACCAGAGTTTGAGAGGTTTGATAAAGGGCAGTCTGACCAGAATGAATGCTCTCCAGGACTGCATTGGTCTGTTGCAACTCCCTTTCTACACCCTGAATGGCATTCAAAATGGTAGACTGCCCAACAGTGAGTGACCTGAGGAGGTCAATGGCCTCCTCACTGAGGGCAGCAGAGGTGACAGGGGCAGGGGCTGAGGTGCCTGGGGCGAAGGTGATGCCCACCCTCCTGGGTGAGCGGGCACAGGGAGAAGGCTGAGGGGTTGCTGGGAGGGCAGTGCTGGTAGGGGGGGTGGCGGCTGTACCTGTAGAAGTGGGGGGCACAGATGTTTCTGCCACCACAAGGAAGCTCCCATCGGGGGACGAGTCCGTGTCACTGGTTTCAGCTCCTGTCACCGCCGTGGTGCTCCCCTTGCCCTCCATCCCACTGGTGTATTCAGAGTCCGTAGTGTGGGCCTCCATGGCCATGTGGGATGCAGCTCCCTCGTGCTCCGGTGCCACTGCTCCTCCTCCTGATGATGCTAATGCACACAAGAACAGGGAGACCGCAAAATAAGGGGGGGAATCAGAAGAAAGACAGGTTGAGTGCATGGCTTACCGCTACCGTTGGCGGACAAGACAGACACAGCAGCCCCCTGAACTACATTGCGCTGTTGGGCTCTACAGTGCAATTCCTAGGAAATGGCCTACAAGGCTATGGACGACATCTGCACACATAGATGACACAGGTGCATGAATAGCTGTACTTGGCACTCTACAGAGGTGGGGAGGGGGGCCACAGGGCCACGCCTTATGAAGGGGCCTAGCCTACGGAACTCTCCCTGGCCTACGGAAACCCGCAGCCCTCCTCCCCCATCCAGACCTCTCCACTGCGCGCAAAGTCAGCTGAATGAGTGTGAACTCACCCCCTTGTGTCTGCTGTGAAGCCCTCAAGCGCCCATCCAACTCAGGGTAGGCCACCGCCAGGATCCAGAACATCAGGGGGGTCATGGTTCGACGGGCACCCCTCCCACGTTGGGAGGCCATCCCCAGCTGAGCCTCCGCCGTCTTCTTGCTCCAGCGGCGAATGTCCTCCCATCTCTTCCGGCAGTGGGTGCTCTGTCTGTGGTGGACCCCCAGGGTCCGGACATCCTTGGCGATGGCATGCCAAATATCCTTCTTCTGGTGGGCGCTGACCTACATGAAATGTACAGGGGAAGAAGAGAAGTCCTGACCAACTGCACCGTCAAAGTGAGTGGCCCCCATCCCTACCCTTGCCATGTGGCACATGCACCCACCGTCTTTCATGCACTCAGAACTCTGCCCCCTTCCTTCTTACAACCAGCCCTCTCCACACAGGCATAGCCCATACAACATGCTCCCTGTGTACTTACCTGTTGGTCTGGAGGACCGTAGGGTAGCGTGTACTGGGGGAGGACCCCGTCGACGAGCTTCTCCAACTCCTCCGATGTGAAGGCAGGGGCCCTTTCCCCAGACGCACGAGCCATTGTCTCTTCCAGACCGAGGTCACAGCAGCACTTGCAGTGTACAGTGGGTCCTCTCCTGTCGAAGATCAAGTATCGAGTGATTCAACAACTAGAAAATGGCGGTCACGTCCGCAGCGGTCAGGTCCACGGCGGTGCGTACCATCACCACTGGCGTACATCGTCATTGGCTCCTGGGACCCATAGGGTCCAATGTTAACCAATGCAGCACTGCGTCGCGGTCTTCGACCGCCTACTGCGACGGTGTACAACGTCAGCGCAGTTACCTCAAATCCCATTGTCCCGCTTTAGAGGTCAGGCAGCCGCCATTTCAGGGGCCCACATGGCCTAATTACCAACTGTGTCACACATAACTAGGCCTCTCTCAACACACATACAGGCCAGATTTTGAGCATGAATCGTGTTCTGTGTAGACTGTGGGTACATACCTCTGAGTTGTTTGACTCTGTGCTCGCTGTTGTCCTTCATAGGCGCCGTCCGCTGGGACATGTGAGGAGATGGCGGAATCCTCCGGTGTACCGACTGCTGGTGGACCTGTCGACAATGGAGGAAAGAAATTCGATTATCACCTACAGGTTTGACCGTGCCACGATCCAGGAACTGTATACCCAGTTGGAGCCAGACCTGATGTCAGCGATCCGCCATCCCACAGGAATGCCCCCTCAAGTGCAGGTGCTATCAGTGCTCCATTTCCTTGCAAGTGGGTCTTTTCAAACAACTGTAGCCATGGCATCAGAGATGTCCCAGCCTATGTTTTGCAACATATTGTCAAGAGTGTTGTCTGCCCTTCTGAAACACATGAGGAGCTACATAATTTTCCCTCAGGTGGAGGACTTGCCTACAGTGAAAGGTGAATTCTATGCCCTTGGACATATCCCCAACATCATAGGTGCCATTGATGGGACCCATGTGGCTTTGGTCCCCCCCACAGGAGTGAACAGGTGTACAGGAACCGGAAGAGTTATCATTGCATGAATGTTCAGATGGTATGTTTGGCCGACCAGTACATCTCCCATGTGAATGCCATGTTCCCTGGCTCAGTGCATGACGCCTACATCATGCGGAATAGCAGCATCCCTTATGTGATGGGTGTTGGAAAATGGGTTATTGGTAGGGCAGGTAGGTACCTACACCTAGCAACAAGCCACAAACCTCCACATAAGTACAGTTAGGTCTCAGTAAATTAATCCCAGCTCTACCCTTGGTAGCTTGGCATCGAGCGTCAAGGCTTAACTTAGGAGACAAAGTGTAAAGCATTCAAATATCACAAAACAGTAATTAAATAAAACACAGGAAACAGTTTAAAAATCCGAAACCAATTTATAAAAATAGCTTATATTTTTATCTTTAAAATGACACAAAAACGATTAAAATCGGTTCAGGGGAATCGGAGATTTGAATTTTTAAAGTATTATTATTTTCTAGCGCTTAGAA
Organism: Pleurodeles waltl; assembly: GCF_031143425.1. NCBI lineage: Eukaryota > Metazoa > Chordata > Amphibia > Caudata > Salamandridae > Pleurodeles > Pleurodeles waltl. The sequence goes on along the minus strand of NC_090444.1, from coordinate 1,445,207,250 downwards.
ACAAAAAGCGCCAATCGGGTCATCTGGTTGCACCAGGACCGGGGCAAAGTCAAACTTTCAGGCCGACCGCGATGGAGCCCTGCTCGGCTACAAGTCGCGGGAGGCCTCGGTTAAAAAGTTACCTTCTGACTTAGTCTTTATTTTGAAGTTTTTCTTCACCGGGACGAACCTGCCAGTTGAATCCGACCTCCTGGAGCCCTTGTCCGGATACGCGAAGTCGGTTTCCTCGGTGGTGATTTTTACCTTCGGACTTAGTCGTTTTTTCGAGATGAAAATCCTTCGACCGGGGTAAACCTGGATCTTGATCCGACGTCCATGGAGCCCTTCTCGGATACGATGGCTGGGAGGTCCCGGTCAACTTTTTACGTTCGGACTTAGTCTCTTTTTTGGATGTTTTTCTTTACCGGGACGAACCACGAAGTCAGGCCGGGTCGCGGTTGAGGCAAGCCGGCTAGAATTTCCGCGTCGGGTCGGTCACATTATGGAGCTTTTTTTCAAAAATTCTCCAATCTTTTCCAAACTTCTGGGGCTTCACCCAGATGTTCTTTTAAGGTTCTTTTGGGGTCCACAGCTCACCCCAAAGGTCCAGAAGTTCTGTGATGGTCCTTGGGAAGTGCGGACTTCAACTCCCAGAATACACCTGGCGCAAACTCCTTTTTGGCCACTGGACAGTGGTCAGCTGGTCACTTTTTCAGGAGTTGGTGCAGGGGACTCTGGATAGCAATTTTTCACCTGTAGCAAACAGGGAGTCCCTCCTTGAACCAGTGGAAGCCAGGCAAAGTCCTTCTTGTGGTGAAGCCCAAGTGTGCAGCTGGTGCAGTCTTTCTGAGTGCAGGGTCCAGGTGCAGGCCAGGGGTCCAGCAGGGCAGTCCTTCTTCTCCTTGTAGTTCCTTCTTCTTGAAATTTGGTGGGGATCTGAGGCGTGGGTGCAGGTCTGCCAGTTTTATCCTTGCTCCTGGGTGAAAAGCAGGGGGGCCCTGGTTCTCCAATCAGGGACAGGGTCGTCCCCCTGTGATGACCACTTCCTGGGAAGTGTGGCAAAAATCCATCCCAGAAGGCAACAGTCTCTAAAAATCCAAAATGGATGAATCTGATTTTTGGAGGAGAGATCTGGCTGAGCCCACCCACTGGTGTGGCTAAAAATCATAAACACACCCCTCTCCTGCCCTCTCCTAATCTAATCAAGGGGGCACCTAGCTGTCTGGGGTTGCAGGATGTGGGGGTGTTGCTGGGTGCTCCAGATGTCCTTCTCTGCCTTTGAAGACCAGTTTGGCAGCCCTCCCCCTTCCTGCCTCACCATCTGCTGAGGGGAGATTCTCTCCCCCAAGCACATTCCTTTGTGTGAAGTCAGGCCACTTCACACCTCATTAAAGTAGCCTGGCAGAAGCTGCTGCAGGCTGGCCAATCAGAGCACAGCAGCAAAAACAATGCAGAGCTGAAATTGGCAACTTTTTAGGTAAAGTCTAAACTTTTTACCTGCACTAGTTATATTAAATCCAACAACTGGAAGTTGTGGGATTTATTATAACAATCAATTTGATACCAAATTCTTGGTATGTAACATTTAAGGAGACTTTAAAATTTAAAATAAAGTCTGCCCATTCTAGCCTATGAAGGCCATTTACTTCAATGAGGGAAATACGAATGTGGCTGTTTTTACCTCACCAGGGCTGATAAATCTATTTTTATAAAGTCCCTGCTTATAGTTACATGGCACCCAGCCCTAGGGGCACATAGGGCACACCTTAGGGGTGACTTATATGTAAAAATAAGGTAGTTTAAGACTTTGGAAGTACCTTTAATTCCAAAGTCGAATTTGCATATAACTTTAATTTAAAAGCAGCCAGCAAGGCAGGCTTGCTTTTAAAATGACACTGGGCACCTCAGCAATGCACCTAGGTGTGCACCACCTATGCTGTGGTCCCTAAACCTACATGCCCTACCATATACTATGGACTTATAGGTAGGTTAACTTAGCCAATTATAATTAGCCTAATTTGCATATCCATTTTACACAGAGCACAGGCCCTGGGACTGGTTAGCAGTACCCAGGGCACCATCAGAGTCAGGAAAACACCAGCATAAAGTGGAAAATGGGGGCAAAAAGTTAGGGGGCCTCTGCAATCAGCCCCAGTTTCTCACACAACCCCCCCCAGCCCACACGCCCAGGAGACTCAGCCCAACCCTGGGAGAGTCTTCCTGGCTTGTTAGGCGAGGAAGACAGTGAAGAAAACTGGCTGTCCCTTTGCAGGGCCTACTCTGCCTTATATCCTCCTGTCAGGGTCACTCCCTCTGGGTATTGAAGCCATCCCAACAGTAAAAGGACCCAACCCAAACTGAAACTTCCCTCTAGGGGGGTCTTCCTCCTCTCTCTCTGCCAACTTGGGTAGTGAGGTGCCCACCTCCCCTACTCCTAACTTTGCTAGGGCAAGACCTAGCTTACCCAAAGAGGTCACCCAACACTTGAGCAACCCCACCATGACCAACAGGGTCAGGGGGCCTACTTTGCTATTGGCCTTGGGGTCTGCCTCCCAGGCCAAGTACAGTGCTGCCAGGAAGGCTAGCACCCAGCAGAGGCTACTGACAGCTGTCAGTACCCAGAACCACACCCTAAGCTCTCCACTGACAGGTGGCTGAGCTGCTTTAGGGGCATCTTTGGGGTCCTGGCACCCCTCTTGCTGTCTAGAGTGGGGGGCTACCACCTCCTGTGGCAGACACCCTCCTTCCACTCTCCCTTCTGTCAGTGCAGGGGCAACACCTTGCATCTGGACAGCTGCCTGACTACTCAGGACTTCCTTGGGGTCAGGTGAGGCCTCACCAGTGCCAACTCTGGGCTCCCCCCCTACTGGGGCAGAAGGCCTTTGGCTCCCTGGAACTCTCTTTAAGAGTGGCCTACCCTTTCTTTTCTTCTTTCCTTTTCTTGGGGACCCCTGTCTCCTAACTTTAGGGACTGACTCCGCAGGACTTTGGGTTGGGGGGGCGCCCTGGGCGACCACCCCATCTGTGACCAGACTCACCTCTGGGAGGTCATTGCCCAGGATACAATCTAGGGGGAGGTCAGCACTGACTACCACCCTAATCCAGTCAAGGATACCCTCCCTCTCTAGGGGCACTATGGCTACAGGTTTGGAGGTGACCTCCCCTGTGGCTATCCTGACTTTCTTTGTCTTTCCTGGGACATACATGTCTGGGGTCACTAACCGGTCACTAACTATAGTGTGACTGGCACAGGTGTCCCTCAGGCCAGTGGTAGGGATCCCATTCACTTGAATGTGCTGGAAGTGCCTACTCCCACCCTCAGGGATCACCAGCTTACCATCTAGTCCTGTCTCCCAGCACAATGCTAGGAGGACTTCATCATCTGAGGAATCCTCCTCTATGGCTACACTGGACAGCCCAGTGCTAACCACCTTCTTTGGACAGGCTGCATCTCCTCTGAAGTGACCTGTCTGCTGACAGTCAAAGCAAGCCCTACTGTCCAAGAGCTTTTTTAACCCTGGGTCTCCCTGTCTCTGCATGTCAGATTGGGAGTGGGATTTACTCTCCTCCTTCTTAGGGTTCTGGGGTACAGAGGGAGTCTCTGTGGTGGGCTTACCACCTCCCTCCTTAGGTTTTTGGGGACCTGTCCCCCCCTTCTTGGAGTCTCCCCCCTGGGACTTGACAACCACCCTGGTTCTCAACCACTCATCAGCTGCCTCCCCTAGCTCTCTAGGGTTGGTCAGCTTAGAGTCCACTAGATGCTGGCGTAACCTTTCTTGGATACAATTGGTCAAGATGTGCTCTCTCATGATCAGATTGTATAACCCCTCATAAGTATTTACTTTGTTGCCAATAATCCAGCCCTCTAGTGCCTTTAGTGAGGTGTCCACAAAGTCAACCCAAGACTGGGTACTGACCTTCTGGGTGTCCCTGAACTTCATTCTATATTGCTCTGGGGTCAGACCAAACTTCTTGGCTAAGCACCTTTTCATACTAGGGTATGAATCTGCCTCCTCCCCCCTTAAGGTCAGAAGCCTATCCCTCCCTGAGTTGGGGACCAACTCCCACAAAAGGGAACCCCAGTATTGAGGCCTAACCCTTCTCATTTGGAGTGCCCTCTCAAAGGCCTCCAGCCACTTATCTATGTCATCCCCCTCTACATAAGCAGGGACCACCCCCTTGGGTAATCTGGGGCAAACTCCCCCACCCATGGACACCTCAGCTTCTTTATCGCTGCTTCCATCTCTTTTTTCTTTGTATGCCCACTTTTTCTTTTCTAGGGCCAGCTTCTCTGCTTCCAAAGCTATGTAGGCTAGCTGGGCTTCCAGCTCTCTTTCCCTGATGGATGGGTTCTCTCCTCCTGAAAGGACCCTCTTCCTACCACTAGCTTTGGGTCTGCCCCTAGTGACTGTATCCAGTGAGGACCGTTCCTCCTCTTCCTCACTTGGGGTCTGATGCCTTCCCTCCCCTGAGTGGTTAGAGTTAGCATCTTCCTCTTTTTCTTCCTCCTCTGGAGCTTCCTCTGTCTCTACCTCTTGTGCCTCAGCCCATGCTGTCAGGGATTTAATCAGGATTTGCTTCCTGAGATCAGGGGTTGCAGGCAACCCCCTCTCAATACACAACCCCCTAAGCTGGACTACTGTCAGTGTGGGTAGGCTAGCCAGATCAAGCTCCATGGTTCCCTAGTTTTGTGTCAACAAAAACTTTTTGCAAAAATTGGTAACAAGAATTTAGAAAAATTACAAAAATTCAATAATTGAAATTAATCCAAATTAATTTAAAAAAAAAATTAAAATTAAAAATTAAAAACAATTTTTGCACTAGGACAATTTAAAGGATTTTTAATTTGTTTTATCTAAAACTGTAACGTGATATTGAACACAAGTACAGGATCCCGTCGCTGCTTCCAATTATGTTGGAAAATGGGTTATTGGTAGGGCAGGTAGGTACCTACACCTAGCAACAAGCCACAAACCTCCACATAAGTACAGTTAGGTCTCAGTAAATTAATCCCAGCTCTACCCTTGGTAGCTTGGCATCGAGCGTCAAGGCTTAACTTAGGAGACAAAGTGTAAAGCATTCAAATATCACAAAACAGTAATTAAATAAAACACAGGAAACAGTTTAAAAATCCGAAACCAATTTATAAAAATAGCTTATATTTTTATCTTTAAAATGACACAAAAACGATTAAAATCGGTTCAGGGGAATCGAAGATTTGAATTTTTAAAGTATTATTATTTTCTAGCGCTTAGAAACAAAAAGCGCCAATCGGGTCATCTGGTTGCACCAGGACCGGGGCAAAGTCAAACTTTCAGGCCGACCGCGATGGAGCCCTGCTCGGCTACAAGTCGCGGGAGGCCTCGGTTAAAAAGTTACCTTCTGACTTAGTCTTTATTTTGAAGTTTTTCTTCACCGGGACGAACCTGCCAGTTGAATCCGACCTCCTGGAGCCCTTGTCCGGATACGCGAAGTCGGTTTCCTCGGTGGTGATTTTTACCTTCGGACTTAGTCGTTTTTTCGAGATGAAAATCCTTTGACCGGGGTAAACCTGGATCTTGATCCGACATCCATGGAGCCCTTCTCGGATACGATGGCTGGGAGGTCCCGGTCAACTTTTTACGTTCGGACTTAGTCTCTTTTTTGGATGTTTTTCTTTACCGGGACGAACCACGAAGTCAGGCCGGGTTGCGGTTGAGGCAAGCCGGCTAGAATTTCCGCGTCGGGTCGTCACTTTATGGAGCTTTTTTTCAAAAATTCTCCAATCTTTTCCAAACTTCTGGGGCTTCACCCAGATGTTCTTTTAAGGTTCTTTTGGGGTCCACAGCTCACCCCAAGGGTCCAGAAGTTCTGTGATGGTCCTTGGGAAGTGCGGACTTCAACTCCCAGAATACACCTGGCGCAAACTCCTTTTTGGCCACTGGACAGTGGTCAGCTGGTCACTTTTTCAGGAGTTGGTGCAGGGGACTCTGGATAGCAATTTTTCACCTGTAGCAAACAGGGAGTCCCTCCTTGAACCAGTGGAAGCCAGGCAAAGTCCTTCTTGTGGTGAAGCCCAAGTGTGCAGCTGGTGCAGTCTTTCTGAGTGCAGGGTCCAGGTGCAGGCCAGGGGTCCAGCAGGGCAGTCCTTCTTCTCCTTGTAGTTCCTTCTTCTTGAAATTTGGTGGGGATCTGAGGCGTGGGTGCAGGTCTGCCAGTTTTATCCTTGCTCCTGGGTGAAAAGCAGGGGGGCCCTGGTTCTCCAATCAGGGACAGGGTCGTCTCCCTGTGATGACCACTTCCTGGGAAGTGTGGCAAAAATCCATCCCAGAAGGCAACAGTCTCTAAAAATCCAAAATGGATGAATCTGATTTTTGGAGGAGAGATCTGGCTGAGCCCACCCACTGGTGTGGCTAAAAATCATAAACACACCCCTCTCCTGCCCTCTCCTAATCTAATCAAGGGGGCACCTAGCTGTCTGGGGTTGCAGGATGTGGGGGTGTTGCTGGGTGCTCCAGATGTCCTTCTCTGCCTTTGAAGACCAGTTTGGCAGCCCTCCCCCTTCCTGCCTCACCATCTGCTGAGGGGAGATTCTCTCCCCCCAAGCACATTCCTTTGTGTGAAGTCAGGCCACTTCACACCTCATTAAAGTAGCCTGGCAGAAGCTGCTGCAGGCTGGCCAATCAGAGCACAGCAGCAAAAACAATGCAGAGCTGAAATTGGCAACTTTTTAGGTAAAGTCTAAACTTTTTACCTGCACTAGTTATATTAAATCCAACAACTGGAAGTTGTGGGATTTATTATAACAATCAATTTGATACCAAATTCTTGGTATGTAACATTTAAGGAGACTTTAAAATTTAAAATAAAGTCTGCCCATTCTAGCCTATGAAGGCCATTTACTTCAATGAGGGAAAAACGAATTTGGCTGTTTTTACCTCACCAGGGCTGATAAATCTATTTTTATAAAGTCCCTGCTTATAGTTACATGGCACCCAGCCCTAGGGGCACATAGGGCACACCTTAGGGGTGACTTATATGTAAAAATAAGGTAGTTTAAGACTTTGGAAGTACCTTTAATTCCAAAGTCGAATTTGCATATAACTTTAATTTAAAAGCAGCCAGCAAGGCAGGCTTGCTTTTAAAATGACACTGGGCACCTCAGCAATGCACCTAGGTGTGCACCACCTATGCTGTGGTCCCTAAACCTACATGCCCTACCATATACTAGGGACTTATAGGTAGGGTAACTTAGCCAATTATAATTAGCCTAATTTGCATATCCATTTTACACAGAGCACAGGCCCTGGGACTGGTTAGCAGTACCCAGGGCACCATCAGAGTCAGGAAAACACCAGCATAAAGTGGAAAATGGGGGCAAAAAGTTAGGGGGCCTCTGCAATCAGCCCCAGTTTCTCACAATGGGTCAACTCCAGAGGCACCGTGTGTGGCTATTGGGTGACTCTGGTTACCCTAACCTGTCATGGCTATTGACCCCAGTGAGGAATCCCAGGACGAGGGCAGAGGAACGCTACAATGAGGCCCATGGGCGGACTAGGAGGGTGATTGAATCCACCTTCGGCCTCCTGAAGGCGAGGTTTAGGTGCCTCCATGTGACAGGTGGATCCCTATTCTACTCACCAAAGAAGGTGTGCCAGATCATTGTGGCCTGCTGTATGCCTCATAACTTGGCTTTGCGACGACACTTGCCTTTTCTGCAGTAGCATGGTCCAGATGGCGGTGTTGTGGCAGCTGTGGAGCCTGTGGACAGTGATGAGGAGGAAGCAGAGGAAGAAGACATTGACAACAGGGACTCAGTCATCCAGCAATATTTCCAGTGAAACACAGGTGAGAATACATTCCTGCCTACTACAAGTACTTTTACACTTCTACCTCTATCCTGTCTGTCGATTTCACCCAGTGTATGGTCACTGAGTTGTCACCTTCCCTTACGGTTTCACAGGTGTGGGTCCCACTGTGTTTCATCTGCTTAGATTCCTCATCGACTAGAGCTGTGTGACATAGGTATGTTGACATTACTATTTCCTGAAAATTGTGTCACTGTAATTGCAAATACACTATTTCGAAATCACAGACAGACTCCAGATCTTTTGGTGCTTTAGGTGTGTTTATTTACATACAAAATATTGGAGGGGGAAGTCAAATGGTGAGTGGTGATGGCGGAGGAGTGTCCATGGCAGAGTCCAGTCTATTAGTCTCACAGGTGCATTGCCCATATGGGCATAGGAAGTGGAGCTTTGGCAGTTTCAATATGGACAGGGTGACAAAGTGGGACAGTGGCTTGACAATCAGGGTGGTCTCATTTCTTGGCGGGGGTCTTGGCATTGTGCTCTGTCTTGTTCTTGGATCTCAGGGACCATTTGCGGGGTGGTTCTCCGTCTGCAGGGGGTGGGGTGCTGGTGTGGTGGTCCTGTGGCGGTGCCTCCTGTCCACTAGCGCCGGCGGATGTGGTGGGCAGTTCATCGTCCATGCTAGTGTCAGGGGCCCCTTGTAGTGCCACAGTGTCCCTCCTGGTAGTTCCTTCAGCACCCCTATGATGGTGCCAGGGCGGATCTGATGGTTCTGAGTTCCTCCCTGAACACCAAATACTGTTACTCCTGCATGCGCTGGGTCTCCTGAAACTTGGCCAGGACCGTTGCCATCACCTCCTGGGAGTAGTGGTATGCTCCCATGATGGAGGAGAGGGCCTCGTGGAGAGTGGGTTCCCTTGGCCAGTCCGCCCCCTGTCGCACAGCCGCCCTCCCAGTTCCCCTGTGTTCCTGGGCCTCCATCCCTGGACCGTGTGTCCACTACCACTGCCCCCAGGTCCCTGTTGTTGTTGGGGTGGTGGGTTATCCTGGGTTCCCTGTAGTGGTGGACACACAGCTGATTGACGTGTCCTGGGGACGGAGGTATGGGCCCACTGGGTGGGTGCTGTGCTGGTGTTACCAGAGGGGGGAAGGTCTGTGGTGGCCTGTGCCTGTGTGAGGGGAACCGACTGTCCCGAGGCCCACGATGGTCCGGGCTTGTCATCTAGATCCAGGTGGACAGAGCTGCTGTCATCACTGTGGGCCTCTTCTGTGGGTGGAGTGGAGATGTCTGGACCCTCCTGTCTGGTGACGTTGGGTAGTGTTCCTGCAGGGGTGGAAAAGCATGATTATTGCATCTGTGTGTGTCATGGTGTGCAATGGGTGGGTGACCGTGTACCCCAGTGCTGGCATTCCTGTGTGGGGGCTTGTGTGCTGATGGTTTAGGGGGGTGTATGGGTATGTGCAGTGGGCATGCTTTAGTGATGGGTGTCCATGCGTTGTTGTTGCATGCAGGGCTTGGGGTTGGGATGTGTGGTTTGTGATATTGGTACATTTGTGAGGAGTTGGAGTGATAGGGGTGGGGCGAGGGTGGGGGTATGTGATAGCATGCAGTTAGGGTGGGGGATGTAATAGTTAAGATTTGACTTACCAGAGTCCATTCCTCCACCGACTCCTGCGAGGCCCACAGGATGCAGAATCGCCAAGACCTGGTCCTCCCATGTTGTTAGTTGTGGGTGAGGAGGTGGGGGTCCGCCGCCAGTCCGCTGAACCGCCTGGTGGTGTCTTGAGACCACGGAACGCACCTTCCCCTGTAGCTCGTTCCACCTCTTCCTGATGCCGTCCCGATTTCTTGGGTGTTGTCCCACTGCGTTGACCCTGTCGACTATTCTTCGCCATAGCTCCATCTTCCTTGCAATTGAGGTGTGCTGCACCTGGGATCCAAATAGCAGTGGCTCTACCCGGACGATTTCCTCCACCATGACCCTGAGCTCCTCCTCTGAAAACCTGGGGTGTCTTTGCCGTGCCATGGGGTGGTGTAGGTGATGTGTGGGGTGGTGTGTGTGCTGATAAGTGTAGTGATATATAGTGGTGTATGGTGTTTTGTGCGTGGAAGTTGTGTGGGTGATGATGTTGTGTGCCTGTGGCTGCTAGTTTGTGGATTGTGGTGTCTCTCTCTGGCCTTCTCTCTGTAATTGTGGTCGTAAGGGTTTGTGGGTGGTGTGGGTGCGTGTTTTATATTGCAATGGGTGTGTGGGAGTGGTATGTGTATGTGTATCAGGTGTGTGTATTTCGAATTGTCCAATGTGGCGGTGTTTTGTATGTGTGTGTGTATTTTGAGCGCGGCGGTGTGTACCGCCAATGGAATACCGCGGTTGAAAGACCGCCGCGTGGATTCGTGTGTCGTGATAGTGTGGGCGTATTTCTGTTGGCGTGACGGTGGAGGTTTTGTTTTCGCCAGTTTATCACTGACCTTTTGTGTGGCGGACTTGTGTGGGTGTCTGAATTTTGTTGGATTCCAAGATGTGGGTCATAATAGCTGTGGTGGAATTCCGCGGCGGTGTGTTGGCGGTCTTCTGCGCGGCGGTAAGCGGCTTTTACCACCAATGTTGTAATGACCCCCAAAGTTTATTAAACCTCAAGAGGTGATACTACAGTTCAAACAGCACCCTTCGGTAATGTTTGAAGTAGCACACTGAACTAAGAGAGCATGGTCCTTTTATACCCATGCAGGGGCTAAAAAGAAGGTGGTACAATTACAGAAGCAAGACTTATATACATATAAGGTCATATGAAAATGCACAGTCGACAGGTAGGACGGGCTAACAGTTTTCAAGGACTAGTAGACACATTACTGTCTGTTACTAATTACTAACAGCTGCAGACCTTACCGGGCATGTGCGAAAGTGGGGGATGCTAAATATAACTTGTCACTAGACAGATTTTCAAGAGTAGTTAACGGAAAGGTAGGACAGAGCACATGGCGAGCACATGGGAGCATGTGGCAGAGAAAATGGCTGCCATGAATACAAAATGGATTCCGCAAAACGTTGACAATAGCTGCTAAATACAAGATGTCTTCTGCTAATGCTTAATCTAATCACTACTAAATTACAACAGACGACCCTTTCAGCATTAGCTGAAGACATACGTCTTTCTGGGATAATCAAAATTTTCATCTTGTATATTTATGCTCATCATTTCAGCTATTTCCTTATCTAACATATGTTGTGCTTTCCTTTCTGTAATATCTCTTTTGGTAGGCATACAAGCAGTAATACACATGGATCAGAACATTGGACCACACTGAATACAGATACAGCATGTGAAAAATATTGCAATCATTACACACAGGATAGTCAGTAGTTTCCAGCCCCAAGCGGAAACAAGAGCCCAAAACCATCCAGAAAAAGTCCAAGTACCAGTCTCTGTGTGAATTTCTGCAGCAATTTTATGCAATTTAGATATTGCATCATATACTAAAGGTGAGTGATCTGGAATGAAAAAGCAGCAACTACTACCGATGATGCGATATGCACCACCTTGATCAGCTAATATCACATCTAGTACTATACGATTTTGGAGCGCTACAATCCTCGCAATTTGGAGCTCCTCAGTAATATTGCCAAGTGCCAGAGCTGCCTGATTGGTAACAGCTTCCACAACCCTAGTTGTTACACGTTCCTACTGTTTAACGCAGCACCCACAAAGGAGAACAACCCTAAACTAAAATCAACATAATGTTGCAACCTAGTGTCCGTTTGGTCTACCTCGTTTGTACTTATTGTCCTTTTATATCTATTTTTAATGATGTCATTGAACAGTTTAAAATCTCGGTGATATGATGCAGGTGCCAAAAACACAGGGGGTAATAGAAAAGATACAAAACAGACACCTGACCACCCAACATTTGGTTGGTAATATCCATAGTTACCACAAACAAAATATGTATTATGTGAAGCTCTAAAACTACTATTAATTACAACCTCAATAGTTAAAATCAAGGTACAATAGCTTATCCACACTGGAATTCGCCCAATGCTACGTATACATAAATCTGCTTTCGTTTTTGTAACAGAAATCACAAATTTTTCTTTCTTGTCAGAGTCTCTCATATTTGTGAAGACATATGGTATTGAAACATTGTCTGGTTGATACTCTTCCCATTCCCATTTAGTTCCTTTGGCTTGGGGATACCCATCTTTGTCTTGGTAGCATACTTTATTAAGGCGAAAAAGAAGTCCGCCCTCTGTATGTTTTCCCGATGCAAACAAAAGCATATACCAAGCTTGAAAAGTACCATTGTGTGAAAAAGGAAGAGGAATGAAAGGTGTTCCTCCTTTCTTTTGGTGCGCAGGTATCATCCCACAAACCCAACAGTTAGTAGTATTTGTAGCACTATGAGTATGATGCAACATCTGAATGAAAGTATTATTGAAGTACAATTGACGGTGCTTCTGCTCATGATAGGGAAGCGTAAAGTAATAGTGATCCTCTGGTACTGGAGTAGTGGCAACAAAAATCTCACGAGCAGGAGGCATCTTTTCAACAAACCAGGTGATTATTGCCATAACCACCAAAACAACAACAAACCCCATAGTACTAATGATCACTTTGTTCTTCATTTTAGCAACAGTGATAATCGACCCTTCCAGAAATTAATTAAAAACAATCGTTGGAGCTCTTATCCCTGGGCAGCCGCTGATTTCTTCACCATGGGCCAAGGCGGGTGTCACTACTCTAATGCATGGCTGGTCCCCCCCTGCCACATTGGCTCTCCGTTTCACTAACCCAGGGCTGTAGCTCAACCAGTTTTCTCCAGCACTACTGATTCTTTCCTCAGTCTCAAATAATATCGCGACACTCCAGAAATCGTATGGTCCGGGAAGAACTCAGCAGATTCGTCAGGTGATGTAGCACGGCGTTTCTCCGTAGTCAAGATCTCTTGATGATCGGTCATCACAGCAGGTTCCACCATGGTACGTAGCACTCTCTTGCAGTGAGTACTATGGACTCAATTATTTTGGTTAGTCACTCAAACTGCTGTCCTCACCGCAAGGAGCACCTGTGCTGGGCCTTGCCACCTTGGTTCCAAGCTGCTTGATCTTTCAAAGGACTTAATTATCACCTGGTCACCAGGTCGGAGTTCATGGCCTTCACCTGTAGATCTGTCAGGAAGTGCTTCTCGAACCTGTTGATGAATAGAAACCAAATTGTCAGTTAACTGTGCCAAATAATCATTCACCAGGACACAAGGTACATCATATACAGAATTTGGCTTAGGAACCCCCCAAATGTTCATTGGCCTTCCAAATACTATTTCATGGGGGTAAGGCTTGTTCGAGAGTGTGGCACTGACCTAATAGACAATAATGCCAACGGTAATGCATCCGGCCAAGTTAAAGATGTGGAAGCCTGTATCTACGCTAACTTCAGCTTCAAAGTAGCACTATGGGGGTCATTCTAACCCTGGCGGTCGGTGTTAAAGCGGCGGCCAACCCGCCAACAGGCAGGCGGTGCAAAAAATGGAATTCTGACCCTGGCGGAAACCGCCAACACAGACCGCCACTTTAACACTCCGACCGCCACGGCGGGACAAACAAACAGCGCGGCGGTCACCGCCAACAGACAGGCGGGAGACAATGTACCGCCCACCCTATTACAACCCACCAATCTGCCACCTTTTCCGGGGCGGGAGCCCCGCCGATAAAAACACGGTGGAAACAGACTACGAACGGGAAAACGCTCACCTCTACACACTCCACGAGGAATCTGGACAGCATGGAACCAGAACTACACATCCTACCAGCTATTGTCTACCTGCTCCTCTACCAGGAGCACGAACGCCGGCGCAGAAGACAACGGTGAGTACTGCACCTACGACACAGGGGAGGGGGGAGGAGAAAAGATTACGGGCACACACATATGCGACACACCCACCCTCACCCACAACTACCTACACATCAATGCAGAGCAACAACTCAGAGTGACACCCCCCAAACCCCCCGGAAGAATGCCAAGACAAAATAAAATGATCATGAAATTCAAATATATTGTAAGGCTACGTAAAACTTTTTGTACAAACATCTATAACTATATACACATATGTAAATTGTCCTGTCCAAATTGGGTTTTAGTCATTGTACGTGGGCCATTGGAGAGAACACTGCAGGGGCATCAGATAGAAAAACTACAGGCCCCTCAGGGGGAAGGGAAGGGGAGGCACCTCAGCCACATGAGTCCACGACGCCAGATCCACGAGGGGCCTCCATGCCCACTGTGCCATCCTGGGGAGTGCAAAGCCACAGTCTCATAAGTCTCTACAGTGGGTGGCTTGCCCACTGTGCCATCATGGGGAGTGCAAAGCCACAGTCTCACAAGTCTCTACAGTGGGTGGCTTGCCAACTGTGCCATCCTGGGGAGTGCAAAGCCACAGTCTCTCAAGTGGATTACAGACTCCACTGGTACTGGAGGAGGCATGGTGCCCAGAGTGCATCGTGCAGCCCTGCCCGACACAGATCCGGGCCTGCCCCTCCTGCCAATGGGCCAGCGGTTCTTGAGACGGCGGTGCCCTGTTCAGCGGTGCCTGTCTTGAAGGGCCCTGTTCAGCGGTTCTTGAGACGGCGGTGCCCTGTTCAGCGGTGCTTGTCTTGAAGGGCCCTGTTCAGCGGTTCTTGAGACGGCGGTGCCCTGTTCAGCGGTGCCTGTCTTGAAGGGCCCTGTTCAGCGGTGCTTGTCTTGAAGGGCCCTGTTCAGCGGTTCTTGACACGGCGGTGCCCTGTTCAGCGGTGCTTGTCTTGAAGGGCCCTGTTCAGCGGTGCTTGTCTTGAAGGGCCCTGTTCAGCGGTTCTTGACACGGCGGTGCCCTGTTCAGCGGTGCCTGTCTTGAAGGGCCCTGTTCAGCGGAGCTTGTCTTGAAGGGCCCTGTTCAGCGGTTCTTGACACTGAAGGGCCCTGTTCAGCGGTGCCTGTCTTGAAGGGCCCTGTTCAGCGGTTCTTGAGACGGCGGTGCCCTGTTCAGCGGTGCCTGTCTTGAAGGGCCCTGTTCAGCGTTGCTTGTCTTGAAGGGCCCTGTTCAGCGGTTCTTGAGACGGCGGTGCCCTGTTCAGCGGTGCTTGTCTTGAAGGGCCCTGTTCAGCGGTGCTTGTCTTGAAGGGCCCTGTTCAGCGGTTCTTGAGACGGCGGTGCCCTGTTCAGCGGTGCCTCTCTTGAAGGGCCCTGTTCAGCGGTTCTTGAGACGCGGTGCCCTGTTCAGCGGTACCTCTCTTGAAGGGCCCTGTTCAGCGGTTCTTGAGACGGCGGTGCCCTGTTCAGCGGTGCCTGTCTTGAAGGGCCCTGTTCAGCGGTGCTTGTCTTGAAGGGCCCTGTTCAGCGGTTCTTGACACGGCGGTGCCCTGTTCAGCGGTGCCTGTCTTGAAGGGCCCTGTTCAGCGGTTCCTGACATGTGTCTCCGGGCACCATATCCGGCCAATATATGGAGTACACTCGCCATCCGACTTCTCGCTTCCGGGGCCCTCCTGTGCTGGAGTCCCGGGCCCGTGGGTGTCCTCCTTCACACCCGGAATGGGGCTGGTGGGGCCCTCCTGGGCAGCTCGCCTGCTGCCGGACGTGTCAGCTGTGCTGCCCTTGCCATCCTTCTGTGGTTCCCTGTGGCCCTTGCCTCCCTTTGTACATGTGCCAGGTGGCACCCCACTTCCTGACGGTGCCAGTGTAGTGCCTTTGGAGGTTGTACGACTGAATGCCGACTGACAAAACAACGGGTGCCTAAACAACGAGGTCGGAACACCGACCTCGTTGTTACTACTAATTCCTTCACCACGAATGCCTTAACAACGATATTTCGTTGTAAAGGCATTCCTGGTAAAGTCATTAGTAACAGGCACCCATTGATCCTGCATGCCTCACCCCACCCCCCCAACCCCACCCCAAAACCTAAAACCCCTGACCCCCGACCCCCTCCCAAAACCTAAAACCCCGACCCCCGCCCCCTCCCCAAAACCAAAAACGCCCCACCCCCCCAACCCCACCCCAAAACCTAAAACCCCAACCCCCCACCCCCTCCCCAAAACCAAAAACGCCCCACCCCCACCCCAAAACCTAAAACCCCCGACCCCCACCCCCTCCCCAAAGCCAAAAACGCACCACCCCCCAACCCCACCCCAAAACCTAAAACCCCCGACCCCCCACCCCCCACCCCCTCCCCAAAACCAAAAACGCCCCACCCCCCCAGCCCCACACCAAATCTAAAACCCCCGACCCCCCACCCCTCCCCAAAACCAAAAACGCCCCAAAACCTAAAACCCCCGACCCCCCACCCCCTCCCCAAAACCTAAAAACCCCACTTACCTGAGTCGTCGCCTCGTCATCTGCGTCGTCCTCCTCAGCCGACTCCCTTGTTTGTACCTTAACCATGCATGTTCGTTGTTCAGGACATGCGTGGTTAAGGCACAAAATAACGAAGTCGTGGTTAAAGAAAGCGTTGTTCCGCTTTCGTTAACCAGGACTTCGTTATAAAAAAGTCAGCATAAAGGATGTTTCCCGCCTTTGGAGGCTGCCGTCTCTGGCCTCTCGCGCCGTGCCTTGCCTTTCTTGGTTTTCTTCCCAGGGGGTGGGCTGGCTGTCCCTTTACTGCTGGCCGATGTTGCTGCCCTTGAAGGTGGTGGACTCCAATATCCCTGTACTATGGACCTTGTAGGTCCAGAGGTTGTGGTGGCTGAGGTGCTGATTGGACTCTTACGAGATGGAGGGGGTGGGTCAGGTGATGGAAAGAGGTTAATTTTGGACAGGAAAAACTTTTTAGGAGCAGTGGGAAGGGTAGGTGCAGTGGGTATGGGAGTGGAGGAAGAGGATGTGGTTGTAGGAGAGTCAAGTGTGGTGTCTTTGGGTGCAGGTGCCTGTGACGGAGGCTGTCGTGAGGTGGATGGCTGTTGGGTGGGTTGTTTGTGTGGTTTGGAAGAGGGGTGACAGACACACTGGGAGAGGACACAGGGGACGTGTAAATGGCAGTGGGGGTGGTGACTGCACGTGTACGGAGTGTTCTGGTGGGTGTGCTGGTGATGGACGTAGTGTCTGATGATGTTGTGCATGCAAGTGTGAGTGGAGACGTCACAGGGAGGGAGGAGGGAGACTGTAGTGTGGTCAGTTTTACGTATATTTTGTGCATTAGCTTCAGGCTTTAGGCCTCTGTGCACTTTGCCCTAAATATATTTTATTCATTTGCTACCAGCTTAGAGCCTCTGTGCACTTTATTCTAAATGCTTTCTATTAGGCTTCGTACTGTTATTTTACAGAATAGCCAGTTCTACGGTGTTGTTTTTTATTCATATCACACTGTTTTGCCTACTTCAGCACTGGAGTTCTTCATAACATATTCACTCTGTGCCTCAGTCAAGGATACAGTCTGGTACATTGCCGATAGACGTGGTAGGAGTTTAGACTTGCCATTCCTGCGTAGGGACATTTTGTGATCACGATGACATGTTAGTTATAAAATCGCTTCCTTGTCCCAATACATGCAAGAGGGAGATTCCGACCAGGGAACCACAACTAGACGCTGACTGCCTCGTTGCAGATGCTGAACCAGATCACACGCCTTTGCTCAGGTATGAGTGTGTCCGTCTCCCTAGTGATACAGAAAGGCAAGCTAGAAGCTTAACATGCTGTGCTCTAAATAGAACAAGCAGAGGGAGAGTAGAAACGGTTAGGAATTATGATAGCGTTATTCTTATGTTTTACTCTCCTGGTTACTATATCAATCCTACTATGTTGTATTGTTCTGGTTATTGCGGCTCACGCCTTAATATCTAAAATACAGTCGTTTTATTAAAACATTATATAAAACTTATACTGTCTTTGTCATTTGTATATGAGACCATATTGTGAATGAGAGAGTTGGTTTGGATCTGAGTGACCACGACTTCCCTGAGAAGTTCCAAAGATGTCATGCGCTCAGCTGCCCAATAATTTCTTCCCCGTGGGAGAAATGAGGCACTGCTAGTTAGCCGGAGCAACAACCGGATTTAGGGTGACAGAGTTCCTTACAAGTGGGTCAGACTCAGTCCCCCACACCGTTATCGATCCTGCTGCCTAGAAATCCAGTAGCCTCATTTAGAATAATGAGAGCCCACGCGACATGGCACCGCCAACGTTTGGTCTGGCTCTAATGTTTGGGTCCGACTGACTCTCACGGTCTCGTATATATTTTGAGTCCTCGGTTCCGTATACGGAGACGTCCGTGGGGCTGAGGGTTTCCACCACCACAGGTTGGGTACATCCTATTACTTAGTGGTTGGTTGTTCAAGCTTGAACTTTGAAAGGAAAAACCCCGATATTGGTGTGCCTTCTCTGTCCTAGAGCTATTTTTTGTTATACTAATGGCGAATCCAGTTGTAGTAAATATACCGCTTAATATGCGATTTCCGCTCACGGGTCATCTGATAGCACATGGACTGACGGTCCAGGGGGGTCCGGTCACTTTTGTGGTGGACGCCCATGCAGCCTATAGAACAGAACTTTTTTATACTTGGGTTGTGTTTCCAGCAGCTGATGGGGGTACAAATACTTTTCACGAATATACTGTTGCGAATGTCCCTGGACAATACAGGGCTTATGCATACTTAGAAATACCTTTATCTTATCAAGAACACCATAATTGGCTTGAAGGCGCCCTCCCACATTCAGTAACACCAGTAAGGTTAGGTCCGTTGAGTAATGATGGTCCGACCTGGCCTTTATTGGCTACATATACACCATATCCTGGAGTGGCAAATGTGGCAGTGGCTGAAGTGCGTCGTTTATATATGGAATTAACTGCAACGTACAGACGATTAGTTCAGTTTGTGATGCAGACATTCAATACTAATGCAGCGCGTGCTGCTCCAGCACACCCACATGCGGTGGTACCGGGAATCAATCCGGCCACTGTACACTCAGTAATGGGCAAAGTACCGGCTAAACGTGAGGAGACTCCATTTTGGCTGGCGCAAAAAATTTATACGCTGGAAGCAGTATTTCCCCATACGGGACCTCAGGATTAGCATAGAATTTTGACGATGTGTTTGCAGTATGGGATGGTTCCTACGGTGGATCTTTGTAATACTTGGGGCACGGTGTTTGCCGCACTCTATACTACAGCACACGGTACACTGACTTTGGCTAATTTGCCGGAGGTGCTTAAACAAATTCAGGATGAATATGGGGCTGCCCCTGCCTTAGATTTAGGCATGCAATTGATGGGTAATTTTGAAGCGCTTTCTTCTATTATTTTGAGTAATCTCAAGGGGGAGGCTGTAGCACTAGCAGTGCGAATGCGTCTTCGGGACGTTCCGCAGATTAATCAGGAGCGGGAACTTCCGAGAATAATAGCTGAAACATATTCTAGTATTGGTCGTGATAGCCTAGGGGCTCGACCGCAGAAGCCACAATTGCAGGGTAAAAATAATAAGGATAATTCTAAGCAACAGCAACCTGAGGGTGCGAAAAAGCGCTGGGATAAGAAACAGCAAACACCTAAGAAAGATGGTGGGCAGTCTCCGCAACCGGAGACCCCACAAAATAAGTATAATCTCAGGAATAGGGGTACTTTGAAGACGCCTGATAGATATCAATATACTGATACGCGCCAATCTCGTTCCTTTCAGGACTCCTCGGAGAAAAGAAGTGAGAGAGGTGGGCGGTCAGAGCGGAGGACGGAGTACGTGAAACCGAGACAGGATTCACAACGCTCAGCGGAGGTTTCTATTAAACAAGAAGAGAAACCGCTGCAACAAAAACAGCAATTTAAAAAGAAGAAAGTGGCAGCAGTCTCAGTTAGACATGCCGCTCAAGAAGAGAGTTCTCTTGACGAACAAGACATGGGTGTTAGCGCTGTTAGACAGCGCGGCAGAGGTCACAATAGTTCGCCGGAGTCTTCTAGAGCATCTGGAGGCGAAAGCAACTGATGACTTCATACAAGTCGAGACGGCGGATATGCGAGTCTCTGATCCTGATCAAGTATATCTTGTGATTCTACGATTAGAAGGGGACATTGACCGCATTGTACATGCCATCTTTTGGGACCATGTGGTAAAATCATATGATGTCCTGTTGGCCGAACAAGATTGGCCACCTGACTTTGTTCGCGACTGTCCAGTTGGGGAGGAGGTTATTACACCTTCCTTCTCACCACTTGTTCCGAGAGAACTCGCAGAGTCCTATAGTAAATCATGGGCTCTAGCACAGGCTCCCGCCTTGTATAGAAATAACGTGGGGTGGGACAGACAATCACCTTATCATGTAATTCCGATAAAGGGCGAACCTCAGCCACAGCCGCAATATCCTATTAAATTTGAGGCAAGGGCATCGGTTAGGAAAATTCTTACACAATTGGAGTACCAAGGTGTGATTGAGCCTTGTGTCTCGCCGATGAATAATCCCTTATTTCCGGTTGCTAAACAGGACCATTCCTATAGGATAGTGGTGGATTACAGACATTTGAATAGTCATACACGCACATATGCCATACAGAATTCACATAGCGCTGCGCTTATGAATAATATGGTGCGTAAAAAATACAAAACAACCTTGGATATCTCGAATGGATTTTTCTGCCAGAATATAGCATCCGAAAGTCGGGACTATACCAGTTTCAGTGCGTTTGGCTCTCAGAAAAAGTTTTGTCGTTTGCCTCAGGGGTATAAGAATAGCCCAGGACTGTTTTCGGCTCGTGTGACTGAGCTTCTGCACGAGTTGGACCCTGAGGCGTTATCATATGTTGATGACATTTATTTGACGAACGATGAGATTCTACAACATCTCAGACGCGTATCGCGCATTGTTGTGGGTTTTGCTGATATTGGCTATAAGTTTAATTTTAAGAAATCGAAGATTGCTTTCCTCAGTGTTATTTTCCTGGGATATGAGTTATCGAGTGAGGGCAAGAGCCTGGCGCCACATTTTTTGGAGAAATGTGCTTTATTGCAGCCTCCTAATACGGTTCGGAAGCTCCAGTCATTATTGGGGTTTCTGAATTTTGGCAGAACTTACATTCCTGATTATGCTACACGTATAAAACCTTTATATGAACTGATTCACCCGAATTTTTCAAGCAGATTTTGGACGATTGAGCACACACACATACTGCGAGAGTTGCAGAATGATCTCTTAGCGGTTGAACATTTACACACATGGGACAATAAAACTCATTTGGTCATCAGGGTGATTCCTGGGGCTGTTGGATTTACGTATGTCACCTTTAATGAAGGGGAGACAGTCCCAATAGCATACAAGTCCCACTTGTATTCTGCTGCAGAACAACGTTTTGCACAGACTGAGAAAATTCTCACTGCAGTACAGATGGCTGTGATCAAAGAAAGACCGCTAGCCCAGGGCCAACGCATTATTGTCGTTTCCCCAATTCCGGCCTTAGAGGCTGTTACAAAAGCGAGTGTTCCTAATTCGAAAGCTTTACACCCGCGGTGGATACAATGGGCTACGTCTTTGACGGCCACTGATGTGGATTACATATTTGACCCTAAGCTGCAGACTCAAGAATTTCTTCAATATGAAATAGAGTACCCAGTTCCTGCTGGCACATTGCCTATTGACCAATATGAAGTGGTCATGTATACCGATGGCTCTGCGCAACCGGCGGTTGGGACTAAACAGCAGTATTCTGCTGCATGTGCGGTGGTGAGCGGGACTATGGAGGGAGAAGTCTTCTGCCCCCGACATACTTATACTAAAACCTTGGGAGATTGCACGGCGCAGCTGGCTGAGCTCAAAGCTCTTTTGTTAGCATTGGAGCATGCGGAGCCGGCAATATTGACCTTGCTGGTCTGTGACTCCTACTACTGTGTGCAATCCTTCAATGAATATCTGCACTATTGGAAAATGAATGGGTTCAGAGATTCTAAAGGCAACACCATTAAACATAAATTGTTGTGGGGTAAGGTTGCGGGTCTGAAAGAAACGCTTCCTAAAGTCCATGATGTACATACACTTGGACACCAGCGCGTTGGAATACACGTTGCTGGGAATACTTTGGCTGATGAGGCTGCAAAGTCGGCAGTGGCTATCGCCACTGTAGCCGCAGTGACTCGTTCAAGTTCAAAACCAGACATAGAGATTTCGGCTGCCATAAAAGCTACGGCTGATGGCACGCCATTTCCTAAAGGATTCCCTTCTAAATATAGTTACTGCTTGAGTGGTGCACTAAATGCTGTTGTTAATATTCCAGGCATTGGTGTACGTGAGTTACCGAATAAGATTGAGAGACCTCGATTAATTTCGGCAGCACATGAGGGGGTGGCATCTGCGCATGCTGGTGTGGCTGCCACGATTTCACTTTTACAGGCCCGTTATTGGTGGCCTGGTCTCTATAAGGAGACAAAGCAGTATGTCCTTTGTTGTGACGTCTGTCAACAAATTAAAGCATTGTCGGCTAGACGCCCGCAGCAGACGCTTCTTCTGATTTCAAATAGACCATTACAGTGTGTGTACTTGGACCATTGTGGTCCGCTGACACCAGATAGTGCATACAAATACATATTGTTTGCTGTTGATTCGTGCTCCAGATTTGTGTGGGTCTGGCCACAGCGCTCGGCTGACGCTCGGACTGTTATTAAAGATTTGCGTATCTTTGTCGATACATTTGCAGTTGCGGCTTTTCATTCGGACCAGGGCCCTGCTTTTGCCTCTAAGGCATTCAGGGACACCATGGCTTCGTTGGGGGTCCAACTCCAATTCTCGTCTCCATTTCATCCCGAGGGAAATTCTGTCGTGGAGCGTTTAAATCGTGATTTAAAGCAATCCTTAACAGCCAGGGTTATAGGTACGGGTCGTAGTTGGCTAGCCCACCTGTATGGAGTACAGAGAGCACTTAATAACTTGCCTAGAAGGTCACTGGGGGGTCGTACTTCATATGAGTGCCTGTTCGGAACACAAATGTATGTTCCTGATCTAGATGGCCCTGGTGTGGAGGCGGCAGATACGCCCTTTGACATAAATGATCGTGTCGCTGTTTTGCAGGATTTACAACAATTTCGTGAAGATAACTCTTCTGCGAGTGCTGCCTCCTCTGGAATTAAGGATGAGCCAGTAACACCTACTGGTTGGATACCCAGGATTGGGGATCTAGTGCGTGAAAAGGTTGCAGTAAAGAAAGAATTTGGTCCTTCTTATCGAGCACCTGTCCCGGTGTTGGGGGTGTGCGGCACGAGAACTGTGATTTTGCCCCCGCTGCAAGGGGCCAAAGGAAATCGTTTTGTTTCCATTGATAATGTAAAGTTACAACATGTGGCCGATTCTGCACAGCAGACCAAGAGGGACACCCAGTAGTTCCGGCATCCCTCTCACTACTGGGGAAGAAGTCCCGCTGCAGGTGATTTGCACCGACCCTGTTTCCTCTCCGAGCTTGGGGAGGGTGGAAGATGATCTGGCGATTGTTCCACAGTCAACGATTGATATCGATTCTTTTGCTCAAGTTGCTGTACGTTCTACTGATGTTTCTGAACATGTGATTTATAGCGTACCTAGGAGAGAACCTCCATCAGCTTCCTTGTTCACTGTTGCACCTTTTGCAAGAACTGCCTCTGGCTGCTTCAACGACGCGGATGCGGCTGTATCCAGCTCTTCGTCTTCGCTGTCTTCACTCCGAGGTCCACGTAAGCTACTCAGTTGGCTTAAACGTACATATTTTGTTATTCCTTGGAACTATTTGTGGCTTTTTATGGCTGTAATGACTCTTTTTTTATGGTTGGGATTTGCGATTACTTTTTTTCTAGTAATACATGGTCATTTTCTTCCTGATCGATCAGACATTGAGCACGTGGAGACTGTGTTGAGACCACATTTTTCGTCTCATATGGTCCGAAGAGACTTGTCCAATGTGAACATTTCTGCAATACCGATTCCGGATGGGATTGTGTGGGATAAAGTAATGTTTGACATATATGGTCCCACTGAATTGATTCAAATACCGTATGTCCTTAAGTTATCAATGAATGATATTGTTATTCCAGGCATTGTTTCTGATGATTGGGATGTGAAGACAGTAGATTCTATGCTAAAAGATTTGCAATATTATACTGTCTATGACGATGAAGATGCTTACCAATTTAGAGATAATCATGGTGATATGTTTTGCTACACCTATTATGGACACCACTTTATTCACAAAGCGAGTAGCCCTAAGTCCATCTTTAATTATGTACAATGGGAACATTGCTCGACTCCTCCACAAGGGAGTTCGAAAACGTATAATGATAAATTTGCATATTTTTCTGGGCATGATCAGCGGAATGCTAAGTCTTACTATTTTAAAGTGGCACCGTATTCTAATAAGCAAATTTTGTTGACCGATACTAAATTACTATATTCAAATTCGTTTGTATCTAAACTTTCGGTCGAAGGATATGAATACTGGTTGAAGACTGTTGACTTGAAAAGTGTTTGGGGTACGAAAAATTGGCAGATGCAAGGCAGGGATACATTATTTTGAGCATGCATTATCCCTGTGCAAATGATTTTCCTCAATGACACAGTACAACAGACTAGTTGTTTGGGCTTGGCGTTGATTAGAGAATTGACTTTGCCTAGTATACCTGTCCCTTCTAAATTAAATAACTGGCAGCACTATGTGAATGCTACTTTTAGTGAATTTACGCATTGGGTCCAGAATGGTACGCTTAACGCTTCATTGTTACATCCGGGCGGGTGGTTATTGTGGCCTGCAGACACTAATCAGCGTCATCAACGTTTTGTTACCTCTTCTGGGGGATTCAGGACTAGTAGGGCAGACCCTCGTTACATTTCACCAGAACATGCTGATATAATAACTACATACAGTGTGGGTAAACTTTGTCAACAATGGTTGAAGTACTCCACGCTGGGTGCAGTTAAGTCACACCTCAAGTTACTGTCTAATGGTACTGATTTACAAGATTTCTTATCAGGTCCCAAGGTGCCCCAGAGAAAACGGTTCTTATACGAAGTGTATAATGAGTTTTGGAAACTTTCCCAGCAGGAGGCTGCAGCCCGGTTAAGACAGATTGATCAAGAAAATCTGCTGCAGACTTTGGGACTGATTCCGAGTGAGGCGGGCGGCGGTAGCCGCCCGCCTCGCGGGAACCGCCATATGGCCGCTCTGCGGTCGTAAGACCGCGGAGGCCATTCAGGCTTTCCCGCTCGGCTGGCAGGCGACCGCCAGAAGGCCGCCCGCCAGCCCAGCGGGAAACCCCTCCCCACGAGGAAGCCAGCTCCGAATGGAGCCGGCGGAGTGGGTATGTGCGACGGGTGCAGTTTGCACCCGTCGCGTATTTCAGTGTCTGCATTGCAGACACTGAAATACTTTGTGGGGCCCTCTTACGGGGGCCCCTGCAGTGCCCATGCCATTGGCATGGGCACTGCAGGGGCCCCCAGGGGCCCCGCGGCACCCCCTACCGCCATCCTGTTCCAGGCTGGAGACCCGCCAGGAACAGGATGGCGGTAGGGGGTGTCAGAATCCCCATGGCGGCGGAGCGCGCTCCGCCACCATGGAGGATTCTCCCGAACAGCGGAAAGTCGGCGGGAGACCCTCGACTTTCCGTTTCTGACCGCGGCTGAACCGCCGCGGTCAGAATGCTCGACGGAGCACCGCCAGCCTGTTGGCGGTGCTCCCGTGGTCGGTGACCCTGGCGGTCACCGACCGCCAGGGTCAGAATGACCCCCTTTGTCTGTTGTTGATAATGGCATGCATACCCTTTCTGACCGTGTTTACACGATTGACAGCATTGTCTCTTCTGCTATTGACATTATAAAATCAGACATGTCTTCTTTATATCATGGGCAGAGTCAGACACGATCTATCATGCAGCTGGGTTGGACTCTTCAGACCTTGAAGGCAGGTCGCGTTCCATGGCAGCACATTCGTGCCAGAGAGATCTTTATCTCCTTTAATTTAACTCGTCAACAACAATTGATGGCTAAAAAGGAATCAACGTATGTTATGTTAAATATTGAAAAATTGGAGAAACTGCCTTTTACGGTGGCTGAGATTCCGTCAGCTGAGTGGTTGATTCATGGGGTTATTAATTTGCCTATCTCCACTCTGCAATTTACTTCTTGTTTGAAGCACATTCCGGTGGGTAGATATGAACTATTGGGTGACAGTTACATACACGAGGTGTGGGAACTTCCTTTTCAGTACAGATGTGTTAATGGTTTGAGGGAGGTTTTTCTTAGCGGTAGTGAATGCGAAGCTTCTGTTAGCCATTCCATGGTTTGTAAACAGCTGTCCTTGCACGGAGCATGTAATGCTTCGATTGCTAACTTAGCTTGTTATCTGAAGGGAATTCCAGTCCCGGTAATTAAAAACACTTTCCAGGTGCTTTCTAACAGCAGTTACATTGTTCTTAACAGCGAACGCTGCTGTGGCATGCGTGCCGGAATAGTTTACGTCGTTGTCGTCAACAAGGCCGTTACGTGCTGCGGGAATGTGTTGTTTCCCCCTACTGAATTTAGGGAGGTAGCGGACATCTGGCCTCATATTGCTACTTCCAAGGTTGATTTCGACAAGTTGAGTCGGCTGAAAGCTTTATTGTTTCAAAAGCATGTGGCCCTTACATCTGCTAGCGAGACCTACGCACTTCAAGTGGCAAGGTCATCGGCGGAGATACAGTCCCTTTTGAATACTAACTTTCCGAGTCACTTCGGTGAACTTGTGGGACGTATATTTAATGCATCCAGCACTGCTGGTATTGCTCATTTTTTCAAAGCCGTTGGTGTTGGTTTCGTTCACACCTTCTCTTCCATATTCGGTTTGATACCTTCGGCTATACACTCTATTTTCGGAAGCATTTTTGGGGGTTTCCCGATTACTTTGGCTTTATTGGCTGGAGTTTTGCTGTTGTTACTATTTTTTCGCAATGGCTGTCCCGCTGCGACAAGGTCCTATATTGCTGCTCCCGTCAGCGCAGCTGTGTCGTGAACGCATGATGCAGCATTTTGGCGCTGCACTCCTGGCTCATTTGGAGTGTGACTGGTCTTTGTCATTCAGGCCGGTTTTGGATTGTGTGCAACCCGTGTTTCGATGCCTTTGGTGCTCGTTTGAACATGCACTGGCTTTCTGTCTCTCACTGCAGCGCTCTCCAGTGGTTGATCTTGATCTGTTGATGTTCCCGATTAGGGCTCATTCCCAGACTTGTGCGCTACAGTTGCGTTTGCTTTGTGAAGCGGATTATGAGATTCCCTTCCTGGAGGAAGATGGTTTTGTCTCTTTCCTTGGCACTACACGGGGTGCCGCCCTAAATGGTTTTGGGGCTTTGGAACACACCTGCTCCATGGTACTTTGTGGCGTGGATCTTCCGATATTGACATATCTCGAAGTGGAGGAGCTTCTACGTTCTATTGCTTCTGTCTGACAATTGGATTTTTTTTTCTCTCTCCCGACTAAATTGACATTATATTGCAATTCGCTCTATCGTCACAACTTTCCTACATTTATGACTTTATTGTCTTCTCATCTTGTCGAAATGTTGTGTTTAAATTTAGGTTATGTTTTTTATGTTATTAGAACCACTTGCTACTGACAAGGGGAGGGTGTAGTGTGGTCAGTTTTACGTATATTTTGCGCATTAGCTTCAGGCTTTAGGCCTCTGTGCACTTTGCCCTAAATATATTTTATTCATTTGCTACCAGCTTAGATCCTCTGTGCACTTTATTCTAAATGCTTTCTATTAGGCTTCGTACTGTTATTTTACAGAATAGCCAGTTCTACGGTGTTGTTTTTTATTCATATCACACTGTTTTGCCTACTTCAGCACTGGAGTTCTTCATAACATATTCACTCTGTGCCTCAGCCAAGGATACAGTCTGGTACATTGCCGATAGACGTGGTAGGAGTTTAGACTTGCCATTCCTGCGTTGGGACATTTTGTGATCACGATGACATGTTAGTTATAAAATCGCTTCCTTGTCCCAATACATGCAAGAGGGAGATTCCGACCAGGGAACCCCAACTAGACGCTGACTGCCTCGTTGCAGATGCTGAACCAGATCACAGGCCTTTGCTCAGGTATGAGTGTGTCCGTCTCCCTAGTGATACAGAAAGGCAAGCTAGAAGCTTAACATGCTGTGCTCTAAATAGAACAAGCAGAGGGAGAGTAGAAACGGTTAGGAATTATGATAGCGTTATTCTTACGTTTTACTCTCCTGGTTACTATATCAATCCTACTATGTTGTATTGTTCTGGTTATTGCGGCTCACGCCTTAATATCTAAAATACAGTCGTTTTATTAAAACATTATATAAAACTTATACTGTCTTTGTCATTTGTATATGAGACCATATTGTGAATGAGAGAGTTGGTTTGGATCTGAGTGACCACGACTTCCCTGAGAAGTTCCAAAGATGTCATGCGCTCGGCTGCCCAATCATTTCTTCCCCGTGGGAGAAATGAGGCACTGCTAGTTAGCAACAACCTGATTTAGGGTGACAGAGTTCCTTACAAGTGGGTCAGACTCAGTCCCCCACACCGTTATCGATCCTGCTGCCTAGAAATCCAGTAGTCTCATTTGGAATAATGAGAGCCCACGCGACAAGACGAGGAGGAGGGGGACACAGAGGAGGCAGTGGTTGTTGGTATTTCTGCATGTGGCTGTTGCTTGTGTGAATGCTTGTGTGATGTGTGGTGCTTATGTCTGGATGAGCTGCCCTTGGGTGTTGAGGTGTGTGCAGGCTGGTCTGTAGGTGTGTCTGGGATAGGCAGAGGAACAGGGGAGTGGGACTTGGTGGAGGAAGTTGGAGGAGGGAGGCAGGAGACAGGGACAATGGCTGCCGTCAGTGCAGAGGCCAGAGCGTTGAACGATCGCTGATGGGCAGCCTGACCCGAATGAATGCCCTCCAGGTATGCATTGCTCCGGTGCACCTCCCTTTCTACCCCCTGGATGGCATTCAAAAGGGTAGACTGCCCACCAATGAGCGTCCTGAGGAGGTCAATGACCTCCTCACTGAGGGCAGCAGGGGTAACTGGGGCAGGGCCTGAGGTGCCTGGGGCGAAGGAGATGCCCACCTTCGTGTGCGAGCGGACACGGGGCGATCGCAGAGGGGCTGCTGGGAGGGCGGAGCTGGTGCGCTTGGTGGCGGCTGTACCTGTTGTTGCGGTGGGAACGGATGTTGCCGCCACCACAAGGGAGCTCCCTTCCGAGGACGTGTCTGTGTCGCTGATGTCTCCACGTGTCCCCGTTGTGGAGCTCCCCTCGCCCTCCGTCTCACTGGTGAACTCCGAGTCGGTTGCATGGCCCTCCAGGGCCATGTGAGATGCAGCTCCCTCGTGCTCCGATGCCACTTCTCCTCCACCTGGTGATGCTAATGCACACATGAACAGGAAGAGCAGCAAAAAAGGGGGGGGGAAATGAAGACATGTTGAGTGCATCCATTGACAACACAGTTGGCGGAGAGGACAGCCACAGAAGCCCCCTGCACTACGCCGCGCACTTGGGTTACACTACTCAATCATTGGGACTTGGCCTACAAGCCTATGGACGACTACTGCACACATAGGTGACACAGGGCCATGGATAGCTGTACTTGGCACCCTACAGAGGTGGGGGGCGGGGGCACAGGGCCATGCCTTACGGAGGGGCCTAGCCTACAGAAATCGCCCTGGCCTAGGGATACCCCCAGCCCTCCTCCCCCACCCAGGCACTTCCACTGCGCGCAAAGTCAGCAGAATGTGTTTGTACTCACCCCCTTGTGTCTGCTGTGATGTCCTCACGCGCCCATCCAAATCGGGGTAGGCCACCGCCAGGATCCGGGACATCAGGGGGGTCAATTGACGACTGGCACCCCTCCTACGTTGGGAGGCCATCCCCAGAAGAGCCTCCGCGGTCTTCTTGCTCCCGCGGCGGATGTCCTCCCACCTCTTGCGGCAGTAGGTGCCCCGTCTGTTGTGGACCCCCAGGGTCCGGACGTCCTTGGCGATGGCACGCCAAATGTCGATTTTCTGGTGGGCGCTGACCTACGTGACATGTACAGGGAGAGAGGAATAATCATCACCTTCTGCATGCTCGATGTGAGTGGCCCCCCATCCCCACCCTTGCCATGTGGCACATGCTCTCATCCGTCATTTGATGCATGCCTCAATCGCTCCCCTCCCCACCATCTTTCATCCACCTGACTCAACACAGGCATTGCCCCAAAAGCATGCTCCCAGTGTACTTACCTGTTGGTCTGGAGGACCGTAGAGTAGCGCATACTGGGGGAGGACCCCATCGACGAGTTTCTCCAATTCTTCAGAAGTGAAGGCAGGGGCCCTTTCCCCAGTCGCAGCAGCCATTGTATCTTCCAGACCGAGGTCACAGCAGCACTTGCAGTATAGGTCCTCTCCTGTGGATGATCAGGTCTCGAGTGATTAAGCAGATAGAAAATGGCGGTCACTTCCGCAGCGGTGCGTACCGCGACCGCCGGCGCACTTCGTCATTGGCTCCTGAAACGCATAGGGTTCAATGTTAACCAATGCGGCTTAGCGCCGTGGTCTTCGACCGCCTACCGCCACGGTGTGCCATGCCAGCGCAATGACCTCACATCCCATTGTCGCACTTCACAGGTCAGGCAGCCGCCATTTCAAGGGCCCACATGGCTTAATTTCTACTGCGTCACACATGCCTAGGCCTTGCTTCGACACTCATACAAGCCACTCAATGCATATAGAATCGTGTACTGTGCAAGCTGTGGGAACTTACCTGTGGGTTGATTGACTCTGTGCTCGCTGTTGTCCTTCCTAGGCACCGTCCGCTGGGACTTGCGAGGAGATGGACGAATGTTCCCGTCTACAGACCGCTGGTGGACCTGTCGACAATGGAGTAACGACATGTCATTCTGACATACAGGCTTGACCGAGCCACTATACATGAACTGTGTGCCCAGCTGGAGGCAGACCTGATGTCACCCATCCGCCAACCCACAGGGATCCCCCCTCTAGTGCAGGTGCTGTCAGTACTCCATTTCTTAGCAAGTGGGTCATTTCAAACAACAGTGGCCATTTCATCAGAGATGTCTCAGCCTATGTTTTCCAAGGTGTTGTCCAGAGTGTTGTCTGCCCTGCTCAAACACATGCGGAGATACATTGTTTTCCCTGAGGTGGGGGATTTGCCTACAGTGAAGGGTGATTTCTATGCCCTTGGACATATTCCCAACATCATTGGTGCCATTGATGGGACACATGTGGCTTTGTTTCCCCCAGTGAAAGTGAACAGGTGTACAGGAACAGAAAAAGTTATCATTCCATGAATGTCCAGGTGGTCTGTTTGGCTGACCAGTACACCTCCCATGTAAATGCCAAGTTCCCTGGGTCAGTGCATGACGCATACATCATGCGAAATAGCAGCATCCCTTATGTGATGGAACAACTACGGAGACACCGTGTGTGGCTAATTGGTGACTCAGGTTACCCCAACCTGTTGTGGTTACTGACCCCAGTGAGGAATCCCAGGACAAGGGCAGAGGAACGCTACAATGAGGCCCATGGGCGAACTAGGAGGATTATAGAAAGAACCTTGGGCCTCCTGAAGGCCAGGTTTAGGTGCCTGCATATGACAGGTGGATCCCTAATGTACTCACCAAAGAAGGTGTGCCAGATCATCGTGGCCTGCTGTATGCTTCACAACCTGGCATTGCGACGCCAGGTGACTTTTCTGCAGGAGGATGGTCCAGATGGTGGTGTTGTAGCAGCTGTGGAGCCTGCGGAGAGAGAAGAGGAGGAAGACGAAGAGGACGACACAGACAACAGGGACACAGTGATACAGCAGTATTTTCAATAACACACAGGTAAAAATCAACGCCGGCATTTTACATTTACTTACAGTCTCCTGCCTCTCTACTGTCTGTCCTTTTCACCCAGTGGATGCTAACAGAGTTGTGACTTTCCCTTCCAATTTCAGAGATGTGGGCCCCACTGCGTGACCTCTGCTTTGTTTGCCCATGGACTACAGCTGTGTGACAGTGGTATGTTGTCATCACCATGTAACTGGTCATTTTTGCACGTTTATGTCTAATACATATTTTCAAAAAAACAGGCAGACTCCAGATTATTTGTGTGCAATAAGTGTGTTTATTAAAGTGCTCAATTTTGGGACATGGTTGAAAATCGGTGATGGGTGATGGTGGAGGAATGTCCATGGCAGAGTCCAGATTCTCAGTCTCACAGGTGCATTGTCCATATGCCTGTGGAAGGTGGAGCAGGGGCAGTTTAAGGTTGGACAGGGTGACAATGTGGGACAGTGGGATGACATCAGGGGGTATCCTTTCCTGGCGGGGTCTTGCCATCCTACTCTGTCTTCTTCCTAGATCTCAGGCCCCGCTTGCGGGGTGGTTCTTCTTCTGCAGGAGGTGGGGTTCTGGTGGCAGGTTGTTGTTGTGTCTGGGCCTCCTGTCCACTAGCGCCGGCGGAGGTGGTAGGCTGTTCCTGGTCCATGCTAGTGACAGGGGCCCTTTGTGGTGCCACATGGTCCCGCAATGTGGTGACAATCTGGTTGAGAGCCACAACGATGGTGCCCATTGCGGAACTAATGTTTCTCAGTTCTTCCCTGAACCCCATAAACTGTTCCTCCTGCAGTACCTGGATCTCCTGGAACCTGGCCAGGACCGTCGCCATCGTCTCCTGGGAGTGGTGGTATGCTCCCATGATGGAGGTGAGGGCCTCGTGGAGAGTGGGTTCCCTGGGCCTGTTCCCCCCCCTGTCGCACAGCAGCCCTCCCAGTTCCCCTGTTTCCCTGGGCCTCTGTCCCCTGGACCGTGTGCCCACTACCACTGCCCCCAGGTCCCTGTTGTTGTTGGGGTGGTGGGTTCACCTGGGTGCCCTGTAGTGGTGGACACACCGCTGATTGACGTGTCCTGGAGACAGAGGCATGGGCCCGCTGGGTGGGTGCTGTTCAGGTGTTCCCAGAGGGGGGTAGGTCTGCTGTAGCCTGTGGCTGTCTGAGGAGAACCGACTGTCCCGAGGTCCCCGATGGGCCAGGCTGGTCATCTGGGTCCAGGGAGACAGAGCTGCTGTCATCACTGGGGGCCTCTTCTGGGGGTGGGATGGACATTTCTGGACCCTCCTGGGCGGTGTGGTGGCGTTCGAGTCCTGCAGGGGTATAAGAGTATGGTTATTGCTTCTGTGTGTGCCATAGCGTGCAATGGGTGGGTGCCCGTGTACCCCAGTGCTGGCATTCCTTTGTGGGGGCTGTTGTGATGGCGGTTTGTGGGGGAGATGTGTATGTGCAGTGGGCATGCTTAGGTGATGCCTGTCAATGGTTTGTGGTGGCATGCAGGGTTTGGTGTTGGGATGGGTGGGTTGTGATGGTGAGACATTAGCAACAAGGATGTGTGATGGTGGTGGGGGGTAGGGTGTGGGTATGAGTTGGCATGCTGGTGGGGTGGGGGGATGAAGTAGTGGAGATGAGACTTACCAGAGTCCATTCCTCCACCTACTCCTGCGAGGCCCTCAGGATGCAGGATGTTCAAGACCTGTTCCTCCCATGTTGTAAATTCTGGGGGTTGAGGTGGGGGTCCGCCGCCAGTCCGGTGCACCGCGATGTTGTGCCTGGATACCATGGAACGCACCTTCCCCCGTAGGTCGTTCCACCGCTTCCTGATGTCGTCCCGATTTCGTGGATGCTGTCCCACAGCGTTGACCCTGGCCACTATTCTTTGCCATAGCTCCATCTTCCTGGCAATGGTGGTGTGCTGCACCTGTGTCCCGAAAAGCTGGGGCTCTACCTGAACTATTTCCTCCACCATGACCCTGAGTTCTGCGTCTGAGAACCTGGGGTTTCTTTGGGGTGCCATGAGGTGGTGTGGATGAGGTGTGGGGTGGTGTTTGCGGGGATGAGTGTGGTGAGTGTAGTGGTGTGTGGTGTATTGTGAGTGGTTGTTGTGTGGGTGATGGTGTAGTGTGCCTCTGTGTGATGGTGTTCTCTATTCTGTGCTGTCTCTCTCTGGGCTTCTTCTCTTATTTGTGGTCGTAGGGGTTTGTGGGTGATGTTGGTGTGTGTTTTATAGTTAATTGGGTGTGTGGGAGTGTTGTGTGTATGTGTCTCAGGTGTGTGTATTTCAAATTGTCCAATGTGGCTGTGTTTTGGAGCTGTATGTGTATTTTGAGCATGGCGGTGTGTACCGCCAATGGAATACCGCGGTTGAAAGACCGCCGTGTGGATTCGTGGATCGTAATGGCATGGGCGTTTTTCTGTTGGCGTGACGGTGGAGGTTTGGACTTCGCCAGTTTAACGCTGGCCGTTGGTGTGGCAGACTTTTGTTGATGTCGGGTTTTTGGCGGTTTGCCTCTTGAGGGTCAGAATGACCGTGGCGGTTTACCGCGACCGCGGCGGTGTTGTGGCGGCCTTCTGACCGGCGGTAAGCGCCTTTTACCGCCGAGGTCAGAATGACCCCCTATATCTTTCCACTAACCCTGCTGATTGTGGGTGGAAAACTACATGGAACTTCTGTTTGATCCCTAATCCTTTCAGGACATACTTAATAACTTCCCCAACAAAATGAGGTCCTTTATCATTCCATAAAAGTCTGCAAACACCAAACCTAGGGAAAAATTCTTTCAAAAGCACCTTTGCTGTGGTAATGGCAGTATTATCCTTTGTGGGGTACGCCTCTATCCATTTACTAAAGGCACATACCACCACCAAGACATACTCTAAATTGTTGCAGCGTTCAAGCTGAATGTAATCCATTTGTAGAACTTCGAAAGGTGCAGTTGGTGTAGCAAACCCTCCTGCAGGAGTTTGTGTCCCTTTTCCAGGATTGTATTGTGAACAGATCAAACAAGACTGTACTACTCTCTTAGCTGTACTGGAAATTTCTGGATGCTCCCAAACTTGCGTTAGCAACTTCATTGTTGTTGAAGCTCCAACATGTGCCAGCCAATGTGCCATCTGAACCATAGGTTGTACAAAAGCTATAGGCAACTTCCATTTATCAATCTGCTTATTCCGCTAACAGCCCTCATCATCCAATTCTCCTTCTTCAGCCCATTGCTCACGTTCTTTCACAGAAGCAGATTTCTGTATATCTAATACGTCTTGTCTAGCATTATGCTAACGTTCAGCTTGTGACTTCACTACATAAATAGAAGTAGTACTTCGCTGCATCGCAGTCTCACGTGCTACGCGGTCCGCAGGGGCATTACCTTGCCCTATCTTATCGGTCACTTTCTTATGTGCACTACATTTCACAATAGCTATTTTCTTTGGATATGTCAATGCAGTCAAGAGGTTATTCACTAATTCTCCGTGCATTTTTCTGCATCCTGTGGGATGTGAGAAAGCCTCTCTCCTTCCAAAGCAAACCAAAATCATGAGCCACTCCAAAAGCATAGTGGCTGTCTGTATAAATGTTCACACATAAGTCAGTACTAAGCTCACATGCGTGTGTCAAAACTATTAGTTCAGCTGCTTGAGCTGACTTCTGTGGTATACGAGCTGTCTCCACTAACGTGTGTATTGTGGTGATTGCATATGCAGCTGAGGTCGTACCGTCAGGCAACTTCAAACAAGACCCATCAACCCACAATTCCCCGTCTACATCTGGAAGGGGCGTATCTTGCAAATCAATATGACCCTTTGTCTGTTCTTCGGTAAGGAATATACAATAATGTGTTTCTTCTGACTGAGGCAATGTCACCGGATATAGCAACAAAGTGGCTGGATTAAGTGTTGCACATCTCTTCAGTGTAATGTGAGGAGCCAGCAATGTCAATTCCTATCCTGTCAGGCGAGCGCTAGTTAAATGTTGCATCTTTGTTTGATTTAAAAGAGCATCAACCGCATGGGGTACTAACACCAACAGCTTATGTGACAAAACTATCCCTTCACTCTGACGTATTGACACAGCTGTTTGCGCAACTGAACGAAAACACCCAGGCAACGCTCGAGCGACAGGATCAAGTTCTGCTGAAAAATATGCACAGGGACGCTGCTTATCGCCTTGTGTCTGTACTAAAACTGACAATGAACATCCATCCTTCTCATGTACGTAAAGGACAAAAGGCTTTGTGTAATCTGGAGTACCTAACACTGGTGCTGAACAAAGGGCTTGTTGCAGCTGCCGGAAAGCAGTCTCACATTCATCTGTCCATGGGAGGGGCATTGGAGTATCTTTAGTCAAAAGTGCTAGCAAAGGTTTGATAATGTGTGAAAACCCTCATATCCATTGCCTACAAAAAGAAGTAAGACCAAGGAATGCACGAACATCTTTCTGAGTAGAGGGTACTGGTGTGCCTAAAATTGCTTGAATACGATCTGATGTAAGTGCATGGCCTTCCTTAGACAAAAGATGACCTAAATAGGTTACCTTTGGTCTACAATATTGCAATTTCTTTCGTGACACTTTATGATGGTGTGAAGCAAGAAAAGAAAGTAAGGACAAAGTTCACTTTTCACATTGCTCAGGGGTATCAGCTGCCAACAAAATATCATCGACATATTGTATGAGAGCCATACCTTCAGGCAAAACAAAAGAATCAAGTTGTAATTGTAACGCTTGACTATAAATACTAGGACTCTCAGTATAGCCTTGAGGAACTCTGCAAAATCTAAATGATCGTTTATTCAAAGTAAAACCAAACAAATATCGGCTGTCAGGATGGATAGGGATTGAAAAGAAAGCATTCTTCAAGTCTATCACAGAGAATGTAGTTGCTGTCGGGAGAACCAAAGTAAGAAGTGTCGTGATGTCAGATACCACAGGATATTGTGGTACCACAATCCTATTCACTTCTCGTAAATCAATAATGAATCGGTAAATCCTAGTATCCGTATCCTTTTTCAGAATAGGAAGAATTGGACTGTTACAAACATTATACGGAACTTCCTCAACAACTCCAACTGCAATAAGGTCATGCACAATTCGTATGAGTGCTTCTTCGCCCTCCTGTGAAATTTTGTATTTAGGCAAACGTGGCAATACAGCTCCCTTCTTGACACTAATATGTACCGGTGGAATAATCCTTTGTCCCACATCAGTATCTGAAGTAGCCCACAAAGTACTAGGGAGTGAAGCTAATGCAATATCCTCTTTAACAAGACAAACTCTTTCCATCACAGGATGATTATCATTCAAAATAACATGCACCCCTTCAGGAGAGCATCGTATTGTAGCCCTGAAATACTTGAGCATATCAAGACCCACAATATTTTCTGGTGTATTTGGAGAAAGCAAAAACGGACATGGAGCAGTAAATTTATCAACATGGAATGCAAGTGGTTGTGACAATGGGCTAGGGGAAGGTGTTTTATCGAAACCTATCAATGTAATGGTTAAGCCAGACAGGGGAGCCTTTGGAACCAATTGTTTAGACAAGGCGCTACGAGTAGCTCCTGTATCAACCAGAAATTAATCAGTAGAACCCAAAACGTGCAGTAACATAGGGACCCTCTGATCTACTGGAACTTCAACTGATTCCTTTCCCCATCCTAGGCAATACTATGCATCAGCAGAATCTTGGAAATCAGGCTGCCCATAGTTAGACATCTGGTATTGGTTCCGTCTATCAAAAGTGTTAAACCCATCTTGCCCTCGTACATTAGCATCAACCCTAGCATGATCATTCGTGCTTCTTCTAGGCCCTGAATATCCTAAGCGATTTCTCATTTGTCCCCGACCATGTGAACACTGCTGAACACGTAGTGCTGGACAATCAGCAAACCAATGCCCAAATTTCTTACAATACGCACACTGATCAACAGACACATTCAAACGAGTGTAAGAAGAACCATAAGATCCACGTCCACTTCTATCACTACCTCTTAAAGGTAGACCATAAGCTTGAGCCAACATAACTTTTGTCTTTAATTCTTTAGTCTTTTTATCCTCGCTACCTTTTGCTTCTAATTCCTGATGTTCATAATACTGAGCCATAGTCAAAAGAGAAAACAGAGAAGAGGTAGTCCATGAACTTTCACTAGCTTTTAGATGACTAGCTATTCCTGATAACAGATTTGCAACATATTTATCAACAAACAAATGTCTGCCCGTATCATCTGACAATAACTGGCCGCTAAAATCATGAAATGCTTCCTCAAAGTGTGTAAAGAAATCAGAGACCGATTCATCTGCCTTTTGCTTACAAGACGCTAAAACAGTCCAATCTATCTTTTTAGGGGGAAGAATCGTTTTTAACTTAATTAATATGGCTGCAGGAAGATCTAGAATCAACTGACACTGCTTTTTTGCAGGTTCCCTATCCCCGTCCATCTGTTCTAATTCTTTCCATGATGCCCCAAAAACTACACGATCATCAACTTTACGAACAGTTCTCCACATATCTGGCGGTAATATCAATCCGAAAAATAAATCAATGTCAGCCAAAGTGATAGTACAAGAACTAATTGCTCCCTCAACTTCCTCATAAAAGCGGCTGAATTTGTCCGCGGGTCAGGTAATGCTGTTTTAAGTGCCATTACATCTGCCCTATTCCAAGGAGTATACACCCAATTATAAATAAAATAACCCTTAGCATCAAAAAAAGTTTTATCATCACTTGTACCCGATCCTTTAGGAGGAACATACAAAGGCGCGGCCTTCCGCATTGGTTTCGCATGAACTATCATAGTCTTATCTGTTCCAAAGATGGAAGCTTGCACCTCGCCAGTCTGAGATGTCCGTGCAACTACGTCCACTGCCTTTTTCTCCTCTCGCAAACGGATTGCCGCAACACATAATTTCACCAAACGCCTGATTGCATCAGCCACCTGGGAGAAAACAAAAAGACCATCACGCATTTGCTTACGATCAACTGCTACATCATCGGGCTCTAACTAATCAGAATATTTCCAAAATAGTTCAATAACTTCTGTGTCAAATGCCTCAGTAAAATATAGCTGCTCCTTTTCCGTCCACCCTTTCATGTTGTCTAAAAGTTCAGAAGCAGAGACAACGCTACAAATTGCTTCACAAGCAATATATCTAAGCTCAGACGCACGGTCAGCAGGCAACATAGAGCGACTGTCTCATATCTTCTGTTGCTCTGAACCGGAAACCTCAGCTAACTGATGAGGGGCAGAAGGAACGACACAAGGAGGTGGAGGGCGATCTAGTAACAAAAAATCATTGTGAGGTTTATTAAGGATAGGATAGAGAGGTTGCCGAACAGTGTATTGGCCAGTTACCTGTAATTTATGTTCTTTCTCTTCTATCTCCTTTAAATCATTTATTTCTTTCTTTCTCATTTCCAATGCTTTCACATATATATTCTTCCGCTGCTCTTTCTCAAGCAAGGCTTGCTCACGTTTCACTCGTCCACGCACTTCTTTCTCCCACATTCGAACACAGTCAAACATATCTTGCCTAACCCTTCGCTTACACATACATTTTTCCACATGCTCAATCTTTCACAAATCAAATGACCCATGCATAGGCCAACGTAACTCAGGATCCGCACGAGTGTATTTATTCCATAATGTGCTGTACATTATAGAAGAAAGACCATGTTTAACATGCATATCTCTATTGGGCGTCCCCTCTGGGGGTTCCGGTTGCGATTCTTCCAGTCTCAAATTGGTACCATTACAAAAGCAACATATCCTACGTAGTGCGCTAAAAACAGGCATGCCAAAAATAGGGCAGAATATGCAGTATTATAATCAAAGTAGCACTTAAAGTACCTCTAGTACGATGTGCTGTTCAAATCAAAATTACATTGGAGAAAATTCTCCTCATTACCTGCCTATATAAATAGCAATTTATATATCAATTCAAAGGACACAAATTGACTAGTCACCGAAAACACGAGAGCCAAAGTAAGCGGTGCTAAACTATATTACCAAACAAAGGCATCAAAACCCACAGCAAGTGCCGTAAAACGGCTCTTATCAATCACAGGGCATCCAGATTCCAACTGCCAAGTTCTAAATTCGACCAAATGGTCACTGTACGACAAATGAACAAAAAGGATCTCAGTCGAGGACCGGCTCCACCTGGATGGTCAAATCAGAAAGAAGGGAAAAACGCTGTGGTTGCCAAGACTCGGGTCTCCTCAGGCATTGATTGTCCGCAATGAGATCCCAATCCTTCGTCGCGACCAATCCGTCGGGCGTCCGAGTCGCCGATGAGTCCCTGTTCGGGTGCCAATTTGTCAAAGTAAGCCTCAGCAAGGCCTACTAGTGCAAGGGGTTCACCCTTCTCTGCACAAAGTCCTCAGACCATATAGGAAGAAGTTGGCACAGAAACTGAAATAAAAGACAAAGGCGGTCATTTTGACCGTGGCGGGCGGCAGTCGCGCCTGCCATGCGGTTACCGCCGAGTGACCGCTCCGCGGTCAGGAGACCGCGGCGGCCATTCTGGCTTTCCCGCTGGGCCGGCGGCCGCCCGCCGGCCCAGCGGGAAAGCCCCTGCAACGAGGATGCAGAGTTGCAGGTGTGCGACGGGTGCAGTGGCACCCGTCGCGATTTTCACTTTCTGCCAAGCAGACAGTGAAAATCTGTATGGGGCCCTGTTAGGGGGCCCCAGCACTGCCCATGCCTGTGGCATGGGCAGTGCAGGGGCCCCCAGGGGCCCCACGACACCGTTCCCGCCATCCTGGTTCTGGCGGTGAAAACCGCCAGAAACAGGCTGGCGGGAAGGGGGTCGGAATCCCCATGGCGGCGCTGCAAGCAGCGCCGCCATGGAGGATTCCCTGGGCCAGGGAAAAACCGGCAGGAAACCGCCGGTTCCCCTTTTCTGACCGCAGCTTTACCGCCGCGGTCAGAATAGCCCTGGAAGCACCGCCAGCCTGTTGGCGGTGCTTCCGCGGTCCCCGGCCCTGGCGGTCATGGACCGCCAGGGTCGGAATGACCCCCAAAGTTTATTAAACCTCAAGAGGTGGTACTACAGTTCAAACAGCACTCTTCGGTAATGTTTGAAGTAGCACACTGAACTAAGAGAGCATGGTCCTTTTATACCCATGCAGGGGCTAAAAAGAAGGTGGTACAATTATAGAAGCAGGACTTATATACATATAAGATCATATGGAAATGCACAGTCGACAGGTAGGAGGGGCTAACAGTTTTCAAGGACTAGTAGACCCATTACTGTCTGTTACTAATTACTAACAGCTGCAGACCTTAGTGGGCATGTGTGGAAGTGGGGGATGCTAAATATAACTTGTCACTAGACAGATTTTCAAGAATAGTTAACAGGAAGGTAGGATAGAGCACATGGCGAGCACATGGCAGCATGTGGCAGAGAAAATGGCTGCCATGAATACAAATGGATTCCGCGAAATGTTCACAATAGTTGCTAAATACAAGATGTCTTCTGCTAATGCTTAATCTAATCGCTACTAAATTACAACACAGAGTCCCCTGTAATGGAATGGGACATATGTGCAACAATTAGACCTTCTTATTTTTTCATCTGCAACACACATTTTATACAAACATACATGACATATGTGACTTACCAACCAGCCAGGACCTCTTTGGGTACAATTGTGACATCAGGTGTGGAAGGCATCATGGACTGATCCCGAAAAACAGGCACATACCTGTGAAATGTAGGGGTCTGCCAAACAAACAACTTGAATGTTGATGGAATGGAGGTTCTTCCTGTTTTGATAGACTTGTTCATTGGCATGTGGTGGAACCAAGGCAACATGTGTACCATCAATGTCTCCCACCACATGTGGAATGTATGCCAAACCATAAAAGTCCGCCTTCAAATGTGCAAATTCCTCAGGTTGAGGAAACCGGATATAGCTGTCCAGGTGTTTCAACAGTGCTGAGTACATCCTTCAATACGACACTGTACATAGGCTGGGGCATCCTAGCAGATAGGGTAACTGTCTTTAGGAAGGAACCTGTGACCAGGAAGTGCAACACTGACATAACTTGGGTAGTATGCTATTTGGATGAGAAATGGCAGGCAGGAGATCTGGCCCCAAATAACGACAGAGATACACAACTGTTTGCCTACTCAGACAATACGTCGGGATCATGTGTCTGTCTGTCATGGCCTGACTGTGGATGGTAGACAGGAGGATGTCTGATCCTTCCTATCCCAGGGTACCTATGTGGGACAAGAAATGAGTATTGACATCATCTAATGTGTTTATTGCAGCATACATAATGCATTTTATTGACATACTGTGACAAGGCACACCATGATTTCATGACATGAGGCACAGTGCATATTACCAATGTCAATTCCACAGAAATAACATGTTCCCCCATTCCTTTACCACAAATGTCTATACATCATCTACGTGGACAGCAAGAAATGTTTTCATAAAACATTCTACTCAGAATGTGACATAATCCCTCACTTCAATCCTGATACTGCTGTCAACAAGAACTCCTGTGTACCACCTCTAGGAGCAATAGTGCCACATCCAACAGGAGATTGGGCCCCTGCCTTGTACCTGTAGGAGCTGGAGAAGCTGATAGAGGAGGTCCTACTCCTGTATTGACAGCTCTTTGGTGCACCAGAGGGGCAGGTAGGTGCCTCATGTCCATTCTTTTTCCTGTACTTCAACATATATTCCCTCCTCACAAGCTAGATTGTGCCAATGTGTGCCAAATTATGTAGTAAAGGCAAAGGAGCTGCAGTTGCAGTGTGTTAGGAAGCCACAGAGATGTGCTGTGTTCTGTTAGACCTGAAAGCCTTAGGGTAGTCATCCCCCAAATTTTTGCCTTCCTCCCTCCACTTTTTGGACACTCTTTTTGCTGGTTTTAGGACTCTGCACACTTTACCACTGCTAACCAGTGCTAAACTGCAAATGCTCTCTCCCTTAAACATGATGACATTGGTTCACTCCCAATTGGCATATTTGATTTACTTAGAAGTCCTTAGTAATGTGTGCTACATATGCCCAGTGCCTAAACTAGTAGTGGGCCCGCAGCAATGATTGTGTCACGTGCATAAATAGCCCCTTAACCATGTCTCAGGCCTGCCATTGCAAGGCCTGTGGGTGCAGTTTCACTGCTACTTTGACTTGGCATTTAAAAGTACTTGCCAAGCCTTAAACTCCCCCTTTTCTACATATAACTCACCCCTAAGGTAGGCCCTAGGAAACCCACAGAGCAGGGTGTTATGTAGGTAGAAGTCAGGACATGTACGTATGTGTTTTACATGTCCTGGTAGTGAAAAACTTATAAATTCCTTTTCCACTACTGTGAGGCTTGCTCCTCTCATAGACTGGCATTAGAACTGCCCTCATATATGTTTGAGTGGTAGATTCTGATCTGGAAGGAGTAGCCCTATCATATTTAGAAGTGCCAGAATGTTAACAGAAACTCCTGCTTACTGTTGAAGTTGGATTTAATATTACTATTTTAGAAATGCCACTTTTAGAAAGTGGACATTTTGCTGCACTTATAGACCATCTGTGCCTTACAGCCTGTCTCCAATCAATTTCTGGTCTGGGCTGGTTGACAGTCATTCACACCTGCACTCATCTGCATATTGAATGGGTCTTTCTGGGCTGGAAGGGTGGAGGGCCTGACACTTACATTCCAAAGGCTGGTGGCCTACCCTCACACTATGGACTGCCAAACCCCCTGCTTGGACACTGGCAGACAGGACAGTACTGAAAGGGGAACTTAGGCCCTCAAAACCACTTTTTGATGTCTCCCTACTTCAAAGGCATTTTGGGGTATATAAACTGGGTCCTTTACCTCAGCAACTCTGACACTTCAGTGCCTACACTTACAGCATGTCAAGAGGAAATGCCTGGTTGCCAAAAGAACTCATCTGGACTGCTTTGCTGAGAAGGACTGCTGCTGTACTGTTGCCCTGCTGCCCTGCAGGCCTCTGACTGGGCTGAGAAGGACTCTGCCTTCTTCAAAAGTGCTCTCCAAGGGCTTGGATTGAGCTTGCTTCCTGTTTTCTGAAGTCTCAGGGCCAAAAACACTTTGGGGGTTATTACAACTTTGGAGTAGGTGTTAATCCGTCCCAAAAGTGACGGTAAAGTGACGGATATACCACCAGCCGTATTACGAGTCCATTATATCCTATGGAACTCGTAATACGGCTGGTGGTATATCTGTCACTTTACTGTCACTTTTGGACGGATTAACACCTCCTCCAAAGTTGTAATAACCCCCTTTATCTCTTTAGGAAACTCCTTGTGCATCAAAAATCTAAGCACAGAATGCCGGAATTGATGCAAAGCCTGCATTGCGACTGAGAAAATTGCCGACCAGAACGATGTAGCCCAGACTTCCCACCCAGAAATTTGATGCAGCATCTGCCTTGCAACAGAAAATTTGATGCATCACCTACTGGATCGACGCTGTGCCCATGTCTACTTCCAGTGCATCAAGGATTTTACCTGCATCATCCGAGGGCATCAATAGATCCCCGCATCGCAGTGAGGAAGCAAGCCTGCACACCGAAAAATGACCCAAACCCATGGCAGCGTGGAAAAAACAATGCGTCATCTGTACTGCGTTGGTAAAACCAACACAACACCCTATTTTTTCCATGTATCTCCTCCTCTGCAGACTCCGTGCATGATAATTTTGACATATACTAGGTACTGTGTGTAACAAAGAGACAACTGTTAATTTCTAAGGATTAAGGGCCTCATTACAACCCTGGTGGTCCGAAGACCACCAGGGCCGCGGTGGCGGTCTCAGCGCCGACAGCCTCGCGGTAAAGACAACCACATTATGAGTGCAGCAGTTTGGACTCTGCCAAACCACCACATCTCTGCTGGTACCGCCAGGGCGGTAGGACAGCCGAGCCGGAGGACAGAACCTCTGGGCCAGCTGTCCACTTAAGACCGCCATCAGTATTACGAGTCGCCTTTCCGCCAGGGTTTCCGTGGCGGTAGCATCTCCATGAAAACCCTGGCCAAAAGGCTGCCCGGCGAAAGGAAATTCCTTTCCTGTCACCAGTAGATGACTCCCCAACCCCCTCCTTCACTTCTATGATCCACCCATCCCCCTTCCATGACAGCACTCCATTCCCTGCATACATGCACACACATCCACACACACCCTGCATACACGCATTCACCAACATTTACATATAGACATTCACCAACACGCATGCATACACGCATTCACCAACATTTACATATAGACATTCACCAACACGCATGCATATACACATTCACCAACACGCATACATACACTCATTTACCAACAAGAATAAATACACTCACTCACCAACACGTATAAATATACTAATTCACTCGCACCAACAGACATGCATTCACACAAACATACCAACACACAGTCACTTTAACAGTCACACACACATTCACACACTTACACACACGCATACACACT
Source organism: Pleurodeles waltl (assembly GCF_031143425.1). NCBI lineage: Eukaryota > Metazoa > Chordata > Amphibia > Caudata > Salamandridae > Pleurodeles > Pleurodeles waltl. The sequence continues at coordinate 1,445,162,267 of NC_090444.1, read as the reverse complement.
TACCTTCACACATGCACACACATAGAGAGGGAGGCGTTTGCTGTGGTCTGGGCACTGAAAAGGTTGAGACCATACCTGTTTGGTACTCACTTTATTGTTCAGACAGACCACAAACCTCTACTTTGGCTAAAACAAATAAAAGGTGAAAACCCTAAATTGTTTAGGTGGTCTATATCCCTACAGGGAATGGACTATACAGTGGAACATAGACCTGGGAGTACCCACTCCAATGCAGATGGACTCTCCAGATATTTCCACTTAGACAATGAAGACTCATATGGGCTAGGGTAGTCTTATTGTCCCTCGTTTGGGAGGTGGTTGTGTAGGAAAGTACCATCTTGCCTGGCATGTTACCCTCATTTTTACTGCATGTATGTTTGTTTTTGCCTATGTGTCACTGGGATCCTGTGCTCATAAAGTATGCCCTGTATGTGTTCCCTGAGTGGTGGCTAACTGTATCACTGAGGCTCTGCTAACCAGAACCTCAGTGTTTATGCTCTCTTTGCTTTTAAAATTGTCACTGCAGACTAGTGACTAATTTTACCAATTATGATTGGAACACTGGAACACCCTTATAATCCCCTAGTACATGGTATCTAGGTACCCAGGGTATTGGGGTTCCAGGAGATCACTATGGGATGCAGCATTTCTTTGGCCACCCATAGGGAGCTCAGACAATTCTTACACAGGACTGCCACTGAAGCCAGAGTGAAATAACGTCCATGTCATTTCACAGCCATTTTACACTGCAATTAAGTAACTTACAAGTCACCTATATATCTAACCCTCACTTAGTGAAGGTTAGGTGCAAAGTTACTTGGTGTGAGGGCACCCTAACACTAGCCAAGATGCCCCCACATTGTTCAGGGTAATTTCCCCACACCATTACACGCGTGCACTACATATAGGTCAATACCTATATGTAGCGACACCATGGTAACTCCGAATATGGCCATGTAACATGTCTAGGATCATGGAATTGTCACCCCAATACCGTTCTGGTATTGGGTGGACAATTCCATGCATCCCCGGGTCTCCAGCATAGAGCCCGGGTACTGCCAAACTAACTTTCCAGGGTTTTCTCCGCAGCTACAGCTGCTGCCAACCCTCAGACAGCTCTCTGCATCCCTGTGGTCTGGCAGCCCAGTACCAGGAAGGCAGAACAAAGGATTTCTTCTGAGAGAGTGTGTTACACCCTCTCCCTTTGGAAATAGGTGTGAAGGGCCTGGGAGGAGTAGCCTCTCCTGGCATTTGGAAATGCTTTGAAGGGCACAGATGGTGCCCTCCTTGCATAAGCCAGTCTAAATCCCCCCAGCCCTGCTCTAGCGTGAAAACTGGACAAAGGAAAGGGGAGTGACCACTCCCCTGACCAGCACCTCCCAGGGGAGGTGCCCAGAGCTCCTCCAGTGTGTCCCAGACCTCTGCCATCTTGGATGCAGAGGTGTGAGGGCACAATGGATTGCTCTGAGTGGCCAGTGCCAGCAGGTGATGCCAGAGACCATGTCCTGATAGGTGCTTACTTTTCTCTTTAGCCAATCCTCCTCTGAGGGCTACTTAGGGTCTTTTGGTTTCTATTGGCCAGTTGGGCTATTTAAGGCTAGGGCTTAGGGAGCCTCAGCCCGGGTGTCGAGGCTAAGGGCAGAGAGGACAAGGGCATTTGCGTGTTTGGGCCTGTTCAGGACTGGCCGGGCCTAGTGCCAGAAATGCTGCTAAATTCTCCATTTACCAGAAAGGACCTTAGGGCCAGATGTACAAAGCAATTTGCTTTTGGGGTTTTGCGATTCAGCATTAGGAAGGGGCATGTCAAGGGCGTCCCTTCCTAATACCGAATTCAAATGGTATGTATGATTGTTTTGTGACCGTGAAGTTTCTAACTGGTGCTAACCCATTCGCAAATGGGAAGGGGTCCCATGGGACCCCCTCCCTTTTGTGAATGGAAGCAAAAACATTTTTTCAGACCAGGCAGTGGTCCCACGGACCACTATCAGCTCTGAAAAAATGAAAAGAAAACTTTTCATTTATGATTTTGAAATGCATCTTGTTTTCCTTTAAGGAAAACGGGCTGCATTTAAAAAAATAAAAACTGCTTTATTTAAATGCAGTCACAGACATGGTGGTCTGCTGTCTCCAGCAGGCCACCATCCCTGTGAGGCTGGCCATTTCCAATGGGGTTGCAAATTGCAACCTACCTCATTAATATTCATGAGATAGGCCATTTGCGACCCCATTTGGAATCGCAAACAGTGTAAAGTTCAACAGTTTGCAAGTCGCAATATTGGATCTTTGAACATGTGGCCCCAACTCCCTACACATCCATAAACACGCAAACACATTATCAGCAAAGATATCCAACTCTTGCATCACCATCTGACCTCATACAAATTGCAATGCCTCATCAACCTACACAAAACCCCATACACCACACCTATACACATATCCACTGCAACTACAACAGTAAAATACCTTCATTCTCACAGCAAACACTACTCTGTCTATTCCCACTAACACAACCTGCCATCCCCCACACAACACAAAACCATATTATACATTACTTCCAGCCATCCAGATAACTACTCCCTGTTCATATTAAATAACAGCACTATGCTCTATTTGCTCCTGCCAGACCCCCTTTTATCATGACAATACCTAAACCCAGCCTTACAACCCACTATCTACAAAAACCTCTCCCTCTCTACACCTATTACACACACAGCTATACAATCCTCACACTCCACTCCACCACACATAGGGGGTTATTCTAACTTTGGAGGAGGTGTTAATCCGTCCCAAAAGTGACGGAAAAGTGACGGATTTACCACCAGCCGTATTACGAGTCCATTATATCCTATGGAACTCGTAATACGGCTGGTGGTATATCCGTCACTTTACCATCACTTTTGGGACGGATTAACACTCCTCCAAAGTTAGAATAACCCCCATAGTATGTCTTCCACTTACCCCAACTAACACAAACACCCCAGACACACATCCTTCCCGTCTTACACACCTCATATGCTGTTTTCCAAAACACATCAATACCCCCTGTAATACTCTAATACCACTCACCAGCACTAACTCACATATAAATCCTTCACAGAAAACTGTAATATCCCCTCTCACTATTCCACTAAAACAATACATACCACACACATCAGCGCATCAAAATAACACAGACTTTCATAATACTTTCCGTCACACCCACTCCCACCCTCATGACTACATAAAGAATATAAATCCTGACCAATCTTTACCCCTATATTCTCACTCTTCATCAAGCTCTCCCACAAGCGACTCCAACACAGCAACATCCATTCACCCGCCTCTCATCCATTGCACAATTTAGAGCCTTACATTATGATGCTCCTCTACCACCCCTAACCCATACTCCTCAACACTAAACAGGTGCAAACAAAATAAACAACATGCCACTCTTAACAACCTTACATCCCCTTGTCTATTATATAATGAGGCTACTGTACAAAAAAGAGTACACTCTTCATGTTTCTCTCAGCCACCAAGTCCACTACCAACACACACACACACCCACCAAAATGCTTCCTAAGCATGCTGGAAGAGGAACACTATGATGAAAAACAAGACTATTGTGACCCTCACACAGTTATAACAACTAACAACACACCTGCTACAAGCTCTAAATGTACGGCTTACCCTTCTAAACAAAACAACAACCCCACTAACACTTTTTCTAAACTGCCGGCTCATTAATGCTCGATCACTCTCAATAGCAAGTACCACATCTACGACCTGCTCAAGGACACACAACCTGACTTACTTTTCATAACAGAATCATGGTTGGGAGATGACATGGCATTCATGACGCTGTTCCTCCGGGCTATCAAACCAACAAACAAAACTGTATAGTCAAGAGAAGAGGTGGATTAGCTATTATATTCAAACAACCAATAAATCTAAGTAAAACAGACAACATTTCCATACAAGTTTGTGAGGCCCTCCTCACCAAATGCAACCCTACTCCAACTTCCTCCTGTAAATTTCTCCTCCTTTACAGACCTCCACCTAACAACTCAACATTCCCAGATGCTTTTCTAGATACAGTTTCAAACCTTATTACATTATACTCAAACATATGTATTCTTGGGGACCTAAATATTTGGTTTGACAAACCCAATATGCCCCATCCAAAAGCTATCACCACTGGCCTAGTCGCATTGAACCCACATCAAATTGTACATAATCCCACACACATTGCTGGACACATCTTAGATGTCATTTTTGCAAAGTCTGATATAGTTACCGTTCATAACATCATGCCAATCACATGGTCAGACCACCATAAAAAACACAAATCAACACACCCCACAGCAACTTACATACATGCTGTAAAGAAATGGCTCCCTGTTGCAGTTACCCCCCCACTTTTTGCCTGATACTGATGCTGACTTGACTGAGAAGAGTGCTGGGACCCTGCTAACCAGGCCCCAGCACCAGTGTTCGTTCACCTAAAATGTACCATTGTATCCACAATTGGCACACCCTGGCATTCAGATAAGTCCCTTGTAACTGGTACTTCTAGTACCAAGGGCCCTGATGCCAAGGAAGGTCTCTAAGGGCTGCAGCATGTCTTATGCCACCCTAGAGACCCCTCACTCAGCACAGACACACTGCTTACAAGCCTGTGTGTGCTAGTGAGACCAAAATGAGTAAGTCGACATGGCACTCCCCTCAGGGTGCCATGCCAGCCTCTCACTGCCTATGCAGTATAGGTAAGACACCCCTCTAGCAGGCCTTACAGCCCTAAGGCAGGGTGCACTATACCATAGGTGAGGGTACCAGTGCATGAGCACTGTGCCCCTACAGTGCCTAAACAAAACCTTAGACATTGTAAGTGCAGGGTAGCCATAAGAGTATATGGTCTGGGAGTTTGTCAAACACGAACTCCACAGCACCATAATGGCTACACTGAAAACTGGGAAGTTTGGTATCAAACTTCTCAGCACAATAAATGCACACTGATGCCAGTGTACATTTTATTGTAAAACACACCACAGAGGGCACCTTAGAGGTGCCCCCTGAAACCTAACCGACTATCTGTGTAGGCTGACTAGTTTTAGCAGCCTGCCACAAACCGAGACATGTTGCTGGCCCCATGGGGAGAGTGCCTTTGTCACTCTGAGGCCAGTAACAAAGCCTGCACTGGGTGGAGATGCTAACACCTCTCCCAGGCAGGAATTGTCACACCTGGCGGTGAGCCTCAAAGGCTCACCTCCTTTGTGCCAACCCAGCAGGACACTCCAGCTAGTGGAGTTGCCCGCCCCCTCCGGCCCGGCCCCCACTTTTGGCGGCAAGGCCGGAGAAAATAATGAGAATAACAAGGAGGAGTCACTGGCCAGTCAGGACAGCCCCTAAGGTGTCCTGAGCTGAGGTGACTCTAACTTTTAGAAATCCTCCATCTTGCAGATGGAGGATTCCCCCAATAGGGTTAGGACTGTGACCCCCTCCCCTTGGGAGGAGGCACAAAGAGGGTGTACCCACCCTCAGGGCTAGTAGCCATTGGCTACTAACCCCCCAGACCTAAACACGCCCTTAAATTTAGTATTTAAGGGCTACCCTGAACCCTAGAAAATTAGATTCCTGCAACTACAAGAAGAAGGACTGCCTAGCTGAAAACCCCTGCAGAGGAAGACCAGAAGACGACAACTGCCTTGGCTCCAGAAACTCACCGGCCTGTCTCCTGCCTTCCAAAGATCCTGCTCCAGCGACGCCTTCCGAAGGGACCAGCGACCTCGACATCCTCTGAGGACTGCCCCTGCTTCGAAAAGACAAGAAACTCCCGAGGACAGCGGACCTGCTCCAAGAAAAGCTGCAACTTTGTTTCCAGCAGCTTTGAAAGAACCCTGCAAGCTCCCCGCAAGAAGCGTGAGACTTGCAACACTGCACCCGGCGACCCCGACTCGGCTGGTGGAGATCCGACGCCTCAGGAGGGACCCCAGGACTACTCTGATACTGTGAGTACCAAAACCTGTCCCCCCTGAGCCCCCACAGCGCCGCCTGCAGAGGGAATCCCGAGGCTTCCCCTGACCGCGACTCTTTGAACCTAAAGTCCCGACGCCTGGGAGAGACCCTGCACCCGCAGCCCCCAGGACCTGAAGGACCGGACTTTCACTGGAGAAGCGACCCCCAGGAGTCCCTCTCCCTTGCCCAAGTGGAGGTTTCCCCGAGGAATCCCCCCCTTGCCTGCCTGCAGCGCTGAAGAGATCCCGAGATCTCTCATAGACTCACATTGCGAACCCGACGCTTGTTTCTACACTGCACCCGGCCGCCCCCGCGCTGCTGAGGGTGAAATTTCTGTGTGGGCTTGTGTCCCCCCCGGTGCCCTACAAAACCCCCCTGGTCTGCCCTCCGAAGACGCGGGTACTTACCTGCAAGCAGACCGGAACCGGGGCACCCCCTTCTCTCCATTCTAGCCTATGTGTTTTGGGCACCACTTTGAACTCTGCACCTGACCGGCCCTGAGCTGCTGGTGTGGTGACTTTGGGGTTGCTCTGAACCCCCAACGGTGGGCTACCTTGGACCAAGAACTGAACCCTGTAAGTGTCCTACTTACCTGGTAAAACTAACAAAAACTTACCTCCCCCAGGAACTGTGAAAATTGCACTGTGTCCACTTTTGAAACAGCTATTTGTGAATAACTTGAAAAGTATACATGCAATTTTGATGATTTGAAGTTCCTAAAGTACTTACCTGCAATACCTTTCGAATGAGATATTACATGTAGAATTTGAACCTGTGGTTCTTAAAATAAACTAAGAAAAGATATTTTTCTATACAAAAACCTATTGGCTGGATTTGTCTCTGAGTGTGTGTACCTCATTTATTGTCTATGTGTATGTACAACAAATGCTTAACACTACTCCTTGGATAAGCCTACTGCTCGACCACACTACCACAAAATAGAGCATTAGTATTATCTCTTTTTACCACTATTTTACCTCTAAGGGGAACCCTTGGACTCTGTGCATGCTATTCCTTACTTTGAAATAGCACATACAGAGCCAACTTCCTACATTGGTGGATCAGCGGTGGGGTACAAGACTTTGCATTTGCTGGACTACTCAGCCAATACCTGATCACACGACAAATTCCAAAATTGTCATTAGAAATTGATTTTTTCAATTTGAAAAGTTTTCTAAATTCTTAAAAGACCTGCTAGGGCCTTGTGTTAGATCCTGTTTAGCATTTCTTTTAGAGTTTAAAAGTTTGTAAAAGTTTGAATTAGATTCTAGAACCAGTTGTAGATTCTTAAAAAGTATTCCAACTTTTAGAAGCAAAATGTCTAGCACAGATGTGACTGTGGTGGAACTCGACACCACACCTTACCTCCATCTTAAGATGAGGGAGCTAAGGTCACTCTGTAAAATAAAGAAAATAACAATGGGCCCCAAACCTACCAAAATACAGCTCCAGGAGCTTTTGGCAGAGTTTGAAAAGGCCAACCCCTCTGAGGGTGGCAACTCAGAGGAAGAGGATAGTGACTTGGAGGACAATTCCCCCCTACCAGTCCTATCTAGGGAGAACAGGGTCCCTCAAACCCTAACTCCAAAAATAATAGTCAGAGATGCTGGTTCCCTCACAGGAGAGACCAACACCTCTGAAATCACTGAGGATAACTCCAGTGAAGATGACCCCCTGTTAGCCAGGATGGTCAAAAGATTGGCTTTGGAAAAGCAGCTCCTAGCCATAGAAAGGGAAAGAAAAGAGATGGGCCTAGGTCCCATCGATGGTGGCAGCAACTTAAATAGGGTCAGAGATTCTCCTGACATCCTAAAAATCCCCAAAGGGATTGTAACAAAATATGAAGATGGTGATGACATCACCAAATGGTTCACAGCTTTTGAGAGGGCTTGTGTAACCAGAAAAGTAAACAGATCTCACTGGGGTGCTCTCCTTTGGGAAATGTTCACTGGAAAGTGTAGGGATAGACTCCTCACACTCTCTGGAAAAGATGCAGAATCTTATGACCTCATGAAGGGTTCCCTGATTGAGGGCTTTGGATTCTCCACTGAGGAGTATAGAATTAGATTCAGGGGGGCTCAAAAATCCTCGAGCCAGACCTGGGTTGATTTTGTAGACTACTCAGTAAAAACACTAGATGGTTGGTTAACTGGAAATGAAGTGTGTGACTATGTTGGGCTTTATAATTTGTTTATGAAAGAACACATTCTAAGTAACTGCTTCAATGAAAAGTTGCATCAGTATCTGGTAGACCTAGGTCCAATTTCTCCCCAAGAATTGGGAAAGAAGGCAGACCACTGGGTCAAGACTAGGGTAACCAAAACTTCCACTGGGGGTGACCAAAAGAAAGGGGTTACAAAAACTCCCCAGGAAAAAGTGGGTGACACTAGAAACAAAGAAAAAGAGTCCTCTGTAGGCCCCCAAAAACCAGAACAGGTGGGTGGGCCCCAAGACACAACCCAAAACAAAGGTGGGTACCAGGGTAAGAACTGGGATGCCACTAAGGCCTGGTGCCACAACTGTAAACAGTCTGGGCACCACACCAAGGACACTTCTTGTCCCAAAAACAAACCCCAGAACAAAATTCCTGGGGTAACCAGTGTAGCCATGGGAGATGACTCCTCAGATGAGGAGGTCTTCCTAGCCTTCAACTGGAAACAGGGCCCAACAGGTGAGTTGGAGATTCCAGAGGGAAGTAGACACTTCCACCACCTACTGGTGAATGGAATCCCAACCACTGCCCTGAGAGACACTTGTGCCAGTCACACTATTGTGCATGACAGGCTGGTGCTCTCAAACCAGTACATCCCAGGTGAGACTGCCAGGGTAAGAGTTAGCCTAGACAGGGTCACTAAGAGGCCTGTGGCTTTAGTGCCCATAGAAGTGGGTGGCACTCTTAGCTGGAGAAGGGTAGTAGTCAGTACAGACCTCCCCCTTGATTGTCTCCTTGGAAATGACTACCCAGAGGTTAGTCAGAGCCCAAGAGAGGAACTGGTCCAGTGCCAGTCCTCTCCCAAGGATTCTGGAAGTCCTGCCTCTGCAGTAAATGCAAGCAGGCCCCAGAAAAAGAAGAAAAGAAAACAGAGTAGGAGGGGTGGACAACCTTTAGCCAAGGTTACAGCAAGCCAAGGAGATTCTGCTCCAGTAGGGGAGAACTCCAAAAATGGCCCTGATAAAGTCCAACCTGACCCACAAGAAGTCCTGGCTAGTCAGGCAACTGTTAAACCTGAGTGGGTGGCTCCTCAGCTAACAGAAGAAAGAGTGGAAGAAGGGTGTTTACTACAAGATGTGGTGACCCCCCACTCCAATACAGCAGACAGGCAACCTGAACCCAAAGAAGCCTGTAACTTAGCCCCTTCCCTTTTAGGTGAAGAGCTAAAGGTGTGGTTCTGGGCACTGACAGCTGTCAGTGGCCTCTGCTGGGTGTTAGCCTTTATGGCTGCACTATCCTTAGCATGGTGGTCTGACCCCATGCCAAATAGCAAGTTAGGCCCCCTGACCCTATTGGTCATGGTGGGGTTACTCCAGCTCTGGGTAACCTCTATGGGTAAGCTAGGGGTAACCCTGGCCAAGATAAGATTAGCAGAGGTGGATACCTCTAAACCCAAAATAAAAAGAATGGGTGGAGACATTGAAGAGGCAGACAAGAGGCAATTCAGACTAGGTCCTATCACTGTGGAAGTGGGTCAGTTCCCCAAAGGGAATGACCTGAACAGAAGGATGTAAGGCAGAGTAGGCCCTGCAACTAACCAGCCTATTTCTCCTACTCTTCCTCGCCTGACAGACTAGGAAGACTCTCCCAGCTTGGGCTGAGTCTCCTGGCCTGTGGGCTGGGGGGGGCTTGTGTAAAGAAATGGCTCCCTGTTGCAGTTACCCCCCCACTTTTTGCCTGATACTGATGCTGACTTGACTGAGAAGAGTGCTGGGACCCTGCTAACCAGGCCCCAGCACCAGTGTTCCTTCACCTAAAATGTACCATTGTATCCACAATTGGCACACCCTGGCATTCAGATAAGTCCCTTGTAACTGGTACTTCTAGTACCAAGGGCCCTGATGCCAAGGAAGGTCTCTAAGGGCTGCAGCATGTCTTATGCCACCCTAGAGACCCCTCACTCAGCACAGACACACTGCTTACAAGCCTGTGTGTGCTAGTGAGAACAAAATGAGTAAGTCGACATGGCACTCCCCTCAGGGTGCCATGCCAGCCTCTCACTGCCTATGCAGTATAGGTAAGACACCCCTCTAGCAGGCCTTACAGCCCTAAGGCAGGGTGCACTATACCATAGGTGAGGGTACCAGTGCATGAGCACTGTGCCCCTACAGTGCCTAAACAAAACCTTAGACATTGTAAGTGCAGGGTAGCCATAAGAGTATATGGTCTGGGAGTTTGTCAAACACGAACTCCACAGCACCATAATGGCTACACTGAAAACTGGGAAGTTTGGTATCAAACTTCTCAGCACAATAAATGCACACTGATGCCAGTGTACATTTTATTGTAAAACACACCACAGAGGGCACCTTAGAGGTGCCCCCTGAAACCTAACCGACTATCTGTGTAGGCTGACTAGTTTTAGCAGCCTGCCACAAACCGAGACATGTTGCTGGCCCCATGGGGAGAGTGCCTTTGTCACTCTGAGGCCAGTAACAAAGCCTGCACTGGGTGGAGATGCTAACACCTCTCCCAGGCAGGAATTGTCACACCTGGCGGTGAGCCTCAAAGGCTCACCTCCTTTGTGCCAACCCAGCAGGACACTCCAGCTAGTGGAGTTGCCCGCCCCCTCCGGCCCGGCCCCCACTTTTGGCGGCAAGGCCGGAGAAAATAATGAGAATAACAAGGAGGAGTCACTGGCCAGTCAGGACAGCCCCTAAGGTGTCCTGAGCTGAGGTGACTCTAACTTTTAGAAATCCTCCATCTTGCAGATGGAGGATTCCCCCAATAGGGTTAGGACTGTGACCCCCTCCCCTTGGGAGGAGGCACAAAGAGGGTGTACCCACCCTCAGGGCTAGTAGCCATTGGCTACTAACCCCCCAGACCTAAACACGCCCTTAAATTTCGTATTTAAGGGCTACCCTGAACCCTAGAAAATTAGATTCCTGCAACTACAAGAAGAAGGACTGCCTAGCTGAAAACCCCTGCAGAGGAAGACCAGAAGACAACAACTGCCTTGGCTCCAGAAACTCACCGGCCTGTCTCCTGCCTTCCAAAGATCCTGCTCCAGCGACGCCTTCCGAAGGGACCAGCGACCTCGACATCCTCTGAGGACTGCCCCTGCTTCGAAAAGACAAGAAACTCCCGAGGACAGCGGACCTGCTCCAAGAAAAGCTGCAACTTTGTTTCCAGCAGCTTTGAAAGAACCCTGCAAGCTCCCCGCAAGAAGCGTGAGACTTGCAACACTGCACCCGGCGACCCCGACTCGGCTGGTGGAGATCCGACGCCTCAGGAGGGACCCCAGGACTACTCTGATACTGTGAGTACCAAAACCTGTCCCCCCTGAGCCCCCACAGCGCCGCCTGCAGAGGGAATCCCGAGGCTTCCCCTGACCGCGACTCTTTGAACCTAAAGTCCCGACGCCTGGGAGAGACCCTGCACCCGCAGCCCCCAGGACCTGAAGGACCGGACTTTCACTGGAGAAGCGACCCCCAGGAGTCCCTCTCCCTTGCCCAAGTGGAGGTTTCCCCGAGGAATCCCCCCCTTGCCTGCCTGCAGCGCTGAAGAGATCCCGAGATCTCTCATAGACTCACATTGCGAACCCGACGCTTGTTTCTACACTGCACCCGGCCGCCCCCGCGCTGCTGAGGGTGAAATTTCTGTGTGGGCTTGTGTCCCCCCCGGTGCCCTACAAAACCCCCCTGGTCTGCCCTCCGAAGACGCGGGTACTTACCTGCAAGCAGACCGGAACCGGGGCACCCCCTTCTCTCCATTCTAGCCTATGTGTTTTGGGCACCACTTTGAACTCTGCACCTGACCGGCCCTGAGCTGCTGGTGTGGTGACTTTGGGGTTGCTCTGAACCCCCAACGGTGGGCTACCTTGGACCAAGAACTGAACCCTGTAAGTGTCCTACTTACCTGGTAAAACTAACAAAAACTTACCTCCCCCAGGAACTGTGAAAATTGCACTGTGTCCACTTTTGAAACAGCTATTTGTGAATAACTTGAAAAGTATACATGCAATTTTGATGATTTGAAGTTCCTAAAGTACTTACCTGCAATACCTTTCGAATGAGATATTACATGTAGAATTTGAACCTGTGGTTCTTAAAATAAACTAAGAAAAGATATTTTTCTATACAAAAACCTATTGGCTGGATTTGTCTCTGAGTGTGTGTACCTCATTTATTGTCTATGTGTATGTACAACAAATGCTTAACACTACTCCTTGGATAAGCCTACTGCTCGACCACACTACCACAAAATAGAGCATTAGTATTATCTCTTTTTACCACTATTTTACCTCTAAGGGGAACCCTTGGACTCTGTGCATGCTATTCCTTACTTTGAAATAGCACATACAGAGCCAACTTCCTACACATGCACCTAACGGCCATGGAGCAAACTCAATTTTGAAGACTTAGAAACACAACTAACAGCCAACACAGATCTAGATACAATTAATTATGTTCCAAAACTTTGAGTGGCTCCAGGAAGCTTTTGATATCCTAATACCACTCAGAAAAACTAAACAGGACAAAAGAAAACCAATACATTGGAGAAACCCAGAACTTAAAAAGATAAAGCAACAAATCAGAACGTTGCAGCAGACCTGGCTCAAAACGAACAACATGCAAGACAAACTGCACATACTCTTAACAGAATATACAAATCATCAATCAAAAAATTACTACTCAGACAGAAATCTAAATGCTAAATCTGCAACCAAAGAATTTTATAAAATTCTCAATGAATTTAAAAAACCTAAATGCATGGAAGGACATCATCCCACTACTCAAGATTTCATAAACAAACTGGCAACTCATTACACAACCAATGCAGACACAATGGACTCCTATTTAATACAGAAGAAAACCATCAGCACCAACCCCTTTCCTAACATTCCCTTTAAGAATAAAACAACCCAGCCTCTACAGTCCTTCAAACAAATATCACATGGTGAATTTATGGATTTGGTCAAAGCAACCAGGCCTTCCAGTTGCCCTTCTGACCCTTGTCCACCACACATCTTCAAGAACATTCTTTTATCTACTTCTGCTGCCACACCTGTAAGAAAAATCATCAATAACTCTTTAACTACATGAACTTTTCCTGAAGACCTGAAAAAGGCATACATATGTCCATTATTAAAGAAAACAAACCTAAACCCACAGGTCCCGAAAAACTACAGAACAGTCACAAATGGACCTTTCCTGGGCAAACTGATAGAAAGAGCAGCATTCGCCCAGATGTCACAATTCATTGAAAACAATTCCATACTTTCAGACTACCAAACTGGATTCCACCCAGAAAGAGGCATCGAATCGGCACTCAGTCGACCACAATGGAGTTGCTGGACTATTTCTTTTGGACCTCTCAGCTACCTCTGATACGGTTGACCATGACACCCTAATTCAGAGACTCTACAGGCCGGCATAGAAGGGACTGCTCTCGACTGCATTACATCCTACCTTCAATACAGAACTAATACAATCTATTTCCCCCCCTTCTCATCAAAACCCTACCTCATAAAAGCAGGGGTCCCCCAAGGATCAATCATCTCATATTTGCTTTTCAATATCTACATGATATCATTACCAGAACTGATCAATGATTTCCAACTCACATGCTTCAGCTATGCAGATGACACACAAATACTACTCAAATTGGAATGCCTCAAAGACATTGAAAACTCAAAAATCTTAAGTTGCCTCAGAGTCGTTGATCAGTGAATGATTTGGAGCCATCTCAAACTAAATGTTTCCAAAACAGAAATGCTCACATGTAGTGACTGGTAAATTTATGACCCACTGTGCGCCTGGCCTGACCATCTCGGACCAGCTCCTGAACTATCCAAGGAAGTTAAAAACCTCTGAATTACCATGGACTCCAAGTTACCAATGAATGCCAAAGTGGACAAATTAGCATGAACAAGCCTCATCACCTTGAAGAATCTGCGATGCATCTTCCCCCACCTCGAATTTCCATACAAGGTGCAGGCTACTATCTCTCTTGTACTATCCAAACTGGATTATGCCAATGGTCACTACCATGGTCATCTCTAACTATTATGAGAAAACTACAAAGTATTCAGAACTCCACTGCCAGGCTACTATTACATGTAAAGCCACAAGCCCACATCTCCCTTGCCTTGAGATTACTACACTGGCTACCCGTTGTCAGAAGATCCACCTTCAAGCTGCTTTGTATCACCCACAAACCTACACATGGAACAGGACCGCTTTTTATCGTTAAAGAAGAAAATAATAACAACGAAGAAATACATCAAAGAAAAATAAAAATGATTTTAAAAACTGTGTATAAATAAAATTATAAATAAATAAAAAATAACATAAATGCAATCTATTGTAAGCTTTACTTTGTCTACCCATCACCCTATGTCATGTCTCTATCAATGTATCCTCCATCCTCACTCTGACTCATTCCAAATCCATTCTACTACTTTCATCTCCAAAATAACCCTGCCTAAGCTCTTCCCTCCTCTTCCACATTTAGGTCACCCCAAACCTCAGTTTACTACCACGATCTCCCAAACAACCCTGCTAAATTCTCCCTCATTTATCTCACTTTTAACTCATCCAAAACCCCTCCTGCTACTATGAGTTCCCTAACCCTTTCCACAGACTCTTTCCTCCTCCATTTCTCCTTTACTCATCCCAAGCCTCATCCTATTAATATAAACTGCAAATTAGCACTTCTGGATTCTTCCCTCCTCTATCACTCCATTACTCTAGTCAGTCCAACTAACAAACTCATATATCCTCTGCTAAAATTAACTCATAATAATCCTAAAGGTGTACGGATATTTCCCTATAATAATCCACCATTATTTCCTCTTGGGTTCCAGAGTAGCATGCTACTTGCCGAAAAGTGCTTTAACGCCTTGTGAGGGGGCAGTAAATGCTATATAAATACAATTACAATTACAATTTCAATTTTAGTATATAGTTTGTGTTCCCCCAGGCCTATTGCTTTCTATTGTGATTTTCACTATTTGCACTGTTTTCTAAAAGTTTTACAGTTATTTTTGCATTCTAGTGTATATTCTGTGTATATTACTTAAGGGAGTATAGGCTCTAAGGTATTTTAGGGATTTGTTTCACCAAAATAAAGTACCTTTATTTTTGTAACACTGAGTATTTTCTTTCATGTGTGTAAGTACTGTGTGACTACAGCGGTATTGCATGAGCTTTGCATGTCTCCTAGTAGTATTTTAAACTCACAGTTTCCTGTGTGCTATGTTGGTGTATCTACATTTTGGTTTATGTTGGATTGCATTAAAGGGCCATTTTATACATGAAAGGTACAATTAATCACTTCAGATTTAATTAAACTCATTTTTCTATAACATCAATTTATCTGATGTTTTTGCCAGTGCTTACTACCCACAGCTGGCCCACTTGCTGACAGGTTACAAAGGTCCTGGCCATTGTGGAACACTATTGTTGTCGTAGTTGGACTCTTGCTCTAGGCAAGACTGCTGGTTTAGGGATGACAGTACTTATGTTTGTAGGTGACTATGCCAATCCCATAACAAAATGCAACTGTCGTCCCAACATTTCTCGCTCACTTTCAGTACCTCACCAAAAACCCTAAACAGTCAAAAGTGATTTGTGGCAGCCTTTATGCATGGACTCAAAAGTGTGCCATCTCAGGGAGCGTTGTAGTTAAATGGAGATCACCCATTTCTCACCTTAACAACATGTCTTAATCACACACAGGCAATGAAGGAGATGCAGTAAAGTTTCGAAAGGTTTTATTTTAGTAAGATAGTAAGACTGCAATCTGTGATAAGTTGCATGGGCTGCAATGATTAGGATAATGAAAAGTGCAAGAAATGAAATGGTAAAGACAAGAGCCATCAATACAAACACCCCCCCATTTTCCAATATTGTGAAATAACATGATATGTGTAATATGTCCTGATACCCTAGCATGTAGGCCTATCCCCTAACCTAGAAGAGAGCTAGGTATGTTAAACCTCAATCTGCCAATGCCAAGTCCATGAGAAGAGTGTCAGACTCTGCAGGAACACGAAGACTGGGCCAGTGTCAAGGCGACGTGCCACATCGATAACAGCAATGACATTTGGTCGGAATCCCTTTGACTATCTGATAAAGTGAGGAGTATTTATACAGATCTACTTGAACCCCTGACGTAGGTTTGTTCCCAAACAATAGATAACAAGGCATCCTTGGGACGGTAATTAATATAAAAAATTCCCTCAAAAGCATGAAGAAGGAAAGTACCTAAAGTGAACACCTACAGTTTGTTTGTATTTGTCGCCTGATCTTGACACCTTAGCGAGGTGGCACTGATAATGAAAATCAAAACATGGGCCTAAGTCAAATCAAGGCAGCCATCTTCAAAGAATTAATTAAATAAACGCGGTAAAACAGAGCAAGCTAAGTAGGGTAAAAGTCACTGGGTGACGGGAACATGAGTCTGCAAGCCACAGGCTAAGCCAACTCCTGTATCCCATTGAAACAAACTGGGATTCACTACACCCTCCCCATTGCCGTAACACGTATGACGCCATATCTGGACGCCTCTGAAGGTGAATTTAATCCAAATATTAAATATATTCTGAACTAAAAGCATAAAAACAAGCTAAAAAAAATCCTCCCAAAAAACACGTTAAAATCAATAGCTAAAAAACATATTAAGAGGTATAGGTGGTCATTATGAATATGGCCGGAATCACTGCACCGCCGGCGATGGCGATAATTACTGCAAACAGGCTGGTGGTCCGTACAACCAAATAATGAAGCACATGAGAAACAAGTAGCGGTCTAGCCACAAACCTTCAGCATTGGAGAGGCGACGAGGATGGAGGAGGTCGGCCACAGGCCAGCGAAAAGGCCCCACCTGCCCACCAAATAATGAAGCACAAGACCGTCATCAGTTTGCATGGCGGAAACAAATTAAATAAAAGGAAACACTCACCCGAGGTACACACAACACGCAGAAGTACCCATGGAGAGAGAGTTGCAAATAATGTCAGTGCTGCTCCTTGCCATATACCTCCACGACCATGACCGCCGATGAAGACGAAGACGGTAAGTACCGTAACCTAGTACACATAGGAAGAAAGGGCACAGTTACAAAATGCAACGCACTCCCAACCCCTCACACTATCCCACACCATACACACCAGAACAAGAAGTACTTACCCGACACAAGGCAACAATGACCGGCACCAAACTACACACATGTGAACACCACATCCCCACAAAGAAACAATGAACAACTTCACCATATCGTGCCAACAACACCACTCAGCACTCAAATGTTAATATGCATAGAATAATTAAATGTCTAAATAAGGCCATTGGCCAGTATATAAAGAATAACCTGAAGGGCCCACATAGGCCGGACTTGACTCCCACATGTGCACTCCACTGTAAAGGGACATCAATGGGGCAGCCAGGCACCTCAGGGAACAGGGGCTCTGGGGTGGGGACTTACATCTGAAAGGGGGGGCTTGGGCTTACATTTGGGAGGTGGAACGGGTTTGGACTTGCCCTTGGAAGGTGGGGGAGTGGGCTTGGACCGAGAGGTGGCAAAGGGACCTGAGGCAACACTTGGTGTCTTCCTCCCTGGGGAAGGGGCACAGGAATGGGAAGGATAGGCTGGGGCAGACTTGGATGAGGAAGGAGTGGACTGGGCAAGGAGATGTGCACGTCCAGTGATGAGACGGGGTGGGCCAGTGGGTTCAAACAGGTCAACACGGGAGAGGAAACGTTTTTAGGGGCAGTTGGGGTGGATTTGGAGGAAGGTGTGGGAGTGGAGGTAGAGGGAGTGCTTGTACAAGGTGTATGTGTGCTGGACTTGGATGCAGGTGCCTGAACAGTATGCTTATGTGCAGTGGATGTGTGTTGTGTGGGTGTCTGTGAACGTTTGAGTGTTTTGGGAGGAGGGGGAGTGGACACAGTGGGGCAAGACAGGCTGCCAGTACATGGATGTTGTCTGTATGTCTGCAGGTCTGGTGAGTGTGCTGCATGTGTCAATCAATGTAGTTGTGGTAAGTGCAGGTGTGGTGTCTGGGGTTGATTACTGGATGTCAGATGTTATGGTGACTGTAAAAATGGGGACAGCAGCAGTGACTTAGGGTGCAGTGCTTGTGGGTATGCCTGGTGAGGTGACAGACAGGAAGGCGGAAGAAGTGGACACACTAGGGGAAGTGGATATTGTTGTGTGTGCCTTTGTATGTTGGGTGTGTGTATGCCTGTGGTAGGAAGTGTGGTGCTTGTGTTTGTCTGTGTGCTTCTTTTGTGTTGATGTGTGTGCATGGCTGCCTGGATGTGTGCTTGGGATGGATGAAGGGAGTGGGGTGCTGGAAGGGGTAGAGGTGGTTGGAGGGGGGGGTGGAAAGACCAGGGACACTGGCTGCCATCAAAGAAGAGGCCAGAGTCTGAAAAGATCTCTGTAGGCCAGACATGGCACCGTGCATGCCTTCCAGGTATGCATTGCATTGCTGCATCTAGGATGCTAGCCCCTGGATGGCATTCACAATGGTTGTCTGCCCTACAGAGATAGTCCTCAGGAGGTCAATAGCCTCCTCTGTGAGGGCAGCAGGGCTGACTGGGGCAGAGGATAAGGTGCCTGGGGCAAAGGACTTTAGCGTCCACTGACTCTGCCTCCTTGGAACCATGGGCGGCTGCATCCCCACTCACCGGTGCCACTGCTCCCTCGGCAGATGATGCTGATGTACAGAAAGGACACAAGAGCACAGGGGAGGGGAGACAAAACATGGGAGAAATACATAAATACCTGAATGAATGTACATTCCTCGTTCACATACACTCCAATCCATCTCACATCTCACACACCTACACGCAGCACCTACAACAGCGTTCATGACTGTGCCCCTGGCTAGTAGCCACTACCCCAGCATACACCCCATTACCCACATGAAACACGGACCTGAGAAACTGTGTGACCTACACACATTGGGGACCATGCCCAACCAATGCACCCACTAGTCCATGGGCCCACAAAGCATCCAAGAGCACAGGAAGGTGAACCCCCATGGGCCTATTTGGACCGCCAACACCTGTCCCACCCCATTTCCGTGTCTATGGGGTGCAGGACTGCAGAAACACACCTCTCCAAGTGCCTGGCACTAGATAGCATACATTACACATCACCCAAACACATCCATCAAAGTAGTATTAAACAGTGTAGGTACTCATCCCCTTGTGGCTGCTGTCCTACCTTCAAGCGCCCATCCAAATCCGGATTGGCCACTGCCAGAATGTGGGCCATTAGGGGGGTCAAGGTCCGACAGGCACCCCTTCCTCATTGGGAGACCTTCCTCAGCTGGGCCTTACAGGTCTTCCTGGCCAAACACCTCAGGTCCTCCCACCGCTTCCTACATTGGGTACTCAGCCGGTTATGGACCCCCAGGGTCTGCAACTCCTTGGCGATAGCTTGCCACAGTCCTCTCTTCTGATGGGCACTGACCTGAATGGGACACACAGAGCAGAAAAACGAATGTCAGGACATGTCGTCCGATATGGGATGGACATTTCAAAAATATGTGTTACCAACTCACAAACAGTACATGCCACACAATTTACGGCTGTGCAGTTACAAATCGAAGACACATGCATACAGGCATCCGTCCCATCACACACATCCAAGCAAGACATCCACCAACTCACCTGCTCCTCCACTTGGCATACAGGGGTAGGACCCCGTCAACCAGCTTCTCGAGCTCTTCCGTGATGAAGGCCGGGTCCCGTTTCCCTGTGACTCGCGCCATTGGAGTAATCAGAGTCAGGACACAGCAGCACACACAGTGGAGAACTTGCTTACACGTAAATCAGGAGTCAAGTGTCATTGGTGTGACGACATGGCGTACGTTCCGCAGAGGTGTGCACAGTCATAGCCGCCGGCGATCATAATAGGCCCAGGTTCCCCATTGACAACCATGTAATTCAATGAGTGGGTCCATGGTGTTTGACACCACCTTTAGCCATGATGACTACCGCCAGCGGAATTATGTCACTTCCACTCCCTCAGACCTGGATCGCAGGAGACTGCCATCTTGCTAGCACCATGTACATATATCCTGGCCTGGGGCATCATTCAGGGCCTCCAAAGCTCACCCCCTAGTCTCTTGCTCACATGAGTGACTGATCCTCGCATGCATCCATCTTATGAACTGTGTCCACAATGGGATGCCATTACAACAGAGTTGACCCTGCACACATGTGGCTGACGTATATAATACATAGCATCTGTCTGTGTAACCTACGTATTGCACATCCATTAATACATTTACAACCTGATTGGGACGTGTATGTGTGACACTCATATGTGTTCTTTCATCCCCCATGTGGCGAGGGAGGGTCCCATCTGTGTACAAACCTCTTGTTGATTTGGAAACCATGGATGAACATCACATCATTGTCACCTACAGACTCAATCGTTTAACAATCCATGAACTCTGTGCTTTACTGGATCCTATACTTAGATCAGCTAATCGGGATGAGCATGCCATCCCTACTGAAGTGGAAGTGCTATCTGTACTCCGTTTTTTGGCTACAGGCTCATTTCAGGTGACAGTAGGCATGGGTGCAATCAATCAATCAATCAGTGTATTTGTAGAGCGCACTACCACCCATGAGGGTCTCATGGCGCTGAGGAGAGGGGTGCTGCTGCTACTGCTAAAAAAAAAGCTAGGTTTTGAGCCGCTTCCTGAAAGTCAGCAGGTCTTCGGTCTGCCGTAGGGGTAAGGGAAGGGTGTTCCAGGACTTGGCAGCAAGGTGGGAGAAGGATCTGCCTCCGGTAGTCGCACTTCGGATGCGGTGGGCGGTGGCGAGGGCGAAGTCAACTGAGCGGAGTTGGCGGGACGGGGTGTAGAAGGTGAGTCGTCTGTTGAGGTAGGCTGGGCCGGTGTTGTGGAGCGCCTTGTGTGCGTGGGTGAGGAGCTTGAAGGTTATCCTTTCGTTGATGGGGAGCCAGTGTTGGTCTCTTAGAAGGGGAGTGATGTGGCTGTAGCGGTGGACATCGAGGATCAGGCGTACGGAGGTGTTTTGTATGCATTGCAGTTGTTTGAGAAGTTTGGCCGGGGCTCCTGCGTAGAGGGCGTTTCCATAGTTAAGTTTGCTGCTGACGAGGGTTTGGGTGACTGTTCATCTTGTATCTTTGGGGATCCATCTGTAGATCTTGCAGAGCATGCAGAGGGTGTTAAAGCAGGATGAGGAGACGGCGCTGACTTGCTTGGTCATGGAGAGTGTTGAGTCGAGGATGACGCCCAGGTTGCATGCATGATTGGGGGTGTTGGGGCTGCTCCCAGAGCGGTCGGCCACCAGGAGTCATCCCAGGCTGAGGGGTTGGCGCCGAGGATGAGGACCTCCATCTTATCTGAGTTCAACTTCAGTTTGCTGTTCCTCAACCATTCAGCGACGGCCTCCATTCCTTCGAGGAGGTTGGATTTGGCAGGGAGGGGGTCCTTGGTGAGGGAGAGGATCAGTTGGGTGTCATTGGCATAGGAGATCATGTTGAGGTTGTGTAGCCGGGTAACGCGGGTGAGTGGGGCTATGTAGATGTTGAATAGTGTAGGGCTGAGGGACAAGCCTTGGGGAATCAGATTATCTTGGAGGCTTCGGAGCAGAAAGGGGGGAGGCGGACGCTCTGGATTCTGCCGGAGAGGAAGGAGGTGGTCCACTCCAGAGCTTTGTCCCGGATCCCTGTGTTGTGGAGGCGTGTGCGTAGGATGCGGAGGCAGACAGTGTTGAAGGCGGCCAAGAGGTCCAGGAGGATGAGGGCCGCAGTTTATCTGTTGTCAAGCAGGGCCCTGATGTCATCGGTGGCGGCGATGAGGGTGGTTTTGGTGCTTTGGTTGCTGCGGAACACTGACTGGGATAGGTCCAGGATGTTGTTTTCTTCAAGGTAGTGGGTCAGTTGTCTGTTGACGATCTTCTTGATGACCTTGGCCGGGAATGGGAGCATGGAAATGAGGCAGAAGTTCTTGAGGTCTCTCGGGTCCACCATGGGTTTCTTGAGTAGGGTTCTGATCTCAGCATGCTTCCAGCTCTCAGGGTAGTTCGCGGTCTCGAAGGAGATATTGATGACTTTGCAGAGGTGGGGTGCGATGGTGGCGCTTGCTTTGTTAAAGATGTGGTACGGGCATGGGTCTGAAGGAGATCCAGAGTGGATGGTGCTCATGGTTTTGATTGTGTCGTCTTAGTTCAAGTTGGCCCAGACAAGCAGGGGGTTGTAGTTGAAGGTGGGTGGAGAGTCTGAGGAGTCGGTGATTGGCGGGGTGGTCTGGCTGTTGAAGCTGTCATGGATGTCTGTGATCTTGTGGTGGAAGAAGGCGGTGAGGGAGTTGCACAGGTCTTGTGAAAGTGGGATGTTGTTTGTGCTGGAGCTGGGGTTGGAGAGTTCATTCACAATGTTGAAGAGCTCCTTGCTGTTGTGTGCATTGTTGTTCAGGTGGTCTTTGAAGGAGGATTTCTTGGCAGATCTGATGAGGTGATGGTGATAGCGGATGGCGTTCTTGAAGGCGGCATGGTTGTCCGGTGTCTGTTCGGGAACCACTTTCTCTATAGTTTCCGGCAGATTTGCTTGGAGGCTCGAAGGTCCAAGGTGAACCAGCTGACTCCCTTGTTGGCACCTCTGTTGAAGGGTTTATTGAGCAGGGCAAGAGTGATGACGCAGTCGTCGATCCAGCGCCAGAGATTATAGGCTGCGAGGTAGGGATTGGTGGGTTCGGTGTGTGGTTTTCGGGCGAGGCTGGTGTTCAGCTTGTCTTGGCTGATTTTGCTCCAGTTGCGGCGGGGGATCTGTTGGGTGCGGTGGCTCGTGTTGGCTTTCTGGAAGGTAAAATGGATGCAGCGGTGGTCAGTCCATGGGAGTTTAGTGGTGTGGCTGAATTCGAAGTGGGGGCTAGCGGAAAAGACGGGGTCCAGCATGTGGCCAGCAGAGTGTGTTGGAATAGTGACAAGTTGTCTGAGTCCGGGGGTGGCGAGGATGTCGATTAGGGTGGTGGAGTTGGGGTCGTTGTTATTCTCCTGGTAAAAATTCAGGACGTAGTCGGCAGAGGCTACGGTGGGCCTGCTGACAAGGTCGGTGATGGAGTCGCAGAACTGAGGCCGTGGTCCGGGGGTCTGTAGAAGAGGGTTCCTCTGAGGGTGGTATTAGGGTTGGTGTGGATGTGGAAGTGCAGGTGTTCGGCGGTGCTGAGGGTGTTGTAGGTATAGGTCATGACCCTGCTGGTGTTCTTGTGGATGATGGCGATTCCGCCTCCGACTCCGTTGGTACGATCCGTGCGGGTGAACTTGTAGCCATCCAGAATGGCTATGGCGATGTCTGGGGCCAAGGAGGTGTTCATCCAAGTCTCTGTCAGGAAGGCGACGTCCGGGGTTGAGGTGTTGAGCAGGTCCCAGAGTTCGACGGCGTGTTTGCATGCGGAGTGGGTGTTGAGGAGGATGCATCGGAGGTAGTTGCGGTCAGGCTCGGCAGGAGGTTTGGTGATTTGGAGGCTGGTGAGGCTGCAGTTCCGGCAGGGGAAGGGTCCGTAGGTGTGCTTAGGGGAGGCCAGGAAGCAGGCGTGAGATTGTCCGGTGTTGAGTGCGCAGAGGGTGCTGGCGGTGTAATGGCGTTGCTGGCCATGGTGGTCTTGGAGACCAGGAGTCCTGGCACTGGACGCGGTCTGGACGCAGACGGGCTTGCCTTAGGCACGCCTCCAGCACGCCGCGTGGCAGCTGCCATTTAAGGGGAGGTGGGAGGGTGGGGCAGCTGGGAGAAGGGAGGGGGCAGGAAATGGGAGGGCGGGGCGGGGCCGCAGGAATACAGCGGCGGGAGGAAAAAGATTTTGAAGTGGAGGGTGGTGGGCGGGGCCGCAGGGACTCAGCGGCCGGAGAAAAAAGATTATGAAGTGGAGGGCGGGGGGCAGGCTGCAGGGATGAGGGCTGAGAGAAAAAGGTTGTTAGAGCAGCGGCAACACCGGCACATGGTGCAGGGGAGCGACCTGCCTGAAAACAGGGTTCTCACAGCCAATGTTCAGCCTCATCCTGTTGACATTCCTGGATGCATTCGTCCAAAGGGCTGCACTACCTGCCATCAAGTCTGGATTTTATGCCTTTGCTAACACCCCCTATGTGATAGGTGCCATTTATGGAACCCACATAGCTCTCACGCCCCCAAGAGAGAATGAACAGGTGTGCAGGAATCAAAAGAACTTCCACTCCATGAACACACAATTGGTGTGTACTGCTGACTAGTACATATCACATGTAAATGCCAGGTTTCCAAGATCTGTCCATGATTCCTTTGTCCTGAGGAACAGCAGTGTGCCACGCATGATGGAACAACTAAAAGGGGACAGAGGTTGGCTCATAGGTGAGTGAGAATGACACAGGACCAGTACATAGCTGACAGCCAGGCTGTATGCAAGCATTGGGAGTTTGTTAAAGTCCTCTTTCCTCCACTTTTGCAAGTGATTCTGGCTACCCCAACTTGCAATGGCTCCTGACACTTGTGAGGAATCCCAGGACAGATGCAGAGAGGAAATATAATGACGCCCATGGACGTACTAAGAGGGTGATTGAGCATACAATAGGTCTCCTGAAGGCTAGATTTTGTTGCCTCTATCTCTGTGGGGGATCCCTGTGCTATGGCCCTACGAAGGCGTGTAGGATAGTGGTGGCCTGCTGCATGCTGCACAAGTTGGCTGTGAGGAAGGCTATCCCCCTTCAAGAGGAGGAGAGTGCTGTCCAACCAGACATGCAACCTCTGAGAGGGGATGAGAGTAATGGTGAGGATAAAGAGGGGGAAGATGTGAACTCCAGGAACCAGATGATCCGCCTATACTTCCAGTGACTATGAGGTACTGTTCACTGATGCTGTTGTCTTCACTGCAAAGTGTAAGTCTGATTCACAGACCCTGGCGGTGTTAAAGCGGTGGTAAACCCGCCAAGTAGCCGGCGGAAAAAAAAAATTTAATCACGACCGTCGCGGAAACCGCCAACATAGACAGACGCTTTAACACTCCGACCGCCACAGCAGTACAAACAAACACTGCGGCGGTAACCGCCAACAGACAGGCGGAGGACAAAGTACCGCCCACAGGATTGCAATAGTCCTATCAGCCACCTTTTCCGGGGCGGATTCACCGTGTACAAAAACATGACGGAAACAGGATTTGGAAGGGAAAACGCTCACCTCTACACACCCCACGAGGAACCAGGAGGCCATGGAACTGGAACTCAACATACTCCCTGCCTTTGTCTTCCTGCTCCTCTACCAGGAGCATGAACACCGGCAGCGAAGACCACGGTGAGTACTGCACCTACGACACGGGGAGGGAAAAGAGAGTGACACACACATGCAACACGCAACACCCCCACCCTCACCCAAGACAACACACACACTATTACATCATGATACATTACAGTTACACACCCCAACTCCCCCAGAAGAATGCAAAGACAAAAGGAAATGAGTTGAATGTTTGTAATCTATTAAAATTCAGTATTCAAAAAATATATATGTAAACTATTAACAAATATATATGCCAATAATGCAAGTCCAAGGTAATCCACCATTAAAGTCCGTGGACCACTGGGCCCAAAATGCATGGACGAGGCCCACACAAGATACCCAATCAAAACAGAGAGAACACTGTTGGGGCATCAGTTTGAAATACAACAGGCACCTCAGGGGGAAGGGAAGGGGGGCACCTCAGCCGGATGAGTGCACAACACCAGATCCACGAGGGGGCTCCATGCCCATTGATGTATCCTGGGGAGTGCTTCATCCTGCCAAAGACTGAGGTAGTGGATTCCTTTCTCCACTGGTTCTGGAGGAGGCTTTGTGCCCAGAGTGCTTCATCCTGCCATGGACTGAGGTAGTGGATGCCTTTCTCCACTGGTTCTGTAGGGGGGTTTGTGCCCAGAGTGCTTCAGCCTGCCAAGGACTGAGGTAGTGGATGGGATACTCCACTGGTTCTGGAGGGGGCTTGGTGCCCAGAGTGCTTTATCCTGCTCGTGGCAGCCCCAGTAGCGTCTGAGCTTTTGGTTCTCATTGGCCTGCGGTGCTTGTGGCAGCGTTATTCTTGGCAGCAGTGCTTGTGGCGGCGGTGTCCTCTGAAGTGGTGCTTGTGGCGGCGGTGCCCTTGGCAGTGGTGCTGGTGGCAGCGGTGTCCTCTCAAGTGGTGCTTGTGGCTGCAGTGTCCTTGGAAGTCGTGCTTGTGGTGGTGGTGTCCTTGGCAGCGGTGCTGGTGGCGGTCTTGTCCACCGTGCAGGTTTACTGCGACTTGCCTGTCTTTCTGTGCCCCTTCCCCACCTTAGATGGTGGCACAGTTGTCTTCCCACTCCCAACTGTACTCCTGGGAGAGGCTTTGGTGATAGATGTTTTGCCTTTCTCCTGCCAGGCACTGGCCAACTTTTTATGCTTTTGAGGTGGGGGACTGTTCGTGGTCTGGCTCCTTGGCACACTGGCTGCCCTGTGCTTGGTACACTTCAGAAGCCAGTTACTGCTGGCACCACTGTGCCCGGTGATGTGGTGGCCTAGGTGCTGGGTTGGGACCTGGATAGGCGGGCCCTAGGAGACTGAAGGGGTGGGGGAGCTGAGGGGAAGAGGTCAAGGTTGGACAGGAAACGTTTTTGGGAGACACTGGGATGGGTAGATGGAGGGGGTTAGGGAGTGGAGGAAGAGGGAAGGGTTGTAGGAGGTGTACGTTTGGTGACTTTGGGGGAATGTGCATGGGTTGAAGGCTGTCATGAGGTGGATGGCTGTTGGGTGGGTGTGTGGCTGTGTTTGTGTACCTTGGGAGGTGGGCTCACAGACACACTGGTAGAGGACACAGGGGATGTGTGAATGGTAGTGGGGGTGGTGACTGCACATGAGCGGGATGTGGTGGTGGGTGTGCTGCTGATGGAGGTAGTGTCTGACGATGTAGTGCATGCAGGTGTGAGTGGAGACGAGACAGGGAGGGAGGAGGGAGACGAGGAGGAGGGGGACACAGTGGAGGCAGTGGATGTTGGTATGTCAGCATGTGTATGATACTAGTGTGAGTGCCTGTGGGATGTGTGGTGCTTATGTTTGCCTGAGCTTCCCTTGTGTGTTGAGGTGTGTGCATGCCGGTCTGATGGTGTGCTTGGGATAGGCTAAGGTACAGGGGTTTGGGTCTGGGTGGAGGAAGTTGGAGGGGGAGGCTAGAGACAGGGACAATGGCTGCCATCAGTGCTGAGGCCAGAGTCTGAAAAGCTTGCTGATGGACTGCCTGACCAGAATGAATGCCCTCCAAGTATGCATTCGTCTGTTGAAACTGTCTCTCTACACCCTGAATGGCATTCAAACTGGTAGACTGCCCAACAGTGAGGGACCTGAGGAGGTCAATGGCCTCCTCAATGAGGGCAGCAGGGCTGACAGGGGCAGGGGCTGAGGTGCCTGAGGCAAAGGAGATGCCCACCCTCCTGGGTGAGCGGCCACGGGGAAAACGCTGAGGGACTGCTGGGAGGGCGGTAGTGGTAGGGGTTTTGCGGCTGTACCTGTAGATGCGGGGGCATAGAGAGGCCCGCCACCACAAGAGAGCTCCCATCTGAGGAGGAGACCGTGTCGCTGGTCTCAGCTCCTGTCCCCGCTGTGGAGCCCCCCTCGCCCTCCGTCCCACTGGTGGCTTCTGACTCTGGTGTCTTGCCCTCCAGTGCCATGTGGGATGCAGCTCCCTCCTGCTCCGGTGCCACTGCTCCTCCGCCTGATGATGCTAATGCACACAAGCACATGGAGATCACAAAAAGGGGGTGAAAGACAGAAGAAAGACATGTTGAGTGCATGCAATACTGCTACCGTTGGCGGACACTACAGACACAGAAGCCCCCTGCACTACGCCGTGCACTGGGAGTTCCCTAATCAATCCCAGGGCTATGAGTTACAAGGCTATGCCCGATTGCTGCACACATGGATGTCACAGGAGCCTGACTAGGTGTAGTTGGCTCTGTACACTGGTGGGGTTGGGGTGCCACAGGGCCTGCCTTAAGAAGGGACCTTGCCTACTAAAATCACCCTGGCCTAGGGGACCCCACAGCCCACCTCCCCCACCTAGACACCTACAATGCACGCTGAATCAGCTGAGTGAGAGTGTACTCACCCCCTTGTGGCTGCTGTGTTGCCCTCAAGCGCCCATCCAACTCTGGGTACGCCACCGTCAGGGGAGTCATGGTGCGACGGGCACCCCTCCCACATTGGGAGGCCATCCCTAGCTGGGCCTCCGCGGTCTTCTTGCTCCAGCGGCGAATGTCCTCCCATCTTTTCTGGCAGTGGGTGCTCCGTCTGTGGTAGACCCCCAGGGGCCGGACTTCCTTGGCGATGGCATGCCAAATATCCTTCTTCTGGTGGGCGCTGACCTACATGAATAGTACAGGGGAAAAGGAGAAGATATAACTGTCTGCACCGTCACAGTCATTGGCCCGCATTCCTACCCTTGCCATGACTCACATGCACTCACAGTCGTTTCATGCACGCCTCATTCTCTCCCCCCTTATCTTCCATCCACACCACTCCAAACAGCCATTGCCCATGTAGCATGCCCACAGTTTACTCACCTGTTTGTCTGGAGGACCGTAGAGTACCGTGTATTGGGGGAGGACCCCATCCACTAGTTTCTCCAAATCCTCCGTGCTGAAGGCAGGGGCCCTTTCGCCAGACACATGAGCCATTGTCTCTTCCAGACTAAGGTCACAGCAGCACTTGTAGTGTAGGTCCTATCCTGTCGAAGATCAGGTATCAAGTGATTGAACAGAGAGAAAATGGCGGTCACGTCCATGGCGGTGCGTACCGTCACCACCGGCGTACATCGTCATTGGTTATTCTGACCCATAGGGTCCATTGTTAACCAATGTAGGATTGCGCAGCGGTCTATGACTGTCTACCGTGACGGTGTACAACGCCAGCGCAGTTACCTCATATCCCCTTGTCCCACATTACAGGTCAGGCAGCTGCCATTTCAGGGGGCCACATGGCAATCATTTTAAATGTGTCACACATATCTAGGCCTTTCATACCCACTAATACAGGCACATAGCAGTGTTAAAAAATTGAGGAATAAAGTTGTGTTAACGTACCTCAGTGTTGGTTGACTCTCTGCTCGCTGTTCTCCTCCATAGAGCATGTCCGCTGGGGCAGATGAGGAGGTGGTGGCATCCTCTGGTGTACAGACCTCTGGTGGACCTGTCGACAATGGAGGAGCGACATGTAATTGTCACCTACAGACTTTATTGTGCCACAATCCTGGAACTGTGTGCCCAGTTGGAGCCAGACCTGATGTCAGCTTGTGTGGCTATTAGGTGAGGACATGGAGCCTATACAGTGTGACTAGGTGTCTGGGTCTGCGGATGTCCCTAAGAGTTAGTGTGTGTCTAACAGATTTCCCTCGACATTTGCAGGTGACTCTGGCTACCCCAACCTGTCATGGCTACTGACCCCAGTGAGGAATCCCAGGACAAGTGCAGAGTGGATGAACCAGATGGAGGTGTTGTGGCAGCTGTGGAGCCTGTGGGCAGTGAAGAAGAGGAAGCAGAAGAAGAGGACATCCAACAATACTTCCAGTGAGACACAGGTAAGAAGACATCACCGCCTGCTACATCTGATATAATTGTTCGACCTCTCATCTGTCTGTCACCTTCACCCAGTGTATGGACCCTGAGTTATCACTTTCCCTTTCAATTTCACAGATGTGGGTCCCACTGTGTGACATCTGCTTTGTTTCCTCATGGACTAGAGCTGTGTGACATAGGTATGTTGACAATACAATGGATATCTCATTTTTACACAGTCATTGCAAATACACATTTTCGAAAGCACAGACTGATTCTAGATTGTTTTGTGAATTAAGGGTGTTTATTTAAGTGCTAAATATTGGAGGGGGTTGTAAAATGGTCAGGGTTGATGATGGAGGAATGTCCATGGCAGAGTCCAGTCTATTAGTCTCACAGGTGCATTGTCCAAAGAGGCATAGGAAGTGGAGCTAGGGCAGTTTAAGGATGGACAGGGTGACAAAGTGGGACAGAAGGATGACACTCAGGGTGGTCTCATTTCTTGGTGGGAGTCTTGGCATTGTTCTCTGTCTTTGTCCTGGATCTCAGGGACCACTTGCAGGGTGGTTCTCCATCTGCAGGGGGTGGGGTGCTGGTGTCGTGGACCTGTGGTGGTGCCTCCTGTCCACTAGCGCCGGTGAAGGTGGTGGGCAGTTCATCATCCAGGCTAGTGTCAGGGGCCCCTTGTTGTGCCACAGTGTCCCTCCTGGTGTTGACGAGTTCCTTCAGCACCCATACAATGGTGCCCAGGGTGGTGTTGATGGATTTGAGTTCCTCCCTGAACCCCAAATACTGTTCCTCCTGCAGCCGCTGGGTCTCCTGAAACTTGGCCAGTACCATTGCCACCGTCTCCTGGGAATGGTGGTAGGCTCCCATGATGTTGGAGAGGGCCTTGTGGAGAGTGGGTTCCCTTGGCCTGTCCTCCCCCTGTCACACAGCAGCCCTCCCAGTTCCCCTGTGTTCCTGGGCTTCTGTCCCCTAAACTGTGTGGACACTACCACTGCCCCCAGGTCCCTGGTGTTGTTGGGGTGGTGGGTTAGCCTGGGTTCCCTATAGTGGTGGACACACTGCTGCTTGACGATGACCTGGGGACAGAGGTATGGGCCCACTGGGTGGGCGCTGTGCTAGTGTTTCCAGAGAGGGGAGGCTCTGTTGTGGCTTGTGCCAGTGTGAGGGGATCCGACTGTCCTGAGGTCCCAGATGGGCCTGACTGGTCATCTAGATCCAGTTGGATAGAGCTGCTGTCATCACTGTGGGCCTCTTCTGTGGGTGAAATGGACATGTCTGGACCCTCCTGTCCGGTGACGTTGGGTAGGGGTCCTGCAGGGGTGTAAAAGCATGATTATCTGTGTGTGGCATGGTGTGCAATGGGTGGGTGACCCTGTACCCCAGTGCTTGCATTCTTGTGTGGGACCTTGTGTGATAGTTTTTTAGGGGTGTGTGTGGGTATGTGCAGTGGCCATGCATTGGTGATGGGTGTCCATGCTTTGGTGTTGCATGCAGGGCCTGGTGTTGGGATGGGTGGTTTGTGATAGTGGGACATATGTGAGGAGTTGGAGTGATGGGGGTGAGGGTGAGGGTGGGGGTATGTGATAGCATGCAGGTAGGATGGGGGATGTAATAGTTAAGATTTGACTTACCAGAGTCCATTCGTCCAGCTACTCCTGCGAGGCCCTCAGGATGCAGTATAGCCAAGACCTGCTCCTCCCATGTTGTTAGTTGTGTGGGAGGATGTTGGGGTCCGCCGCCAGTCCTCTGAACCGAAATGTGGTGTCTGGATACCACGGAACCTATCTTCCCCGTAGGTCATTCCACCTCTTCCTGATGTCATCCCGTGTTCTTGGGAGCTGTCCCATTGCGTTGACCCTGTCCACGATTCTGCGCCATAGCTCCATCTTCCTAGCTATGATGGTGTGCTGCACCTGTGATCCGAATAGCTGTGGCTCTACCAAGATAATTTCCTCCACCATGACCCTGAGCTCCTCCTCAGAGAACCTGGGGTGTCTTTGCGGTGCCATGGGGTGGTGTTGGTGATGTGTGGGGTGGTGTGTGTTGTGATGTGTGGGGTGATGTTTAGGGGTGTGTGGTGTTTTGTGCGTGGATGTTGTGTGAGTGATGGTGTTGAGTGCCTGTTGATGCTAGTTTGTAGATGGTGGTGTCTCTCTCTGGCCTTCAGTTGCAATTGTGGTCGTAAGGGTTTATGGGTGATGTGGGTGTGTGTTTTATTATGGATTGGATGTGTGGCAGAGGTGTGTGTGTATGTATATCAGGTGTGTGTATTTTGAATTGTCCAATGTGGTAGTGTTTTGTAAATGTGTGTGTATTTTGAGCGTGGCGGTGTGTACCGCCAATGGAATACCACGGTTGAAAGACCGCCGCGTGGATTCGTGGGTCGTGATAGTGTGGGCGTATTCCTGTTGGCGTGACGTGGAGGTTTTGTTATCGTCAGCTTATCACTGACCTTTGGTGTGGCGGACTTGTGTGGGTGTTTAAATTTTGGCGGATTCCGAGCTATGGGTCATAATAGCTGTGGCGGAATTCCGTATTGCAGGGGTGTGTTGGCGGTCTTCTGCACGGCTGTAAGCGGCATTTACCTCCAATGCTGTAATGACCCCCTTGGTGTTTGTAGTCATTGACAATGTTAACTGAAGACTGAAGTGGCATGTGCCTGGGTAACAGAATTGGTGTACATTCTGACTTACTTCAGAGACTACAGTGCGTGGGATTCCCTTCCTGCAATAAAGGTATTATTATGAAATTGACTGGCTAATGCATACACACTCACAATTGTATACTAGTAAAGACAGAGGACATACGATTTGGTGTAGATGTGTTTTATTAAGTGTCACAAAATTATTACTTAGTTGTACAGTGATATGGAGTAGGTTCAAGATGCATATCCATACTTTGGTGCATGGGCTCAGCTTTTAGTGGCAGTGGGTATTGGTCCATTTGTCCCTTGGTAGATTGTGTATTGGTATCGGTCAACATGGTAGCACAGTGGCACACTTGGGAGACAGTTCAGGGCAGAGTCACTTCTTTGCAGGGGCCTTGGTCTTGGCAGGTGTTCCAGTGCTGTATCTGGGCCTGAGGGCACATTTGAGAGACTGGTGATGGCTGCAGGGCTAGGAGTGCTAGTCTCCTGTGTGTCCTCCGGCAGTGCCACAGGTCCAGTAGCTGCTGCTGATGTAGATGGCAGGGTGGTGTCCTGGCTAGTGGTAGGGGCTTCTAGGTGGGTAGGGGTCTCAGACAGGCCAGTGTAGTGGTGCTGCAGCACCCCAGCAATGGTGGCCATGGTGGCATTGAGTTGTTTCCATTGCTCATTGGCTTCTTGGTGTTGTGCTACCTGTAACCTCTGATTCTGCCTCAGGGTGGCCAGGATCTGGCCCATTCAATCCTGGGAATGGTGGTATGCTCACAGGACCTCAGATTTCACCTCCTGGGCTGCAGCATCCATCCTTTGGTCTCCCCCTGGGCCACTGGTGCCCTCCCAGTGGCCCTTTCCCATTGTGCCTGTGTCCCCTGCCCAGGTCTGGCAGTCCCACCTGCACTGGGGCCATCATCGTCCTCCCTGTTGGTGGGTGGAGAATGTGCCTCTCTACATGTGATCCACCAGTCTGTGGCCTGGAGACACTGGTGTGGGGTCATTTGGCCAGAGCTGATGGTGTTGGCTGTGTGGTAGGGCTGTCAGTGGCATCCTGGGTGGTACTGCTGGAGGGAGACAGTCCAGGACTGTGTGACAGGCCAGGGTTTTCCTAACTGTCAATAAATCCCTCTCAGGTCTCCTGAGTAGGGCCCCTGTCTCCATGTGGGGTGCTGGCACTCCTTGGCCTTTCCATCCGGGTAGCATGGGTGATGGTGCCTGTGGGGGGGGAATGGACATGTATGTTACATGTACTAATTTAGAAAGGGATACACAGCTCTCCCCTATTTTGTGCTTTTGTTCCCCTGTTGGGCCTTGCAGGATCTTTATGAGGAATTATCTTTTCATTTTGCGTGGGGGGTGGAGGTGCATTGTGGGCGCAATAGTGCCATTGTGAATCCTTGCAGGTAGGTGACTGTGCACGGGGGAGGGATGTGGGCCTGTTACCTAAAGTAAACACCTGCAGTTTTTTTGTATTTGTTGCCTGATCTTGATGCCTTAGCGCAGTGGCACTGATAATGAAAATCAAAACATGGGTCTAAGTCAAAAAAAGGCAGCATCTTAAAAGAAAAAAACAATGCGCTAAAACAGAGCAAGCTAAGTAGGTTAAAAGTCACTGGATGACGGGGGCACGAGTCTGCAAGCCACAGACTAAGCTAACTCCTGTATCCCATTAAAACAAACTAGGATTCACTACATTGTCCATACTTAATTTTTGCTTTACTATTTAAAGATGGATGTCAAGTTATCACAGCATTGTATGTAGTTCATGTAAGGAAATGCCTCCTTGGCATGGTTACCCCCTGACTTTTGCCTTTGCTGATGCCAAGGTATGATTTGAAAGTGTGCTGAGGCCTGCTAACCAGGCCCCAGCACCAGTGTTCTTTCCCTAAAACTGTACCTTTGTTTCCACAATTGGCACACCCTGGCATCCAAGTAAGTCCCTTGTAACTGGTGCCCCTGGTACCAAGGGCCCTGATGCCAGGGAAGG
Source organism: Pleurodeles waltl (assembly GCF_031143425.1). Classification (NCBI taxonomy): domain Eukaryota; kingdom Metazoa; phylum Chordata; class Amphibia; order Caudata; family Salamandridae; genus Pleurodeles; species Pleurodeles waltl. Next base: position 1,445,127,915 of record NC_090444.1, on the reverse strand, counting down.
TCTCTAAGGGCTGCAGCATGTCTTATGCCACCCTGGGAACCCCTCACTCTGCACAGACACACTGCTTGCCAGCTTGTGTGTGCTGGTGGGGAGAAAATGACTAAGTCGACATGGCACTCCCCTCAGGGTGCCATGCCAACCTCACACTTCCTATGGCATAGATAAGTCACCCCTCTAGCAGGCCTTACAGCCCTAAGGCAGGGTGCACTATACCATAGGTGAGGGCATAGGTGCATGAGCACTATTCCCCTACAGTGTCTAAACAAAACCTTAGACATTGTAAGTGCAGGGTAGCCATAAGAGTAAATGGTCTGGGAGTCTGTCAAACACGAACTCCACAGCACCATAATGGCTACACTGAAAACTGGGAAGTTTGGTATCAAACTTCTCAGCACAATAAATGCACACTGATGCCAGTGTACATTTTATTGTGAAATACACCCCAGAGGGCATCTTAGAGATGCCCCTTGAAAACATACCCGACTTCCAGTGTGGGCTGACTAGTTTTGCCACACACCAGACATGTTGCTGGCCACATGGGGAGAGTGCCTTTGTCACTCTGTGGCTAGTAACAAAACATGTACTGGGTGGAGGTGCTACTCACCTCCCCTTGCAGGAACTCTAACACCTGGTGGTGAGCCTCAAAGGCTCACCCCCTTTGTTACAGCGCCACAGGGCACTCCAGCTAGTGGAGATGCCCGCCCCCTCTGGCCACAGCCCCACTTTTGGCTGCAAGGCCGGAGGAGATAATGAGAAAAACAAGTAGGAGTCACTGGCCAGTCAGTATAACCCCTAAGGTGTCCTGAGATGAGGTGACTCTGACTTTTAGAAATCCTCCATCTTGCAGATGGAGGATTCCCCCAATAGGATTAGGGATGTGCCCCCTCCCCTCAGGGAGGAGGCACAAAGAGGGCGTAGCCACCCTCAGGGCTAGTAGCCATTTGCTACTAACCCCCCAGACCTAAACACACCCCTAAATTGAGTATTTAGGGGATCCTAGGAAAACAGATTCCTGCAACCTGAAGATGAATAAGGACTGCTGACCTGAAAGCCCTGCAGAGAAGACAGAGACACCAACTGCTTTGGCCCCAGCCCTACCGGCCTGTCTCCCCACTTCAAGAAAAACTGCACCAGCGACGCGTCCCCCAGGGTCCAGATACCTCTGAAGCCTCAGAGGACTACCCTGCATCTAAAAGGACCAAGAACTCCCGAAGACAGCGACTCTGCTCCAAAGAAGAAACAACTTTGTAACAAAGAAACAACTTTTCAAGGACTGCACGTTTCCCGCCGGAAGCGTGAGACTTTCCACTCTGCACCCAACGCCCCCGGCTCGACCTGCGGAGAAACAACACTACAGGGAGGACTCCCTGGCGACTGCGACCCTGTGAGTAGCCAGAGTTGACCCCCCTGAGCAACCCGCCAGCGACGCCTGCAGAGGGAATCCAGAGGCTCCCCCTGACCGCAACTGCCTGCTTCTAAGAACCTGACGCCTGGTAAAGACACTGCACCCGCAGCCCCCAGGACCTGAAGGATCCGACCTTCAGTGCAGAAGCGACCCCCAGGTGGCCCTCTGCTTTGCCCATGTTGTGGCTACCCCGAGGAGCCCCCCCCCTTGCCTGCCTTCTAATTGAATGGACCACTGGGTCTCCCATTGACCTCCATTGCAAACCTGATGTCTGTTTGCACTCTGCACCCGGCCGCCCCCGTTCCGCTGAGGGCGTACTTTTTGTGCTGACTTGTGTCCCCCCCGGTGCCCTACAAAAACCCCCCTGGTCTGCCCTCCGAAGTCGCGGGTACCTACCTGCTGGCAGACTGGAACCGGGGCACCCCCTTCTCCATTGAAGCCTATGTGTTTTGGGTACCACTTTGACCTCTGCACCATACTGGCCCTGTGCTGCTGGTGTGGTAACTTTGGGGTTGCCCTGAACCCCCAACGGTAGGCTACCTTGGACCCAACTTTGAACCCTGTAGGTGGTTTACTTACCTGCAAAACTAACAAACACTTACCTCCATCAGGAACTGTTGAAATTTGCAGTGTCTAGTTTTAAAATAGCTTATTGCCATTTTTGCCAAAACTGTACATGCTATTTTGCTGATTCAAAGTTCCTATGATACCTAAGTGAAGTACCTTTCATTTGAAGTATTGATTGTAAATCTTGAGCCTGTGGTTCTTAAAATAAACTAAGAAAATATATTTTTCTATACAAAAACCTATTGGCCTGGATTTGTCTTTGAGTGTGTGTTCCTCATTTATTGCCTGTGTGTGTACAACAAATGCTTAACACTACCCTCTGATAAGCCTACTGCTCGACCACACTACCACAAAATAGATCAGTAGAATTATCTCTTTTGCCGCTATCTTACCTCTAAGGGGAACCCTTGGACTCTGTGCATGTTATTTCTTACTTTGAAATAGTACATACAGAGCCAACTTCCTACAGTTCATATTTGCTTTACCATTTTACGACTGCAACTTCAAAAAACAAATGGAGCCCAAATTGTGTTGCCTTTTCACCACATCCAAAAGCAATGGTAAAGTGTATATGTTTGACATGTATATGTCATGCACGTTTGCAAACTAAATGCAATAAAAACATCAAAGCTACTGACAATACCAATGTTTGTTAACTCTTGTGTGAAGAGAGATGAAAGAAAATACAAGCCCTCTTAAAGATTTGCCCATAGAAAAGACTTCTGCAAATGTTGTAGTACAGTGTAAGGTCTTCTACAATACCGCTAGTACAGTGTATGTCATAAAAAGAGGATCTCACTGAAGGAATATAGGGCCATATGTGCGAACACATTTTCCATAGACACAGAATGGGTAAAACTGTTTGATACATCTGGCCCATAGTTTGTTATTTACCTTCAACTTGCAAGGCCACCCACCCTTAACTGAAAAGATTCTGAGACAAAACACAATACTCATCTGAATATGTCAGTGCACCACCAACAGAGGAGCATTTTAACTGACAAACCTGCAGCTTCAGTGCAGGAACTGCAGTTTAAGCTTATTATGCACAATTATCTCGCATATGAACTGAATCTAATCATGTTGAATTGTAATCATCTTTGAAAAGTTATGTTACGACGAGTGTAGGAGATTCATCCAAAAGACAAGACTCTTAATGGATTTTTAGAACATTGTTTTTAATTCAGTAGAAGATTGGTCATGTCTCAAAACAATAGTAACAAATAGGAATATCCTGCATTGGGAGCTACAGATAAGGCGGGAGGTTTAGCAAAGGCAGGGTCAGGTGTATACAGCAATGGCTTCCAAAAGTGTACTGTCTGCCACGAGCCTCTGCTTTTTTCTCCCATTGGCACATTCACAGTGAGAAGAAGGGAGGACATTGTAGATGGTGGGATTAAAGGCAACTTAACCATTGACCACCAGCTAACATCGTTATGAGTAATCCAAGGTTATCACACTTTTCCACCACTAAAATAGTATGTGTGCACAATGTGATTGAATGTGAGACCTTTGCAGAAAGTAGGACCCTGTTTGCTCAAATTACAAGACAGTCCATGAAAAAGTTATTTCCGTCCTTACAGGTGTTATTTAAATACTTAAATAACTACTAGATGAATAAATGGTTATTAAGACATAATTATAAGTATTATGATCCTAGTTATTGCTTTATATGCAAATAGTAAAACAGAGATTTGCAAACATTTCAATTGCAAAATTATTCCAATTTCCTTGTAATAAAATGAAGGCTAGTACAGTTCTTAAAAGAACATGACGTTTAAGATGACTATTTAAGTGATTGGAGTAAGTGTCAATCAGAGTAGGCCAGCAGTAATTTGTATACAGACGCATCAGTGTGCCAATACGCAAAGCGACTACGTTCCCTCTTTTAACGTACATGCAAAGGGTAATGCACATTTGAAACAAAAACATTTCCTCCTCTTTCTTTGTATCATTTAGAAAATACTGTACTTTTTATGGGAAATGCGGCTTTATGCTAAAACTGAAGAAAAGCAGACTGATTAATGTTTTAAATCCCCAACCTCCCTATGAGAAGACGCCTTGAATATTGAAGGACTGCCCACTGCACCGAGTATTAATGTGAATAATATTGCCAATAAAGAAATGATTAACACCTGGCCGATTGCCTCGTTTGTTTGTTTATGGTTTGTAATGCATTGCCGGCAGACTCGGTTAAAGCAGAGACACAAGTACAAATTAAATATTTAATAATAAAGATCATAGATAGATATGATTCAGAGCAGTATAAAAGGAAAATGGCGTCATACGTATAGGCAGAGTAATAGCTGGGCGACTGTTTATATGACCTAGAGTCTGGTAACTATGCAGTAAAGGTAAACTAGCTTTGTGTGACATTGCAGAGGGTCATGTATACATAAGGAGCAGAAAGTAAGCCTAAGTGTGGGATGGAGAGATGAAAGGATTCAGTGCCATACCATTCTATGTATTCTCTCCTGTGCTCTTGAATGTGAATGACACTAAACGGGTCAAAGGTAAAGGCTGAGAGAGGTTGACCCAAAGTCCTCCAATGTATTTGTTGATACTTTTAAATGAAAATGCATCAGAGACCTAAGGCTATCACAGTAGACCTAACAGGCAAATATCAGAAGGAATCAGGCAGTAAAAGTGCTCTGCAGGCAAGTACATTTTCTGCACAAGCTTTAGACATTCCTATGAGTGAGTGCTAATTACCATAACTGATGCCATGACAGGGAATGGCATCAGAAAACCAGTCCATCGACGAGGATCACAGGTGGCAATATTCATCAGCAGTGAAAGTACATGAAGTGGCTCCTCATGAAGTAATCTTGCAAATAGTGCATTCAGCTTGCACCATTTTTGACTCATTACCAGTCCTCTTTGCAAATGCTGTGATAGCCAATTGTTTTACAGTTTGAAACAAATCATAAGACAGTATAAAGCGATATCCGTAAGTGTATTTGCAGTGCGAAACCCAACAAAATAAATAAATCAAGATTTACATTGTCTATTTTTGCACATTAATAAATAAAAAAGATACAAACTTACACTTAAATGAGTCAGTACTCTCACACTATATTCCCTGAGCGCAGAAGACTACTTGCAAGTGCTACCTGGCGTCTATTGAAGACCGCCGACATCTGTGTTACAGATCTCATGTTCGTGTACAGAAATTTGCGTTGAAAGCTGCTTCTAGGTTTAATTGCAGTTTTTCATAGTGCTTACTACCCCAGACGAGGCGTTGAGGTGAGTCCAGGCTTAGACTAAAGTTTGAGAAATGTCTGCACGTCTTGTTGAGAAGATCATGCTACAGTGTTTGTTCAGCATCCTTCAGAAAAATTCAGTATAGTGCTTTTTATGCAACACTTTTGAGAACCTGCAGTTAGGACATGACACAAACAAAAAACTCCCAATGCTGCACAGACGTCTTATTGCATGTGAGACTAATCAGGCAGCAGTCGTGGAACAGAATGGGTCATCCACTTCGTACATGTCATTTAACAAAGCATACTCCTACAGCATTACTTTAATTCCCTATTCGAACTGTGCTAACAAAGCTGAGAAAAGGTGTTGCCCTCTAATGCCGAGGGAGCCCTATAGGAAGCGAGTCAATAAAACAATTTGATCTGCAGCACTTAATGCCGAGACTGTAAAAAACAAAAAGCTGCCAATTCTCTTTAAATTCTAAAAAAAGAGGTAGGCTTACTAGGCATTATGGCCCGTATTTATACTTTTTTTGCACCGCATTTGCGTCGTTTTTTGACGCAAAAACGGCGCAAACTTGCAAAATGCCATTGTATTTTGTAGGTTTGCGCCGTTTTGCGCCAAAAAGCGGCGCAAATGCGGCGCTAAAAAAAGTATAAATACGGGCCTATATACTTTTGACCTGCCCTTAAAAATATGGAAGCACATTTTTTATAAGAACCATTAAGAAGTAAGGAATGAGACTGGTCCAAATATCACTGTGCATGCGGTATAGGAATCTTGCCCACAATTGCATATTAGGGAAATATTTTGGTGACTGTTAAAGGCATATTATCCATGTCACACTTAAAATGAGCACTGCGACTGCTAAGTTAAGTTGCAGTGTCGGTTGACTGTTGTCTTAATAGTTAAAAAGTTGGAGCATTTTACCACCTTGAACAGTAGTAAATGGTTGTTTTTCTTGGGAACTTTCAAGGATTGTGCTAATTTTGGCTAGAAGTATAGGGCCATATTTAAGAGCCCTCTTTAGTGCCACCATCAATCGTTTTTTGCCACTAAGGTGGTGCTAAAGTGGCTTGTCCATATTTACAGAGAGGCAGAATGCATGCATTGTGCCACTTTGTAACCACTTGCATCACATTATTCTCACCACAGGCATAATGTATGCAATGGGAAGTTACAGTCCATAGAGGTCCACAGAAATGGTGCACTGAAATTTAAAAGATTTCACTGTGCCATATTTGGCATCATTTTTAGGGACTGTTCAGAGCAGGTGTTCAAAAAATTTCCCCATAGAAACCTATGGGCCTCCTCGCACTTTGCTGCACTAGTGTCAAACTTTTGAATGCAAGTGTAGCAAAGCACCACAATAGCATCAAAAATGTTGACACTATCGTGCTAACGACTGCCATGGTACACCGTATTATAAATATGGCACAACCATGGTGCTGTTAGGTGCTGGTACGGGGGCACAAGAAAAGTGGCACATCAAAGCTGATGCCCCACTTTGTATTAAATATGGGCCATAGTAAGTAGCATTTGTTGGCATATCTAAAGTAAACACCCAAACTTAATATAACTTACAAAGCTACAGAATATCACAATTAGACAAAACGGAGAACAATATAAGAAATCAGTCTATACAGAAAGAAGCATAACAACTCCAATACAACTCAAGAACTTCACATTGTAATAATGCTGCACAAAAACACAGCAGAAACAAAACAACAGAACACATCACAATTACAATGACAACAAAATTCCACACAGCAAATATACAAAAACATTGTAGTTACAAATTACGGTCTTCAGACACCTGCTCCCTTTGTATGGGGTGAAAGGTGTTTACACCAAGTACTGCACAAATTTACCACAAAGCATATAAAATAGAAGCGGATAAAAATGTTTTATGATCCTGCGCATTGTCTAAACTGCAGCTCTATTCACTCATTTTGGGGAGTCCTCTACAATTGAAATAGTTGAGTATTTTTAACAATACAGAATCATGCTATCCCAGTTATTTACTTCGATAAGACATTTAATTTAATTAAATATGGAAGCAAAACTGTTCCGTATGCTTGTAGGGTTCCTATATGATTGAAAAATCATATCCTACAAAACAAAAGCTCAATCAATAACCGTGTGAGTGAAATAAGACTTAATGAACCAGTATCTAATGCTCATATTGTTCATTTTCATTTTGAGAGCCTTTCCATACTGTGATGGAAGAAGTAGTGTCTACAATACCTACCAGGCCCTCTGCAAAACGCACACAAGAATATGAATATTTTGCAAAATGTTTTCAAAGGTTATTTACGATTTTAGCTGCAAGTTCTATTTTACTGACAAAGGACTGTGGTTTGCATCATGAATCTATATGAACTGTTTGATGGGAAATATTACTCAGCCATAACAAATACAAATAAAACCATTGCTTTGTGGAATTAAATATGCTTTCAGATAGATTACTGATGGAGCCTATGCTCGCTCTGCACTGCAGACCTCATTAGCGCTTATCTTCACTGCCTAGAGAATACATGGAATGGGTTTCGTTGCCGAAGTGTCAACAACATACCTTGCAGTCTGGACTCAGTCGACCCCTAAAGTGTTTTAATTCATCTCAAGCAGTTGAAAAATACTTTGATGGTGATCTTCTAATCTGTTAGAAGGTATTTTCATTGCTTCAGGGCTGCGTGTCCATCAACACTCATTTCGGCCACTGCCACGAGCAATGCCATTGCTAGCCCTGCCGGTCTCTAGCAATTTGTGTGCAAAGATCTCCAGAAATGATAGCTATGCTAAGCACTTGCTGTTGCTGCTTCTGGGTCAGCGGTCTATAAATTGGAGGTCCAGGATCAATGGCTTAGTTTACTGCTGCACAGAAAACCGAAACAAAAGGTGCAAAGAAGCGATTTGATTTATTATTGTTGATAACTTAAGACATATATATATATATCCCTGCGGCACTACACGGTACAAAAAAAAGTGATCTTAGTCTGTTTGCTTGCCTTGGAAAAACAGCCATTTCATATGCTTCAGTTACGTTTCTATTATGTATTACTCCTAACATGTATCAAGTGCTTTTTTAAGGACTTGATACATGATATGAGTAATCAGTGTCGCTGAGTTCAAGCTGCGTCTTGCTATTTGAATTTCATTTTTTCCTTTTATTGAGTATATGATCCCCTCATGATTATCACATTTTGAGTTACCAGATCTAGACGCAAAGACAATGCATAACACAGCTTAATCTTACACAAACCCTGACTATTAATGGAATGTTTTTGTATCTCCGGATTGTGTCACGCTGGGGTTTTATTAAGTACAATATATACAGTGTCAACATAGGTGCAATGTTCAAATATAACAAAATGTAGTTCTGGTCTGATATTATACAAATATCATGTATCTTTCTTTACCAAGTCTGAAAGTATACATTTCAAATATGTCTAATGCTTACTCTGATTTTTTTTTCTGCCAGTTTAGAATTAAGAGTAGAAAACCACATTTCTGTAAAGTCGTTGAATTCTGAATATTTATACTATTTACACAAAGCTATTTAAATTGATCGAGTAACATTTTCCTGCAAAATATATTTAGCTGCAAGAACTCAATGTTCAAAGATTTTTTGCAAACACTGTGTATTCAAACAAATAGTGTTAAGTTCCTTAATAAATTATGCATGCAGGAAAAATGATAATCAGATACAGAAAATATTTCAAGAACACTCTTTAATTGACACAATATCACACAAAAGATGGGATTATGGATAAATGTCTTTACAAAATCTTAAAAATGCATTTGTATCTAGGTTTATATAATATTGGTAAATAGTGGTGCAGTAAAATTAATAAAGATTTTTTTTTAAGTATGGGTGATACGTTTTCACATAGATTGGAATTGTATAATATTTGAGAATTGTGGGACATATTTACAAGCCCCTTGGTCGCCTGTACAACACTTTTTTTGATGCTCCTGTGGGGCTGAGTGTATACTCATATCAACGAGGCCATGGCAAAATCACTTTGCATTGTTTTTTGTGGCATCATAGATATGGTACAGGCAATGCAGCACAAGTCGCTACGTTGCCTTAAACTGCATCGGGGTGTTCCACGGATGTTGCAGTGGGTTTTCCCATGCAACACCCATGAAATACCCATGAGTTTTAAATCATTCCCAGATTTACAAGGCAATGTAAACCTGGCAATGCTTCAAAACCTTACACCTCCCTTGAGCAGGCGCAATGAGGAGAAACATCTTTATTCCTTCTCGTTTTTCCTCATTGCATTCTGCAGCACACATAGAAAGAGGAAAGCACCTCCATGGATTGTTTTTGTGCAGGAAGGTGTCCTTTCCTGATAAAAAACAATCCTGCATGCAATGCAGGCACACTTGAACCATGCCTTCATTGGTGCTAAGCAGCACATTGTTGCACAACGAAAGGGGAAAGGACAGAAATACATAGTATTTCATAAATACAGTGCATTCTGCCCTTTCCATGTTGCGGTAGGGCAGCATAGCAAGGTCACTTGATGTGCTGCCTTGCACCACTTTGCTGTAAATATGCATGTGTTTGCGTGTTGGACCGGGCCCATTTTGCAGGGTCATCCCCAAACCTTTTTCCTTCCTCCTCCTATGTTTTTTCTGAACAGTTGCTGTTGGCTCTAGGACTCTCAGCGCTTTATTATTGCTGATCATTGCATCAGTGCTAAAGTGCAGGTGCTGTGCCTTCTAAAGTTGGTATGATTGGTTGCACCTAATTGGCACATTTAATTTACCTGTACGTCCCTTGTACAGTGGTATCTCTGTACCCAGGGCCTGTAAATTAAATGCTACTCATGGACCTGCAATGCTGCTTGCCCCACCCACAGAAGTAGCATTTCAAACCTGTCTCAGGCCTAGTGCAGAGCCTGCATGCACAGTTTACTGCCACAGGGACACGTCATATACATTTACTGGCCAGGCCTGGAACTCCCCTTTTTCTACATGTAAGCCACCCCTAAGTTAGGCCCTAGCTAGCCATATGGGCAGGGTGCTATGTATGTATAAGGCAGGGCATGTGCATGGTTGTGTGGCCTGTCCTGGTAGTGACAGTCTATTTGGTTTCTCACTGCTGTGAGTGCTGCCTTGTTCCTAGGATTGCATTGAAAATGCTCTGCCTTATGTCTAGGAGGTATCGTCTGATCTATGAGGGTAGGGTAGGCATGTTTGCTATGGTTGTAATGGTAGTGAGAAATGCTGCTTACTGGTGTAGGTGGATTTTTTATTAACATTATAGAAATGCCACTTGTAAAAAGTGATCATTTCTCTGTGCTTATGACTCTGGTGTTTTGCAGCTTGACTCCAATCCATGTCTGGGGCAGAGTGACAGCTGCGCTTTGTGAACACTTTTCAGACAGCCTGTACACAGGGAGGGTGGAAGTAGCACTGAGGTGTATCTATACAGTGAATGGTCTTCCTGGGCTGAGAGAAGGAGAGGAGGGGTACACATGCATTTGTAAAGGCTATGCCCTGGCCTCACACAAAGGGCTTGTTTACCCCCCCCCCCACGATGTCTGAAGCCTGCCCTGGAGGTGAGAGGGGACACACCTAGAACCAGTTAGGACTGGTTCAAACCTCTTCTCCCCATTTTGTTAAATCTGGGGCCCATGAAACAGAGACACTAATGGACTACTGAACTGGACACAGAATGCTGCTGGAGGGACTCACCAGGAACCACCTTGGACTGCTGCTGTTGTGCTGATCTGTGACCTGCTGGGTCACTTGGAGGAACTGCCACTGACTGCAACTCTTTGTGCTGGACTGCTTGTTTGGGCCCTACAGCTCTGTGCTCCCTTTGACTGTCTCCAAAGGCTGGGTGCTGGGGCCCCTGTTCCCGGCATCACAACGCTAGAAAAGTGCATTATTCCACTCTTCCCCAGTGTGAGGGAATCGTTGAGGACTGTGTACTAAAATAGCTAGGATATCACTACATTCGAAGGCTCCTGTGTAGGACTGTAGCACTTGTTCCCTTTATTGGTTTAAAAGTGTTGGGAATACTTTTTCCTATTTCCCTGAGGGAGTAATCACCACTGCACCCCAGGCGGGATTCAAGGACCTAGCGCATCCAAATGCACTTCTTGGAGTGCCCTTGGAGCACAGGAGAACGGAGTCTGGAGCAATCACACTCTGTGTAGTGTCCCCGGGTGAGGTGTGCTGTGAGGAGTGCCGGCGGCACCTGGTCTGGTGAGTTAACCGCCGCAGCCCAGGAGGGGAGGGGAAGGAGGCTCACATCCAGGTCAGGTGCAGGCGTGTCATCCAGCAGGGGAAAGGCTGCCTGGAGGATGAGAAACCTCATCGGACATCCCTTGCTCCCGCCAGGCCTACTGCTGTGGCTCACGGGCAGGAGGGAAGCCTCAGCAGAGGCCCGCCTTCCCCCCGGGCCCCCTTGCTGTCTTTGTGGCTCGTGGATGGGAGGGAGCCTCTTGGGAGTCCCCCCATTCCCGTCGGGCCCCCTTCTGGAACCCTGTGGCTCGCGATTGGGAGGGACACCTCATGGAGGTCCCCCTGTTATCCCACTGAGCTTCCTGTTGTTCTTGAGGCTTGTGGGTGGGAAACCTCATCGGAGATCCCCCGTCACCACTGTCCCCCGCTTGTTTCTGGTGGCATATAAGCAGGCCGGGGTGATGACCCTCGACAGAGGTCTCTGTTCCCTCCAACAATAAACCTACCGCACCTCAGGGACAAGGATCAGTGCATTGGAGCTTCCAGGTTGGGACACAGGCATCCCTGCTTTGACCAGTATTCCTTTAGCACCTGGGTGGGAGAAGATCGTACTTGCCAGCTTTGGTGAATCTTATGACCTATGCCCCACAAGAATGTTTCCTTCAATGAGCATTCATGATGTTGTTGTGACATTTATGCAATATTGTTTATAATACGCAGTCATGATATTGTTTGACCTTTCTGGTGACGTGTTTTCCATAACGTGCATTTCTACTCATGTTGTTTTCCTGACTACTGCTTATGTTGCAGAATAACCAGAATCCTGGTGTTTTATGTGACTACTGCTGGCTCTGGCAGAGTACTAGTAACTGTGTAATGTTCTGACAACTGCGAGGGTAGCAGTGTATTACTGGCATGTTGTGTTTGGTGTAATGCTGTTGCATACAATCCAGTTTACGTGTTACATAACTTGATGTTGTGTTTCCTTTGTGGTTTTTGTAGTGTGTTGTGTGTGTTGTGTGTGTTGTTCAAATCGCTTTACACATTACCTCTGGGATTGGCCTGCTCGTTCCACGCTACCAAGGGGGTGAGTAGGGTTACCTTGGGTGTTTAACTTCCTCGCCCTGACTAGAGTGGGAGGGATCTGCCTGGCTCTGGTGCATACCCTAGCCAACCACAAACCCCATTTCTAACATTTATGCGCTGGCAGTGAAAATAAATTAGGCTCAATATCACGTTAGTAAGAGTAACTTTACTAATAAACACAGATTCATACATTTATTACTAAAGTGCAAAAGTCAAAATTCGATTTTCTTTCCTCAGTACAGACGAAACTGACATAAGAAAATCATGTCTTACAGATCATAGACTGCATGTTGCAAATACTGCGCACAAGGAAACACCTAAGTTGAGAGTCTGGAGGCAACCTCAATGTGATATTACCTCATGGCTCAACTGTAAAGTAGACAATATTTGTTTTGTCAAATACTTGTGAAAAAAACACAATGGCATAACCCATATTTGTACAGTGATGTGTAACATGCTATTACTATTACTGAGAAAGAAAAGGGTGTCATCACCCACTTGAAGCTTTATCTCCCATGAGTCATGGCCCTTCCCCAGACATAACAAAGGTAATTCATTGGATATTTCATTCTACACACCTGCATATACTAAAATTCCAAATACAGTCCTTGTTTTGACTTCTCATTCACCAGAGTATTACTTCATGGAAGCGGGCACAAGGTGTGAGAAACTCATCCATTTTGCCCTGATTTCCCCTAAACTTTTTGACTGATACTGAAAGTTGTTGACTCCGATTGTGCCCTGGGCACTGCTAACCAGTCCCAGGGCCAGTGCTTTGTGTAAAATGGTATATGCAAATGAGAAAAAAAATATAATTGGAAACTTACCTATAAGTCCCTAGTATATGGTAGGGCATGTAGGCTTAGAGACCCCAGGGTACATAGGGCACCCCAGGGTGCCCTGTTGTGATCCCTAGGGTCATTGTAAAGGCAGGCCTGCCTTGCTGGCTGCTTGTAATTTAAAAATAACCCCAAAATTGACTTTGGAATTAAAAGTACTTCCAAAGTCTCATACAACCTTATTTTTTCAGATAAGTCACCACTATGTTCCGCCCTAGGTGACCCCAGGGTTGGGTCCAGTATTAAGGGCCTTATAAAAGGTGTTTTATGAGCCCTGGTAAGGGAAAAAAAGCCGAATTGTTTTTTTTCCTATTGCAGTCCATGGGCTTTATGGGCTAACATTTGGAGACTTTATTTCTAAATAATGAAGTCTTATTTCCAATAAAAATCAGCGAAATATATCATGTTTGGTACCAAATTAAACGTTCTAGTAATTCCAACAACTTGCCAATATTGAAATGAATAAAACTAGCACAGTGAAAGACCTTTAGAACTCTTTCTGAAAGGTACCAAATTCAGCCCTGTAGTGCCTTTTTCTGATTGATCAGCCTTTGGCAGCCTGGGCCAGCCTACTTTAATGAGGTGTGAAATGGCTTGCGCTAGGCGAAAAAGCATCTGGTGGGAGAAGAGCTGCTGCATCAGGTGGCAGAGCAGGATGGGGGAAGAGTAGCCAAACTTTTCTTCAAAGGAGGGAAAGTCACATAGAACAGAAACTCGACCTCCCCCGTTTTCAGATCCCCCAGACAGATAGGAGCCACACTAATTAGATTAGGAGAGGGGCTGGAAGATGTGTGTAAAGGGAAAATTAACCACACCAATGGGTAGACTCAGCCAGATCTAGCCTCCAAGGACAAATTATCTCCATCTTGGAGAAAGGTGCTTTCTGGAATTGATTTTTGCCACACTTCACAGAAAGTTGTCACCTCAGAGTGTGGTGGCCTGCACATCATTGGTCAGGAGCACCCACTGCTTCCAACACCAGGAGCAAGGATAAATATGGCAGAGCTGCCACAATTCAGACACCTGCTGGAAGAAGATACTGTAGAAGAAGGATTGACCTGATGGACTCCTGGTCTGCAACTGAAGAACTGCATTCACAAGTACTGCACCAGTTGCACACATTGAGCTTCACCAAGAAAAGGAGTTTGCCTTGCTTTTGCAAACTCCAGGAGTGTACTCCCTGCAAGCTATAGGTACAAAACAAGCTGACCAGAGTCCCTAGCATAAAATCCTTCGAGAAGAACCCAGCTGACCAGCGTTGAGTGACCCTTTGAGGATTCTGACCAGGTGCATTCTGCAAACTGTAGTCCCAAGGAGCAGCTCAGAGCATCTGGAACCTTGGATCAAGTTTGAGGACACTTCAAAGACCCAAAAAGGACTTCTGGAGAAGATCCAGAAGTTTTGAGCACCTTTGGAAAAAAGGTCCATAAGTGGACTAAACCGAAGTTGATATTCAAGCCGGCTACCTTCAACCATGACCCATCCTGAATTTCAGGTTTGTCCCACTGAAAGCTCCAGACTTCCAGGATTTGACCGGGGCTCGAGGAAAGGGAATCCAATGATGTTGCATCATAGCTGGCTTGCTGAGGAGGACATCATAACGTCAAGGAAGAAACATGCCAGAAACAAGCCAGAAAAGTTTCGGAGTGTGAAGGAAAAACGTTGACGGAGGCCTCCCACTCAGTGTATCCGAGCAGGTCTTCATTGCAGTCAGCCTCAACTTTTAACTTTGTCCCGGTCAAGTTCAATCAGATGTCCCTGGATGGCGCTTTCAGTTTTTAGGAACTAGAAAACATTTTTTTTCATTTAATCTTCAAAGATTCATATATCCGGTTCCTTATATAGGATTTTTGTCATTTTGGTGTCATGTTAAATAAATATTTCCCATTTTTATAAAATGGTGTTGTATTTTTATTGTGTGTTGTGTTTATTAATGTTTTGTTGGTATTAAATGCTTTACACACTTGTCTCCTAAATTCAGCCTATCTGCTCATGGGCCAAGCTACCAAGTGTTGAGCAAGGATTAATTTACCAATAATCCACTTTCCAACACAAGGGAAACATCTATATCTGCTAAATCAAATTTCAATAATGAAAAGCCCATCATTGAGTGGTCACAGTGCCATGCTGGGCTTCTATATAGCAGCTGCCCACTTATTTTGACTCAAAGAAGCTTTTCTCAAAGGTACTCTGCTTTACTAGAGAATCAGGTTGACACACTTGGGTCATTTGCAGGCAACATGCCAACTCCTGTCACATCTCATCCACCAACCTCTGCCATCTGACAGTAATATAACTACTTGAGCAATTAAAACCTGGTAAGGGTTCCAGTGACATCATAAACCACGAGGCAAAAGACCAGTTGTTTGCATAAATCACCAAAGCCCCTATATGTCACAAATTAGAAGAATATTACAAATGTTGCCTAGAATATATTTTATATTACTCATTTATTTAGGGAAATCCATTTGAGTTTTTTTTTTTTTTTAAACAGGGAAATGTTAATTGAAACTGTTAATTGAAATACTGAACAATACTCCTTGATTTTCTGTGAGAAAAAGAAGAAAGCAATATATAGGACCCTAATATGAGTTTGTCAGTCAGACGTTCAGTCTGCTGCAGTGGCGGGCCTAAGTACACTGTAATTATGGTGGTCATTTGCATGCCTAATTATGATGCATGGAGCCTGGACTGTCGCCCACCTCGATGGAGAAGGTGCTGCCAGGAATCACTCAATCAATCAATCAATCAATCAGTATTTGTAAAGCATGGCTACTCACCCCTGAGGGTCTCAAGGTGCTGGGGGGAGGGGAGGAGCCTCATCCAAAGAGCCACGTCTTGAGGTTCTTCCTGGGGATGGTGAGCAATGGGCTTCATCTGAGGTGCTGGGGGAGGTTGTTCCGGTGAAGAAACAACAGTGTAGGTAAAAGATCGTCCTCCAGTGGTGGTTTTGTGGATGCGAGGGATGGTGGCCAGGGCCATCTGGGCAGAACACAGGGATCTGGCAGGGGTGTGGAAGGAGATGCGGTGGTTCAGGTAGGCTGGTCCTGCATTGTATATGGCCTTGTACATGTGGGTGAGAAGCTTGAAGGTGACTTGCTTCTCGACCATTCGCCATGTAGGGTCCTCAGGTGTTGGGAGATATGTTCTCGGCGAGGGAGGTCCAGAATGAGTCTGACGACGTTCTGGATGAGTTGAAGTTTTTTGATGTTCCTAGTTAGGGTGCCGGTGTAGAAGGCATTGCCGTGGTCGAGGTTGCTGGTGGCTAAGAAGTGAGTGACTGTCCTGCGGCAGTCTGCTGGGATCCATCTGAAGATTTTCCAGAGTTTGCGGAGTGTGTGCTAGCAGGAGGAGGGGACTGAGTTTTCCTGGGGGATCATGAATAGGGAGGTGTTGATGATGATTCCTAGGTTCTGGGCATGCTCGGTCGGCGCAAGGGGGCGCTGAGGGGTGTGGGCCACCATGAATCTTCCCAAGCTGAGGTGGCATTTCCGAAGATGATGAGCTCCATCTTGACGGAGTTGAGCTTGAGGCAGCTTTCTCTCATCCACGTGGCGACAGCTTCCATTCCTGCATGAAAGGCCCTTTTGGCCGGGTCTTCGGTGAGGGAAATGAGGTGTGTCATCAGTATATGACACAATGTTCATACCGTGGCTTCTGATGACGGCAGCAAGAGGGGCCATGTATATGTTGAACAGTATGGGACTCAGTGAGGATCCTTGGGGGACTCCGCAGTTGACTCTTGTGGGTCTGAAGGTGTATGGCAGGAGTCTGACCCTCTGCGTCCTCCTGGAAAGGAAGGGGTGGATCCATTCCAGGCCTCTTCCAAACATTTCTATGTCATGGAGTCTGGTGTGCAGAGTGGTGTGGGAGACCGTATCGAAAGCTTCTGAGAAGTCGAGGAGTATGACTGCTGCAGTGTGGCCGTGGTCTAGGAGTAATGGTGGCTGCCAGAGGTGCTGTCTCCATGCTGTGATTGCTGTCCAGGTAGTTTTTGGCCCGATGAAATTCCGTAGTTGTGCATTGATTACTTTCTCTAGTACTTTGCCGGGGTAGGGTAACAGCGAGATGGGCTGGAAATTCTTTAGTTCTGATGGGTCGGTCGAAGGTTTCTTCAAGAGAGGGTGTATTTTGCTGTGTTTCCAGTCCTCAGGGAAGGGGCCCTTGCTGATGGAGCAGTTGATTGTGTTACAAAGCTCGGGTGCGATGGATGCACTGGCTCTGATGTATACGTGGTGTGAGCAGCTGTCCGAGGGGGCTCCCGAGTGGGTGCTGTTCATCATGTTGACTGTTTCCTCTGTGGTGAGCGTGGACCAGTCGTGGAAGGTCTGGGCGGGTTCTGGCGGGCAGGTCGGTCGCAGGTTCCTATGCCAAGTGACAGGAAGCTGTCGTAGATGTCATGGATCTTGTGGTTGAAAAAGGAGGCAAGTTTGTCGCAGAGGTCCCGTGACAGGGGGATGTTGGTGGCTTCAGAGGGGGGATCTGTGAACTTGTTGATGACTTGGAAGAGGTCCTTCGAGTTGTGTGCGGAGGAGTTGTTGCGCTCCCAGAGTGGATCCGTTCTTACGTTCTTGAGTTTTCGTCAGTAGGAAGCAGTTGCAGCTCTGCATGAGGCGAGGTCTTCACTGAATTGGCTGTTCCTCCATTTTGTCTCTAAACGTCTGCGGGTACGATTTGAGTCTTGGAGTTCGGTAGTGAACCAGCTGGCCTTCTCAGGTAAGCGTTTGGCCGATGTCAGCCGGAGAGGGGCTAGAGCGTCAGCGCATTCAGTGATGCATGCATTGAGATTGTGCGCTTCTGGGTAGGCATCATCAGAGGGGAGAGGGAGGGATCTGGCGAGCGATGAAGTGAGTTGTTCATTGGTGATTTTGTTCCATTTCCTGTGGGGGGTCCTGGTGGTGCGGGTGTGGCTGCTGGGTTTGTTGACTGTGAAGTGTATGCAGCGGTGGTCGGTCCAGTCTAGGGTGGAGATAGTCTCCATGGTGATCCGGTCGCTTAAGTTGAAGATGGGGTCCAGTGTGTGTCCTGCGATGTGTGTGGGTGTGGAGACCAGATGTCTTATACTGAGGGTGGTGAGGTTGTCGAACAGAGCGGTGGTGTTTGGGTCAGTGCGGTCCTCGATGTGGAAGTTCAGGTAGCCAAGAAGGGGTAGTCGACTGACACCAGGGCCTGGGGGTAGCGTTGTCTACAACATTGTCTATGAATGCTGGGCGGGGGCTGGGTGGCCTGTACACCAATGTGCTGCGGATGGACAAGTTGTGTTTGGATTGGCCAGGAAGTGAAGGTGTTCCATGGTGGTGCAGTCATCTTCTTGGACGGCCTTGACACGTAATGAGGACTTGTGTACGACAGTGAGGCCTCCACCTGGGTGGGAGGGGCAGTCCCTCCTTAGGATGCTGTAATTTTTGGGAATGGCAATGGCAATGTCTGGACCCGAGGTGGGGTTGGTCCAGGTCTCGGTGAGGAAGGCGAAGTCCGGTCAGGTGGTGTAGATCAGGTCCCAGAGTTCAGTGGCGTGTTTGTGGAAGGAGCGGATGTTCAGGAGCAGGCAGTTGATGGAGTTGTGGAGGTTGTTGGTATCTTTGTGTGCGGAGAGTACCTTCAGTTTGTTGAGGTTGGGGCTGAAATTGCAGTTCCTGCAGGTGAAAGGTCCATGGGTGTCCTTGGGGAGATGGTGCAGCAGTTGTTGAGATGTCTAGTGTTAAAGCGGAGGAGGGTCTCTGAGGCAATCCAGGGGGTGGTTCAACAGAGATCCAGGGTTCCTGGAGTGGTCCAGGAGCAGATGGGCGCAGAGCAGATGGGCACTGCACCAGCAGCGCGCCAGCAGCATGCCTGCTGCACGCAGCTGCCATTGAGAAGGGGAGTGTGGGGGAGCAGTCAGCTGGGAGTCAGGAAGGCGGGAAAGGTGCTTCACAGGAAACGGGACAGAGGAAGAGGGGGGGAAGGAAAAAGCACTAGACAAAAACGAGGGTTGATAGAATAAAAAGGCAGAAAATGCAAGAGTGAAAGAGCGACAGAGAGAAGAAAAGAAAAGGAAAATAATAGAAGAAAAGGCAGACAATTAAAGTGTGAAAGAGCGGCAAAAGGAAAAGGCAATCAGAGGAGCTGGGGAGGGCAGCAAATGCTGACCGGGAGGTCAGTGCAGTTACCCTCTCATAGCGATGCAGCTGTTATTAACAAGGGGAGGGGCTAAGGGAGCAGTCAGCTGGAAGGAGGGAGGGCTGGAAAGGTGGGGAGGGGAGAGATAGAGGAAGAGGGGAGAAAAGAAAAAGCACTAGGGAAAAACTAGGTATGATAGAAGAAAAAGGCAGAAAATGAAAGAGTGAAAGAGACACCGAGAGAAGAAAAGAAAAGGAAAATGCTAGAAGAAAAAGGCATAAAATGCAAGAGAGAAAGAGCGACAGAGAGAAGAAAAGGAAAATACTTACTTGGGATGGCCACTAGAACACCAGGGATGAGGCGCAGGGACGAGCCTGCAGATGGAGGAGGGCCTCGAACTGAGAGTCAGAAGACTCTCAGTTCGTCCCAGGCAAGAGGCAGCGGTAGCAGCAGCCGAAGGAGCTGGGGAGGGCAGCAGACGCTGACCAGGAGGTCAGTGCGAAGCGGCAAACTGCAATGTTGGAAATACATACTCTGTCGCTGTCAGGGCAGCGTGTTCCTGCTGAGCCGATTATGAAAACACAGTGGCACTGGTGGTGTCCTGACGACAGACACTGACGGCATTTGACCACTGTGGTATGTGCTTAGCATATCACCATAACAGTGGCCATTGGAACTAAGACAAACTCAACACACCTGATGTAAATCTGCAAAATGGACACACCTGCAAATCACACTATAAAACACACCCCATTCCAGATCATGATCCTTTGCCATTCAACTGCAGCACAGACGTTTGAACAAAGAATTTTGGTGAGGGAAGGCAGGCCAATTCCTTTTACCGATCCCTATTACTACTCAACACACACCCTGCCAGCACTCTTTTTATACTTCTTGTTGTGTAGTTTTTTTGCATTTTCACTGAGTTTAATCTAGGGATATATAACAGCCCAAAAAAATTCACGCTTTTCAGAGACAGAGTTGACAGTTATGGTGAATGTAATCATAAGAGTAAAGCCACATATGTTTGGAGCCCAAGTCCAAAAGACCACTTTCAGTCAAAAAAGGGGGAAAATGTTTTGGTGAATCGATTTTAGTTTCCTCTTGGCGCACAGGAGTCAGCTTAGCCTTTGGCTTGCAGGCCTCTGCCTACGTCATCTAGTGACTTTTTACCAAGTTAGCTTGCTCTGTTTTATTTCATGTCATGGATTATTTCTTACATTTTATAAAAAATGTTTTGATTTTCATTATCAGTGCCTTTCTGAGAAGGAGTCATTATCAGCATCACTATCAGTGATACACATAGGTATTGTCATCATGTCCCTTTCCTACGTACATGTGATAGGAACATCATGCGCACGTGTTAAGGATTGTTTATGCAATTGCCAACAACAAGTCTGCCACATTATCAGTTGTTTAGGAATATACCTGTCAGGGATCCTACATGATCTGTAAAAATACACCTCACATGGACAAAGTCATTAGGGGGGTTTCTTCCAGATGCCATATATGCTGCACATCACCTTGCTGCAGAACTCAGCCTTTGTGCCACCACAGAATCTGACCTATAGACCTCATTCCAAGGTAACAAGGGTTGAGCGTCGCTTCTCATTAACATGGTACTGGCAGATTGGATTTATCATACCTAGCTCTCACTATGGTAAAGATTAGGTTTTCTTGCTTAGGAATTTTGGCCCTCATTACAACACTGGTGGTCGGTGTTAAAGCGGTGGTAATACCGGCAACATGCTGGCAGTAAAAAAAAATGGAATCATGATCACGGCGGAAACTGCCAACACAGACAGCCACTTAAACAGTTCGACCGCCATGGTGGTAGCAACAAACACCGCAGCAGTAACCTCCAACAGCCCATTACAACCTACCCATCCACCAGCTTTTCCGGGGCAGTACCAACGCCAACAAAAGCATGGCTAAAATAGTACACAGAAGGGAAACTGCTTACCTCTCGACACTCAAGGAAGAACCAGGACGCCATGGAGCCCGAACTACAGGTGTTACCCATGCTGGAGTATCTTCTCATATACTAGGAGTACCAACGGCGGTGGTGACGACCACGGTGAGTACTCCACCTAGCACATGGGGAAGGGTGGGAGGAAAAAGCGAGTGACACACACACGCAACACTCCCACCCCCACCCTCACTCACAACACCATACACACAAAGGCATGCAACAACATTACATATACACCCCGTAACCCTCTGGAATAACGCAAAGACAAAAGGAATTGAGTCAAATTAGTGTTATATTAGAAATAGTCATAAGTACGTAAATATTTCAAAAACAGTGTGTACAAAATATACCATATGTACAAAAGACGGGACAATGTCCACTCAAAATGTCTGTGGCCCACTGGGCCCAAATACATAGGCCAAGCCCACACTTGACTCCTGCCTCAATATGGAGAGAACACTGCAGGGGCATCAGGTCAAAAATGCACAGGCACCTCAGGGAGACGAGGGAGGGGGGGCACCTCAGCTGGAAGATGAGACAACGCCACTGCTCCTGGAGGGGGCTCCATGCCTACAGCGATGTCCTGGGGAGGAAAGGCCACCATCTCTCAAGTGGGTGGTTTGCCCACTGCTTGATCCTGGGGAGTGGAAAGCCACAGTCTCCCAAGTCTCTCAAGCTGGTGGTTTGCCCACTGCTTGGTCCTGCGGAGTGCAAAGCCACAGTCTCTCAAGAGGGTGGGTTGCCCACTGCTTGGTCTTGGGGAGTGCAAGGCCACAGTCTCTCAAGTGGATGTCTTCTCCACTGGTTTTGGAGGGGGCCTTGTGCCCAGTGTGCTTCATCCTGGCAAGGAGGGGGTGAGTGGATGCCTTCTTCCACTGGTTCTGGAGGGGGCTTTGTGCCCTGTGATCCAGCCCTTGGGGAGTGCAAGGTCACAGTCTCTCACCTGGGTGGGTGTCAGATCCACGAGATTTGCTGTGGGCAGGATGCATGACACTCCATGGAGGCAGGTCTCCAGTCCATCAGCCGGCGGCGATGGCTGCACAGTGGTGGCAGTGCCGATGCTGGTGTCGGTGCTGCCAGTGGTGGGCAGAGGCTCCAGGCCTCCCCTGCAGCCTCGGACGGCTGTCCATTGGGGCTGCTGCCAGTTGTGCTGGTGCCGGTGGCGGTGCTGGTGCCGGTGCTGCCAGTGGTGGGGGGAGGCTCCAGCCCTTCCCCTGCATCCTTGGACAGCTTCCCACTGGGGCTTCTGCCATTGGTGCTGCTGGCGGTGCCGGTGCTGCTGGCGGTGCTGCCAGTGGTGGGGGGAGGCTGCAGCCCTTCCCCTGCAGCCTCGGACGGCTGAAGAGGCATGGTTGGTGGTGGGGGTCAGATCCTATCACAGCACCAGGCCTCCTGTCCCTCCTGCCTGCAGGGGCAGGCCCTTTGCCCTTGCCCTTGGCAGCTGGTGGTGCCTCCTTGCCTTTGGCAGCTGGTGGTGCCTCTTTGCCCTTGACAGCTGATGGTGCCTCCTTACCCTTGGCAGCTGGTGGTTGTTCCTTGCCCTTGGCAGCTTGTTGTCCCTTCTTGCGCTTGGCAGCTGGTGGTTGTTCCTTCGCCTTGGCAGCTGGTGGTTGTTCCTTGGCCTTGCCCTTGGCAGCTGGTGGTTCTTCCATGGCCTTGCCCTTGGCAGTTGGTGCAGGCACACTTCCAGTGCTGATGGGTGTCTCCTTGGAGCCTCTCACACCTGCAGTAGCTGCAGAAACTACAGTGGCTGTGGGCTAGATGGCTGAGGTGCTGTCCTGGGTTCAGCCCACCCTGGCGCGAAGTGAAGGACGGGGTGGGGAGGGGTAGGGAAGAGGTCAAGGGTGGAGAGGAAAAGCTTCTTAGGGAGACTGGGGCAGGAAGAGGGTGAAGGTTTGGGAGTGGAGGAAGAGGGAGTGGTTGTCGGAGGTGTCTGTCTGCTGAGTTTGGGTGCAGGTGTATGGGCTGGATGCTGTTATGAGGTAGATGGCTATTGGGTGTCTGAGTGCTTGCGTTTGTGTATCTTGGGGGGCCAGAGACACAGTGGGAGAGGACACAGAGGATGTGTGCATGGCTGTTGGAGTGGTGTCTGCCACTGAGGTGTGTGTTCTGATAGGTGTGTGGTGATGGCGGTAGCGGATGAGGATGTAGTGCTGGCAGGTGTGAGTGGAGATGCTACTTGGAGGGAGGTGGACAAGGAGGAGGAGGGGGACACAGTGGAGGCAGTTGATGTTGGTGTGTCTGCTTCTGGATGGTGTTTGTGTGAGTGCCTGTGGGATGATGTGTGGTGCTTGTGTGTGCCTGAGCCACTCCTCTGTGTTGTCTTTGGTGCATGCTGGTCTGATTGTGTGCTTGGGATAGGTTGGGGTTCAGGTTAATGGGACTGGGTAGAAGAGGTTGGAGGGGGGAGGCGTGAGACAGGGACAATGGTTGTCATCATGGAGGAGGCCAGAGCCTGGAATGATCTATGTTGGGCCCTCACGCCATAGTGAATGCCCTCCAGGAATGCATTTGTATGTTTGAACTGCCCTGCCAGCCCCTGGATGACATTCACTATGGTTGACTGTCCAACAGAGATGGGTCGCAGGAGGTCATTAGCCCCCTTACTCAGGGAAGCAGGGCTAACTGGGGCAGGGCCTGAGGTGCCTGGGGCGAAGGAGATGCCCACCCTCCTGGGTGACTGGGCACGGGAAACTCACTGAGGGTCTGCTGGGAGGGCAGTACTAAGTGACGAGGGCGGCAGTACCTGTAGTTGGGGTGGGCACTGAGGTGTCCGCCACCAGCAGGGAGCTTTCATCGGAGGAGGTTTCACTGTCAGATCTGTCCCCTTCTGTCTCCACTGTGGTGCTCCCCTCGCTCTCCGTCCCACTGGTGCCCCCACGGTTGGTGGATTTGGCCTCCAGGGCCATATGGGATGCAGCTCCCTCCATTGCCAGTGCCTCTGCTCCTCCACCAGATGATGCTAATGCACATAAGGACAGGATGACAAAACAAAGAGGGGGGGAAGAAACAGAGGATACACTTGGTCAATGCCAGCAACAACTCCACAGTTGGCATACACAACACACAAGGGACAGCCCTATGCACTAGGCGATGCACTACCACTCACAATGCTAGTCACCAGGCCATGGACAGTAATACCTAATGCCAATATCAGCATACCTGAGACCCAAAGATCCCTGCCCAGTAGTAGATGCCCACTAGCATGTTTGGGGGTGGAGTGCATTAGCCCCTGCCCAACATGGCACCTACTCTGCAATGTCCGGGCTGGCCTAAGGGCACCCACAGGCCCACGCAGAGACCACCCCACCATGCGCAATTTACAGATTTGGAAACTGTATTCACCCCCTTGTGGCTGCTGTGATGCCCTCAAGAGCCCATCCTGATAGGCCACCACCAGTATGCGGAACATCAGGGGGGTCAGGGTTCGACGGACACCCCTTCTTCGTTAGGGAGACCATTCCTAGCTGGGCCTCCACTGTCTTCTTTGCCCAGGCTCTCAGGTCCTCCCACCATTTGCAACAGTGGGTGCTCTACCTGCCGTACACCCCCAGGGTCCACCATGTCCTTGGCAATTGCACGCCATATACCCTTTTTCTGATGGGAGATGAAAAATGAAAATGGAAAAGGGATCAGTCATACCGTCCGGCCTGTTCCACCCATGGCCAATCATATCCCTCCCATCCCCTTATACACATACATTGCCCACCATACATGCTGAACGCTGCCCAGGACCCCTCCAGCCCCCACTTACACAAGGCCATCACACACATCACACAATACATTCATGCCCCATGCATCGTGCCTACAGTGTACTCACCTGTTGGTCTGGAGGCCCATAAAGCAATCGCTACGGCGGTAGGACCCCATCCACCAGTTTCTCCAACTCCACAACAGTGAAGGCAGGGGCCTTTCCCCAGTGACTCGAGCCATGGTCGGTTCCAGACACAGGCCACAGCAGCACTTGCAGTGTAGGTCCTCTCCTGTTGAAGGTCAGGTAGCAAGTGAGTGAACAGATAGAAAATGGCGGTCACGTCCGCGGCGGTGTGTACTGTCACCGCCGGAGTACATCACCATTGGCTACTGTAACCCATAGGGACAATGATAACCAATGAGGAGTTGCACATTGGTACTCGACCACGTCCCGCAACGGCCCGCAACGGTGCACAATGTCAGCGGCATTACCTCATTTCCACATGTCCCTCCACACAAGACAGGTGTCTGCCATTTCGGGGGGGGGGGGGGGGGGGGGCAGGTCATGGCACCTAAATGCATCACAGCCGACATAAGCACATTTTGGGAATAAACATCAACATACTGTTTCTGTCATAACATGCAATGCATTGTATAATGAGGAAATGTCAAAAATTGACCAGATGCTCATTGTTTTGCCCCCTAGAGTACAACCGCTGAGGATGAATTGGAGATGGAGGCATCCCCCGTGTACAGGCCCCTGGTGAACTTGGCAACAATGGAGGACAGGCACATTATCCTCACCTACAGACTTGACAGGGTCACAATCCAAAAGCTGTGTGCCCAATTGGAGCCAGACCTGATCTCAGCTAACTGTCAGCCCACTGGGATCCCCTCTCTTGTGCAAGTCCCATCTGTTCTCCATTTCTTAGCAAGTGGCTCCTTCCAAGTGACAGTGGCCACAGCAGCAGGAATGTCCCAGCCAATGTTCTCAATAGTGCTCACCAGAGTGTTGTCTGCCCTTATGAAACACATGTGCAGCTACATTGTTTTCCCCCAGGTGAAGGATTTGGCCACAGTGAAAACTGACTTCTATGCAATGGGACATATCCTCAACATTGTTGGGGCAATAGATAGTACACATATTGCTTTTGCCCCCCCTCCCCCGGAGAAATGAACAGGTGTTCAGAATTCAAAAGAGCTTTCACTCTATGAATGTGCAGATAGTGTGCCTGACGGACCAGTACATATCCCATGTCAGTGCAACGTATCCTGGGTCTGAGCATGATGCCTATATCCTGAGGAATAGCAGCATCCCATATGTGATGGCTCAACTCCAGAGGCCCAGGGTGTGGCTAATAGGTGAGCCCATGGTCCCCACCCAGTGTATGTTGGTATTTGGGTGTGGGTTTGGCCCTAAGGATGAGTGTCTGCCTAACAGGTATCCCTCTATATTTACAGGTGACTCTGGTTATCCCAACCTCTCATGGCTACTGACCCCAGTGAGGAATCCCAGGACAAGGGCAGAGAAGCGTTACAATGAGGCACATGGGCGAACAAGACGAATTATAGAGAGAACCTTTGGCCTCCTGAAGGCCAGGTTTCGGTGCCTCCATCGAACAGGTGGATCCCTGTGCTACTCACCCAAGAAGGTGTGCCAGATCATTGTGGCATGTTGCATGTTGAACAACCTTGCTTTGAGACGCCAGGTGCCTTTTCTGCAGGAAGATGAGGCTGGAGATGGGCGTGTAGCAGCGGTGGAGCCTGTGGACAGTGACGAAGAGGAGGCAGAGAATTAGGATGTGAACAAAAGAACATCTATCATTCGACAGTACTTCCAGTGACACACAGGTAAGACACTGTAACTTCACCTACCATTGCAGTTTTGTATTGTAAATGTTCACTGGCAGGCTGCTGTTCCCACTACTATGGCCACTTACTGTACCCTTTGACATGTCTATTCACAGATATTTGTGCCCTACTCTGGCTCCTGATTTATTGACTGCAGCAGAATACAGGTCATACCTATGTATACATTACTGTACAGTTTACTTGCAATGTCTACAGATTGTTAAAGGAATACATACTTAAATAATTTGACATACTACATACTTGTATTTTTTCGAAGGGTGTTTATTTAATTGCTGAAAATGTAATGGTTATGTGCAGTGGGCTTGGGTGATGGTGGAGGAGAGTCCAGGATAGAGTCCAGTCTCTTTGTATCACAGGTGCATTGTCCAAGGGGGCATAGGAAGTGGAGCAATGGTCGTTCAAGGTGGACAGGGTGACAGAGTGGGACACAAGGGGGACAATCAGGAGAGTCTTATTTCCTGGTGGGGGTCTTGGCAATGTTCTCTGGCTTCTGCCTGGATCGCATAGACCATTTGCGGGGTGATTCTCCTTCTGCAGGGGGAGGGTTGTTGGTGTCCTGTTGTTCCTGTGGTGGGGCCTCTTGTCCACTAGCATCAGTAGAGGTGGAGGGCTATTCATCGGTGTGGCTGGTGTCAGGTGGTGTGCCACTGACTCCCTCATGGTGTTGGCCATGTCTGCCAGCACCCCGGGAATGGCCAGTATCTGGCCTATATTCTCCTGGGAATGGTGGTATGCTTCCAGGATGTTGGTGAGTGCCTCCTGGAGAGTCGGTTCCCAGGGCCTGTCGTCCCCCTGTCACACAGCAGTCCTTCCAGCTTCCTGTTTGTCCTGTGCCTCTGTCCCCTGAACCGTGTGCCCACTGCCACTGACCCCAGGTCCCTGATCGTCATGTGTTCGTGGGGTTGCCTGGGGTCCCTGTAGTGGTGGACTCACTGCTGATTGATGTGTCCTGGGGACAGAGGGATGGGCCCACTGGGTGGGTGCTGTGCTAGGGTTTCCTGAGGGAGAAGGCTCTGTGGTGGTATGGGACTGTGGCAGGGTAACCGATTGTCCGGAGGCCCCTGATGGGCCACGTTGGTCATCCAGATCCAGACGAGCAGGGCTGATGTCATCACTGTGGGCCTCTTCTGTGGGGGGACTGGATGTCGCTGTCACTTCCTCTCCGGTGACGTTGTGTGTGGGACCTGTGGGGATATAAATGCAGTGTTATTGTTTCTGTGTGTGACATCTTGTGCATGGGTGTGTTGGCCTCTATGGTTGTGAGAACCCTGTGAGCTTTGCCTTGTGTGAGTAGTTATTTTGTGGGCTAGGTGATTCTTTCTAGTGTGCATGCTGTGGTGATGGGTGTCTATGCAGGGATGTAAGTGGTGTCCATGCATTGGTGGTGCATGCAGTGCTGGGTACTGGGATGGTTGGATTGTGATGGTGGGGTGTGTGGGAGGTGGGGGAGTGATGGGAGTGAGGGTGAGGATGGGGGTATGTGATGGCAAGCAGGTAGGGGGTGAAAGTAGTAAAGATTTGACCTACCAGAGTCCAGTCCTCCAGCTATGCCTGCCAGGCCCTATGGATGCAGTATTGCCAAGACTTTCTCCTCCCATGTTGTTAGTTGTTGGGGAGGAGGTGGGGGTCCACTGGCAATCCTCTGTACAGCTATCTGGTGTCTTGCAACCACAGACCATACCTTCCCCCGTAGGTCGTTCCACCTCTTCCTGATATCATTCCTTGTTCTTGGGTGCTGTCCCACAGCATTGACCCTGCCTATGATCCTCCGCCATAGCTCCATCTTCCTTGCAATGGATGTCTACTGCACCTGTGATCCGAATAGTTGTGACTCTACCCTGATGATTTCCTCCACCATGACACTTACCTCCTCCTCTGAGAACCTTGGGTGTCTTTATGGTGCCGTGGGTGTAGTGTGAGTGGTGTGAGTGAGGGTGTGTGGAGTGATGTATTGGGGTGTGTGCTGTGAGATGCATGGATGGTGTATGGGTGATGGTGTTCTGTGGCTCTGGTTCTGTGGGTGCTCTTGGTGTGTTTCTCTCTCAGTTGTCAATTTCTTTGAGTCGTAAAGGATTGTGGGTAGTGTGGGTGGGTGTTTTATAGTGGTGTGGGTGTGGTGTGTGTATGAGTGTCAGGTGTGTGTAGTTTGAATTGTCCAATGTAGTATCATTTTGTTAGGTTGCGTTTATTTTGAGCGCGGCGGTATGTTCAGCCAATGGTTTACCGCTGTTGAATGTCTGCTGCTACGATTCGTGGGTCATAATGCTGTGGGTGTAGTTCTGTTGGCGTAATGGTGTGGGTTTTGCAACTGCCATTTTATCACTGACATTTGGACTCGCGACTTGTGTGTATGGCTGTATAATGACGGATTGCTATGTGTCGGTCATATTATGGGTAGCGGTATACTGCCGCAGTAGCAGTATGTTGGCCGCAGTCAGCATGGAGGTAAGCGGGACTTACCACCAATGTCATAATGAGGGATTACGTGTCTACTTACTATGTCACAAAAGTTTAGGATGCACAAAACACACTTCAATAATAACATGGCTCTCTATTTCACAACAGGCCTTTCTAGAAGAACACCCTGCCAAACTTGAAGACAGAGGTCCCCAGGACAAAGCCTTCAGGAATGAAAATACTCCTGATGATCTTATTGAGGAGGACAGTGCTGATCCATCTGGTCAGCCTGGGCAGGCATAAACTGTGAGTGTCACTGTGCCCACAATAACACCTCCCACTCTAGCTACAACACATCAGCAAACACCATCCACCACAACCTATGTATCTAGCACAATAACCCCCATTTTGTGCCCCCCAGTCATGGATCCTGACGTGACAGTCACCACCCCAGTTATAGAGGAGCCAGGAACCAGTGCGAGCGGGCACCATGGGCCAAGGGCACAGGCTTGTGGTGGGAGGATTCATGGGAGGACTAACTGTGGGCAGGAAGTGTGAGGCCACTGAAGACACACACCAAGGACACCATCAGCCATGTCTTGGGAGTATGCCAGGAGTCCCAAGGCTTGGTGGACCAGGTACCCACTGACCTCAGGGATATGAAGCAGCTGTAGAAGGACATACACAATCAGATGGAGGCCCATAATGCTAACATGGGCTCATCTATAGGGGTGCTGATGGACATCCATACCCAACTGTACAGGGCTTTCCCAGCACCATCCACCTCGTTCTGCAGTCCATCTGGACCACTTTTAGACCATCAATATCTGCTCCAGCCATAGGAATAAAGGCCCTGCCAGAGTAAGATACACCTTCAGACACACCTGTCCCTGCAGCTGTGAATCTCCCCAACACTGCCAAGCAGGGACATCCACCCTAATTACCAGTAGGTGAGGATGGCAAGACCTCCACCACCAAGAAACATCAAACCTGATTTCCTTCTCTGTGTGTTACATATTCGCCCTGTGGACTATTTCTGGACACATCTACCTTTCTGTCAGCAGCAATCTTTTAGACTTTGGACTCCAAATAATGTGGCAACTCCAACTATGGTTCCATTCACCATGAGGACTTCTTCACTTTTTATTTTTTCACTTTTGTATTACCCAATGTTTCTTTTATCTCTGTTCACTAAAATAAATCCACTGGTATTGAACTCATTGCCTGCTGTTGTACTTCTCAAATCTAGCAATGTATGCATGTAATTCAACATGAACTTGACAATGGCATAAAGATCAACTTATGTAAGTATGGATATTTTGGATATGCACACCAACTTAATTAAATTGCAGCACCAATAGCAAGGCATCATGGCAGAATCTTAGCAAATCAAACAAGACACTAATAATTGTGAACAGTGCTCACAATTTATTTTGCAAATGTATACAACATGGAAGGAGGGGATACATCTGACGATTTCATTGCGAATAGTCAAACATCAATTGGTCTGTGGCAGCAGCTGGTGCCATCTCAACTAGCCTACAATTGTCAGCAATAACACCAATAGACATATACATGGCACTACTACGCTGTCTGATCACAGGATCATTCCAAACCATATTCAAAGTAGCTGGTGGAATGTCAACAACAAATATCTGTGTCGTACTACAAGCACTTTGCCCTACAATGAAGAGATAAATTAGCAGCTACATACATATCACATACAATGCTGATTTAGCCAATCGAGAATTTGCCTCCACCACAAAATGTTTGTTGCTCATGGTGCTGCACACATTGCATTAGGACAACCACATGACAAGGAAGAAGTCCAAAGATTCATTCATTGCTTCCATCCTACCACTGTGCAAGCTTACCTGATACAGTATTTCAAACCCCAATGTCTGTGTCTGTCAAACCCAGGAACAAATATTGTCCCCATAGCATGTCTGTTAGACCTGACAGCCTTAGGGTGGTCACCCCTAACATTTTGCCTGCCTCCCTCCACTTTTTGCTGTTTTTTAGACTCTGCACACTTTATCACTGCTAAACATTGTTAAAGTGCATCTGCTCTCTCCCATTAAACATGGTAACATTGGATTCCACTCAATTGGGCTATATAATTTACTTATAAGTCCCTAGTACAGTGCACTATATGTGCCCAGGGCCTGTAGATTAAAAGCTACTAGTGGGCCTGCAGCACTGATTGTGCCATCCACTTAAGTAGCCCCTTAACCTTGTCTCAGGCCTGCCATTACAAGGGCTGTGGGTGCAGTTTCACTGCCAATTCGACTTGGCATTTAAAAGTACTTGGCAAGCCTAAAACTCCCCTTTTTCAACAAATGAGTCACCCCTAAGGGGTGCCCTGGGTAACCTTTAGGGCAGGGTGCTGTGTAGGTAAAAGGCAGGACATGTACCTGTGTAGTTTACATGTCCTGGTAGTGTAAACCTCCTAAATTCATTTTTACACTGCTGTGAGGCATGCTCCTTTCACAGGCTAAAATTGGGGCTGCCCTCATACATTGTTTGAGTGGTAGCTGCTGGTCAGAAAGGAGTAGGAAGGTCACATTTAGTATGGCCAGAACGGTGATACAAAATCCTGCTGACGGTTGAAGTTGGATTTAATATTACTATTTTAGAAATGCCACTTTTAGAAAGTGAGTATTTCTCTGCAGTTAAATCTTTCTGTGCCTTACAATCCACGTCTTGCTGGGTGTAGTTGACAGCTGCTTGTGCATTCACGCAGACACACCCCCAAACACAGGATGCTCAGCCTCACTTGCATACATCTTCATTTTGAATGGGTCTTCCTGGGCTGGGAGGGTGGAGGGCCTGCTCTCACTCAAAGAACTGCCACATCCCCTACTGGCAGACAGGATTTAACTGAAAGGGGACCTGGTGTGCTACTAAGCCACTCTTTGAAGTCTCCCCCACTTCAAAGGCACATTTGGGTAGAAAAACAGGGCCTCTGCCTCTACCAACTCAGACACTTCCTGGAAAAGAGAACATGAAACCAGAACCTGCATCATGTCAAAAAGACCTGCCTGGCTGCTCAAAGGACTCACCTGTCTGCTTTCTGTGAAGGACTGCTGCCTTGCTGTTGCCCTGCTGCCTTATTGCTCTCTGGCTGTGGTGAAGAAGTGCTCTCCAAGGGCTTGGATAGAGCTTACCTCCTGTTCCCTGAAGTCTCAGGACCAAAAAGACTTCACCTCTACAAGAAGGACTGCCAGAAACACCACACAGCCTGCATCACAGTGAAAATTTCACTGCACGCTGAACCGGAACGACGCAGCCCGACTTCGCAATGAGAAGATCGATGCAGCACCAGCGTAGTGACTAGAACTTCGACGCACAGCCTCACTGGATCAACGCATATCCGAGCCAGAACGACACAGCCCGACTTCCAGAGGGGAATCGATGCAGCGCCTGCTGTGCAGTAGAAAATTCGACACATCGCTTACCAGATCGACGCAGCTCCTGTGACTTCGTCCTAGAAGTGCCGTAAATCCACGCATCGTCCCCGGTGCTTCTGAAAACCCTGCAACCCGAAGAGAATCCATGACCGAGTGTCAGAAATTGACACACAACTGTCCCTGTGTGAAAACTAAACAATGCATCGCAGTGTGCGGCCTGAGAAATCAACGCACACCCCTTTGTTTCCACGCATCTCCTCCTCTGCGGCCCCTTTGCGGAGATTTTTCATGCGAACCAAGTAGTTTGTGATTGAAAGACACTTTGGTGGTCATAATGAAATTGGCGGTGTGGCCCGCCATGCCGGTGGTGGTGGGAAAACCCACCAGCCATCATGGCAGGCCACACTGCCACATAAAGAACACCTTGAGGGCCGCCATCGTCCACCCTCACTCACTGCCAGACTGCCTCCGTCAGGCAGCCTGGCGGCAGTCGGAACGATTATCCAACAGGGCAGCGGTGCTGCCCCTCGAAAAATGATCCCTAATCCTCCAGCCTTTCACTGGAGCTTTGCACTTGGCATGGGCAGTGCAGGGGCCCCTGTTCAGTGCCCCATCGCGCATGTCACTGCCCGATTTTCGGGCAGTGATCTGTATGACTGGTGCAGCTGCAGCTGCACCTGCCGCACAGAGGCATTGGCGCGGCTCCATGTGAAGCTGTCATCAATGTCCCAGCTAGGCATTCCTCTTGGCCAGCGGGCGGAAATAATGTTTCCGCCCACCGGCCCAGAGGAATGTTCCTAATACGGCCGGCAGGGATCCGGGGATGCTGGTGGTCAGTGTTTTGACCACAAGCATGAACACGGCAGTTTCGACAGCCGTGTTCATTCTGACCACCTTTGTTTGCTTTTAAAAGACTTAAGACACTTTGGGCCTCATTCTGAGGCCGGCGGGTGGTCGAAAGACCGCGGAGGCCATTCTGGCTTTCCCGCTGGGCTGGCGGGCGACCGCCAGAAGGCCGCCCGCCAGCCCAGTGGGAAATCCCTTCCCACGAGGAAGCCGGCTCCGAATGGAGCCGGCGGAGTGGGAAAGGTGCGACGGGTGCAGTTGCACCCGTCGCAAATTTCAGTGTCTGCTAAGCAGACACTGAAATTCTTTGTGGGGCCCTCTTACGGGGGCCCCTGCAGTTCCCATGCCATTGGCATGGGCACTGCAGGGGCCCCCAGGGGCCCCCCGACACCCCATACAGCCATCCTGTTCCTGGCGGGCGAACCGCCAAGAACAGGATTGCGGTATGGGGTGTCGGAATCCCCATGGCGGCACAGCAAGCTGCGCCGCCATGGAGGATTCCTGAGGGCAGCGGAAAACTGGCGGGAGACCGCCGGTTTTCCCTTTCTGACCGCGGCCAAACCACCGCGATCAGAATGCCCTTGAGAGCACCGCCAGCCTGTTGGCGGTGCTCTCGCGGTCGTTGACCCTGGCGGTCAATGACCGCCAGGGTCAGAATGACCCCCTTTATATCACTTTTCTGTGATATCTCTACATTTACTTATTGCATCTTTGATCATTTTGACCTGCATTTCTCCTGGTAAATATTATAATTTTTTCTAAATACTCTGTGGTGTATTTTTGTGATGCTATATTGTGGTATTTTATGACTTATTGCACAAATACTTTACATATTGCCTTCAAAGTTAAGCCTGACTGCTCACTGGCAAGCAACCAGAGGGTGGGCACAGGATAATTTGGATTGTGTGTGACTTACCCTGACTAGAGGGAGGGTCCTTGCTTGGACAGGGCTTGACCTGACTGCCAACCAAAGACCCCATTTCTAACAATATCCAAACAGCACCATATACTCACAAATGTCACAAGTCTGAAATATCCAAAAGATGATACCAAGGTGGAGGTAGCTGAAACAGATAAGAAATGAAAATTAGCTTGCAATCTATACAGATGAGACAATTTAGACAGTCAACTCTAGGAGTACACAGTCCACGACAAAATATTATAGCTCAACAGAGCAGCACAATATATAATCACCATGACCTTATTAAAAAAACACCTTCCACCTGGAGTAATCCAAGCTTGCCCTTCAAAAACATACTCATCTCATCATCACAACAAGAGTTGTTGTTACAGTATAAGTCATGACATGTTACAACAATACTTACACTCCTGAGATGAAGTTGTTGATGAGATCTTGCTGCAAGGCAGCTACTTCCTCCTCACCACTGTCATCATCATTTGGCATTCCAGAATCCTCACTTGATGGCACTTCAGGAGCTCTGTCCTCTGCAACATAATGTATGTTCCGTTACAGAGCTAGGGTGTGGAGCAAGCAGCAGGCCACTGTGATCTGACACACCTTGCTTGATGAGTAGATGAAGGTTCCTCCAGTTTTCTTCAGATGCCTAACTCTGGCCTTCAGGAGCCCAAAAGCCAAATCCACTGGGTGCCTAATCCTTCAATGGGCCTCACTGAAGCAGAATTCCCCTGGGCCTGTAGGATTCCTCAGCAGGGCCAGCAACCATGGCCAGTTAGGATAGGCTGAGTCTCCTAGAAGCAAGACAGTCTGAGATTCAACAATAAGTTGGTTCCGCCGCCTGCCACTGTGCCTCACCCAAGGACACTCATGGCCCATTCGCCTGCCACAACTGCACCTTCTCTTGTCTACGCACACTAAACCCCCTCTCCGCTGGACCACACGGACACCTTAGATATATATTACTCAACACTCACTCCCTCATCAAGTATGCAATAGAAGTTTGGGACCTCCTCAATACCATCACCCCAACGTTGCCTTCTTCAAGGAGACCCGGATCACCACCTCCTCAGCACCGGACATCACCACTGACATTCTCGATGGCTACAAAATCACACATCAAGACCACGTAAACCAACCCAGAGGAGGCATCGCCATTGTTTACAAAAACTCAGTCTGCCTTACGTCTAGCTTTGTTGCCCAAACCCTGTTACCGAGCACCTGCACTTTCAGATCCAGATAAATCCAAATACCACCCTCCGTGGCTTCCTCAACTACTGACCACCCAGGCCCCACCCATCCTTCAGCGAAGCCCTGGCTGACTTCATCGCTCCCCATGCCCTCACCTCAATGGACTAGATATTCCTAGGTGACCTCAACTTCTACTATAACAACCACAGCGACCCGAGCTCCTCATGGACAGCCTTGCCACCCTAAGGCTCAAGCAACTGGTCAACCTCCCCACACACTCAGCAGCCCTGTCTTCTCAACCAGAATCTACATCTCCTTCTTACACATCTGCAAAATCTACTGAACAGATCACCACTGCGTCCACTTCTCCTTCACCAAGACAGTTGAATGGCACCATGTCCACCACCCTCCTCACAGGAACTAGACCAAGGTCACCGCTGCTGTCAGCGACTCCTCCCATCAGACACCACAGACACCAACACTTCTGCCCACAATCTCCTTCAATGGATCCCTGACCATGCCAACACCCTAGCCCCCCCCTAAGGAAGCCAACTAGCAATCAACACCAATGGAGACCCAGCTGGTTCTCCCCTGACCTCCAAGAATCCAAGAGTGCATGCAGATGACTCAAGTGAAAGTGGAGAAGCAGTAAAAGCCCAACAGTCCACAAAGTTGTCAAAGACGCAATCACATCACACCACCGGCTTGTCAGTTCAGCTAGAAAATTGGTCATTCAGGAGAAAATCAACACCAATGCACACCACAGACAAGGAATTCATGAAACCAGGCACGAACTCCTCAGACAGCCTGCTCTCACAAGACCTCTGTGACAACATTGCCAAATTTCTTCCACTGAAAAATACAGGACATCGTTGAAGGATTTGCAAGCAATTGTCTACCTGAAGCACCAGTGCAGACTCAAACTATCAACCAATCGTGAACCACTGGACCCTCCTAACCCCGGAAGACACCTTGAAGCTCAAGAATACCATCCACCCTGGAGCACTATCTGTCCAATGTCCCCTCCACATCTCCAATCATGCTAGTGCCACAATCGCATCCGAACGAGGTTGCACCATCAACAGCTCCATAAAGACTGCCACATTATTGACACGTGGAAATATGCAGAAATGAAACTCCTACTGAAGAAGCCCTTCACAGACCCAACGGAACTTAAAAACTACAAACCGATCTCACTGCTCACTTTTTCATTCAAGGTCATTGAAAAAGCAATCAATGGACAGTGTACTAAGTTCATTGAGAACAACCACATACTCAACCCCTCCCAATCCGGATTCAGTAGCAACCACAGCACTGAAACCACACTCCTAGCAGCCATGGATGACATCCGCACTCTACTGGACTGCAGCGAAACAGCAGCCTTCATCCTCCTCGATCCCTCCTCTGCCTTTGACACCATCACCCACACCACCTTGTGCACCAGACTACACAACACCGTCATCCACCGCAAAGCCCTAGAGTGGATCCGCTCCTTCCTCACCGGCCAAATCCGGAGAATCAGGCTCCCACCTTTTACTTCAAAGCTGACGGAAACCAATGTCTACTTGACCCCTCTTGGTGAGGTTTGCATACACCATGG
This sequence comes from Pleurodeles waltl, assembly GCF_031143425.1. Lineage (NCBI taxonomy): Eukaryota > Metazoa > Chordata > Amphibia > Caudata > Salamandridae > Pleurodeles > Pleurodeles waltl. Next base: position 1,445,090,614 of record NC_090444.1, on the reverse strand, counting down.
ACTCAAGATCGTCTCATACGCCAACGACATACAGCTCATTCTCTCTCTCACTTATGGACCATCAACAGCCAAAATGAACTTTCGCAACGGAATGAAAGCAGTCGTCAACTGGATGAGAGACAGCTGTTTCAAGATCAACTTGACAAGAGTTTGGACAAGATGGAGATCCTCATCCTGGGCCCCACCACTACTGCCTGGGACAACTCTTGGTGGCCCAGTGCCCACGGAACTGCCCGATCTCCTACTGATCACACATGCAACCTCTGCATCATTCTTGATTTGCACTGTCCATGGCCCACCAAGTGAAATTTATCTAATCCTTGTGCTTCCACACTCTCTGCCTGCTCCGGAAGATCTACAAGTGGATGCACATCAAGGCAAGAAACACAGTCACCCAGGCACTCGTCAGCAGTAAACTTGTCTACAGCAACACACTCTATGCCGGAATCAACAAGAAACTCCATACTAGACTCCAGAGAACACAGAAAGCCATGGCCAGACTGATACTGGACATTCCCCACCACAGCCACATCTCTGCCCACCTGAGGGACCTACACTGACTCCCCAGCAGCAAACCTGGCACATGCGTACAAGGCCCTTCACAACATTGGCCCTGACTACCTCAACCATCGCCTCTCCTTTCTACACACCCTCCAGGACACTCCCCTCTAGTCAACTGGCCCTCCCCATCATCCCCAGGATCTGAAAGAACATGATTGGAAGAAGATCCTTCTCCTACTTAGCCACACAGACCTGGAACATGATGCCGCTCCCCATCAGGAAGTCCCACTCACTGGCTCGGTTCAGGAAGGACCTCAAGACCTGGCTCTTCAACTGACATGTGTCCCTAAGCTAGAGCCTTGAGATCCCCAAGATGATAAGTTGTGCTTTCTTAATGCTGATTGATAAGTTGCACAGTTCCTATTTATACTACCTGACATTACCCTCCCAAAGTTAGCCCAGATCATACCAACATGACAGGTCCTCTCCGTTTGGAGTTGTGACATCAACTGGAGTATGGTACTGTTCTGCATGACAAAAGAATCATGGGCAGGTTCTGGGAAGCAGGCACAAACATTGGAAATATACAGATCTGCCAAACAGACAAATTGGATGTTGATAGAATGGAAGTTTTTCCTGTTTTAAACTTGTTACCTGTTATGTGGTGATACTATAACAATATTTATGCCATCAATGACCCCCACAACATGTGGTATCCTAGCAACTCCATAGAACCCAGCCTTAACACTTGCTAAATCCTCACGGCTTGGGAACCAGATGTAGCTGTCCTTTCTTCCAATGTGTGAAGGTCTGGAAAAGGGCAGTACACAGGAGGCTGCCATTTTCTCCCTTCTCTGAGAACTGTAAATGGTATATGTACGTTGGTCACAACATCCATAGTAACATATGTGAAGTGCAAGCCAAAACTCATGTGACAAAGTCATTTCCATCCAAATTGTGTATTGTGCATTATCCATCACAAATCCACATTGTTGCCTTCACATGTTGTGTGTCCATTGATGTGTAAATTATACACCACTGATGTATTATTTGTATCTTTTCATTTCTGTATAAAACTTGGAATTGCATAAAATACCTTCAATGGCAGTGTACAGTGCACCGCGCTAATCAAGCCTAAAAGCACATTAACGCACCATACAGCAGAAAAGTGTAATAAAAATATTTGTCAATGGTCATTCATATGTTAAGAGATGTGACCCCTCATGTGTAGTGGCAATGCCGCAGTTAACAGTTTCCATTACAGCATTTGCAGCCACTAAAATTGCGACTGCCTGACTTTGCATTTTGGACATTGTGCGCGTGTCACGACTGGTGGAAGTTGACCATGTAGTGGGCAGATGACTGCACAATGGACACAGCCATAGGCTAACTTTGGTGATTGTGGCAGTGGAGGGCCAATGGCTGTGTTTGTATACTCTGACAATTGCTTAGGTTGTGTACATGTGTGCCACAGTTTGGCAAAAACCTCAATTGCCTCCTGACACAGCTGCTATCAAGACCTCCTCCATTTTAGCTGCTGTTTGACATCTCTGAGAGCAATCATGGCAGGCCAAGCAGGTGAGAGGGCATGTGCCTTCTCAGCAGAGGATCTGGAGCTGCTGACAAATTAGGTCCTTTCCCTGTATGGCCAGCCCTTTGGCTCACCAGAGGAACAGGTAACTGTCTCACATGCCTGTTTCAATGTTTGACTCTATATTGTTCCTTCCTACAGGTCACATTGTGCCTCTGAGTCCAAATGTACAGTCTGATAACTAGTGTAATGTATTGTGTCACAAACATAGGGTGATAATGTCAGGGATGGGCTACACTATACATTGTGTACTGAACATCATCATTGTGATGTGTGAAGTGTGTCACACCCTATGTCTTATTTGGGGTGTAGGTAGACATATATGCATTAATAGTTTTCATGGTAGTGATAACTAATTTTGCATTTAGAGCATGCCAACTGAGCAAACACTTGTCTGGACCTTACTGCATGAGCTGTGAATGTATCCAGGGCTAAACTGTTGACAATGATGTTAGGCAGGTATAAGTTCTCAGCTATCACTCAGTGTAGATCATGTTTCAAAAATATTTTTTCTGTGAACTAGCAATAGCTTACAGATACTTTCAAAATGCCACACAGCCTTGAGCACACATATTGAAATACCTCAAGTTGCCAAATGATATTTTGAAGTGTTTGAAATATGATGTTCATGTGGGATTATTATGCTCTGCCTGCAATTAGCAAGGCCTGTGATTGAGTTGTGCCCTAGCAATTATCATAGGATGGGCTGGGGTAGGGGTTGTTTCACACTACAACTGATGCCAAGAGTATTTTCCCAGGATACCTCAGAATCCTTGGATGTGCACTGAAAGAGTCTGAACACACATTAGTAGCCATGATTGGTTTTACAGGAACTACATTTGGAATGGTGACTGAGATAACCCTTTGATCTGATACCTCATTCTATTGAACCACTTTTGCAATGTGTCACATCTCATTATGACATGCCCCTTACACCAATAGCTCTAGATTGTATATTCCATAAGTAATGATTGTACCAAGTAGGCCTATTGTACGTCTTACACATTTCCAGTGCAGATATTTCTTGGGTTAGAAGTGGTTTAATGTATGTATCAACAATGTATTAACATCCATCTACACCAAAGACGATGATAGAATTTTGATGCATACTACACACACTCAGATGTAGTATGACGTTACATTAATTTGTCCACATGTCCACTGGTCATAATGGAAGGGTTGTCATGAGTGTCCCAGATCAGGATACAATCTGTACTATGCTTCCAAGCTGTCTGGACCGTATGCATCAAGTCAACGAGCCTGGCTTTAAAGGTGCCCAATGGAGCAGATTTAGTGTGCTGTTCTTAAGTTCAGAATGGTGTGTCAGTTTTCACAGTGGCCAGCAACACAGTGTATGTGTAATGGCCCAGTGCTACCTGATGTTGGTGTGTTGGCTTAGTCAGTGTAGGACATGACTAGGGATGAGGTTGGTCAGCAGATGACTACCCAAGTGCATATACATGCCTTTGTAGTGCTAAACATGTTGAAGCCAAGCATGTTATGTGTTCACTTATGAATTTGCTTTGTTCTAACTGTAGACAAATTGTATGACAACAACAAACAATGGCCAAATGATTGCAGTAACACAAGGCCCTTTCCTTTCCTTTCCCATACAGGCCAATGCGTGGAACTGGGGGTCTATCGTCTGTGCAGCGTCCATTGCAGGAAGCGGTGGGAGGACCTGAAGCACTGGACAAGGAAGATCACTGAGATCCAGCTGGGAACATTCTCCCAATGGGGACGGGTGTATGCTGGCAGCTGACCCCTCCCCTACAATGGTTCACATTCAGCTGTAGCCTATCTTAAGCTTACTGGACAATTGACGGTCCAACAGCTGCTTCAAGGGAGTGAGTCCTGGCCAGAGTTGTCCGTGTTACCTAACAAGCTATACCATATTTTCAGGTAGCCATTTGCCCAAAAACATTGTGGATGTGCTATGTCCAATGCACATGAGGAGTTCTGGACTGTGTAGGTCTGATATTAGGTGCATGATGATGTTCTTTGCCAAAATGTTTATGACTAGGAGGCCATCAGGGTCCAGTCCACTGCCATTTGTCTTTTTAGACTAGACACATGACTGAGTAAGGCTAAAGGCACCTCATGTTATTTGGTGTTCTGGTAGAACGTTGTACCAGACAGACCACTTGTCTTTATTGTATCAGGAGTGATGCTCCCTCACTACTGTGTCTCATGTGATGGGAGCCAAAATACATGTGACATAGTATGCATTGCACTTTTGCTGCAGTGATTGAAAAGTACTTCCCATTGATAGTTTTTGATTTCACAGTGACATGAGTATGCAAACCTCACTGGTGGCATCAGCATCAGTACACAGGAAGGTAGGAAGACTGTGTCTCAAAAAGATCATTGGCATTTGGGCTTATCCTAGGTAGATTGCCTGCTCGTGGATTTTTTATATCCATGTTCGGATAGTTGTGATTTTAGTACTGGCATGGCAGTCTCGGAGTATGGCTGTGTAACCTTTGTTATCTGGATATTCATCTAGATCCCTCCTCAATATCCCTGTCAAGATGGTGTCAATTGTGTGGTCCTTTCACTGTGTATTTTCTGTGTGTCAGAGTGACACGTCATTCTCAATTACCTCACTGCATCTGGGCCGTATTTAATGCCAGGCTTCGCCGGGCGTCTCCCTTCTCTTATCTTGGTAGTGGGACAGATGGCGTGAATATTTCAACGGTCCAGGCTCCCTCTTTATCCCTATATCAGGTGCCACAATTTGGAAGCAGGGTTTGCTTTAGATTCAGTATTGTGCTTGTCATACTTAATTATAGCAGCGGTGGGGAAGAAGGAATCCCTACATTGTTCTTCCACAAACATGTATTTAATACCTATCATGTTTCGATGCAATTAGTAGGGAGGTAGATAACGTAGATGAGTATTTGCTCATTTAGTTTCTATGAAAGGTGTAGGTTTGGACATTGTCGGATACATACGTTGGGGCATTGATGAATGCATACTCTCTTCAAAGCTAACACTATTGAAGCGTGTTGTCTATTGTAATGTGAGTCCAAGCTTGGGGATACTTTCCCTTTCTTCTTTGTTAGCTCCTGTGCTCATATCCTGATACTAGCCCTGGATGCACTAAGTGTGGGGTTATACCTTTTAACTACCTTTTGGTTATTTATCTGTAGGTTGACTTACAGGGTCATATTCCCAATACCCGTTGTATGGAATAGAGAAAAGTCAGAGAATAGTTGCATATCCTGTCTGTACGGGAGTCACCAGACCTTCAAGGAAGATTGGACCTTTACACATCAGACCTATCTATATCTGAGAGAGCTGAAAGAGATCTCTTGCATCAAATGTGTTTGACTCTTCACTGTATAGCTATCTGTCTCAGTCGTTTTTTTGGAGAGTAATGTTTGAACTGCGGATTGACAAGTACTCTTGTTGATGGTTCCTATGCCTTTCTAGAGAGGCTCTCATTTTCTTTATCTGGGATGGAACCATGGTTGACTGTTTTGTGCTGTCTCATTTTTGCCTTGTAACGGAAGGATGTACCAGAATTGAATCATCTTGGAAGGAGCCTGTGTCGGAAATTCCTTGTCTCTACATTGTCCCACGCATGGTCTTTCTTTGACCCCTAAATGTACTGTTTTAATATTGAAATTGAAGATATTTGATAGTGTGTGGGGCTACTAAATTTTAAATTAGTTGATCTCTTATTTATTGGGGTACACATTGGTGTGGTTAGACTTGTCTGTGTAGGTGGCACATAGGTGTTTCTTCTTTTTTTGTTTTGTATTATTGCTGGATGGTGGACTCTGTGGATGAGGTGAGTTGTATACTTTCTTGATAAGGTTTTTGCGCTTTCACTAGGCGTATTCATCCATGTAGAGTCCTTTGCATGTCTTTTCCTGTTTTTTTCCTTTTTTTTAAATGTATTCATACACCTGACAATTGGTGCAAGCATACACTTTTAGATGATAGTGGTTGTCGGAATATTTTACTTGTGAAACTTTTGAGAATTTAAGGAAAAACAACCCCCCTCCTTTTTTACACAGTGGGGGTCATTCTAACTCTGGCGGGCGGCGGAGGCCGCCCGCCAGAGTTCCCCCGCCAGAACACCGCTCCGCGGTCTGAAGACCGCCGTGGTGATTCTGTGTTTCCCGCTGGGCTGGCGGGTGACCGCCAGAAGGCCGCCCGCCAGCCCAGCGGGAAACCCCTTCCCACGAGGAAGCCGGCTCCAAATGGAGCCGGCGGAGTGGGAAAGGTGCGACGGTGCAGTTGCACCCGTCGCGAATTTCAGTGTCTGCTAAGCAGACACTGAAATTCTTTGTGGGGCCCTCTTACGGGGGCCCCTGCAGTGCCCATGCCATTGGCATGGGCACTGCAGGGGCCCCCAGGGGCCCCACGACACCCCATACCGCCATCCTGTTCCTGGCGGTTCAGATGGCGGTATGGGGTGTCGGAATCCCCATGGCGGCGCAGCAAGCTGCGCTGCCATGGAGGATTCCTGAGGGCAGCGGAAAACCGGCGGGAGACCGCCGGTTTTCCCTTTCTGACCGCGGCCAAACCGCCGCGGTCAGAATGCCCTGCAGAGCACCGCCAGCCTGTTGGCGGTGCTCCCGCCGACCTTGGCCGTCAGAATGACCCCCAGTGTGTTTTATCTCATCTGGAAGCACCCTGTTGAAGGTAGTTCCCAGGTTGGAGAGACACCGAAATGCACATCAGCGCTATTGTTCTCTGGAATTATAATATCTATGTTGGAATAAATAAGCATTTGATGTTTGAGGGATAGCTAATACCATTCTGGTGAGCAATGTGAACCAGGGAAAAATTATCCTGCAATAGTAAACAGAAAGTACACTTGTATGTATGTGTGGTTCAGGAAATGGCAATGCTGTACTTCATACATTGACAAGACAATCTAATACACTATTGGTACAGGAGGGGATTGATTCAAAGCAGATGAACAGTATACTTGACTTAGTATAATATTGGTGGAGTGGGCGTGAATGGTAGTAGATTCATATTTTGAATGTGAGGTATGACTGATTGTTTTAGGAGGATTATACGTTTCTCTTTTTCTTTTTCTTCTTCTTTAGTTGGGATCATTTGTTTCATTCATTGTATTTACATTATTGTAACAATGAAAAAGACATTTGTGTATTGTGAGAATTTGGATATAAATCAATATTCAATAAAGAGAAGTAATTAAGTCAGTCTACTTGCTCTATGCATATTGTGTATAAACATTGTAATGCTATATTTGTCATAGTAGGGTGGCCCTGTTGTTTATTTATACTGCTATTTCCCCTGATAGGGTCACTCTATATAATTAGCAGGGGCCCTCTTTTTGCACTTTTATCAGCATTCGTGCCTACATCTTATCCAGTGTACTTTTTATGCATCTGCAATGTTGCATCTAGGTAGATTCACTGACTGGTGCCATGCATCGGGGAGTGATATGTGACAATGTTGGGAGCATATGTGGGTGCCTGGACTAAATTTTACAGGACCACTGGTGTTTCACATACCAAATGGTGCAGTGTTGTGCCATCCCATCATGACTGAAATGTGTCCACTTCTTCTTGTCCTTGATATTCACTGACTTACAACAAATATCATAGGTGTATGGGATTTTAGGAATGCAATCTGAGAATGTTATTGTCACCCATACCAAGCCTGATTGGAGATGATCATAGTGCCATATGTACCATTATAATGGGTGCATTTGTAGTAGATATCTAACAATGTCTTTTTCTATGCTACATTTGATAGGTATTCTACCTACCTCAGAACAGCTTTGATTTTATTATCTTCAAACTGGACATATGATGAATTAGCACCAGAAAAATTTAATCGGTGTGAAATGAGCCTTTGCATGTGACATGATTCCTGTCACAGCAGTTAGTGCATCTACCTTGCTGAGCAACTTGCCCATAATCACATCATAATGTTGTTTCAGAGAAAATACCATCATGGGGAATCAGTGGCTCGACTGGATACTATAGAGATACCCTATTGTTAGCCATCATATCTTGTGCCATCATTTCAGAATGCTATGCTACAAGGCCCAAAGTATACAAGGTGGTCAACTGTCTGACTATACACATGAAGAGGGAGGTGTTCATAAGTGATTTCATGGTATAGGTTTTTTGGGGGGTTATGATGTTTTCTGATGATCTGGCATGCATACATGTGCTCCTGCTAATATTGAATGCCTTTTAGCAAGCCATGAAGTAGTCTGTGCCCTTCTGTAATGTTTTGTGATTGAATATGATGGTCAGGTGTGTTTATGCAGACACAGTCAACCATTTTTATTATGTCAAAATGTGTCATTTTAGGTTCATCCTGGGCAAGTGAAGGAGACAGTGCCAACATTGTTGGGAAAGTATCCAGCCACAGTAGTACTGGCTATGAGTCTCAGGACACTGTGTGACCCAGTGGCTGACAGAGTGCCATGGAGGACGCTAGCTCAAGCTCTTCATTTTCCAAGTCCTCCCACAGCAGACAACCCCAAGTGGTGGCAAACCCCACAGGATCATTACCATCTTCATCCATGTCTACCACCCCCAGGTCCATCAGTACCCTCCCTATTGCTCCCTATCCAGTTAGCCGGGCCTGCTCTCATAGAGGGGGAGCCATCTCCTTTGCTCCAGCACCTCAGCCCCTGCCCCTGTCCCCTTGCTACGTAGAGTAAGGAGGCTATTGGTCTCCTGAAGACTATCTCTGTGGGTCAGACTGCCATTCTGAATGCCATGCTGGGGCAAGGCAGCTATCTGATGGTGGCCTACCTGGAAGGCATTCATAGTGCAACACTTGGCCCATAGAGATCTTTTCAGGCTCTGGCCTCCTCCCTCTGTGCAGTTTTTTATCGCAAACCATATTGTCCCTCCCTCTGACTCTACCCCATATCACCAGCCTATTCCCTCACCTGTCTAAATCACATGCACACATTTACACTCACAAACCCATACAGACCCAAGCAGCATATCCAGATATAGGCAAAAAACAAGGAAAAGAACAGATACACATTCAAAAACACAGACACTGCACACACCCCATAGCCTCCTTCACTTGCATTGCCACCACAACCACCACTGACAACACCACATCCACTTACTCACACCACTCCCCATCACATCCAGACACAGCAGAGGACACTACACATACATGCTCATGACATACCCACACCACCACATCCACAGCCAATACAGAAAACACCACACCCATATGCACCCCATCAAATCCATACACATTTCACACACAACCACACCCCCAGTCACAATCAAATCAACATCCACAACACCCACATCCACAACACCCACACCCACCACTTCCATAGCAGCAACCACCACTGATACAACATTCACTTCATACACAGCAAAGAAACACAAATGCACACATGCAAGCACCCAACACGTTTAGTAGACACATCCATACTTGCAGCACAGTCACCAAACACACATGCACCGGCACCCACAAAAGACCCAAGCATATCAAGCCCAGTCACTCCCTCTCCCTCCAAGAGCCTACCCCTTCCCAAACACACTCCAAAAGTTCCCTACTGCGGACTCTTCTTTTTCCCTGGCCCTGAACCCTCCTAGACCCTAAACCGCCACTCCTAAAAAAGTTCCCACGACCACCGCTCCCACCTCCCAACCCACCCCTAGGATCCACCCTTCCAGGTTCCAGGGTACCCCTTCCAAACATTTGTCCAGCCCTTCTATTTCCCAGATCCCCTCCTAAACGTATAGCCACCCCTTCCTCTTCCCAACCCAACACTTCCCATACCAAGTCCACATCTCCCAAAACATCAGTTTGATTGTGTTACAACATCATTGTGTCTACACATTATGGCACTGTATTCTCCACATATATTTATGGTGTACTTTGTTATGGACATGCACATGTTGTAATGGTATGTGTTGGCAATAGGCTTTTCTGGGAAGGCATTCATCATGGTGGTGAGAACTTGCCCCACCTAATTTGTCTTCTTTGTGACATTGGGATGCTGAACTCCATGTGTGCAATGTGACCAGGTTTGTATATTTAGTGTTTGTGACAAGTACAGGACTTACATAGGATAAGGGGCATTGTTGTTTGGGTGTATATGTGGTTTGATAACAAATTGTGGCAGACATTTTTTGTGTGGTATTTCAAATGGTAAAGGGTTCAGCTTGTCTTGTGCATTGTCAACCTCATTTGTCTTGCACTTCTCCCTATGATGTATGTTGGATATATGTTGTCTGTGTACAAGTGAGTAATTTATTTATTTATACCTGGAGGGTGGTTGGGTGACATGGTTTTGTGTCTTCTTTTTGTGACATATGTCCAAAGTTCTCTGTGTAGCTTACACTTACTTTAGTTTAATGTGAGGAATGCACTTATTGATGTGTTTGTTTGAATATCTTGTACTTTCACATATGCATGTGCTTGGGGATACTGTTGGTCGTCCATGCTATACTTTAAGCAAGGGGGCCTGTTTACATAGACATTTTCGAACATGAGCAAAGTGAACTGTGGCCCAGGGACCCAGACGTTTAGAAGGGGCCCTGATTGAGACCACCCAGTTCTGCAGTGATGTTTCCATGGTGGGCTTGCATTATGTCTTAGGTATGTTGTTTACGATAGCATTTTACAAATGGCATTGTTTGAGGTGCCTGATGTGTAAGTGTCTATTGCAGAAATGTAGAATAGAAGGTGTGTTTCAGTTTCATGCGACATCCCTACTTAAGTTTCTTGTCTGTCAATACTGGACCTAGCCTGTTTGTAATTGAAGGGTGTCACTGTGAATATTTGCTGTGATGTTAGTGTGGACCTGCGTTTGTGGTTCTGTATTGTGGACACACATCACTATCCCTGACAATTTGTGAGGTACACATTGACATTTGGAAGGAGTGTCCCTGTGCAGTGTCTGTGGGCTAGTTAAAAAGGGCATCAGAGTTGCCATGTTAGACACTGGGCCTCTAGTTGACTGAGGTATACACCCCTGTCCAAGTGGGGACCACAATCCTAGTCAGAGTGAGTCACAACTCAACCCAGATTATCCTGTGCTCACCCTCTGGCAGCTTGGCACCAAGCAGGCAGGCTTAGAAGGCAATGTGTAAAGTATCTGTGCAATAACTCATAAAGTGATATATTGGAAACACCAAAAAAATACACCATACAGGTTTAGAAAATTAGATGTGATTTATCTGAATAAAGTAAGGTCAAAATGATGAAAATCCAGTGTACACAAGCAAAGTTATGAAACTTTTAAAAACACAAGAGCTCCAACAGGTGCTACCACGGCTTAATTGAAAGAGTCATTCCCAATATTCTGAAGCCACAGGCACCGGTCACGGAGTTACATAGGTACAGGTACCAGGTACAGAACCTTTTGAAAATGAAGAAGCAAAGACTTTGCACAGAGTCAGGGAGAAAAGCGTTGCTGGTGCCGGTATGGCGTTAGTCCCTTAGAGCATCTGGGGAGATGAGGCGTCGGTTCCACACTGCGAAGCAGGGGGAGGAAAGACATTGGTTCCATTCGGTTGCTGGGGGAGATGGTGCGATGTCGGTGGTGATCTATTGGTTCCTTGTGACTCGGCGTGGTCAATAGATCCAGTTGATCACGATGTGATGCGTTGACTCCGCAGTGTCGCGATGACCCTGGTTGATGTCAGCAGAGGTTGCGGCAATGTCGGACTTATGTTTCAGGGCATGATCTCTGCAAGCAGCGATGTCCATGGAGCGGAGGCAGGCTGCGGCATCGGTGCTGGCATCTCTGAAGTCGTTCCTGTTGTCACAGAAGTTGGAAAACTAGAAGTTGGCTAAAAGCTAGCTGCTGAAGTCTTTGTTGGCCCTGAGACTTCAGAACAGGAAGCAAGCTCAATCCACGCCCTTGTAGAGCACTTTTGGGGAAGGCAGAGTCATCCTTCCAGCAAGGCAACAACAGGGCAGCAGTCCTTCTAAGCAAAGCAGTCCAGATGAGTCCGTTGGGCAGCCAGGCAGCTCCTCTGACAGAGTTCAGGTGTAGATCTAGAAGTGTCTGATTTGGTGGGTCAGAGTCCCAGTCTATATACACCAAAATACATTTGAAGTGGTGGAAACTTCAAAGAGTGGTTTTAAAGTGTTCATGTTCCCCTTTCATCCCAGTCCTGTCTGCCAGGATCCCTGTGGGGGTTATCAGGCCTTTGTTTAAGTATAAAAGAGATCCCCTCCACCCTTCCTGCCCAGGGAGACTCATTCAGTATGCAGATGAATGCAGATGTGATTGAGTGTCCTGTGTTTATTGCTGTCTGGGTGGAATATACAAGGGGAGCTGTCAACCAGCACAGCCCAGACGTGGATTGAAGACAGTGCTGTAAGGCACAGATGGCAGAAAGTGCAGAGAAATACCCACTTTCTAAAAGTGGCATTTCTAAAATAGTAATATAAAATCCAACTTCACCAGTAAGTGGGAGTTTCTGTTAACTTTCTGGCAATTCTAAATATGACAGGGCTACTCCTTCCAGATCAGAATCTACCACTCAAATGTATATGAGGGCATTTCTAATGCTGGTCTATAAGAGAAGTAGGCCTTACAATAGTAGAAAAGGAATTGATGAGATTTTCACTACCAGGACATGTAAAACACATATGTACATGTCCTGCCTTTTACCTACATAGCACCCTGCCTTGTGGGTTACATAGGGCCTACATTAGGGGTAACTTATATGCATAAAAAGTGGAGTTTAAGGATTGGCAAGTACTTTAAATGCCAAATCAAAGTAACAGTGAAACTGCACACATAGGCCTTGCAATGGGAAGCCTGAGACATGGTTAAGGGACTACTTATGTGGATGGCACAATCAGTGCTGAAGGCCACTAGTAACATTTAGGGGCATATTTATACTCCGTTTGCGCCGAATTTGCGTCGTTTTTTTCGACGCAAATTCGACGCAAAACTAACTCCATATTTATACTTTGGCGTTAGACGCGTCTAGCGCCAAAGTTCATGGAGTTAGCGTCATTTTTTGGCGTGAACACCTTCCTTGCGTTAATGAGATGCAAGGTAGGCGTTCCCGTCTTAAAAATGACTCCCAGGCATGTGCGTGGTATTTATACTCCCGGCCAAAAATGACACCCGGGAGTGGGCGGGGCAAAACCCCGCATTTGCGCCTCTTTTTAACGCCTGGGTCAGGGCAGGCGTTAAGGGACCTGTGGGCTCAGAATGAGCCCAGAGGTGCCCTCCCCTGCCCCCAGGGACACCCCCTGCCACCCTAGCCCACCCCAGGAGGACACCCAAGGATGGAGGGACCCATCCCAGGGAAGAAAAGGTAAGTTGTGGTAAGTATTTTTTTAAGTTTTTTTTTGTGGCATAGGGGGGCCTGATTTGTGGCCCCCTACATGCCACTATGCCCAATGACCATGCCCAGGGGACATAAGTCACCTGGGCATGGCCATTGGGCAAGGGTGCATGACTCCTGTCTTTGCTAAGACAGGAGTCATGTTAATGGCGTCTGGGCGCCCAAAAAAAATGGCGCAAATCGGGTTAAGACGATATTTTTGCCTCAGCCTGACTTGCCCCATTTTGGGACGCCCAAAGGCAATTTTTCCCTACGCCGGCGCTGCCTGGTGTACGTCGTTTTTTTTCACGCACACCTGGCAGCGCCGGTCGGCTAAAGCCGGCTAACGCCATTCAATAAATACGGCGCCCGCATGGCGCTTCAGAATGGCGTTAGCTGGCGCAATTTTTTTGGGCGCAAAACTGTATAAAAGTATAAAAGTATAAATATGGCCCTTAGTTTACAGGCCCGGGCATATGTAGTTCACTTTACTAGGGACTTACAGGTAAATTAAATATGCCAATTGGGTAGAAATCAATGTCACCATGTTTAGGGGAGCAAGCATATGCACTTTAGAACTGGTGAGCAGTGGTAAAGTGTGCAGAGTCCTAAAACCAGCAAAACAGTGTCAGACAAGTGGAGGGAGGAAGGCAAAAAGTTGGGGTTGACCACTCTAAGGCTGTCAGGGCTAACAGGTGACTTGGGAGCAAATATTAGCTGTTCTGGACGGGGCCTACAAAATAGTTCTGTCCCAGGGACCCCCTAAGCCCTATATTGCACATATCTGTGCAGCTCTTAACAGGAAAGTGATGGCAAGGGTTGCGATGAGGAATTACCACCAGTTGTGGAGATTCAGCCACCACACTCATGTTGTGGTGGCCTCGACTGCCGCCGTCGCAGTTTGAGTTTTATGGTGGTGCTGCGGCGGTCTTTTGTATATGCTCTGGCTTAATTCATAATTGGGCGGTTGGACACCTGACTCAGTGGTCAGGGAGAACCATGCCATTTCCACAGCGTTGACCTTAGCACCAAACTTGTAATCAGGCCCATAGATCTCCATGCACAGTTATGGATTTCCACATATCTTCCTAAGTAATTATCTACTTTAAAAATAAGTTGATATTTCCACCTCAAAAGGATCTAAAAATGCTGAGTGTTTACTATTTTAAATCTCATAGTAAACTTTGCTCTCCTCTAAAGAAAAAAGGGCCACATGTACGAAGATTTTTCCCTGTCGTCAAATGGCTGATTCGCAGAATTGGTCAGTTGGTGATTGGAAAAAAACAATTTGGGATGTACAAAGCCCAAATTGCCGTTTGGTACCTTGTTACCGTATCGCAATTGAGGTTTGGGATTTGATATTAAGACAGGGCATGTTGGGGGCGCCCCTTCCTAGTACCGAATCTAATAGGTATGTACGAATGTTCACAATTTACCGCCAATGAAAAGTTAGTGGTAACCAATTTGCAATTAGGGGTAACCAGGGGACCTCTTCCCCTTTGTGAATGGCTGGGAAAATATCTTTTCAGAGAAGGCAGTGGTCCTTAAAGGAAAATGGGCTGCATTCAAAGAAAAAAAGACCATTGCTTTATTTAAAAGCAATCGCAGACATGACCACCATCGCTGTGATTTTTGCGATTCACATGGCATCGCAATTAGAAAATCACAATTTCTAACAAATGTACATGTGACCCTAAATCCTGAAAGGAATTACACCAAACTTGGCAAAAAAACTAGAACATTATTCATTAGAGTTTTTAGCCTGGTTTGGTGAAATTTCGTACAATACTTTTTTGAGGAACTAGCATTCTAAAAATGTGTAAGTTGGGCTTCCAAAGCAGTATGAAACTATCAGAACTTGAGACAAAAATGTGAAAAATATAAATGAACCCATTTGGACGAGTTTGTTTTTTCTGCCATTTCTATTTTCGATTCCATGACGTCAAATTTAGATTCACGGACCTGAATGATTTGACTCGCAACACATTTCACTATAATTCTATCTTTCCTGCGATATTGCGTCAATTAAAGTGTGTTCTTGACATATTTTTAGTTCCTGTTTATCATTTTGCCCGCATGCATAATACATTATGAAACGGAACACCATTTGATTGAATACACCGTGCTTGCAGAAAAATTGTCGAGATACAGTAAAACAAAACACGATGAAAATATGTATAACTATATACACGATGCAATGACGTTGTTAGTCAAATTAATATCAGGGGAGGAATGTAGTCCTAAATATCGACCACAAAAATAACTAACTACAAAAGTATTGGGGTCCCACTGTTTATAGCCAAAATATGAACTCTCCATAATTTAAATGACAAGAATAAGAGTGAAGAATCTGCTTTGAAATTATCTACGTAAAAAATAGAGTAGTTAAAAATATTGCTGAAAGAATTATAAAAAATAAGTTTCATATACATTTTCATTTGATGCTGAATACAATTATTTAAAACTGTAAATAATTTAAATATATTAAACTTCTTTCCTATAAAATCAAAAATTTGAAAATATTCGAAATATTTAAATTATATGAAATATTTGTTTTTTACTAAAAATAAATTTGCTAAACAAACTTAGGATATGAAAACAGCTATATTTATTAAAAAAAACATTTATTTGAAATGGTAGTATAAATAGTAATCAAAATAATTGGCATAGCTATCAAATTAAAAACAATTTTTATAAAACAGCAGCTTGGAATGGAAATATGTATTATTACACATAAAATGTAAAAAAAGACACGTATTGAAACACATAATCAGTATTCGTTTATTCACTGTGAACAGGGGCGTAGCTGCTCAGTAAGAGTGGGAGAATGTGAGCTTCAGATTATTCGATAATCAGGCCGGCATATGGGCCCATATTTATACTTTTTTAGTGCCGCATAAGCGTCATTTTATGACGCAAAAGCGGCGCGAAAGTGTATTTTGTAAGTTTGCGCCGCTTTTTCATCAAAAAGCGGCGCAAATGTGGCGCTAAAAAAGTATAAATATGGGCCATAATGTTTAAATGTTTAAATGATACAGCAAACAGGGCATACGGGAAGGGTCTAAGGGGCAGTGGATAGGGAGAGGAATGTGGCTTGGTAGGATTAGTAAGAGAGAAAACAGACTATTCTGTAAAATAACCACTATTTTTGTGGATTTTCAAACAGTGTGTGCGTTTTATGTCTGAGTGTGTGTAAAAATTCCTGTTGAAATCCGACTGACATCTCACAATACCCAAAGTACCAGTACCTCACTGTTTATAAGAAAATACATTTAGTAGGGGGCGTGTTGAAGCAAATATGCTAATTAGAAATTATTAATGAATGTGTATGCGTTTTGATTAACAAGAAAATTATAGAAAAATTAAACATAGAAAAAGAAATGTGCATGTTGAAAATTTGCCCATGAAGAGTGGCTGCCAGCTTATACGAAGTTGTACTAAAATGATTAAAAATGCATGAAATATTGAAAATGTGCCATAATAATGTAGTAATATGTCATATTAAGATTTATAACATATGTTTTGCATTACATTGTAGAGCTAACTTAGCCGAAGTTGTGGCTTAGTTTGCCAGGCCTTGTGCAGCAGCGGAATAACCATGCACAGTAGAATAGAAAATGTGTTGACCTGACCCTGAACCACTTGATGTTAATAAAGTCTGCTTAGCTAGAATTTTCTGCAATGTACCGACAGACAGGAGATGAGGGAATAAATGTTGCAAGAAGCACTGTGTAGAGCAGGCTAGATGTACTTTCCCAGGAGTCGAACAATAGAGACACTGACTGGAGAAGAAGATGCAACATTTTCGATACTTGATGAGCCGGATGATGAGGACATAGTAAAGTGAACCAATCAACACCTTGAAAACAACGTAATATTAGAATTCATAGATTTGGAAAATAAATATTATTGGTAGAGTCATAAATGCTGATTAATCTGACTCATTAGGAATTAGGGGGATGGACTGGGTAACCTTAATAAAATGTCATGACAAGGGACAAAAACTTTAGATGTGTGGGGAGAACTGTTGCAGATGTCAGATGTTGGAAGACGCAATTCAATATTCTGTCATTGGGCTCATGCTCTTGAGAGCCTTATGCATTGCTGATCGATTCATGACCTGAAGATGAAGACTGACTTTGTTGCTGATCCTTGTTTTTCATAGTGGTTATTGATTGTATATTGATAATTAATGAACATTGATTACACATAGCTAGGATACTCCATGTGACTCAAAAGGTGCAACGAACTATACACGTCCCCTTGTAAGTTTACTTACCAAGGACCAGGCGCGCTAGCAGTTTATGGCAGCAGCTTGATGGTTAGTTTCCTTGGAGAACTAGTTATGTGGTGAATTAATGGTTATGGTGGTAGTTTGAGTTCTGGTTAGTTGTTCATTATTATTATGATTTGGATTTTGTTTTTCGTAATGGCAATTGTAGCAAGCATGATATCCCCTTACGCCCAGAAATGACTTTCCAAGATCCTGGATCCCGCCAGTAAAGTTGGGTATGTTCTCGGTGTTCTTTTGATAGTGTGAATGTGGTGGGTTGTGCTTGCAAAGGCTTATGCAAATCGCAGGTGAATTGTGACGTATGTACTGTAAGTAGGGAGTTTGCGTACTACAGTTGAGGTTTAGTAGGAGTGTGCTTTCTCCGCAGTACGAGAGTAGGGTAGTCGTCGAACTTCATATGTATGTGGCGCTTTGTGCTAAAAAATTGTCCACATTGTTGTTGGTGATGTACGGACCTTGCGTGGTAAAAGATTCCAGAGTATATTGACAAGTGTAGGAGACACTTGGTTATATGTTGTAATTTGTCTGGTTTAGTAGGTTGAGCGGGCGTGGTCAACAAGTCGGTGTATGAGTTAGGTGAGTAAGAGACATTTTCGAGTGAGGTTTGGCGAGTCCTATGTGCACCAGGACAGACCCATTGATCGGTTGAGAGTAAAATTTGCAGGTCGAATTTTGGTTGCGAATGTGGGAGACTGAAAAAGAGGAATAGCTGCATGAGCGAAAGGGCCATCAGTGAAAATCCGTAAGGTTTATAAAGCGATTGTGTACCTTCCTGTACTAAACCAGCAGGTTTGTTTTGGTTATTTGTTTTTTTGGTTAGTGCTCACAATAATTTTGCATTCGTTTTGTGTGAATTGAAGGTCAGGAGGACAAGCGGCAAGACTTTGTCAGCCGCAGTGTTTGAGTGTGACATCAGAGTGAGCCGCGCTGGATTAGGTTGGTCAATAAGAAGAGTTGCGAGCGGATTGGCAGCTGTCCGTAAGAAGCAATTGGTTGAGTAAGCGGGTGAAAGGAATCTTGGGAGTAAAAGTAATTTCCTTATTGAATCAAATACACAAAAGATAGAAAAGATGAAAGATGAAGTTTTTCAAAGTGTTTAGGTGTGCTATGAAGGGTGATACCTACATTAAGACGGCAGTGGGAGAACCTACCCCACCAGAAAATTCTTCAACATTTATTGTGATGGAGGAGTGAGTTGTCGCTCCATGTCTTTGGTTAAAGCAGTGGTGCAAATTGGCGGAGAAACAGGGAGCTTTAGTGTTTCTCGAGCATGGGACATTGAATTTGAGAATTTTGGATCAGTTGCGAATTACACTATATGAGACAAAGCCACTTCTGAGACCAGCACAGTTTGAGGCATTAGCAGTTTGGGAGCTTTTAGCAAGACAGCAGCAAGATATGAAATTCCAGAGGAGAATAAGGAAGGTAGAGAAGTCCTTAGCAGAGGCGAGATGACATTGGAAACAAAAGAAGTGGAGAATGGCGACATTGCAGGGGGTTAAGTTATTTCCTGCAGTTACAGAAGAAGATGAGTCTGAAGAGACAGAGGTACTGACAAGGGTGAAAAGAGTTCTGGGGGTAAGAAGAAGAAAAAGACTTATGTGGAAGTAGAAGTTTCAGATGTTGAGGATCTTATTACACAGGTGTTGAGGGACTGACCTCCACCATCTGCGGTGCAGGAGGGGGGGTCCAAGTACTAGCACTGCTCCAACTGCCCCAGCTCAAGTGTTGAGGACAGTGGGACCAGTGCAGACAGAAAATGCACAGGTACACTGGGTAGTGCAGATAACTCCTAATGCAGACTACTTCAGTAGTCCAGGCACAGATGCACCCACCAACGATACAGAGAATTTATCCAGAGGTACCAATTCTTGAGACAACTTCAAACTCAGTGGTTCCTACGGAGCAAGTGGTTTCAAGGCTGATGCTAGTTCAGACTGAGCCGACTCCAATGTTGTTGCCTGAGGCACAGCCACAGGGTTTGCCGAAGTTCACACCAATGACAGGGACACAGTCAGATGTGACACCAGTGATGAATCAGAATATGGGAGTAGCCCTTCCACAAAATGCGGGTGTCAGAGTGGTCAAAAACCAACAAAGGAGGGGCAAAAGAAAGGGATATTCGGAGAAAAGACTCCTGGTCCCGTGTGTGAAGTTCCCAATATAATGCACATCAAAATTGCACACACGATTCCAAAAAGAAAGGTTCTTCATAGACCAATAGGTTCTACATACCACAGAAAAGAAAAAGTTATTTCTTTTAAAGCTCAAGCCCTCACTCACCTTACGGTGACATGCTTCATCATAGGGCTGTGCTCCTCGTCAGGCTGGCGCTGCAATGCCTGACGGGCCCCACGAGGGGGCTCTTTGCCGGAGATCTTGTTTAAGGAGAAATGCACAACCGGTCAAAAAGAAGTGTGGAGGATTGGTATAGTAGTGGTTAAAATTGTCTAGAGGTAGAAAATAAATACGTCTTTAATTTGGTGTAGATACCTGTGACAAGGTTAAAAACAATAAATAGGGAAATGGTAAAATAATGTCTACGCTCCCCATAAAAAGAGAAATTATTATTAATAGCAATTACTGACTCTCACATTGGGGAGTAGTATAAATGAAGCAAGTAGACACAGGGTCCCCTGTGCTACTCTACATCACAGGTCAACATGTTTCTCGCTAAATGGTAGTCAAAAATGATCTTAGTGCGATTCGTCAGGACCTTAATAAACGTACCTAATCCTTTAGATATTTGGAAATCCCTTATTTAGGGAGAACAGAGCCCTCATAATTTATATGTAGGGCCTCATCAGGGAAAGTAATAACTTGAAGCTATCCTTGGATATGGATAGAATCGTGTGGGAAGACCTAATGGTGTCAACACTCCCTGGTGTCAGAGTGGCACCAGATGCAATATCGCTGCCAATTACAGTTGGTCCAGCGGTACCATTGTTTGCGCAAAAGAAGCCGATTGCAGGAGAACAGGGTGAAATGTCACATAGCCTCGTCAGGAGGGGTGTGAGAGATCATGTGCAGGTAATATCATCAATGGGACAGACCTTTGATGGATCTAGTCCTTTAATGGACCTCAGTACACTTGCTGTTCTTCCAGATGTGGTAAACTGTCCGAGTGTAAGTCAGAGCTTAAAGCTTTTGACACCGCAGACTCCAGGTGCAGTGGTACAACAGGTGCCAATGCAAAATGCGAGTAACATCTCATTACAGGGATTGACAGCACAGCAATTGAATGAGTTTTTAAATAGTCTGAATTCTCCTCAAAATAAATCCAAGGGTGAAGAGCAGATTAATCATGCCAGACTGGCTATAGAGATAACAGAACTAGTCGAGAGATCAATGGGAGTGAATAGGTTAGAATCCTATACCGAAGAAGAGTTGAGATATTTGTCTCCCAGAATTACGAAAGAAGTGGGCAAGATACACCAGAAATTGGCAGACTTGGTGGATAAACATGACATAGAAATTGAGAAAACAATATACTTGAAAAGGAGTTACAGGTTAGATTTTGAGGCAAGAGATTTTGAACAAATGAGATCAGTAGGGATGACAGCGCATCTCAGAGAGTTATTACAGAGTGCTCAGATTTGGGGAGCATTAGAAAAGTGGGAAGGCAGATGGCCAAAGAAGAAGGATAAATGAAAACGAGATTCACAAGAAGGGTCTGAAAGTGTTCAGAAAGAAAAGGATCCAGTAAAAATCTTACCAAAGAAAGAAATTCCAAGAGGGCAATATGTTCATGTTCCTTGGCACAGGAGTGACATTCTGTCATTCACAAGTGATTATTGAGAGAGAAACCGGTTGAATGGTACTAGCAGACAGAAAGATTTGTGAAGCTTTCTTAATGTCGGTGCGAAGACTTGAATACTCTGTTGGAAATAGTGGTTTCAGCTGACTTGTGGGTTGAGAGCAAGAGAGCAGTGGATTGGCCAACGCGTGAACCGGAAAAGGATAGAGTCACAGGTGCACCATCACCTGAAGTAATGAAACATTATTATAAGGTGATTGAGTTCCTGAAGACGAGAATATCACTTAAAAATATTGATTCAGAGATAATTGACAGGAAAGTGCAGGAAGTAAAGGAGTCGATACATACCACTAATGAGAGATTGTTGAAGGCATTCAAGGAGTACAGTGGTAATGAAGAAATGTTGCACTTTATATTCAGGTTTGTGGAAGGATTGAGACTTGAAGTAGGTCAGATGATCTAGAGGTACATGTACCAACGTGTGGTTTTGCGACTCGCAAATTGCAAGTCAGAGCAACTCACAAGTTGCGAGTAGCAAAAACCTTATGTTGCATAGTGTCAATGACAGTATTTACGATTTGCAAGGGGGTTGCAAATGCCCACCTCATGATTATTCATGACGTAGGTCGCAATTTGCAACACCCTTGGGAATGGCGGCCCTCACAGGGATGGTGGCCTCCTGGAGACAGCAGCCCACCATGTCTGTGACTGCTTTTAAATAAAGCAGTTTTTTTTTTTTTAAATGCAGCCTGTTATCCTTAAAGGAAAACGAGATGCATTCCAAAAACCAAAAATGAAATGTTTTTGTTTCATTTTTTCAGAGCAGGCAGTGGTCCGTAGGAACAATGCCTGTTCTGAACAAATGTTTTTACTGACATTCACAAAGGGGAAGGGGTCCCATAGGGACCCCTTCCCCTTTGTGAATGGGTTAGCACCAGTGTGACACTGGTGCTAACTGCGATTGTTTTGCAACCGCATTCGCGGTCACAAAACAATCATACATGAAACTGCGAGTCGAAATCAGGAAGGGAACACCCCTTCCTAATTGCAACTCGCAATCCCTTTTTACGATTTGGTAAATAGATTACCGAATCGCAAAAATGGTTTAGTACATGATAAAGTGCATTTTGTACGTCGCAAATGGCCCGATTTGCCGATTGCGATGTGCAAAAGGCTACGTACATGTGGCCCTAAGAGTCATTTGATTTGTTGGCAAGCAAAACCGATTGATGAGGTTTTGCAGTATGCTAAATAATGTAGTGATGAGATTGAGTTGAAGCAGAAAAGGTTGAAGGAAAAAGCGAGGGAGATGCAAATTAAAGCAGCTCAAACAGGAGTGCAAGGAGATTTAGTGCAACAGATGCCGCAGCAGCAGGGAACTGTTATGTTCCAACCTCAGATGAGAGGTAGGGGTCGTGGAGGCAATATGAATCGTGGTCCAGATTTAAATACTGTAGTGGTTTAGAATGATGTGCAAGGGATGAAAAACATGTTACCGTGTCATCTGTGTGGAAACGTGGGACACTGGAAGCGGTAATGTCCATTGATGGTACAGGATGGTTTTGTTCAGCAAAGTGGTGATGTCAATACATTTCAAACTGTGAAGGTCCCTAGAATGAGAGGACTTAATCAGAATTTTCAGAATCAAGTGCAGAATTTTCAACCCATGTAGCAGGTGCAAATGCCTCGTGCACAAGTGACACAGTTGCAACCAATGCAGCAGCAGGCTCCTATGGTACCAAGACAGCAAACGCAGATACCTCAAGCCCCGATGGAACAGCAACAGATAATGCTTACTCAGCAGGTCACAGGTCAGAGACAAGACAGAAGTAGTGACACAGTGCACCAAGTCCCATTACATAGTGAGAATGAAATAAATGATGAATGGATGAGTATTAGTTTGGATGAAGAGCCATGTATGCTTGCAGCTTCATTAGAAGTAGATCAAAGAGAACCTTTTGTGAAGGGAAAGGTGATGGGTCACAGGGTCTCATTCTTAGTGGACACAGGAGCTACACGCTCTACAGTGAGAAGTGCAGAAATTCCAAACTTACGTTTTTCAGGCAGATCAGTTCCGGTTGTGGGAGTAGCAAACAGACAGTTAATAAATCCGATCACAGATCCAATACAGGTTGAGATTGGCAACTTTCAAGGATTACATACGTTTGTAGTTTGTGACTCTAATCCAGTATCCCTATTGGGAAGGGACTTATTGTGCAGACTAGATGTTTGATCAATTGTTCAGCTTCTGGAATAGCAGTTCAGACAAATATTGATGATGAGGAACAACAAACTCCTGAAACTGAGAATGAAAACATTAAGGAAGAATACCCGTTCACTGAGTTTTTCCCAATGTTTATTGTGAAAGAGTTGCATGCAGACTTGCAGGGAACAGTACAGGAAAATGTGTGGGACCTGACAGGTAAAGAAGTGGGTTTGATCAAGGGAGTGGAGCTGATTAAGATCACTTTGAAATCAAATATTGTGTTCCCGCAGCTTCCACAGCATAACATGGCATAAGATTTTCTGACGAAGGTAGCACAAATAATTGGAGATTTTCTGAAAAAAGGGGTTTTGAAAGAAGTGTTGAGCAGTCCATGTAATTCACTGATAATGGGCTTAAAGAAGCTGTGTGGGAAAGTGCGCATGTGCAAGACTTGCGAAAAGTTAATGACATGGTGGTCAAGTGTTGTCCTGTAGTGCCGAACCCAGCAGTAATATTGTTTCAGATTCCATGTGATGCAGAGTGGTTCACAGTAGTTGACTTGTCACAAGATTTCTTTTCTGTGCCTCTTTATGAGGATAGTCAGTTTCTTTTTAGTTTCAAATTCCTAGACAGAGTCTACAGCTGGTGCAGGCTTCCAGAAGGGTATATGGAGTCACCGTCCTTGTTCAATCAGATCTTGAAAAAGACTTGGAGTCATTGCAACTACCGTACCAATCGACTCTTGTACAGTACATTGATGATTTGCTGATTGCGTCAAAAACTCGATTGCCCTGTTGAATCATTTGGGAAAATGTGGACATACGGTGTCACCTTTGAAATTGCAGTATTGTCGGAAATCAGTAAAATACCTGGGACACCAAATTGAGAAGGGGTCCAGGAGAATTTCCAGAGAGAGGATTACAATGAAACTGCTGAGAACTCCTCCAACTTCACAGAGAGATGTCAATGTTTCTAGGAATGGTAGGTTTTTGTCGTCAGTGGATTCCAAATTTTGCTGAGATTGCCAAACCATTGCATCAGCTGACACATAGGGAGGTTACAGATCCTATTACACTTGATCAGGACCAAATGAAAGCATTTACTGAGTTGATAGAGAGTTTGTGCAGAGCTCCAGCACTGGGAATACCTGATTACACAAAGTCATTCACATTGTTTTGCCATGAACGTGATGCTTTTTCTTTGTCTGTTTTAACACAGGTCGATGGAGGTGCTTATCGCCCAGTAGCCTATTTTTCAGCTACCTTGGACCCTGTTGCAGCAGCTTACCAGGTTGTCTGTGTGCTGTTGCTGCAGTTGGTCAAAGCCTTTCACAATGTGAGGTAGTAGTGATGGAATACTCTCTGACAGTAATGGTTCCTCACTCTGTTGAGATCTTACTGACAAGGACAAAAATGCAGTATTTGCCTGGTGCCAGACTGACAAGGTACGAGACGAGCATTCTAGGTGCTCCAAATATAACATTGAAAAAATGTATAGTGCTGAACCCGGCAACATTACTTCCAAGTGATACTGTTGAAATTGAAAAGGAGGAAGACATTGAACATGATTGTCTCAAGGTAACTGAGCTATGTACAAAACCAAGACCAGATATCAGAGATACACAATTGGAAGAAAATGACCAAATTGTCTTTGTTGGTGGGTAATGTCTCAGAGATGGTACAGGGACATTAGAAGCTTCTTGATTTCGAGGCGTATATGCTTCACAAGTAGCAGAACTGGTAGGTCTTACTAGAGCGTGCCATGTATCTGCTAGGTTGAGAGTCACAATCTATACTGACTGACTGGAATTGTTCATGATTTTGGTCAGTTGTGGGTGCAAAGAGGTTTCCTGATTTCTACTGGTTCACTAGTAAGAAATGGCGACAGAATAAAAGAATTGCTTTATGCAATATATTTGCCTGAAGAAATTGCAGTGGTAAAATGCAGCGCACAGTAAAAGACACAGGACTACGTCTCACTGGGAAATGGATATGCGGATCAAGTGTTGCGCGTTGAACTGTATATCATTCAAATATAAGTGGGAATTATTGTCAGAAGAAGATATCCCATGTACAAGTTTTGCATTGAAATTGATCGATTCTTTTGAAGAATTGAAAACATTGCAAAGTAATGTTGACAAGGAAGAGAAACGATCTGGTCCAAATTAAAATGTGTCCAACGTCCTGATGAAATTTGGGTTTCTGAGGAGGGTCAGATGGTCCTGCCCAAAAGTTTATTGTCACAATTGGCCCATTATTATCTTGGTCAGGCACACATTGGGAGAGATGTCATGGTTAGTTTGTTTAAAATCTACTGGTTTAATCCCAAGTTTAGGCAGACGGCAGAGGCAGTATCTCATTGTTGTATAATTTGTCAGCAGCTAAAAGTGGGAAAAGGAACAGTGGTGAATGTGAGCCACATTTGAAGAGCAGGAGGTCCATTCAGCAGAATGCAATTGAATTTCATTGAGATGCCTGCATGTGGAGGTTTGAAGTATGTGCTGGTGATTGTGTGAGTTTTTAGTCACTGCATTGAAGCATACCCTACAAGAAGGAATGACAGTCTCACAGTAACAAAGTTGTTGCTCAGGGAGTTGATACCACATTTTGGGTTTCCGATCTCTTAAGAATCAGATAGGGGAACTCACTTCAATAATGAGGTGATTAAACTCTTACGTGCAGCACTAAACATCGAGCAAAAGTTGCATTGTAGCTATCGCCCTGAATCATCAGGACTAGTGGAACAGATGAATGGTACCTTGAAATCAAGAATTGCAAAGATGTGGGCAGCTACGAATCTGAAATGGCTAGATGCATTGCCTTTGGTGTTGATGTCGATGAGAATCACACCCGACAGGAAGACACGGCGGTCACCCCATGAGATCCTCATGGGCAGAGCAAGGAGATTACCAGCAGTTCCAGCCAATATTACAGATGATATGGTGTTGGACTACTGCAAAGGTCTGGCTGATGTGGTTCACTCTTTCTCTCAGAAGGTGCAGGCCACCACCCTGCCACCCATCCATGATCCAGGGCACAATCTGAGAGCCAGAGACTGGGTCGTTGTCCGGAAACATGTTTGCAAGAAGTGTTTAGAGCCACGCTGGAGAGGTCCTTACCAGGTGGTCCTGACAACTACGCAGCTGTGAAGTGTGCAGGACTCCCAAACTGGATACATGGGAGCCATACAAGGAGAGTGGTATGTCCGTAGGATCATGAACAAGCGTTGTTGAAAGCACCAACAAAAGCGAAACAGGTTGCTGCACCTTAACCAGAAAAAGAGCCATGAGAGCCTGAAGTTGAACCAGAACTTGTGGAAGATGGTTCTATTACCCCTGTAAGAGACAAAGATGAAGAATTACAGGAGGGTGCGGAAGAATCTATCTCAACAGATACAGCAGGAGAACCTAGCTCAGCAGAGGTTCTCTTAGAAGCAGACAGTGCTGAAAATCAGACAGAGCAAGTGCCAGACCAAGAGGGGGAAAGAGTTGAGATGGATCAAAGTCAAAGTGATTCGACTCCTCCTCAGCCCGTTGCAGGTCCATCAAGAGAAAACACCATAGAGAAAGAGAAAGAGAAGAGTCCAATCCTGAGAAGAATATTGACAGAAGGACAAGAAAAGGAGATAATTGGCCTGAGTCACAGATAGGGAAGAGAAAGGAATTGGTCATAAATGAAACAATAGAGCAAGAAGTAGATACTACGAGTAAAGAAGAATTGAGTGAAGGAGAAATAAGTGGTGATCAAAAGTTGAAAAGATAAAGAATAGCAAGTCGGCATTACGCAGGTCCTGAATGGGGGTATACAACTACTAATGAATGGCAACACAAGTTTATGTCTTTTTGTTTTGATAGAGAAGTTCTGAGTCAGTACTTTGATGTAACCTGAAGGTGATCAACAGGCTGAATTGTTGAGATAATCTGGAGAAACCACGAAGAGACAGTTGAAAATAAACCAGAAGAGACATTGATAACTTGATTGACATAAAACCAGATGTGACAAGCTGCTAATCGATTTTGACAAAGGAAAAGGGGTTTCTGAGTGTAAGACTGAACTGAGAGAGAATAATTTTTTACAGATTCTGATTCTGATTCTTTACAGATCATGGCTGAGTTAAATAATCAAGGTAGAAATGCTAGGCGCTGTGGATTTGTGAGTGTTGGAGTGGCAATTATGTGTGGAATCTTGTTTATAGTGGTGATTGTGGGAATATCTGTTCTTGATGTGAAAGGAGCCACTCATACTTCTGCTCCTGAGACCACTGCATTAATGGGTTTAGAGAAGTTTAAGTTAGATGAAAAGTATTTGCATGATTATACTAATGCTCAAGGAGAGCCTTCTTCTAATGTTTTCTATCGCTTGCTGAGTGAGTATGTTGAAAAAATTGATGCAAAGGATTGTCTTGTGTGTACACAAATTCCTTTGTCAGTAGAGGAAGGAGTTACGTACCACAGCTTACCTTTAACCTACGGAATAAGCTGTAGCTTGCAACTAACAAGGTTCTATAATCAAGAGTGTATACAATATTTTTACTCTCACTACGATGTTGTGTTTTCAGTTGTTCTTATAAATAGATAATTGAGTAGAGTAGCTAAAGAGCATGATCTAGTATTAGTTAGAGGATTCTTTAATCCTACACTAACATTTGGAACAGCCTACGTGCATAAGAATAATCTCACATGCTTGCTTACACCTGCAGAGAAGAGCTTCCTAGGGCATACTAATGACAGAAGAAAAGCATTAAAAGAAAAATTTAAAAAAGGTTTAGAAAAAAGGACTTACAAGAATGATTATGCTTGTATAGTAAAAAGATGGCTCTTCCGTAAAGACGCAGGCTTTACTATCTTGAAGATAAAAGTCATAGATGATTCCAACCATAACGTCATCTGCTCCTGAGCCATAACCTTCCCCCAAAGAGTGGCAGCCAAAATAAATTCACCATCCAAACCTTGTAAAATCTGCCAATGCCATCTCGAAACAATCTTAAGTCTGGGGGATTCTTATAACACACACTCCTCCAAAAACTCTACAGCCCCAGAAGTTACTCGGGCCTTCAGCAACCAACCTTTTAATTGAGCATATTTCGGGCTGGAACATGCTCCCCCATCTTATCCTCAAGCTCTTGCTGGGAGATTAAAGCCGCTCGACTGATAAGGTCACCCCAGATCACTATACCACTCCTCCTAATAGGTAGCTCTAGAACATTCATTAGGCACTCAGGGGTGCTTGGTGAATCCCAGATGGGGGCATATGGACTGTAGTAACTAACTCCCGCTGCAATTCTTAAGTAATATCAACTTGCTGCAAGGCCGTGTAAGATCTTCAATTTTATTTTGTAGAAACATTTTGGGTCTCCAAATTTGTAAAACAAATCCTTTAGAAGCACCATTAACCCCTTCGCTGCCAAGCCTTTTCCCCCTCCTGTGCCGAGCCTTTTTTGGCTATTTGGAGCAGTTCGCACTTAGGCCCTCATAACTTTTTGTTCACATAAGCTACCCACGCCAAATTTTCGTCCTTTTTTTCCAACATCCTAGGGATTCTAGAGGTACACAGACTTTGTGGGTTCCCCAGAAGGAGGCCAAGAAATTAGCCAAAATACAGTGAAAATTTCATTTTTTTCAAAAAAATGGGAAAAAGGGGCTGTAGAAGAAGGCTTGTGGTTTTTTCCCTGAAAAGGGCATCAACAAAGGGTTTGCGGTGCTAAAATCACCAGCTGCCCAGCTTTCAGGAACAGGCAGACTTGAATCAGAAAACCCAATTTTTCAACACAATTTTGGCATTTTACTGGGACATACCCCATTTTTACGATTTTTTGTGCTATCAGCCTCCTTCCAGTCAGTGACAGAAATGGGCATGAAACCAATGCTGGATCCCAGAAACCACAACATTTCTGGAAAGTAGACAAAATTCTGAATTCAGCAAGGGGTAATTTGTGTAGATCCTACAAGGGTTTCCTACAGAAAATAACAACTGAACAAGAAAAATATTGAAATTGAGGTGAAAAAAACATCAATTTTACTCTACGTTTTACTCTGTAACTTTTTCCTGCAATGTCAGATTTTCAAAAGCAATATACTGTTATGTTTGCTGGAATCTTCTGGTTGTGGGGATATATAGGGCTTATAGGTTCATCAAGAACTCTAGGTACCCAGCGCCAATAAATGAACTGCACCCTGCAGTGGGTTTTCATTCTATGCCGGGTATACAGCAATTCATTTGCTGAAATATAAAGAGTAAAAAATAGCTATCAAGAAAACCTTTGTATTTCCAAAATGGGCACAAGATAAGGTGTTGAGAAACAGTGGTTATTTGCACATCTCTGAATTCCGGGGTGCCCATACTAGCATGTGAATTACAGGGCATTTCTCAAATAGACGTCTTTTTTACACACTGTCTTACATTTGGAAGGGAAAAATGTAGAGAAAGACAAGGGGCAATAACACTTGTTTTGCTATTCTATGTTCCCCCAAGTCTCCCGATAAAAATGATACCTCACTTGTGTGGGTAGGCCTAGCGCCCGCGACAGGATATACCCCAAAACACAACGTGGACACATCACAGAAAACAGAGCTGTTTTTAGCAAAGTGCCTACCTGTAGAATTTGTCCTCTAGCTCAGCCGGCACCTAGGGAAACCTACCAAACCTGTGCATTTTTTAAAACTAGAGACCTAGGGAGTTCCAAGATGGGGTGACTTGTGGGGCTCTGACCAGGTTCTGTTACCCAGAATCCTTTGCAAACCTCAAATTTTGGCTAAAAAAACACATTTTCCTCACATTTCGGTGACAGAAAGTTCTGGAATCTGAGAGGAGCCACTAATTTCCTTCCACCCAGTGCTCCCCCACGTCTCCCGATAAAAATGGTACCTCACTTGTGTGGGTAGGCCTAGCGCCCGCGACAGGATATGCCCCAAAACACAACGTGGACACATCACAGAAAACAGAGCTGTTTTTAGCAAAGTGCCTTCCTGTAGATTTTGGCCTCTAGCTCAGCCGGCACCTAGGGAAACCTACCAAACCTGTGCATTTCTGAAAACTAGAGACTTAGGGGAATCCAAGATGGGGTGACTTGTGTGGCTCGGACCAGGTTCTGTTACCCAGAATCCTTTGCAAACCTCAAAATTTGGCAAAAAAAACACATGTTCCTCACATTTCTGTGGCAGAAAGTTCTGGAATCTGAGAGGAGCCACAAATTTCCTTCCACCCAGCATTCCCCCAAGTCTCCCGATAAAAATGATACCTCACTTGTGTGGGTAGGCCTAGCGCCCGCGACAGGAACGCCCCAAAGCGTAACGTGGACACATCCAATTTTTTTAATGAAAACAGAGGTGTTTTTTGCAAAGTGCCTACCTGTAGATTTTGGCCTCTAGCTCAGCCGGCACCTAGGGAAACCTACCAAACCTGTGCATTTCTGAAAACTAGAGACCTAGGGGAATCCAAGATAGGGTGACTTGTGTGGCTCGGACCAGGTTCTGTTACCCAGAATCCTTTGCAAACCTCACAATTTGGCTAACAAAACACGTTTTCCTCATATTTCGGTGACAGAAAGTTCTGGAATCTGAGAGGAACCACAAATTTCCTTCTGCCTAGCGTTCCCCCAAGTCTCCCGATAAAAATCATACCTCACTTGTGTGGGTAGGCCTAGCGCCCCCGACAGGAAATGGCCCAAAACACAACGTGGACACATCACATTTTTTCATAGAAAACAGTGCCTACCTGTGGATTTTGGCCTCTAGCTCAGCCGGCCCCAGGGGGGGCAGAAATGTCCTAAAATAAATTTGTCCCCCAACCCCCCAATCCCCCCGGGAGCGACCCTTGCCTACAAGGTCGCTCCCCTTGCGTGACGGCGCAAAAAAAAGATCCCTGGTGTCTAGTGGTTTGTACCCCCCTTGGGGGCAGATTGACCTTCAATCGGCCAATCTGCCCCCAATGGGGGCAGAAATGGTCTAAATACAATTTGCCCCCCAGGGGAGCGACCCTTACCTGATGGGTCGCTCCCCATCTCTAAAAAAACTAAACAAAATAAAAAAAAAAACACAAAAATCTATTTGCCCTGGCGCCTAGAGGTTTCTGCCCCCCCTGGGGGCAGATCGGCCCAATACCAATAAGCCGATCTGCCCCAGGGGGGGCAGAAATGGCCTAAAATACATTTGCCCCTCCACCCCCCCCTGGGGAGTGACCCTTGCCTACAAGGTCGCTCCCCTTGCGTGACGGCTCAAAAAAAAAGATCCCTGGTGCCCAGTGGTTTCTGCCCCCCTTGGGGGCAGATTGACCTACAATCGGCCAATCTGCCCCCAAGGGGGGCAGAAATGGTCAAAATACAATATGTCCCCCAGGGGTGCAACCCTTGCCTGATGGGTTGCTCCCCATCTCTAAAAAAACTATTTGCCCTGCCGCCTAGAGGTTTCTGCCCCTCCTGGGGGCTGATCGGCCTAATACCAATAGGCCGATCTGCCCCCGGGGGGCAGAAATGGCCTAAAATAAATTTGCCCCCCCACCCCCCCCAGGGAGCGACCCTTGCCTACAAGGTCGCTCCCCTTGCGTGACGGCGCAAAAAAAAGATCCCTGGTGCCTAATGGTTTCTGCCCCCCTTGGGGTCAGATTGACCTAAAATCGGCCGATCTGCCCCCAAAGTGGGCAGAAATGGCCTAAATACAATTTGCCCCTCCAGGGGAGCGACCCTTGTCGAAGGGGTCGCTCCCCATCTGTAAAACAACAAAAAAACACAAAATCCCTGGTGCCTAGTGGTTTCTGCCCCCCTTGGGGGAAGATCAGCCTAATCAAAATAGGCTGATCTACCCCCCAGGGGGGCAGAAATGGCCTAAAATAATTCACCCCCCCCAGGGAGCGACCCTTGCCTAAGTGATCGCTCCCCTTGCGTGAAATTCACGCAAAAATAAAAACCTCCCTCGTGTCTAATGGTTTCTGCCCCCCTTGGGGGCAGATTGGCCTCATCAAAATAGGCCAATCTGCCCCCAAGGGGGGCAGAAATGGCCTACATATAATTTGCCCCCTAGGGGAGTGACCCTTGCCTAAGGTGTCGCTCCCCACCTAAAAAAAAAAAGAAAACATTAAAAAAAAAACAAGAAAAAAATGATCCCTGGTGCCTAGAGGTTTCTGCCCCCCCTGGGGGCAGATCGGCCTAATAATAGGCCCATTTGCCCCCAGGGGGGGGCAGAAAAGGCCTTCCCAAAAAAATGCCCTCCCTGGGAGCGACCCTTGCCCAAGGGGTCGCTCCAGTTGTGTGAAATTCACGCGGAAAAAAAACTCAATGGTGTCTAATGGTTTCTGCCCCCCTTGGGGACAGATTGGCCTCATCAAAATAGGCCAATCTGCCCCCAAGGGGGTCAGAAATGGCCTAAATATATATTGCCCCCCTAGGGGAGCGACCCTTGCCTAAGTGGTCGCTCCCCACCTAAAAAAGAAAGAAAACATTACAAAAAGAAAAAAAAGATCCCTGGTGCCTAGAGGTTTCAGCCCCCCCTGGGAGCGACCCTTGCCCAAGGGGTCGCTCCCATTTGACAGTTTCAGTAAAAAAAAAAAATCCCTGGTGTCTAGTGGGGTTTCAAAAGCGAGATTGCAAGCAATCCAGCTTTTGAAACCCTGTGAGAGACTTCAAAGGGAAGGAAATACATTTCCTTCCCTTTGAAGCCCCTCCGGGCCTCCCCCATGGGATTGAAAGAGAAATGCTTTACATTTCTCTTTCAATCGCGCTGGAAGCAGAGCTTCCAGCGCGATTGGGGAGACCCTGTGACTAATCAGCGCGCGCTCGCGTGCTGACATCACAGGGGGGGTTGGGGGGGTCGAGGGTGGAAGGGAAAGGGCTTCCCCTTCCATCCCTGACTTGGGGGGTGGGGGGAACCCCACAGAGGGAGCGCTAGCGCTCACTCTGGGCTCTGTGCACAGGACGTAATGGTTACGTCCTGGGCACAGCAGCACTGTGCCTCAGGACGTAACCATTACATCCTGGGCACAGAACGGGTTAAAGGTAGCAACCATAGCTTTAAACATATCTCCAATAGCCGAAGAGTCAGGGGCAGACAACAACATTTTTGTGATGTTAAATTGTAATGCCCAAGCATAATATTTTAAATCTGGAAGTGCCAACCCCCCCTTTAGTCTCCTTCTTCTCAACTTTTTCAAAGAAATCCTGGGCCCTTTTGATGCGCAAATAAAAGATGTGATGGCTTGCTGAAGCTTCCCTAAGTAATGTTTCTGCATTGAAAGTGGGATGGAGCTATACAAAAAGTTAATTTCAGGCAAGATCATCGTCTTTACCAAATTAACTGTACCCACAATTGTCAGGGGGAGATACATCCATCTTTGTAAAGACCTACAACCTTTCTCTCCAAAAGCTTTAAATTCTTTGTTACGAGATGGTCAATTTCTTGTGTAAATAAAATCCCTAAGTATCTAATTTCCCTCCTCAATTGTGCTTGTCCCTCCTTCCTGTGATTCTATGCCATAACCTCTGTTTTCTCAGGATTCACACAGTAACCGGGCACTCTACTAAAATCCTCCACTAGGGCCAACAGTGTGGACAAAGCTGATGCTAAGTCAGCCGCATATACTAAGAGATCTTCAGCATATAAGGCTGCCTTTTTCATTCAGCCATTACAAATAAAGGGTACAATGACCGAATTTCCTCGCAAATGACTCTATATAAAAGTCAAACAAATAAAGGGGAAAGTGGGCAACCCTGCCTGGTGCCCCTAGTTATCTGCAAAGGCTCTGTGAGATTACCATTTACTAAAACTCTTGCGATAGGAGCATTACATATAAGACCTATTGTTCTGCAAAAGTTCTCTCCCAAACTGCATAATCTCAAAATCTGACCTAATAATTCCAATTCATTCTATCAAAGGCCTTCATTGCATCTAAAGTAATTATGGCCAGAGGCATTTCCAGAGAGCTAGCCATATCTAAAGCCCCTACCACATTATAAGTCAGTTCATACAAAAATCTACCTTTGCTAAACCCTTTCTGGTATAGATGAATCCAATGACCCGCCACTCTACTTCACCTGTCTGCGAGTATTTTAGCAAATATTTTGTAATCACAGTTCAGCAAAGAAATAGGCCTATATGATCCACACTTAACCGTGCTCTTACCCGGTTTCAAAATTACCGCTATCGTGGCCTCATTCCATGAACTAGGAATAGGGGCCTTTTAAAAAAAAAAATTGCTGAAATTAAATCTACCAAAACTGGAATTATTGCCTCTCCCACCGCCTTATAAAGTTCCATCAGAATACTATCTGGTCCGGCTGCCATACCTCCCTTACTACCTTTTAACACAGTCCTAAATTCCCCAGCAAAAATCGGGCTACTTAAAAAATTCTGCTCCTCTTGTGTAAAGACGGAAGTATATCAACCCCCAACCATTTTCCTATATCCTCCTCCCTTACCACTGTCTCCTCCATATATAGGTGCGAATTTGTTTTTGAAAAGCGGCCTCCATTGCCTTACTACTCGATGACCTCTCACCTGACTGATTTATCTCGACTTCTTTGATGTAATTCCTCACTTAGGGGGTCATTACAACCCTGGCGGATGGTGTTAAAGCTGCGGTAATACCGCAAACAGGCCGGCGGACAAAAAAAGGGAAACTGCCAACATAGACAGCCACTTTAACACTCCGACCGCCACGGCGGTACAGACAAGCAGCGCGGCGGTCACTGCCAACAGACAGGCAGGAGACAATGTACCACCCACAGTATCACAACCCGCCAATTCGCCACCTTTTCCGGATAAAAACACGGCGGAAACAGCTTTTGCAATGGGAAAACGCTCACCTTAACACACTCCACGAGGAAGGAGGCCACCATGGAGCCCGAACTACAAATACTCCCTGAGCTTGTCTTCCTGTTCCTCTACGATCACCAGCAACGTAGGCGCCGAAGACAACGGTGAGTACTGCACCTATGACATAGGGGAGGCAAAAGTCAGGGGGACACACACGCAACACCCCCACCCCCAACCCGACCCTCACCCACTACAACACACACTCCAATGCATTTCCAAACAGCACAGTAACAACCCAAAACCCCCCCGGAAGAATGCAAAGACAAAAGGAAATCAGTCCAAACATTGTAATGTATCAAAATACAGTAACCAAATATATACAGATATACATAAAAAATCGAAAATCATACATCACGAGTAGTACTGCAGGTATGCACATATCAATGTCCGTGGACCACTGGGCCCAAAATGCATGGGCGAGGCCCACACTAGATACCTGTCCATAAACGGAGAGAACACTGCAGGGGCATCAGATAGAAATACAACAGGCACCTCAGGGGGAAGGGAAGGCTGGGGCACCTCAGCCGGATTACAGCACCACGCCAGATCCACGACGGGGCTCCATGCCCATTGATGTATCCAGGGGAGTGCAAAGCCACAGTCTCTCAAGTCTCTACAGTGGGTGGGTTGCCCACTGTACCATCCTGGGGAGTGCAAAGCCATAGTCTCTCAAGTCTCTACAGTGGGTGGGTTGCCCACTGTACCATCCTGGGGAGTGGAAAGCCACAGTCTCTCAAGTCTCTACAGTGGGTGGGTTGCCCACTGTACCATCCTGGGGAGTGCAAAGCCACAGTCTCTCAAGTCTCTACAGTGGGTGGGTTGCCCACTGTTCCATCCTGGGGAGTGCTAAGCCACAGTCTCTCAAGTCTCTACAGTGGGTGGGTTGCCCACTGTACCATCCTGGGGAGTGCAAAGCCACAGTCTCTCAAGTCTCTACAGTGGATGGGTTGCCCACTGTTCCATCCTGGGGAGTGCAAAGCAACAGTCTCTCAAGTGGATGCAGGTCACCACTGGTTCTGGAGGGGGACTGGTGCCCAGAGTGCTTCATCCTGTGAAGGACAGACAGAGTGGATGCAGGTCTCCACTGGTTCTGGTGGGGGACTAGTGCCCAGAGTGCTTCATCCTGTGAAGGACAGACAGAGTGGATGCAGGTCTCCACTGGTTCTGGAGGGGGACTGGTGCCCAGAGTGCTTCATCCTGTGAAGGACAGACAGAGTGGATGCAGGTCTCCACTGGTTCTGGAGGGGGACTGGTGCCCAGAGTGCATCACGCTCCTTGTGACGGTCCCAGTTCCGTCACTGTCCCAGCTGCACATGGGCTAACAATGCTTGATTTGGCAGTCTTTGCCCTGTTCAGCGGTCTTCGCCATGGCGGTGCTTTGCCCTGTTCAGCAGTCTTCACCATGGCGGTCTTTGCCCTTTTCCGCGGTGCTTGCCTTTGCTGTCTCTGACCTGTTCAGCGGTGCTTTGCCATGGCGGTCTTTGCCCTGTCCAGCGGTGCTTGCCTTTGCTGTCTCTGACCTGTTCAGCGGTGCTTTGCCATGGCGGTCTTTGCTCTGTTCAGCGGTCTTCACCATGGCGGTCTTTGCCCTGTTCAGTGGTGCTTGCCTCTGCTGTCTCTGACCTGTTCAGCGGGGCTTTGCCCTGTTCAGAGGTCCTCACCATGGCGGTCTTTGCCATGTTCAGCGGTGCTTGCCTCTGCTGTCTCTGACCTGTGCAGCAGTGCTTTGCCCTGTTCAGCGGTCTTCACCATGGCGGTCTTTGCCCTGTTCAGCGGTGCTTGCCTTTGGTGTCTCTGACCTGTGCAGCGGTGTGTGGCATTACGGTCCCTCAGTGCCCAGCGGGGCTGTGGCTGCCGGGGCCCTCCAGGTCACTGACGCTGGCGGTGGTCTCCGGACCAGTGACGATACTGGTGCCCTCCAGGGCACTGACTCTGGTGGTGGTCTCCTGACCAGTGACGATACTGGTGCTCTCCAGGGCACTGACTCTGGCGGTGGTCTCCTGACCAGTGACGATACTGCTGCCCTCCAGGGCACTGACTCTGGCGGTGGTCTCCTGACCAGTGACGATACTGCTGCCGTCCAGGGCACTGACTCTGGCGGTGGTCTCCTGATCATTGACGATACTGCTGCCCTCCAGGGCACTGACTCTGGCGGTGGTCTCCGGACCAGTGACGACAGTGCTGGCGGTGGCGTCCCGGCCGGTGGGGAGGATGGTGGCCTTCTCCGCCGTGCTGCTCTTCACAGACTTTGGAGACTTCTTCTACCCCTTCACCACCTTGGTAGGAGTCACAGCTGGCTCGGCACTCCCCCTGGGACCCTTGTGAGCTGTTTTGCCGGCAGGAGTCTTCACCCTCTCCCGTCGTCCACTTTCCAACTTAAGGTGTTTTACAGGGGGTGGACTGGCAGTGCTTTGGCTCCGTGCCAGAATGCTTCATCCTGTGAAGGACAGACAGAGTGGATGCAGGTCTCCACTGGCCTGGAGGGGGACTGGTGCCCAGAGTGCTTCATCCTGTGAAGGACAGACAGAGTGGATGCAGGTCTCAACTGGTTTTGGAGGGGGACTGGTGCCCAGAGTGCATCACGCTCCCCGTGACGGTCCCAGTTCCGTCACTGTCCCAGCTGCACATGGGCTAACGATTCTTGATTTGGCAGTCTTTGCCCTGTTCAGCGGTGCTTTGCCATGGCGGTCTTTGCCCTGTTCAGCGGTGCTTGCCTTTGCTGTCTCTGACCTGTTCAGCGGTGCTTTGCCATGGCAGTCTTTGTCCTGTTCAGCGGTGCTTTGCCCTGTTCAACGGTCTTCACCATGGCGGTCTTTGCCCTGTTCAGCGGTGCTTGCCTCTGCTGTCTCTGACCTGTTCAGCGGTGCTTTGCCCTGTTCAGCGGTCTTCACCATGGCGGTCTTTGCCCCGTTCAGCGGTGCTTGCCTCTGCTGTCTCTGACTTGTGCAGCGGTGCTTTGCCCTGTTCAGCGGTCTTCACCATGGTGGTCTTTGCCCTGTTCAGCGGTGCTTGCCTCTGCTGTCTCTAACCTGTGCAGCGGTGCTTTGCCCTGTTCAGCAGTCTTCACCATGGCGGTCTTTGCCCTGTTCAGCGGTGCTTGCCTCTGCTGTCTCTGACCTGTGCAGCTGTGCTTTGCCCTGTACAGCGGTCTTCACCATGGCGGTCTTTGCCCTGTTCAGCGGTGCTTGCCTTTGGTGTCTCTGACCTGTGCAGCGGTATGTGGCATTACGGTCCCTCAGTGCCCAGCGGGGCTGTGGCTGCCGGGGCCCTCCAGGTCACTGACGCTGGCGGTGGTCTCCGGACCAGTGACGATACTGGTGCCCTCCAGGGCACTGACTCTGGTGGTGGTCTCCTAACCAGTGACCATACTGGTGCCCTCCAGGACACTGACTATACTTACTCTGGCGGTGGTCTCCTGACCAGTGACGATACTGGTGCCCTCCAGGGCACTGACTCTGGCGGTGGTCTCCTGACCAGTGACGATACTGCTGCCCTCCAGGGCACTGACTCTGGCGGTGGTCTCCGGATCAGTGACGCCAATGCTGGTGGTGGCGTCCCTGCCTGCAGGGAGGATGGTGGCCTTCTCCGCCGTGCTGCTCTTCCCAGACTTTGGAGACTTCTTCTGCCCCTTCACCACCTTGGTAGGAGTCACAGCTGACTCGGCACTCCCCCGGGACCCTTGTGAGCTGTTTTGCCCACAGGAGTCTTCACCCTTTCCCGTCGGCCACTTTTCAACTTAAGGTGCATTACAGGGGGTGGACTGGCAGTGCTTTGGCTCCATGTCACACTGGCTGCCCTGGTGGCCGGTGCACTCCACACACCTTTAACACGCACCACTGGTACCGAATATTTTTTGGCTGAGGTGCTACTACGGGACCTATGAATTGGAGGGGTGGGGGTGGTGGTAAAGAGGTCAACGTTGCTGAGGAAGAGTTTCTGACGAACACTGGGATAGGTAGCTGGAGGGAGTCTGGGAGTGGAGGAAGAGGAGGTGGTTGTAGGAGGTGTAACTTTAGGTG
Source organism: Pleurodeles waltl (assembly GCF_031143425.1). NCBI lineage: Eukaryota > Metazoa > Chordata > Amphibia > Caudata > Salamandridae > Pleurodeles > Pleurodeles waltl. The sequence continues at coordinate 1,445,051,170 of NC_090444.1, read as the reverse complement.
ATTTGGGTGCAGGTGCAGGTACTGGAGGCTGTCATGAGGTGGATGGATGTTGGGTGTGTGGGTGCCCGTGTTTGTGTACTTTGGGAGGGGGCGTCACAGACACACTGGGAGTGGACACGGGATGTGTAAATGGTAGTGGGGGTGGTGAGTGCAGGTGAGCGGGGTGTGGTACTGGGTGTTCTCGTGCGAGTCCTAGTGCCTGTAGATGTAGTGCATGCAGGTGAGACTGTAGATGACACTGGGAGGGAGGAGAGAGACGACGACGAGGGGGACACAGTGGAGGAAGTGGATGTTGCTGTGTCTGTATGTGGGTGATGCTTGTGTGAATGCCTGTGGGTTGTGTGGTGCTTATATTTGCCTGAGCTACTTTTGGGTGTTGAGGTGTGTGCATGCTTGTCTGATGGTGTGCTTGGGATAGGCTGGGGTACAGGGGACTGGGTCTGGGTGGAGGAAGTTGGAGGGGGGAGGCTAGACACAGGGACAATGGCTGCCATCAGTGCTGAGGCCAGAGATTGAGGGTTCGATGAAGGGAAGCCTGACCAGAATGAATGCCCTCCAGGAATGCATTACCGTGTTGCAACTCCCTTTCTACACCCTGGATGGCATTCACAATGGTAGACTTCCCAACAGTGAGTGACCTGGGGAGGTCAATGGCCTCCTCACTGAGGGCAGCAGGGGTGACTGGAGCAGGGGCTCAGGCGCCTGGGGCGAAGGTGATGCCCACCCTCCTGGGTGACCGGGCACGGAGCGAAGGCTGAGGGGCTGCTGGGAGGGCGGTGCTGGTAGGGGGGGTGGCGGCTGTACCTGTAGAAGTGGGGGGCACAGATGGTGCTGCCACTACAAGGGAGCTCCCATCAGCGGACGAGTTAGTGTCGCTGTTTGGTGATCCGGTGACTGACGTGAAGCTCCCCTCGCCCTCTGTCTGGTGTATTCAGAATCTGTGGTGTGGCCCTCCATGGCCATGTGGGATGCAGCTCCCTCGTGCTCCGGTGCCACTGTACCTCCGCCTGATGATGCTGATGCACAAAAGAACAGGGAGAGCACAAAAAGGGGGGGACGACAGAAGAAAGACAGGTTGAGTGCATGGCTTACCGCTACCGTTGGCGGACAATACAGACACAGCAGCCCCCTGCACTACGCCGTGCTCTTGGCATCTACAGATGCAATTCCTGGGATCTGGCCTACATGGCTATGGTGGACATCTGCACACATAGATGACACAGGGGCATGTATACCTGTACTTGGCACTGTACAGAGGTGGGGTGGAGTGCCACATGGCCTGCATTACGGAGGGGCCTAGCCTACGGAACTCGCCCTGGCCTAGGGAAACCCACAGCCCTCCTCCCCCACCCAGACCCCTCCACTGCACGCAAAGTCTGCAGAATGATCTTGTACTCACCCCCTTGTGTCTGCTGTGATGCCCTCAAGCGCCCATCCAACTCAGGGTAGGCCACCGCCATGATCCGGAACATCAGGGGGGTCATGGTGCGACGGGCACCCCTCCCACGTTGGGAGGCCATCCCCAGCTGAGCCTCCGCCATCTTCTTGCTCCAGCGGCGAATGTCCTCCCATCTTTTATGGCAGTGGGTGCCCCGTCTCTGGTGGACCCCCATGGTCCGGACGTCCTTGGCGATTTCACGCCAAATGTCCTTCTTCTGGTGGGCGCTGACCTACATGACATGTACAGGGGAAGAAGAGAAGTCATTACCAACTGCAAGTGAGTGGCCCCCATCCCTATCCTTGCCATGTGGCACATGCATTCACAGTCCTTCATGGTCACTGAACTCTGCCCACTTCCTAGTGACATCCAGCCCTCTACACCAATCATAGCCCATAGAACATGCTCCCTGTGTACTTACCTGTTGGTCTGGAGGACCGTAGAGTAGCCTGTACTGGGGGAGGACCCCATCAACTAGCTTCTCCAACTCCTGAGCAGTGAAGGCAGGGGCCCTTTCCCCAGACACAGCAGCCATTGTCTCTTCTAGACAGAGGTCACAGCAGCACTTGCAGTGTAGGTCCTCTCCTGTCGAAGATCAGGTATCTTGTGTTTGAACAGATAGAAAATGGTGGTCACGTCCGCGGCGGTGCGTATCATCACCGCCGGTGCACTTCATCATTGGCTCCTTGGACCCCTAGGGTCTAATGTTAACCAATGCAGCCTTGCGCCGCGGTTTACGACCGCCTACTGCGACAGTGTACAACTCCAGCGCAGATACCTCACATCCCATTTGTCCCACTTTAGAGGACAGGCAGCCGCCTTTTCAGGGGCCCACATGGCTTCATTTACTACTGCGTCACACATACCTAGGCCTACACTCAACACACATACAGGAAGAGTTTTTTATTTGGTGTCGTGTTCTGTGTAGCTGTGGGTACATACCTGGGAATTTGTTGACTCTGTGGTCGCTGTTGTCCTTCTTAGGCACCGTCAGCTGGGACATTTGAGGAGATGACGGAATCCTCTGGTGTAACGACCCCTGGTGGACCTGTTAACAATGGAGGAGCGACATTTGATCATCACCTACAGGTTTGACTGTGCCACAATCCAGGAACTGTGTACCTAGTTGGAGCCAGACCTGATGTCACCAATCCGCCATCCCACAGGAATACCCCCTGAAGTGCAGGTGCTATCAGTGCTCCATTTCCTTGCAAGTGGATCATTTCAAACAACAGTGTCCATGGCATGAGGGATGTCCCAGCCTATGTTTTCCAACGTGTTGTCCAGAGTGTTGTCTGCACTGCTGAAACACGTAAGGAGCTACATCGTTTTCCCTCAGGTGGAGGATTTGGCTACAGTGAAAGGTGACTTCTATGCCCTAGGACATATCCCCGACATCATAGGTGCTATTGATGGCACCCATGTAGCTCTTTTCCCCCCCCAAAGGAGTGAAGAGGTGTACAGGAACCGGAAGAGTTATCATTCGATGAATGTACAGATGGTATGTTTGGCAGACCAGTACATCTCCCAGGTAAATGCTATGTTCCCTGGCTCAGTGCATGACGCCTACATCCTGCGGAATAGCAGCATCCTGTATGTGATGGGTCAACTCCAGAGGCACCGGGTGTGGCTATTTGGGGACTCTGGTTACCCCAACCTGTCCTGGCTATTGACACCAGTGAGGAATCCCAGGACCAGGGCAGAGGAACGCTACAATGAGGCCCATGGGAGGACTAGGAGGGTGATCTAACGCACCTTCGGCCTCCTGAAGGCCAGGTTCAGGTGCCTCCATATGACAGGTGGTTCACTATTCTACTCACCAAGGAAGGTGTGCCAGATCATCATCGCCCTGCTCAATGCTTCACAATCTTGCTTTGCGACGCCAGGTGCCTTTTCTGCAGGAGGATGGTCCAGATGACGGGGTTGTGGCAGCTGTGGAGCCTGTGGACAGTGATGAGGAGGAAGCTGAGGAAGAAGACATAGACAACAGGGAGTCAGTCATACAGCAATATTTCCAGTGACACACAGGTGAGAACATTTTTTTTACTATTACATTCACTTTCACACTTCTACCTCTATCCTGTCTGTCAATTAGTAGCAGTATTTGGTAACTGAGTTGTACATTTCCATTATGGTTTCACAGGTGTGGTTACCAACGTGTGTCATCTGCTTGCATTCTTCATGGACTTGTGATGTGTGACATAGGTATGCTGGCATTACAATTGAACACGCATTTTGTTACTGTCATTGCTAATATACATTTTCAAAATCACAGACTGACTCCAGATTGTTTTGTGGTTCAAGGGTGTTTATTGAAGTGCTAATTATTGGAGGGGGTGGCAAAATGGTGATGGGTGATGGTGTAGGAATGTCCATGGCAGAGTCCAGTCTATGAGTCTCACAGGTGCACTGCCCATATGGGCATAGGAAGTGGAGCTGGGGCAGCTCCAATCTGGACAGGGTAACAAAGTGAGACAGTGGGAGGACAATCAGGGTGGTCTCATTTCCTGGCGGGGTCTTGCCATCTTGCTCTGTCCTGTTCCTGGATCTCATGGACCGCTTGCGGGGTGGTTGTTCGTCTGCAGGGGGTGGGGTGCTGGTGTGGTGGTCCTGTGGTGAGGCGTCCTGTCCACTAGCGCCGGCGGAGGTGGTGGGCAGTTCATCGTCCATGCTAGTGTCAGGGGCCCCTTGGAGTGCCACGGTGTCCCTCATGGTCTTTTGCATGTCCTTCAGCACTCCTACGATGGTGCCCAGGGCGGAGCTGATGGTTCTGAGCTCCTCCCTGAACCCCAAATACTGTTCGTCCTGCAGGCGCAGGGTCTCCTGAAACTTGGCCAGGACCATAGCCATCGTGGTGGTATGCTCCCATGATGGAGGAGAGGGCCTCGTGGAGGGTGGGTTCCCTTGGCCTGTCCGCCCCCTGTCGCACAGCAGCCCTCCCAGTTCCCCTGTGTTCCTGTGCCTCCGTCCCCTGGACCGTGTGCCCGCTACCACTGCCCCCAGGTCCCTGTTGTTGTTGGGGTGGTGGGTTACCCTGGGTTCCCTGTAGTGGTGGACACACTGCTGATTGACGTGTCCTGGGTACCGAGGTATCGGCCCGCTGGGTGGGTGCTGAGCTGGTGTTACCAGAGGGTGGAAGGTCAGTGTTGGGCTGTGCCTGTGCAAGGGGAACCGACTGTCCAGAGGCCCACAATGGTCCGGGCTGGTCATCTGGATCCAGTTGGCCAGAGCTGCTGTCGTCACTGTGGGACTCTTCTGTGGATGGAGTGGATATGTCTGGACCCTCCTGTGTGGTGACGTTACGTAGTGGTCCTGCAGGGGTATAAGAGCATGATTATTGCATGTGTGTGTGTCATGGTGTGCAATGGGTGGGTGTGCGTGTACCTCAGTGCAAGCATTCCTATGTGGGGGCTTGTACGATGATGGTTGGGGGGTTGTTATGGGTATGTGCAGTGAGCATGCTTTAGTGCTGGGTGTCCATGCTTAGTTGTGTCATGCAGGGCTTGGTGTTGGGATGTGTGGTTTGTGTTATTAGTACATTAGTGAGGAGTTGGAGTGATAGGGGAGGGGGTGAGGGTGGGGGTGTGTGATAGCATGCAGGTAGGGTGGGGGATATGATAGTTAAGATTTGACTTACCAGTGTCCATTCCTCCACCGACTCCTCTGAGGCCCTCTGGATGCATGATGGTCAAGACCTGCTCCTCCCATGTTGTTAGTTGTGGGGGAGGAGGTGGGGGTCCGCCGCCAGTCCGCTGAATCGCAATGTTGTGCCTGGAGACCACTGAACGCACCTTCCCCGTAGGACGTTCCACCTCTTCCGGATATCCTCCCGATTTCTTGGATGCTGTCCCACAGCGTTGACCCTGTCGACGATTCTTTGCCATAGCTACATCTTCCTGGCTATGGAGGTGTGCTGCACCTGTGCTCCAAATAGCTGTGGCTCTACCCGTAGGATTTCCTCCACCATGACCCTGAGCTCCTCCTCCTAAAACCTGGGGTGTCTTTGGCGTGACATTGGGTGGTGTAGGTGATGTATGGGGTGGTGTATGTGTTGATGAGTGTGGTGATGTGTGGTGGTGTGGGGTGTTTTGAGCGTGTATGTTGTATGGGTGATGGTGTTGTGTGCCTCTGTGTGGTGGGGTTGTCTATTGCTGTAGTCTCTCTCTGGCCTTCGTCTCTAATTTTTGGTCTTAGGGGTTTGTGGGTGATGTGGGTGCGTGTTTTATATTGTATTGGGTGTGTGGGAGTGGTGTTTGTATGTGTGTCAGGTGTGTGTATTTTGAATTGTCCAATGTGGCGGTGTTTTGGAGATGTGTGTGTATTTTGAGCGCGGCGGTGTGTACCGCCAATGGAATACCGCGGTTGAAAGACCGCCGCGTGGATTCGTGGGTCGTGATAGCATGGCAGTGTTTCTGTTGGCGTGACGGTGGAGGTTTTGTTTTCGCCAGTTTATCACTGACCTTTGGTGTGGCGGACTTGTGTGGGTGTCTGACTTTCGTCGGATTCCGAGATGTGGGTCATAATAGCTGTGGCGGAATTCCGCGGGTGCGGCGGTGTATTGGCGGTCTTCTGCACTGCGATAAGCGCCTTTTACCGCCAATGTTGTAATGACCCCCTTAGTCTTGCTTACACTTCCAGGCTAGTAATTTTCCTACATGTTCCCCATATTCAAAATGGGCTAACTTATTAGCCTCTTCTCTTTTAACAACCCTAGCCTGTAACACCTCTTCAAGCTGGCATCTCAACCCCCTCAACTTATTCTCCAAAACCTCAACCTCCTCCTTCTTTGTATTCAAAGTTAGTTGATTCTTTACTTTAAACATTCCATGTTCTAAGTGAAAGATAGCAGACCTGTACTGCTTATTTTTATAGCTGGCTACGCTCAAGAATTTACCTCTCCTAACTGCTTTAAAGGTGTCCCATACCACTTCTACCGGAGCCGGTCCCAGGTTGTCTTTAAATAAATCTTCTGTCTCTATTCGTAACTCACCCATAACCTCAACTTCTTGTAATACCATGCGATGAAGTGTCCATCTACTGCTGCACGGCCCCCCTGCCAACCTTAAATCTAATGTCACCGCTGCATGGTCTGATAAATGGGCGGGCAGGTAGGTGATATCGTCTACTAAACCCCTCAAGTTCATATCAATAAGAAAATAATCTATGCGAGAGGCATGCTTTATATTTTTTATTATAAAAGGAGAAACCCCTTAGTTCCCCCCTTCTCTGCCGCCATAGATCACTAAACCCCCACTCTTTCATCATTCCTCTCCAATAACGCTGAGATTTTGGAGTCCCTAGAGATCTGCACTTCTCGGATCTGTCTAGCTTGTTATCTAATACAACATTGAAATCCCCAGCCATTATGACAGGATCAGGGAAGTCAGTTAGCTATGAGAAAAGCTTTTCCAGAGGGCCTGTATCATCACAATTCGGGTCATAAAACTGAACCTGTGTAAATCTTCTGTTTTTAATTTGTACTTTAACTATGATCCATCTGCCCACTGAATCTGACCTCATCTCCAGTATTCCTGCCTTAATCCCATGTTTAATTAGGATAGCCACTCCCCTGGTGTTGAAATTATGCTCAGTACAAACATAGGAATGATGCCATTTTTGCTTTTTAAATTACTCACCACTCTCTTCTCTAGTTAAATGAGTCTCCTGCAAGATTAATATTTGAGCTGGGGAGTCTCTTAAATATTGTAAAATCTTTTCTCTTCTACCCTTTGTTCTTAGGCCATTAACATTACAAGAAAGTATCTGAAAGGAGCTGCCCCTGATGCCCTGGCATTCACTAAAATCACTTGCCATTACCAACTAGGTGCCGAATTAATTGAAGTGAAAGAGGGACCCTTTTTTTTCCCTCATGCTCCCCACCCAATGCCCCCTTCCCAGCCCCTTCCCCCTCCTCCTCCCCTCCCCAACCTTGGAGAATCCACTTCAAATAATGGACCGGTGTAGGCCGATAATTAGAGCGCACGTGGCTCCTGGGCGACGGCCAAACCTTTTACTTTCCATTGGCGCAATCCCCTGACTTGATATCTGCCAGCAACTCATCCGCTGCCTTACCATCGCTAACAATATACATCTTATACATCTTATTGTTGTACATAACTCTAAGGGTAGCAGAAAACTTAGGTTTGTGCAGATTCCCCTAACCTTTTGAATTCCTTGAGCCACTGCTCCAACTCCCATTGCTTGTTAATGGTAATCCTAGACAAGTCTGATCTAATCTTGAACGAAAAATCCTGAGCTTTAATAGTTTTCAACTTAAGTGCCTTAGAGAGAAGTTTTTCTTTCAGACCCTATGTTAAAAAGTTGACCAGGATTTTCTGGGGCTTACTATTATTTGGGCTTTTCCTAAAATGATCTCTATGTACCCTGTGAATACCATGTATAATTTCTTCTTCACTCTCCTCCAACGAGAAAGCAGTCTTTATAAGTGAAACTAGAAATGCTTTCAGATTTACTCCTTCTGCTCCTTCCGGAACATGCAACACTCTCAAGTTATTCCTCCTTGAGCTATTCTCCAACTGTTCAAACTTACTCTGTAAAGCCTGTTCAGAATCCTTCAACACCTGAATATCTACTTTGTGTGCTGCTAATTCATCTTTTATGGCTCCCACCGTATCTTCCAGAGCCTGAGTACTTAATGTCCTTCCTCTCCAAAGCCTCACAGGCCTCTCTTATTTCTACCTGATTTTTTTCAGAAATTGAGAAGCCCTTCCCAATATCCTTAGAGAGGGAGAGACACATCATTTCCACTGAAGGGTCACCACCAGGATCAACTCGGGGGGCCCATATGGCAAACCAGATCTTGGGCAGGGGGGCTCTTTCTTCTGAGATTCTTTGTCCTAAATTGCTGGCAGTGAGAACCACATCTCTAGATAACTGTGTGGGAGGGACCCCTTCATAAACCTTGGTGACTCCTTACCAACCCTTTAAGTGAGCTGAGTTACCTGGAGGGGTCCTCTTGACCCAGGATCCCCTATATTCCTTTGCTCCTCCATATCTGCAGTGCCTTGAGTGCACTTTTCCTGTTGTATTTCCAGTTTCTTAGAAGGAGAATCTACAATCCCAGGCTTAACTTTGAAATAAGTTTTCAATGAGGGAGTGATTTTAGGGATATTCTTGCTATTTTTTTTACTACTCAAACTCTGAATCTGTTTTTTAGGCCTGTGTCCCAGTAAATTAGAAGAGAACCCTCGGACTGCCTGAAAGCAGTGGGGCTAATAACATCACAAGCTGCTTCCAAACAAAAAGGGTCATTGACACTCCTACCTTGAATTTGATCTCCACTCCAAGTTTGCTGAGCCAGGGTCCCCCCCTCTCTGATGCTTCAATCCCTCTCCACTGCGACTTCCCCCTCCTTACCGTACTCATCCAGCCTTTGCTGGCTCTGCCTCCACAAAGAGGGGCCTGAACCACAGCCCCTATGAGGGTCGGAGCTCCAGGGCGGCTCTATTCGAGCACAGGGCTCCCAAAGTGCTGCTTCGGTCGTCTGAGCCGCTCCAAAGCTCCCCCTACGTCCAGGACTCCTGCAAACCGTGCGGACACATCGGCGCGAGCAGGAAATCACCACTCCGCCCCTGCCCGGGAAATGCGGTGCTCAGCATGCAGCAGCAAAGCTGCAGCCTGGCATGTTCTCCAGTTTCCTCCCTGAGTCATAAATAGAGCCTACCTATTCCCAGAAAGACTTTCCAAAATATGGAAAAGCAAAACGATAAACTGCCCTAAATGTGATCTACAGGGTGATACTGATATACATATGTTTCAAGATTGTCCAGTGGTGACTCTTTTCTGGAAAGAAGTGTGTAAATTCCTGTCAAGTATGTTGGGACGAGAAATTCGGGAAAGCCTTCCCTTGATTATATTTGAGCATTTATAGGAGCAAGACCTGCGAGGAGGGGATGGTGGGAAAGGATACAAAGGACACAAGAAATGATTCTTTATTCTATTTTGGTGGCTAGGAGGGAAATATGTCAAAAGTGGATGACGGAATCTCCGCCTCTTCTTCTGGATTGGCTCCATGCTCTTTTCTATATTGCAAGAATGGATTTGGAGGTGGATGGTGTAAATAGGAGGAAGGAGGAAATGTGGGGCCCCTTGATAAATTGGAAAAGAGGTCAAGAGAGGCGATAAAAGAATAAAAGGGTTTAAGATCAGGAGTCCGCATTTCAATGTCCAATGAATATTTTTCCTCCCCCCTCCCCATCAGCTCTGTTGGTAGGGATACTTTCCTACTGTGGGATGACTGAATGAGAGGAAAAGGGGGCTCTATGGCCTGGATCAGCTCTACATTGAGACGGTGCAAAGAGTAACTATGGTGTTGATTTAGGAGCTCTGAGGTGTATGAGGACAAAAAAAGAAGAATGATTATGCTTATAATGCAATTAAAACGCAAGGGAAATTAGCATTAGATGCATTACACGTAGGGTAGCTTTGTATATATAGGCCAAAATCATGCACTGACACTTTATTTGTGGGAACGAGTGAATGTAGGCGTGTGTTTTTGTTTCAGAGTAAGTGGACCTTTATGCTGAATGGTCAGGACCCTGCGATTCCTGGGATTTAACATATTTTTGGACTTAAAGCTTATTACCATCTTCCAAGAGGATGGTATGGGACATGTTATTTGGGGATAGTTTTCCCTAAAATTGATCAGATAGATGATTTAAAGAAATTTCCAAAAGTGACTGAGTTACATCATGAACCACAGAGGAGGGAAACCTCTTCTGCATTTGCAGGAGATATTTTTGGTGCGATAATTCCTTCTGTATGAGTTATTTTGAATGCAATAAATATACGAAAGTTATCTACTATTGTGCATAACATGCTGACAAACTTTACAGGGGCAATACTCCCTTTAGATACTGAATTAGCTGCGGATAGAGCTATGACGCTTCAAAATAGGCTTGCTTTAGACATATTTTTAGAGAAAGACAGCGGAGTCTTTAAAATGATTAGTGCTAGGCATTGTTGCTCATATATACCCAATAGTGATAAGGAGTTAATGCTTATTACCATCTTCCAAGAGGATGGTATGGGACATGTTATTTGGGGATAGTTTTCCCAAAGATTAATCAGATAGATGACTTAAAGAAGTTTCCAAAATTACCTGAATTACATCATAAGTGACAGAGGAAGCAAACCTCTTCTGCAGTTGTGGGAGATATCTTTGGTGCAGTGATTCCTTCAGTGGGAGTCATCCTGAATTCGATCAAGATATGGAAGTTGCCTACTATTGTGGAGAACATGCTGACAAATTTTAAAGGGGCAATATTTCTGATAGATACTGAACTAGCCATGGATACAGCTATGACACTTCAAGATAAGCTTGCTTTAGACATTCTTTTAGAGAAAGACGGCGGAGTCTGTAAAATGATTAACTCTAGGCATTGCTGTTCATGCATACCTAACAATAGTAATGAGTTAAAGACTTACGAATTGAAGGAACCAGGTGTTTGGGAAAAAGATTGGAAAAGGATCCGCTTCAGTGGAAAATTGGCTTTGTAACATTTGGAATGGGGTATTATTAAAAATCATACAGGGAATATTAATTGTGATTGCTTGCATATTAGGATTATGGGGTTCATGTCAACTGTGTCAAATGATTACATTGAAAAGCTGTAAAAATAATCAGAGGAGGGAAGAACGAATCAGGGAAAGAATCTATAGAGAGGATTTGAGAAGGAGACAAAATACAGAAGAGATAGAGTTGTGAAATAATGATAAAGAATGATGTGATGACATATTTTGTCATCAGAGGAGGGACTGTTGAAGCAGATATGTTAATTAGAATTTATTAATGTATGTTTATGCATTTTGATTAACAAGAAAATTATAGAAAAATGAAACGTAGAAAAATAAATGTGCACGTTGAAAATGTGCCCACGAAGAGTGGCTGTCAGCTTATACGAAGTTGTACTAAAATGATTAAATGTGCATGAAATATTGAAAATGTGCAATAATAATGTAGTAATATGTCATATTAAGATGTATAATGCATGTTTTGCATTATATTGTAGCGCTAACTTAGCCATAGTTGTGGCCTAGTTTTCCAGCCCTTGTGCAGCAGCGGAATAACTATGCACAGTAGAGAAGCAAATGTGTTGAACTGACCCTGAACCACTTGATGTTAATAAACTCTGCTTAGCTAGAAATTTTTGTAATGTACCGACAGACAGGAGATGAGGGAATAAATGTTGTAACAAGGAGTGTGTAGAGCAGGCTAGATGTACTTTACCAGGACTCGAACAATAGAGACACTGACTGGAGAAGAAGATGCAACATTTTCAACACTTGATGAGCCGGATGATGAGGACATCGTACAGTGAACCAATCAACACCTTGAGAACGCCGTAATATTAGAATTCATAGATTTGGAAAATAAATATTATTGGTAAAGTCATAAATGCTGATTAATCTGATTAATTAGGAATTAGGGTGATGGACTGGGTAATCTTAATAAAATGTCATGACAAGGGACAAAAACTTTAGATGTGAGGGGAGAACTGATGCAGATGTTAGATGTAGGAAGACGCGATTCGAGATTCTGTCATTGGACTCATGCTCTTGAGAGCCTAATGCTTTGCTGATCGATTGGTGACTTGAAGACGAAGACTGACTTTATTGCTGATCTATTCCGTGGATAGGTAGCTATGACAATGTGACTGATTAACTTTGTGCATTTCTTTCTAGGTATCAACTGCATTGTTTAAATAGTTTTTACTTTTAGCTAAATGTTTTCTAAATTCATGTTCCAAATTGTTTTCGCATGAAGTCCCACAGGCTAATTTTAATCTGGATTAGGTAAGGTTCCTTTGAGTGACGTGAGAGTGACAAATAATTGACAAAATGATTGCTGAACTCTGGTATTAATGTTGATATATTCATCTTTGTTGGCTTATGCTGAAGCATTAGAATATATGTTTTCTCAAGTTCTGATTAGATTATGTTTAATGAATTAATTCTGAGCTGATTGAATAAAGTTTGAACCGTATGGATTAGTATTGTAACTAAAAGGAAAACAAAAATTGTTAAAACGTATATTGAGTTGTGGTTACTCATGAAATGTTGATATACTAGACACATGATTAATGTTTTTCATAGTGCTTATTGATTGGTATTGATTATTAATTAATATTAATTACTACATAGCTAGGATACTCTATGCGAATCAAAAGGTTCATCGCCCTATCCAAGTCCCCTTGTAAGTTTACTTACTAAGGACCAGGCGCGCTGGCAGGTGTGACACCCCAAACAGCCTCCCCCAAAACTACGCCCCTGTAAATAGTTTAAATAATGATTTAACTCTAATAAATCAAGTATAATTTAACTTTATTATTTCTAATTTAACTTTAATAAGTATAACTCTACAACTCCACAACTTCTTTGACGTCAAATGCCATTTCCATCTTCTCCATTCCCTTCTAGAAGGTTGGCTCATGCTTATGCCCTCATTGTGTTCTCATGCTTTCTTTAAGTTTCTGACTGATTTGCCACTTCACTTCCCTCAAATGTGCCTGTCTCGCCTCGTCAGACAAGCAGCTAGTTGGGAGAATGTGTGTGAAGGGACATGGTGCAAACTTCATGAGACTGTGTTGCTAGTGCAGCTTGCAGCAGCAGTCATCCCACTATTTGGTAACTCTAGAGACATAGCCCTGGAAGAATGAGGTGGACTGTGCTAGGTTCTCTTTAGACCTAGGGCACATCTTTGTAAAGAAAGACTGTTGCAAGCCAGCATCCAGTGGCAAATACTATCTGGAAACTTTGAAAACTAAAAATGAAATTAAAAATCATGGAGTTTCAGTAAGCATTTTTATTCAGTGACCATCAGCTGTACTCTGGATTATGCAGTGTAACTCTCAGTCATATGATGCTTAGGGGTCATTATTGTATGGGCATAATTACAGGATTTGCTGTATTTGGTGGAGCTGCTGGATTTGCAAACGTTGTCCTCTCTTCATTGGAACCAGAGCAACAAGAAAACCTGGTCTGCCTTTTTGCCCTCACTTCTCATGTTAAACAAGGTTTTCACTTACTTTTCTAAATGCTTTGGAATGATCTGGCTTGTGTGACATTGCACTGCACTGAATTGCTTGGCACTGCTCTATAACAGCCATTTATTTCATACATTGGAAGGGGGGCTCATTTCTGTTGTCATTGTTAGCAGATTGAGTTGATTGGAGCAGGAAACGCTCACTGTCTCTCCCCTGTCCACCACCCAGAAGTAACTGCTCAGGTCCTACCCATCCTTCGTGTGGTTTACTGAGAACCAGGGTGAAAGAAGGCAGGATCTGGTAAAGCAGACTGGTTGACCTTTTTGCCCATGATCTGAGCAGCAGCAGGAATTAGAGCTAGAGCCACTACAATGTCAATCTTAAGGACATATTAGATTTGACCACTACTTACCTCAAGTCATACGTTTTAACTTTGAGACATAGATCAACTAACCCTGGAACCAGTGAAAAAGCAAGTAATAAAAAAAGTTCCTTGTTTCTGCTATGCAGGTGTTTGTTTTGATAAATAGACCCTGTACAGTGAAAAAGCAAGTTCCTTGTTTCTGCTGTGTTTGTTTTGATAACAATTGATGACGGTTTAAGTTGTTAACACTTAGAAGACTCTAGTGTATCAAATCATGGAGAGCTGTTTCTAATTTCGTCAAAAAGATGGGTAAGAAACGTATTTCTCTATTCATGCTACTAAAAATATTTTAAATATCAAATCTTTCTAGGTGGAAACTTATGGAGTATCAGCCTGAAGCTCAATTAATATAAGATCTTTAAAGTTAAAGGGCATATTTATACTCTGTTTGCACCAAATTAGTGTCATTTTTTTACTCTAATTCAGTGTAAAACTAACTCCATATTTCGTTCCCGTGCAAAAAATGACTCTATGGCCTTAATGCCATATTAATACTCCCATGCAAAAATGGTGCACAGGAGGGAGGAGGGGCCAAAAAATGGTACAAAGCTTGCTTTGCCCCATTTTTTAATGCCTGGGTCAGGGCAGGCGTTAGAGGACCTGTTGGCCTATTTCCATGGTGGAACACCATGGAATAAGTCCACAGGTGCCCTCCACTGTGCCCTGGTGGTGGTCCTGGCCCTTTCTGCAGGGTCATATTCAAACTTTTTTCCTCCTCCTATTTTTGCTGAATTTGTTTTTGTAGGCTTTAGGACTCTGATAACTTTAGCACATAAGCATGGAAATATTGGTTTCTTCCAAATTAGCACAACAAATTTGCTTACATGTCCCTAGTAAAGTGGTACTATATGTACCCAGGACTTGTAGATGAAATGCTACTAGTGAACTGCAGCACTGATTGTGCCACCCACTTAAGTAGCCCTTTAACCATGCCTCAGGCCTACCATTGCAAAGCCTCTGTGTGCAGTTTAAACTGCCATTTCGATCTGGTCAAGTAAACCTGTCAGGCCTAAACCTTCCTTTTAATTACTTAATTAGTAACCCCGAGGATAGTCTCTGGACAGCCCAGAGGGCGGAGTGCAATGTATTCAAAAAGTATGAGATGGACTTTTAAGTTTTACATGTCCTGGTAGTTGAAAACTCTAACGTTTGTTTTTCACTGATTTCTCTCCAATAGGATCAAATTGGTGTTTCCCTATTACACCTGACAGGTGGAATTTTCAAACGGGAAGAGATAACTCCCTTAACATCGGTGTGTCTGGAATCAGAATTTAAAGTCCTAACTTTTGGTGAAGTCAGATTTTAAATTGCACTTCAGAAAATACCACTTTTAGAAAGTTGGCATTTTCTTGCCTTTGCCATTTTGTCCCGGCACTCTTGTCTCTGGTCCCATGACTGAGTGTAGTTGGCAGTGGGACTTTGTCTATTCCTCCAAGACAGCCACACACAATGGGAGTCTAGAGCTTAGATGTGAATTGATGTGCTATCTGGGGCAGGATGGGAGGCAGGAGATTGACACAGCCTCACACCTAAACAGACTGTGGCCTGTCTACTCACAAAGGATCACCTCCTTCCTCTCCGGCAGAACCCAGAGAGTCCGCCTCCCTCCCTTCCGTTCCGAAGCCCCCAACATCATCTGCGGCGTACCCAAGGCTCATCCCTCAGCCCAACGCTGTTCAATATCTACATGGCCCCCCTTGCACAAGTGGCCCACCAACACGACCTCAACATCATCTCCTACAACGACTACTCCCAGCTCATCCTCTCCCTCACCAAGGACCCGCTCACCGCCAGAACAAACCTTCACGAGGGAATGAAGGCCATCACCGAATGGATGAGAAGCAGCTGTCTGAAACTGAACTCGGACTGTAGTAAATCCTAGTATGCTTCATTGGGATAACAGGAGTTAGCTTAGCCGTAGGCTTGTAAACTCGTGCCCCCGTCACCTAGTGACTTTTAACCTTCTTAGCTTGCTCTGTCTTAGCTCATTTAATTATTTATTTCCTCTAAGATGGCTGCCTTGTTTATAGTTAAGCCACTTGTTATGAGTTTTATTATCAGTGTCACTGCACCAAGGCGTCAAGATCAAGCGCGAAAGACAAACAAACAGTAGGTGTTCACACTTAGGGATCTTCCCTCTCTATACTTTTGAGGGATTGTTGATATTAATTGCCGTCCCAAGCATGCCTGTTATCTATTGTTTTGGAATACACATACGTCAGGGGACCTTGTAGATCTGTATAAATACATCACACTTTTAGACAGATAATCAGAGGGATTCCGACCAGAGGGCATCGCCACCATCGCTGATACCGATGCTGCAGTCGTCTTGACGCTGACCCAGTCTTTGTGTACCTACGGAGTCTGAGATAGAGACCTCATTCCAAGGTAACGAGGGTTGGGGGCTCCTCTCATGGACACGTCTTTGGCAGATTAGGTTTAGCGAACCCAGCTCTCCTTTAGGTAGGAGGTTAGGCCTATTCACATGAGGGTAATAGGGCATATTCCATCTTATATATCTTTTTCATGCATTGCAAAATGGTGGGGTCTTCATAACAATGACTTTCTTCTTCACAATACTGTTACTTGCTATAGTCATTATCCTAATCATTGCAGTCCATGCAACATATCACAAATTGCAGTTATGTTAAATAAAAAGCTATTATAACTTTACTGCATCTGTGTCATTGCCTGTGTTTGTATGAGACATAATATATCGGTGAGAAAAGGGTAATTTACGTTTAACCACGACAACCCTGAGATATCTTACTTTGAGTCCATGCGTAAGCGACTGCCACAAATCACCTTTTACTATTATGTTTCTGGTGAGGTGCTGCTAGTGAGCCGGTAAGGTTGGGACAACAGTTGCGACTTGTTGTAGGAAAGACTCAGTCGTCTACAAACAAAAGTACTGTTATCTTTAAACCAGCAGTCTTGCTCAGAGCAAAAGTCCAAACTACGACATGGCACCACCAACGATGGTGTTTAGGCACTAATTTATGGATACCCTGATTATCACTGTCTCACAGACAACAGGTACCCTAAGTACCATTATACGGAGACGTCCGTGGTCCTTGGGAGAATCCTCCTCAGCTGAACAGGTAACACCTAATTAAGCTGTAGGTTGTTCGAGCTCGAACTCATAAAAAGGAAAAACTTCCCCTATTTTTGGTGTTCCGTTTCTCTAAACAACTATGGCTAATACCATAGACATTCCTGCAAATGCTAGACATGCACTTACACAACACTTATTAGTGCATGGCCTTACAGAAGAGGGTGGGGATGTTATGCTGATAATAGAGGCAACTGAAGCATACCAAACAGAAACATTTTACTGTTGGGTCACCTTTCCTGAGGCTGACCAAAGAAAGCACACATTTCACACATATGAAATTGCGAACGTACCTGTACGGTACGAAGCATACCAGTATCATGAAATATCGCTCACATATCAAGAGCATCAGAACTGGTTTGAAGGCACCCTACCACATGTACTACGCAGAGTGAGGCTAGGTCCTTTAAGTAATGAGGGCCCTACATGGCCTATGTTTGCCACATATACACCTCACCCAGGCATACAGAATATGCCGATCGCAGATTTACGAGTATTATATAATGAATTAGTGGCATTATATAGACGATTGGTTCAGTTCGTAATGCGAACCTTGAACACTACACCAGCGCGTCCAGCACCGCCAGTAGTTGGTGGATATCAATTGGCTACTGGGATTAATCCACAAACAGTGCATACTATTATGGGTAAAGTGCCCACAGAACAGGAAAAAATACCGTTCTGGATTGCCCAGAAAACTAATCAGCTGGAGGCTGTGTTTCCCCATACGGGACCACAGGAAAAACATAGGCTGCTCACTATGTGCTTGCCGTTTCGGATGGTTCCCTCTGTGGATGACTGCGCCACATGGGGTACAGTCTTCGCTGCCGTTTATACTACCACACATGGTACCCCAACACTTGCCAATTTACCGGAGGTGTTAAAACAAATACAAAATGAACATGGGGCTGCACCGGCCCTGGATCTGGGGATGAAATTGATGCGTAACTTTGACGCCGTCTCCTTATTAATACTGAGTAATATTAAAGGGGAAGCGGTGGCACTGGCAATACGCCAGCGTCTCCAGGAAACTCCAAATGTGGAACAAGAGAGACAGTTACCGAAAATAATTTCCGATACCTATACTAGTATAGGACGGGATAGTTTGGGAGCTAAACCTAAAAAATTGGAATTACCAAGTACCGCCCATAAGGAAGGTCCAAAGCAGGCACAAGAGGGCTCTAAAAAGCGCTAGGACAAACAAAAAGATTTCAAAGAAAGGAGAAATAAGAGAGCTGATTCTCCACATCCGGAGTACTCCAAAAGGAGGTATAATCTCGGAAATAGGGAGCACATTAGGACTCCAGACAGATATACTGATTCACGTCCCTCTCGTTCCTTTCAGGACGCACCGGATAAACGTAGCGAGAGAGGGGGGCCGTCAAGATCGACGTCTGGAATACGTGAAAGAGAAGAAAGACTCATCACAGTCTGCCATTAAAAAAGAAGAAAAAAACTCCTCAGCAAAAGCCGCAGTTTAAAAAGAAGAAGGTGGCAGCACTGACAGTTAGAAATGCCAGTAGTATTGAGAACACTGTTGAGGAACAAGAAGTGGGCTGTGACTCTGTTTGACAGCGTGGCAGAGGTCACGATATGTCGCCAGAGTCTGAAAGATCATCTGGATGCGACAGCAACTAGCGGTTACATCGCGGTTGAGACAGCGGATGGCCGCGTTCTCCCACCCGATAGGGTTTATGATTTAACAATTCAAATAGAGGGAGACGTGGAACGCATTATTAGTGTAATATTTTGGGATGAACTTACTAGTGATATCCTGTTGGCCCATGAGAGACTGGCCACCTGAACACATCCGCAAGCTCCCGCATGGGGAAGATGTAATTTTGCCTTCTTTTTCCGATCTTGTTCCAGAAGCAGACAAAAAAGCCTATGCTGCTGAATGGGCTTTAGCGCAGGCACCCCCCCTATACCATAATCATGTAGGTTGGGACAAGGACTCTCCTTGTCATGTTATTTCCGTTAGGTCTACACCCCAACCACAGCCACAATACCCTGTTAAACATGAAGCGAAAGCTCCGGTGACAGAGATACTGTCACAACTTGAGTACCAGGGTGTGATTGAGCCCTGTACATAAGCAATGAATAATCCACTATTCCCCGTTGCAAAGCCAGATCATTCATATAGAATAGTGGTTGATTATAGACACTTAAATAGTCATACACACACGTATGCTATACAAAATTCACACAGCACAGCACTGATAAACAATATGGGGCCAGATGTAGTAAAGAAGCATTTTGCGAGTTGCAAATAGCGAGTATTAGCGACTCGCTATTTGCAACTCGCAAAATGTTATGCAGAACGGTGTCCCAGACACCGTCTGCAAGTCGGTATGGGGTCGCAATGACCCACCTCATTAATATTAATGAGGTGGGTCGCAAATTGCGGCCCCATACCGACTATGGGCACTCGCAAACATGGAGGCCTGCTGTATTCAGCAGACCTCCGTGTTCGTGACTGCTTTAAATAAAGCAGTTTTTTTTTTTTTAAGTGTAGCCCGTTTTCCTTAAAGGAAAACGAGCTGCACTTAAAAAAAAAAACGAAACCTTTAGTTTCGGTATTTTTTCAGGGCAGGGAGTGGTCCCTTGGACCACTCTCTGCCCTGAAAAAATGTTTTTGGCTCCAGTCACAAACTGGAAGGGGGCCCATGGGGACCACTTCCAATTTGCGAGTGGGTTACCATCCACTTGAAGTGGATGGTAACTGCAACACCATTTGCGACCGCATATGCGGTCGCAAATGGTATTGCATACCACTAGGAATCGCAAATAGGAAGGGAACACCCCTTCCTATTTGCGATTCTGAAATGCATTTTGCGAGTTGGTCTGACTCGCAGAATGCATTTCTGCATAGGAAAATGCGATTTGCAACTCGCATTTTTCTGCCAGAATTTAGCAAATGAAAGTAGGGACCTAAGTGCATTTTCGTTTGGCTCTCAGAAACGCTTTTGTCGTTTACCTCAAGGCTATAAAAATAGCCTAGGCCTGCTTTCAGCCCGTGTAACATCAATTTTGCACGAGCTTGATTCCGATGCATTGTCCTATGTGGATGATATCTATCTCACTGACGACGCCCTCGACATTCATCTTGCGAGGGTCAATCGGATTATTTTGGGATTTGCAGACCTTGGTTATAAATTTAATTTTAAGAAAAGCAAGATAGCCTTTCTTAGTGTATTGTTCCTGGGATATGAGCTATCAAACGAGGGGAAGAGCCTTGGCCGCACTTCCTAGAAAAGTGTGCTCAATTACAGCCTCCAAACACACGTAAGAAATTAAAATCATTACTGGGTTTCTTCAATTTTGGCAGAACATACATTCCAGATTATGCAGAACGCATCAAACCACTTTATGACTTAATTCAGCCCAATTTTTCTAGCTGACGATTGAACACACACACATCCTTAGGGACATGCAACAGGACATGCTAGAAGCTAAACACTTACACACATGTGACAATAAAACAAATTTGGTCATCAGAATAATTGCTGGTGCCCTTGGGTTTACTTATGTCACCTTTAATGAGGGTGACACAGTGCCGATAGCATATAAATCACATTTATATTAAAATGCTGAAAAACGTTTTGCACCTACAGAAAATATTCTGACAGCAGTTCAGATGGCCGTCATAAAGGAGAGACCACTTGACCAGGGGAAAGGCATTTTTGTTGTCTCCCCGGTGCTGGCCTTAGAGGCTGTCACTAAGGCGAGCTTTCCGAACGCTAAGGCATTACATACACGCTGGATTCAATGGGCAACGTCTCTGATCGCCACTGATGTTGATTATGTATTTGACCCAAGACTTCAGACACAAGAATTTCTCCAGTATGAACAGGAGTACCCTGCTCCTTTACATATCTTGCCGCTGGACAGTTATACTACTATCATTTATACTGATGGATCGGCACAACTGGCTGTAGGTACTAAACATCAATACTCGGCAGCTTGTGCAGCCGTGTGCGGGGTACTGGAAGACGGAGTTTTCCATCCTCACAATACCTACACGCAGACCTTAGGGGACTGCACAGCCCAGTTGGCCGAGCTTAAGGCTCTTCTTCTAGCGCTCGAACATACTGAGGCAGGAAGCCAGACTTTGATAGTCTGTGATTCATATTACTGCGTCCAGTCATACAATGAATATCTCAATCATTGGAAACTGAACAGGTTTAGGGATTCTAAAGGGAACACCATTAAACACCAAATGTTGTGGGGAAGGGTGGCTGATCTTAAGGATAAGCTACCATGTGTCCATGTAGTTCATACATTAGGACACCAACGTGTAGGAATACACATTGCCGGCAATACATTGGCTGATCAAGCGGCCAAAGCATCAGTAACTACGGCTTCTGTGGCTACAGTGACTCGTTCTCGGACGAGGTTGGATAATGAAATACTGATTGCCGTTAAAGCTTCGGCTGCAGGCAAGACCCTTCCGAAAGGATACCCTACAAACTATACTTACCATATCAGTGCACAGAATGTTGCTTATACAACAATTCATGGGGTTGGGGATCGAGTGATCCCCAATGAGGACCAGAGATTAGAGCTGATTACAGCCGCACATGAGGGTGTCGCTTCTGCACATGCTGGTATACAGGCCACGATAACAATTCTACAGCAGCGATACTGGTGGCCTGGTCTATGCAGACAGACTAAACAGTATGTCCTTTGTTGTGACATTTGTCAGCAGATTAAGGGCTCTAATATCAAACGCCCTCCGCTGACATCCCTCTTAGTGTCAGACAAGCCACTCCAGTGTGTGTACCTAGACCATTGTGGTCCCTTACAGCCTAATGGTGCATACAAATACATTTTAGTGGCTGTGGATTCCTGTTCTAGATTCCTGTGGGTATGGCCACAGAGGTCGGCTGATGCCCGGACTGTTATAAAAGATTTGCTAATCTTTAGCGGTACATATGCGGTTGCAGCATTCCATTCGGACCACGGCCCTGCATTTGCCTCTAAAGCATTCAGGGACACCATGGGAACGATGGGTGTTGAATTCCATTACTCCTCACCATACCATCCTGAGGGAAATTCGGTTGTGGAGAGGTGGAATCGTGATCTAAAGCAGTCCTTAACAGCCCGAGTATTAGGTTCAGGCCGCAGTTGGTTACATCATCTATATGGGGTCCAGAGAGCACTGAATAATCTGCCAAGACGGTCCTTGGGGGGAAAGTCTCAATATGAGGTTCTCTTTGGGATACCTATGTATGTCCCCGATCTTGATGCCCCTGGTATGGTGGCAGCAGAAACACTATATGACATAAAAGAACGTCTCACTGTTTTACAGGAGCTTCAACAATTTTGTGATGATAAATCATCTGCAAGTGCTGCCACCTTGGGAATAAGGGAATTAGCGAAAACTTTGACTGGCTGGATTCCTAACGTTGGGGATCTGGTTTGTGAGAAGATTGCTGTGAAAAAGGAGTTCGGTCCGTCATACAGAGCACCTGTACCAGTCTTGGGAATAAAAGGCACCAGGACTGTCATCCTGCCACCATTGTCTGGTTCTAAATCGTATAGATTCATCTCCATTGATTACATCAAATTACACCATGTGGCCGATTCTTCACAGTAGACCCGGAGGTCCCTTGGGTGATTACCGATCCCCTCTCACTACCCAACAGGACATCCATCTACATAGTAGGATGAACATCACTGCTACTGACTATGCAACTATGTCAACTGCTGTTCCAGACACTTCCTCGACCATGGGGAGGGAGTAAAATGAACTTTTGTTGGTTCCTGTCACATCTTCGGTGACCACCCCGCTTCAAGATTTGGCTGTATTTTACACGAACACTTCCACGACTAATGACGTTGTCTATCAAGAACCTCTACGAGCAGTGGATCAGAATTCGGCGGGTCCTGTGTTTGCAGAGACTTCCTCTGGCTATTTCGTAGACATTGACAATTTTTCTTCGGATTCACCCTTAACTGTGACTAACGAACTGTCAAAGAGTAGTACGCTGTATCGATGGCTTAAAAGGAACTATTTGGTCTACCCATGGAACTATCTATGGTTCTGTTTGACATTTATTGCATTATTTTTATGGATTGGTTTTGTGACTGTTTTTGTTTTGCTGATTAATGGTCACTATATTCCTGATCGCTCCTCTGTGGAGCCTGTTGGTGAAATTTTAACACCACATCATTCTTCCCATAAGGTCCGATGAGATTTGTCCCCTGTAAATATTACAGCTATACCAATTACTGATGGGATTGTGTGGGACAAAGTTCCATTCGATATATATGGGCCTACAGGGATTATTCAAATACCATACGTGTTCAAGATTTAAATGTCTGATGTTATTACACATAATGTTGTCTCTGATGATTGGGATGTCCAAACAGTTGATTCCATGCTAGCTGAAATGAAGGACTATTCCACTTTTGGAAGTGATGATGTATAACATTATACAATGAATTATGGGGAAATGTTCTGTTATAACAATTGGGGACATCACTGCCTACACTGTGCAACTAGATATAGGCCTCTCTTGAACTACACACAGTGGGAACACTGTTCAACACCACAGGTGGGGAGTCCAAAGTACTAAAGCAATAAATTTGCATACTTTTCCGGGCATGATACAAAAAAAGCAGAGTCGTATTATTTTAAAATACCTCCGGCACAAATTAGAAAACTTTTGCTAACATATACGAAACTGATTTACTCTGATCCCTTTGTTTCCCGGCTCTCGCTTGAGGGTTACGAATATTGGAAAAACACTATTGATTTGAAAAGTGTATGGGGAACACAAGATTGGCAGATACAGGGTAAGGAGGCTTTGTTTCGGGCATGCCTGATTCCTGTACAAATGATTTTCTTAAATGACACTATTGAGCAGACATCCTGTCTGGGGTTAGCAAAAATTAAAGACCTGAACACGCCCAGTATCCCTACTCCAACAAAATTTAGAGATTGGCAACATTTTCTTAATGTATCAGAAGACAGGCTAGATGCAATGGTTAAGGCTGGTGCCTATAATTCTTCACTTTCCCATCCGGGCGGGTGGTTGGTATGGCCCACCGACACTGATGAAGGTCAAAAGCGTTTCTTGAACTCTTCAGGGGGTTTTTCCATTCACAGGCCTGACCCTCGCGATCTATCAGGTCAACATACAGGTATAATTACAACATACAGTGTGGGTAAGCTGTGCCAGAAATGGGTTCAGACAAACACGTTAACAGCGGTTAAAAAACACCTGAACACTCTTTCTGACAGTATAGACTTACAGGATTTCCTGCTAGGTCCTAGGAGGCTGCTGCATGTTTAAGGCAACTAGATAGGGAAAATTTGGAAAAAACATTAGCTGTTGTCGACAATGGCATGAACACGCTGTCCAACCGGATTTATTCACTATCAAATATAGTGTTGTCTGCTATTAATATCACTCAGACAGACTTGTCCCGGATATATCATGGGCAAACACAGCTACGTTCCATCATGCAGCTGGGTTGGACATTACAGACACTGAAAAGTGGCCACATTCCATGGAGGTACATTAATGGGAGTGAACTATTCACTGTTTTTAATTTTTCCAGGGAACAAGAGACAATGGCTAAAAGGGAGGCTCGTTTCACCCTGCTTCAAGTAGAGAAATTAGATAAGTTGCCCTTTACGGTAGCAGAGAGTCCTTCAACTATCTGGCTCTTGCACGGCATTACTAATTTACCGATTTCGACCTTTCGTTTCTCAAGCTGCCTGAAACATCTTGCGGCCATCCATTCTCTCTTTCAAGTGTGTTTGGTGGCTTTCCAATTATTTTGGCTTTGATTGGCGGACTACTACTGCTATTTCTTCTGATTCGCGGTGGTTGTTTCTTTCCAGCAATGCAGAGCAATGGAGCCGCTCCCGCCAACTCCTCTGTGCCGTGAGCGAATGGTTCGGATCTTCGGTACACCTTTGCTGGTGGAACTGGAGCTTGACTGGTCGTTGTCATTCCGGCCACTTCTCTGATGTGTACAACCGGTCTTCTGCTGCATATGGTGTCTCTTTGAGCATCTGCCTATGGTCTGTCTTGCTGTTGCACCGACATCTCCTGTGGACCGCGAACTGCTGATGTCCCTGATGAGGATTCATACACGGTCATGCCCCTTGAGACTGAGGTTGCTCCGCGAGGCCACCTATGAGCCTTCCGTTAAAGGATCTAACATGGACGAGGACACTGCAGCAAGTATCGATGCACCAGTGAATATGGCTCACTTCTGCTCTGTGTATCCGTTTGTCCGCCAAGCACTAGACTTCACTTCGGACGATGTTGACTCATTTTTAAGGTCCTTGACTGGTGACTTCGATGACATTCTTCAAGATCCTGCATATAACACATAATTTGATGAATTTCCTTACCATTCCTGATTCCAAATTATGCAATTATAATGGAAGTTGGCTGTACTTGTCATAGTTGATATTAACATCTCTGTATGTGTTTTTTAGACAGCCTTGTTTTACCGTGTTTTTCACACACAGCAATTTTTATTATTAGCTTGTTTTTTTAGCTTGTTTTTTTCCTTTGGCTTTTTTAGTTCAGAAGCAGCTTGTTAGCGTTTTGAGTTCCTGTACCTTCATCATACCTGTTACGGCAATGGGGAGGGTGTAGTGAATCCTAGTTTTTTTTAATGGGATAACAGGAGTTAGCTTAGCCGTAGGCTTGTAAACTCGTGCCCCCGTCACCTAGTGACTTTTAACCCACTTAGTTTGCTCTGTCTTAGCTCATTTAATTATTTATTTCCTCTAAGATGGCTGCCTTGTTTATAGTTAAGCCACTTGTTATGAGTTTTATTATCAGTGTCACTGCGCCAAAGGCGTCAAGATCAAGCGCGAAAGACAAACAAACAGTAGGTGTTCACATTTAGGGATCTTCCCTCTCTATACTTTTGAGGGATTGTTGATATTAATTGCCGTCCCAAGCATGCCTGTTATCTATTGTTTTGGAATACACCTATGTCAGGGGACCTTGTAGATCTGTATAAATACATCACACTTTTAGACAGATAATCAGAGGGATTCCGACCAGAGGACATCGCCACCATCGCTGATACGGATGTTGCAGTCGTCTTGACGCTGACCCAGTCTTCGTGTCCCTACGGAGTCTGAGATAGAGACCTCATTCCAAGGTAACGAGGGTTGGGGGCTCCTCTCATGGACACGACTTTGGCAGATTAGGTTTAGCGAACCAAGCTCTCCTTTAGGTAGGAGGTTAGGCCTATTCACATGAGGGTAATAGGGCATATTCCATCTTATATATCTTTTTCATGTATTGCAAAATGGTGGGGGTCTTCATAACAATGACTCTCTTCTTCACAATACTGTTACTTGCTATATTCATTATCCTAATCATTGCAGTCCATGTAACATATTGCAAATTGCAGTTATGTTAAATAAAAAGCTATTATAACTTTACTGCATCTGTGTCATTCCCTGTGTTTGTATGAGACATAATATATCTGTGAGAAAAGGGTAATTTCCGTTTATCCACGACAACCCTGAGATATCTTACTTTGAGTCCATGCGTAAGCGACTGCCACAAATCACCTTTTACTATTATGTTTCTGGTGAGGTGCTGCTAGTGAGCCGGTAAGGTTGGGACAACAGTTGCGACTTGTTGTAGGAAAGACTCAGTTGCCTACAAACAAAAGTAGTGTTATCTTTAAACCAGCAGTCTTGCTCAGAGCAAGAGTCCAAACTACAACAGGACAAGATGGAGGTCCTCATCCTCGGACCCACCCCCTCCGCCTGGGACGACTCGTGGTGGCCAACCTCACTGGGAACCCCACCGACCCCAACCGACCACGCACACAACCTGGGCTTCGTCCTCGACTCCTCCCTCTCCATGTCAAAACAGGTCAACGCAGTCTCCTCCTCCGGCTACAACACCCTCTGCATGCTCCGAAGGATCTACAAGTTGATCCTGACAGAAACTAGAAGAACAGTGACTCAGGCCCTCATCAGCAGCAGGCTAGACTACGGCAACGCACTCTACACAGGTATCCCGGCCAAAAACCTGCGACGCCTCGAACGCATCCAGAACACCTCCACCCGGCTGATCCTCAACGTACCCCACCGCAGCCACATCTCCCATCACCTAAAGACCTTCACACAAGAGGATTACATTCAAGCTCCTCACCCACGCACACTCCACGACACTGGACCAGCCTACCTGAACAACAGACTCAGCTTCTACACCCCCACCTGTCAGCTCCGCTCCGCAAACCTCGCCCTCACCGTTGTTCCCCGCATCCAACGAAAGACCTCCGGCGGCAGATCTTTCTCCTACTTCGCCACCACGACCTGGAACACCCTCGCAACCAACCTACGGCAGACCCAAGACCTACTCACCTTCAGAAGACTCCTCAAGACCTGGCTCTTCGATCAGTAGCAGCCCCCCACCCTCTCAGCGCCTTGAAACCCTCACGGGTATGTAGAGCGCTTTATAAATACTTTGATTGATTGATTGAAAGGTCCTAACCACCCTGTATTTTCACTCTAGTCAGCTTGGAGCCAGTGTGAGGGAGGCAGGGATTTCCTTGCACTTCAAAACCACTGTCTAGAAGTTTCTACCATCTTGCAGAACCAGTGCATCCAGGCATAACTATTGGACCTCAGACACCACCCCTTCATTACCCTCCTGGATCTATAGATGCTCTGCCAGGAAGAAGGACTGATGTGCTGCTATAAGGACTGCCAATCTACTGCTCTGAAGACTGCTGCTCTGACTGCTGTCCTGCTGTGCTGAACTGCTGCTTTTATGCTCAGGTGAAGAGGACTGGACCTCCATCTCTTTCACCCAGAACCCAGAGTGAATCCAAGAGCTAGTTGGCTGGTGTACTGAACAGAAACCTCTGACGCATAACATCCTACAACCTGGAATCCAGCACCTGGACTCTACCATTTGTGAGTCCTGCCATACCAAGTGG
This sequence comes from Pleurodeles waltl, assembly GCF_031143425.1. Taxonomy (NCBI): domain Eukaryota; kingdom Metazoa; phylum Chordata; class Amphibia; order Caudata; family Salamandridae; genus Pleurodeles; species Pleurodeles waltl. The sequence continues at coordinate 1,445,023,250 of NC_090444.1, read as the reverse complement.
TGCTACCCCAGTCCCAAACCCTTCGAAGAGGGCCTGAATGTGCTTCTGTGAAGCCATGCCATGTTCTTCATCGGAACTGATGTGAAGCAACGTGAAGCCCCACAAAGCCTCGCTGCACAGCTGCCAGCCTCACCAATATCGATGTTACATGGAGCGAAGCCCGCAAAGCCTCGCAACACAGCTGCTAACCCATCAGAATTTATGCACAGTGATGCTAAGCCCTGCAAAGCCTTGCTGCACAGCTCCCTGGGACTGACACGAAATGACAACAAGCTGTGCAAAGCCTCACCACACAGCTCTCTGGACCTGACCCAAAGTGACACCATACCCCTCAAAACTTCATCATACAGCTTCTCGGAACCGATGCCGGACAACGCAAAGCCTTGGAACACAGTACTGCGCTGACTGCAAACCAGGACATAAGGTACTGTGAACAGCGTCCTAAGTGGATCCCTATAGCTGGCCCATGCTCCATCACAGCCAACCTGAAGTTGTGACTTTGTCCAACTCCAGCTCAACCAGATGACCACAGTTGGCACTTTGCACTTTTAGGTTCTATTTTCACCTAAATCTTTAAAATTGCATATCTCAGGATCTACTAATTGGATTTTTGCTGTTCTGGTTTTGTTTCATTTATTCAATTACGATTGATTCTTCTAACTTAGTTGCGGACTTCTTTTGAGGTGTGTTCTCATTGCATTACTGTTTGGAGTCCTGGTTGCTCTGTGTCAAGCTACCAGGGGGTTGAGTGTAGGTTAATTTGAGGCTTGTTTGTGCTTAATCATGACAAGCACTATCATTGCTGATTGATCAGAGCTCGCATCCTAATCAACAAACAACCCGGGGCCATATTTATACTTTTTGACGCAAAGCTGCGCTAATGCAGTTTTGCGTCAAAAAAATTCGCGCCGGCTAACGCCATTCTGAAGCGCCATGCGGGCGCCGTATTTAATCAATGACGTTAGCCTCCGGCGCTGCCTGGTGTGCGTGGAAAAAAACGACGTACACCAGGCAGCGCCGGCGTAGGGAGATATGGGGCTTGGGCGTCAAAAAATGGGGCAAGTCAGGTTGAGGCAAATTTTTCGCCTCAACCCGATTTGCGCCATTTTTTTCGACTCCCAACCCCCATAGAAATGACTCCTGTCTTAGCAAAGACAGGAGTCATGCCCCCTTGCCCAATGGCCATGCCCAGGGGACTTCTGTGGCATGTAGAGGGGCACAAATCAGGCCCCCCTATGCCACAAACTTACCTGAACTTACCTTAATGTCCCTGGGATGGGTCCCTCCAGCCTTGGGTGTCCTCTTGGGGTGGGCAAGGGTGACAGGGGGTGTCCCTGGGGGCATGGGAGGTACCTTAACGCCTGCCTTTTGCAGGTGCTAAAACACGGCGCAAAAGCGGCCGTACGTCATTTTTTTTGACCCGTGAATTTTGCCCAGGAGTGTAAATACGGCGCACATGCCTCGGAGTCAATTTTTTAGACGTGAACGCCTACCTTGCATATCATTAACGCAAAGTAGGTGTCCAAGCTAAAAAATGACGCAAACTCCATGGACTTTGGCGCTAGACGCGTCTAACGCCAAAGTATAAATATGGAGTTAGTTTTGCGTCGGAATTGCGTCAAAAAAAAATGACGCAATTCCAGCGCAAACGGAGTATAAATATGCCCCCCAGTTTCTCACATCTGATCACCAGAGGTCTTTTTCTCCTTTTTGTGCAGGTCTGACACAGCTTCTTTTGAGATTTTTAGAGGCAGACGCTGCCTCCAGGAAGCTAATGATTGTCTCACAGACCAGGACAGAGCAAATTAAAATAGCTTTCTCTTGCCCACCTTCCTTTTATATACCCATCATGGAGGGGTCACTAAGAGGAGGGTCAACAGAGATTCCAAGGTTTTTTTTAAAGACTTGGAGGGGGCTTTTGTAAAAACACAAAATTATTACATGTGTCCCATTTTCACAATTTTGTTGCGAATCTCAAAGTCCTAGAGGGTCTGCTTAGTGAAAAATAAACTAAAATAAAACTGTTACATCATTTTATATGATCATCACATTTAGAGCCCTTCAACTATATTTGGGCTTGATGCAAAATACATATCACATAACCTTTTCATGAGGTTGACATTGGACATCTTGCATAACTCTTTACTATTTCCTAAGACCAGGGCGCCGTTCCAAGAATTTGTTTTATATCCATGTTACAATTGTTCGGTACAAACCATGATGCAAATAGATTTAATTTTCTTTTTTTACAGTCTTTAAATCTCGTTAAGTTCCATTTGTTTGTACCTTTATTTGATTATTAGAATTGTAGGAAATGTCGCACAGCATTTTTAAAAATTAGCTGCCAGTATTACACCAGGTTGCTATTTCCATTTTATATGCTGTTCTATTGGTTTAATTTAGTCTGTTTATTGTATGATTATTTTGTTTTATTTTTATTGTTAAATTGTTATCTGAATAAAACGATTTTGTTAGACTGATAAAGCCAGATCGAAATTGTAAAGATTTCTGTAAATAAATGTTAGAGTTTTTTGTGACAGTAAGGGCCGTATTTATACTTTTTGGCGCACAACTGCGCCAACGCAGTTGTGCGTCAAAAAATTTAACGCCGGCTAAAGCCATTCGAAAGCGCCATGCGGGCGCCGTATTTATGGAATGACGTTAGCCGGTGGAGCTGCCTGGTGTGCGTCAAAAAAAATTACTTACACCAGGCAGCGCCGGCGTAGGGGAAAATGGAACTTGGGCGCCAAAAAATGGGGCAAGTCAGGCTGAGGCAAAATTTTCGCCTCAACCCGATTAGCGCCATTTTTTTTGACTCCCAAACCCCATTGACATGACTCCTGTCTTAGCAAAGACAGGAGTCATGCCCCCTTGCCCAATGGCCATGCCCAGGGGACTTCGGTCCCCTGGGCATGGTCATTGGGCATAGTGGCATGTAGGGGGGCACGAATCAGGCCCCCCTATGCCACAAAAAATAATAATAAAAAAAATACTTACCTGAACTTACCTTAAGTTCCCTGGGATGGGTCCCTCCATCCTTGGGTGTCCTCCTGGGGTGGGCAAGGGTGGCAGGGGGTTTCCCTGGGGGCATGGGAGGGCACCTCTGGGCTCCTTCCGAGCCCACAGGTCCCTTAACGCCTGCCCTGACCAGGCGTTAAAAAATGACGCTAAAACGGCTGGATGTCATTTTTTTTGACCTGCCCACTCCCGGGCGTCATTTTTGCCCGGGAGTGTAAATACGGCGCACATGCCTCGGAGTCATTTTTTAGATGGGAACGCCTACCTTGCATATCATTAACGCAAGGTAGGTGTCCACGCTAAAAAATGATACAAACTCCAAGATCTTTGGCGCTAGACGGGTCTAACGCCAAAGTATAAATATGGAGTTAGTTTTGCGTCGGAATTGCGTAAAAAAAACCGACGCAATTCCGGCGCAAACAGAGTATAAATATGCCCCTAAATATCCTGGATTTTGATTATGATGATAAGCAAGATCCCTACCAGACAAAAAGACAACCTTCATTACTCATACATCCAAACGTGGCTTATTGGATACAAGGTATAATTCTCAATCAAATTCTGAAAATTCCACAAACTCTACAGTGAGTCCATGTTTATTCGGACTAGTTAGGATTCTTCAGATGTTTGAAAAGGCAAGAGAGCTAAGATTTACTAAGGCAATGATACATAATGATGACAATGTTGGAAAACAAGCGGATCTTCTTTCTTTTACAGATGAACTTATAAAAGCTAACTCTGGCAAAGTTAGTTCAGTGTTTTAAGCGAATTTAAAGGCACTCAGACTATTTTCAGTGACAACCAGCAACAATACCGAGGCCCTTCACTCTCTTCGCTAATCCTATATCAAACGGTGATGGATTTGATGTGGCAGGTTTTAACAACAGATTTGTTGATGAACACTAAAACTCTGCAAGGTCTCATACACAAGTAAACGAGAATGTCAATGCTATTCGATTTAGGTTTAGGTTTATCTTAATACATGATTACGTTTATGCGATCCTGTGACAGGTGGGTTGGTCATCCTACCTAATATAAACCCCACCTAATGTGAATCCCATTTAAATCAAACAAAATTAGGGAAAAATGCATTAAAAGAAAAAATACATTTGAAAACTAATACAGCATCGTGACCAATTAGGAGCTTTTGGCTACTCCAGGAAGTAAATCTATCTGCCACGCCATTGTTTAATTATAATGCCTCTTTTCATTTACTAGGAGACCATGTTCAGGTATCAGAATTACTACATGCTTTAAATATGGTAATTCATTCGATGTTCTGCCAACCAGATGCTACAAAAAATGTGTCTCACAAACCATACTTTGTGCAGTGGGACACCTCCATACCCCACCATACACCAGAAACAAAGCATGTGTTAGGGAGGTCTCTGAAGGTTCAGGAAAAGTGCTGCTGTATGTGGTATAAATGTGAAATTTGCATGTGACACCCACACATGTCTGAACGAGGGTACCGGGTGCCGGGTGACAGTTTCCAAGGAGCGAGCCAGGAACCTCAGAGATACTTCTAATTGAAACATGGAATTCACTGAGGAGATGGAAGCCCTCGTTGGCAAGTTAAAATATATTGTGTCTTCTAAACTTCTTCTGGCAAGAAAGGCCGCACTGTAGATAATAACCTGGTTAAGGTAAATGCCGTTGCACTCACAAATATGACAGGTTAACAACTTAAAGATTAAAGAAGCACACACTTTACTCGTTTTATTACGCAAAAATGACAAACACATAAAAAAAACACAGCCACGATATGACAGGGAGCACAAAATAGAATCATTGAAAAAAACACAAGCAGATCACCCTGTCAACATAACCCATGAACAGTTCACTGTTAGAGATGCAGGGAACAACTGTGATTACCTAGGGTTTGGAATGTGGAATCCACGTCCAGGACAATACAGCACTTAAATATGAATTAACCTCAAATATGTGATGTAAACCACAATGGTGTGTTAGTTTGAACCTTTTATAAGGTAATTTGTCTTTCCATCTTCCTCCAGTGGAAAACCTTCAAACTCCAAGGACACATCGCCTTCCGACATTAGATCATGTTCATAGACTGGATACATGTATCATAGCACAAGGAGGTTGTAGCACAGATGCCACAGACGAGAATGCAGTACAAATAGCCCAATAAAAATGTCCATACAGTGGCATTAATTTGTCACAAAAGTGCAATTTATGTCTATGTCAGTGTTAAGAATGGAGAAGTTATAGGTCTGACGGGGTAGTAAGGCATTGTCATAGAAGGTGTCTCATATGAAGTGGAGTTTCACAATTTTATCATGACTCATCCACTACTGTGGTGCTCTAGGTGGCTGTTGTATCGCTCAAGATGGTTGTGTCTTATTAACGTGGGAGAGCACCACATCAGTAGCAAAGCCACTGCATCAGTCGTGTCACATTACCAAGCAATGCAAACTTGCATGGTGTAAAACCTGCATTTGTGAATCACACTGCACAGACTAGCATGGCCACTAACAACTGAAACCATGTCTATATATTTCCTATGGTTTCATTCAACGTAGGACATCTCTAAAAGTTCATTCACCTATGCATGATGTGCATGGTGTAAAAGCAGCTCACCTCGAAGAATGTGGCTCTTATGTCTAGGTGTCGCCCCAACAATTGACAATGTCACACATTACTTAGAGGTTTCTCACAGAATGGTCCTTTTTTGTAATATACATAAGACAGAAATTTCACGTTGTTGCAATATGAGATGAATGGGGAATCGGCACAGAAACGGGTGATATCATGGATCATTCACCCTTTTCAAAAATGCACTAGCACAGCTCTGTGATTCAAGAGTATAACTTTAAAGATGGAAGCTGCTACTGTATTCAGAAGACAAAATCCTGGAATATAATCAGACGATTTTACAATTCTATAAATATTGATCTACAGTGGTGTCCTAGTAGACATATGCTTTGTGATCCTGAATACTGGATATACAGATGAGCCGTGAGCCAAAACTGCTGAAGGGGAGCATGCCAAGGACATTCACTCATACCAAAGAGAGCTGATTGGCACTCTGGTGGATATTAGCAAGGCTTTTCAAACAATACATGTATACAGGTCATAACTGAAAAACTGTCCACTATTTCATTCGAGTTGGATAGATCTCTCAAGCATGTCATTGAGATACCCTAAGACTAACTTTTCCAAAGCCTATTTTTACAAATACAGTATAAGTGCACTCACAAGGATGGTTCATGTGCTTTTCCCAATACTTACCTTCCCTACATATATTTATGTGTGACCTGGCCCTTTTTGCAGAGTCATCCCCAAACTTTCTGACTTCCTCATACTGCTTTTCTGATCTCTTTTTGTTGGCTCTAGGACTCTGGACACTTTGTCACTGCTGATCAGTACTAAAGTGCATATGGACTCCCTTCTAAACTTGGTATGATTGGCTTATACCTGATTGGCACATTTAATTTACCTGTAAGTCCCTTGTACAGTGGTATCTCTTATGCCCAGGCCCTCTAAATTAAATGCTACTAGTGGGTCTGCAGTGCAGCTTGCGCCACCCACAGAAGTAGCCTTTCAAACCTGTCTCAGGTTTGCCACCACAGGGCCTGTGTGTGGAGTTTACTGTTACAGTGGCCTGGCCTCTAAATTTACTTGCCAGGACTGGAACTCCTCTTTTACTACATATTGGTCACCTCTAAGGTAGGCCATAGGTAGCCCAAAGGGCAGGGTGCTGTGTAGGTAAAAGGTAGGACATTTGCCTTGTTGTGTGGCATGTCCTGGTAGAGACAGGTTTCTCACTGCTGTGAGTGCTGCCTCTCTCATAGGGTTGCATAGGAAATGCCCTTGCATATGACTAAGTGGTATGTCCTGGTCTATAAGGAGAAACGTAGGCATGTTTTGAATGGTACTGAAAAATCATGCTTACTGGTGTAGAGGGATTTTACATTACACTTATAGGAATGCCACTTTTAAATAGTGGGCTTTTTCTGTGCTTATAACTCTGGGGCTTTTGCACCTCAACTCCTATCCACATATACACATTCTTGGAACTGGTTAGAGCTGTTTGGGACTTTCTCCCCACTTTTATAAGCTGAACAAACTGCTGAACAAACAGGGGTGGTTCCCTATGTAGTGAGAACAGAGGCACTGATGGACACTGAATGGACTGGACACTAGATGCTGGAATGATTTGCCAGGAACTGCCTTGGTAATGCTCTACTGTTGTGCTGACCTGTGAACTGCTAGGTCACTTGAGGAACTGCCACTGCTTTCTTCTGGGGCCTTGTGCTGGCCTGTGTGCCTGGGCCCTGCAGCCTTGTGCTCCCACAGCTGTCTTCAGGGGCTCAGTGGTGGGTCCCCTGCTTTCCTGTGCCCCCATGTCTCTGCATGCATTCCATCCCTCCCTACTGTAGGAGAGGTTGTTGGGAGCCTCTTTTGGTCTGAGTGCAGACACGCGTGTTCTTTGTAGTGCCCGTGGTGCACAAGTGGGCACTTTCTTTTGACTAGTCACCGCCACGGCCTGAACCTCAAGACAATGACAGCCGGGTCACCCAGAGAACCTGGGGGCTGGGAGAGCAGGGATTCCTGCCTAGCTGAATTGTGGGGTCCCGAGCCAGGAGGCTCGCCCCACCAGGCCTCATTGTTGCTGTTGGGGATACATGGTTTCCAAGGACAAAGGAAGCACCGATGCATTGATTCCGTGGGCCCAGGTGAAGGGGAGACAGAGTCGGCAGGAGCCGCCTCTCCCTTCCCTCACAGTGCCGCATTCCTGAGGGTGGCAGCCCTGGCCAGGATCTCTAAGTGGGAAAGCCCAAGGAGTGTTTCCTCCACCTTTCGGTGATGTAGCAGCCCCAATAAGAGGAGCGGAGTTGCTACTCAAGGCACCAGAGAGAGTACCACAGTTGGCGGGCATAGGAGCATGGAAGCTCCTATGGTGAGGGGGAATGTTTTTGCAATTACAGTGCCCACTCTAAAAAAAGTACAGGTGCATGACCACCTTCACGTGGAAGGTGTTAGTTGTAATCCTGGCAGTTCACTGCATTACTGAGCCCCCATTGTTTCTACCTTTTGTACTGTGATCTGAGGGATGCAGTATGACATGCTTATGAGGTTGGGAGTAACATGTATACTTCCAGGATCGGTCTGTGATACAGTGTGAGGGTATTACTAGGATTTCTGCCTCATGGGAATGCTTCATTCTATGTGCATTTATTTTGGTGATAATGACGATCTGCCATTTGGGAATGTTGTATTATATTTGCATTTATTTTGGTAATAATTATGATCTGCCATTTGGGAATATTTCATTCAATGTGCATTTATTTTGGTGATAATGATGATCTGCCATTTGCAAATGTTTCATTCTATGTGCATATACTTTGGTGAAAACGATGACCGGAGTATTGCTTGTGTTGCAGAATACTAGAAACGTAATAATCTGACAACTGCTTGGGTAGCAGGATATTAGTGATACATGTTATGTTTGGCCTAATAATGTTTTGTGCAATACAGTTTATTTTTATATAACTTGCTGTTTACTTTTCTTTGTGGTGTATTTATTCTGTCACTAGTGTTGTGTGTGTTGTGCAAATGCTTTACACATTCCCTCTGGGATAAGCCTGACTGCTTGTGCCAAGCTACCAAGGGAGTGAGCAGGTTTTTTTTTGGGTGTGTAACTCCCTTGCTCTGACTAGAGTGGTGGTTACTGCCTGGCTTAGGTGCCTACCCTAGCCAGCCAGGAACCTCATGTCTAACAGTCCCTTTTTAAGTCCAATCTCTTCTTGTCAAGTGCCTGTCTCAATAGTATATAAATATTAGATCAGAGTATCAGTGCATCACAACTCAATCACCTTGCTACTGCTGTTGGATTCTTCACTCCTGGTTAGCTTCAGTCCTGCGTGCCTAGTTCCTGCTCCTCTCCACCTCAACCTTAGCCCCTGCCCTGCTAAAGCTTTGTCTCCAACGCTGTTTGTGCTGCATCTCTGTGCCACGCTTGCCCCAGCCCCTGCTCCACTCAAGCTCCACTTGAGCTCTGCTCCAGGCTTGGTCTTACACCAACTCTGCTCAGGGCAGCCAGTTACATGTATATTCCAGTCTGAGTATTACCCCATCTCTGATCTAGGCATGCCAATTCTAGCTTTTCTGCAGTCCTGGGCTTACCCAGAGTCACACTTCAGCCTCGTAAAATTGTCCTACAATGATAATGTGAAGTTTTGGAGATTGTTGTACCTTTAGCTTTTTCCTCCTGATGCTGACACGCACCACTTAACAGAAGGCAACCTGTATGCAAACTGTGTTTTATCCAGGACAGAGAACTTCACTTCTGGAATAGGTGACCCTTTCATCCGAGCCTTGCAGAAAAAATTATGAACAGATACATATATTAAGGCCTTCAAATACAGTTTTGTAAGAGTAGGCATTATTTTTATGTGCACATTTGGCAAGCACACTGAGCAGAATGTAACCAAATGTATGTTCACTTCCACATTTGCTGACTTAAATTACCAGCAAAGGAATGATTGACTTTGACACTTCTGTGCAATTACTGTTATAAGAAAATGGATTGGTTTTTGGTGTGGGTGGTCACCAACCTGAATAAATAGTACCACTAGCTAGCGAGGGTGAACCCAACAGTCACTAGACTAAACTGAGCTCACACAGACAAACTTAATTTAGGGCAATGTGTAAAGTATTAATGCAGTACCAACATTGTAATTAAGTGAAAATACCAAAAAACTAAAATCCCAACCCAAATTAGAGAAATAGAGTTAATGGCCAAAATGACACAAACATGACAACAATCCAATAAGACAAACCATAGATATGATTTTTTAATGTTTTAAGAACAATTAATGCAAAAAGCATTCATGATAAACAGAGGGGTAGTTTATGGAATTGGTAGACCAAGACCTAGGTAAAATTTCCAGCCAACCTCAATGGAGTGTAGGTCAAATACCACCCAGCAGGTTTGTCCCTGTCAAAGATTTTACCTTCTGACTTAGGGTCTGATTTAGAGTTTGGAAGATGGATTACTCTGTCACAAATGTGACAGATGTCCTGTCTGTTTTAGTGTGATCTCTATAGGCTATAATGGGATTCTAATACGGTCGACAGGATATCCGTCATGTTTGTGACTGAGTGACCCCCTCCGCCAAACTGTAAATCGGGTCCTTTGTCATTTTTCTGGAGCTCAAAATCCTTCAACATGCAAGACTCTCTTCTGTGAGGTCTCCCTGGTGGCTCACAAGATCTTAGAAGTCCAAAAACGTCAAAGTCCTTATTTTTCAGGAATTCTGGAATCAGTTAAGGTATCCTGATAACCCTTCCCACTTGTTCAGTAGTTCCAGTTTGCTCTACTGAGAATAATCCCATCGTACCCCTCATTCCTAAAATCCAAGATGTGGAAACCCTTGCAAATTAACCGTGATAAGCTCCAGGGAGGAAAAAGGTAAGTTTCCAAAAAGTTACTTTTTTCCTAAATATTTAATAAAAAATCAAACTTCACCAATGAATTGAACTTTTATTTAACACGAAAAGTAGTCAATAAATGAATATTTTAGCCCTTTCCTATCAAAAGTTACAGATTTAAGTTTATAATCTGTACCTTGTCATTTCTAAAATCAAGCCACATCCTTCCCACTGAAAATAGCTTTTGAGGCTAGTCCTGAAGGAACATGCCAACTTTGATTTTACAACTGTACCACTCTTAGATAACAGCCACCCTACCTTGTGGGCAACATAGTATACTTATTGGTGACTTATAAATATTTTAAAGCACTGTCTCCGAACTATCAAAAAGGGTTATTTTGGCAATGTTTGCAGAAAAACTGTAGGTCGCTGCATTCAGAGCATGCATGGGAGGTCTGAACCCATGTTTTGCAGGCCAACCCTGTAGATGGCACCATATTTATTATAGTTCACAGGTTGCTCTTAACATTTAGGCTTTGGTGCATGTCTTACACCATATACTGAGGACTTACAGGCAAGTTAAATAAGTCAATCGGGGTGAGCCAATTTAACTATGTTTAAGTATGGTTAAATTGAGTACAGGCTCTTTACTCTTAAGCAGCAGGGGTAAAGTGAACATAGTTTAACAACCAGCAAATTAGTCCAGAGAAGGTGACCATGCACAAAAGTGGATTTGCTCAGTCTACTGTTTCCCTGCCTGCAAGTGTCATTGTGCTGCATTCTGGGTGGGACTTCGTCCCCCAGAATCCTCATTGCAGCAGGATCAGGCTCATGTGCTCACAATGCATCAGGTGAAAGTCGTTGTGCATGGGAAGCGCAGGGCACTGGGTGATAAAGTACAGATTCCCTCATCTGTCACTGTTGAGGGTTTTCTTGAGCACGCTATTGGGATTGTTGTGGGTGAGCTCAAACTTACAGAATGTAGGTTGTCCTTGGAATATGGGGGTCACCCCTTCTACAGGCACAGATTCTTGCTTCTGTATCAGCCTTACTAGTAATGTGTGTGCAATCAAGGACCTGGTGCCTCTATTGCGCGGATGAAAGCAGTTGTGATATGGGTGTAGGCTTATTCAATCAAGTCAGTGCATCTAAGCTTCAATCCCCAACTGTTGGAGGTACTCTGCGCAAAAAGCAGATGGATAATAATGCTTCTAATAAAAGGAAGTTAACATTGCAAAGTTGTTAGAAATGGGATCTTTGGTTGGCAGATAGGTTACCCCCTGTCTAAGCAAGGATCCTCACTCTAGTCAGGATAAAAGAGAATCACCCTCAGCTAACTGCTGTTTACCCCCATGGTAGCTTGGCACAAGCAGTAGGCTTAACTTCAGAGTGCTCGGTGTAAAGTATTTGTAAAAACACACACAGTAACTTAATAAAAACACTACAAAATGACACAACACAGGTTTAGAAAAATAGAACATATTTATCTAAATGAAAACAATACCAAAACGACAAAAATCCACAATACACAAGTCAAGTTATCAATTAAAAAGCAAAAAGAGTCTTCATGTAGTTTTAAACCTACACTAACACTGTTAGTGTGAAAATGTACCTTGGGTGCATCAAAAATAACCCTGCATGGGCGAGTGGGAGTCAAAAAGGGCTTGCAATGCATCGATTTCACTCACAAGCGAAACCTTGCGTCATTTCTCCTTTCGTCGGATCGGGCGCGTTGTTTTTTCTCTCCGCAGGAGAGTGATGCGTCAATCCGGTCAGCACTCTTGGGTCTGGGCAGTCCCTCCACACAATTTGAAGGGTACCAATGCTTTACGAGCCCTTCCATGTCCTCTAACAGAGGCCGGGGATTCTGGGGGCTGGCCATTTGGGTTAGAGTTAATACTGGAGGCACAATTAAAGCAATTGAGACTTCACAAAACAGTTTTCAAGTTATAGTTTTTAGGTTCAAAATTCATTTACATATTCTAATTGTTTATCTTGATGATTTTATTAACATTCCTATTTCTAAGATCCGTTTATTATTTGAATTTATTTCTGATTTTGCGGATTTTACAGCGGCAGCAGGGTACTCATATTATCTTTGTTTGGCTGGCGATTTCAACTCCATATTACAGATAGTTTTGGACTGCGTGCCATATTTGGCTATGCAATATCCAGTTGTCGGGCTGATCTACGAGGGTGCAAATTACTTACTTTTCTTGAGTCCACATGCTTCATTAACGCATTGGCTGCCTTGTCTCCAAATTATTGTATGGTCGCTACTTATAAGGGCAGTGGAAGCCCCTCTTTTGTTGACTATGGCGCTCATTATGACATTGGTGGTAAATCCCGCTTCCTGCTGCAGTGACGTCTGCTAACATACCGCTGCGGTAGCAAATATCCATGTGCCATATTATGACACACACACAACAATAAGACAGAATACAGCCACATACACAAATCTGTCAGCGAAAAGGTCTGAGGAAAAGTGGCGGTCCCAACACCTATACCATTACACCAACAAAACAATGCCCATCACACTATGATCCACAAATCACCACAGCGAACATTCAAAGGCGGTAAACCATTGGAGGTACATACTGCCGCGCTCAGAAATTACACTCATATACAAAACAATACTACATTGGCCAATACTAAAAACATACACCTGACACTCATACACACACCACACCCACACACCCACACACCCACTGCACTATAAAACACACACCCACATTACCCACAACCCTTTAAGAATAAAGTTATTGCCACCAAACTGACACAAAGATGACTGTGACAACTAGACACACACACACCACTAACGCCCATACATCCCTCACACACCCCACATCACACACCCCACCTCATTACTCAACACCCTCTCATCAACACACACCACACAACATCCATGTCCCCACAAAGGCACCCCCGTTTCACTTATGAGGAGTTAAGGGTCATGGTGAAGAAAGTTGTCAGGGTAGAGCCACAGCTTTTTGGAGCACAGGTACAGCAGATATCCATTGCAAGGAAGATGAAGCTATGATGGAGAATCGTGGACAGGGTGAAAGCGTGGGACTACATCCAAGAACAAGGGACAACATCAGAAAGAGGTGGAACGACCTACATGGGAAGGGACGTTCCATAGTAGCAAGGCACCAGTTCGCCAAACATAGGACTGGCAGTGGACCCCTCCTCTTCCACCACAGCTCACAGCATGGGAGGAACAAGTCTTGGCAATACTGCATCCTGAAGGACTCGCTAGAATAGCTGGAGTACTGGACACTGGTAAGTCAATATTTACTACTAATCACCCCCCATACCTGCATGCCATCTCACACCCTCATCCTCACTCCCATCACTCCACCACATCCCACATACTGCACCTACACATATGACTAACTTCAATGCCAAGCCCTGCATGCTATACCAATGCATGGACAGCCCTCCCAGCCTGCATGGACACCCATCACAAAAGCATGCACAGCATAGGGAAACTAACAATCACACAATACATCACCATACACAAGCAAAAAGTGGCAGGGCAACATCAACAATAGAGGGGAAGTAAGAGATGCACAATATGTCTCAGACATGAAGCATAATACATCACTTTCATCCCCACAGGTGCCCCAGCTAATCTCAGCGGATAGGACTATCCAGTCCCCCAACAGAAGATGCCCCCAGTGATGACAGTAACTCTGGACTTCAAGATCTGGACCAACAACCTGGCCCACTAGGAACCACTTGCCAGCCGGTCACCCCAGCCCACTCACAGTCCACCACAGTGCCTCCCCTATCAGTATCCAACATGTCAATCACCAGCAGCAGTGTGTCCACCTGTACAGGGACCCCAGTCCACACTTCATACCCAAGACAATCAGGGACCTCGGGTCAGTGGGAATATCATTCAGGGGACAGAGGCTCAGGACATAAGGGACACTGGGAGGACTACTGTGCACCAGAGGGAGGACAGGACCAGGGAACCAACTCTGCAGGAGACTCTCTCTGAGGTACTGGAAGCCTACCAACATTCCCAGGACACAATGGGCCAGATCCTTGACAATGTGCAAGAGAACAGGCGGCTGCACTAGGGACAGTATCAGGGGATCAGGGAGGACTTGCAGCCCATTAACACCAGCCTGATCTCTATAGCAGGGGTGATGGCAGGCATGGGCAACATCATGAGGGAGGCAATAGCACAGCAGGAGGCCCCTACCACTAGCCAGTCCATTGACCAGCCCTCCACTTCCGTTGCAGCTAGCGGGCAGGAGGCCCTGCCACAGGACCCACAGGCCACCAGCACCCTTACCCTGCAGAAGGTGAACCAGCCCACAAATGTTCCCTACGAACCAGACAGAAGCCAGAGACACTTGCCAAGACCACCGCCAGGAAATGAGACTCTCCTGATTGTCCCCTTTGTGTCCCACATGGTCACCTTGTCCACTTTGAACTGCCTTTGCTCCCCTTCCTATAGCCACTTGGACACTGGACCTGTGCTACAAACAGTCTGAAACAATACCCTGTACTTTCCTCCATCATCACCCCATTCCATTGCACTTTCCCCTTAATTTCTTAGCACTACAATAAACGCCCTTGAACACAACTTGACTAGTAGTGTTTTATGTTTTGAAAATGTGCATTTATGGAAACCGTCACATCTAGTGCAAATGACCTGAACACTGTGAGAGCATAGAAATAATGACCTGTAGCTCTCTGTAGTCAGCACATTCTTACACAGTTGTCATATCACCAACATCTGTAAAAGGACAAGCCATAGGTGACAGTAAGTTGAGATGCAAAGGAAGTGACTGCCATCATGCTACAGCCACACAGAATACACCAGTAGTCAAAGGAATGGTCATTTGCTCTGTCTCACCTTTGTGTCATTGATAGTATTGATGGATAACTGATGTTCTGTTGTCCTCATCCTCATCTTCAGCCTCTTCATCCTCACTGTCCTCAGGATCTACTGCTGCCACAGGGCATCTCTAGTCTCCTCCTCCTGCTCCTGCTGAAAAGGTAAGGTTGTGCAACATGCAGCATGCCACTACTATCTAGCAGACCTTCTCGGGTGAGTAGCACAGGGATCCACCTGTCAGATGGAGGCACCTGAACCTGGCCTTCAGGAGCCCGAAGGTCCTCTCAATGATCCATCTGGTTCGCCCATGTGCCTCATTCTAACGTTCCTCAGCCCCTGACTGGCATTCCTCACAGGGGTCAGCAGCCATGATAGGTTTGAGCAGCCAGAGTCAGCTGCAAGTATTGAGAGACCACATTTAGCCTCACACAATCCTATGGGGGAACACCTGAAGGCATACACTAACATACAGTGGGTGGGGACCAAGGCTCACACCCTGTGCCTCTGTATTTGGGCGATCACATATGGGATGCTGCTATTCCTCAGAACAGAGGCATCATGCACTGACCCAGGATACTTAGCATTGACGTTGGAGATGTACTGGTCCGCCAGGAATACCATCTTCACATTAAGTGAGTGGAAACTCTTACGATTCCCGAACACCTGTTCATTCTGGCGGGGAGAGACAAACACAATATGTGTCCCGTCAATCGTCCCAAAAATAATGGGGATATGTCCCATTGCATAGAATCTGGTCTTCACTGTGGCCAAATCTTCCATCTGGGGGAAAGCTATGTAGCTGCACATGTGTTTGACCAGGGCAGACAGGATTCTTGTCAGCAAGATTAAGAAAATTGGCTGTGAAATTTCTGCTGCTAAGCCCACTGTCACATGGAAAGAACCAGTTGCCAAGAAATGGAGCATTGATAGCACTTGCACAAGAGGGGGAATCCCAGTAGTATGATGGATAGATGAGACCATGTCTGGCTCCAATTGGCCACACAGCTCCGTGATTATGGCCCTGTCCAGTCTATAGGTGAGTATAATGTGCCTGTCCTCCGATGCAACCAAGTCCATGAGGGGTCTGTACATGGGGGTATATCTCCACCTCTATTCATCTGCAGTGGTAGGTATCTAAGGGACACAAGAGTGAGTAGGCTGTCACAATTGGAACAATGGAACCACAACTTCAGTGTACTTGGTGCATTTATGTAATGGGACAGTGTTAATGTCGAGGTATGTGGCAATCTAATCTGTGATGCAGTCGATATGACCGCCTGTCTTGTATATACTGTAGGGACAGGGGGAAGTGAGGTAATTCCGCCGACGTTGGGCATCGTTGCTGAAGGCGGTCTTGGACCGCCGTGCAGTGCCTCATTGGATAATATGGGGCTCTATGGAGTGCAGTGGCCAATGGGGATCTGTGCCGGCAGTGACGGTGTACACCGCCGCGGACGTGACAGCCATTTTCTATCTGATTGCTCACTTGTTTCCTGACCTTCAACAGGAGAACACCTACACTGCGTGTGCTGCTGTGACCTGTGTCTGGAACCCACCATGGCCCGCGTGACTGGGGAAAGGGCCCCTGCCTTCACTTCGGAGGAGTTGGAACAACTGGTGGATGGGGCCCCACCGCAGTACGGACTACTGTATGGGCCTCCAGACCAACAGGTGAGTATGCATTAGGCACGATGCATGTGGGAAGGATGCATGGAGATGTGTCTGTAAGCATTGTGTCATCGAGGGGCAGAGGGGAATGTCTTGTGGTGGTGTACATGGTGTGCACCAGGTGATGTGTGTTCCAGTGGTGATGGAAACGGGAATGATGGGCCATTTGCGTGACAGCCTGGACTGTTTGTTTAATGGTGTTCTCCTGTCTGTACTGCCTCTGCAGGTCACCGCCCATCATAATAAGGGATTATGGCGTGTCATCGCCAAGGAAGTGCAGACCCTGGGGGTCTATGGCAGGTGGATCACCCGCTGTCAGAAACAGTGGGAGGACCTTAGAAGCTGGGCATGGAAGACGGTAGAGGCCCAGCTGGGAATGGCCTCCCAATGAAGAAGGGGTGCCCGTTGGAATCTGACCTCCCTGGTGGCCCGCATACTGGCGGTGGCCTATCCAGAGGTGGATGGGCACTTGAGGGAATCACAGCAGCCACAAGAGGGTGAGTACAGTGGGTATTATTCCAAAATTTGGCAGGTGGGGTGGGATCCGGGTGGTGGATGTGAGTTAGTTGGTGCCCCAAGGCCAGGCCAGACTTATCAGCATGGGTCAACTCTAGGGTAATGGGTGTATGGCAAATGCAGGTAACCTAGCTTGTTAGCATTCCATTTCAGGCAGGGCTTTGTGGGTACCAGGAGGGGTGCAGTTGGTGGTGTGTGGCCCTCATCTTGCCTTATCATCTAGCTATATCACTGGAAGTGCAATGCATATTGCTTAAGCCTGATCCCTGTGGGTGATGGTGCTGTGTATGCCAACTGTGGTGTTGGTACAGTCATTAGCAACACAAAAGGATGATGGACGGAGTACTGAACAATGCAAACACTCACCCCCAGTCACAGATCTGGGTTTAATCCATCGATCTTTTGCTCACCATGCCACCCCAGTTTGGACCCAGCTACATGCAAATCAGTCTTGACCCTGTTCCTCAAGGGAACAGTCCAGCCTGAACTGTCAAGCCAGGTCATCCCTGGACCGGAAACAAGCATCCTGGGACTGGTTTCTGGGTATCACCCTTCATCAGCCAGGCTAGCTTGAATCCAGTGGCACAATGAGCACGGGACCCACGTCTGGGCATACCCTTCCCACTTAGGGCATCTTTAGCAACACAAAAGGATGATGGACAGAGTGCTGAACAATGCAAAAACTCACCCCCAGTCACAGATCTGGGTTTAATCCATCATTCTTTTGCTCACCATGCCACCCCAGTTTGGACCCAGCTATATGCAAATCAGTCTTGACCCTGTTCCTCAAGGGAACAGTCCAGCCCGAACTGCCAAGCCAGGTCCTCCCTGGACCGGAAACAAGCATCCTGGGACCGGTTTCTGGGTATCACCCTTCATCAGCCAGGCTAGCTTGAAATCAGTGGCACAGTGAGCACGGGACCCACGACTGGGAATACCCTTCCCACTTAGAGCAACTTTAGCAGCACAAAAGGATGATGGACAGAGTGCTGAACAATGCAAACACTCACCCCCCAGTCACAGATCTGGGTTTAATCCATTGTTCTTTTGCTCGCCATCCCACCCCAGTTTGGACCCAGCTATATGCAAATCAGTCTTGACCCTGTTCCTCAAGGGAACAGTCCAGCCCGAACTGCCAAGCCAGGCCCTCCCTGTACTGGAAACAAGCATCCTGGGACGAGTTTCTGGGTATCACCCTTCATCAGCCAGGCTAGCTTGAATCCAGTGGCACAGTGAGCACAGGACCCACGTCTAGAGACTGTGGCCTTGCACTCCCAGGACAGAGAACTGGGCATGGAGCCCCCTCCAGAACCAGTGGGAAAGTCCCCCTCTCCAGAGACTGTGGCCTTGCACTCCCCAGGACAGAGAACTGGACATGGAGTCCCTTCCAGAACCAGTGTGGAAAGTCACCCACTCCAGAGACTGTGGCCTTGCACTCCCCAGGAGAGAGAACGGAACATGGAACCCCCTCCAGAACCAGTGTGAAAGTCACCCACCTTAGGGACTGTGGCCATGCACTCTCCAGGGCAGAGAAATGGACATGGATCCCCCTCCAGAACCAGTGGGAAAGTCACCCACTCCGGAGACTGTGGCCTTGCACTCCCCAGGACAGATAAATGGGCATGGAGCCCCCTCCAGAACCAGTGGGCTTGTTCTCGACTTCGGATGAGGTGTACCCCACCCCCAGCCTCCTGAGGTGCCTGCCCAATTGCAAACTGATGCCCGTGCAGAGTTCTATCCGGATGAAGCCAGAATTCGAGTTGGGCATTGGACTGTGCCCTGTGGGCCCTTTGAACATTGGACTGGGCAGTGTCCCTTTGTGTACATTTGTACATATCTGTTTCACGGTCAATTGGATTATTTATTATCGGCGGTTATTAATGCATTCACCTTGATGCACTCCTGTTGTCCTTGCATTATTCTGCTGTGTATCGGGTGCAAATAGTTTTTCATGTGCAGCTGGTTGTGTGTATGGTGTGTATGTGTCAGGTGTGTGTCGTGCATGTGTGTGTCACTCTCATTTTCCACCCTCCCTCCCTTGTGTGCTAGGTGGCTGTACTCACGTCGTTGTCTTCGTTGTTGTTGGTGTTTCGGTTGGAGCATAACGTAGAAGATCATCGGAAAAACTTGCAGTTCGCGTTCCATGGCGGCTCTGATCTTCTTCTTCTCTGTGTCTCCGATGGTGAGTCTTTTCTCTTCTGTGATGTGTTTCTGCCTTGTTGTTGACAGTTACCACCGTGGTGAGTGCCGTGTCAGCCCTGGAGGATGGTGTAGTACATTGGCTGTCTAAGGGAGTTATCACCACCATGGTCATAAATTGGTGGTGGTTACTACCAGCCTGTTGGCGGTATTACTACCACTTTATCACTCACTGCCAGGGTCATAATGAGGGCCTATGTTTTTGCCACTGATAATGTGGTTGACTGAGTCCAGTATGTTACGGTCATTTTATCATCTTTCAGCGATATCAACCCAATTGAAATTAAGCTAGCTTACCCACACAGGATTAATCATAGGAGGGATGTAGGTGCTTGTAATTTTCAGCCACTGATAGGGTGGTCTGGAGATTGTGTAATGTGGATCAGTTTTACAAAAACCTTATTAAACATAATCTTAGCTTACTGTTTGAATGTTTACCCGATCAGGTCCCCGGTGCTCAGCTGGTTGAAATTTTCATCAAGTTCTGCAATACAATTAAGGAAAGTTGACTTCTGCCTGTGGAATTGATCCCTAAGAATTCCAGATTGTTAAATGCAAAGTGCAACACAGCGAATAGAGCTCTTCGATCAGCGTTATGAGGGACGCTGGATTAATATGCAGCTTAAGTAAGGTGTACAAACTGGCGGTCACTATGCATTCTTGCGAAGTTGTCTCCCGGTCCCTGGAATTTCTACTGCAGGCTTCACATCAGGGCAATTATAAGCTGTTCAGGTCCACTATTTCTAAGCTAAAGGAAAATGTCTTGGCCCTTATGTCTGTTTCTTGTCACATTTCCAGCAGTAAGTGGGAGGAGCATTTTAGAGAAATTTTTGTGGCACTGCCCTTGTCTACTTCTTTTGTAGTCAAACTTTTATTAGTTTCTTAATTTTCTGTTTCACTATTAGAGGTTGAACTTGTAAAAAGTAGCAAAGTGTTCGGAGCCGATGGGTTACCTACCGACTTGATTAAATCTAATATTTCTTTTTGGACCCCTCTACTCACCAATAGTTTTAATGGTCTATTGCATACTAGCCTACCTAGTTCATGGTAAATGCCAATCATAGTCCCAACATTTAAAAAAGGTGACTGGTCACTCCCGTCATGTTTCAGTCCAATTTTTCTTATTGACAGTATGGACAAAATATTGGGCAGGATCATTTACACTAGGATCATGGAGTGGATAGATGTGGGGCCTAATTTAAGTGGATGCCAGTTTGGGTTTAGACTCAAACTGGGCACCACAAAACAATGTCTCGACCTCAACTTGGTGTTAGGTAAATATACTGTGGCCAAACGTATGGCCATGTGTCTTGAATTCATGGACTTGTCATCCGCATTTGACAGTGTCAATAGAGGGAAATTATGGTGCATGTTGATGGACCAGGGGCTTGATGTTGTCTTGGTGCATTTCTTAGCTTTCCTGCATGAGCAAATGAAGGAAAGGGTTCGTATTAGTCAGTTGGAGGAAGTTTCCAGGGATACTGATATTCCTAAGGGTGTCAGACAGAGTTTCGTGTTGGTCCAAATTGTATTTAATATATATATATAAACTGTTTGCATTTATCACTTACTGGTGCCAAACCAAGGTGTTCCAATAATTAGGGGTAAGCCCGTACTTTCACTTCTGTATGCCGAAAAAACAAATAGTGCTACTATCCAGCTGTCCATGTTAACAAAAGAGTGCTGCTTCTGGTACCAACATTCATGCTAATTGGTCAAAATCCTTTTACAAAGGCATCTTATATAAGTGGTAACATTTTCCCTAGTGTGCGTGTTTGATAGTTTGTTAAGCTTTGCATACATCCTGGTACATAGAGATATCTTCTCAATACTGTTATGGTATTATACAGACAACAAAACATAAACATGTTTTGGCTTGTGTTAGGCATCAATGTGCTTACTTAGTATAATATTGTGTAACCTGCTCTGATGTGCCTGTAAAGCTGGCCTTTTGCCCTGAATGTTTACATCCACTGCACAGAATTTGCCTACCTACCAGGTGATCACCATACTGCAAAAGACAAAGGGGCATATTTAATAGAAGTGGGGCTGCACATAGTGCAGTACCACTTTTATTGCGCCCCGAAGCGCCCCCCTAATGCCAACATGTGTGCACTGGCACAATTGTTTGGGCCCCCCTAACAGGGGAACACCCCCTTTGCATACATTATGCCTGGTGCAGGCATAATGCAGTGCAAAGGCTTAAAAAGTAGCACAATGTATGCATTATGCCACATTGTAAATATAGCATAGGGATTTTGGCCTTGTTGACGCTAATGTGGCGCAAAGAGGCACTAGGGACTCTTAAATATGCCCCTTAATGTGCTGTTCCGATTTCCAATTCTTAGTGTTTATATCAACGTAGAAATATCTGTGGTATGGAGGTGAATGTTGTAGATTAATATCTCTAATATCTTTATTATGTGGTGAGCCAGTGAAGTATCAAGCAATCACTTCATTGCACATATATATCTAGTATGATCAACAAAGACCACTGAGGGAAGGCATGAAATTAAGCCATCAGAATTTGTTTTGAAATACATATTTCTTTGTCGTGCACGTGTACTTCCTTGTTCAAAATATATTACTATTATTAAAGCCTTTCTAAAAATATTCATTTAGAAATATTATTGATCGATTCTATGCGTGTTCTATAGTGAATGAACTACATGAGGGTTTATTCCCTGCATTCAACCTGTTGAATCTATATCCCTATTGACAATGCCTTGTCATGTAACTTTCGGAGCTTGCTGGATTTAATTAAAATTCCAAAAAAGATATTATTATATGATTTGGTGTCTCAGAGCTTGAAGTATTGTCTTTCCACCATATATTTATCTCTTCATTCAAGTCAAGAATATTATAAATTCCCAGGACATTTGAACATCACATTTTAAGACAAGTTAAGAAATAGGAAAACTACAATTATATCACATGAAAAATGTAATATTAGTAGGTTACCCTTGGAGGAAGCTTTACTAGTTTAATTCATCGCTCTGTACCTGAAAGCTGCAGATAGTGAATGTTTGACTTAATTTTAAGATAGTTTATAGCTCTAGGCGTGAACCATTTTAGTATGTTAAATATGTGCAAAAAGTTACTGCTTCCTCTGGATTCGATAATATATTAGCTGAAATCACTGCATTTGACAAAAGCTACCTTGAACCTTGATCTGCGGTAGCGTTTAGTTTTAAACACTGGATAGTGAAAACTTAATGAGCTTTACTTTAGTTAGGCCCTTGCACTACATCCTACAGGCACAAAATGTGTAAAAACCTTTGATACAGCAGGCCCTTATTTCCTAGTGTATTCCTCTACTGTACTTTACAGAAAATTACCACCAAACATTGAAATACATGGAGTGAAGCATAATTACATAGATTCGGGAGGCAAGTTCTGAAATAGGTAACATTGTATTGAGTGAGGGCCCGTTACCACAATGTGTTTGGTAGTTGAGCCAGTTATGTTTCAATGCATGAGTTTAATACACAGTTCAGTTAACAACTAGAATTAGACTTACAACGTGTAGAAGTTTTTGAATGACTTTGAGTTACGGAAATATTTGTCTTGGGCCCTCGTTCACACAAATAATGACAGGTCACTTTGGATATTCACAGTATGTGTGAATGTATGTGCTTTCTCAATGTCCACATCAATGCAACGCAAAATAAAAGTATTAAAGTGGTTTGTTACCCCTTATTTATGATCTTTGGCTCTAGAGTGATAATGTGAAAATGTGAAAAATTATACTAATTTTGTTATGTACTGTTTTATCCTTGGGAAGAACATTCTGTGTATTTTAAATTGTTGTTTGAATTACACATTGCTACTCTATACTGTGGAACTGTTACCTGAGTTGCTAAGTTTCTATTCTACATATATTCACTGAAAACAACAATGGCTAAAGAGACGCTATACTTAGGTGCTAGAAGCTAAAGTTAAAAAACAAATCTACTGAAAAAAGCTGGTTATAGTTTAGCGATCTAACTATACATTCTACCCCATCATACACTGCTTATGACCTCACATATTACTCAAGCCGTTAAATGATATCATTGATGACATCGCCGCTTATTTTTAAATAGCAACATTGTTGAAATTACTGAGATCAATAATGATTTGCAGTGTCCTCTAAGCTTTGTGAACAAGGATTAATACAACAACATAAATTGATCGATGGAC
Organism: Pleurodeles waltl; assembly: GCF_031143425.1. NCBI lineage: Eukaryota > Metazoa > Chordata > Amphibia > Caudata > Salamandridae > Pleurodeles > Pleurodeles waltl. The sequence continues at coordinate 1,444,999,414 of NC_090444.1, read as the reverse complement.
TCTTATAACTAATAAAAAAGAAATTAGATATTTCAAAGGCAAAACCCTTTCAATATAGTCATTGCCTTTTTACTTCTATTAATCTAAACAATGGAAGCAGTGTGGAGATCTGGTGGCTAAACATCATTGACCAATAGATGCTTTGGTCAGCCTTTGCTTTGAAGGGTTTTAGCCTGAGCAAGTAGAGTGTTATGAGGGCATGGAGTGGTGGACGTAGGACCTAGACATAGGGTATGCCCACCACTCAATCCCTAGTGTAGGCTGTATGCAGAGTCTGGTGTGACGTCAGGCCATGCAGACAACTTGACTGTCTATGTCCAAAGTCTGTACATGGTGGATGTTGGCTGCTTTGGAGAGAAGAGTACAGATCCTGGCCACAGGCTAACCTTTGTGTCAAATATGTTCTACGTATGGCTGAAGAGCATGCAGTGGAGGTTTGCTGCTTCTGGAGGGCTGGGTGCCAGGTCTTTACGAAGCAAAAAAGCCACACTGAATGGAAGAGAGCTGCCTGCAAACACGTTGATCCTACAGAATTGTGATGTAAGTTAAACCCCATGTTTTATTATAGCCATTTGATATGGGTAATAACATGCTAAAAGTTTAGTTTCTTGTTTGATTCATAGTTATCTTTGTATCTGCACCATCAAATGTCAGCTGTCAAGAGTGATACTACGTTTGGCAGTGTTTTTAAATGTGCATCATTGAATAGAAAGTAGGCTTCTGGAACCTCACTAGTCAATTTTGGCACTAGAAAGCATATCCTGCCTAAACTTTGTAAGTAGCCAACAAATGTTGGAAACAGCTCTGGCATAAAGCCATCATTCCCACTTAATGGGCATGTTTATATCAGTTAATTTAGGTACTGAACGTTGCCCAAAGTTGGACAGTATGTGACCTTTAGCACTTCAGACATCATTCTTAATGCTCACATTCAAGAGATACATGTCAATAACCGGGGCTTAACCCATCTAAGGTAAATACTTTCTTCCACATCCCAGAATTTACATTATGAGAGTCAGGCGTGTCTAGGAATTAAACAAATGTCCAAGTTGTGTACATTTAACAAATATTCTTATGCCATCAGAGAATTAACACTGATCTTCAACCACAAAACATGTTGTTTTTAATAGTCAGTGTCACAGGGTCAAAGACAGATCGTACAGGAGGTTCGTAGACAGGGAAATCAGAACTCTGAAGAGGAAGTATAAGGCTAGGGAAGACTACTAGTAAGCAATTTAGGTTTGGTATTTTCTTCCTTTTCCTTGTCACAGTCCTTGCATTATAGATGCTTACAATCTCCGCCAAGTATTCATAGAACAATCCTCAATAGTCATCATCAAATGCATGCAGTATTCAAGACTGTTTCATTGTACAGTTTCAAACACTGCACTTAGGATTGAAAGTGACTGGGCGGTAAACAAAGAAGGCAATGGCTGAAACATCTGCTGTTTGAAGTACTCTGTTATTATTAGGCTAAAACAAGCTGAAGGACGAAAAGGTCTAAACTGAAACCCAAAGGAACACAATCGGACCCCAGTATTTAGCTGTACAACCTCAGGAGTTACAATTCTTACTAGGTCCACAGGTGAGGACTCAAGATCAATTAGGAACCAACAAGCCAATGAGTCTGAGGCTTCGGCAAATCAGAGCAATACAACGATCTCAGATTAACTGGAAAACATGACAACCCTTTTATTATACCAATTCTTGGCACACCTAAATCAAAGGGTATGATGCAAGTCAAACTAGCTAATCAGACAGGATCATGTTTCACAGTGTAGCAATTGTGGAGAAGATGGAACTATTGCTGTCAATGGCTGTGAGGAAGCCAAACTCTAAAAAGAAAGTAGGAGATATTCTTGAGTCCTTCTTATCAAGAACTCGAAATAGCTGAAATTCCTCTGAAATGTAAAAAAGGAGTTGGTATAGCACAGTGCACTTATATCTCCCTTATTACATAAGGTCTAAGAATCCAAATTGAAATCACAGCAAAACATGTTGACAAAGGGTTCCTTATCAGCACATTGACAACATGAAAAGATAATCATGTTGTCATTGTTGATAAAAGCAAGTGATCCAGACTGGAGAGAGATGACAAAGGATAGGAATATGAGGTAGTACATGCACTGCTCCTTAAAAGAACACAAAAACTGGTGTGCACACCTGAAGGAAATTGCAGTCGCAAAATCAAAAGAAAATGCTGAAAAGCACAAAGATATAAACATACTTCTAAGATTTAGAAAGTGTCAGACCACCACAGACAGCACTGTTTCAAAGCAGAGCACATGTATGCCATGTTCAGACAGAAAATTACTTGATATTACTTGAAAAGGATGAGAGACATAACTACAACAAATATGTAATCCCAGCATCAGCATGCCCAAGGCAGGATACTCCTGGGTTTCCAAACAAGTGGCCACAAAGCTGGAAGACAAAATGACACAGCGAATGAGTGCTAGACTAAAAAGGTTGCTACTGTTGATAGCGCAGTGCCTCAGCCTTCTGGGTGTCCGAGGTCCATGGAACCTTTTGTTCAAAAAGTATTGGCAGACACCTGCAGCTAGGGGCTATGAGTCTCACTCACCTTGGGCTGCCTTGTCTTGTGCCCCTGGTTGCTGCTCCTTGAACCTACATGTCCAAAATGGCAAACACTTTCCTCAGAGTTTACATCTGCTCTTTAAAGCTTCTAATCTAATCAGCTCATCTAATTCAGGCATTTGTTCTTTTTTTTCCTATTTCACTATGGCTGTTTCTTCCATCATTTCTTCCTGAATCTCAATCCATTATGGTTCCTGACATGTGATGTCATTTGGTTTTCCTGTTCTTTGCACCGTAAGGGCTTCAGTATAGTTTGAGCATCATTGCAACAAAGCTGTTTTCCTTCAGCTGTTTTCTCACTCCCTCTTCTTGCTGACCCTCACTTTTTGCTTCATGAGAATTACATTGAGAGGTTCCTGATTATTCAGTCCTTTGAAGTATAAATTCTTTGCGCAAGTGTTCTTTTTTATGCCTTTGCCCTTTTTTCTCCTGAGAAGGTGGCAGATTCTTGAGGACACTTGCCTATGACATATTCCATTGTGGAGAGATATTGCAGCTTCAGGATATGGTCCACCCTACCCCAGGCATAGTGGAAGTCCCAGATCCATATTGTGGGTAAGTGTCCTGACCAGAAGAGTTGCTGCCCTTAAACTGACACAATACCTTTAACAGTACAGTCCACCAATGCAAGGGTACAGCTGTGAAAATAGACAGGATAAAACAGTGAATATATTGGCCTAGAATATCAGTATAACATGAACATGCAAGTGCTACTTGTTGACTCATCATTTCTGACAGGGATAGTGGAAGTGAAGGTCTTCACACACTGATCAACAAATGTAATCCAACTTGACCATCAAGAGTGTGTTGTAACCTTCCTCTGTGTTTTAGAAAAGGAATTAAAAGTTGAACATGGAACACAGAAACAATTTAAAATCATTAATAATGTAAAGATGTATGCACTAATCTTCTAACTCCAGGAGGAGCATCAACAGGGGTGGTTATGCTACAGCAAAGCACATCAATCCAGCCAACGTCTTTTACACTTGGTGAGGGATGTGACCTATTTCATAAAGCAACAATAAAGCACCAGCTCAGGACATCCATAGCCAATCACTTATAATGAACTCCGCAAAGGCAACTGACTCTGCCAACACCCAGTAAAAATTGCTCCATTTGTCAAACTCAAAACTGCTAATAAGAAACAACATATAGGCCCTCATTAGAACATTGGCGGTAAATCCCGCTTACCGCCGTGCAAAAGACCGCCAACACACCCCTGCGGCGGCGTAATTCCGCTACAGCTATTACGACCCACAGCTCGGAAACCGCCAAAATCTAGACACCCACACAAGTCTGCCACACCAAAGGTCAGTGATAAACTGCTGATAACAAAACCTCCACCATCACACCAACAGGAATAAGCCCACACTATCACGACCCACGAATCAACGCGGCGGTCTTTCAACCACTGTATTCCATTGGCGGTACACACCGCCGCACTCAAAATACACACATTTACAAAACAAAACCATAATGGACAAATCGAAATACACACACCTGATACACATACACACCACTCCCACACACCCAATACAATATAAAACACAAACCCACATCACCCACAAACCCCTACAACAAAAACTGAGAACGAAGCACACAGTGAGACACCACCATTAACTAACTAGCATCCATAGGCACACAACACCATCACTCACACAACAGCCACGCACCTCACACAACACAGACAAACACATCCCCTCACACATCACAACATACACCACCTCACACATCACCCACACCACACCATGGCACTGCAGGTTCTCTGAGGAGGAACTCAGGGTCATGGTGGAGGAAATCATCTGGGTAGAGCCACAGCTATACGGATCACAGGTGCAGCACACCTCCATGGCCAGGTAGATGGAGCTATGGCGCAGAATCGTAGACAGGGTCAACACAGTGGAACAGCATCCAAGAACTAGGGATGACATCAGGAAGAGGTGGAACGACCTACGGGGGAAGGTGCATTCCGTGGTCTCAAGACACAAGATTGCAGTTCAGAGGACTGGCAGAAGACCCCCACCTCCTCCCCCACAACTAACAACATGGGAGGAGCAGGTCTTGGCTATACTGCATCCTGAGGGCCTCGCAGGAGTAGCTGGAGGAATGGACTCTGGTAAGTCAAATCTTAACTATTACATCCCCCACCCTACCTGCATGCTATCACATACACCCACTCTCACCCTCACCCCCATCACTCCAACATCTCACATATGTCCCACTATCACAAACCACCCATCCCAACACCAAGCCCTGCATGAAACACCAAAGCATGGACACCCATCCCCAAAGCATGTCCACTGCAGATACCCACACAGAGCCCCAAACCAAATTTCACACAAGGTCCTAGACAAGAATGTAAGCACTGGGGTACAGGGTCACCCACCAATTGCACATGATGGCACACACAGATGCAATTATCATGCCTTTACACCCCTGCAGGACCCCTACCCAAAGTCACCGGACAGGAAGTTCCAGACATGTCCACCCCGCCCACAGAAGAGGCCCACAGTGATGACAGCAGCTCAGTCCAACTGGATCTAGATGACCAGCCCGGCCCATCTGGGACCTCGGGACAGTCGGTTCCCCACACACTGGCACATGCCACTACAAAGCCTCCCCCCACAGGAAACACCAGCACAGCACCCACCCAGCGGGCCCATACCTCTGTCCCCAGGAAACGTCAAGCAGCAGTGTGTCCATCACTATAGGGAACCCAGGCAAACCCATAAAGCCAAGAACATCAGGGACCTGGGGTCAGTGGCAGTGGGCACACGGTTCAGGGGACAGAGGCACAGGATAACAGGGGAACTGGGAGGACTGCTATGCGACAGGGGGAGGACAGGTCCAGAGAGCCCACTCTCCACAAGGCCCTCTCCAACATCATGGGAGCGTACCATCATTCCCAGGAGACGATGGCAACGGTACTGGCCAAGTTTCAGGAGACCCAGCGGCTGCAGGATGAACAGTATTTGGGGATCAGGGAGGAACTCAAGTCCATCAACCCTACCCTGGTCACCATTGTAGGGGTACTAAAGGACCTTGTGAACACCAGGAGGGACACTGTGGCACAACAAGGGACCCCTGACACTAGCCTCGATGATGAACTGTCCACCGCCTCCGCCGGCGCTAGTGGACAGGAGGCACCGCCACAGGAACAAGACACCAGCTCCCCACACCCTGCAGATGGAGAACCACCCTGCAAACGGTCCCTGAGATCCAGGACAAAGACAGAGAACAATGCCAAGACCCCCGCCAAGAAATGAGACCACCCTGAATGTCATCCTTCTGTCCCACTTTGTCACCCTGTCCATCCTTAAACTGCCCTAGCTCCACTTCCTATGCCCCTTTGGACAATGCACCTGTGGGACAAATAACTGGACTCTGCCATGGACATTCCTCCACCATCACCCCTGACCATTTTCCAACCACCTCCACTAATTTGCTTTTAAATAAACATCCTTGAATCACAAAACAATCTGGAGTCAGTCTGTGCTTTCACAAATGTGTATTTGCAATAACTGAGGAAAAGAGCAATGTCCATTGTATTGTCAAAATACCTATGTCGCACAGCTCTAGTCCATGAGGTAACATAGCAGAGGTCACACAGTGGGACCCACATCTGTGAAATGGAAAGGCAAAGTGACAGGTCAGGGTCCATACACTGGGTGAAAGTGACAGACATATGATAGGTCTAACAATTGTATGAGATGTAAGAGGCAGTGATGTCTTCACACCTGTGTCTCACTGGAAGTATTGCTGGATCACATTGTTTCTGTTGTCGATATCCTCTTCTTCTGCCTCCTCTTCTTCACTGTCCACAGGCTCCACAGCTGCCACAAGACCTCCTTCTGGACCATCCTCCTGCAGAAAAGGCACCTGTTGTCGCAAAGCCAAGTTGTGCAGCATACAGCAGGCCACAGTGATCTGGCACACCTTCTTTGGTGAGTAGTAGAGGGAACCACCTGTCATATGGAGGCACCGGAACCTGGCCTTCAGGTGGCCGAAGGTTCTTTCTATAATCCTCCTAGTTCACCCATGTGCCTCATTGAGGCGTTCCTATGCCCTTGTCCTGGGATTTCTCACTGGGGTCAGTAGCGATGACAGGTTGGGTTACCAAAAGTCACCTGCAAATGTCGAGGCACAACTGTTAGACACACACTAACCCGTAGGGACACACCCAGACCCAAACAACTATTCACAGGGTATAGGGTCCTTGTCCTCACCTATTAGCCACACACGGAGCTTCTGGAGTTGCCTCATCACATAAGGGATGCTGCTATTCCTCAAAATGTAAGCGTCATGCACTGAGCCAGGATTCTTGGCGTTCACATGGGAGATGTACTGGTCGGCCAAACACACCATCTGCACATTTATTGAATGGCAGCTCTTCTGGTTTCTGTATACCTGTTCACTCCTGCGGGGGGATACCAAGGCCACATGTGTCCCATCAATGGCACCTATGATGTTGGGGATATGTCCCAGGGCATAGAAGTCACCTTTCACTGTGGGCAAATCCTCCACCTGAGGGAAAACGATGTAGCTCCGCATGTGTTTCAGCAGGGCAGACAACACTCTGGACAACACGTTTAAGAACATAGGCTGGGACATCCCTAATGCAATGGCCACTGCTGTTTGGAAAGACACACTTGCCAGGAAATGGAGTACTGACAGGACCTGCACTAGAGGGGAGATTCCTGTGGGATGGCGGATAGCTGAAATCAGGTCCAATTGGGCACACAGTTCCTGGATTGTGGCACGATCAAGTCCGTAGGTGACTATTACATGTCTCTCTTCCATTGTCGTCAGGCCCACCAGCGGTCTGTACACCAGAGGATGCCGCCCCAGCGGACGTGCCCTATGGATGAGAACACCGAGCACAGAGTCAGCCAACACTGATGTAGTAAAAAAATAATTTATTGCCCACATTTGTCAATCCGCTATGTGCCTGTCTCTGTGTGTATGCAAGGCCTAGATATCTGTGACACATTTAAAAATAATGCCATGTGGCCCCCTAACATGGCGGCTGCCTGACCTGTAATGTGGGACAAGGGGATATGAGGTAACTGCGCTGGCATTGTACACCATTGCGGTAAGCGGTTGAAGCCTGCGGCGCAATCGTACATTGGATAACATTGGGCCTGATGGGTCCCAGGAACCAATGACCATGTACGCTGGCGGTGACGGTATGTCTGTTCACTCACTTGATACCTGACCTTCGACAGGAGAGGACCTACACTGCAAGTGCTGCTGTGACCTGTGTCTGGAAGTGACAATGGCTCATATGTCTGGGGAAAGGGCCCCTGCCTTCATTTCGGAGGAGTTGGAGAAGTTAGTGGATGGGGTCCTCCCCCAGTACACGCTACTCTACGGTCCTCCAGACAAACAGGTGAGTACACTGTGAGCATGCTGTATGGGCAATGCCTGTTTGGAGTGGTGTGGATGGAAGATACAGGGGCAGGGGGACTGGGGCCTGCATGTGCAGACGGTGTGTCTATGTGCATCAGGGCAAGGGTGGGAACATGGGAGAATGACTATGACAGTCCGGATGGTTAAAGTTTTTCCTTTTCCCCTGTACCATTCCTCTAGGTCAGCGCCAACCAGAAGAAGGATATTTGGCGTGCCATCGCCAAGGACGTCCGGATCCTGGGGGTCCACCACAGATGGAGCACCCACTGCCGTAAAAGATGGGAGGACATTCGCCGCTGGAACAAGAAGACGGCGGAGGCCCAGCTGGGGATGGCCTCCCAATGTGGGAGGGGTGCCCGTCGCACTATGACCCCCCTGATGTTCCGGATCCTGGCGGTGGCGTATCCAGAGTAGGATGGGCACTTGAGGGCATCACAGCAGCCACAAGGGGGTGAGTACCGTCACATCCATCTGACTCTGCGCGCATTGTGAAGTGTCTGGTTGGGGGAGTTGGGCAGTGTGTTTCCCTAGGCCAGGGCGAGCTTTGTATGCAAAGACCCTTTGTGAGGCAGGCTAAGTGGCACCCCAACCCCACCAGTGGTAAGAGCCATCTACACCTAGTCAGGCTCCTGTGACTTCCATGTGTGCAGCAATCGGGCATAGGCCTTGTACCCCATGTCCCTATGATTAATTAGGGAACTCTAAGTGCATGGCGTAGTGCAGAGGGCTGCTGTGTCTGTAGTGTCCGCCAACGGTAGCGGTACTGCATGCACTGAACATGTATTTCTTCTTTCTCCCCTCCCCACTTTTTGTGGTCTCCCTGTTCTTGTGTGCATTGCCATCATCAGGCGGAGGAGAAGAGCCACAGGAGCAGGAGGGAGCTGCGTCCCACATGACCCTGGAGGGCGAGACAACGGAGTCTGAAGTCACCAGTGGGATGGAGGGCGAGTGGAGCTTCACGACGGGGACAGGAGCAGAGACCAGCGACACAAGACTCCTCCTCTGGTGGGAGCACCGCCCTCCCAGCAGCCCCTCAGCGTGTGTCCCGTGGCCGCTCACCCAGGAGGGTGGGCATCTCCTTCCCCCCAGGCACCTCAGGCCCTGCCCCAGTCAGCCCTGCTACCCTCAGTGAGGAGGCCATTGACCTCCTGAGATCCCTCACTGTTGGGCAGTCTACCATTCTGAATGCCATCCAGGGTGCAGAGAGGCAGTTGCAACAAACTAATGCATACCTGGAGGGCATTCACTCTGACCAGGAAGCCCTTTCAGGCTCTGGCCTCTGCACTTATGGTAGCCATTGCCCCTGTGTTCAGCCTCCCCCCCAACTTCCTCCACCCAGACCCAATCCCCTGTACCTCAGCCTATCCCAAGCACACCATCAGACCAGCATGCACACACATCAAAACACAAGGGTGGCTTAGGCAAACATAAGCACCACACATCCCACAGGCACTCACACAAGCATCATACCCATGCACACATACCAACATCCACTGCCTCCAAGGGCTCAGGCAAGACAAAAGTTGAAAGTGGCAAGACAGCTGCACCACCATCCAAGATGGGGAAGGGCCTGAAAATCAAAGGCAGGTCCACATCAACGCCAACCTGCACAGCGGACAAGACCGCCACCAGCACCACCACCTGCACCGCCACCACAGACACTGCTGCCAGCACCCCAGACACTGAGCCCTTCACCAGCACCGCAGACACTGTGCCCTTCAACAGCACCGCAGTCAGTGAGCCCGCCACCAGCACTGCCGCTACTGACACCGCCGTTAGCACCGCTGTCAATGAGCCCGCCGCCAGCACCGCAGTCAGTGAGCCCGCCGAAAGCACCACCGCTACTGACACCGACGCCAGCACCGCAGTCAGTGAGGCCGCCACCAGCACCGCAGTCAGTGATGCCGCCACCAGCACCGCCACCACAAAGACCGATGCCACAGAGCCTGCCGCAAGCACCGCTGCTACTGACCCTACCGCCAACACCGCCAGCGGCCCTGCAACATCCTGAGCCAGTGACACCACTGCAGACATGGCTGCCATCCCCAGTGGTCAGTCGTACAAGGCTGCTGGTCAGTTCCAGGAGCCTGGGCAGCTTGCATGTTGCACCACCGTCAGTGGAGTGTTACATTCACCACCTCAGTCCTTGGCAGGCTGAAGCACTTTGGGCACAAAGCCCCCTCCAGAACCAGTGGAGAGATACATCCACTACCTCAGTCCTTGGCAGGATGAAGCACTCTGGGAACAAAGCCCCCTCCAGAACCAGTGGAGTATCACATCCACTACCTGAGTCCTTGGCATGATGAAGCACTCTGGGCACAAAGCCCCCTCCAGAACCAGTGGCGACTGTTATCCACTTGAGAGACTGTGGCTTTGCACTCCCCAGGATAAAGCAGTGGGCAACCCACCCACTGGAGAGACTTGAGAGAGTGTGGCTTTGCACTCCACAGGATACATCAATGGGCATGGAGCCCCGTCGTGGATCTGGCGTGGTGCAGTCATCCGGCTGAGGTGCCCCCCCTTCCATTCCCCCTGAGGTGCCTGTTGTATTTCTATCTGATGCCCCTGCAGTGTTCTCTCCGTTTGTGGACAGGTATCTAGTGTGGGCCTCGCCCATGCATTGTGGGCCCAGTGGTCCACGGACATTGATATGTGTATACCTGCAGTACTAATCGTGATGTATGATTTTCAGACTGTTTATATATATCTGTATATCATTGGTTACTGTATTTTGATATATTACAAAGTTTGAACTGATTTCCTTTTATCTTTGCATTCACCCGGGGGGGGGGGTTGTGGGTTGTTACTGTGGTGTTTGGAAATGCATTGGTGTGTGTGTTGTAGTGGGTGAAAGTCGGGTGGGGGTGTTGCATGTGTGTGTCCGTGACTTTGGCCTCCCCTATGTCGTAGGTGCAGTACTCACCGTTGTCTTCAGCGCCTACGTTGCTGGTGTTCGTAGAGGAGCAGGAAGACAAGAGAGGGAATATTTGTAGCTCCGGCTCCATGGTGGCCTCCTTCCTCGTGGAGTGTGTAGAGGTGAGCGTTTTCCCTTTGAAATGTCTGTTTCCGCTGTGTTTTTATCCACGGTGAATCCGCCCCAGAAAAGGTGGCCGATTGGAGGTTGTGACACTGTGGGCGGTACATTGTCTTCCGCCTGTCTGTTGCCGGTGATCGCCGCGCTGCTTGTCTGTACTGCCGTGGCGGTCGGAGTGTTAAAGTGGCTGTCTATGTTGGCGGTTTCCGCCACGGTCATAATTCCTGTTTTTTGTCCGCCGGCCTGTTTACGGTATTACCGCAGCTTTAACACCATCTGCCAGGGTTGTAATGACCCCCTATATGTCCCTAAATGCACAGTCACAAACAGCCCAGAGTGTGTTATAGAGACTTAACTGAAACAAAAGTTGCTTGTTTCTTTGAAGAGAACATCACACCAGGAGGCAGGCATATCAACACACATGCTGTTGCGGTATCACGCAGGGTGCCATAAAGCAGCAAACGTTATTGATAAAGTATTTACTTTCAAGGAAAAAAAAGTGTTGGTGCTGAAAAGTTGGCCTTAAATTAGCATGACCAGCACTTTGCACTGCTTTCTGCCACTTTAAGTAAACAGAACATTTCACACTATCATATATTCTTTTCTCTTTTCATGCATTAGCCAGATTTGAAAAGATTGTCAGACACGGTTTTGTTAAAAAAATAACTCCTCGTAAAACAGGATTTAACTAGGAGAAAATGCAAAATTTCTCCAAACAATTCAATCACTGGGTGTGTTCTTCACTGTGCAGCACACATCTAGGCCCTCATTATGAACACAGCGGAAAAGACCATACCGCCAGCGGTGGTGGTAACTACCTCCAACAGGCTGAAAAACACTCACCGCCAGCAGAGGAGTGTCGACAACGACGGAATAGGCCACCCACAGGCCGACGGAAAGGCCCAACCCGCACAACAAATAATGAAGCACTAGACCACCGTCAGTTCCGGAGCAGAAACCACCACCACTCAAAGCCAGGTGGTAACGAACCCAATAAAAGGAAACACTCACCGGAGGCTCACACAACACACTGAAGAATACACGGAGAGAGAGTTGCAAATCATGCCAGTCCTGCTCCTTGCCATATACCTCCATGACCGAGACCGCTGACGAAGACAATGATGGTAAGTACCGCAACCTACTAAACAAGGGAAAAAAAGGCACAGTTACATACCCACCCACTCCACCCACCCACCCGCATGCACCCACAACCCCTCACAGCAGCACAAGCCATACTCCCCAGAACCAGAGGTACTTACCTGACACAAGTCAAATGAAACCTGCCCAAAGTACACACAGGTGCACAACAGCCCCCCACAATGAAATGAGTAACTACGGATCCAGAGTGTGCCAACAACAACACTGGCCACACAAACTTTATTAATGCTCCAGGAGCAACAGAACATCCACATTAGGCCAAAGGCCAGTCCAAAGCTGAAAGGCTGATGGGCCCAAATGGCCCCAACTTGACTTCCACATGTGCACATGGTACTCCACCATAAAGGGGCATCAATGGGGCAGCCAGGCACCTCAGGGAACAGGAGCAGAGGGTTTGGGAGGACTTACGTCTGGAAAAGGGGTTTGGGCTTACGTTTGGGAGGTGGAGGAGGTCGGTTTTTGTGTTGGAAGGTGGGGGAGCAGGTTTTGACTGGGGTACGTCAGATGTACCTGGGCCAGCAATGGGCCTCTTGCTCACAAGGGAAGGTGCAGGGGAATGTGAAGGGTGGACAGGGGCGGACTTGGACGTAGGAAGAGTGGACAGGGCAAGGAGGTAGGCATGTTTAGGGATGAGACAGGGTGGGCCAGTGGGTTCAAAAAGGTCTACACGGGATAGGAAACGTTTCTTAGGGGCAATCGAGGTGGACCTGGAAGAAGGTGTGGAAGTGGAGGGAGTGGTCGTAACAGGTGTAGATGTGCGTGACATGGATGCAGGTGACTGCACAGTATGCTGAGGTGTGGTGGATGTGTGTTGGGTGGGTCTCTGGGGACATTTGAGTGTCTTGGGTGGAGGGGGTGGACACAGTGGGTCAAGACAGGCTGCCAGTGTAAATGGATGTTGTCTGGGTAGCTGCAGGTCTGGTGACTGTGCTGCATGTGACAGTCAATGTTGTTGTGGTGAGTGCAGGTGTGGTGTCTGGGGTGCATCACTGGATGTCTGATGTTGTGGTGACTGCAACAATGGGGCCAGAAACAGTGAATGAAGGTGCAGTGCCTGTGAGTGTGCATGTAGAGGTGACAGACAGGGAGGCGGGAGATGTGGACACACTGAGGGAAGTGGATGTTCGTATGTGTGACTTTGTATGTTGGCTGTGTGTATGCCTGTGGTGGGAAGTATGGTGCTTGTGTTTCTCTGTGTGCTTCTTGTATGTTGAGGTGTGTGCATGGCTGTCAGAATGTGTGCTTAAGATGGGTGAAAGGAGTGGGGTGCTGGAAGGGGTGGAGGTGCTGGGAGGGGGATGGAAAGGCCAGGGACACTGGCTGCCATCAAAGAGGAGTCCAGAGCCTGAAAAGATCTCTGTAGGCCAGACATGGCACTGTGGATGCTATCCAGGTAGGTATTGGTCTGCTGCACCTGTGATGCTAGCCTATGGATGGCATTGACAATGGTTGTCTGCCCTACAGAGATGGTCCTAAGGAGGTCAATAGTCTCCTCCATGAGGGCAGCAGGGCTAACTGGGGCAGGGGATGAGGTGCCTGGGGTGAAGGAGACACCCACCCTTCTGGGTGAGCGGGCACTGGCAACTGGATGGGAAGCAACTGGGAGGGCGGTGATGGTATGGGGGTGGCGGATGATGACAATGAAGGGGTGGCTCCACTAGGGTCCGCCACCACCAGGGAGCTCCCACCGGAGGAGGTGTCAGGATCACTCCATTCAGTGGTATTTGCCTCCCCTGGTCCTCCCCTCGCCCTCCATCCCACTGATCCCCTTGGTGTCGTTCGACTCTGCCTCCTTGGAACCATGAGCCGCAGCATCCCTACTCGCTAGTGCCATTGCTCCCTCGCCAGATGATGCTGATGTACACAGACAACACATGAGAACAGAGGTGGGGAGACAAAACAGGAGAGACATTTCTAAATAGCTGAATTGAGGTATGTAGGAAAATAGCCTCTTTCTAGCATGGTTACCCCCGCTTTTGGCCTGTTTGTTAGTGTGTGTGTCAGTGTGTTTTGCCTGTCTCACTGGGATCCTGCTAGCCAGGACCCCAGTGCTCATAGTTTGTGGCCTAATGTGTATGCCTGTGTAGTGCGTGACTGTGTCGCTGAGGCTCTGCTAATCAGAACCTCAATGCTTATGCTCTCTCTGCTTTTAAATGTGTCACTGTAGGACAGTGACTACATTTACCAATTTCAATTGGCATACTGGACCCCCTTTATAAGTCCCTAGTATATGGTACATAGGTACCCAGGGCATTGGGGTTCCAGGAGATCCATATGGGCGGCAGCATTTCTTCTGCTACCCATAGGGAGCTCAGACAAACCCTTGCACAGGCCTGCAATTGCAGCCTGCGTGAAATAATGCACACCTTATTTCACAGCCATTTTCACTGCACTTATGTAACTTATAAGTCACCTATATGTTTAACCTTCATTTGCGGAAGGTTAGGTGCAAAGTTCAGGGCCATTTCCCCAGACTGTGCGAGTGTGGGGACGCCATTACACACACACACTACATATAGGTCAATACCTATATATAACTTCACAATGGTAACTCCGAATATGGCCATGTAGGATGTCTAAGATCATGGAATTGTCCCCCCATTCCAAATCTGGTATTGGGGAGACAATTCTATGCATCCTGGGGGCACCACCATGGGCCCCCAGAACTGCCAAACCAGCTCTCTGAGTCTTTCACTGCAGCTACAGCTGCTGCCACCTCACAGACAGGGTTCTGCCCTCCTGGGGTCTGTGCAGCCTAGTCCCAGGAAGGCAGAACAAAGCATTTCCTCTGAGAGCAGGGTGTTACACCCTTTCCCTTTGGAAATAGGTGTTACAGGCTGGGAAGGGGTAGCCTCCACAAGCCTCTGGAAATGCTTTGAAGGGCATAGATGGTGCCCTCCTTGCATAAACCAGTCTTCACTGGTTCAGGGACCCCTTCTTCACTGCTCTGGAAACGGGACAAAGGAAAGGGGAGTGACCACTCCCCTGTCCATCACCACCCCAGGGGTGGTGCCCAGAGCTCCTCCAGTGTGTCCCAGACTTCAGCCATCTTGCTTTGCAAGGTGTGGGGGCACTTTGGAGGGCTCTGAGTGGCGAGTGCCAGCAGGTGATGTCAGAGACCCCTCATGATAGGTCCATACCTGATAAAGTAGCCAATCCCCCACTCTGGGCTACTTAGGATCTCTCCTGTGGGTTCTCTTCAGATTCTGCTTGTAAGTTTCCTTCAGGAATCCTCTGCAACAACTTGAGACTCTTCTGACCTCTGATCAACCGCAGCCTGCTCCAAGAAACGCTGTAACTGCAACAAAGTGTCTACAAGATACACTTTTCTTCAGCAACCTCAGCTCCAAGTCAGCAACTGCAACAGTTTCCATGGTGTGCATGCTCTGGGGACTCCCCGTCTTCATCCTGCACCAGAAGGACCAAAGAAATCTCCTGTGGAGTGACATAGTCACTCTCCTGCTCCAAGCAGGCACCTTCCAAGGTGACGACCGGTAACCTGGAACTCCTATCACGGTGAGGAGCGTGCTCCTAAGGACACAGAGGATAGACATCATTGACATAGACTGTCCTGAGGTCCTGCTGATGTAAATTGGAGGAGGTAAGACCTTGCCTTCCCTGAGAACGATGGTACCCCTGTAAATTGTGTCTTCTTCGCCTCCTGAGGCCTCTGTGCACTCTTTGGAAAATTCCTTTGTGCACAACCTGGCCCAGGTCCCCAGCACTCCACCCTGTGAAGCTCAACTCTCTGAGGTGTTCTCCGGAGACGTGAGACTTTCTTTTGTTGTGCTGCAGAAACCACGTTTTGCACCTCCTTTGAACCCAGATCCTGCAGCTTCTGGGGGTACTGGCTGGCATCCTTAGGGCTTTCTAAAGTGCTGAGGGACCCATCTTCCTCCTCACACAGAGTTGAGGTCCCTTGGTCCCTCCTGGGTCCATCCAGTGCCATTTTGATGAAAATTGCACTTTTGCCATAGCCAAGGTTTGTTGGTGCCTTTAAACACAAAATCTCATCTGCAACAATCTTCACGCCGTGGGACATATTTTGAATCATGCAGGAACCTGCTGGCATCTTCCTAGGGTGCATTTCTGCAGTCTTCAACTAACCAGGGACTCTTCTTTTGTACCCTCTTCTGGGTTGGCAGGGGCTCCTGTCCATCCTGGAACTTCTTACGGCTTCTGGGCTTGGTCACCTTCCTTTGCAGGTCTTCAGGTCCAATAATCCAGCAGTTGTTCTTTGCAGACTTGGTTGGGTGCTGTAAAATCCCCAAAATGAGGTAGAGTGTGTCCCAAGGCAAGTTGCAGAACTTTACTCCTGCATTTCTGGGCTCTGGGGAGGGGTAATTTACTTACCTTTACTGTATTCTTCCTCTCCCAGCAATTCTGCACACACTACACTTGTCTAGGTGGGAATTCGTGATTCACATTCCTCTTTTTTAGTATATGGTTTGTGTTGCCCCTAGACCTATTTTCTCCCATTGCATTCTATAGGATTTCCTACTGTTTGCATTGTTCTAGGACTATTTACTTGTCTAATTTTAGTGTCTAGTGTATATATTGTGTATAATACTTACCTCCAGAAGGAGTATTGTCTTTAAGATATATTTGGTACTGTGTCACCCAAATAAATACCTTTATTTTTGGTAACACTGAGTATTGTCTTTACTTCTGTATAGTTTAGTTCAGTTTTAATTTTATGGGTTTGTAAAGCACGTAGCTCCCCTAGGGCATCCCAGCGCTAAAGGTACGTGACTCTCCTGGAGAAAAAAAAACCCAGAAAGATAGAAGACAAGTTAACTGCAGAAAAGGATAGTTTTCAACTTTTTCCTAAAAAGACGCTCCGATGGTTCATGACGAAGTTCGGAGGGTAGGGTGTTCCAAAGACGGGTAGCCTTGATAAAAAAAGAGTTACTTCCCCATGATCTCTTGACACAAGGTATGTAAATCTGCCGAGGATGATCCTGTATAAGTACTGTGTGACTATAAGTGGTTTTGCATGAACTTTGCATGTCTCCTAGTTCAACCTAAGCTGCTCTGATATAGCTACCTCTATCAGCCTAAGCTGCTAGAACACTACTACTTCACTAATAAGGGATAACTGGACCTGGTATAAGATGTAAGTACCCAAGGTACCCACTACAAATCAGGCCAGCCTCCTACAATGTACATAACTGGTTCACACATATTCCCACCCAACAAATATACCACCATCCAGCACCTACAGCTATACTCATGGCTATGCCCCTGACTATTGGCCACAACCCTGGTACACATCCATCTTCAACATCACAGAAGGACCTGAATAACTGCACACCTGTCCCTTATCATCTAACTGCCCATGGGGACCACCATGTCAAATGACATTTGTCAGAGTCCTTGTCACTGGACAGTTCCTGGGACCCTGAAAGGAGAAGCTGACAGCCTAAGAGGAAGAAATCCACGCACAGAACGCCGTGCGGGAAAAAGATTGACACAACTTCGATTTACGGCTGAAAAATCCACGCGCTGCCTGCGTTGCAGCTGAAAATCGACTCTCACCTGCAATGCGACTGGAAGATCGATGCATGGACCTGAAGAAACGATGCACAGCATCGCTGACAGAGACTGGTGAGATCTTAACCCCTGCTGCATGGTTTTCGGATCATCGTGCAGCTGGATTTCCGATGCAAGCACTGCTGGGCATGTAAACACAATGCAAGGCCTGCCCGGACCCAAGAGTGCTGACCGGATTGATGCATCGCTCTCCTGCAGAGAGAAGAAACAACGCGGCCGACCCAACGAAAGGAGAAATGACGCAAGGTCTCGCTCGTGAGGGAAATCAATGCATCGCAAGCCCTTTTTGACGCACACTCGCCTGTGCGGGGTTATTTTTGATGCACCCAAGGTACAGTTTCACGCTAACAGCGTTAGTGTGTGTTTAAAACTACATGAAGACTCTTTTTGCTTTTTAATTGACAACTTGACTTGTGTATCATGGATTTTTTTTTCTTTTTTTTTTTCTGTTAAGTTAAATATTTCCTATTTTTCTAAACCTGTATTGTGTCATTGTGTAGTGATTTCTTTAAGTTACTGTGTGTGTTGGTACAAATACTTTACACCTAGCACTCTGAAGTTAAGCCTACTGCTCGTGCCAAGCTACCAAGGGGGTAAGCAGGGGTTAGCTGAGGATGATTCTCTTTTACCCTGACTAGAGTGAGGGTCCTTGCTTGGATAGGGGGTGACCTGACTGCCAACCAAAGACCCCATTTCTAACAATGGTGATCAGCGGATGGGATTGGATTTGTATTTGTACTTGACATACATTAATTAAGTGTACACTACTGTTTGAGTTCAGACCACTACATGACCACATATTACTTGTCTTGTGATTTTTTCTTTTCTCTTTGGTTCTTCTTTTTGTACTACTTCTTGCCAGTCCGTGGATTGACTGTTTTGAAACTTCATTTGGGAACTTGTTTTTCTGCCTTTGGAACTTGGATAAGTGGACTGGGCCATCTGAGAGGTGGAGCGCAATAGTGAAGTCCCCTACCTGGTGGACTTGCAGTCTCCAAGGAACCCTTTAAGGGCCCTGCATGTCAACTGTCTCAAACCTCACTTTCAATGGACTGAACTGTCCATGCTACTTGCGACAGATGATGGGGTGGAGGAGGAGAGTGAGCCTCTTCCTGACCTCCTGTCTGCAGGAGAAAAAGATAGGTCTGTGGAGGGAGTGATCCTCTCCCCCTACCTGACTGAAGAGCAGCAGAGTGACTGTCACCAAATGTTGGGACAGTTCGCCTCACTGTTTTCCTTGAACCCAGGAGTCACACACTTGTA
This sequence comes from Pleurodeles waltl, assembly GCF_031143425.1. Taxonomy (NCBI): domain Eukaryota; kingdom Metazoa; phylum Chordata; class Amphibia; order Caudata; family Salamandridae; genus Pleurodeles; species Pleurodeles waltl. The sequence continues at coordinate 1,444,980,399 of NC_090444.1, read as the reverse complement.
CACCCATTAAGCAAAAAAGTTACAGGGTGAATGACAGGGTCAGGGCATGCATTAAGGATGAAGGGCCAGATGTAGCAAAGGTTTTTCCCCATTCTGTGTCTATGGGAAAAAGTGTTTCTACATATGGCCTGAAGTATACAAAATGCTTACCCTAGCGGTTATTGAGAAATCCAGAAGTCCTTGGGCCAGCCCACTGGTATTGGTCCCAAAGGCTGCTGCACCACGTGGTACTCCAGAACTCTGGTTCTGTGTCGACTACCGGGGACTCAATGCGGTTAGCAAGACTGACGCACACCCCATCCCCTGAGCTATTATGCTCATTGACCGTTTGGGAGCTGGCAAGTACCACAGTACGTTTGACTTAATATCTGGGTACTGGCAGATTGCCTTAACTGATGGGGCCAAGGAGAGGTCAGCACTTCCTACCCCAGATGGACATTTTCAATTTAAAGTCATGCCATTTGGGATGAAGAATGGCCCTGCCAGCTTTCTGAACTTGGTCAAACAGGTGTTGGCTGGGCTGGATGAGTTCAGTGCCGCCGACCTGGATGACATTGCTATGTTTAGATCGACACTGACAACTTTAACAGTCCCCTGAACCAGTCCTGTCAATTGTGAATGCCCATAGTTGCCGCAAACATCAGCCAATGTCATCAACATTAGGAGCTACACAGCTCTAAGGTCACACCCATGCTGCATATGCCAGGGTCCATCCTGTGCCTGGGTCACAATGCAACATCCCAAATGTCATACTGCTCAGACAACAGCATTGAGGGGGAGGACACATGTAACTGGTCACTGAAATACACCTGCACAGTCAGAGGAGGAAATAGGACACTGCTATGACTATCAGGGCAATCCAATGTACCACACATTCTTCAACATCAGCTGTACACATTACCAATGCTGACATCCATATTGTGCCATAACAGTGCTATGCATAGTATACGCTACATTTCAACTACACATAAGTGGATGTGAAAGATCAGAGACTGGGGCAGGTCTAGACTGTTAAGTGTGCTGCTAGTGCCATCAGAGCACCCACAGCACCCACAGCCAGTGAAAGGTCTCACCATGAGAATGGATGTAGACGGAGGGTTGAGTAGGACAAGAAGGTGGCAAATTACTGTTTGGCCAAAACCAACACCTAGAGGAGAAGATGCTGACAAGTCAAATAACTTACCACAATACATGTGACGTGCAGGTGGGGCATAGGCCTGGGAGAATGCCCATCTGAAAGACTGGAGCAATGAACAGGAAACAAGTTATAATGTGAAAATCATCACAAGGCAGGCATGTCACATCACCAATGCCACAACACAGACACACTATTTCACTGCAGAGGACGATGGATCTCCTGTGGATATACCCGTCCAGGACTACCCTGATGACATGGATGACGAGCTGACAAACATCAGCCACCAGACCCTCCAAGATGTCCTTGGAACCCTCCAGACCCCACCTTCAGTCACAAGGAGGAGCACAGAACAAGCAGCCATCACAGAGGACCCACCCACCACCACAATTGTAAGACCTGGCAGCTCCAATACAGCTGACCAATGTAGTCGGAGTACAGCGGGAGCTGGCCAAGGAGGTGCGGGTGGGGATGCAAAATATGGCAGCCAGCCTAGAGGGGATGCGTTTGTGCATGATGTCAACTGAAGAGCAGGCAGCAGCTATGCAAGGGCGAACAATAATTCCATGGTGATGTGCTTTTCATTCATTCTCTCTAGTCTTTCTAGTAATTGATCAAATATAGGGTTCGCAGGCAGTCTACAAAAATTCTTCATAATTAGGAGCCATAAAATTCAATATTCTTTCCATTGCCAGTACGTTCCGTTCTAAATTCTAAAATACAAAAATACAGTGTGCCTCTTTTTTTCTTCCAACATAAAGCTAAGGTGGTATTTGCTGGTCCTAGACAGCCCCACATTATTCGACAAACTGATTTTGTACTTTAGTTTTGCCACATGCAGTTTTAACAGACCAGGCTTGAGTAGATAGAATTGGACAGTCCAATATTGTATCCACGATTCTATTTAAATAAGGTTAAATATGAGGACAGTCCAACCAAATATATTTAAAACCCCTAGGTAAACCACAACCATGCAACACAGCACACTTCTGTGTGAGTAGAATGTAGCAAGCTAAGCGCTGTAGAGATACCAATCAAATATTTCTTTGTAGTGTGGTTTCCTACATGCATTGCTGTGGATGATATTTTGAGTGCCTTGCAAAAGGAATTTCCATTTGTTGTGTTCTACTTGAATTCCAAGCATATTATTCCAATGGGCCTTGAAGTGATAGTGAGACGGTGGGATGAATTTTGCAATAAATTATATAGCGTCGGAATGAGGCCCCTACTATCTCCTGTCATTTTCACACATTTTTAGATCTAGAAAAGTTAACTCAGCAGTTTTTTTTTTAATAGGTGTCTGCATGAGCCAATGTCAGAGTTGCATACAATATTGTTTGGTTTCATTTAGTTAGAAGAGCTTTTACATGCCTCAAACCGAAAAACTCTCGTGCAAAAAACATATCTGAAATGGAAAACAGTTTCCAAGTTTCCATTTATCAATGCAACCTGGCTCTAATGTATCTGTGAAGGCTATGTTCTGGCTTGTGGAAGCAAAGGGAGGAGTACATTTGTCAGGCTGTAGCTGCAGCAACAGTACCATATTTAGTGTTATATGTCAGGTGATTATATAAGAATTTGAGGGTCTTTGTGACTTTGGTTTCTGCATTAAGTCCCATATGGTATGTCCCACCATTGATTTGTTCATATGTTGCCAGTGTTTGTCGGTGTTGTTGAGTCACCAGTCGGCAATAACTCTGAGGATTGAAGCTCTGTAGGATGTCATAGATTCTGGGAGGGCTTAGCCTCTTATTCATCTAAGACATTGTTAGAAATGGGGTTCCTGGCTGGCTAGGGTAGACACCTAAGAGAGGCAGTAACAACCACTCTGGTTAAAGCAACAGAGCTGCACATCTAAGATAACCCATACTCACCTCCTTGGTAGCTTGGCACAAGCAGTAAGGCTTATCCAAGAGGCAATGTGCAAAGCGTTTGCACAACACTCACATGACTGACTAAATACACCACAGAGAAAACTCTACAACATGTTATACAAAAATAATCTGTATTGCATAAAACAGTGTTAGAACTGGCATCCTTGGCGTGGTCTCCCCTGTCTTTAGGCTTTTTCTTCTTATGTTTTTTTACTGTGTGCTGGGCTTTGTTTTTGCTGTTTCTGGTAATCTGGGCACTTTAGCACTGGTCTCTGGGCACTTTACCACTGTTGACCAGTGCTAAAGTACAAGTGCTTCCTGTATAAATTGTATGTGTAATTGGCTTTTCCATGATTGGCATATTTGATTTACTAGTAAGCCCCTCGTAAAGTGCACTAGAGGTGCCCAGGGCCTGTAAATCAAATGTTACTTGTCAGCCTGCAGCACTGATTGTGCTACCCACATGAGTAGCCCTGCAAACATGGCTCACACCTGCCACTGCAGTGTCTCTGTGTGCAGTTTTAACCTGCCAATTCGACCTGGCAAGTGTACCCACTTGCCAGACTTAACATTTCACTTTTTATACATGTAAGGCATCCCTAAGGTAGGCCCTAGGTAGCCCCATGGGCAGAGTGCGGTGTATGTTAAAGGTGGGGCATGTACTGGTGTGTATTCCCTGCCTGGATCAGATTGACAGTTGTGCTGTTTGTGAATCCCCTCTAGACAATGACATAAAGGGAGCTGGGGTGTAGCCTGCATATCCTGATGGGTCATCTGGGCTACAGGTGTGTGGAATGTAATAAAATATCTACTTGTCCATGGGACAGGTTGCTTCTTAAATTTACATGTCCTGTAAAAAAATCTACTTGTTTCTTTGGTGCCATGTGGTGCGGCAACAAATTATGGCAGCAATCTCATTATTTATATATATAGTCTCTTTGATTATGCCAGGGCTACTACTATAGTAAGGCGTGAATACTTGAAATTTCAACTCCTACTATAGCAATTTCCTTATTTTCAACCTCTCCACAGAGAAAGCAGTAACCAATAGTTCCAAGGCAGGAATGCTTTTGAGTCTGCAAACCTACTAACTTCCATGTTTTAAGAATTTCACCATCTCTTCTCTAATTTTTTCTCATAATGAGAAAGGTTGGAAATGTACTCCTGACAATGGCAGTGGCAGAAGTAGAAGTTCTTCCAGGGTTGGAAAAAAAGTGGTTGAAGGGACAGTGAACATGAAAACACTGAAAAGATTTTCACATGAGCAAATCTTTACATGCATATTTGCTAAGGCTAAAATACAGTTCACAAACATTTTTCTAGAAGTACGATTTCCTAGTCTACTTCTAAATGTTCCTGTGAATTCTTGAGAGCCACTTATCAAAGACATATACCATGGGTGCACTTTTGTGACTTTCTTTAAGAATTGGGTCCCTAATTAGGTCTGGCATTAACAAAGACATTTTGGCAGTCATTACAACCCTGGTGGATGGTGGAGAACCGGCGGTAAGACCGGCAACAGGCTGGCTGTCTTACCTTGGTGTTTTATGACCATGGCGGTTACCGCCATGGTCAACCGCCGGTTCTCCGACCCGCCCGCCAGGGCAGAGACGACCGCCGGGCTGGAGACCTGGGTCTCCAGCGCGGCGGCCATCAGTATACCGCCGGCGGTATTTGGATCCGGCTTACCGCCGTGGATTTCCAGCGGTTTCAACCGCCATGAAATCCATGGCGGTAAGCACTATCAGTGCCAGGGAATTCCTTCCCTGGCACTGATAGGGGTCTCCCCCACCCCTCACCCCCACCCCAACCCCGACTCCCTCCCCTACACCCCCCACCACCCCTGCCACCCCCCAAAGTTGGCAGGGCCCCCCCTCCCCACCCCGACCCCCAACATAACATTACTCACACTCACCCAACACGCATGCAGGCACCACCAACACACATACGCACACACCCCAACATACATGCCTACATCCACACACACAGTCTACAAAAATTGAATGAACGCAATGAAAATGAATGAAATGAAAAGCAATGAACAGGAAACAAGTTATAATGTGAAAATCATCACAAGGCAGGCATGTCACATCACCAATGCCACAACACAGACACACTATTTCACTGCAGAGGACGATGGATCTCCTGTGGATATACCCGTCCAGGACTACCCTGATGACATGGATGACGAGCTGACAAACATCAGCCACCAGACCCTCCAAGATGTCCTTGGAACCCTCCAGACCCCACCTTCAGTCACAAGGAGGAGCACAGAACAAGCAGCCATCACAGAGGACCCACCCACCACCACAATTGTAAGACCTGGCAGCTCCAATACAGCTGACCAATGTAGTCGGAGTACAGCGGGAGCTGGCCAAGGAGGTGCGGGTGGGGATGCAAAATATGGCAGCCAGCCTAGAGGGGATGCGTTTGTGCATGATGTCAACTCCACATCCACACACACAGTCAGACACGCATACCCACATTCAAACATACACGCAAACATCCATACAGACATACCCACAGCCATACACGCACTCATTCCCATACACACAACACCCCTGCAAGCATCGACGCACTCACACACCCCCTCTACATACACACACGCACACCCCCATGCATGCAAACAACACACAACACCCCTCCACCCCCCTCCCTCCAGGAGGGGACGGGAGCCATGGGGGCAGCTCTGCCGACACCACACCGCCAACAGAACACCGCCACGGCGAATCACAGGACGTGATTCGCTGGGCGGTGTTCTGTTGGCGTGGAGGTGGAGCAACCTCCACTTCCCCGCCGCCCGCAAATATGGCTGTTGGCAGCTCTCTGTCAGAATAACGACGGAGAGCAGCCAACAGTCATAATACACCGAGTGGCAAACCGCCTGCACAGGCGGTCTTCCGCACGGCGGTCCCTCAGCGGTCTTGCAAAAAGACCGCCGAGGTCGTAATGACCCCCTTTGTTTTTATTAAACTGCTATTTCTCTCTTTACCAATTGCCTGAATTTACTGTGAGTGATTGCATTCTGCTACTCTACAAGGAGCATATTGGCACACAAAGTAGTTTTGTTCAGTGCCAGGAACTACTGTGGCAGTCAGTGGTATAACAAAAATGGAGGGGACCCCCCTTCAAAAAACATGGATAGCCCCCTCCCTCCAGACTCACTCAGGGCAGGTGCTGTGCTGAGGGGGTGCTGCAGGCCTTTGTTATGTTTGTTTCTTTTTGCCTGTGTTTGTTACAATGGTGAGGGCCTGGCAGCTCCCACAACAATGAAGTGTTAAAAACGCAATGTCAAAACATGACACGGATTGACAAAACCAAAAGACTCACAAAAAATGTCATATTGGTTGGCTTTGCCAGTGCTTGTTTATTTTCATGCCTCCCATAATTTTGTTGAAAATAGTTACACTGATTTTCCAGAAGGAATATTTTTTGGGGAAAATACTAGCATGCATCAACACATTTTACTAAATGATGCTTCAAAGAAATAGCACCTAAAATTACATAGTTGCAAAACTTTTTATTCCTACTTGCGTTTTTTTGGGAACAATTTATTCTGAAAGCAAAAAGTCATCACTCTTGCTTACAAGCTTCTGCAAACATTTGCATCTAGTCAGAGACCACTCTGGGAGCATTATACTCAGCCTCATATTGTTAAAAATTTCAAACGTGTGTAAATTTTTCTTTTTTTTACTGGAACCACTGTCAGTGTGACCTTAAAACGTTTATTTACAGCACTCACCCTAATGATGAAGGCTTTTCACTAATGAACCATAAATACAAGTTCAAACAGCATTAACTTATGGACACACTAATTACCTCAACCACAGACAGTTCCATCCTCTGTAAACTAGCAGCCAAAGGGTTTGTGCTGCAAGGGGCTGTGCCTACTTTTCCCAAGGACAAAATAAACATGAAAACTTGGGGCTCTTGACCACAAACAATATGTCTCAGCAGTCAAGCAATAGGAATTCCACATCCCTGGGGCTAGACTGGAGGGAGGAGTGGTCACTTACACTTATTGTGAGTCTGGAGCTGGGCAAGGCAGAATCTTGTGAACAACAGAGACTTTCCTTTGAGGTTTGCCTACTTCAAGGCAGAAAGGGGTGTAGTAGTGGACCAAAACCCCCAGATTTTCAGATTACTTCTGGAGTCAAGAGGTACTCTGCCAAGGAGAAGAGTTGCAAGAGGAGTACTGACCCTTTGCCAGTGACTGTGCTTTGTTGGGTTGGCTTGCAGTTCCTGCTTCTGTCTGGAAGAGGACACAAATGGAACTTTGTGGTATATTCCTGCTTGTGAAGTGTATACAAGGGCTTGGACTGAGCTTGCCTCCTGTTTTGAAGTCTCGGGCCATCAGAGAATTCCTTTACCTGCACCTGGTCTCTTGCCCTGCCAAATGTTGCACTATTCAGTCCCTGGGTCCTTGAAAGGTGAAGCTGGTAGAACAACGCTGAAATCCATGCACAGGACGCCATGCAGGGAACATTTTGATTCACCACCTGCAATGCGGCTGTAAAAATGATACGCCACCCGCCTAAGTGGCTGAAATTGATGCACCACCTGCATCGCAGCTGGAAAATCAACGCATCCCCTGCATCGCAGCTGGAGAAACGGTGCAGCACCCACTTGCGGCTGCTGAAAATGTTGCAAACCCCATGCAGTGCGGTTTTCCATTGCAGTGCGGCCTGATTTCTCACACATCATCACTGGGCATCAAAAATCAACGTAAACCTGCGCGGACCTGAGGTGCCTCATCTGGAAAATGACACACGGCCTCACTTGCGAGTGACACATTGCTGACTTTTTCAATGCACACTCACCCGGGGGGCTTTATTTTTGTCCCAGCCCGGGATGACCACTCATTATGCAGATGTACTCCTGGTACACCCACACCTTCGATGTGTGATGGCTGTCTAGAAAATATGCACAAAGCCCAGCTGTCACTCTACCCCGGACATGGATTGGACTCAAGCTGCAAAAGCACCAGAGTTATAAGCACAGAGAAATGCCCAGTTTCTATAAATGTAGGGCCATATTTATACTTTTTGACGCAAAACTGCGCTAACGCAGTTTTGCGCCCAAAAAATTAGCGCCGGCTAACGCCATTCTGAAGCGCCATGCGGGCGCCGTATTTATTCAATGACGTTAGCCGGCGTTAGCCGCCGGTGCTGTCTGGTGTGCGTTAAAAAAAACGACGTACACCAGGCAGCGCCGGCGTAGGGGGAAAATGGAGTATGGGCGTCCACAAATGGTGCAAGTCAGGCTGAGACAATTTTTGCGCCTCAACCCGATTTGCGCCATTTTTTTACGACGCCCAACCCCATTGAAATGACTCCTGTCTTAGCAAAGACAGGAGTCATGCCCCCTTGCCCAATGGCCATGCCCAGGGGACTTCTGTCCCCTGGGCATGGTCATTGGGCATAGTGGCATGTAGGGGGGCACAAATCAGGCCCCCCATGCCACAAATTTCTTTAAAAAAAAATACTTACCTGAACTTACCTTAATGTCCCTGGGGTGGGTCCCTCCATCCTTGGGTGTCCTCCTGGGGTGGGCAAGGGTGGCAGGGGGTGTCCCTGGGGGCAGGGGAGGGCACCTCTGGGCTCATTCTGAGCCCACAGGTCCCTTAACGCCTGCCCTGACCCAGGCGTTAAAATCCAGCGCTAATGCAGGTTTTTTAGACCCACCCACTCCCGGGCGTCATTTTTGCCCGGGAGTATAAATACGACGCATATGCATCGGAGTCATTTTTTAAGACGGGAACGCCTACCTTGCATATCATTAACGCAAGGAAGGTGTTCACGCAAACAAATGATGCTAACTCCATGAACTTTGGCGCTGGACGCGTCTAACGCCAAAGTATAAATATGGAGTTAGTCTTGCGTCGAATTTGCGTCGAAAAAAACTACGCAAATTTGGCGCAAACGGAGTATAAATATGCCCCGTAATTTCTACAGTGGTAATAAAAAATCCAGCTAATTCAGTAAGCAGCATTTCTCACTACAATTCCATTCATACCAAACATGCCCACACTACCCCACATAGGTCAGACAACACAACTTGGCCATAAGAAAAGGCATTTCCTTTGCTATCCTACGAGAGGCAGCTCTCATCGCAGTGAGAAACCAAATAGGCTGTCACTGGCTGACAGGCCACACAACAAGGCACATGTCCTACCTCTTAACTTCACAACACCTTGTCCTACAGCCAACAAAAAGAAGTCATAAAAATAGGTGATAGAAGGCAAAATGTTTGGGGATGAGCCTGAAATAAGGGCCAGGTCCAACAGAGATCATAGTTGCTTGCAGGATAATCTCGCTTCCCTACCCTGCCATAGTCATTTTTTCACAATTTGCCTGATGCCCATGGAGAATTCCTTGCAAGTTAGGACTGGGAGTGCTTGGAACGGACACAGTACCATTGACAGTATATTCATTTGTGTGACACTGTTTCTGCCTAGCCAGGATACACACAGGGGTGACCAATTGCGTCATTTATGGCACAGAATATTTAAAAAATGAGAAGAATTACCTTTGTATAGATCATCAGGTTTTGGAGTTATTTGGGTACGCAAGTACTTCAGTGATGTATTTGTTCATCTAAATGGTGTCAGAACAATTAACCCAGCTTGAGGAAGCATGAGGTTCAGGATTTCTGATTTTGCAAGATTTGGCTTGAATCCAGCCACCCCCTCAAATTCACTAGGGCCCTGATTCACAAAGGTACACTTACCTTTTCTGTAAGTTTACAATTTTTTGTGATTCACACACTGAGTTTAATTTTACAACGGCCTTCCCTTTTTTTAAATTGTGCTGTTCTCCGCCTTGACTGAGTCCCCACAGTAGTAAAATTACTATTAGTTAAATTAAATTTGTAGGGCCATATTTACCAACATTTTGTGTCATGGTTGGCCCACTTTTGTGGCACATCCATGACACAAAATGCTAGTAGATATTTACAGATCCATCCATGGATTTCACTCAATCCCAGAGTTACAAAGGTTTGAAAACCTGGGATTCCTTAAAAACACTATGCCTACCAGAGGATTGTGTAACAAGGAGAATTTCGTTATTTCCTCTGCAGCACACATAGAGAGGAAAATGTCTCAAGAAATTGCTTTTACGCTGGAAGGTATCCCTTCCTGCACAAAAGCAATTCTCCTTGCAATACAGGGTAACTTGCACCATGGTGAATGGGTGCCTGCGTTGGCGCTAGCCTGTCTGAAGTGCGCCAGCACAATGAGAGACAATAAATGCTCCATATCTTTGAAAATATGGGGCATTTCTGCTTTCTCTCTTTCACATGGCACTGCAACTTTGCTTGCTCCCCTGCATTGCCTGAAAATGTACTGAATATGCCTCGTAGTTTGCAAATACCAAAACATAGTAAACTTATACAGAAGTGTAACTTTACCTTTGTGAATCGGGCCCTCGGTGTTTGGTTCATTTTCATCATTGAAATGTGTAGTAATGCTGAGATGAGGAGAATATTGTCAGTAAATATTGAGATCTTGCATTCCAGCTGCTAAAAGGGAATGCCGTTGATTTCCCCTTATCCCCCTTTATTCATGCAGATAGAGGCTCAATACAAAGGGAAGTTGGGAAGGAGAGAATCCCTGTTTCATGCCCCTGTCAAGAAGAAACGGTATTGGCACTCTGCCATTATTCATGATTACTGATGTAAATGTTTACTAACTGGCCTTGCCATGGTGATATAAACAAAGTCAAATTTGAATTTCTGGAGAGTTTTGACTAGGAATGATTGTTTCACCCATCAAAGTTTTTTTCTACATCAAAAGACATAAGTACTGATATATATTTCCTTTCTTCGCTTTCTCAACCAGGGGGGTGACCCCAGTTAGGTTTTCATGATTTTGCCTGCCCTTGATAAATCCCGACTAGTCAGGGTGTGTCAGATCAAGGGGCAGTAATCCCAGATTGTATTGAAGCTTATGCTATAATTAAGTCTCCCACAGCAAAATTCTTTAGTTTACTAAAGTAAGAGACAAGAAAGCAGCCTTTGCTTGAGTTTGGGGTGTATAATGTACCCACTGTTATCTATTTGCCAGGTAATTTCCCCAACACAATAACATAGCAGATTTGCAACCACTGGCTTTAAAACACTACGACCTGTGAAAAAGTATTGTAACCTGTTGTGTTTCATTATGGTAAAAGATCAAAATGTCAAAGGATTTAGTTAATGCTTAATTCAATATTCATCATTTTTGAGTCTGTGTGTTTGTTGCAGTGCAATGCTCTCAGATCATGCCTATCGGATATACTGCGCCAATTCAGAGCTTTTGTTTAGTGAGTTAAGCCCTTTCACATTAACAGAGGTAATTCATCCTTTTTTAAGTAGGGAACATGTTTTATACTGGACAGTTATTTATGATATTTACCTTTGAGATAGCATGCCATAGTATGATATTTTTACAGTTTTATAAAGCGCTAACTCAGCCTACATGGCAGCCTTCAGGCCATCAAAAGCGGTCTGGCAAGCCTCAGTCCAGATCACCTTCCTGGGATGCTTCTTTGAAGTCAACTCAGTCAAGGGGGCAACAACGGTACCATATCCCTTGACAAACCTCATGTAGTATCCTGTGAGACCTAGAAGGCTCTCACTTCAGTCTGGGTCTTGGGGGGCTCCCAAGCCAGAATTGTATCAATTTTTGGCCGTAGGGGTGCCACCTGGCCACTTCCTACCTGGTGTCCCAAATACACCACAAAACCCTGCCCTATTTGGAACTTGCTTGCCTTAACAGTGAGGCCTGCCTTTTGCAGGGCCTCTAACACTCTTCAGAGGTGTTGCAAGTGTTCCTCCCATGTGGAACTAAACATAGCAATGTCATCCAAGTAGGTGGCACTGAACTCATCCAACCCAGCCAACACCTGGTTGACCAACTTCTGTAAGGCGGCAGGGGCATTCTTCATCCCAAATAGCATGACTTTAAATTGAAAGTGTCCATCTGGGGCAGAAAATGCTGACCTCTCCTTGGCACCCTAAGTTAAGTAAATCTGCCAGTACCCAGATGTTAAGTCAAACGTATTGAGGTACTTGGTAGCTCCTAACCGGTCAATGAGCTCATTAGCTTGGGGGATGGGCTGTGCGTCAGTCTCGCTGACCGCATTGAGTCCCCAGTAGTCCACACAGAATGTGAGTTCTGGATTGGCACCAGGTGCAGCAGCCATTGGGACCAATACCACTGGGCTGGCCCAAGGACTGCTAGAGTGCTCAATAACCCCTAGGGTAATAATTTTGGATACTTCATCCTTAATGCATGCCCTGACCCTGTCAGTCACCCTGTACACTTTTTGTTTAATGGGTGTACTGTCCCTAGTGTCCACTTCATGTGTGCACAAGTGTGTGACTCCTGGGATCAGGGAAAACAGTGAGGCAAACTGTCCCAACACGTGGCACCAGTCACCTTGCTGCTCCTCAGTCAATGACCCATCTTTTTCTCCTGCAGACAGGAGGTCAGGAAGAGGCTCACTCTCCTCCTCCACCCCATCATCTGTTGGAAGGAGCATGGCACTACAGTCCGCTGAAAGTGAGGTTTGAGGCGGTTGACATGTAGGACCCTTAAAGGGTTCCCTGGAGATTCCAAGTCCACCAGGTAGGTGACTTCACTCTTGTGCTCCACCACCTCAAATGGCCCAGTCCACTTATCCTGGAGCAACCTAGGCTCCACTGGCGCCATCCCCCATATTTTCTGACCAGGTTGAAACTCGACCAGAGTGGCATTCTGGTCATACGACCATTTCATATGCTCTTGCCTTACTTCTAGGTTCTCCTGAGCAAGAGTCCTGAAGCAGGCAGTCTGGTTTCTCAAAGCCGGCATGTAGCTAAATACATTTTAGGGGGGGTTACTAGTATCTTTCTCCAAAGCTTCCTTCACCAGACTCAAAGGTCCCCGCACAGGGTGGCCATATATGAGCTCAAAGGGACTAAACCCAAGTCCCTTTTGAGGCACCTCCCTGTAAGCAAACAGTGTGCATGGTAAGAGGACGTCCCACTTCCTCCTCAAGGGCTCTGACAGGCCCTGGATCATGCCTTTCAAGGTGTGCTTGAATCTCTCAACCAGACAATTACTTTAGGGGTGGTGAGATGTGGTGAACTTGTAGGTCACCCCACACAATTTCCACAGAAACTTCATATACATGGATAGGAAGTTGGTACCCCTATCAGATACCACTTCCTTGGGGAACCCCATGTGGGTAAAATCCCCATCAGTGCATGGCCCACCACAGGGGAAGTGACTGACCTCAGAGGAATGGCTTCTGGGTACCGGGTGGCATGGTCCACCAAGACCAGGATGAACCTGTTGCCCAAGGATGACTTGGGGTCCAGAGGCCCCAAAATGTCAATACCTACTCTCTCAAAGGGAGTACTAACCACAGGTAAAGGTTAGAGAGGAGCCTTACATTTCCCCCTACTCTTGCCACTTGCCTGGCAAGTTGGGCAAGACCTAGTGTGCAACAGAATGCTTGCTCATCTAGGGGCCAATACAAGTGGGAGACAAGCCTCTTATAGGTCTTGTCCTGCCCCAGATGTCCTGCCAAAGGCACATCATGAGCCAACCCAAGTAGGAAGGCCCTGAAGCACTGGACTACCACCAGCATACGAGCTGACCCAGGCTCAGGAACCTTAGGCTCACTATGCAGGATGCCATCCTCCCAATAGATCAGGTGAGTACCGGGCTCCTCGCCAGCCGCCTGGGCTGCAGCCTGCTGCCGCAGTCCCTCTAGAGTAGGGCAAGTTTTCTGTGCTTCACAGAATGCCTCCCTGGTGGGTCTCCCTTCCTGCTGCCACTGCGCCTGCTCAGGGACCTCCCCCAGTTCAGCCACCTGTTCCCCTGTAGGCTCTGGGCGTCACCATCAGGCTCTGCCTCCTCCCGGACCGTAGGAACTTCTGGGGATGGTTTCCCGCTCCCCCTGTCCTTCCTCTTCTTGGTGGTCCCCTAGGCCACTGTTTCAGGCCCCAGGGGCTCTTGACTACCCTGACGGGCTGCCATTGACCAAGTGGATATGCATACTCACACAGGCAGGCCCAACATCTCCAAGTGCAACCTGTGTTCCACCTCCTTCCAAGGGGAATCCTCCAGGTCATTGCCTAGCAAACAATCAACAGGCATGGTTGGACTCACAGCCACTTTCCAGGAACCTGAGACCCCCCATTCAAAGGGAACCTGCGCCACTCTGCACAGGTGCTCTGAGTTGTCCACTGCAACTACTTGGTGAAATACCCAGGGATCAATCTGTTCTTCAGACACCAGTTGACTCCTCACTGTAGTCACACTGGCTCCTGTGTCTCTTAGAGCCTCCACGCTCTGTCCATTGATGGTCACCCACTGCCTGTACTTCTTAGTGTTCTCAGGCATGAGGGTTCTCTGCACCATCTCACTGTCCCCTAGTGAGACAAGGATCATCTCAGCTGCCTCACACCTGCTTGGAACCAACTCCTCCGTAAGCGCTACACTGGCCAAACCCTGGGACGGCGCACCAGTGGGTGCTGGTGTACTTTTGGGGCATTTGGGGTCCCCCCTCATATGACCCACCTGGTCACATGCATAGCACTTACGTGGGGGACCACCAGCCACTGGCTACCCTTTGGACAACCATGGCTTCTTCTCACTGGGGGGTTGGGAATCCTTACCCTGGGAATCAGTTTGGGGACCTTTAGAGAACTCCCCCTGTTTACCCTTACCCCCCTTTCTTCTGAGAGGGACCATGCCCACCCTAGGCATGGTCTCCCCATACCTCTTTTGGACCCTGGTGCTCTCCCAGCGGTCCGCTTCCTGTGCAAGCTTCCTGGGATCAGTCAGCTTGCTGTCTATCAGGTGTTGGTGCAGCTCTGGAAAACATAAACTGTACAAGTACTCCCAAGCAATCAGATTGTAAAGCCCCCCATAACTAGTTACCTTACTGACCTTCACATAACCATCCAGTGACCTGCAATACGAATCAGCACATTCCAACCAATTTGGAATTCCTTCTTCTTGTAGGACCTAAACATATCCTTGTACTGCTCAGGGGTGAGACCATACCTTGTGAGTAGGGCATCCTTCATGATAGTGTAGGTGAGATTCTGAGCATCCCCTAAGGCTGTCAGTGTATCCCTCCCCTCTACCTCAAAGTGCTTCCACAGGCCCACTCCCAATGTGCTTCGGGGACCAGATTCCTGTGGAGATCAGACTCACACCCCTTAAACCACAATTTTGTGTCCCTCTTATAATCCTTTACTAGGTCTTTTGGGATGTGTACCCTTCTTTCAGGCTGCACTGTACCATTGCTGCCACCAGCTCTACTGGACTGGCTCCTATGTTCTAACTCCTTTAAGCTAAGTTCATGATCCAGCAGTATCTTCCTTTCCTCAGTGGCCAACCTTCTGTCCTCACGTTCCATCTCCCTCTTGAGCCTTTCCAGCTCCAATTGGTACTTTCTCTCTCCCTGTCTGTCCCGTAACTCTTCAGGGGTCAGACCCTTAGAGGACACACTGCTACCTGCCTTAGTGACTCTCTCCTTAGGCAGATCAGGCCCCCCAATGCATCATTGTGAGTGACTTGCACTTCCTCTTCCCCTTCCTGCTCAACCTCTGTGTGCCCGTCAGCTTGTTTGGCTGTCACCCAGGCCCTCAGTGCCTTTTGCAGCTCCTCCTTCTTGGATGAGCTCTTAATGGAACAGGCCAAATCCTTGCAGAATTGCTTCAACTGAGCTACTGTGTAGCTCTCTACTTTCTCTATGTCAAAGGCAACTCCAGCTGATGCATCTCCAGATTGAGACATGATGAAGATTTAAAAACAAGTGCAAAGTTCCAAAAGCAGAAAAACGAGTTCCCATTGAAGTTTTAAAAAAAAGTCAGTCAAGGGATTAGTGAGAAATAGAACAAAAGAAGTCCCAACGAGAAAAGCAAAAACCACAAGGCAAGTAGTATGTGGTCAAATAGTGGTCTGAACTCAAAACAGTAGTGTACACTTAATTACTGTACGTCAAGTACAAATACAAGTCCAATCCTATCCGCTGATCACCAGTGTTAGAAGTGGGGTCTTTGGTTGGCAGTCAGGTTGTCCCCTGTCCAAGCAAGGACCCCCACTCTAGTCAAGCTAAAAAAGAGAATCACCCTCAGCTAACCCCTGCTTACTCCCCTGGTAGCTTGGCAAGAGCAGTAGGCTTAACTTCAGATTGCTAGGTGTAAAGTATTTGTACCAACACACACAGTAACGTAATGAAAACACTACAAAATGACACAACACAGGTTTAGAAAAATAGAGAATATTTATCTAAACAAAACAAGACCAAAACAACAAAAATCCACAATACATAGGTCAAGTTATCAATTAAAAAGCAAAAAGAGTCTTCATGTAGTATTAAACACACACTAATACTGTTAGCATGAAAATATACCTTGGGTGCATCAAAAATGGTTTGCGATGCGTCAATTTCACTCACTCATGAGACCTCACATCGTTTCTCCTTTCGTCGGGTCAGGCGCATCGTTTCTTTTCTCTGCAGGAGAGCGCTACGTCGATCCGGTCAGCATTCTCGCGTCTGGGCAGGTCTTTTTATTGTTTTTACATGCCCAGCGGTGTTTGCGTCAGACATCCAGCTGAACGATGATCTGAAAACCATGCAGCGCGGGTTGAGATCTCACCAGCTTTCATCAGCGATGCTGTTCATCATTTCTCCAGCTGCGCAAGTCGATCTTCCAGTCACGTTGCAGGCGAGCATCAATTTCCAGCCACAAAGCCGGTAGCGCATTGACTTCTCAGACGTAGATCGGAGTTGCATCAATCGTTTCCCAGCACGACGTTCTGTGCATGGATTTCTTCTTCTTAGGCTGAAAGCTTCTCCTTTCAGGGTCCTCGGACCTGGATGGGCACCACATGGCAGAGTAGGAGTCTCTACAGAGACTCCAGGCACTGGCAGAGAGAAGTCTTTGCTGTCCCTGAGACTTCAAACAACAAGAGGCAGGCTCTAAATCAAGCCCTTGGAGATCTTCACAAGATGGAAGGCACACAAAGTCCAGTCTTTGCAATCTTACTCTGGCAGAAAGCAGCAACTGCAGGATAGCTCCACAAAGCACAGTCACAGGCAGGGCAGCTCTTCTTCCTCAGCTCTTCAGCTCTTCTCCAGGCAGAGGTTCCTCTTGATTTCCAGAAGTGTCCTTAAGTCTGTGGTTTTGGGTGCCCTTCTCATAACCAATTTCTTCTTTGAAGTAGGCCTACTTCAAAGCAAAGTCTCTGTGGAATGTGAAATCCTGCCTTGCCCAGGCCATGCCCCAGACACTCACAAGGAGGTTGGAGTCTGAATTGTGTGAGGGCAGGCACAGCCCTTTCAATTGTGAGTGACCACTCCTCCCCCCCTCCTAGCACAGATGGCTCATCAGGATATGCAGGCTATACTCCAGCTCCCTTTGTGTCACTGTCTAGTGTGAGGTGCAACCAGCCCAACTATCAAACTGACCCAGACAGAGAATCCACAAACAGGCAGATTCACAGAAATGGTATAAGCAAGAAAATGCTCACTTTCTAAAAGTGACATTTTCAAACACAATTTTAAAATCAACTTTACAAAAAGATGTATGATTAAATTGTGAGCTCAGAGACTCCAAACTCCCATGTCCATCCGCTGCCAAAGGTAATCTACACTTTAATCAGATTTAAATGTATCCCCCATGTTAACCTATGAGAGGGACAGGCCTTACAACAGTGAAAAATTAATTTAGCAATATTTCACTGTCAGGACATATAAAGCACCTTACTATGGGGGTGATTCTGACTATGGCGGATGGTGGAGGCCGTCCGCCATAGTACCGCCGCCAAATGACCGCACCGCGGTCAAAAGACCGCGGCGGCCATTCAGACATTTCCTCTGGGCCGGCGGGCGCTCTCCAAAAGAGCGCCCGCCGGCCCAGAGGAAATGCCCCTGCAACGAGGACGCCGGCTCAGAATTGAGCCGGCGTAGTTGCAGGGGTGCGACGGGTGCAGTTGCACCCGTCGCGTATTTCAGTGTCTGCAAGGCAGACACTGAAATACTTAGCGGGGCCCTCTTACGGGGGCCCCTGCCGTGCCCATGCCATTGGCATGGGCACGGCAGGGGCCCCCAGGGGCCCCGCGGCACCCCCTACCGCCATCCTGTTCATGGCGGGTTTCCCGCCATGAACAGGATGGCGGTAGGGGCTGTCAGAATCCTCATGGCGCTCCGCCGCCATGAAGGATTCCCCCGAGCAGCGGTAAGTCGGCGGGAGCCCGCCGACTTGCCGCTTCTGACCGCGGCTGAACCGCCGCGGTCAGAATGCTCGTGGGAGCACCGCCAGCCTGTTGGCGGTGCTCCCGTGGTCGGTGGCCCAATGACCCCCTATATGTCCTACCTTAACCATACACTGCACCTTACCCTTGGTGCTACCTAAGGCCTACCTTAGGGGTGTCTTACATGTAAGAAAAGGGAAGGTTTAGGTCTGGCAAGTGGGTACACTTGCCAAGTCGAATTTACAGTTAAAAGCGCACACACAGACACTGCAATGGCAGATCTGATACATGATTACAGGGCTACTTATGTGGGTGGCACAACCAGTGCTGCAGGCCCAGTAGTAGCATTTGATCTACATGCCCCTGGGCACTTCTAGTGCACTGTACTAGAGATTAATTAATAAATCAAATATGCCAATCATGGATAAGCCAATTACATACACATTTTGTAAAGGAGCACTTGCACTTTAGAACTGGTTAGCAGTGGTAAAGTGTCCAGAGTAACAAAAACAGCAAAATCAGAGTCCAGCATACATCAACAACCTGGGAAACAGGGGCAAAGAGTTAAGGGAGACCACGCCAAGGATGGAAAGTCTAACAAGCACCAGGTCACATTATCTTTTTTGAGATACGGGAAGATGAAGGCCCTCATTGCAACCCTGGAGGTCGGTGTTAAAGCTGCGGTAATACTGCAAACAGGCCGGCAGAAAAAAAAATGAGATTACGACCGTGGCGGAAACCGCCAACATAGACAGCCAATTTAACACTCTGACCGCCACGGCGGTACAAACAAACAGCACGGAGGACACCGTCAACAGACAGACGGAAGACAATGTACCGCCCAACCTATTACAACAGGCCTATCCACCACCTTTTCCGGGGCAGAACCAACGTGAACAAAAACACGGCGGAAACATTACACAGAAGGGAAAACACTCACCTCTCCACACCCCACGAGGAACCAGGACGCCATGGAGCCCAAATTGCAGATACTGCTGATGATGGTCTTCCTCCTCTTCTATCAGGAGCAGTAACGACGGTGGCGACGACCACGGTGAATACTACACCCACAACAGAGGGGAGGGGGCAGGGGGGAGGGAAAAGAGAGTGACACACACATGCAACACGCAACTCCCCCAGCCCCACCCCCACCCACAACACCATACACACAAATACATGCAGCAACAGTACACATACACCCCCACCCCCATCGGAAGAACGCAAGGACAAATGGAATTGATTTGAACAAATGACTCATGTGAAATCTCATTATCAAAGTTCAAAATCCAGTAAACGCAATTATGTACACCAACTACACAAGTCCGGATAGTGCACCAATCATTGTCCGTGGACCACTGGGCCCAAGATGCATGGGCCAAGCCCACATATGACACCTCACTGTAAACGGAGAGAACACTGCAGGGGCATCAGATCGAAATGAAAGAGGCACCTCAGGGGGAAGGGGAGGGGGGCACCTCCGCCAGATGAATGCACAACACCACTGCTGCACGAGGGGGCTCCATGCCCACTGCTTTATCCTGGGGAGTGCAAAGCCACAGTCTCTCAGGTCTCTCAACTGGGTGGTTTGCTACTTCTTTATCCTGGGGAGTGCAAAGCCACAGTCTCTCAAGTCTCGCATGTGGGTGATTTGCCAACTGCTTTATCCTGGGGAGTGCAAAGCCACAGTCTCTCAAGTCTCTCAAGTGGGTGGTTTGTCCACTGCTTTATCCTGGGGAGTGCAAAGCGACAGTCTCTCAAGTCTCTCAAGGGGTGGTTTTCCCACTGCTTTATCCTGGGGAGTGCAAAGCCACAGTCTCTCAAGTCTCTCAAGTGGGTGGTTTGCCCACTGCTTTATCCTGGGGAGTGCAAAGCCACAGTCTCTCTAGTGGAAAGCAGTCTCCACTGGTTCTGTAGGGGGCCTTGTGCCCAGAGTGCTTCATCCTGCCAAAGACTGGATTAGTGGATGCCTTTCTCCACTGGTTCTGGAGGGGGCTTGGTGCCCAGAGTGCTTCATCCTGCCACGGACTGATGTAGTGGATGCCTTTCTCCACTGGTTCTGGAGGGGGCTTGGTGCCCAGAGTGCTTCATCCTGCCAAGGACTGAGGTAGTGGAGGTGATACTCACTGGTTCTGGAGGGGGCCTTGTGCCCAGAGTGCTTCATCCTGCCAAGGACTGAGGTAGTGGATGCCTTTCTCCACTGGTTCTGGAGGGGGATTGGTGCCCAGAGTGTTTCAAGTGCAGTGTGGCCGGTACAATTCCCTCACCTGGGTGTGTGTGCCACAAGATTGCCGAGGTACAGGTAGCATGATACGCCATGGAGGATGCGACATACCCCACACTGCTGCAGCTTTGCATTCCACCTGCAGGTGACAACTGTGATGTCTGTAATGCTTCATGGAAGCTGCCCAGGGTCCAGGAACTCACCACCAGCCTTGGACGACAGACCACTGGGGATGGTAGGCATGTCTGCGGTGGTGCCACTGTCCGAGGACGTCGCGGGGCCGCTGGTGGTACTTGCAGCGGTGTCAGTCATGACAGTGCTTGCAACGGTGTCAGTCGTGGCGGTGCTGGCTACAGGGTCTTCTGGCGGTGGTGCTGGCAGTGGGGTCTGTGGTGGTGGTGCTGGCTGGGGGGTCTGTGGCAGTGGTGCTGGCTGCGGGGTCTGTGGCGACGGTGCTGGCTGCGGGGTCCATGGTGGCGGTGCTAGCGGTGGGGTCTGTGGTGGCGGGGCATGTGTCAGCACCTGCTGAGGGAGAAAGCTGGATGTCTCCTGCAGCCTCAGATGGCTAACCACCAGGGAAGAGGCTAGGGACTGTTGCAGCAGCTGTAGACGTGCTGGAGGCGGTGCAGGTGGCGGTGTTCGCTGCCGTAAAGGTTGGCATGGACTTGGACAGAAGGTGTGACACTGGTCCCTCAGTCTGTGCCACCATGCCTTCTCCTGAACTGCCCTTCATTTTTTGGCTCTTCCCCACCTTTGATGGTGGCGCTGTTGTCTTGCCACTATCCCCTTTCATTTTCGCTGACCCCCTTGGTGGCAGGTGTTTTCGGCTTCTCCCTCGGGGATGTGGGCAACTTTTTAACTTTGGCAGGTGGCGGAATGTCCTTGCCCGCGCTCCGTGGCACACTGGCATCCCTGATGGTTGGCACACTCCATGACCCCGCAGTTGCTGGCACCACTGTGCCTGGGGATGTAGTGGCTGAGGTGCTGGGCTGGGACCTGGAAAGCCTGGCCCTAGGGGAAGGACGGGGGGAGGTGTAGGGAAGAGGTCAATGTAAGCCAGGAAAAGTTTTTTAGACACAATGGGATGGGTAGATGGAGGGGGTTTGGGAGTGGAGGAAGAGGTGGTGGTTGTAGGAGGTGTACGTCTGCTGAATTTGGGTGAAGGTGCATTGGCTGGAGGCTGTTGTGAGGTGGATGGCTGTTGGGTGGGTGTGTGCCTGCATTTGTGTACTTTGGGAGGACGGCTCACTGACACACTGGGAGAGGACACTTGGGATGTGTGAATGGTAGTGGGGGTGGTGAGTGCACGTGAGCGGTGTGTGGTGATGGGCGTGCTGGTGATGGAGGTAGTGGCTGAGGATGTACTGCATGCAGGTGTGAGTGGAGATGAGACTGGGAGGGAGACATGGAGGAGGGGGATGCAGTGATGGAAGTGGATGTTGGTAAGTGTGCATGGGTATGGTGCTTGTGTGAGTGCCTGTGGGATGTGTGGTGCTTATGTTTGCCATGTCCACTCTTGTGTGTTGATGTGTGTGCATGCTGGTCTGATGATGTGCTTGGGATAGGCTGAGGTACAGGGGATTGGGTCTGAGTGGAGAAGGTTGGAGGGGGGAGGCTGGACACAGGGACAATGGCTGCCATCAGTGCCGAGGCCAGAGCCTGAAATGCTTTCTGTTGGGCTGCCTGGCCAGAATGAATGCCCTCCAGGTATGCATTTGTTTGTTGAAAATGCCTCTCAACGCCCTGGATGGCATTCAGAATGGTAGACTGCCCAACAGTGAGGGATCTCAGGAGGTCAATAGCCTCCTCACTGAGGGCAGCAGGGCTGACTGTGGCAGGGCCTGATGTGCCTGGGGCGAAGGAGATGCCCAACCTCCTGGGTGAGCGGGCATAGGACACACTCTGAGGGGCTGCTGGGAGGGCGGTGCTGGTAGGGGTAGTAGCAGCTGTACCTGTTGATGCGGTGGGCACAGAGGGGCCCGCCAAAGCAAGGGAGCTCCCATCAGAGGAGGAGTCGCTGTCGCTGGTCTCTGCTCCTGTCCCCGCCGTGGAGCTCCCCTCGCCCTCCATCCCACTGGTGGCTTCAGACTCTGTTGCTTCACCCTCCAGGGCCAAGTGGGATGCAGCTCCATCCTGCTCCGGTGCCAATACTCCTCTGCCTGATGATGCTATTGCACACAAGAACAGGGAGACCACAAAAAGGGGGGGAAAGACAGAAGACAGACTTGTTCAGTGCATGCAACACCACTACAGTTGGCGGACACAACACACAGGTAGCAGCCCTCTGCACTACGCCATGCACTAACAGTTCTTAGAAATTTCAGCTGACCATGGGGTTCGAGGCCTAAGCCCAATTGCTGCACACCTGGAAGTCACAGGAGCCTGACTAGGTGTAGACTGCTCTAACCACTAGTGGGGTTGGGGTGCCACATAGCCTGCCTCACAAGGGACCTTGCCTACCAAGATCGCCCTGGCCTAGGGGAACCCACTGGCCACCTCCCCCTCCCAGACTCCTCGTAATGCGTGCAAAGTCAGCTGAATGAGAGTGTACTCACCCCCTTGTGGCTGCTGTGATGCCTTCAAGTGCCCATCCAACTCTGGATACGCCACCGCCAGGATCTGGAACATCAGGGGGTTCATGGTGCGACAGGCACCCCTCCCACGTTGGGAGGCCATCCCCAGCTGGGCCTCCGCCGTCTTCTTGCTCCAGCGGCTCAGGTCCCCCCCATCTTTTCCGGCAGTGGGTGCTCCGTCTGTGGTGGACCCCCAGGGTCCGGACGTCCTTGGCGATGGCACGTCAAATGCCCTTCTTCTGGTGGGCGCTGACCTAGAGGTATGGTACAGGGGGAAAGGACATTACTTACCCGTCCGGACCGTCATACTCATTGCCCCCATTCCCACCCTTGCCCTGATGCACATACACTCCCCATCCGCACATGCAGGCCTCTGTCCCCCCAGGTATCTTCCATCCACACCACTCACAACAGGCATTGCCCATGCAGCATGCTCACAGTGTACTCACCTGTTTGTCTGGAGGACCGTACAGTTGCGTGAACTGGGGGAGGACCCCATCCACTAGTCTCTACAACTCCTCTGAAGTGAAGGCAGGGGCCCTTTCCCCAGACACTGTAGCCATCGTCGCTTCCAGACACAGGTCACAGCAGCACTTGCAGTGTAGGTCCTCTCCTGTTGAAGGTCAGGTATCAAGTGAGTGAACAGACAGAAAATGGCGGTCACGTCCGTGGCGGTGCGTACCGTCACCGCCGGCGTACATCGTCATTGGCTCCTGGGACCCATAGGGCCCAATGCTAACCAATGCTGAATAGCACGGTGGTCTTTGACCGCCCACCGTGACGGTGTAGAACGCCAGCGCAGTTACCTCATATCCCCTTGTCCCACCTTACAGGTCAGGCAGCCGCCATTTCAGGGGGTCACAAGCATTAATAATAACTGCGTCACACCTATGTAGGCCTGGAATACTCACAGTTACAGGCACATTGCATATTAGTATATTTGTGCAAATGACATTTTGGGATACCTCTGTGTTGTCTGACTCTCTGCTCGCTGTTTTCCTCCATAGGGCACATCTGCTGGGACAGGTGATGAGATGGCGGTATCCTCCGGTGTACAGACCCCTGGTGGACCTGTCCACAATGGAAGAGAGACACATAATTATCACATACAGACTTGATTGTGCAACAATCCAGGAACTGTGTGCCCAGTTGGAGCCAGAGCATATGTCAGCTATCCGCCATCCCACAGGGATACCCCCACTAGTGCAGGTCCTGTCAGTACTCCATTTCCTGTCAAGTGGTTAATTTCAAACAACAGTGGCCATTGCATCAGAGATGTCCCAGCCAATGTTCTCTAACGTGTTGTCCAGAGTGTTGTCTGCCCTGCTGAAACACATGTGCAGCTACATCGTCTTCCCTCAGGTGGAGGAATTGCCAACAGTGAAAGGTGACTTCTATGCCCTGGGACATATCCCCAACATCATTGGTGCCATTGATGGGACACATGAGGCATTGTTACCCCCCGCAGGAGCGAACAGGTGTACAGAAACCAGAAGAGCTACCATTCTATGAATGTGCAGATGGTGTGTTTGGCAGACCAGTGCATCTCCCATGTGAATGCCAAGTTTCCTGGCTCAGTGCATGACGCCTGCATTTTGAGGAATAGAAGCATCCCTTATGTGATGGGGCAACTCCAGAGGCACCGGTGTGGCTAATAGGTGAGGCCAAGGACCCAATACAGTGTGAATAGGTGTCTGGGTATGGGGTTGTCCCTAAGGGTTAGTGTGTGTCTAACAGTTGTCCCTCAATATTTGCAGGTGACTCTGGTTACCCCAAACTGTCATGGCTACTGACTCCTGTGAGGAATCTCAGGACAAGGGCAGAGGAACGCTACAATGAGGCACATGGGCATACTAGGAGGGTGATCGAACGAACCTTCCGCCTACTGAAGGTCAGATTCCGGTGCCTGCATATGACAGGTGGTTCCCTCTACTACTCACCGAAGAAGGTGTGCCAGATAATCGTGGCCTGCTGTATGCTGTACAACCTGGCTTTCCGACGCCAGGTGCCTTTTCTGCAAGAGGATGGTCCAGCTGGTGGTCTAGTGGCAGCTGTGGAGCCTGTGGACAGTGAAGAAGAGGAGGCAGAAGAAGAGGATATCAACAACTGAAACAAGATAATCATGCAATACTTCCAGTGAGACACAGGTAAGATCATGTCACTACTTCCCACATCTCATACAATTTGAGGAGCTAACATAAGTCTGTCATTATCACTCAGTGTATGGACCCTGACTTGTCACTTTGCCTTTCCATTTCAAAGATGTGGGTCCCACTTTGTGCCCTCTGCTATATTTCCTCCAGGCCTACAACAGTGTTACATCTTTATGTGCACAAGTTAATTGACATTGCTACATTCCATGGTCATTGCAATTACACGTTTGTGAAAGCACAGACTGTCTCCAGATTGTTTTGTGATTTAAGTGTGTTTATTTCTGTGCAAAGAAGGGGAGGGGTTGTAAAATGGGCTGGGGGATGGTGGAGGAATGTCCAAGGCAGAGTCCAGTCTATTTGTTTCACAGGTACATTGTCCAAAGGGGCATCGGAAGTGGAGCAATGGCAGTTGAAGGATGGACAGGGTGACATAGTGGGACAGAAGGGTGACATTCATGGGGGTCTCATTTCCTGGTGGGGGTCTTGACAATGTTCTCTGTCTTGTTCCTGGATCTCAGGGACCGTTTGCGGGGTGGTTCTCCATCTGCAGGGGGTGGGGTGCTGGTGTTGTGTTCCTGTGGCGGTGCCTCCTGTCCACTAGCGCCGGCGGAGGTGGAGGGCTGTTCATCGTCCAGGCTAGTGTCAGGGGCCCCTTGTTGTGCCACAGTGTCCCTCCTGGTGTTGACAAGGTCTTGCAGCACCCCTGCAATGGTGACCAGGGTGTTGTTAATAGACTTCAAGTCCTCCCTGATCCCAAGGTAGTGTTGCTCCTGCAGCTGCTGGGTCTCCTGAAACTTGGCCAGTACCATTGCCGTCGTCTCCTGGGAATGATGTTAAGCTCCCATGATGTTGGGGAGTGCCTCATGGAGAGTGGGTTCCCTGGGCCTGTCCTCCCCCGTCACACAGCAGTCCTCCCAGCTTCCCTGTTTTCCTTGCCTCTGTCCACTGAACCGTGTGCCCACTGCCCCCAGGTCCTGATTTTCTTGGGTTTGTGGGGTTGTCGGGGTACCCTGTAGTTGTGGACACACTGCTGATTGACGTGTCCTGGGGACAGAGGGATGGGCCCGCTGGGTGGGTGCTGTGCTGGTGTTACCTGCGGGCGGAGGTTCAGTGGTGGTTTGTGACTGTGTCAGGGGAACCGACTGTTCCGAGGTCCCTGATGGGCCGGGCTGGTCATCTTGATCTAGTTGTGAAGAGCTGCTGTCATCACTGTGGGTCTCTTCTGTGGGGGGGAATGGCTATGTCTGGCACTTCCTGTCCGGTGATGTTGGGTAGGGGTCCTGTAGGGGTGTAAAGGCATGATTATTGAATCTGTGTGTGCCATCGTGTGCAATGGGTGAATGACCCTGTACTCCAGTGCTTGCATTCTTGGCTTGGTCCTTGTGTGATAGTTGGTTTGGGGTCTGTGTGGGTATCTGTAGTGGACATGCTTTGGTAATAGGTGTCCATGCTCTGGTGTTGCATGCAGGGCTTGGTATTGGGATGGCTGAGTTGTGTTAGTAGGGCATATGTGAGGTGTTGGAGTGATGGGGGTGAGGGTGAGGGTGGGGTTATGTGCTGGCATGCAGGTGGGGTGGGAGGGATAAAGTAGTAAAGATTTGCCTTACCAGAGTCCAGTCTTCCTGCTACTCTTGCGAGGCCCTCAGGATGCAGTATTTCCAGGACTTGCTCCTCCCATGTTGTTAGTTGTGGGGGAGGAGGTGGGGGTCCACCGACAGCCCTCTGTACAGCAATCTGGTGTCTGGAGACAACGGAACGCACTTTCCCCCGTACGTGGTTCCACCTCTTCCTGATGTCATCCCGTGTTCTTGGATGCTGTCCCATTGCATTGACCCTGTTGACAATTCTGCGCCAAAGCTCCATCTTACTTGCAAATGGAGGTGTGCTACACCTGTGATCCGAATAGCTGTGGCTCTACATGGATGATTTCCTACATAATGACCCTGAGCTCCTCCTCAGAGAACCTGGGGTGTCGTTGAGGTGCCATGATGTGTTGTGGGTGATGTGTGAGGTGGTGTGTGTTGTGATGTGTGAGGGGATGTGTTGTGTGTTGTTAGAGGTGCTTGGATGTTGTGTAAGAAATGGTGTTGTGTGTCTGTGGATGCTGTTGTTGTTTTAGGTGTGTGTTTTATAGTGTTGTGAGTGTGTGGGAGTGGTGTGTGTATGTGTATCAGGTGTGTGTATTTCGAACTGTCCAATGTGGTTGTGATTTGTAAGTATGTGTGTATTTTGAGCGCGCGATGTGCACCGCCAATAGATTACCGCGGTTGAAAGACCGCCGTGTTGATTCGTGGGTTGTGATAGTGTGGGCGTATTCCTGTTGGCGTGACGGTGTCGGTTTTGTTATCGCCAGTTTATCACTGACCTTTGGTGTGGCGGACTTGTGTGGGTGTCTGTATTATGGCGGATTCCGAGCTGTGGGTCGTAATAGCTGTAGCGGAATTCCGCTGCTGCATTGGTATGTTATCAGTCTTCTGTATGATGGAAAGCGGCATTTATCACCAGGGTTGTAATGAGGGCCTAAATGATTTGCCCAGAATCACAGGATGTTGAGGAAATGAAAGCGCTCACAACTCGTTTCTCAGTTCCAAAGTCGGCAGCTCTGTTAATTAGGCCACATTTCCTGCAGATGTTATATGTTCCTCTCCCTTATGTTGTATGTTAATTTGGCATTAGTGAATAACTCTTTCAAACCCTCTCTATAAATGAACAGTAATAACACAAAATGCATGCAGCTACGATGTCTGTCTTTGGCTAGAGCATCAGTTAGGACTCGTCATAAAGTGGTACCACCTCATCAAAAGAACATTGACTCTTTTAGTTGCAATGTGTGAGGGTTGTGCACTTTGGGCCCAGCTGGTTCATTCTTATTTATAGGATATTAATATAACCTATGTATTGTTTGCTGACAAAGCAATTGATCTGTATCAACGTGTGAAGGGAATCATGACAAATCTGTTGTCATGCAGCTTCGATGTCTGTCTTTGGCCAAAGCATCAGGTAGGACTCGTCATAAAGTGGTGCCACCTCATCAAAAGAACATTGACTCTATTAGTTGCAATGTGTGAGGGTTTGTATGATATTAATATAACCTATGTATTGTTTGCTGAAAAAGCAATTGATCGGTATCAATGTGTGAAGGGAATCATGACAAAACTGTTATATGTAAAAGTTTTACAGTTGCCACATATGGCTCAGTCAGTTTTCATTCACTTTCAAGGTACTGCAGGCCTGAATGCATCCCATTTCGGGAAGCTTGAGGTTGCTTACAAGCTGTGGTTTACTGTCAAGGCGCTGGGGTGTATCTTTTACAGCATATTGCAGTCTCTTTTCAACTCCTACTCCTGAAATCATTTACAGTGACATTTGCTTGCTCTACTCTGAGTTTCCTAGAGTACTTGTATGATGTTCTGCATCATTGCCAGTTCATTGAATGCATAGCCCCGAAAGGTCAGATGCTTTAGAATGTCATTGAAATAATGTGTCCTCTGATGATAGGCAAAGATAATGCTGAAAGGGAATGTTCAAGGAAAGATTATATGCTCAAAATGGAATTTTTGCATTATAGATCACATTTGTGGTGGCACAAGACCTTGTCTGGTGCTTTTACTTGATAAACAGAGAGGGAAGCATTTTGAAAGGAGAGCAAGTCACTATTCATAATCCTGACTGCATGGAGGGCTTCTCTTTCACTTAGAAATTTTGAGATTTCACCAGGGTGTTTCTCAGTCTCTTCCCTCTTTGTTTGAGGTCCCCTCTGTGAGCTATTTTAAACTGGTTTTCTAGGTGACCATCCCCTGGCAGCGTTATGAATAGCCACGTCTGAAAAATTCTGATTATAGATTGTCTTGTCCTGTTTTCAAGGTCTTTGCATTTGACAATTGTTGTTTCCGCTTAGACTTGGAATGTTACCAGTTCTGCTTTTGGCTTAATTTCCTTCCTTTCAAGTATCTCAATTTAGGCTTCAGCCTACAGTGTTCTTGTGTCCATCCATGCCATATTTTGTTTGAGCAAGTCTAATTTGGTGCCAAATTGTGTTTGTAAGTCCTCCATGTTTTGAAGCATAGTTACTTGTGTGTCTTTCATCAGTTTATTTTTTAACAAGAGGAGACTAGAGATCAGATCCTCTGTAATGAGTGTCATGGTAATTTTCTTTGCAGTCATGCTAAATGATACAAACATTTGTAGGAGGCTTGCTTTGCTTTGTTGTGATCAATAGGGGATCTGTAGAAGCTGGTCACCTTTTTGAGCTTCTGCCTTATTTGGCATGGAGTCACAAATGGTAATGCTTCTTTGTGTTGAGTAATGCACTGACTTCTTTCAGTGGCATGGTTCGCATTGGAGTGTTTGTTTTTTCCCCATATCGGTTCTATCTTTCCTTAGTTTTATTGTAAGATCTTTTTGGAGTCTTGAAGGGTGCACAACACCAGCCAAGGTTCCAGAAGTTCAGAGTTGCTCCTTGGAGAGTTTGGGCTACATTTCCCACAGTGCACCTGGTCAAATCCTTAAAAGTTCTCTGGACGCTGGTCTTCTGAGCTCTTCTTGCAGGAGTTGATGTGAGGGACTATTGGTAGCTCCTTTGCACCTGTTGCTTACAGGAAGTCCACTCCTGGATCTCTAGAAGCAAGACAAAGTCCTTTTTTGTGGTGAAGCTCAGAGTGTGCAGCAGATGCAGTCCTTCATAGTGCAGTCCTTCTTGGTGCAGACCAAGGGTTTAGCAGGGCATATGTCTTCTGATTTCTTCCAGGGGGGATTTGAGTTGCTGACAGTTCTCTTACTTTTATCCAGATTCCTAAGCTGGCAAGCTTAGGCCATCCTGACCAATGGGCTACAGGATGCCACCCTCTGTGATGACTACTTCCTGCGACGTTTGGCACATTTCTGTCCCAGAAAGCACTGTTTCTCAAAAATTCAAGGTGGAGAATATCTCTCCTGGAGTTTCAAGTCTGGCTAAGCCCAACCACAGGTGTGGCTAACATGTCCCTCCACTTCCCTTCCAGCCACTTTCTTAATCTACTTACAGTGGCTCCCATCTGGCTTGGGGTACAGGAAATAGAGGAGGTCTTGTTTTGGTCCCAACTGTCTTTTCCCCTTTCACCACATAGCCCACTTCCTGCTTTGGCATCTGCTGCTGCAATTCTCATTCTACCAGATGGTCCCTTTGTCCCAGACCAAGCCATGTCAAACCTCATCAAGGCAGCCTGGCCAGCCTGTCAGAACCTGGCCAATGAGGAAGAGCTGCCACAGGGCTAGCTTTAGGAAAGATTTCCAATACCTCTTCCTCGTAATTGGTATGATAAATCTAACACTAACAAGTGGTTGGACTTATCTTAACTATTATTTTGACACTTTGAAGCAAATGTTTAGCTTACTCCTAAAGATTAACTTTATTTGTTTTAAATAAAGCCTTCCCATGTTAGCCTATGGAGCTAATGTACTACAGTGGGGAAAAGTTACATTGGAAGTTTTTCCTCCATCAGGGCTTATAAAACATCCTTAATATTGTCCCTGCTTATAACTGCAGGGCTTCCTACCAGTGGGGCACTTAGGGAAGACCTTAGTGGTGACATATGCAACAATAAGGTAGCTTGAGACTTTCAAAGTACTTTTAATTCCAACGTTGAACTTGCGATTCATTTTACTTTAAAACCATCCTGCATAGCAGGGCTGCCTTTAAAATGACAGCAGAGACCACAGGAGTTCTCCAATGAGTACCTTAACTCCACTGGGGTCCCTAAACCTACATGCCCTACCATATATTAGGGACATACAGGTAGGTTGCCAGAGCCAAATAAGATTATGGGTAATTACCATATACCTTTTCAACAGAGCCTTGGGTCCTTGTAGCATAGCCAAGGGCACATTCAGACTCAATAACCACCAGTATCAATCAAATATGGGGGTGATCAAGGCAAAAAGGATGACTTTCTCACAGCATCCCTTTCTCTAACCCCCACCCCCTGCATCCAATGTATCAGATGCCTTCTACCTAACAGCGAAAACATAGAACAAGCTACTCTTTCATCTATGGACCTCCCCATCTCTTCCAGATCTCTGAAAGTCCCTGAAGACCTGGTTATTCAACTAATCAACTGGACATGCCAGTGCATGGATACTTTCACAGGTGACAGGTAGTGCTTTACAACTACTACTGATTGATTGAGTGCTTACTGCTGCATCTGTGTGCGCATTGCGGGTCTGATGTTCAAATGCTGAAAATCCACTCACTCCAGGAAGAGCAAAGGACACTTACACTTGAATACTCCAGTGAATTCACCAACTCATGGAACACGTTTTGGTCTGTGTGAGCAAGGTCAGCAGGGCAAAATGAATTGCAGAAGTTGGTAAATTCATTGGAATAAATCAAGTATTATCCTGAGTATGTGTGCCTTTGTTCATCCTAGAGCAGATGGATTTGGAGATAAAAATGTATTTGTGGGTGTGTATATGTAGATTTATAGTTTTGAAAAATGCACTCACATTTTAAACACAAGCTGTAAGATGGGAAAATTCTACTGGATCCTCTGATCAGACTTTGAAAAAAGAAATGTATAGATCTCGACAATTGTCTTGCAAAGTAATTAAAACTTTTATTTGAACTAACACTTATTTGTAATTAACCCCTTCGCAGACAGGCCTTTTCCCCCTCCTGTGCCAGGCCTTTTTTTGGCTATATGGGGCAGTTCGAGCTTAGGCCCTCATAACTTTTTGTCCACATAAGCTAGCCAAGCCAAATTTGCGTCCTTTTTTTCCAACATCCTACGGATTCTAGAGGTACCCAGACTTTGTGGGTTCCCCTGAAGGAGGCCAAGAAATTAGCCAAAATACAGTGAAAATGTTTATTTTTTCAAAGAAATGGGAAAAAGTAGCTGCAGAAGAAGGCTTGTGGTTTTTTCTCTGAAAATGGCATCAACAAAGGGTTTGTGGTGATAAAATCACCAGCCTCCCAGCTTTCAGGAACAGGCAGACTTGAATCAGAAAACCCAATTTTTCAACACAAATTTGGCATTTTACTGGGACATACCCCATTTTTATGAATTTTTGTGCTTTCAGCCTCCTTCCTGTCATTGACAGAAATGGGCATGAAACCAATGCTGGATCCCAGAAACCTAAACATGTCTGAAAAGTAGACCAAATTTTGAATTCAGAAAGTGGTAATTTGTGTAGATCCTACAAGGGTTTCCTACAGAAAATAACAACTGAAGTTTATTTATTGAAATTGAGGTGAAAAAAACAGCAATTTTTCTCTACGTTTTACTCTTTAACTTTTTCCTGCTATGTCAGATTTTTAAAAGCAATATACCGTTATGTCTGCTGGACCCTTCTGGTTGCGGGGATATATAGGGCTTGTAGGTTCATCAAGAACCCTAGGTACCCAGAGCCAATAAATGAGCTGCACCTGCAGTGGGTTTTCATTCTATACCGGGTATACAGCAATTAATTTGCTGAAATATAAAGAGTGAAGAATAGCTATCAAGAAAACCTTTGTATTTCCAAAATGGGCACAAGATAAGGTGTTGAGGAGCAGTGGTTATTTGCACATCTCTGAATTCCGGGGTGCCCATACTAGCATGTGAATTACAGGGCATTTCTCAAATAGACTTCTTTTTTACACACTCTCTTATATATGGAAGGAAAAAATGTAGAGAAAGACAAGGGGCAATAACACTTGTTTTGCTACTCTAAGTTCCCCGAAGTATCCTGATAAAAATGATACCTCACTTGTGTGGGTAGGCCTAGCGCCCACTACAGGAAATGCCCCAAAACACAACATGGACACATCACAATTTTTGACAGAAAACAGAGGTGTTTTTTGCAAAGTGCCTACCTGTAGATTTTGGCCTCTAGCTTAGCCAGCACCTAGGGAAACCTACCAAACCTGTGCATTTTGAAAACTAGAGACCTAGGGGAATCTAAGATGAGGTGACTTGTGGGGCTCTGACCAGGTTCTGTTACCCAGAATCCTTTGCAAACCTCAAAATTTGGCTAAAAAAACACGTTTTCTCATATTTCGGTGACAGAAAGTTCTGGAATCTGAAATGAGCCACAAATTTCCTTTCAACAGCCTTCCCCCAAGTCTCCTGATAAAAATGATACTTCACTTGTGTGGGTAGGCCTAGTGCCCGCGACAGGAAATGATCCAAAACCCAACGTGGACACATCACAATTTTTGACAGAAAACAGAGGTGTTTTTTGCAAAGTGCCTACCTGTAGATTTTGGCCTCTAGTTCAGCCGGCACCTATGGAAACCTACCAAACCTGTGCATTTCTTAAAACTAGAGACCTAGGGGAATCCAAGATGGGGTGACTTGTGGGGCTGTGGCCAGGTTCTGTTACCCAGAATCCATTGCAAACCTCAAAATTTGGCTAAAAAAACAGGTTTTCCTCACATTTCGGTGGCAGAAAGTTCTGGAATCTGAGAGGAGCCACAAATTTGCTTCCACCCAGCGTTCCCCCAAGTCTCCCAATAAAAATGATACCTCACTTGTGTGGGTAGGCCTAGCGCCCGTGACAGAAAATGCCCCAAAACACAACGTGGACACATCACAATTTTTGACGGAAAACAGAGGTGCTTTTTGCAAAGTGCCTACCTGTAGATTTTGGCCTCTAGCTCAGCCGGCACCTAAGGAAACCTACCAAACCAGTGCATTTTTTAAAACTAGAGATCTAGGGAAATCCAAGATGGGGTGACTTGTGGGGCTCTGACCAGGTTCTGTTACCCAGTATCCTTTGCAAACCTCAAAATTTGGCTAAAAAAACTGGTTTTCCTCACATTTCGGTGGCAGAAAGTTCTGGAATCTGAGAGGAGCCACAAATTTGCTTCCACGCAGCGTTCCCCCACATCTCCCGATAAAAATGATACCTCACTTGTGTGGGTAGGCCTAGGGCCCGCGACAGGAAATGCCTCAAAAGACAACGTGGACACATCACTTTTTTTGACAGAAAACATAGGTGTTTTTTGTAAAGTGCCTACCTGAAGATTTTGGCCTTTAGCTCAGTCGGCACCTAGGGAAATCTACCAAACCTGTGCACTTTTTAAAACTGGAGACCTAGGGGAATCAAAGATAGGATGACGTGTGGGGCTCTGACCAGGTTCTGTTACCCAGAATCCTTTGCAAACCTCACAATTTGGCTAAAAAAACACATTTTCCTCACATTTCGGTGACAGAAAGTTCTGGAATCTGAGAGGAGCCACAAATTTCCTTCCACGCAGCGTTCCCCCACATCTCCCGATAAAAATTATACCTCACTTGTGTGGGTAGGCCTAGCGCCCGCGACAGGAAATGCCTCAAAATACAACGTGGACACATCACTTTTTTTGACAGAAAACATAGGTGTTTTTTGTAAAGTGCCTACCTGAAGATTTTGGCCTTTAGCTCAGTCGGCACCTAGGGAAATCTACCAAACCTGTGCATTTTTTAAAACTAGAGACCTAGGGGACTCAAAGATAGGATGACGTGTGGGGCTCTGACCAGGTTCTGTTACCCAGAATCCTTTGCAAACCTCAAAATTTGGCTAAAAAAACACATTTTCCTCACATTTCAGTGACAGAAAGTTCTGGAATCTGAGAGGAGCCACAAATTTCCTTCCACCCAGCGTTCTCCCAAGTCTCCCGATAAAAATGATACCTCACTTGTGTGGGTAGGCCTAGCGCCCACAAAATGAAATGGCCCAAAACACAACGTGGACACATCACATTTTTTCACAGAAAACAGAGGTGTTTTTTACAAAGTGCCTACCTGTGGATTTTGTCCTCTAGCTCAGCCGGCCCCAGGGGGGGCAGAAATGGCCTAAAATAAATATGCCCCCCCAGCTCCCCTGGGAGCGACCCTTGCCTACGGGGTCGCTCCCCTTGCGTGACATTGGAGCAAAAAAAAAAAAAATCCCCGGCGCCTAATGGTTTCTGCACCCTTGGGGGCAGATTGACCTAAAATCGTCCGATCTGCCCCCAAGCGGGGCAGAAATGGTCTAAATACAATTTGCCCCCAGGGGAGCGACCCTTGCCTAATGGGCTGCTCCCCATCTGTAAAAAACAAAGAAACAAAAAAAAAAACACAATAATAGAATTTGCCCTGGCGCCTAGAGGTTTCTGCCCCCCCCCGGGGGCAGATCGGCCTAATATTAATAGGCAGATCTGCAATGGCCTAAAATAAAATTGCCCTTCCATCCCCCCAAACCCCCCCTGGGAGTGACCCTTGCCTACGGGGTCGCTCCCCCTGCGTGACATTGGCGCAAAAAAATATCCCCGGTACCTAGTGGTTTCTGCCCCCCTTGGGGGCAGATTGACCTAAAATCGGCCGATCTGCCCCCAAGGGGGGGCAGAAATGGTCTAAATACTATTTGCCCCTCCATGGGAGCGACCCTTGCCTAATGGGTCGCTTCCCATCTCTAAAAAAAACAAACAAACAAAAAAAAAAAACACCCAAAAAAAATTAGCCTTGGCGCCCAGAGGTTTCTGGCCTAATAACAATAGGCTGATCTGCCCCCAGGCAGAAATGGCCTAAAATAAATTTGCCCCCGAGGGGAGCGACCCTTGCCTAAGTGGTCGTTCCCCTTCCGTGAAATTCACGTAAAAAAAAAAACTCCCTGGTGTCTAGTGGTTTCTGTCACCCTTGGGGGCAGATTGGCCTCATAAAAACAGGCCAATCTGCCCCCAAGGGGGGCAGAGATGGCCTAAATATAATTTGCCCCCTAGGGCAGTGACCCTTGCCTAAGGGGTCGCTCCCCACCTGTAAAAAAACTAAACAAAACAAAAACAACAAATTTAAAATGATCACTGGTGCCTAGATGTTTCTGCCCCCCCTGAGGGCAGATCGGCCTAATAATAGGCCGATCTGCCCCTGAGGGGGGCAGAAAAGGCCTTCCAAAAAAATGCCCCTCCCCCGGAGCGACCCTTGCCCAAGGGGACGCTCCCTTATGCCAATTTAAAAAATAAAATAAAAATCCCTGGTGTCTAGTGGGCGTCTCAAAAGCCGGATTGCTTGCAATCCGGCTTTTGAAACGCTCAGAGAGACTTCAAAGGGAAGGAAATTCCTTTCTGTCCCTTTAAAGCCTCTCTGGCCTCCTCCATGTGATCGAAAGAGAAATGCTTTGCTGTGAGATGCGCGCTGATGTCACAGGGGGGTGGTGGGTCGGGGTGGAAGGGGAAGGGCTTTCCCTTCCATCCACGACCGGGGGGTGGGTGGGCAGCCTATGGGGGGAGCGCTAGCGCTCCCCCCAGTTCCTGGGTGCAGGACGAGGTGATCTCGTTAAGGCAACCGGGAACTGGTGCCTTGGACGAGATCACCTCGTCCAAGGCACCGTAGGGGTTAAAACTGTAAAGTAGCACTTAAAAAATAAAACACTTAGCAGCTTCTATCTCTTTATATGTATTTACTAAAAGAAAACCCTCCTAAACTGCTAACCTGCCAAAAATACTCATCTCAAACTTGAATAAAGACATAAAAAGTAAGTATATAAATACATTGTTTTAAATCACCTCACAACTGAATAAAATAAAACCTAATGACCTCAACCTCTACGGACTATCAACAAACAAACATTTGTTATGAGACTGACACTCTTTTTCTTCCAAGAGAAAAGAAAGCATCTGCTCCTTCTTATAGCACACCCACAGAAAAAACAGAAAAGCTGAAAAACAGGGTGAAACATTTAAGAAGGAAATACATGTATAAATAATAAAAATAGTTTCATAATTGCATTTGTAAATACCAAACTAATAAACATTTTATCATTTTCATTACCTATGTTATTAAACTACTTTTAGACACAATGAAAGAAAGAGCAAGACACATAACATCCCAGAAAGGAAATTAATTACTAAGTCACATGGGCTAAACCTACAACAGGAAGTACATTGATGGAAATGTGAAATAGAAATGCAACATTGCAAGCAAAAGAGGGTAATTATTGTAAGGCAACACAACTACCCCGAAATGTTAGAGAAGTAGAAATAATGGGGATATAGGAGAGGCAACCTCTTGCTCCCAGGAGCCACAACCAAAATTCTCAAAGATATGCTCCCTAAATTCTCTGACCACATTGCAGATCAACGCCCACTTTGAAACATTAACTGAAGATACTTGCAAAAAAAGAACACCAGTGATACTCAGCCTTCCCCATGAAGATACCAAGATATAGAAATATCTGAATACAAAGTACACATAATTCTTGTTATATGACAAGCAAAACATGATGGACAAATCCTAATATTTTCAACAGCAGGTAACTTACTAGAAGTAAGACATTATTGACCCTGAATGA
Source organism: Pleurodeles waltl (assembly GCF_031143425.1). NCBI lineage: Eukaryota > Metazoa > Chordata > Amphibia > Caudata > Salamandridae > Pleurodeles > Pleurodeles waltl. The sequence continues at coordinate 1,444,942,938 of NC_090444.1, read as the reverse complement.
TATAGGGGACCTTCAAAATGTGCTCCAAACCATTCATTCAGTATTAAACCATACATGGTGAGTATCAAAACACAAATATCCTTTTTATGTATGCTGTACTACCAATTAAGCAAACTGGTTCCTTCTACGACCCTTAAACCACATTAAATATAAAACAAATAACTACTCCCCCTAAAAACAATCATAGACTTTGAACAAGCAATGATTCAAACCATTTAGAAAAATGTACACCCACACAGCCGTACAAGGCTGTTTCTTCTATGTCAATCAAAGCATATGGAGGCACCTCAGACAATCTCTACTAAGTGTAGACTGTGCTGCAGACAATTTGACTTTGAAATAAAAAATATATTGCACTAGCTTATGTCTCTGTCACTGCAGTAGCTTCCCACTACAATGTACTAATAGAAAACCCTTTGTATCCACAAAATGAACCCAAATTAAGAGACCTGGTGGATTATTGTGAAGATGCTTGGGTTGACAGACTACATCACTCCGGACATAGGTATCTATCCAAAATCCAAATACCACAGTGGAATATTTATAACAGCACCTTAGCATAGGAAGTCAAAACAAACAAACCAGTGAAAAGATGGGACAGTTTCTTCCAATTCACAGAAGGCAGAACCCAACCTTCAATCTAAATTTATAGAAGCAACAAAAAAAGCAAACTACATCTGTAACACAAATTACACCATCCACTTCATAAACAACAAATGAGTAGATTATTTTGCAATAATAACCAAAAACATATCATACAGATCATATGGAGAGATTTGTTTGGCTGCTAACACTTCAATCAGGAAGTGTTGGCAGCCATTTTGGGACCCCCTCCTCCTGAGAGCAATTTCTTCTTGCTCGCAATAATTTGCCAAAAGGAATATTCCATTTTATTTATTAGAGTGATGACTGTCAGTGTGCAGTATGCTGTTCCCAGCCGTGCTTTTTCTGAAAAGGTTAGTAATAATCTTTCCTTGATCTCTGGTCATTCGAACATTGCTCATATTAGAGGTAAAAGACAGGATCAGATCATTCTGCTGAAATAGGCAATGAATTCCCGTGCAGGACATTGCACTAAAATTGCTCTCAAGAGAAGGGGTACAATATTGAATGTAAGACCATAATCTTCAAGTTCCACAAGAAGGGTTACCCAAGTAGATTGTTGGAATCAACCAAAATAGGGGTTTGACACTGAAAGAGGGAGGACATTCAATTTACAATCCAAAGGAAGGATAATGGTGGTCCCCCACAGGTGTGATTTATAACTACAGCAATAGATCAGGAACTGTGAGTTACCTTATGAACAAGTATTGGGGAATTATAAAAGCTTATTCCATCCTGCAGCCACATGTGGGGGCACGCATAAGTAACACTTACAGGAGTGTAAAATCTCTCAGGATACCCTAAAACACAGTAATTTCCAACATAGCACCAAAATAGGATGGCTGAGTAATGCCATAGATTCTACAAGTGTGGAAAATGGGAAGCGTGCCAACATGGTACAAACAGGTTGAAATATCAATCTGGTAATGTCTCTGACCATTTTATCTGACTTTTGTATATATGTTCTGGAATGTCCAGGTGTATTGTGCAGCCAGTTAAGAGAAGAATACTGGAACACCAACATGCAATTAGGAACGGTGATGATAATTATCTCATTGCCAGACATTTTAAAGAGAAACATGACAGTATTTCCGATTTTCTTGCATTTTTGGGGGAATTGACCATCAGAGGTGGGGACAGGGAACGACATCTACGCACACTCAAATCCTGTTATATTATTTAGTTGGATACCAGGTTCCCTTGAGGGATGAATATGGATGTGGAACTGCCTGTGAATATATTAACTTTGCAGATAATAAGATTTCTTGCTTCATGGGAATAGATATGCCTGCTTATTATTATTTGTTGCGAGAAATGAAGCGAATATATAAAATATATAATGGTTGATTGATGATGTCATGGAGCTATCTATTCTGTTATATCAGGTTATTATTATTTTGTATTTAGGACTTACGGGTCCATCATGAGAGCATTTAAATAGTATTTTTTCACTCTCCATACTTGGCCCAATGATCCATGATTTCTCTTTTTTCTGTTAAATCTTTGATATTATAACTCACTAAATATGAGAAGTTCATAGGGAATTGAGTATGTAATTTAATGCATGTTGGGGCTTGAAATGTATTCCTTCCAAACATTGTGTGTTTTTATTGATGTCACTTTAAGGGTCTTTTTTCTGCACTTAGCTGGTAATTATGAACGAGGCGGAAAACACTGCACTGCTGGTGGTCCGGTCTGCCAAATAATGAAGCAAATGAGAACCAAGCAGCGGTCATCCACCCACCGCCATTTTGGTAGTCTGGCCGACAATGGGGGAGGTCACCCTCATCCCGGCGGAAAGGCCGTACCCACCCACCGATTTATGAAACACCACACCGCTATCAGTTCCGGGGCAGGAACCACTGCCAGGCAAAGCATGGCGGAAACAACCTATATAAAGGGAAACACTCACCGTAGGCACATAAAACACGCCGACGCAGACATGGAGCAGGAGTTGGAAATCATCCCAGTGCTTCTCCTGGTCATATTTTTCCAGCACCGTGACCGGTACAATGGTAAGTACCACAGCCTAGTACACATGGGAGGAAACAGAACAGTTCACAACATACACCCCACCCACACACCAACACACTCCAAACACCTCCCACTATCCCAAGCCATACATACCATAACAAGATGTACTTACCAGACACAAGCCAACAAATACCTGCACCGATGCACACACCTGTGCACACTACACCCCCACAGTGAAACGCTGCAAAGCAGCTCAATTTAGCACCAACAGCTCCGCAGGGCACTCAAATTTAATAATAAGAACATTTTATAAAATGTCCAAACAAGGCCATAAGCCAGTCCATAAACAAGTCCCGTAAGGGCAAATATAGGCTACACTTCACTCTTACGATGGCAAAGGAAACTCCACTGAGAAGGGGCATCAATGGGGCAGCCAGGCACCTCAGGGAATAGGGGCATGGAGTGGAGGGGGTGGTGAGTCAGGTCTTGAAGAGGGGTCTTGGGTTAGGTTTAAGAGGTGGAGAGGGTTGGGCTTGCCCTTGGAAGGAGGTGGGGTGGGCCTGGACAAGGGGGTGGTAGAGGTACCTTGGGCAATAAAGGCTTCTTCCTTCCTGGGGAAGGGGCACAGGAATGGGAAGGGCAGATAGGGAGGACTTTGACTAGGAAGGAGTAGACTGGGCTAGGGCATGGAACCGTTTAGGGACAAGAGGGGATGGGCCAGTGGGTTCAAACAGGTCACATTGGGAGAGGAAAAGCTTCTTAGGTGTAGGTGGAGGGGATTTGAGGCCAGGTCTGAGAGTGGAGGTTGAGGTAGTGGTGGTACGAGGTGTAGGTGTGCTGGACATGGATGCAGGTGCATGTCTGGTCTGCTTATGTATGGTAGATGTGTGTGGTGTGGATGACTGTGAGCATTTGAGTGTTTTGGGAGGGGCAGTGGACACAGTGGGAGAAGACAGGCTGCCAGTGTATATGGATGATGTGTGGGTTTCTGCAGGTCTGGTGAGTGTGCTGCAAGTGTATGTGAATGTAGTTGTGGTGAGTTCAGGTGTGGTGTCTGGGGTGCATGATTGGATGTCAGTTGTAGTGGTGACTACAAGAATGGGGGCAGCAGCATTGACTGAGGGTAAAGTGAATGTGGGTGTGCATGGTGAGGTGACAGACAGGAGCTGGGGGAGGCTGACACAGTGGGGGAGGTGGGTGTTGTTGTGTGTGCTCTGATATGTTGGGTGTGTGCCTGCCTGTGGTGGGAAGTATGGTGCTTGTGTTTCTCAGTGTGCTTCTTGTGTGTTGATGTGTGTGCATGGCTGTCTGTATGTGTGCTTGGGATGTGTGAAAGGAGTGGGGTGCTGGAAGGGGTAGAGGTGGTGGCAGAGGGGACGGAAAGACCAGGGACACTGGCTGCCATCAAAGAGGAGGCCAGAGCCTGAAAAGATCTCTGTAGGCCAGACACGGCACCATGAATGCCTTCCAGGTATGCACTACATTGCTGCATCTGGGATGCTAGCCCCTGGATGGCATTCACGATGGTTCTCTGCCCTACAAAGGTGATTCTCAGGAGGTCAATAGCCTCCTCCGTGAGGGCAGCAGGGCTGACTGGGGCAGGGGATGAGGTGCCTGGGGCGAAGGAGACGCCCACCCTCCTGGGTGAGCGGGCACAGGAAACTTGCTGGGAAGGAATTGGGAGGGCGGTGATGGTATGGGGGTGGCAGAAGATGACAAAGAATGGGTGGGCCCAGTAGGGTCTGCCACCACCAGGGAGCTGCCATCGGAGGAGGCATCAGAGTCACTACCTCCACTGATAGTTGCCTCCTCGTGGTACTCCCCTCGCTCTCCAATCCACTGGTTCCCTTGGCGTCGGTGGACTCTGCCTCCTGGGAACCATGGGCTGCAGCACCCCCACTCGCCGGTGCCACAGCTCCCTAACCAGATGATGCTAATGTACACAGGGGCACAGGAACACAGGGGTGGGGAAACAAAACAAGAAGGAAGTATGTAAATTCCAGGAAATATGTACATTTTGGGACACATACACTCCCACCCAGCTCAGACACAAACCCTCAGCAGACACAACACATGCTATGAATATGCCTCTGACTGGTAGGCATGACCCCACAGTACAGAACATTCCCATCTTGACCCTCTACTCTGATACACTTTGTGAAGTGAACTAACGAGAGATGATGCCAAGCCAACACATCTGCAAGTTCATGAGGCTATATTGGATACAATGGGCCAAACAGGGGACCCCTCACAGGCCTACAGACCCTGTCAAAACCAGCTCTGACACTATCCCATGGTCGTGGAGGGGGGCAGGACTGCAGGGACACACCTGTCTATGTGTCTGGCACTACTATGCATAAACCCCTTAGCATCTAACTACACTCATCATAGTCGCATCACAACAGTGTTGGTACTCACCCCCTTGTGGCTGCTGTACTGCCTTCAAGAGCCCATCCAAATCCAGATAGGCCACTTCCAGAATGCGGGCCATTGGGGGGGTCAGGGTCTGACGGGTATCCCTCCCTCTCCAGTCTTCCTGCCCCGCGCCTCAGGTCCTCCCACTGCTTCCTGCAGTGGGTGCTCCGCCAGTTGAAGACCTCCAGGGTCCGCACTTCTTGGGGATGGCTTGCCACAGTCCCCTCTTCTGATGGGCACTGTCCTGCATGGGACACAAGGAGTAAAGAAACAGACGTCAGTGTGGGCCCCCCATACACAAATGCCATGCCCGTTCAAACTGACATGGCCCATAGAGACATACATATGGACACATTTCAAGCCATAAGCTGCCAGACACACTACAGGTGAGCATTCACACAGCAAACAAAAACGCCTATAGGCATCCAATACATACACACACATCTAAGGAGGACAAATACCAACTCACCTTCTCCTCTGGTCGTCCATACAGCTTGGAATACAGGGGCAGGACCCCCTCCACCAGCTTCTCCAGCTCCTCCGCTGTGAAGGCAAGGGCCCATTCCCCTGTGACTTGTGCCATCTCAGGGACCAGAGTCAGGACACAGCAGCACGCAAAGTGTAGTTCTTCCCTTCTTGTAGTGCAGGAGTCAAGTGTCAAGGGCCTGTCAAAATGGCAGTAGATGCCACGTGGGTGTGCACCGTCACCGCAGGCAGGGATCATGATTGGCCCAGGTTCCCGATTGACAACCATGTTATCCAATGATCAGGTGCACGGTGGTGAACACCGCCTACTGCCATGAAGAGTTACGCTAGCGGAATTAAGTCACTTCCACACTACACTGCCTGGATGGCAGGAGGCTACCATTTTGCATCCACCACGTCTCCATAGGCTGGCTGGTGGCCTCATCCATGGCCCCATTCCTTCTTCCCTTCGTCGAGTACTGACATGACTACTGGTCCACCACATGTAATCATGGTGAGAAGTGTGTCTACACTGTGATGCCATTCTGACTAAGACACCTCACCACACATTAGCCTGACAGGATGACCTCATTCTTTGAGTTTGTGTGCGTTACATTTGTGATGCATTGAAAACATGAATTGTGTCACCATGTGATGCAAGTGTATGTCAAATTCAAGATGTGTTCCTTCATCACCCATAGGTTCAGACCCACGTGGCGGGGGAAAGCCCCATCTGTTTACAGACCCCTGGTAGATCTGGCCACCATGGAGGAACATCACATCATAATAGCTTACTGACTTAATTGAGCTACAATCCTTGCCCTCTGTGAGGAAATGGATCCTGTTCTGAAGCCGGCTGTTGGAAAATGGGTTATTGGTAAGGGCAGGTAGATACCTACACTTAGCAATAGGCCACTAACCTCCACTAAGGTCCAGTTAGGTCTCAGTAAATTAAACCCAGCTCAGCCCTTGGTAGCTTGGCAACGAGCGTCAAGGCTTAACTTAGGAGACAGAGTGTAAAGCATTCAAATATCACAAAACAGTAATTAAATAAAACACAGGAAACAGTTTAAAAATCCAAAACCAATTTATAAAAATAGATTATATTTTTATCTTTAAAATGACACCAAAACGAATAAAATCAGATAAGGGGAACCGGAGATATGAATTTTTAAAGAATTATTATATTTTTAACGCCTCGAAACAAAAAGCACCAATCAGGTCATCTGGTTGCACCTCGACCGGGGCAAAGTCAAAGTTTCAGATCGACCGCGATGGAGCCCTGCTCGGCTACAGGCCGCGGGAGGCCTCGGTTAAAATGTTACCTTCACACTTAGGTGGTCATTCTGACCTCGGCGGTCTTTTCAATAGACCGCCGAGGGACCGCTGTACGGAAGACCGCCAGTGCTGGCGGTCTATCCAACGGGCCATTATGACCGTTGGCAGCGCTCCGCCCGTTTCCGGACGAAAAGCCGCCAACAGCCATACTGGCGGCAGGCGGGGAAGTGGAGGTAGCTCCACCTCCACCGCCACGCCAACAGAACACCGCCCAGCCAATCACGACCTGTGATTCGCTGTGGCGGTTTTCTGTTGGCGTGGCGGTGTCGGCGGAGCTGCCCCCATGGGTCCCGTTCCCTCCCGGAGGATCACCGGAACAGGTAAGGTGATCGTCCGTTAGGGAAGGGGGGTGGGTGGGTGTTGAGAGTTGTGTGCATGCATGGGGGTGTGCATGTGTGTATGTTGAGGGGGCGTGTGAGTGCGTGCATGAATGCAGAGGGGTGTGTATGTGCAAGAGTGCTTGCATGAATGCGGGGGGTGTGTATGTGCATGAGTGCATGCATGAATGCGGGGGGTGTGTGTATGTGCATGAGTGTGTGCATGAATGCAGGGGGGTGTGTGTATGTGCATGAGTGCGTGCATGAATGCAGGGGGGGGTGTGTATGTGCATGAGTGCGTGCATTAATGCGTGCGTGTATGTGTGTGTATATGTTGGGGATCGGGTTGGGGAGGGGGGTCCTGCAACCTTTTGGGGGTGGCAGGGGTGGTGGGGGGGTAGGGGAGGGAGTCGGGGTGGGGGTTGGGGGTGGGGGAGACCCCTATCAGTGCCAGGGAAGGGATTCCCTGGCACTGATAGTGCTTTCTGCCATGGATTTCATGGCGGTCCCAAACCGCATGAAATCCATGGCGGTAAGCCGGGGTCAGGCGGGTTGGAATACCGCCGGCAGTATGTGACGACCGCCGGGCTGGAGACCCAGGTCTCCAGCCCGGCGGTCGTTACCGCTGTGGCGGTCGGAACGGTGAAGCGGCGGCTGGCCATGGCGATAACCGCCATGGTCAGAATTCATGAAAAAAGACAGCCAGCCTGTTGGCGGTCTTACCACCGCTTCACCGCCGACCGCCACGGTCGGAATGACCACCTTACTCTTTTTTTCGAAGATTTTCTTCAGCGGGACGAACCTGCCAGTCCAATCCGACCTCCTGGAGCCCTTCTCAGGATACGCGATGCTGGAATCCTCTGTGGAGATTTTTACCTTCGGACTTAGTCGTTTTTTCGAGGTGAAAATCCTTCGACTGGGGTAAACCTGGATCTTGATCCGACGTCCATGGAGCCCTTCTCGGATACGCTGGCTGGGAGGTCCCGGTCAACTTTTTACCTTCGGACTTAGTCTCTTTTTCGGAGATTTTCTTTACCGGGACGAACCAGCAAATCAGGCCGGGTCGCGGTTGAGGCAAGCCGGCTAGAGTTGCCACGGCGGGTCGGTCCCTCAATGGAGCTTTTTTACAAAAGTTGTCCAAACTTCCCAGATGTCCTTTTAAGGTTCTTTTGGGGTCCACAGCTCACCCCAAGGGTCCAGAAGTTCTGAGATGGTCCTTGGGGGGTGCGGACTACAACTCCCAGAATGCACCTGGCGCAAACTCCTTTTTGGCCACTGGACAGTGGTCAGCTGGTCGCTTTCTTCAGGAGTTGGTGCAGGGGACTCTGGATAGCAATTTTTCACCTGTAGCAAACAGGAAGTCCCTCCTTGAACCAGTTGAAGCCAGGCAAAGTCCTTCTTGTGGTGAAGCCCAAGTGTGCAGCTGGTGCAGTCCTTCTGATTGCAGGTTCCAGGTGCAGGCCAGGGGTCCAGCAGGGCAGTCCTTCTTCTTCTGTTGTTCTTCCTTGTTGGATGTGGTAGGGAACTGAGGTGTGGGTGCAGGTCTGCCAGTTTTATCCTTGCTCCTGGGTGAAAAGCAGGGGGGTCCTGGTTCTCCAATCAGGTGCAGGGTCCTTCCCCCTGTGATGACCACTTCCTGGGAAGTGTGGCAAAAATCAATCCCAGGAGGCAACATTTTCTAAAAATCCATCATGGCTGAATCTGATTTTTGGAGGTTACATCTGGCTGAGCCCACCCACTGGTGTGGCTAAAAATCATAAACACACCCCTCTCCTGCCCTCTCTTAATCTAATCAAGGGGGCACCTAGTTGTCTGGGGTTGCAGGACGTGGGGGTGTTGCTGGTTGCTCCAAATGTCCTTCTCTGCCTTTGAAGACCAGTTTGGCAGCCCTCCCCCTTCCTGCTTCACCATCTGCTGAGGGGAGATTCCCTCCCACAGGCTCATTCTTTTGTGTGAAGCCAGGCCACTTCACACCTCATCAAGGCAGCTTGGCCAAGCTACTAGAGCTGGCCGATCAGAGCACAGCAGCAAAAACAATGCAGGGCTGAAATGGGCAACTTTTCAGGTAAAATTTAAAACTCTTTACCTGAACAAGTTATGTTAAATCCCACAACTGGAAGTTGTGGGATTTATTACAACAATTAATTTGATACCAAATTCTTGGTATGCATCATTTAGGGAGACTTTAACAATTAAAATAAAGTTTCCCCATTCTAGCCTATAAAGGCCATTTACTACAATGAGGGAAAAACGAATTTGGCTGTTTTTACCTCACCAGGGCTTATAAAACTATTTTTATAAAGTCCCTGCTTATAGTTACATGGCACCCAGCCCTAGGGGCACATAGGGCACATCTTAGGGGTGACTTATATGTAAAAATAAGGCAGTTTGAGACTTTGGAACTACTTTTAATTCCAAAGTCGAATTTGCATATAACTTTAATTTAAAAGCAGCCAGCAAGGCAGGCCTGCCTTTAAAATGACACTGGGCACCTCAGCAGTGCACCTATGGGTGCACTACCTATGCTGTGGTCCCTAAACCTACATGCCCTACCATATACTAGGGACTTATAGGTAGGTTAACTTAGACAATTATAATTAGCCTAATTTGCATATCCATTTTACACAGAGCACAGGCCCTGGGACTGGTTAGCAGTACCCAGGGCACCATCAGAGTCAGGAAAACACCAGCAAAAGTGGAAAATGGGGGCAAAAAGTTAGGGGGCCTCTGCAATCAGCCCTGTTTTCTCACACCGGCTAATAGGAATCACCATGCCATGCCTACAAGTGTGCAGGTACTATCTGTGCTCCATTTTTTGGCCACAGGCTCATTTCAATTGACAGTGGGCATGGCAACCGGGGTATCTCAGCCATTGCTCAGCCACATCCTGTCCAATTTCCTGAATGCATTTGTTCAACACTTGCAAAGTTATGTCCAGTTTCCCAAAAGGGCTGATCTTACCGCCATCAAATCTGGATTCTATGCCTTTGCAAATATCCCCCATGTGATAGGTGCCATTGATAGTACCCACATAGCCCTCATACCCCAAAGAGAAAATGAACAGGTGTATTGAAATTGTAAAAACTATCACTCCATGAATGTCCAATTGGGGTGTAGTGCTAGTCAGTACATTTCACATGTCAATGGAAGGTTCCCAGGATCAGTCCATTATTCATTTGTCCTGAGAAACAGCAGTGTGCCACACATGATGGGACAACTACAGGGGGACAGCGCTTGGCTCATAGGTGAGCGTGTATGACACTGGATCAGTTACATAGCTGCCAGCCAGGCTGTATGCAAGTAAATTGTGTGTGTTTCAATCTTCTTTTGCCCACGTTTGCAGGGGATTCTGGCTACCCCAAAATACAATGGTTCCTGACACCTGTGAGAAATCCCTGGACAGATGCAGAAAGGAAATATAATGAGGCACATGGTCGTACAGGAGGGTGACTGAGTGGACCATAGGATTCCTGAAAGCAAGATTTTGTTGCCTCCATCTCTCTGGAGGATCCCTGTGCTATGTCCCTGACAAGGTGTGTAAGATAGTGGTGGCGTGCTGCATGCTGCACAACTTGGCTGTGAGGAAAGCTATCCCACTTTTGGATGAGGAGGATGCTGTCAGAGGAGGGATGAGAGTGATGGTGAAGAAGAGGGGGAATACATCACCTCCAGGGCCCAGCTAATCCGGCTATACTTCCAGTGACTCTCAGGTACATTTCCTATGATGCTGATGGCTTCACTGCATTGTTTCAGGCTGACTCGCATAGTAAGTACTGTGGTGTCCTTCACCAGTGATAAGGCCAAATCATGACTAAAATGGCAGATGGCAGTTAACGCAATGGAATGTACAGTGTGACATATTTCAGACACTACAGTCTGCTAAATCCCCTCCTGCAATAAAAGCAGCATTATGATGGTAACTAGCTAATGCATTCACTTTCACAATTGATAGCTCATATAGATTAAGGACAGATATTTTGAGAACGCACGTGTATTTATTCCAAGTCAAAACATCCACGAGTGTTGGGACAGTGGAAGGGAGTGGGCACACGGTGAACAACATATTCAGGTATATATCCTCAGCTGTTGGTTGCACAGTCGTATCGTCTATGGGGCCACTGGAAGATGGTGAGATGACAGTGGCATGTCAATGAGGTAGCTCAATGGCACACAAGGGAGACAGTTCAGGGCAGAGTCACTTCCTGCAGCTGGGCTTGGTCTTGGCTGGTGTTTCAGTGGGATGTCTTGGTCTGAGGGCACATTTGCGAGGGTGTATCTGGGCTACAGGGGTAGGGGTGCTGGTGTCCTCTGAGTCCTCTGGCAGTGCCACCAGTCCAGTAGCTGCTGCAGATGTAGATGGCAGGGCAGTGTCCTGGCTAGTGTAAGGAGCCTGCAGTTGGTTGGAGGATGCAAGCTGGATGTGTTTCTAGCACTGCAGCACCCCTGCAATGGAGGCCATGGTGGTATTGAGCTGTTTCCATTGCTCTATGGACTCCTGGTGGTGTGCTACCTGCAGCCTCTGATTCTGCTCCAAGGTGGCCCATCCTGTCCTGGGAATGGTGGTATGTTGCCAGGACCTCAGAAATCACCTCCTGGGCAGCATCATCCCTCATTGGACCATCCCCCTGGGCCACTGATGCCCTCCCACTGGCCCTAGCCTCCTGCACAGGTCTGGCTGTCCCACTTGCAGTTGGCTCTTCATCCTCCTGCCTAGTGGTGGGTGGAGACTCAGGCCTCTGTACATGTTGGCGGCCAGTCCGTGGCCTGGTGACACTTGTGTGGGGTCGTTTGGCAGAGCTGATGGTGGTGGCTGAGTGGTAGGGGTGTCAGTAGCGTCCTGGGTGGGGCTTATGGAGGGTGACTGTCCAGGCATGGGATAGGCCATGGATTTCCTCTGTGTCCAGACATCCCTCTGCACTCTTCTGAGTCGGACCTTCGTCTTCAGGTGGAGGACTGGCTCTCCTTGATGTCTCCGTCCAGGAGGCATGGGTGGTGGTGCCTGTGTGTGACAGAATAGAGATATGGGTGTCCTGCACTTTCTTGTCAATTGCAGCACTGGTAATTGGTGGTTGAATTCCCATTTAGTTGTATGCAAGGTCCCTTCATGTACATTTTGATGCATTTATTGAGGGTGGTGGTGGTGCATTGTGGGTGTTGTAGTGCTACTGGGATTACATGCATGGGTGGGTGACTGTGCACAGGGGGATGGACGGTGCTTTGTATGGGGCATTGTGGGAATGCAGGTGACTTGGATGTGCAGGTGTTATGGACTGGGTAGGGGATGGGGTCCTGGTGGTGGTGAGAGGGATGGGGTGATACATGCATTATAGGTGTGGTGGCTGTTAAGGTATTGTAGTTGACTTACCCGAGTCCAGTCCTCCAGTGAGGCCCTCCGTGTGCAGGACAGCCAGGACATTCTTCTCCCATTCGGTGTATTCGGGGGAGGAGTGGGGGACCACCACTAGTCTTCTGTACAGCGATGTTGTGCCTGGATGCCACGGAATGAACCTTCCAGTGCAGGTTGTTCCATCTCCTCCTGATGCTTTCCCTTGTGTGTGGGTGGTTTCCCACGGCGTTGACCTTGTTGACTATCCTCTGCCATAGCTCCATCTTCCTGGCCAAGGGTTTCTGTTGCACCTGTGCCTCGAATAGATGTGGGTCAACCCTGAGTATTTCATCCTCCATGGTCCTTAGCTCCCTGTCTGTGAAGCGGGGGTGCTCATGGGGGTGCCATGGTGTGTGTTGTGGGTGGTGTTTTGTAGGTGTATGAGGGTGCTGTTGTGTGGTTAGGTGTGTGGTTTGTGATGATAGTTGAGCAATGTATGAATTTTTGTGGTATTTTTGTGTGTGACTTGTGTGATGGTTAGTTCAGTGTATGTGTGCTGTGTTGTCAATATCTGTTGTGCTATTGGCATTGCAAAGGATTGTCCCATTGCTGGCCATGGCGGTCCGTACCGGCAATGGTCGTTCGACATACCCTGTCTGCCAAGCTGATTTTTGCATCATTATTTGGTGGGTGGGGGACTTGTTTGCATGGCGGTGGTGGGTGAGGTGTACTGGCTTTCCACCGTCGTTGGCCCTGACGATGGGTGGAGGTTGCAAGGAAGTAGTCTGGTCCGTGGGAATCAATTATTGCCATCAGCATTTGTACTGACAAAAGTTTAACTAGTCTTTTAACCAGTCTCACTGCACATGTGCTCCTCTGTTTAGCAGAGCTATATAATTTGACAAGCTAGGGTCAGGTATTCATCTTGGGTCCAGTGGACCATTCCTTTAGGAAGAGATTCTGGCCTTGCACGGTGTGCAGCAGCACATGTCCTCCCTGCTCTATTAGTGCTACAGCAGTGCCCGGAGTGCTGATGCCAGCATAGTAAGCCCACTGTCAGACCGGCTGACTGGGCCTGTGCAGAGGTATGCGAGTACAATAAGGTTCCTTTCTTCAGGAATACCTGGGAGGGGAGGGTGGGGAGGGTATGCAACATCCCTGACACTAAAACTGAAAACATCCTCCACACTCTGCCATGGCTGGGCCTCAAGCAGCTAACTGTGACAGTATAACTAATTTCTGCTAAAGTAAACAGCCCAGGCTGAAAGCTCCACACCATCCAGACACCTCTCAGTGACCTGTACTGGCTCACACTCAAGTGACTGCTCAATATCAACCACTTCTCTGAGCTAAGGGTTCTGCATATATGTGGAGCTAGCAATCATTGCAATGTGTAACTGCTAGTATTGGTATGTTGGTACAAACAGAAGCAAGGGTGGCAATGGGGTCGAGATTTTCTCCCTCATATGCAAATATATTTATGGGGTGGTTTGAAGAGAAGTGGGTGTGGGGTCTGGGAGCGGTGGAATGGCAGACACACATCCTATACTGGGGAAGGTATATAGATGATTGTTTTATGATATGGACAGGGAATGAAGAGACCTCAAAAGAGTTTAGTAATTATCTTAATAGTAATGAAGTTAACATTAAGTTCACCTATAAGTATAGTTCTGAATCTATAGATTTTTTTAATGTGGAATTATATATAGAGAGCAACAAGACTGAGAGTAGATTATATCGAAAATCAACAGCATGCAACACTCTGTTACATGCTACTAGTACACACCCCAAGACACAGATAGATGCAATACCGTTTGGAGAAATGGTCAGGGTCAGACACAATTGTAGCAAAATGAGGACTTTAACAAATGTATTAAGGACATGGGAAAGAGATTTATAGACAGAGGTTTTTCATCGGATATTGTTAAAAAGTCTCCGCTGAAAGCACTCAAGATACCACGGTGACACACATTGGCACAACATACAAAAGCGGGGAGCACAGGGAACATAGGTGATAAAAAGATAAGGATATATTGGACTATACGGACAATTCAGCCCTATTACTCAAAATTATGAAAAAACATTGGTCAGTCTTACTACAAGATCAAACTTTAAAAAGACACATTAGAAGTAAGCCCGATGTAACATATAGGAGAGGAATTACACTTAACAATATCCTTAGTACTAGTTATTTGAAAGAAAAAAACAAAGCCAAACTGGCTTAATGCACACAGTTTAGGTTTCTACAAGTGCGGTGACTGTGCAATGTGTAGGTGGGCGTGGCATGCAAAAAGGGAATTTCAAGGAATTGATAACAAAAAATTCATCACAAAAACTCATACAAATTGTAAAACCAAATTTATCATATATATGATGATCTGTAAATGTGACAAGATATATGTGGGGAGCACTATTCGTCCCCTTAGGGTGAGGATTGCAGAACATTGGAGCACCATAAGACAAGAGGATGAACGTTATCCCATAGCTTTGCACATGAGATCCTGTAAGGCACAGGGAGTTCATAAAGACTTTAAGTTTTTTGGATTTGAACAGTGTGAAATTGATCTTAGAGGTGGGAATCAGGAGCTGGCATTGAGAAGGAAAGAATCAATTTGGATCAGGCGCTTAGGAGCAGTGGAACATGGTTTAAACTCTGACCATGAGTTGGAATATTTCCTTGGTGATAGATAGGCAGGAACAATCCGAATACACACAGTTGTGAGACTAATACTAGCATAAATAGTAATAAAGAAGGGGGTCCTATACATAATCAATACCTGATACTTACTTGAAAGAGGGAACAATTGTATTAAATTGAGTTAGTGCGTTTCTGGAATATGATATGAACACTGTAAAATTCTTTTGTGGTATTTGTGATGAAGCCACAAAGATACAATTAATGTAAATAGCACTTTGAGGCAATGGGTGCCATTTGATATTTATGTTTCAAGATGAACAAGAGAATAACTATGTTATCTAATGAGCAGGTATCCTATAATATTAGTAATTTCCATGAAACCAACTAGATTAAGGTATAAGGAATGGTTTGTTTCATGAAATTCCCATTGGGTTAACTTGAGTAGGACACAAAGAATAGTCTTTTTTCTATGTTGGCTGGAGAGGAGGAATTGAAATATGCGCAATGTACAAATATATTTTATTCCCATTACACTTATATCATGTAATGATTCTGACCCTCTCTCAATGTAATCCTTTCAACCCTGTATTTTATGGACCAGTAAGAGCGCGATATAAGTGAGCTTCAAAGAGGAGTCCGTCTTCCATGTCTATAGCTCTAGGGGGAAGGCTTATAAACGCCAAAGAAAAACACGTTCCTCTTTCAATAGAATTCGCTGTAGTACTCGCGGCGTGCTGAGTTACGGATAGCAGGTATGTGGCTTCACGCTGATAATATAAAAATAAGTGGCTTAACATCAACAAAGGATAATTATAATATTTTACCAATTATTTTTAGCATACGCTCCCTCCACACCAGGGGCATCCGAAATTAATTTAGCACTTGCAATATATAGAGAAAGGTAAACCTTACAAGGTGAACATCACCTTACTAATCGTCACAATAAGATGTGGTTAATAATGACAATATTATCCCGCTATATTTTTTCAGATTATACATTGTGACATAAATCCTTAGTGATGGATCACCAGCTAAATACAGATCTCTGTGTATGAGGTCGCTCACTTTAAAACAAGGTATATTTTTTTGAGGCTTTGTCTGATTTGATCCTTTGAAACACTTAGAAGTATCACTAAGCATGACTTTCACGGAGGGACTTTTTTGTGTATAAATTGAAGGGGATGTGTGTTAAAAGAAGGTGTTTTATAATGGTTTTACATGAATTGATCTGTGTGCATAGAGTTATTACGGTAGGTACTTTGAAATTGACAATTTGGAGGTGATTAATATATTTAAAATAATTTTTTTACAAGTGGATGGGTATTTGTCACATTGATTGGTGAGGGACTATTGTGTGACATATATATTATGGATTTACTATGTATTACATATTAAGTATTATTTGTTGTAGAAAGTCCTGATGAAGTCAGGGGGCATTCCCCAGACAAAACACGTGTTGACTGGGACGGTATGAAAGGACAATGTTGTGAACAATTTGGATACAAGAACTTCAAGGAAGAATAAAGAGCATTAATGTTGAACCTATGGAATAATATTTGATTCATGGACATTTATTACTATTGAAATCTTTTTGCGATATGATTATTGTGGAGTGCCGCTCAATTTCAGTATTTGGAATAACAGTATATATTTTTATTCTGGGTTTGTAGGGGGATTTCCCAGTGAGCAGGCACCAATTGGTGAGTAAATGGTGAGTTCAAATTGAGGGGAAGCGCCAATTACACAACTTAAAATCACCCTTGAAAGGTTTGGTTGTATGTTCCACCATAGCCTACACTGTCACTTGCACACCGCATTTTAGTACGGTGATGTGAACACCGGCACTAAAATGCACCATTCTATCCCATGATGTGTGGTACTTGACTGTGCTGGGGTTTGTTGGTATGTCATGGAAACTTATTCTCTGGCATTGTGTGCTTTGCATTTGTAATCTTCATATCAACTTCATATGGATGTAGTCCAAACTTCGAATAGGTTACGATGCCTGGGACTAAAATATAGTAGGGTCTCCAGGGTGCTTCTTCAATTTTTTCCAGACGGACCTGTTGCTATATTACCAAAAAGGACCTGTCTATTTATCTGCCCACTGGTCAAATAGTACATGATCTCTGCTTTTTACCCTGGGGCCAAGAAAAAAGTTGCCCATTTCTACCATTCAGGCAGCAGCTTGCTACAATATCTGAAACTTCACTATTTATCCCACTGCAGGGTAGTAGAGACTATGTACTGTTTGACCAGTGGCCAGATAAATAGTGTGAAAGAGACATTTATTTATCTGGTCATTAATTGTAAAAGGGTTCCAGGCAATGGCAGGGTGGTGACTAAGAGTGGGCAGAAATGGTAGAATTGAATTGTGTGCAATTTTGCTGAACTATACTAAAATGTCACAGTATTCAGTGAAGGGGCAGAGTAGGCGCTGATTAAAGTGTTCACACACCTTCACCCTCATGTTGCTGAAACCTCAAAGGTAATAAAAAATTAAAGGGGTCGGAGACAAGAGTCACCAATTTGAGTTTCTCAAACCATGTATAGTCTTGAGTTGCTTCCCAATCAAAGCACCACCATCATTTCTTTTTTTTTGTGCCTGTTACCTCTGCCTCTACCTCCATGCTCCATGATTTAACCTTTTGTCCATGCTGTATTATGTGCTTTTCCTCACATCTCTCTGTGCCCCCCAATATCACCTGCACTTCCAATACAAGGAAAGAAAAAGGCATTTGTGCTACTGGTTTTTGTATTATTTTGTTAGAAGGTACTACAAACAGTAGTTAGTCTGTGCTGCAGTGAAGTGTCCTGTGAAGAAGCAGAGGCTAGTTTGATGTAGCCTTTCAGTGGTGATGGGTCCTTCTTACAGTAGCCATTGACTTTGCAGGACTGTTGTGGGTTCTCCATAGGGCCTCTGTTAGACACACTTATTGTATCATTAGGCCCATAGTCTGTGCCTTTTACGCATAGACATGCTTTTATTCAGTTCATATTGTTTATCACAGCCAGCTCTTAGCTCATTTAAAAAAAAAAAATTCTAATCAGCTGCTTCATTCTGGGAAGATGTAGTTGTTCACGCTGCACATTTTAGCAGCCCTTTGTTCTCATTTCACTTTGTGCCCTGTTCAAGGCTGTCATGTTCTGTACATTGTATTCTAACTCATATTGCCACTCCAGGAGCTCAGGAGCCATTCCACGAATCCTAGACATATTAGCATGTGAGGCCTGTTCTAAGAACACTACAGGTTTTATTTTATAAACATCCCATAGGCCTAAGCGGGGCAGAGGGCACTCCAGTCATTGCCGTTCTGGGACTCACATCATTCTATTGACAGCTTTGATGATCCTTGAGCCAACTCTACAGCTACCCAAGAGGATTGCCATCCGGGCAACAGGCAGACCCTTACCATCCTCTTTAGGTATGGGGGTCGGGGTCCTTCCCTTGGACTGGAACAGGCAGAAGGTTTATTACTGCTATGCTCTCAGGTCTTAAAGATGGCATGGAGGGACAAATTTTTAGAATTTTATGATCATACAAAGATTATGGGGTTGTTTATCGCCTTCACACTGATTGTAATGATGATTACTATATTGATTCACCTCCCTACTTATCGCAACTCAAGTTTTTTATATTAAGATGCAGTTGCTTCAATAAATGCATAGAAATCTGTTTTGGATCTCTTGTCTTGCCTTGCCATGTGCAAGTCTGAGTAACTGGGCAAAAGGGGTGTGATGTGTTCACCATGACTTCCCTGTGGAGTCAGAGGGCCTGATTCTGACCCCGGCGGTAAGGAACCGCCGGGGCCAGGGTCGGCGGGAGCACCGCCAACAGGCTGGCGGTGCCCCGCAGGGCATTCTGACCGCGGCGGTTTGGCCGCGGTCAGAAGAGGAAAACCGTCGGTCTCCCGCCGGTTTTCCGCTGCCCAGATGAATCCTCCATGGCGGCGCAGCTTGCTGCGCCGCCATGGGGATTCAGACACCCCATACCGCCATCCTGTTCCTGGCGGTTCGCCCGCCAGGAACAGGATGGCGGTATGGGGTGTCGTGGGGCCCCTGGGGGCCCCTGCAGTGCCCATGCCAACGCCATGGGCACTGCAGGGGCCCCTGTAAGAGGGCCCCACAAAGAATTTCAGTGTCTGCTTTGCAGACACTGAAATTCGCGACGGGTGCAACTGCACCCGTCGCACCTTCCCACTCCGCCGGCTCCATTCGGAGCCGGCATCCTCGTGGGAAGGGTGTTTCCCACCGGGCTGGCGGGCGGCCTTTTGGCGGTTGCCTGCCAGTCCAGTGGGAAAGCCAGAATAACCGCAGCGGTCTTCTGACCGTGGTGCGGTATTCTGGAGGGGGGAACTCTGGCGGGCGGCCTCCGCCGCCCGCCAGGGTTAGAATCACCCCCAGAGTGTCAGGTTTAGGTTGCCACAAATCATCTTCTCCTTCCTATGGTTGGATGAGGCATTGTAGGCTAGCCAGGAATTAGGCCGACCGATTTCAAAGTGGTGTGAGACCCACTCAATCACCCACACCTGATGGTGCTACAACCCTAAAACACACAGTCCTATTACCAAAATAAGAACCTCATGACATGACCTCACTATTCCATCTGTATTTGTTCGATATTTGCCATAGTAGCTCCTCTATGTGTTTGTTGCAAAAGGTGAGTGTTAAGAAAGTAGAACCACTGACTAATTTTTTAACACTCACCATTTCCAATGATCACATTGAGGAGCTGCTCTGGCAAATATCAAAAAGCCATGAATGACACTGTGAGGTCCATCAAGCACTTAATCATATCCACCAGGTTCCTGGGTAAAGGAGATGGGGAAACCTGTGAGACCCAGAAGAGTCTATTATTTGCGCGAATTAAAGGCAGCAGAAGGCACTTGGGACTTACTATGTTGCTCTGGGTCCCTTGGCCGATCCCTGTTGCCCTGGCTCCCGGGTCCTTTCTCCGCTTCTGTATACAGGACCTGTGGCGCAACAAAGGTGTGGATTTAGGAAGAGAAGGAGTCTGCACAGAGTGGCCATAGTTGTGGTGGTCGGCAAGCATCTGTGTGGTTCAGTGCACCCAATTGCTGTCACAGTACTCAGTGCTTCTCTGGGGTCAGCAGTTAAAGGTCTCAGTCCTGGGAGTGGAAAAGAGTGTTTTAACATTGTGTGGGTGGCATCTTTGAAGGGATGCTGAACCTCACTTGTTATCACCATCCCCATGTGTGCTACACAGTGAGTGTCCTCCACAATGCAGGAGCCTCTGTAATAACAGACAGATGTGTCTAATACAGTTGTTTTCATATTGCCCCCCACCCAAAGGAATGAGTGGCTCATGTATAGATCACTCCATCCCAGTACATTGTCTTTCCTCTCTGTCAAGCAGCAGACATGAGTCCTTATTACCAGCGCTGATTTTATTTAATTCTGCCCGTGGAACGGGGGAATTAATAGGTAAATCTGTGTTAAATGAGTAAGGTGGAATTAACAAATTACACCAAATCCGCAGGGTGAATTAAAAATTGTGCCCACACCTAGAGGTGTCCATCTTGAAATGGGGATACATGAAAGTATGTGAAGCATTTAAAAGTTAGTACGTATACAAATGTACAAAAGTATGTACAAACATAAATACATTAATTATTTTATGATGTTTAAGATTTTTTTTTTTTTTAAAATCTGTAAAATCAATTCGGAATACAAATATTTTTGTAAATATAACAATAAAATAAGATAGTTTATGTTGTGGAGCTTCAGGGCATGGCACATAGCTATTTTGTGCTGTAGTCTGGAAGCATTTAGCTGTCTGCAAACAATGAGTATGGTTGTAATTTACATTACATCATTTTTTTTTTTTCATTCAAGAGACAACATTATTTTAATGTTCATTATCCTTCTTTTGATGATCTTTGTGGGCTGGATTAATTTTGGGCTTTTTATGGAAGGCCTTATGGTAGTTTTGAGCTTCTTTTCAAAGAGGTTTGTGCTTGTTTGGTATTTCAGACCTGGCAATACACCATCATCCGACAAGAAGTAGCAAACAGGGTGTAGAGAGAAATAGATGATATATGGGCTGTGGAGAGAGAGGCACTTGCATATGATACATGGTTCTAGGGGAACAGTTTTTCGGGGCAATTGCAGGAGAACATTTAGATGAGACCTGATACTGTGGCTTCGGTGTAATGGGAAATGAACATAGGAGACAGATAAATAAAGTTTCTGGGTAATTCACACTGAAAGTGTCTAGTTGTTCTGCTGCCAGCTGAATAAACACATATTGTATTCACTCAGCAGTGTGGGTTTCAGGCATGAATGCTTCTTGGCTCCATGTTATGAGTGGCCCCTTTACCCACAATAGTCACCAACCCAGTTTATCTTGGGAATGGTACTTTCATAGTTGACTTCATGCCAAGTAGTTTTGTTAGTGGGCTTGGTTTGTCTCCACTGGGCCCCCATTTCTTCGTTGACAGTGCTGTCTAACTGAAAGGAGAAAGAAAGCTAAAAAATATCTAATTGACATACTTGGGGGTGATACCCAGCTAAAGTCCTTGTGGAAGTGACCTGGGGAAGAAGAGAGTACAACTGAAAGGAGGAGGGTGACAAATATTAGAAGGCTTAAGACTAAGACTTGCACCACCAGGCGGGCTAAGATTACCTGATCCATGAGGGCCAGAACAAGAAGAACCAGGACCAGGGGGACTCAGTCAGGAGAGACCAAGAACAAATGGACCAGGATCAATAGGACAAAAAGCTTAGTGTTCCAGGCCCTAATGAGAAGGAGCAGAAGGACCTGGAGGCTGTGGGGATCAGGCCCAAATAACCAGGCCCCAGAGGAGCAAACAGATCGGGGTATGTAGAAATAGAAGGTCCAGGACCAGCAGGACAAAGTGCTCTAGGAGAGTCCAAGAGCACAAACAAGAACTAGAGGGACAAAAAAAGTCTAAGGCCAGAAGTAGCGGACCCAGGTGGGCAATCCGAAGAGGGCCAGTGCTGTGATGAGAACATTTGAACGGATGAGAAGGACAATTGACAATATGACCAGGATATTTGGATAGGCAGGATAGCGGCGAGGAAGGCCAAGGTGACAAAGACTACGGTCCCCAGGAGGCTCAGACCAAAGACCAGGAAGACAGCAAGCCCAAAATTAGGGTGAGGAGGACAAAAAGGACCAGGACTGGGAGCTTGAGGAATGGGAAAGTCAAGATGCAGATGATCAGAAGCAGGAGTAGGTGATCATAATGACTAGACCAACTAGGATTAGGAAGTCCTAGACCATCAGTACTAGGAAGGTCTAAGATGAGCAGTGATGAGCCAGCACAGGTTATTGCTGATGATGAGGACAAGGAGCACGAGGTCTAGGGAAAGGAGGATAAGAATCAGACTAAGGGCTCTAAAGATCAGAACCAAGTGGACAATGACTGGAATGATCAGGAGACCAGGATAGGCAGGACAGGGGTGAGAAAGACCATAGGGGGCAAGACCAAAGAAGACTAGGTAGAACAAAAGGATAATTACCAGGAGGATCGTACACAGGGCTAAGAGGCAATGAATATAGGGATCTAGGGGACCAAACCCTGGAGAACCATGTGGAATTGAGTGATCAACTTAAGAAGCAGGATCATGTTGAGGAGTAACAGATGTAAGAAGCACTATGAAAGTGACTAAGACCGAGGGAACAGCACAAAGATGGCCCGGAAGACCAAGATCAAATTGAACGGGCTCTGGAGGACCGGAGCAAGCCGACCTAGTATCAAAAGAGCCAGGACAAGACAGTACAGTACCAGGAGAACCAAAAGGCCAAGGTAAAGAGCCAGACAAGCCAAAAGTGGGCAATGAGGATTAGGAGGGCTAGGACATTGTCCAGGTGGGCCAAGTAACCAGAGGACTGGGACCCAAGATCCCAGGACTAGGAAGAACAGTGGGACCAGACCACGAAAGCAAGAAAGGAACCGGTCCAGGAGGGTCCAAGACTGGTGGAACCAGGGAGGTCCAGCATTTCCAGATTGCAAGGTTTTTGAATAGCAGCATGAGAGGAAAATAACAAGATGGAACAGGATGACCAAGAACAAGGAGAACAGGAATAGAATGGTTAGAAAAATCAGGTCTAGGAGAACTAAGCACAGGTAAATGAGGATCAGGTCCAATGGGTAAAAAATCATGAGAAGAACAAGGACAATGTGACCTAAGAATAGGGAGACCAGGGGTGAGCCAAGGGTCCAGACATCCAGATCCATAAGCATATACTCTACGAGAACTTGAGAGAGGGGACCAGGGGACCAAGTCTATGGGAACCAGTGTGATCAGGTAAAAAAGGAGTTGGTTAAAAAATGAATAGGACCTCACATACCAGGTAGACCAGGGTGATAAAGAAAAGGAGGCTTTGGGCATGGGAGCTAAGTACTAGAATGACCCTCGCCAGAACAATGGGTAGTTGCTGTAGAATCATGAGGAGAAGGAACAGAAGAACCTGAGTCAGGAGTATCAGGAGCATATTCACTTGGACTAGAAAGATCAGGAGCACGAGGGATACACTAGAAGGCTAGATATAGGATGGCAAGACCCAAGAACAAAACAAGAAGGACCAAGGAGAGTTGATGTAGGCCCATGAGAGCAAGCAACAGGAGGACTATAACCATATCTATTCATGACTTGTGTAATGGGTGGACTTTTCTCCCTGGGTAATGCTGTTGGCTGGGACATGCCTGCAAAGAATACACCAAGTCCTTGCTCAAGGGTTTCCACCACCATTCCAATTTATCAAGGTAAGCTGGTCCTCATTGGCATCCTTGTGTTTTTTATGCCCACATCTTGAGTCATGAGCACAGCAGCCTGACCACCCAGACCCATCAGGAGCACAATAATGACATTTAGGAGTAATAGGACAGCTACAGCCTGAAAACCAAAGGGACTGGGCCTGGATGGCCAAGGAGTAGGTTCAGAAGGACCATAATAAAGAAACTCTAGTCTAAGAGTCCTAGGACCAGTTGGTGCAGTGCCAGGAAGGCCGAGTGCATATTCACAGGGTCAGGAGGGCCAGGATATTCCAAACCAAGAGGTCAAAGGCTAAGAGGACCACGCCTAAGAGAGCCAGGACACAAGACATGAGGTGGATCAAGGGGGCCAGAAAGTCCAGGAGCTGGTGTACCAGGGATCAGATGAACAGAATGAGGAAGATTAAAAGGACCAGGTAAAACAGAAAAGGGTGAAGAGGACCAGGAAGGAACAAGAAGAGCTTGGAAATGGGAACCTAGAAGGACCACGGGGCCAGAACTAAGAGAAATCAACATAAAGAAATCAAAATAAGGAGGATAAACTGCACAAGAATCAGGTTCAGTGGGCACAAAATGAAGAAGAGAACATGGATTATGAAGAACAGAAATAGGAAGACTAGTGTTAGGCTCACCACACCCAGAGTGAGAAGGAGTAAGAAAGCAGGACCTGGATGATCAGGAGCAGATAAGAAGACCACCAGAACCAGAAAGACTAGAACTAAGAGGACCAGGGCAGAGAGACCCAGAGGGACCACAAACATGGGGATTAGAAAAATCTAGATGCAGAGGCTCAGATGGATTAAGATCTGCTATACCACAGGAAAGAGCACAAGGGTGATGGCAAAAAAGAGGACTGGCTCAAGGGGGATGACAGGAACCCCAATTGATGAAGCCAGGTGACCAGGAAGCCAGTTTGATGAAGCTAGGTGACTAGAAATAGGATGACTAGAACAAGGAAGGTCAGGACGAAGAGGAAGAGTTAGTTAGAACAAGGATGACAAGGAGCAGTGCATTTGGGGGACCAGGGCCAGGACTATTGCAGGCAGATGGAGGATGACCAGGAAAACAAATCAGATCAGGTGCAGGGGGACTAGTACCATTACAACCTGGGGCCAGATGGAGGACTAGAGGAATTACAACCAGGGACCATATGGAGAAGATTAGAATCAGATAAGTAGGAACCAGGTTAGGAGGACCAGGGGGCAACACCAAAAGGAACCAGGACATGAAGTTCTAAGTGGAAAAGAAGGACCAGAACCTGGCAGTAACAGGGCCAGGCCTACCACATTACAACCTAATAAGGATGACCAGGGCCAGTGAAATCAGCACTACATGGATCAAGAAGACAGGGACTAGAGCCAGGAGCATACGATGACCCAATCTGAGTGAACTTGGAGTGCTATTCTCAAGAGAGCCAGGATAAGAGGCCATGTGAAAAAGGACTCAGCAGACAAGGAGGATCAAGTAGGGGAGGATCAGTAGGACCAGAACAAGGAGATCTAGCAAGGGCATATATAATGAAGGGCTAGGACCAAGAATTACCAGGGAAGACTAGAATCAGCAGCACCAGGTTCAGGAAAACAGTACCACAGTGACTGGGGTTTGAGATCCAGGATCAGGAAGAAGGTCTGGAGGATCAACTCAACCCAGAAAAAAAGGACTTGGGCCTGGGCCAGGATGAAGTCGAACTCCAGAAGTACATAAAAGGACTAGGATAAGAAAGAAGACTGGAGAGCATATTATAAAGGCAATATGTGTTGTGTTTGCACCATGCAATGTGATACATGTGCAATGCAAACCCCAAATACAATTTATGAAATCATGGAAGGCCACTTTGAGTGGTCCTGAGTGGCTCCAGTAATCTGGAGTAAAGTAATGCAGCACCAATCAGTGGATTGACTTACTGTGCCCTGGTAAGGCTTCTATGTGTGCTGCATGGGTGTTTGTCATGTAGCTCACAGGGATTTAGCTGCATTCCCAGATGTAGCACAACTGTTGCTTGCATTGGGGATAGGCAGCCAAGAGGGTGCCATTGAAGGGGTAAAGGAAGGAATGAGATGTATTGACATAAATATGGTGCATTCCTGCCCTTTTCTGTCACGCAGTACAGAGCAGCAAGGTGACTTGCTGTTCTGTGCTGCACTGCATGAAAATCTCCCTTGGTGCAGGAGGACACCTAGGCCTCATGTGTTAGGATATCCAATTTGTAAATGGTTCTTATTTATGCATCCTATGTTGTTAACCATTTGAAACTGCAACTTTTGTCAGAACACTCATAGAATTGATGGTAAGTATTTGCTGAAAAATCAGAGGATGCAAGGTCTATAAAAACCTCAATTTTACTCACTGAGCTTTGATTGATAGCAGGTGATGTCTGATACTGGCACAGTGGTCTCAAGGGTGATCGAAGGGCAGAGGGACTTAAACCTGGCAGATGGGTCTAGAGGTGAAAAGGATTGGGGTTGATGGTAAAAAAGATTGTGATGTGTGAACGATGGCAGAAAAAATGTGAGAATCATAACGGGCTGAAGTCAGCAAAATAGTCAGATGTCTGATAAATGTGGTCAAAGGTCTATGGAAGTCAGCATAGGGGAGCTGAGGATCTCGCAACCAAAAAGGGGGGTCAAGAAGCCTGCAAATATATGGGTACAGTTGGCCCACAGAGGAATTCTGAGTAACAAAGGGCTCTCACTGCCAGCTGTGATTTCACTGACAACCAAAGCCAGCAGTGGTAGCTTTCAAGGCCAGCAAAGAGACTCTGAGTGTCAAGACTGTTAGAGTAGTCTGTATGACTGGCAGATCTTTGTGCTGACATTCCATGTGCCTGTCAACTGCATGTATGTGTGGGGTTTGTGTAACAAGGATGTAGTAATAAGCCTTTTTGTGTGGTGGAAGTTTGAGTGCTGGGACAAGTGGACCACAATTTAGATGTGCCCAGGCAGTGGAATTGTATTAACCAAATCCCTGTGACTGGAGGATGAAGACCCAGGCATTGAAGAGAAATTGGGTTAAGAAAGGGTTACCCAAAGAAATTCAATGAAATCTTTGTTGGCAGAGGACTGATCATTAGATCTTCCTGAACAATGACATTTGGTAAATGGTATGGGTGAGGGATAGGTCAGCAGTGTCTGTTGTCCAAGGTAAGTTTCTAAACAAAGCTTACCCTTTTTCTGTGCCTGATGATTGCCTCTGGAAGCCTGATCACAGGCAGGTGCAGACAGATCACACTCCATTGTGCACTTGTTTTGGATACGCCTGTTTAAAGGCATCACCATTGCTACCTGCTGTGAAAGCCTACCTTGCATAAAGGCTGTGTCTGAGCTACATCCAATATATGACATTTGAAATAGAACTACCCCTAACCAGTTATGAAACCTGTCTGGAAAATGAGAATAAATGTGTAGCTGTAAAATGATTGATCTATGGGTCACAAGAATGGAGAAAAAATCATCTACTTATTCACATGGATGCTGCAATTGCTGAGATCAAGCCCTCACCTGCGTCCAGTATTGAAGGCGACACATGCCAACATGATGTGAGAAACTTTCACGGTGGAAGTGATCAATGTTTTTTAATCCAGGAACAATCACAGTCTTTAGTTCAAATATGATGTATCAGACGTTAATATGATCTTATGAAATTCATAGGTGTGTATTATAATTTTTTCACACTCGTAGAGTAACACAGCCACCACAAGTTTCACCCCCTATTATTATTGACCTTTTATCTATTTGAGAATCCGTGTTGATATAGCTGGATAAATGAATGCCACATCTACTTTTTTAAATATTTCCAAGTTTCTCACCAGTAATTAAAAGTGAATATGCTGCACAAATTGCCTAATACTTGGAGAACACCCATTGTAGTATCAACTACTTTAGAAAGTAGTTTCAGTGTTACGTATCTAATATTAACTGCTGTAATAAGCAAAAAGTAACAGGGAACTGCACAAGCAGCGGAGTAATTCACTGTGAGCTATGCAACCAATGTAATTGGTTTAGGACCAGTCTTCTTTGCCTCCTATTGCATTTTGTTATGTCTGTATTATGCCCAGGGCGTGGAAAGGGAATTGTTGGTCACATAGTACCATTTTCTGCTGTTCTACTGTTGAATGCACTCTATTTTATCCCTACAATTGAGGATTATTGACTATTGCATGGTGTAACTCCAGTTACTACTGGGGGGGGGGGGTGATTGCCCTTGCTGTTCCCACAGAGATTAACATCCATAACTGAGATTGGAGGATAGAATTGTATTTCCACAAGTTTGACACAAACCATCATAAATCTGTCTGCCAACTCCATGCATAGGTGCACTTGCAAGATTGTTCTCACACAAATGAATCTTTCCTCTGAACCTCCCAGTTGATACCTGGTATGTTCATTTATGCCAGACTACACACCCACAACCAAGCACAACCACCAGGAAGATGGTGTGTGTGTCTGAAAAGGCAACCCTAGCTTTCTCATAAATGTTTGCTTCACTTTATGCTTAAGCATGACTACAAGTTTGCTATGGAATCACTAGAGAACACGTCTGACCAACACAGATGATATTCTGTCTATCCCACATGGGCCGTACAACTTTTCCTGGATCCTGAATCACTGGAAAGGCCAGTTGTTTTATTGATTCTAAGCCAGATAGTCCACAAATCTGGCCTCATTGAATCAGAGACTAATCATAACATAAAAAGAGAGGGGAGGTTCAGTGGACTTCAGAACAGGAGGAAACCTAAGGTGACAAAGGGGATATGTCTACAGCTTTCTCCTCGTCCAACTATATGTTAAAGGAGCCTACTGCTAGAGAACCAAAAAATGTGCAGAATGTGCTCAGTCAGAAATGTATCCCACAATTCACCCAGTATCTGTAAACCACTCATACTGAGCTTTCATATATGACAAAGTCAAACAGACACCACAGTTTAGGGGCAGCCTATGGTCAATAATCCCACAGTGACATAGCTTAAAAGTTCTGTGCCCCTGCAATATTAATCTTCTGCTACTAAGACCTGTCACTGTATAGCCTGGGTTGATAGGTCAGTAGTCAGTATCACCCATAATGAGTATTATGTGGATGTACCCAGTCATCAGCCTCACCAAACAGTAATGTAAAAGTATGCAGTACTTGCAGAGGAGACACAGGAGTGTTCAGTTCAGCAAGGTGGAAGGAAGGAAAAGCATCCTAAAAGGTGGTATAGCATTTCTAAGCCATGCAAATCCCTTGTCTTCAGTTAATTCTTTAAAACTTTCCTAACCTTGATCGTGCAATTATATAAATAATCACACTCTTTTAATCACTCAATCTATTGTGATTATTATTCTGAGAATGTTTCAAATGTTTCTATGTTTCTCCAATACATTTTTTAATACCACGAGTGTCACAACACCAGCATCGAGAAAGAAGAATCATTTAATTGTTGGTCTATGGGAACCACAGAGTTACCTGTTGAAAAACTACATACATGGTAATTACATGCACAAATTAAAAAGTTGCTGAGACTCAGCCCTTCTTCCCAACTCACTCTCTTGTTCCATACATCTATTTTCTCCTTGTCACCTCATGCTCTGTCTCCTCCCTATCTGCTTTCTCTTTTCTTCCACTGGTCTCCATTTATGTACGTCTGCAATGAAGTTACAGCGGTACAAATTTTGGACTTCTAAAACTGACAATCAAAGGCTTTACTCATTAGGGAAATGCCTAATGGTGATAAACGGGTAGTGTGACACCAGTTTTAACTGTTCTTAATGAGTCATTTGGTTTTTGCTCCTTTGCTGCACATCTGATTCTGGGTTTTGGCTTATGGTCAGCAATGCTCATTGGACCTTTTCACATTTTTCTTCATTTTATTTTTGGGACCTACTAATACCCAACTATACTGTTGCATGAAAGCAATTTTAGTCTACATAGTTCTGCATGTTCATACAGAAAACATCTAGGTGCAATTTAGGATATTCTGAGCATTGCTTGGCAAGCTTATATATTTTAGGATGTGTCAACTCATTTTGATGATCACTTACCCCTCACCAAGCTTATATATTTTAGGATGTGTCAACTCATTTTGATGATCACTTACCCCTCACCAGGTTGAAAGACACGAAAAATGCCTGCTAATTTTCTTTTAATGCATCATTTCTTTTGGTGTATTTGAACACTATGGACCAGACCTAAGAGAAAATCACGGTGCACATAGCTGTGCCAAATTTGGCAGCGTCGCACACCATCATTTTTGAAACGCAGGGATGTGCTGTATTTACCAGAATACAGCACACCCGTGTGTTTCCCCGGTGCAAAATAAGCTGCCATGCGCCAACGCAGCCACCCTTGCACCACAGTGCAAGGAAGGCTGCGTTGAAGGGAAGAATGTTTTTGTGCAGGAAGGGACACCTTCCTGCACAAAAACAATCCTAAATAGTAATTTGCTCTTTCAAAGTGTGCTGCAGAATGTAGCACACATAGAAAGAGCAAAAAACGAGAAGAAATGAAATAATTTCTCCTTGTTGCGCCACGCTAATGCCACCCCTGGGGTGGCATTAGATTTTGGCGCTGCCTCAAGTTTACAATAACTGGTGAATCTGGGGCAGCATCAAAATGTAATGGGTATTGCTGTGGCACGCAGTGTGTGAAGGGGCCATATTTACAAGGTGGCTTAACACCTCATTGTAGATACAGTGCAGTGCATAGAACCTCCGTTGGCGCTAGGGGCTCTTAAATATGCCCCCATATTTCAAATTAGAGAGTTTTTGATGTGGAGAGGTAACAAAATTAAGCAGTTCACATGTTCTTGGGCGGACATAGATAAGCTACTCATGGTAGATAAATGTATGTTGTTGGGAGGATTACACAAAACAGAAAAGCGTGCTGCAATTTCCTATCAAAGTTTTGCTCTAGCAGGGACATTACCAAAGATGCTCACATTTTCTCCATTGGTGGTGACTAGAGTGGCTCGCAAAAAAAATAATAATAATTATTATAAATGAAAAATAGTATATTTAAGAAGAGCCTTTGGATTTTGCTGCAGGAAGAAATACTTGAGAAACATATTAAGAGGTACAGTGGATACAATGGCATAACTCATAAAGGTAGGTATTTTATTTTAAGAAGTCCTAACGTTTACATAGTCATAGTAACAGTACCCTTCAGAAAGTGAAGCCTAACATTAGGGCCCTATCCATGACAAATATTCCAAGCGAATTGTTCACAATCATAATATTTGTATGTAAATGTATTTGACATGGCAATCGAGAAAATCTGGAATGGATTTTACCTTTTATACCCAACACAGGACTGCCTCTCAAAACGTTTCCGGTGCTTATATGAGGAACTGCGGTAGTCTGGTCTATTCTATGCGTTGCTTGGCGCGTTTTGCTCTCCCTCGGATTGGCCTACTGTAATGACCACACTATCTTCTCACTCACATCCATAATCGTAGATTGCTGCACCCATTCCCAAAGTGAATCGCTCACTCCTATTTTTTTATAATGTCTGCTTAGAATTTTTATTTTTATTTTTACGACCTTTACCTCGAACGACTTTTGTGTTGTGCACAATGAATCCAAGAACATATTAAGGACATATTTTATTGAGTCTCTCTTGGTACATCCACAGTGTATCACCTAGAATGTAAAGTTATATCAGCATATGAAACCTGGAATTTGAATTTACATTTTTGTATTACTTTGCCAAAATATATTTTGTACCTATGTATTTAAAGTGCGCAAAAATCAATTTGTTCAATTATTACAATGGGGGCTAATAATAAAAAATAATTTAAAATATTTGTACCTTGAGCAATCAAAAAGTGTAGATTAGTTCTGCATATTCATATTTACACTTTTGTGTTTCAAACATTTTTTTGCGACCACTGTTAAACATTTAGGCCCAGATTTATACTTTTATGATGTGTTATGCTGCAATTCACTATCCAGTAAAAAACAGGATTTGCATTGTATAGTATCCCAAGGTAACACAGAGTTGCATTAGTTTGCAGCAAGGAGGCATTCCAAGAGTGATCTATGGGCATCTTCATGCAACTGCCATGGATTTTGATGCACATTCCTAACTCCAAACACTCTTTTACAGGGGTTTGCACCATAAAGTCAAGTGTACTGAAATTTCGCTTCTTTTTATCTGCTTTTTGTGGGTGCTGCATTGTACAGCACCCATACAAAGCAGGAAAAGTACAGTACAAAATGTATTCCTTAAAGAAAGCACACCTTTGCACTATAGTGCAAGGGTGTGTGCGTTGCCCGTAATTTCCAGAAATCTGGTCCTTACTTAGTTTTGAAAAAATAGAGTATCAGTAACCATATTGCAGTGGTCAACAGTTGCTTTATAGGGGCATATATTGTTCTTAAGGCAGACCGGTCTAAGCGATAGTCGTCTTTTTGAAAACATCTACCAAGTGGACAGAACAGGCCTGAGGACTTTCCATGGACCTTGACTACCGACAACAGTGCCTAATTAAGCTGATTTGCTGGGGAGGTTGTTGCAATGTCTTCTGAATTCCAAGAATGGAAGACACAATATTGCAGCCACATTATTTTGCATCCTTTGGCTCTTTCATTTGACTGATAATTCTGAGCCATTCCGTGCTCATAGGAAGCAAAAACATGACATAACTTTTTTGAAATCTCTGCATAGTCAAGTATAATGTCCCACCAAATAACTGGGACCACACTGTAGATTTCCTAATATTCAAAGGAAAACTGAGACACATTTGAAGAAAAAGGTAGACCGATGGCTGTCCCCCTACTGAGTTATGCTTATGGAGCCAAGGAGCAAGCAAAAACCTGCCACAGATTCTGTCATCCACAGATGGTACATACAGCTCTGTCACAAAGCCAACAATCAGTACAAACAATCATGATTTTACACTATATCATTATTATATTTGTCTACAAATCACATGTATCAAATTGGATGTAGTATTATGTACTCAGCCTGTATTATACACATTAAAGTGAATATTACTTTAAGTCCCAACCACATGGCACCACACATTCCTAAACAACTAACCTAAAACCCACATAAGTTCTAACTAGCTATCTAACGGCATAGTTGGATTTGTCTGCTTGTCTGCTTGTAATAATATGGCAACTCATTTAAAGCCTCCCTGAGTGCCATATTTGCTATTAGGACGAAGCTGGAACTCTGCGTTTCAGCGTAACTCCACCAACTCCAGTATCCTAAATAACTTTCTTATTCATGGTGCTCTCTGGGTTGAGGAGTCTCAACATCTGTTTTAGTACACAGGATAGTGGGCAATACTTTTTTTTTGTATATGTTTATTGGGAAGTACATGTTGTTGGAAAATGGGTTATTGGTAAGGGCAGGTAGGTACCTACACTTAGCAATAGGCCACTAACCTCCACTTAGGTCCAGTTAGGTCTCAGTAAATTAAACCCAGCTCAACCCTTGGTAGCTTGGCAACGAGCGACAAGGCTTAACTTAGGAGACAGAGTGTAAAGCATTCAAATATCACAAAACAGTAGTTAAATAAAATACAGGAAACAGTTTAAAAATCCAAAACCAATTTATGAAAATAGATTATATTTTTATCTTTAAAATGACACAAAAACGAATAGAATCGGATAAGGGGAACCGGAGATATTAATTTTTAGAGAATTATGTTTTTTTTAGCGCCTAGAAACAAAAAGCGCCAATCGGGTCATCTCGTTGCACCTTGACCGGGGCTTAGTCAAAGTTTAAGGCCGACCGCGATGGAGCCCTGCTCGGCTACAGCTCGCGGGAGGCCTCAGTCAAAAGTTTACCTTCGGACTTAGGGCCATATATACGAACACATTTTCCCATAGACACAGAATGGGCAAAACTGCTTGCTACATCTGGCCCTTGGTCTTATTTTCTTCAGCAGGACGAACCTACCAGTCCAATCCGACCTCCTGGAACTCTTCTCCAGATACACATCGCAGGAATCCTCGGTGGAGATTTTTACCTTCGGACGTAGTCGTTTTTTCGAGGTGAAAATCCTTCGACTGGGGTAAACCTGGATCTTGATCTGACATCCTTGGAGCCCTCCTCGGATACGCTGGCTGGGAGGTCCCAGTCAACTTTTTACCTTCGGACTTAGGGGGTGATTATGACCTTGGCGGACGGCGGAGGCCGTCCGCCAAGGTACCGCCGCCAAATGACCGCACCGCGGTCAAAAGACCGCGGCGGCCATTCAGACATTTCCTCTGGGCCGGCGGGCGCTCTCCAAAAGAGCACCCGCTGGCCCAGAGGAAATGCCCCTGCAACGAGGACGCCGGCTCAGAATTGAGCCGGCGTAGTTGCAGGGGTGCGACGGGTGCAGTTTGCACCCGTCGCGTATTTCAGTGTCTGCATTGCAGACACTGAAATACACAGTGGGGCCCCCAGGGGCCCCGCGGCACCCCCTACCGCCATCCTGTTCCTGGCGGGAGACCCGCCAGGAACTGGATGGCGGTAGGGGGTGTCAGAATCCCCATGGCGGCGGAGCGCGCTCCGCCGCCATGGAGGATTCCCCCGAGCAGCGGGAAGTCGGCGGGAGACCGCCGACTTTCCGCTTCTGACCGCGGCTGAACCGCCGCGGTCAGAATGCTCGTGGGAGCACCGCCAGCCTGTTGGCGGTGCTCCCGTGGTCGGTGGCCCTGGCGGCCACCGGCCGCCAGGGTCAGAATGACCCCCTTAGTCTCTTATTTGGAGATTTTGTTCACCGGGATGAACCTAAAAATCAGGCCGGGTCGCGGTTGAGGCAAGCCGGCTAGAGTTGCCGCGGCGGGTTGGTCCCTCTATGGAGCTTTTTTTCAAAGGTTCTCCAAACTTCTCCAAACTTCTGGGGCTTCTTCCAGATGTTCTTTTAAGGTTTGTTTGGGGTCCACAGCTCACCCCAAGGGTCCAGAAGTTCTGAGATGATCCTTGGGGGTGTGGACTACAACTCCCACAATGCACCTGGCGCAAACTCCTTTTTGGCCACTAGGCAGTGGCCAGCTGGTTGATTTCTTCAGGAGTTGGTGCAGGGGACTCTGGTTAGCTATTTTTCACCTGTAGCAAATAGGGAGTCCCTCCT
The DNA here is from genome assembly GCF_031143425.1 of Pleurodeles waltl. NCBI lineage: Eukaryota > Metazoa > Chordata > Amphibia > Caudata > Salamandridae > Pleurodeles > Pleurodeles waltl. The sequence continues at coordinate 1,444,908,056 of NC_090444.1, read as the reverse complement.
TGAACCAGTTGAAGCCAGGCAAAGTCCTTCTTGTGGTGAAGCCCAAGGGTGCAGCTGGTGCAGTCCTTCTGAGTGCATGTTCCATGTGCAGGCCAGGGGTCCAGCAAGGCAGTCCTTCTTCTTCTGTAGTTCTTCCTGGTAGGGAACTGAGGTGTGGGTGCAGGCCTTCCAGTTTTATCCTTGCTCCTGGGTGAAAAACAGGGGTGTCCTGATTCTCCAATCAGGTGCAGGGTCCTTCCCCCTGTGATGACCACTTCCTGGGAAGTGTGGCAAAAATCAGTCCCAGGAGGCAACATTCTTCAAAAATCCATCATGGCTGAATCGGATTTTTGGAGGTTACATCTGGCTGAGCCCACCCACTGGTGTGGCTAAAAATCATAACCACACCCCTCTCCTGCCCTCTCCTAATCTAATCAAGGGGGCACCTAGTTGTCTGGGGTTGCATTATGTGGGGGTGTAGCTGGGTAGCTCCAAATGTCCTTATCTGCCTTTGAAGATCAGTTTGGCTGCCCTCCCCCTTCCTGCCTCACCATCTGCTGAGGGGAAATTCCCTCCCACAGGCACATCACTTTGTGTGAAGCCAGGCCACTTTACACCTCATCAAGGCTGCCTGGCCAGGCTCCCAGAGGCTGGCCAATCAGGGCACAGCAGCAAAAACAATGCAGGGCTGAAACTGGCAACTTTTCAGGTAAAGTTTAAAACTCTTTACCTGAACAAGTTATATTAAATCCAACAACTGGAAATTGTGGGATTTAGTATAACAATTAAGTTGATACCAAACGCTTTGTATCTGTCATCTAAGGGGACTTTAACAATTAAAATAAAGTCTCCCCATTCTAGCCTCTGAAGGCCATTCACTACAATGAGGGAAAAACGAATGTGGCTGTTTTTACCTCACTGGAGCTTATAAAACTACTTTTATAAGGTCCCTGCTTATAGGTACATGGCACCCAGCCCTAGGGCCACATAGGGCACACCTTAGGGGTGACTTATATGTAAAAATAAGGTAGTTTAAAACTTTGGAACTACTTTTAATTCCAAAGTCGAATTTGTATACAACTTTAATTTAAAAGCAGCCAGCAAGGCAGGCCTGCCTTTAAATGGCTCTGGGCACCTCAGCAGTGCACCTATGGGTGCACCACCTATGCTGTGGCCCCCAAACCTACATAACCTACCATATACTAGGGACTTATAGGTAGGTTAACTTATCCAATTATAATTAGCCTAATTTGCATATTGATTTTACACAGAGCACAGGCCCTGGGACTGGTTAGCAGTATCCAGGGCACCATCAGAGTCAGGAAAACACCAGCAAAAAGTAGATAATGGGGGCAAAAAGTTGCGGGGCCTCTGCAATCGGCCCTGTTTTCTCACACATGTCAATATACAAACTGTGTTAAATAGAGAAACAATAAATCAAATTATGGCCATATATGAAAAATATTTTGAAATATTAACTTCTCAGATTTCTAAACACAAAAAAATTAATCCAAATATCAATAAATGCAATATATGAAATTATTTATAAGGCATCCATCTGTGCATTAACTCTTAGAAGTAGACCTATAAAAGAAAATCTTGAAAGAAAGAATTATGCAATATGTATTAAACCATATATTATAGGATGTTAGAAGATAGTTGAGATAGTAATATCATACAAATCCACATATATAACATTTCAAATGGTGATATTCCTGCCAATTCAACAGTGTTGAATTGGTGAGCAGTAAGTCCTACTTAAAATAACAGTGTTAATGGGTGAAGCGTCAATTGTCTTAATAATAACAGCATGACTCAAAACAATAATACAAATTTCTTAATAAGGATAGGAGACAAAGAAGGAGAAAACATTTAAGTGTGAATATTGATAGAATATGTATTAGCTAGAAAGGGTTTCCAAATTTGGATGAGAATCCCAACATTGTCTTGCAATCTGTAAATCAGCTTTTCATATGATGCCATGTTACACATTTCAATAAGCCATTCATCATGTGTAGGACGTTGTGGTGTTCTCCAATGTCGTAATATACAAATTTTTGCTACAGTGAGTGCGATACCAATCAATCGTCTTGTATAGATTTCAGAGATCAGTAACATCATGTAATATACCTAATTTTTCTGTTAAAGGAATGGGCACATGTATAGCTCTGTGTAGAGAGGAAGTTATAGAAGACCAGTATTCCATCAAACCTGGACATCAAAATAAAATGTGTAGGATACCACAGTCCTCATGAGGACACCTCCAATAGGTAGAATGGTGCAGTAAACCTGCTGCCTTGAATTTCTGTGGTGACCAGTACCAATTATGAACAATTTTGAAAAGAGTAAATTTGATTCTTGCCTCTCTGATTCTTTTATCCATGTTCATAACATCCGTCCAGTCCTCATTGGAATACGCTACATTAAGTAACCCTTGCCATTTGACGTGGAGTTGTGCTAGTAATGGTGATGAGTGTAGTTTATGCACAATGAGATTATAAAATCCAGAGACCGCTCCTTTCAATTTCCCCCACGTTTTTATGTATTGTACGACTGGGGAATCCTCAGGTATCCACGGAAATGGTCCTAGTCTACTAAGTAGAACTTGTTTCAATTGTAGGTATTTCCCCTTTTGAGAGCTAGGGAGTTGAAATTCTATCTGAAGCATCGTAAAGGTTTTAAGCTTGCCTTCTAAAGTGAATAAATGATCCAGCGTTAGAATATCTGCTCTCTCCCATGTATCCCAGGAAATTGTCTGTTTCCCTATTCTAATATCAGTGATATGCCATATGGGAGCCTTATTATGTAGCCTCAGATTACTCTTAAAGAGTTTATGGGCGTGTATCCAAATCTTAAGCATCGACTGAATAATAGGGTTAGAAGTTTGTAAAGCAGGCGATTTAAGAGTATAAAACTTTTGCAAACCGGAAGATGACTGTAAAGATTGCTTTTCAATAAGAACCCATAGTGGGGGGTCATTGTGTCTTGGCCAAAGATAAACCAATTGAGATAAATGGAGGGCTGTATAGTAATGTTCAATGAATGGTAAACTAAGGCCACCAGATCACCTGTGAGCAATCAGTTTGGAGATTTTGAGTCTAGGTCTCAGAGATCCCCAAAGAAAGTTTTTAATACCTTTGTCAATGTCTCAAAAAATGGATATTTTAACTGTCAAAGGTAACATACCTAAAACATAAGTGAAACGAGGCACTGTAATCATTTTCACTGGCTGGACTCTACCCCAAAAGGAAAGGTTAAAATGGGACCATTTTTCATATTCTGACTTTGTTTTAGCAATGTGTGGATCTAAGTTATCTTGAATCATACGTTCTAAACCTGTGTTGATATAAATACCTAGATACTTCAGGCGATCCGCTTTCCATTGAAAATTGTAGCCTAAGATAGCTGCTTTTGTTGTGCCCCGGGACAATGGGAGAGCTTCACTCTTATTCCAATTGACTTTATATCCAGAAATGTCTGAGAAGCGAGAAATAGTAGACATGAGTGCCGAGAGTGAAGTAGGTAGATCTGTAAGTGTGAGTAATATGTCTTCCACGTATAGAAGTAGTTTTGAGATGCCTGCTGGTGTAGGAATGCCTGCTATTTGTGAACACTGTCTTATTGCTGCAGCCAGTGGTTCAAGTGCAAGAAGAAATAAGAGGGGTGATAAAGGGCAACCCTGGTGCGTACCTCTTTGCAATAAAAAGGTTTTTGAAAGGAAACCCCAACAACTCACTTGTGCAGATGGTGTCTTGTATGACCATTTAACGTTAGAGATAAAATCATTACCTAATCCCAACCTATGCAATGTACGGAACATGTAGCTCCATTCAATGCGGTCAAAGGCCTTATGGCATCTAAGGATAATGCTACTCTGTCTTCTCCAGCATCCTTGGAAAACCAAAGTATGTGAGCCAAAGTGCAGAGATGGCTATGAGAGTTTCTGCCTGGCATGAATCCAACTTGAGAATTATGTATGAGTTTAGAGATAACTTGTTTGAGTCTTTTGGCAGGAATGGTGGCTAATAGCTTTGAATCTGTATTCAGAAGAGAAATCGGATGATAGTAACTGCAATATAATGGATCTTTCTCAGGTTTGGGAAGGATAGTTATGATAGCTTTATTTGAGAGTGAGGAGAGATTACCAGTTTCCTCTGCTTCTTTATAAATCGAATAAAGAGCATCCATTGCTTCTGGTTTTAACCAACGGTAAAATTCCCCAGGAAAACCATCTTCTCCCGGTGCTTTATTGTATGGGAGACAGGAGATCGCTTGCAAAATTTCATCCTTTGTTATTTTTATTTCGTCAGTATGAGCCGGTACTGTTCATTGAGAGAGGGGAGTGTTATTTTATCAAATAATTCCTGTTCCTTGAGGAGGTCATCATCAACTTCTGAACTATATACCTTGGTATTATAATCTGCAAACGCATTAGGTATTGCTTGAGTCTCAGTTATTAGTTTACCCTCAGGGTTTTATATAGCTGGAATAGCTGTCATATCTTCTCGCTGTCTTAATCGTGCCGCTAGTAAACGGCTTGCTTTTTCTCCTTGTTCGTAATTGCAAGCCTTAAGTCTATACAGCATATATTCTGCTTTGGAAGTATATAGTGTATTAAGTTCCATCTTAGCTTTTTCCATTCTTCATCTGGAAGCTTCAGTTGGATTACTAAAATGAGTGTGTCAGCGTTTTGATATTGTTTTCCAAAATGGCCTGTTCTATTCTGCGTTTATTTGTTATGGCAGAATCCCTCATAATTTGCCCCCTAATAGTGGCTTTTGTGGCTGCCCATAAGATTTGTGGAGAAGAAACTGAGCCTTTGTTATCTTTCATATAAGTAGTCAAATGTGATTGTAATTGTGACTTTTCTGCTGGTAGTTTGTAGCGAGATATGTTTCATCGCCATGGTTAGTTACAAGGGCGTTTTATACCCCAATCTAGCTGGAGACTAATAGGAGCATGATCTGACGGTGCAATTTCTAAAATATCACAATCTAGTACTTGTGGTGTAATAGAATGTGAAATAAGGAAGTAATCTATTCTAGAATGGGAATAATGTACTGTTGAGTGATATGTAAACCCCTTATCTGATGGATGTAGTAAACGCCAGACATTGCTCAAACCATGATCTTCTCTGATGTCTTCCAGTATAGCTCTATCTCTACCTTGAGTTGTGTCCAGGGGACCTGTTCTGTCTAAGATCACATCTGGCGCAAGATTCCAATCACCTCCGAAAACTATTCTGCAAATTCCTATTTCTGTTAGAATTATATTTAGATGAAGGAAAAAGGGGGCTTTAGTCCCAAAAGGGGCATAAATGGAACACACTCCTCATATATTATTACCAACTTTAAGCTTGGCTAAAACAAATCTACCATCCTCATCTGACCATGACTGTAGTATTTGGCATTGCAGTGTTTTCCGTATTAGAATGGCTACACCACTTTTCCTAGTAGTAGTGTGGGATGTAGCATCTCCTGATGTGCGAGAAGGGGATTTGCAGCTGAAAACAATCTGGCCTACCCAATCTCATTTACATTTTTCTGATTCTATATCAGATAGATGAGTCTCATGGATGAGAGCAATGTCAGTATAATTGGAGGCTAAATAGGAAAGAATTTTCTTCCTTTTAATGTAATTAGTAAAGCCATTGACATTGAGAGAGACAATTTGCATAGGACTCGTTGTCATGATGCTGACTGGAAATGTTAGAGTATATTTGTACTGTACAGACACTAGGAAAACAGTGACGCAGGCCCTCGTCAGCAGCAGGCTAGACTACGGCAACGCACTCTACACAGGCATCCCGACAAAACAACTACGGCGCCTCCAACGCATCCAACTGATCATCAATGTACCCCGCTGCAACCTCATCACTCCCCACCTGAGAGACCTCCACTGGCTCCCCGTTGAAAAGAGGATCACTTTCAAGCTCCTCACCCACGCACACAAAGCACTCCACAACACCGGACCTGCCTACCGCAGCAACAGACTCAGTTTCTACACCCCCACCCGCCAGCTCCGCTCCACAGACCTCTCACTCGCCATCGTCCCCCACATCCAAGAAAATACATTCGGCGGCAGATCCTTCTCCTACCTCGCCACAAAGACATGGAACACTCTCCCAATCAACCTACGACGGACCCAGGACCTACTTGCCTTCAGAAGACTCCTCAAGACCTGGCTCTTCGACCAGTAGCAGTTTACCCCAACACCCAGCGCCTTGAAACCCTAATGGGTATGCAGTGCACTCTGTAAATAGAGTGATTGATTGTGAAACTGAGTCAAAATGCTAAAAAAGGAAAAAGGAAGTAGATAAATTATATGTTAATGTGATAATGGGAACTTACTGGAGGGAAAAAAAGAAGAAAACAAACTATCTGGAGTATAGAAAACCTGAAACCAATACGAGGAACGATAATCATAAAATATTGTTAACACTAAACTCTAAGTGGTGTAAGTACACCGTTCTAAGTGATAGAATGTAAAAGAACACTTCAGATCAAAGAATATGTATCTTTCGTTGGTGGATCTAAACCTCAATTCAAAACCCAGAGTCTGCAGGGGAGGAAAGGAAAAGAACTCATGGTAAATAGATTATAAGAAAAACCACTCCACGGAGTTATAAAATCTACCCAAGAGAAAATCTGCATATATAAATACAGTAGGAAATATACATGGTTATTGAACAACAATGTATGAGGATAGGAAATGAATCATATCCATCAGAATGAATAACTGCAGTAAAACAGTGATAGTGGAAGGTTGAGCATCAGTTACTTTATTAAAAGACGTGGATGACTTTAGAGGTGATCTCAATTTGTCTCTGGGATATTCCTGTGTGAATGCCTTTACACAGTGGACTGCTTTATCTCTGTCAAACTGTTTCTTAAAGGTACGGACATGTAATCTACCAGTACAATGGCTTTGTGGATCATTCTGTAACTGAAGCGGACTATTCATAGATGTTTTTTTCAAGGGTGGTGGTGTTGAGTCCATATGTTGGTCATCCAAACTGTCCAGGAAGCCTGCCAGATCCTCAGGCTTTGTGTAATCCCTTGATTTCCCATCCATTGTGATCCACATTGTGGCAGGTTATAAAAGACCATATTTGATATCCCATTTGCGAAGTCTTGGCCTAAGTTGCAGGGACGCTTTTCGTTTGGCATTGGTTTCAGTGGAGAAGTCTGCAGCAATAAATAATTTCTGGCCTTCCAAGTCATACGGACCATGTTTACAAGCAGCTGTTAATTTTTGGCGGACTTGTTGATGACGTAAGAGGCATGCTATAACCGATCTACGTCTAGATTCAAGAGCTGAAGGTGAAGTTTTTGATCGTATTTTGTGAGCTCACTGCAACTCAAGGGGATGCTCAAAAGATATGTTCAGTACCCGCGGTATTAACATTAGTAGCAAGTTCTTCGCCATCATTATTATCTTCTATTTTTTGTGGAATTCCACAATTGTTATTTCTTCGGGCCCTGTCTTCCAAATCTATAACTTTTTGTTTTAGGTGCCAGATATCTGGACCCCAATACTCTGCATTACTAATTTCTCTTCCAAAAAAGTGGTTCTTTGATCTAAAATTTCCACTTTGTTATGAAAAGAGTTTAGATCCATCCGTATTGTCTTCCTTTCTGTTGCGAAATTTTTACATCCATAGATTCCAATCTTTGCCCCACGTCAGAGATCTCTTTTAAAATAAGGTCCATAGAAGCAACGTCTTGTGGGACAATATTAGATGTGCCTGAAGGTACAGTGTTCCCTACTATTTGTGTAAACAAAGGCTTTCTATTAGATTTGCCACTGTCCATAGTATTATATTTTAATGTTAAAGAAGACAATAAATAAGTACAGCTTAGTAATCAAATATGATATCAAATTGACTCACAAAGTAGGTAGATATTAACACTGTAAGTGGTGACAGACATCTGGGATTTTAAAATTATGGTTATATGTTTTCAAGCGGATGTCGCTGAAAAACAGTGCATCAGAAATGTTGTACAGTTTTCGCCTGTCTTCCCAAATTCACTTTACCCCCTTTGCTGATAGGAATTCCGGCGTTTACTTAATTTCATAGTAGAGTCTGAATTGTCACATTTAGAGAAATACCTCAGAAGTGAAAGTTTATATGCTTCTCATACAGCAGCCTTTCGACATTCAAGGAAAGGAATTTTCACATATCTCTTCAGAAACTGTCTGTGTTTCCTGATAAAATGAGTAATTTTCACAAACTCTCTCAGCTGTAGGAACTGTGTACAACACTCACTTTCCAAACTGTATTTACGCCACACAACTGTAGACAAGAAATTCCTACGCTTACATAAGCACGTAATGGATTCTGAACAGTTAAGTGAAGAGAAATACCTCAGAGTTGAGAGTTGTCAGAGTCTTCTCTTACAGCAGCCTTTTCGCTTATCTCATCAGCAGCTGGCTGTGTTTCCTGAAAGAATTAGTCTTTGCCACAGACGTCTAGATTAAAAAAAAAAGAATAATGACTGAATGCTTTCATACAAGTGTCCCTGAAAACCAGTCTATCAGAAAAAGCTCACATTTTTTGCCTGCCTATCTAAATTCGCTTTACCCTCTCTGCTGATAGGAATTCCAGCATTTACTTAATTGCGTAGCAGACTCTAAACTGTCAAATGAAGAGAAATACTTCAGCAGTGAAAGTTTATATGTTTCCCCTACAGTAGCCTTTCAACTTTCAAGAAAGGGAATTCCACTTATCTGTTAAGAAACTGGCTGTATTTCCTGACAGAATTATTAACTTTCACAGACTCTCTCAGCTGCAGAGAAGGTGTACAACACTCACTTTCCAAACTGCATTTGTTCCACACACTCTGCTAACAAAAAATTCCTGTGTACACATATTCAGGTAATGGAGTCTGAACAGTTAAATGAAGAGAAAATACCTCAGAATTGAGAGTTGTCAGAGGCTTCCCTGTCCTGTGGGGAGAGTTCAACCAAAGGTCAACAGTAATTTAATTCCCCTGGTGTAACCTCCCAGTTTAAACATGAAGAGAGCCCCTTATCTCTTCAGAAGCTGACTCTGTTTCCTGACAGAAAGTGTTGTTCTTTGCTCAGCTGAGGGACCAGTGTTCAGGTGATTTGTAGCAGGGCTTCAATTAAGAACTCTAACTGTCATCTCTTACTTCAGAAAAACTTCAGAGATATGTCGCTGTTATTACATGTATATTTCCTTTCATTCCTGCTCCAAGGAGGCTTTTTGACAGCTGTTTGGGTAATCCTTATCCCCTCAAGTCTTGGAGCTCTATGTTGAGGCGGCCATTTCAGATCGCAGCCAGGCTTCGCCCCCGTGAGCCGCTCTTTCACTTCTGACCAGAATTGCCAACTGGCTTGAGCAATACTTTTTCAAATTATAAAAGGTACAAGCAAGCTTACTATTACTTTTTCCCTCCTTCTTACAAGGTGAAACTTAGGTCATCACTTTTTGTAATCACATTTCAGCTGTCATGTCTACGAGGGATCATGGGAGTGTGGAAAGTTTCTTAACACGCCTGTTAACATAAGCCTTAGAAGAACATAGCAAGTGAGCACATATATTTTATTAGCTGCACAATATAAACAGCTGTTTGCTAGAAATTAGCACTTCTGCGTTCCAAGCCCCGTTTCTTCACCATGCACTCAATATGCATTTTAGACACAAATAATGAACATCCTAGCATAAAGCAAGGCCCATGTTCTACGTAGGACTTCAGAACACCTACAAAAGAAATTCCACACATGTCAAAAGCAATGTGAAGATATTGATGCATTTTCTGATTAGCCACACAAGTCTCAAAACAAAAGGAGGACATTGGATTAATCCATTACAGTGAAACCACCAGTTATTATATAACCTTGTTCAAGTACATACCCCATACAGAGCAGATGCAGGCCTCCCTTCAACAAAACTGGGATGAAGTTAAGAACTTATAGGTGGCAAATTCCTTATGTAAAAACAAAACGATATTCAATTAAATTAAAATGTACTACATTCGGACTTATAAATACCATAAAAGTCCATACAGAATAAAAAAAAATAAAAAAAACATTGAAAATACTCCATCACAATATCCATAAGAGCAATAAAAACTATCAAATGAAATCCAGTCACTCTTTCAGCAGGTTCCCCAAGTACACAATGGATCTTACAAAACAGGAAAAATTAAAAGTCACAAATTCATCACTCAGCATCTGTAAAAATACAAGGGCACAATGAATTTGAGGGAAAATATTTCCTTTCAAAAGAGGAATAATAAATGATCTTCTTGGAATTATATAATATTTACAAAACATGACAAATTGAAGGGTGTCCTGAATAGACACTTTGTCACGGCCAAGGGCACACAAAGACCCCATATCTTAACAACCTCTAGAGGAGGCTACCAATAAGTGCAGCAGGCTGAATCTAAACCTGTTAAGCATGTAGCGGTCTCTATAGTTTTTTACATAAACCAGATAAGGCGCCATCTCCTGTGTTGTTGTCAGTAACACACACCACCGAACCGAAGGATTGTGGAGGTCTAATTCCTCTCTCGCCATAAGTCTGTTTACCAGATAACCTGTTTTAATAAACCACAGGATCTTTAAAACCCCATCAAGCAACAGGCAATATGTTACTATTTCCTGGTTCAGGGTAAAGAAATAAGTTGTCCATAGCCCAATCCAACTTGACAAATGGCACAGAGCTAGTAGATCACTGAGATAACCCATTCCCAATTCTTCATGTCACAGAAAGACAGACTATGGCACTCAGAGTAACCGCAGCAGTAATGAATTTTTTGTCACCTGAAAGAGGTCCAGGGTTGTATACCCCCAAATCTCACTTCCATAAGCGACCTTGGAAGTTCATTTGGCATGCTGTATCTTCATCAGAGTCTTAAGGGGTTTGCAGCTCAGCCTTGTCAAAAAATGGAGGACTAGAGCAATAGATCTAGCAAGCTCCATAGTCTTTGCAAACATCAACCATTTCTATGACATATTGGAGTCAAACAAGTATGAAAAGGACTTAACTTTGGCAGCTGGATGGTTGCAAAAGCTAGAAGTCTGAGATTTTAAAGTTGACTGCCAGGTCTAACTCATCCATAAAATTAACAAAATAATTTAATTTAAAAGAATCTTCAGCCCCCTGGAAGTCCATGCTATTAAGGCCGCATCATCCACATATAATAAAACCGGGACCAGATGATTACCTACCTGGGGCCAGTCAGCCTTTGCCTCCAGCAGAGCGCTTATGGATATTGATGTGTAGAGTGAATACAAAAGGAGCCAAAAAGCACCCTTGTCTGACCCCTCTTACAGTTTCAAAACAATTGGCATGGGCAACTAGTCTGAGATACCTAACTGATGCAGTCTTATGTGCATGAAAGTCTGACAAATACCATACAACATTGAGGTCAGCCCAAAAATCCCAGAGGGATACCCCCAGAGCTTGTCCCGTTTATCCCTGTCAAAGGCCAAAGTGAGGTTCATAAAGGCCAAGTGGAGGGATTCGGAAGAAGACAGGGTATATTTGTTAATTACTAAGGAAAGGTTCAGGCACTGGTCAAAGGTAGACTTCCCTTGCCTGAACTAGGCCTGGGCAAAAACTTCGCTCCGCTGGCGGAGTCTGCAGAATTCACCATCTCAGTTACTGATAACGCAACATGCAGATTTTTTTTTCCTGTTTTTCCCCCATTGGAGCGCACTTAGAATCATTCCATGTACATGAGAAGTGAGACTTCCGGTCTCTCACAAGCACAAATGAGAATTTGTACCTGTTCTCAAGAGTTAGTGCCACACCAGTGACATCTGCCATGTCTTTTGTGACAAAGGCGAGTGTGAGTGAGCGAGATCAACTGCTGCTGCAAGCTGGCAAAGCTGAAGGTACTTTTTTTCTCCAACAGCAGAAAGTGCCCCAGAGACTCCAACTTCATTTTCCTGTCTAGAAGGCTCCTCTCACTGCTTTGTCCATCTCTTGATCACTTTTCATTTGGATTTCGAGCTGGAATATCACTGGATTTAAGGACTTTGTTGTATTTGAGATTTCACAAGTAAGTAAAAAACACCTGTATAGGGGTTTTGAACAACTTGTTTGCTTCATATAGGGCATGCAACAGGATTTATCTACACTTTTATTTGTTTTTTTAAATTTATTGTGTTGGGTGGCCTACATTTGGGGCCTATTTATAGTTTTACTTGTAATTTCTGTTTTACAGAGGAACATGTTTTACAGTTCACTACATTTTCTCCATGTTTTGTTTTGTAACTTTGAAATATTTATAAATTTCACTATGGTAATACCAAGTTGCCTAGACTGCTAATGGCATAGGCCTTCCAGTTGGGCCAGTACTAGTCATGGGTGCATGATAAATCAAATGTTTGTGGTATCTGTGGAACTGAAACACCATGGATGGAATTGGATTAAAGTTTACAAAAAGTTGTTTGGTGGTATTTCATATTTTTTCCTGCAAACAGTATACGGCGGAGTTATAGTCCTTGTATGATGTGTGTAACATTTTTAGCCCATTTAGTTGGAGTTTCTGGAATTACTGACAATATTATTTTTTTCCCCTGTACTAATGCCTTCTTTGTCTGACAACCAGTGCATGAGAGTGTTTGCCATATGCCACCATTTGAATTTGTTCCCCATGCCATGTGGCCAGATGCCTTTTTTGTATAGTCAATTATTGTCCAATATCTATATGTGTTTTTTGTTTTCTATTCATTCTGCTTGTTGTTTGACCATGTGGCTGATGGCCATTTTGAGTAGGCAGCCAGTAGTCCTGCATGTGTTCTTCTTTGTTGTGGTGGCCATGCCTGCTTGCTGGTTGTAGTTTGACCATGAGACTGGCGGTCATTTTGTGTGTGCAGTCAGTATGCGTTCGGCCTGCATGTGTTCTTGTTTGTTGTGGTGGCCATGCCTCCTTTCTGGTTGTTGTTGGACTATGTTGCTGGTGTCAAGTTTGTGTAGCAGCCAGTGTGCTTTAGGCTTGCATGTGTTATTCTTTGTTGTGGTGGCCATGCCTCCTTGCTGGTTGTTGTTTGAGCATGTGGCTTGCGGTCATTTTGTGTAGGCAGCCAGTGTGCTTTAGGTCTCCATGTGTTCTTCTTAGTTGTGGTGGCCATGCCTCCTTGCTGCTTGTTGTTTGACCATGGTGACCATGCGGCTGGCGCCCATTTTGTGTAGGCAGACAGTGTGCTTTGGGCCTGCATGGTTTCTTCTTTGTTGTGGTGGCCATGACGTCTTGCTGGATGTTGTTTGACCATGTGGCTGGCGGCCTTTTTGTGTGTTATCCAGGCGTAGTAGGTCAGTGCTTATTACTGAATGTATTGTATGAGCAGTTTTTTTATATTTTATTAAATACATTTTTTGCATTTTTCACCTCCACCACTCCTTGCCTCTAACATCCCTGTAGTTTTTCAAGGTAGTCCCCTTCCCCTAGTACATCAGCAATTGAAATCTATTTTTTTTTAAATGATATTCTTTTTTCTAATTTGTTTCATAAACTTTATTTAATTAAATTTTATAATAACAGAAAAATGATACTAATATTATTTACATTTTGTTGAAAATGTATTTTTTTTTTTTTTTTTTTTTTAATACTTTTATCATTTTCTCCATTAGCTCCATGTCTGCCATAGGCAAAAGGTTGCAATACATTACTTTAGTCAAGGATTATTCATTTGTCACCAGCACCTCCCTGCGTGCCACATGCCAACTTGATGCAGACAGATAAAGCTAACGTTCTGGATGTTGTAGATCTTGCTCTTTCTGATCCTTCATGACTGTACATGATAATGAAAGTTAATGTTGGTGTTGTTTTATGAATGGATACTCTGTATTTCATAACTATTTCTAAGTTTAGTTTATTTAAGTAACCATTAAATTATATTATTTCTGATACTAATGCAACTGCAACAATGCCACGTTTCACTGATCCTTCTTGCATTTTTGCTTTTAGGTGCACGACCACACGGATAACGCTTCAGCTTGTGAGGCTAAGTGCTGCAGCCAACTGACAGCTTCAAGTTGGTCCCAAAGAAAGCTGCTACCAAGAACGTGGCAAGTGATACAAAGGAGCTTCCCACTACTGGTATGTCACCCCAGAACTTTTTTGGGCAAAAAAGTATGGCTGCTGCACCAGCCTCTGGGGGGAAAGCTGGGAGCAGCACTCCCGGATCACCGACCCCATTCCAAACTAAGCCCAAGCCCATGTCTGGCACAGAGGCAGCATCTCTAATCACAGGAACGCTGATTGGACATCTCTTTCTCAAGTAGTACCCAATTGTTGCCGGAAACTCAGGCCAGTGAACAACAACAGCCACAGTCAGTAATAGCAGTTCCTCCCAAAGTAGGAGCACATCCGGATGTTCAGCTTCATGCAGAGGAAGCCGAAGTAGCCCCGCTTTCACAAGATCCAGTGTCTTCCAGATCTCCGACCATCTTCTTCTTCAAGCTCCCCTTCTGATGATCAAAACTCCACTTGGATGCCACCTTAGTCTGAGACCTGCCAGGAGAGGCAAGGAATGAAAAGGAAGGTTCCTGAAAGCCTTAGTGTTATGGATGAAGAACAGGAGGATGACGAGCCTGACGACGAGCCAGTCATGATATGATGATATGATATGTTATTTGTAAAGCACATGGTTACCCTAAGGCCTTCCAGCACTTGATGAGGGATAAAACCATGTATAATGCACTCCAGTCCGGCTATATATTGAATATAGCATAATTAGTGAGTTGAGGAAAAAGCCATGTTTTTATACACTTCCTAAATCTAGATTCTTCAGTTATTGATCTAATCTATACTGTTAGAGAATTCCACAGTTGTGGAACCAGATAGGCATAAGATCTGCCACCCTATTTGGCTCTCCTAATTCTTGGGACCTTCAGGAGATGTCTTTGCGCTGATCTGTGGGCCTTTATTATGAATCACTTTATGAGCTAGAATTAGTGCTTTAAATTTGACTCTTGCTTCAATTGGTAATCAATGTAGAGTCTGTAATGCCTTCTGCTATTCTAGTGGCTGCATTTTGAACTACTTGCAGTTTTTTTATAACATATTTCGGCGACCCCAGGCAGAGAGAGTTATCGCAGTCCTGGCGTGAGGTTATCACAGCCTGTATCACAGTTTTTCTTAAGTTTTCTGGGAGTAACTTGATGATTTGTCGATTACTCTTCAGTGCCCCAAAGCAACTGCCAGCCAATTTTTTTGTCTGGGCCTCCATTGTAAGTGCATTATTCAGCCACATACCCAGATTTTTTTATGAGAGATGTAGGGGTGGGTAACTACCTAGACAATCTGGCCATCCTAAATCCATATGTGCATGAGGGTTGTTTCCTAGGAACATCACCTCATTTTTTTTACCATTAAGTTTTGGGCAGCAGTTTGCCATCAATTTGGATACATCTTCCAGGCATAGAGAAAGCTGTGGGTTCTTCAGTTCCTTCCATTTTGCAATTGATACTACCAATTGTGTATCATCTGCATAGGACATGACTGCTAGCCCATGGTTCATCACAATATTTTCTAAAGGTCTTACATATATAATAAAAAAGTTGGGGCTAAGGGAGGAAACTTGAGCTACATTTAAAGGCCCTAGTTTCTGAAAAATAGACATTTTCCATTACATGGGAGGTTCAATCTTCAATAAAGGATTGCATCCCTTTCAAGGCCTTATCTTTCACCCCCATCTCTTCTAATCTCTGAATCAGAATAATATGGTCCACCGTATCAAATGCGCACATAAGTCTAGAAAATAATTGCGGCTGTTCCTCCTTGATCCAATATCCCTCTGAGTTCCTCTGTGACTCCTAGCAGTGCTTATTCTGTACTGTACTGTACTGGGCTCTGAAACCCATCTGCAATGGATGCAGACGTTGATTGGCTTCCTGATGGCAAGATAAGGTTTTATTAACATGTTTCTCCAAAATCTTACACATGAATGGAAGAAGTGATATCGGATGATAGTTGTTAGTGTCTATGGGATCTAAGTGGGGTTTTTTCAGCAATGATCTAATGATGTTGTGTTTCCATCTACTAGGTACTGTTCCCAGCTCTAGGGATCGATTTCGAATTTTTGTGACATTTGCAAGAAGTATGTGAGCAACTTCCACTATAACCTGTTGGGATACCAATTGTTTTTTTTGTTTGTCCTGATACATCCCAGCTGCCAGGTCTTCCTTCGGTCTAATACCAAACCATGCTCCTCGACCGGGAAAGGAACAAAAGGCCTCCTTCTTTCTCTCTCACCAAACCTCCTCATGATGTGAGAGACCACAGGGAGGGAATTATTATCAGACAAAATTCTATGCATTCACCAACAGTGCATCCAACCAGGCTTTAAAAGGTAGCCAGAATTTCTTTGCCCTGGTGATACCCATTACCATATCCATTTTAAATACATATTTCACTTGATCCAACCATTCTTTATAAGAGGGAATAATACTACTAACCCATTTCCTACATATTTCTCTTCTAGCTAATAAAACTGCATAAAAAAACCACTTCTGCATATCTGCCCTTAAATTTATTAACTGCTCCAATCTGCCAAACATCACTAATAGCGGGGTAATCTCGATTTCAACTTCCAACACTTCCGAAATCGTATGTCTCACTGTGTCCCGAAAACATTTAATCGCCGAACACTCGAAAAACATCTGAACGTCCGACGCTTTTTCCATCCCACACTTTCCACATTTAATCACCTCACCTTTCGCCATCTTAGACAGCCTGTATGGAGAAAAAAAACTCTATCTTAGTGTAAATATATGATTTCGTCTAAACGGAGCAGGTTTCACCACTTGATATAGCGTGCGCATAGACACCTCCCAAGCCTCCCCCAGCTGTATCTCCGAAAAAACATCACCCCAAAGTTCTTTAGGCAGATTGAATTCACCATCCCCAGCCTCTAGCTACTCCCAATACCACAATGCCATGACTTTTTTTGGGAGGTGATCTACCAAGATTTTATTCTCTATCTGATTGGGATACCAATTTTACTTTTCTTATGATTTCCTGAACCCTGCCCTCTGTCAGCTGAGGAATCATATTAAATGGAGTAATGTTTAAGGCAGATTTCAAAATTTGAGTTTGCTGCGGGCCCTTTTCTCGAATGGGCAGTAGACAACATCTAGTCATCATGGATGTTGCCCCAGCCCCAGTAGAGTCAAACATTACCCTATCTTCTCAACATGCTCCAAGGGATGTTCAGATCCCACCAACTCCAACAGGTTCCATATTTACAAGTCCCTGTGTGCGACCTACATCCATAGCCACCTCAGTAAAGAAGGTACTGCAGAGAGGCAAACATCATCAAAACAACATCCACCTACCCCCACTTCTTCAGACATTGGCAGTGGCCCCAGTGTTAGAAAGCTGACCTCAACAGTTTAGGACTTTGTTACTGTTAGTGAAAAGAAGCCAAACATTGCTCCATTTGCTGAGCAAGTGTTAGTCGGGGTGAGCTTGCTACAAACTATGGAACTGGAGGCCAAACAACCTATTTGAGAAAACACACACAATATGCTGGGAGGCGCACCTTAGCAGCCAAAAACCTGCAAGTGGATTTAGTGGAGGTGTTCAAAGCAGGGAATATGATCTGATCATGGTGGAGGGTGAAGGTGAGGAAGAGGGTGACATTTTCATTACACAAACAAGCCCTGTCCCCAGAAGTACAGTGGTTTTGTCAGCCACATCAGCCCCATCGCAATGGCAAAGTCACAGGAAGTCTCAGAGTCAGGTTGAAACACCAAGGCAAGAACATACAGTGTCTGCCCCCCTGAGATGCACATTGAGCCTACCACCACCTTCTAAGTTGCGTATTACAGCTATGTTTAGGCAGGAGGAGCAGTATGAACACAACCACCCAACGGCATGTTTGTACAATGGGAAGCTGGCTAAACTCTTAGCATTGGTCCTCCTCCCTTTTTCTTTTGTGGAAGGAGTGGGCTTTCTAGAATTTGTGACGGCTATCTGCCTGAAATTGAAGATTCCCAGGCAGACCTCTTTTGCCAGAGTTGCTGTTCCAGGACTACATCACGATGTGCTGGAATTGGTTGGACAAGCTTTGCCACAGAGTGCCGTCCACACAGTCCACCTGATGACAGATATGTGTACGAGTTTCCAAGCCACTGATTACATGTGCATTACTGCACACTGGATGGGTTTTGTGGGGGTCAGAGAAAGTATATCTGCACGTGTTGATACAGCTGAAATTTTGAATGGTGCTTGGAAGCATGCAACAGTACCTGTGTTTGCCTTGAAGAAATCCCACACAGCTGCAAACATCTTGGATGACTATAACAACAAGGTCTTTGAATAACTGCGCTCCATTGGGCGTAACCTTTGATTTGTTGCCACGGACAATGATAGTAATATATTTAAGGCCATGTCAGATGGTGGCTATTTCAGGGTCCTGCATTTGGCGCACTGCATACACATCACTGTACATGACTTTCCTCATGGGAATGAACATGGTGATGTGAGGATAGGTCTAAAAGGCTTACTCCAATCTGTGGACTGGTGGTGAGAGGTGTGTCATTTACTTGATTTGGGAAATGCCATGCTGCTGTGTGTGTCTGGGAGGAAACAGACATGCAATGGATGATAATAATGTTACATTTTGCAGTGCTCTTGGCCAGCTGTTATGATGAGCATACATTACCTTCCATTCCATCCTTCTTAATTCTACAATATCACGATAATAATTTCTGTTTTACAATCTTCAGGCCTTTTCTTCTCATGCACCATTACACTCATACTTACCTTATCGGACCAGTTCAGGCAGGAACCCAAGAAGATTGATGGGGTAATCTAATAAGATTGCAGATGCACCACCCAATTCGGCAATACAGACTAGTATAATTTTTCTTTCACTATTCTTTTTTTTAGAACTGTGTGTGTTAGCTTCACCAAAAGACTAATTATATGTACTATTTTGCAAATGTATGTGACCAAACATTTTTAGATATATACAACTTGGGTCTCACTGGGGCTGACAGAATGTAAAGTTATCTGCGTCATACATATTCAAGTTTTTCTATTCCTCCCACAACAGGCTGCTGTTCCTTTCCCAGATGAATAGTGTTTCTGTATTGTTTGTCTTTTTGTCACACCTTTCCCAAAATCATTTTTCCATCCATTTGTCAAATCCCTAACCATCTTCCCCCGTGCTGTGTTATTTATTGAGGTGTTACTTAATAATTTACATCATTGATGAATCACACACTTGTAGGGGTGTATGTGGTAGAAGCAACCTCAGCTTAGTGTGTAAGCTCTTCATTTGAGTTCACATAGGTGGAGTGGGACCTCGCTTCCAATGTCTTCACTTTTAGTGCGCTAGCTTGCCCACCATGGTAAATTAAGAAACCATGCAGCCTCGCTTCATCCAGTCAGGTATGAGAATTGTGGAGCATTGTTGTTGTTAGACCTGACAGCCTTAGGGTGGTCATCCCCCAACTTTTTGCCTGGCTCCCTCCACTTTTCTGACACTATTTTTTCTGGTTTTAGGACTCTGCACACTTTACCACTGCTAACCAGTGCTAAAGTGCATCTGCTCTCTCCCTTGAACATGGTAACACTGGTTCATCCCTAATTGTTATATTTGATTTACTTATAAATGTAAAGTGCACTACATGTGCCCATGGCCTGTAAATTAAATGCTACTAGTGGGCCTGCAGCACTGATTGTGCCATCCGCATAAGTAGCCCCTTAACCATGTCTCAGGCCTGTCATTGCAAGGACTGTGTGTGCAGTTTCACTGCCACTTCAACTTGCCATTGAAATGTACTTTCCAAGCCTTAAGCTCCTCTTTTTCTACATATAAGTCACCGCTAAGGTAGGCGCTTTGTAACCCATAGGGCAGGGTGCTATGTAGGTAAAAGCAGGACATGTACACATGGGTTTTAAATGTCCTGGTAGTGGAAAACTCATAAATTCATTTTCCACTACTGTGAAGCCTGCTCCTTTTATAGACTAGCATTAGAAGTGTCCTCATACACTTTATTGAGTGGTAGATTCTTATCTGAAAGAGGTAACCATGTCACATTTAGTATGGCCAGAATGGTAATAGAAAATCCTGCTTATTGGTGAGGTTGAATTTGAAATTACTATTTTAGAAATGCCACTTTCTGAAAGTGAACATTTCTCTGCACTTAAAGCCATCTGTGCCTTACAGCCTTTCTCCAAACAACGTCTGGTCTATGCTGGTTGACAGCTCCCTTGTGCATTTCACCCAAACACAGGACACTCAGTCTCGTCTGCATTCATCTGCATATTGAATGGGTCTTCCTGGGCTGGAAGGGTGGATGACCTAACACTTACACTACAAAGGCCAGTGGCCTGCCCAAACATAATAGACTGATCAACCCCCACTAGGACCCTGGCAGACAGGACCAGACTGTCTCCTCCACTTTTTGGGCATATAAACTGGGTCTCTGACCCCACCAACGCAGACTATTCTGGACCTACACCTGCAGCCTCTCACGAGGAACTGCCTGGCTATCCAAAGGGCTCATCTGGACTGCTTTGCCGAGAAGGACTGCTGCCCTGCTGTTGCCCTGCTGCCCTGCTGGCATCTGACTCTGCCGAGAAGGACTCTCCCTCCCCAAATGTGCTCTCCAAAGGCATGGATTGAACTTGCCTCCTATTTTCTGAAGTCTCAGGGCCAAAAAAGACTTAGGCCCTCATTACAACCCTGGCGGTCGGTGTTAAAGCGGCAGTAATACCGCCAACAGGCCGGCAATAAAAAAATGAGATTTGGACCATGGCGGTTACCGCCATCCAAAACTGCCACTTTAACACACTGACCACCAGGGTGGTAACGGCCGCTGGGCTGGAGACTTCGGTCTCCAGCCCGGTGGCCACAACAATCCCACCCTTGGGATTACGACCCAGCCTACCACCATGGTTTTCATGCCAAACATACCGCCATGAAAACCATGGCGGTAGGCACTATCGGTGCCAGGGAATCCCTTCCCTGGCTCTGATAGGGGTGTCCCCCGGCCCCCTACACGCACACCTATTTACACACATGCACACACGCATACCCACCATCACCCATGCATGCACACATACATACTCACGCACCACAACACACACCAATATACCTTGTCACACACAAGCATTCACAACACACAACACTCACAAACACTCATTCATGCATGCATCCTGCACTACTCACACCCATATGCACACATTCCAATACATACACACGTCCAACCCCACATACACAACACCCCCCTCTCCGGTCGGAGAACCCTACTTACCTGCTTGCAGGGGGTCCTCCGGCTGAAGACGGTCAGCCGTGCTGCTGTCAGCAGCGGCATCCACCAGCAAAACACCGCCATGCCGTATCCTTGCTCCTGATACGGTCAGCTGTGTTTTGCTGGCATGGCGGTGCTGCTACCAGCAGCACCACCTTACCACCGTCCGCTGTCATGACCGTCGGCGGTGTTCCGCCAGCATTCTGGCAGAATACTGGGGGTGGTCATGATACCGGTAGACAGCTAGTAGCTGCGGTGGTATGTTGACGGCCATCGCCGTGGTGGTAGGCAGTCGATACGCCAATGTTGAAATGAGCGCCTTAATCTCTTCAGGAAATTCCATACCGAAATTGAAGCGAAACCTACATTTTGACCAATGTGTAGCTGCACAGCTGACTTGAACAACGCAGCAACGACTTCCCGACTGGAAATCTGATGCGGCTCCTTTGACGCATTGTCTACCATATCAATGCAGTGCCCGTGCCTTCTTCCAGCACATCAAGGATTTTCCCCGCATCATCCCTGGTCATCAAAAATATCCCCTCATTGCAGTGAGGAACCAAGACTGCACGCCAAAAAACAAAGCAAGCCCCTTGCAGAGTGGAAAGGAACAACGCATCGCCTGTGCTTTTTCGGAAAATCAGACGCACACCTTATTTTTCCATGCATGTCCTCCTCTACAGTCTCCGTGCGGTGTTATTTTTTACGCATACCAGGTCCTGTGTGCAACAAAGAGACAACTGTTTATTTCTAAGTATTAAGACTTTTAAACCTGTTAAAAGTGATATTTCAATTTGTGCTTATTGGAAATTTGTCGTTTTGACCTTTTTTTATTCAGACAAATATTATCTATTTTTCTAAACCTATGTGGTGTTTTTACTCTGCTACTGTATGATTTGCTGCACAAATACTTTACATATTACCTTCTAAGTTAAGCCTGACTGCTCAGTGCCAATCTATCAGAGGGTGGGCACAGAATAATTTGGATTGTGTGTGACTTACCCCAACTAGGATTGTGGTCCCTACTTGGACAAAGGTGTATACCTCTGCCAACTAGAGACCCTGTTTCTAAAAGTTTAACTTTAATTTTAGGCAATATAATTAACAATGGCAAAATTCTTTTCCCCACTCCTATGTGTCAAATGTTTGCAGAATGCACTGCAGAAACTACAAGAGTGTTAGGACAAGGTTAACCACATAAATAAGTGTTATACACTATCAGCAGATTTGTAAAACATGCTGCACTAAAAGGAATGCAGTATCAGCAGATTTCAAAAACACGCTGCGTCAAGGCAGCAGTGCAAAGTAAAATACCCCCAAAAAAGATTTTGGATCTAAAGACCTGTAAATAACTATTTATTGTTCCCTGTCCCTAATAAAAATAATAAATTTCCACCCCTTCCATCCACAACTTGTGCACCCATATCCCCAAACTAATGTTCCTTTCCCCAACCAATGTTCTGAAAAAAACTGCCCATTTGTCCATGTTGAATGATGACAAAAAAGTCCTGCAAACATCCACTCCCACTCTCCACCCACAAGTCCCACCCACCAAAATAAATGGTTAAAAAAGGGGCAAAGGAAGACACTAAAGGTGGGCCAGGATTCTTCTGAGAAGCCTCTCCAAAAGTGCTTCCACCTGCCCCAGCCTCCTAATCACGTGGCGTTGGAACATGGTCTCCAGGGAGGTCAGCAGGGATGATACAATGGTGGGCGGCTGCCCTGGTACTGTTGCAGAGGTGTTGCCGGGTGGGGGCACTGGGGCCTGCCTGAGACACTGAGTACTGGCAGCAACTGCTGCTGCCTTATCCTCCTCTTCCAAAAGGATCATCAGCCACTGGTACTCTGCCCGTATGGCCTCTAGCTTCACCCGCTGCCGCTAGACTGCTATTTCCTGCTGTGATGGTGGACTAGCAGGAATATCTAGATCAAGAAAGAAAAAAGAGAAATTGTAAAAAATGATCTGAATAAAACACTTGTTTACAATATTGTAGTGTAGTGGCACAGTAGCAGTACATTTGGTGGTCACCTCAGGACATAAAATTTTAAGGTGATAACTGTCACAGACATAATTTGCGCCATGGAGTACAAATATTCTTCTCTCTCCTATTGTGCTAAATTGATGGTGGCATTGCTACCTCAACTGGCACCCTAGTCATACTCATTACTGTCTGCAGCTGGGGCAGCTGTAGTAGAAAATTATTTTATTCCAATGACCCTGTTCTTCTTTGCACCTGGATTACAGAGTCAATAAATACTAAGAATGAAACATGTCAAGTAGTATAATATAATGAATCATGCTGACATCCTGTCTGTTATAAGTAGGTGGTGGGAAAAATGATGCACTGCAGTAGAGGGTAAGGATTAAACAATGGGATATAGATTGTATTTGGTGCATTTGCATTGTCAAGGACTATCCTATTCAGGAAAATCAAGGCACTTACTTATGGGCCACTTTACTCACTGTCCTCAAACCCCTCCATCACCACACTTTGTAATGACTACTTTTTTCCAAAATAATACATTTGCTTTGCAGGAAGGAAATAAATCTTTTTAACGTACTCAACTGCAGGGTAAATTAGAGGGGATTAGGATGGGTAGGTAGAGTACACACTTCACAGATCAATCAATTCCTCATCTTCATGTGCCTAAGGTTTGGCTAGTAGTGAGACTCACTGTGGTTGGCAAATTTGAAAAGGAAGAATTAGAACAGAAATAACTCCATTATGGAAGTGATAATGAATAATATCTATCACTTAGCTTGAAAATTGTGGCACAAGCAAAGATTGGATTTTTTTTAAGTATTCAGAAGTCTGGGACTGAAAGATTAAAGGAGTCAAGTACTAGGAAGTAACTGACGCAGTGTGCATTGAGAGGAAAGGAAAATGCATCTTGTTTTTGCATTGTCATGCTTTGAAAAGTGGTTGACACATTAACTTAACTTAAGCTGAGAGACACACATTGCATATCCAACAGTGCTGTTTCTGCTGAATTGAACCAAGCAGCTGTGAGGTCATCATGGGTAGCACTGGTGAAAGGCCATAGCGAGGGAGGGAGGCAATGGTCAATAGATGCTGCAATACATATTACCTGCTTCACTTAAAAAGTACTGTGAGTCAATGGAATTTTCTGAAATACCATCCAAACCTTTGCATCAAACCTTTGATAAAAAAACATTCCAAGTAAATAATGTATGTGACAAGAACACCCCTTTCCAGAAGAGTTCCCTTGTTTCTTCATTCCAAGCATTTATCTATCATCGATGCAAATGTAATCTTCTAGTACTCTTTTTCTTCACCATTGGCTTTGATACATACCATTTAATCTCAGCTTTACATTCTCTCATCCAGTCCTTCACCATGTAAAACCATCCAAATTCCAGACATGGCTCTCTACTAACCTTTCACCAACATCCATTTACCCAATAATCACGCATGCATCCTTTTACCCATTCACCCATTCAAGAGATCTAACCCACCGAAGAGTCTGTTCACCCATCCAGGCATGGAATCCTTTCACCCATACCCTTTCACATACGTGGGCTGGCATCCTTCACACATATACCTTTTCATCCATCCTTCTCCCACCTATGCATCCTATCATCCTCCTCATCACCCACCTATATGATTATTATTATGCACCCTTTCATCCACACACACATCTTTTCACTCATATTGTATTTCACCCATCCATTCTACTTCCATCCTTCTTTCAATTTTCTAAAACACATCATAGATCAAGTTAATTTTATAAACCATAGTCTGCTGGGTTGCAGATAGATGAGGCCAATACTTACTTAACTGCCACTGCATCTACAATAGAAGGGTGTTGACAAGTGAATCAACAACACTAGTGCACCTTTGTAGTGACTATATTACTAATTGTCAATAAGCAAGCAATAAGACTTACCACCGCCTGCTATTACTGCCAAAGAGACTCCCCCTCACATCTGCTCTGCAGCCGCATTGGTGATGACACTATTGCTGCTGGCCCTCTTGCTCCTGGTCCTGGCACTAGTGGTCAGTGTGTCTACAAAAAAACTACACAATTTAGATGCCACATACGCCTCCTCTTATTGTTTTCTTGTAATAGCAAAATACAACCGCAATACAATACTATATTTCGGTTACACATTCTCTTTTATCAAACTCTCAGGTGAGCATAATGTTGGTTACCAATTTTTTAAAAGCTAGGTAGTCACGTAAACAAAAACAAAAAACAGAAGAAAATTGGTAACGGAGGGGCAGAACTAGCTATTGATGAATCTCAGTTTTCAAGAGAAATACAACAGTGCAAGAATTGGTCAATGAAATACATATGATCTTGGCTGGCTGATGAAATGAGGCCATCCTCCTCAAACTTCCAACCATGGTGAACAGTCATCAACTGTTAGTATACTAATAATACACACAGCAGGGAAGCGCGTCATAGGACTAGGCGGCCGGCGGCACCACTGACTTGGGGCAGGAGCCTTTTAAACTTGTTTCGCGCTCCCGCAACTGCGGGAAGCGCGTCACAGAGGAGGAGTCGGCGGCACTGTGTCAGGGGGCAGGAGCCCTTTAAAACCAGTTTTGCGCTCCCGCAACCGCGGGAAGCACGTCACAGAGGAGGAGGCGGCGGCACTGTGTCAGGGGGCAGGAGCCCTTTAAAGCCAGTTTTGCGCTCCCGCAACCGCGGGAAGCGCGTCACAGAGGAGGAGGCGGTGGCACTGTGTCAGGGGGCAGGAGCCCTTGAAAACCAGTTTCGCGCTCCCGCAACCGCAGGAAGCACATCACAGAGGAGGAGGCGGCACTGTGTCAGGGGGCAGGAGCCCTTGAAAACCAGTTTCACGTTCCCATAACCGCGGGAAGCGCGTCACAGAGGAGGAGGCGGCGGCACTGTGTCAGGGGGCAGGAGCCCTCTAAAACCAGTTTCGCTCTCCCGCAATCGCGGGAAGCGCGTCACAGAGGAGGAGGCGGCGGCACTGTGTCAGGGGGCAGGAGCCCTTTAAAACCAGTTTCGCTCTCCCGCAAACGCGAGATGTGCACGGGCGGTGCCCGGGCGAAGCCCGGGCCAAGGGCGGGCCCGTCTTGCGCCCGTCATCGCCCGTTTGAGTCTGTGCTGGGCCACCCCTCTTTCATCTCCAGTGGAGGGTGACTATTTATACAATTACTAATATTGTGGATCATTTTGGAGCCTTCTTAGTGAGCCTTAGTGGGTTTTTAATATTTTCAATTTTTTAGTCTGTTTTGTTTGTTATTTAATTATTGAAACATTTTGCTAATATGGGCAGGAAAAGAGGCCTGTTAACTGGCCCCATGGGAGGGGGTGGTGGCAGCAGTAGACAGGGAAGTGGTACCACCACATTGGACTCCTTCCTTGCAAGAGCTGTCGGGGTCGTAACAAAGGAGATTGATCTGGCAGAAAGGAGGTTATCAATGGAACTGGAGGACTGGCGTCTGGCCTCAATAGATAGTGGTCCTCGTGAGGTTATGGATGTGGAGGTGACTTATCCGGCAGGAGACGAAGGTACTGGTATGGTTGCTGTTGAACCTGCTCAAATTGAGCAAATAGAGACTACAGAGGGTTCTGGTGGCCAAGGCCCTTCCAGAAGAAGCAAAAGACTTTTATTATCTTCTCCCCCGGCCTGCCCCCTGGATAAATGCAGCCCCCCCCGAGGAAAAAAAAGGCCTTAAAGAAATCGATTCCCAAATCGAAAACATCCCCCTTGGAATTCCCTAAAAGTACGAGTAGTGACCCTGCACCTTGCCAGCAGCTGGGTTGTGATGTTACTATTTTTTTGTCAACATTTCGTGAAATGATCCTGGAGATTTTATCCCCTGTTGTGGCGAAACTATCGGCCATAGAAAAGGCAGTTTCTCTGATATCTGTGCAAGGTAGTCAGGGGAGGCATTGTGTAGGTGGATGTGTGGCCCGCCCAGACGATCTCATCCTTGTGAGGAGTTGCTCCTGCCGGAGGACGCTGCAGGGCCATTGGGGCCTCTGGGCAAATCATCTCAGCTATTGGTTAATTCTGGAAATTCTGGGGGTCAGGGCGCTCATGCTGAGATTGCACCGGCTGCACCGACTTCTTTATTAAGGGCGGATAGGACTGTCAATAGGCCTAGCTGTAGTAGGCAGCCTGATCCTGAATTTGTGGTAACGGGGGGACTGACCAACAGCTGGTTGGGAATAATAATCTGAATCTCCAGACAGCCAGGCCTGAATTGACCTGTTTGGATTTCCCCCCAGCTTGTGCCCCTTATGTGGTGGTATTAACGAATGTACCTGCTCTTGCCCCTGGGGTTACTGAGTCCACGGCTCAACTCATAAACAAGGCTGGATATTGGTTGAGTAAGAATTGTGATTTCTCATGTAAGGATTTCAACGATATTCTGTTTGCCAGAAGAATTGGATGGGTTGGGCCCAAAAATAAGGTGGGGGATGATGATTGTATTATTATAAATGTCAGATACCCAGCCCTGAGTCAAAGGCTCCTTTCTACCTACCGCCCTGCTGTATTTAGACCTGGTACAATTGGTATGGTCCCTTTCGGCTATTTTTATGTCCACATGTGATTGAGTGCCGGGGTTTTTTCGGGCTCTGGTAGGTTTCCCCCCCTGGGTCAGAATAGTCACCAGGCAACCAGCAGAAGAACTGTCACTAACAGTAATCTATCCCTGGAAGGGGTGGATTGACAATGCGCCAAGACCCTGGCTATACTGGAAGAGGTGCCTCCACAGTGTAAACTTATCTCATGGAATATTGCGGGCTATGATGCTAACTTATCTGATAAGGCGTGGATTAGGTGTGTGACTAATTTTGATGTGATCATGCTTCAGGAAACCTGGTCAGAGGGGTTGTCTGTGTGGGATAGGTACAACAGATTTGCAATTCCAGCTGTGAAGTCTCTTGCTGGCCGCTCAAAAGGTGGCTTGGTTACCCTAATTCGCCTCTCTAAGATAGTGGGTGCATTTCAAATTAACTGCAATTACCAAGGTATATTGCTGGTATTGGTAATTTTCTCTAATAATTTTAATATTTTACTGGTTAACTTTTATAATGCTGTATGGGATATGGGATGCCAAATTGGGGCCCTGCTTTCCGTTCTTCAGGTATTGAAATACAGAATGGAGGAGATGGGGTTAGAGTTCTGTGCTATTGTCTCTGGAGACTTTAATGCTAAGCTGGGGAGGCTCAGTACTGTGGTTAATCCCTTTATTTTTGACTATGTTGATTATTCAGTAGATGGTCTGAAGGACGCCAGAGGCAGGGTTCTGATCTAGGAACTCAGGAAGCTGGGTCTTCTGAATGTGTGTGATATAGAAGCCGCAGGCACTCATCAACTCCCAACTTATGTGGGAAGAGGATTTGAATCCACTATTGACTATATCTTTATGTCTCCACCTATGAAAGACCAGGTGACTGAGGGGGAGGTGATGGGGGAGAGTTTCAGTGATCACAATCCCCTTATAGTATCCTTTAAACTCCCTGGGGCCCTACGTAATTTAGGGCGAGGTAGGCCGGTAGTAGTGGAGATAAAGGACCAGGGTAGGCGGCTTGGGTGGAAGCAAGTGGATTCCCTAAAAATTGTAGAAAAGGTGGTGGGGAAAAATTTACATCTATTTATGGACACACTCTTGACGGAGGCCCCTAATCCTAAAACTGTTATGAATGCAATAACAATAGTAAATGCAGCAGTGAGAGACTGCCTTTTTTCAGTAAGCAGCCAACCTAGTAAACGTATTTGTGGTTGGTACAACAAGATCTGCTATGATGCAAGGGCAAACCTGAAGATGGCCACTAAGAAACATCCTGGAGATTGGGTCCTCGTAAAAGACGCTAGAATGAAATATAAGAGGGCCCTGAGGGATAGCAAGATTAAACATAAGGATAAAGCCTGGGAAGAGTTAGAACGTGCCATAGCTCTGAAGGATCCTGGCCTGTTTTGGAGAGTGGTAAATAGAGGTTCCTTTGGAACAGACACATCTGAGGGCCTTGGCTGTAACATCGCCCCGGAAGCATGGGTAATTCTTTTTTGTAGTATCTTTGAGGGTTCTCCCCTAAGAAATAATCGGGAGAATGAGTATGAGATGGCTCCCAACCTAACAATTAGGTTTTCGCTCCAGGAGGTTATGGATGCGATACAGAGTAGTGCATGCAATAAAGCTCCGGGCCCGGATTCGATCCCTATGGACCTGTATAAAGCGAACACCCAGTTATGGGCACCTGTTCTCTTAAATGTCCTCAATGCAGCAGTTACTGTGGGTATCCCTGAATGATCCTAAGTCCTCCCGCCCTATTTCTCTACTGGACTCTTTGGTGAAGATTTTGGGACAGATTATTTTAAGGAGCCTGGAGTCCTGAATGATAGGGAATGATATCTTAAGTCGGGATCAGTATGGTTTCAGGGAAGGCCTTGGCACGCGAGATCAATGTCTTAACCTATTGATGCTGATCGGCAAATACACGCAGGCTAGGAAAGGTACGCTCTATCTTGCTTTTATGGATCTTAGCTGTGCCTTTGATAAGGTGAACCGGTCTATACTATGGGAAAGATTAAATCAGCTAGGGCTGGATCCTAATATTGTAGAGTTGCTCCGATACTTACATTCTGGGACAATTGCTAATGTTAGGGTGGGGTCGAATGGGGAATGCTCAGAGGCCTTTAAGCTTTCAAGGGGTGTGCACCAGGGGTGTGTTCTGGCTCCTACTTTGTTCCTTCTTTATACAAATGGATTGTCTGATTTTCTGATGAAACATTGTAGGGATGCTCCAAAGGTGAATGGTACTGATATCCCTGTACTAACGTACGCGAATGACGCAGTCCTTATGGCCCGTACTATGAATGGTCTCCGGGAATCAGTTAGAGCTTATGCCTCCTTTACGTCAGCTTTGGGTTTAGAGGTCAATTTTAAGAAATCTCATTTTATGGTGTGTGGAAGACTCCTGAGTAGGGTGGGGGAGCTAAGGGTGGAGGATCAAATTATTAGTAGGGTCCATGAGTTTCCATATCTAGGGATTATTTTTGATGAGAAAGGATCTTTGAAACCTTGTATTGCCAGAAGGGGTGCGCTTTTTCATGCAGTAGTTGGCACAACTTTTGACTTTGCTGTAAGGGTAGGTAGTAAACCCATCAAGCCCTTGCTTGAAATTTATAGGCGGAAATGCCTCCCCATCCTGCTGTATGGTGCTGCACTTTGGGGGTATAGGGACTCCCGAGCCCTTACGGTGGAAGAAAATCGGTTCTGTAGAAGGCTATTGGGAGTTGGACAAAATATCCCTGGTTTCAGCCTTCATTTGGAGCTGAAGCTTGAGTTTGTCCAGGACACTATTCAGTTGGCTCCCCTTCTGCTATGGATTTCAATTTGCACTAACGAACATGCCACTCTGAATAGGGATATCTTAAAGGATTGTCTGTCTTGTGACAATGTAAAGAATATTCCCTGGTTGATGTACATAAGGAAGATGGCTCATGATTTGGGGCGGCCTGATTTGGTTGATTATCCTGAAGGCCTGACCAGGTGTGATAAGAAATGGGTTAAGGAGAATTTTTTAAAAATGCAGAAGAACAGGAGGGAGGGGAGGCCTTAGGGAAAAAATCGATCAGGGATTTTGTTATGCTAAAGATGTGGGTAGGTCCTGAGCGCTATCTCTTAGAGATAAAGGATGTGAGGGAATGGTCTCTCATAACCCGTTTCCGTTTGGGGATCATTAGAAGTAATTTGTGTTTCCCGTTAGGTCAGTATGGGGACAAATGTATTAGACCCTGCCCCTGTGATGGGGTGTCCCAACAGACCTTGCCCCATTTTACTTTATTTTGTGTTTTTTATGCACCATTCAGAACTCATTTTTTATTACCTCTCCTAAGGCCCAAGGGTTTTGTGCAATATCGTCTGACTTTTATGTGGCTGCAGATTGCCTCAGATGTATTGGTGTGGAAGGGGCTGGGATCATTCATGAAGGGAGCTATTACTTGGCATAACAATGTAGAGTTTTTAGAATGAATCCTTCTATTTTATTGTTTCTATGTCTGGGGTTATATATGTTTTTATTCCTGATGGGTGTTCTTATTATTTATGGTTTTATTGCTAATTTTAACAAATGTATTGAAGATTATTTATTGTAATGGATGAATTTTTTCATACCGAATAAAAGTTATTATTATTATTACACACAGCATTGGAGCGTACAAAAAAATTACATGACCATGTTCAAAAACAACTTTTTTTTCTTTATTTGTAATGATTGAGCTGGAGCCTGGAGCAATAAAAAGAAAGCCTTCTCACAAAGCATGTGTAGAATACCTTACATGGGCAGGCAATCTTCAGTACATGTGTTCTCTGAGTCTTAACATCACTCCACAAGATAAGATACATAAAGGGAGAGGGGAAAGCTCTCTGACAAAGCAGGAGAATGGAAGCTACAGACAGAGTAGTACAGCCAGACATTTAGCAGTAAAGACAATTGAAATATAGAAAATAAGTAAAAAGGATAATGCAGGGATAAGAAGAATTTACAAAAAAGATAAATAGAAATGGAGTTAAAAAATAGTTGATAGGCACAGTGAAAAGGTAGAAAATAATTCTAAGTGTGGAGCTGTAAAAGTTAGGGAAATAAATAATAATATTAAAAACAACGGGAGATCTTACTATGGCCAGCAAAGCCATCTGCCCTGACACTTGTGGAGGGCTCACCCCGCCTACAGCTGCCTCGTCCGCCTCGTCACTTCCAGCCCTCTTCCTGCCCCTGGATGTTGAATGATGTATTAAAAAAAAATAGAAATTATTAGTGGTACTGTTTATAAATAATCTCTCCAAGAATAAAAACATTTGAAAGGAAAAGGCAAACGTTGTAACATTTCTACATCAGACGTTCAGAGCAGCTGTTTTATAATAATGCTAGTATCATGGACCATCCTATTCCAAATTTCCTAAACTACAATTTGGAATTACTAGCAAATTGCAATGTATGATTTCTACAGTTCTTATCTTATTTTCAATCTCGCATTACATAGATTGGATGCATGCAAAACTACTACACATCACTGGGAAATTGCTTGGCAGTTGGCACTGTACGAGCTACAAAAAATAAAGGCACAGAGAAGTGAGAGAACATGCAAACTCACTAATACTAATACATTAACAATGAATATCTTAGACAGGGCACAGGAGGAGTCTCTGAATTACTTCTTAATCTCAAAGCAAGCACCAAAAACAGGTACCAGTAGGTAGCTCTGAGCACCTGTCTAGATGACAATCGCATAATATTATATGTGTAACATAAAGTAAATTTCCCTGCATGTGAGAAGCATGCTTGCTATTTGGGAAGAAACGTTTAGCGCTAGAACACAACTAATAACTAATGATTACTCACTGAGCCCTGCAACCTCTATGCCAAGCAGGTCGAGCAGGTCAGTCTCTCGATCTAGGATGTCGGGCCACCTGTGTGTCAGCAGTTGCTGGGTGCGCCGGACCCCAGAGCTGCAGCGCACGGACTGGTGCACCCTCTCCCAGCATTGCTGGTGCTCCTGGAGGCCATACCCAGGTCTGCCACCTGCTGCCAATGTGGAGGGGAGGTGGAACGCACATAGAACCCCAAGGCAGCCACTTCCACCATGGAAAATATGGCACGGGCTGCACCTCTTGATGTCACCGCCATCCGCAAGGAAGGCAGCTGATGGATGGGGGCCTGGCACTGCTGCACCCCTGCTGTGTCATGGCGCTGGGAACTTTGGGGGGGATAGTGAAGGAAGGACTAGGAAAAAAGTAGGGAACAAAACTAAAGCAAGAATTTGAAAAAGTAAAAAAGTTACTGTAGGAGGCTGTTCTGGTTTGTAGTGGGTACCTTGGGTACTTACACCTTATACCAGGTTCAGTTATCCCTTATTAGTGAAAGTGTTCTAGCAGCTTAGGCTGATAGAGGTAGCTATAGCAGAGAAGCTTAGGGTGAACTAGGAGACATGCAAAGCTCCTGTAATACCACTTATAGTTACAAAGTACTTATACCCAAGCAAAGACAATACTCAGTGTTACCAAAAATAAAGGTAGTTTATTTGGGTGACACAAGGCCACAAATTTCTTAGAGGCAATACTCCTTCTGGCGGTAAGTATTATACATAACATATACACTAGACACCAAAACAAGGTAAGTAATTAGAGATAGGCTAGTGCTAAGAAAGTTGAATGCGAATCACAAATTCCCCTCTAGGCAGGTGTAGTGTGTAGAGAATCGCTGGGAGAGTAGGAAAACCACAAAGGTGAGTAAAATACCCCACCCCACAGCCCAGGAAAGTAGGAGTAAAGTACTGCAAGTTTCCTTAGGACACACTACAAGTCATGATTAGAGTTATGGCAAGAAATAGTTATGGCAAGAACTAAGCACGACTGCAAAAAACAAATGGTGGATTCTTGGACCTGAAGGCATGCAAAGAGAGGAGACCAAGTCCAGAAGTCAGAAGAAGTTCCATGAAGGACAGGAGCTCCTACCAACCTAAAAGAGGGTGCAAAAGAAGAGTCCCCATTTGGACGAGGACTGCAGAAATGCACCAAAGGAAGATGGCTGTGGGTTGCTGCATGATGCAATGGATGTCCCACGAAGAGATGTTAGATGCAGGTGAGTTTCAGCACTGGATTCATTAAACAAGCCTTGGTTCAAGCAAATTCGTGTTTTGCATCAAAGTGGCTCTGCCTGGACCCAGGAGTGACCTGGGAGCCTCAACTTGGACTGAGGAGGCAGAGGGGGCTCCCAACACTGGAGGGAACTGACAGATGACCAGGCAGCACCCACAGAGGTCCCAGGACACGGGGACAAAGAAGGTGCAAAGTGCAGTTGGTTCAGCACTACAAAAGAAGGCCTCACGCCACCGAAGACAGCTCAGCGAGTTGAGCATTGCAGGATAGAGTGCTGGGGACCTGAGCCAGGCTGTGCATGACAGATACTTGCAAATCGTGCACAGAGGCCTCAAGAGGTGAAGATGATGCAGTGCACATGGGTACTGTAGCAAACGGGGAAGGCAAGCTCCTCCCTCTTCCAAATTTGGACAGCACAACCTTAGGACAGTCTGTGTTCCAAGGAGCATGCTCGTTGCCAGGAGAGGAGTCCAAGAGAACCGGTTGTCACCTTAGAAGGTGCCTTCATGAGCAGGGAAGTGACTTTGTCACTGCACAGGAGATTTCTTCGGTCCTTTTGGTGCAGGGTGAAAACAGGGAGTCCCCCGGGCATGCACTCCGTGGAAACTGTTGCAGTTGCTAGCTGGAGCTGAAGCTGCAGACGAGAAGTAGCCCTTCTGGATACTATGTTGATGTTACAGTGGTTCCTGGAGCAGTCTGCGGTTGATCCGAGGTTAGAGGATGAAGTAGTAGTTGCAGAGTATTCTTGCTGAATTCTGGGACACACTGGAGGAGCTCTGGGCACCACCCCTGGGATGGTGATGGACAGGGGATTGGTCACTCTCCTTTCTTTTGTCCAGTTTTACGCCAGAGCAAAGAGTGGGGGTCTCTGAACCGGTGTAGACTGGATTTTGCAAGCAGAGCAACATCTGTGCCCTTCAAAGCATTTCCTGAGGCTGGGGGAGATTACCCCTCCCCAGCCTGTGACACCTATTTCCAAAGTGAGAGGTTGCAACATCCTCCTCCCAAAGGAAATGCTTTGTTCTGCCTTCCTGGGACTGAGCTGCTCAGACCCCAGGAGGGCAGAACCCTGTCTGTGAGGTAGCAGCAACCACACTTGCAGCGCAAGCCTCAGAGAGCTGGTTTGACAGTACTGGGTGTCCACGGTGGAGCCCCCAGGATGCATGGAAATTTTCTCCTGAATTTCAGATTTGGAATGGGGGAACAATTGCATGATCTTAGAAACCTTACATGGCCATATTCGGGGTTACCATTGTGAAGCTGCATATAGGTATTGACCTATATGTAGTGCACACGTGTAATGGCGTCACTGCATTCACAAGTCCTGGGAATTGGGCCTGGACTGCGAGGGAGCACCTTTGCTAGTGCAAAGGGTGCCCTCACTCTTAGTAATTTTACACCTAGCCTTCAGTAAATGAAGGTTTGACATATAGGTGACTTATAAGTTACTTAAGTGCAGTTAAAATGGCTGTGCAAAGGTGTGTGCACTATATCACACAGGCTGCAGTGGCAGTCCTGTGAAAGGGTTTGTCTGAGCTCCATATGGGTGGCAAAATAAATGCTGCAGCCCATAAGGGTCTCCTGGAACCACAACACCCTGGCTACCTAGGTACCATATACTAGGGACCTATAAGGGGGGTCCAGTGTGCCAATTGAAATTGGTAAATAAAGTCACTATACTATAGTGAGAAATTTACAAGCAGAGAAAGCATAAGCACTGAGGTTCTGGTTAGCAGAGCCTCAGTGACACAGTTAGCCACTACTGACAACACACACATTAGGGGCCATATGTACAAACACATTTTCCCATAGACACAGAATGGGTAAACCCCTTTGGTACATCTGGCCTTAGGTCTCAAAGTATGAGCACTGGGGTCCTGACGAGCAGGATCCCAGGGAGACAGGCAAAAACATACTGACATAGAGGTAAAATTGGCGGTACCATGCCAAGAAAGATGGCACTTTCCTACACAACCCCCCAAACGAGAGACAATTAGGCTAACTTTGCCCAGATGAGTCTTCATTGTCTAAGTGGAAATATCCGAAGAGTCCATCTGCATTTGAGTGGGTACTCCCAGATTTATGTCCACTGTAAAGTCCATTCCCTGTAGAGAAATGGACCACCTCAACAGTTTAGGGTTTTCACCTTTCATTTGTTTAATCCATAATAGAGGTTTGTGGTCTGTTTGAACAATGAAGTGAGTCCCAAACAAGTAGGGTCTCAGCTTCTTCAAGGCCCAGACCACAGCAAAGGACTCCCTCTCTATGGCAGACCAATCCCTTTCTCTGATAAAAGCAACAGGTTGATCTTGGCCCTCTGAGTTAGGTTGTGATAGTACTGCCCCCTACCTCTAAGTCAGAAGCATCTGTTTGGACAATGAATTCTTTGCAGTAGTTTGGGCTTTTCAAGACAGGTGCAGTGCACATGGCCTGCTTAAGCCCCTTAAAAGCTTTCTGACAGCTAGCTGTCCACAATAACTTTATAGGCATTTTCTTTGAGGTAAGGTCATTAAGAGGGGCAACAATGGAGCCATAGTTTGTAATGAACCTCATGTAACACCCAGTGAGACCTAAGAAGGCTCTGACCTGGGTCTGTGTAGTAGGGGGAGCCCAGTCCATAATTGTCTGGATCTTCCCCTTGTAGTGGTTAAATCTGTTCTCCACTTCTCAGGTGTCTCGGATACACCACTTTCCCCTGCCCTCTCTGGCACTTTGAAGCCTTAATAGTTAGGCCTGATTTTTGCAGGGCCTCCAAAACATTCCATAGGTGGGCCAGGTGGTCATTCCAAGTGGAGCTAAATAGAGCAATATCATCTAAGTATGCTGCATTGAAAGCTTCCAAACCTTGGAGACTGTATTCATCAGCCTCTGGAAAGTGTCAGGTGCATTTTCAAACCAAAGGGTATAACAGTGAATTGATAATGCACTCCTATGGTTGAAAATACAGTTTTTGCTTTAGCATCCTCTGATAACTTGATCTGCCAATACCCTGCAGTCAAATCAAAGGTGTTTAGATACTTGGCAGACACCAGTGTTTCTATTAGCTCATCTGCCCTGGGTATAGGGTGAGCATCAGTTTTGGTTACAGTATTAAGACCCTTATAGTCCACGCATTTCTCTCTTTCCTTCTTTGCTATTGTTTGGGGACAAGGACCACTGTGCTGGCCCAGGGGCTATCAGAGGGCTCAACAGATCAACTAGATCAACTAGATCTAACATTTTCTGGTTGGTACTCTGTCAGGACAACCTTCTGGTCATGCCATTGCTTTTAGAGCTCTTGGCTGGCCTGAAGGTTTTTAGTGGCCTTTTTCATGTACTCAGCCATTCTGGATCTTAGACCAAGTACATAGTCCACAATGTCTTGCTTTGGAGCTTTTAAAGGTTGTTCCCAACCCTTTTTAATAAGAACAGGGGGAACCCTAACAGGGTGACCAAAGAGGAGCTCAAAGGGGCTGTAGTCCACTCCTGTTTGGGGTACCTCCCTGTAGACAAAAAGGAGGCATGGCAAGAGGACATCCCATCTCCTTCTAAGTTTCTCAGAGAGTCCCATGATCATGCCTTTGAGAGTTTTATTAAACCTCTCAACCAATCCATTTATTTGTGGATGATAAGGAGTGGTGAATTTATAGGTTACACCACACTCCTTCCACATTGCCTTGAGGTGTGCAGACATGAAGTTAACACCTCTGTCTGATACAACTTCCTTAGAGAAACCAACTCTGGAAAATATTCCCAAGAGGGCCTTTGCCTCTGCAGGTGCTGTAGTGATCCTTAAGGGGATAACTTCTGGATACCTTGTGGGATGGTCCACTACCACAAGGATATTTCTATTGCCAGAAGCTGTTGGAGGGTCAAGGGGGCAACTATGTCAACCCCTACCCTCTCAAAGGGCACCCCAACCACTGGCAGTGGGATTAAGGGGGCCTTTGTGGTGCCACCAGTCTTCCCACTGGCTTGGCAGGTGACACAGAAGCGACAAAACTCCTTTGTGTCTTTTGACATGTGGGGCCAGTGAAAATGGGGAACAAGTCTATCCCATTTTTAACTTTGGCCCAAATGCCCAGCCAAAGGAATGTCATGAGCTAGAGTTACGATGAATTCCCTATACTGGAGTGGATGACCAATCTCCTGGTGGCACTAGGTTTATGGTCCCTTGCTTCATTGTAGAGGAGATTATTCTGCCAGTAAACTCTGTGGCTATCATTGACATCCCCATTCTTCTGTTTGACAGCTTTCTGTCTGAGACCCTCTAGTGTGGGACATGTCTGCTGTTCCACACTCAGTTCCTCCCTAGTAGGCCCCACTGCACCCAAAATCTCAGCTGTGTCAGCTTCAAGCTCCTCTGTTGTAGGTTCTGCACAGGGAGAGGACTCATCCTCATCAAAAGAGGAATCATTTGGAGAGGGAGGGGTAGTGGACAAGGGTTTGCCCTTCCTACCCCTGGTTTTTGGGAGCACTTGGTTCATTGTTCCAGGAACTAAGGCCCATATTTATACTTTTTGACGCTAAACTGCGCTAACGCAGTTTAGCGTCAAAAAGTTTTGCGCCGTCTAACGCCATTCTGAAGCGCCATGCGGGCGCCGTATTTATGGAATGGCGTTAGACGGCGCAATCAGACCGGCGCTGCCTGGTTTGCGTGGGAAAAAACCACGTAGACCAGACAGCGCCGGCGTAGGGGGAAAATGGCGCATGGGCGTCTTAAAATGGGGCAAGTCAGGTTACGTCGAAAAAATCGTCTTAACCCGACTTGCGCCATTTATTTTCGACGCCCATCCCCCATCAACATGACTCCTATCATTGTAAAGATAGGAGTCATGCCCCCTTGCCCAATGGCCATGCCCAGGGGACTTCTGTCCCCTGGGCATGGTCATTGGGCATAGTGGCATGTAGGGGGGCACAAATCAGGCCCCCCTATGCCACCAAAAAAATATATAAAAAAAAAAAAATTATACTTACCTGAACTTACCTGAATGTCCCTGGGGTGGGTCCCTCCATCCTTGGGGGTCCTCCTGGGGTGGGCAAGGGTGGCAGGGGGGGTCCCTGGGGGCATTGGAGGGCACCTGTGGGCTCATTTTGAGCCCACAGGCCCCTTAACGCCTGCCCTGAGCAGGCGTTAAAAAGTGGCGCAAATGCGCCGTTTTTAGCCACGCCAACTCCCGGGCGTCTCTTTTGCCCGGGAGTATAAATACCACGTAAAGGCCTGGGAGTCATTTTTTAGACGGGAACGCCTCCCTTGCATATCATTAACGCAAGGAAGGGGTTCACGCTAAAAAATGACGCACATTCCGGGAACTTTGGCGCTATTCGCCTCTAACGCCATAGTATAAATATGGCGTTAGTTGGCGTTAGTTTTGCGTCGAAATTGCGTCAAAAAAAACGACGCAATTTCGGCGCAAACGGAGTATAAATATGGCCCTAAGTTTCCCTGTCCTCTTTGCTTCTTGGCCTGAGCCCTAGTAAGAACAAAGATATGCCCAGGAATGCCCAGCGTTGCTGCATGGGCCTCCAGCTCCACTTCAGTCCAAGCTGAAGTCTCCTAATCATTTCCTAAAAGACACTCTACAGGTAAGTCAGTGGATACCACAACTTTCTTTTGACCAGTAACCCCCTCCCTCCCAGTTGAGATTCACAACAGCCATGGGATGGCTAACAATGTTGTTATGGGCGTCTGTCACTTGGTACTGATGACCAAGTTGGTATTGCTCAGGGGTTATAATTTTCTCCATCACCATAGTGACACTGGCACCTGTTTCCCTGTAGGCCTCAACCCGAACACCATCTATTAGGGGTAGTTGCATGTACTTATCCATATTAAAGGGACAAGCAACTAAGGTGGCATGGTCAATGCCACCATCAGAGACTAAAACAGCCTCAGTGGTCTCCCTAACTAGACCAACCCCCCACTACATTGCCAAAAGTGAACCAAGCTACACCCTTTGACTGGCTA
This sequence comes from Pleurodeles waltl, assembly GCF_031143425.1. Lineage (NCBI taxonomy): Eukaryota > Metazoa > Chordata > Amphibia > Caudata > Salamandridae > Pleurodeles > Pleurodeles waltl. The sequence goes on along the minus strand of NC_090444.1, from coordinate 1,444,868,269 downwards.
TTTGTACTGTTTTTCCCACCACCACTGCTATTACTAGCAGCACTAGTGGAGCAGTGGGGGTTGTGGTGGTGGGAGGTTTGGTGTTTCTTTTTGGATAAGTGGGATCACTTGCCTGATGACCTTTGGCTTTACAGAGATAACACTGTAGGAGGCTGGCCTGGCTTATAGTGGGTACATTGTGGTACTTACACCTTGTGCCAGATCCAGTTATCCCGTATTAGTAGATTAGAGGTGCTCTAGCAGCTTAGGCTGATAGAGGTAGCTATAGCAGAGCAGCTTAGGCTGAATTAGGAGACATGCAAAGCTCCTACTATACCACTTATATCACATAGCATTATATCATAAGAAAACACAATACTCAGAGTTACTAAAAATAAAGGTACTTTATTTTAGTGACAATATGCCAAAAGTATCTCAGAGGATATACTCCCTTCGGAGGTAAGTAATATACATAAAATATAGAGAAACAAACTAAAATCAGGTAAGTAACAGTTAGAAAAGTAGTGCAAACAATGTAAAACACAATAGAATTCAATAGGGAGAAATAGGCCTGGGGCAACACAAACCATACACTCCAAAAGTGGAATGCGAACCACGAATGGACCCCAGGCCTAGTGTATTGTGTAGAGGGTCACTGGGAGTGTAAGAAAACACTAAAGGTGTCCAAGAAACCCCACCCCAACACCCTGAAAAGTAGGAGTTAAGTTACCCTACTACCCCGGAAAGACAGTAAAGTTGTGATAGGGGATTCTGCAAGGACAACAACTGACTGCAAAACACTGAAGATGGATTCCTGGACCTGAGGACCTGTAAAGGAAGGGGACCAAGTCCAAGAGTCATGTAAGAGTCTAGGGGGGGCAGGAGCCCACTAAACCCAGGAAGAAGGTGCAAAATGGCTGCCTCCTGGTGGAAGAAGCCAAAGATTCTGCGACAACGGAAGGTGTCAGGAACTTCTCCTTTGGTCAGAAGATGTCACACGGCGTGCTGGAGAATGCAGAGTTGTTTCCACGTAGAAAGAATGCAAACAAGCCTTGCTAGCTGCAAGAGTCGTGTTTGAGGATTTTGGGTGCTGCTAGGGCCCAGGAAGGACCTGGAGGTCTCCCCTTGGAGGAGAAGACACAGGGGGCGCTCAGCAATACAATGTCCTGGAGCTGTCGGCGGTCGATCCTTGGCAGAAGTCGAAGAGGGAAGTGCAGAGGAACTCTGGTGAGCTCTTGCATTCGTTATCTAGTGAGATGACCACAGGAGAGACCCTAAATAGCCCACAGAGGAGGATTGGCTACTAAGAAAGGTAAGCACCTATCAGGAGGGGTCTCTGACATCACCTGCTGGCACTGTCCACTCAGCTGTCCATTGTGCCCTCACACCTCTGCATCTAAGATGGCAGAGGTCTGGGACACACTGGAGGAGCTCTGGGCACCTCCCCGGGGAGGTGGTGTTCAGGGGAGTGGTCACTCCTCTTTCCTTTGTCCAGTTTCAAACCAGAGCAGGGCTGGGTGGATCCCTGAACTGGTGTAGACTGGCTTATGCAAGGAGGGCACCATCTGTGCCCTTCAAAGCATTTCCAGAGGCCAGGAGAGGCTACTGCTCCCAGGCCCTTCACACCTATTTCCAAAGGGAGGGGGTGTAACACCTACTCTCTTAGAGGAAATCCTTTGTTCTGACTTCCTGGGACAAGGCTTCCCAGGCCCCAGGGGGGCAGAAACCTGTCTGAGGGGTTGGCAGCAGCAGTAGCTGAAGTGGAGACCCCTGAAAGTTAGTTTGGCAGTACCCGGGCTCTATGATGGAGACCTGGGGATGCATGGAATTGTCCCCCCAATACCAGAATGGTATTGGGGTGACAATTCCATGATCCTAGACATGTTACATGGCCATGTTCAGAGTTACCATGGTGACGCTACATATAGGTATTGACCTATATGAAGTGCACAAGTGTAATGGTGTCCCCGCACTCACAAAGTCTGGGGAATTTGCCCTGAACAATGTGGGGGCACCTTGGCTAGTGCCAGGGTGCCCACACACTAAAACTTTGCACCTAACCTTCACCAAGTGAGGGTTGGACATATAGGTGTCTTATAAGTTACTAAAGTGCAGAATAAAATGGCTGTGAAATAACATGGACGTAATTTCACTCAGGCTGCAGTGGCAGTCCTGTGTAAGAATTGTCTGAGCTCCCTATGGGTGGCAAAAGAAATGCTGCACCCTATAGGGATCTCCTGGAACCCCAATACCCTGAGTACCTAGGTACCATATACTAGGGAATTATAAGGGAGTTCCAGTGTGCCAATAAGAATTGGTAAACTTGGTCACTAGCCTGCAGTGACAATTTTAAAAGCATAGAGAGCATAAACACTGAGGTTCTGGTTAGCACAGCCTCAGTGATACAGTTAGGCACCACACAGGGAACACATAAAGGCCACAAACCTATGAGCACTCCGGGCCTGGCTAGCAGGATCCCAGTGACACATATCGAACATTGGGTTTCCACAATAAGCACTGGGCTCTGGCTAGCAGGATCCCATTGAGACAGTAAAAACACCCTGACATATATCACAAACAGGCCAAAAGCGGGGGTAACATGGCTAGAAAGAGGCTACCTTCCTACAAACACCATGGCCTTTTCTGATTGTGTGAAGAGGATTTGGACCCACCACACCCAGAGGATTTTTGTGGGCCTGATGAAGACTCAGAACTTTTTTTATCTGTGTCCCCATCCTTGACATGAGACTTACCATCCTTCTTCTTGCTGTCTTTGTCACCCCCTGTGTGAGGTTTTCTGCTCACCCTTGTTCTGACCCCTTTGTCTGCCTTCTTTCCCAATTCTTGGGGAGAGGTCAGATCTGAGTCCACAAGATACTGATACAACAAATCAAACACATAATTATTCAATATATGCTCTCTCAGAATCAAGTTATATAGGCTTTCATAGTCAGTCACCTTACTGCCATTTACCCAACTTTCTAGGGCCTTCACTGAACAGTCTGCAAAATCTGTCCAATCCTGTGATGACTCCTTTCTGGTTTCTCTGAACTTTATCCTGTATTGTTTAGTGGTTAAGCCCAGCCCATCTAAGAGTGCACTTTTGAGGATATGGTAGTTATCTGGATCATCCTCCCTGACAATGAGTCTGACTTTCCCCTTACCAGTGAAGGATATACACAGGATAGCAGCCCACTGAACTTGAGGGACCCTCTGAACTTTACAGGCCCTCTCAAGTATAGCAAACCACTTGTATATGTCATCTCCATCCTTGTAAGGGGGGATAACTTTGTGCAGATTTAATGAATCAAATGTAGGTTCCCTAACATTAGAATTCCTGAAACTGCTGCTGCCACCATGGGGAACTAACCCCAACCCCTGTCTTTCCCTTTCCACAGCCAGGGATTCCCTTTCTAAGGCCAACTGTTGCTGCTTTAGCCTCAGACTGGCTTATTCTAACCTCAGCTTTCGGAGTTCCCTATCTAGGGACTGGTATTCAGGGTTAGAAGGTGGGCTGCTTCTGAAACAGAAGTAACATTGGAACTGGCAGAGGTTGATCTTTCCCTAACTAGAACCACCCTAGTGACCTGGCCTCTAGGTGTGAAGGGAGCCCTACTAGTGTGTGAACCCTTCCCAGTTGCACTAAGGGGTTTGTTGACAGAAAGACCGGTGGAAGGACCCGCCCCAGGATTATCAGAATGCACCTCTGAGCCTGCCTGCTTAGAATCTCTCTCAACTTCCCCATCTGGCTGATCCTCACCAGTGCTAAGGTGGTCATTACAACCTCGGCGGTCTTTTTACAAGACCGCCGAGTGACCGCCGTGCGGAAGACTGCCAGTAGTGGCGGTTTGTCGCTCAGCGTATTATGACTGTTGGCTGCTCCATTTTCAGATGGAGAGCCGCCAACAGCCATACTGGCGGGCGGCGGTGAAGTGTTCTGTTGGCGGTGTTGTGTCGGCGGAGCAGCCCCCATGGCTCCCGTCCCCTCCCAGATGATTGACGGACCAGGTAAGTGGTGGGGTGTTGTGTGCGTGCATGTGGGTGTGCATCTGTGTATGTAGAGGGGGTGTGTGAGTGCGTGTATGCTTGCGGGGGTGTTGCGTGTTTGGGAATGAGTGCGTGTATGTCTGTGGGTATGTCTGTATGGATGTGTGCATGTATGTTTGAATGTGGGTGTGCGTGTCTGACTGTGTGTGTGAAGGTTGCCATGTATGTCGGTTTGTGTGCGTGTGTGTGTGTTGGTGGTGCCTGCGTGCGTGTCATGTGTGTGTGAGTTATGTGACGTTGGGGGTCCGGGTGGGGAGGGGGGCCCTGCCACCTTTGGGGGGCGGCAGGGTGGTGGGGGGTGTAGGGGAGGGAGTCGGGTGGGGGTGTGGGGTGACAGAGACCCCTATCAGTGCCAGGGAAGGAATTCCCTGGCACTGATAGTGCTTACCGCCATGGATTTCATGGCAGTTTCAAACCGCATGAAATCCATGGCGGTCAGCCGGGTCCAAATACTGCCGGCGGTATAGTGATGGCTGCCGGGCTGGAGACCCAGGTCTCCAGCCCGGCAGTCGTCTCCGCCCTGGCGGGCTGAACGGAGAACCGGCGAATGGCCATGGTGGTAACCGCCATGGTCATAATACACAAAAAAAGACTGCCAGCCTGTTGGCGGTCTTACCGCCGCTTCTCCGCCTTCCGCCAAGGTCATAATGATCCCCTAAGTCCCTGGTCATCCTTCAGGAGAAGATTTCAAAGGAATTCCTTAATGGGGTTCTTCCCAATCCCTAAACTCCTTTCAATGCAGAGACCCCTCAAACTTTTAAAGTTAAGATTCTCATATGTTGTTTTCACAACTCTAGGGTAGCTTCTACAGAAGACATGTTGAACGAAAAAGAGTTTAGGAAAAAGAGTAAAAAGTTAGTAAACTAGCAGGCCTAACTTTTTATAGAAAAGAAGAAACTTTTCAGAAACATTGTAAAACATTTGCAAAGTTTAAAGAACCTTTTAGAAAGTTAATGTCAGGAATCCCCAAGGTGAATCCTGCGTTATCTGTCAACATCCCCAGGGATTAGGGTTAAATCATGTCTCTGTTCTTGGTTAAACCTTCATGTTTCTAAGTAAATATAATGTGCTGTGTTACACAATTGGTTTTATCAATGCTTGTTTTATCAATGCTTGTTTGCTAATGTGAGCAGGTGTAGACATGTGCCGTGCTTCTAATTGGGTGTGGTGTAGACATGTGCTTCTAATTGGGTGTGGTGACTAATCGACATGTAGAAACTCAACTGCTTTCCTGATTGGCTATAAATAGCAGAGTGAAGCATGCCTCCCTGCTTGGCTTTCTTTTGCTTCCTGATCTCAGCATCTGATATGGCAGTCCAGCCCCTGCTGTCATCCTCATAATCAGGACTTTTGAGGCACTTCTTTTTTTTGTTTCTATACCATTAGACACCAGGCATTCCTCCAGCACTCCGGAAAAGACTGCTTATAAGTGACTAGTATTCTCCAGGAAGTTTGTTCTTCGAGCACCACACTTTCCTAGAACATCTAGTATATTTCAGACCTCGAATTTTGGCAGAGTGCTTATCTTGAAGAGACAAATGCATTTCTGAACATTCTACATTATTATTGTAGTTACTTGCCTAAATGTGCTTCAGGAAATCTGCTTGAGCTCAAGTACTACAAAAAGTGACAGTGAAATTTTAAAAGAGCATTTACTTGACTTTTCTTTCTCTAATAGCATAACTCTTGGATTTAAATTGGGTCATTTATGCCTGTGTTTCAGGTTTGAGGAATTTGCTTTTGAAGGGTTTTTCACACACACAGTGAAACCAAACCAAACTGTGCCACCCTAACTATTTAAACCCAGAATGGACATTTGTATTTATTGGATTATTTTTGTTCCTTTTAGTTTAACCTCATGCATGCAGGAAAGTTATACTTGATATAATTAATGCCCTTGTTTGTCTTTCTTGTGCATGATAAGTGCAACCACAGTTCTAATGGTAGTATGCAACAGTGAATCTCTGTGAAGCCAGCCCTAGTGTCACAGTACTTATTGTTATGGTACTCAGTTTGGGTTTTTGGTAATGCAGTGTTAGTAATTGTGCCAACAGTTATTATTATCCAAGAAAAGTGCTGGAGCATCCCGGTGTTCTTCTACCACTCCCATGCCCATATCATAAAGAGAGATTCAGTTTCAAGGAAGTTGAGTGCACTAACTCTACTATCACTCTGTCAACAATGACCTGCCCCCCGAAGATACAGGGTGCCTGGCTGGACCGGCAAGACGTGGCAGTGTTTTGTCTCTTTCTCTTCTACTCCCCCTTTCCTTTTGGGACACCTGCCTGGGTTTCTGTGTCCACCAGGAAGTACTGAGAGGTGTTCCAGGAGGTCAGGGCATACCATGGCCCCTGCAGACATCCTGCTTTTCAGGTGAGTGGCCCCGTCTCAACAGTTAGAAATTACTTCTAGGTACAACTATGCATAGCTTTTAGTATTGGAGCAAGATTTTCTTGTGAAAAGCACTTGTAACAAAGCGGTAAAGCAATTGCAAGTACTTATCCAACGGGTGCACCACCAATGTAGGAGGCTGTTCTGGTTTATGGTGGGTACCTTGGGAACTTACACCTTATACCAGGTCCAGTTATACCTTTTTAGTGAAATGTAGTATTAGCAGAGCAGCTTAGGCTGAACTAGGAGACATGCAAAGCTCCTGCAAAACCACGTATAGTTACGCAGTACTTATACACAGAAAATACAATACTCAGTGTTACCAAAAATAAAGGTAGTTTATTTCGGTGACGAAAGATCAAAAATATCTTAGAGGCAATACTCCTTCTAGAGGTAAATATTATACACAATATATACACTAGACACCTCAATTAGATAAGAAATTAGACATAGGACAGTGCAAACAATAGTAAATGCTGTAGAATGCAATAGGAGGAAATAGGTCTAGGGTCAACACAAACCATATACTAAGAAAGTGGAATGCAAATCAAGAATTCCCCCCTAGACTGTGTAGGGAATCATTGGGAAAGTAGGAAACCCACAAAGGTGAGTAAAATGGCCCAACCCAGAGCCCAGGAAAGTAGGAGTAAAGTACTGCAAGTTTCCTTAGGACACACTACAAGATGTGATTAGAGAGATTGCAAGAACCAAGCAAGACGGCAAACAACAAATGGTGGATTCCTGGACCTGAAGACCTGCAAAGAGAGAAGACCAAGTCCAGAAGTCAGAAGAAGTTCCAGGAAGGACAGGAGCCCCTGGCAACCTAGAAAAGGGTGCAAAAGAAGAGTCCCCGGTTGGTCGAAAACTGCAGAAATGCACCAAAGGAAGACGTCCGACGAAGAGATGTTGGATGCAGGTGAGTTTCGGCACTGGATTTGTCAAATTAGCCTTGGTTCAAGTAAAGTCACGTTTTGCATCAAAGTGGCGCTGCCTGGACCCAGAAGGGACCTGGGGCCCTCAACTTGGACTGAGGAGGCAGAGGGGGCTCCCAACAATGGAGGGAACCCACAGATGACCAGGAGTCACCCACAGAGGTCCCAGGACATGGTAACAAAGAAGGTACAAATTGCTGTTGGTGCAGCACTACAAATGAAGGTCCCACGTCGCCGGAGGACAACTCAGTGAGTTGAGCATCACAGGATAGAGTGCTGGTGACCTGGACCAGGATGTGCAAAAAGGATTCTTGCAAATAATTCCGAGAGGCCTCAGGAGGTGAAGCTGAGGCAGTGCACAGGGATACTGTCGCAAACAGGGAAGGCAAGATCTTACCTCTTCCGAATTTGGAGAGCACGACCTTAGGACAGTTTGTTTCAAAGGGGTCCACCACCTGTGTTCCAAGGAGCATGCTCATTGCCAGGAGAGGAGTCCAAGAAAACTGGTTGTGACATAGAAGGTGCCTGCAAGAGCAGGGAAGTGACTCTGTCACTCCACAGGAGATTTCTTCAGTCCTTCGGGTGCAGGGTGAAAACAGGGAGTCCCCAGAGCATGCACACCTTGGAAACTATTGCAGTTGCTGGCTGGAGCTGAAGTTGCAGAGGAGAAGTATCCCTTCTGAATACTTTGTTGCTGTTACAGTGGTTTCTGGATCAGTCTGCGGTCGATCCGAGGTCAGAGGATGAAGTAGTAGTTGCAGAGGATTCCTGTTGAAGTCTGGGACACACTGGAGGAGCTCTGGGCACCACCCCTGGGGTGGTGATGGACAGGGAAGTGGTCACTCCCCTTTCCTTTGTCCAGTTTCATGCCAGAGCAAGGACTGGGTGTCTCTGAACTGGTGTAGACAGGTTTATGCAAGGAGGGCAACATCTGTGCCCTTCAAAGCATTTCCAGAGGCTGGGAGAGGCTAGCCCTCCCAGCCTGTAACATCTATTTCCAAAGGGAGAGGGTGGATCACCCTCCTCCCAAAGGAAATGCTTTGTTCTGCCTTCCTGGGACTGAGCTGCTCAGACCCCAGGTGGGCAGAACCCTGTCTGTGAGGTGGCAGCAGCGGTAGCTGCAGCGCAAGCCTCAGATAGTTGGCTTGGCAGTACTGGGGGTAACATTTTGAATTGCCAATTCCAGAGGAAGCATGGGTGGTGGTTGCTCTCTGGCTGATGCATTAAAGATCTGGGTTATGACTGGACCCCAAACTTCCAACTCCTAAAGAAACAAGTCTGGAGGTGCACCATCTGGGCCCGGGCCTTGTTCCGTATTAAATCTTGAATGACCTGGGAGACTTCCTCTATAAAACTATCATAGACGTGCCTCTCGGAAAGTATTGTGGGGCCAGCTTCATGCTCAGAAGGCTCTTGGTAGTTATATATTCCTTTAAGGTGAGAAACGCACTAATCAGCAATAATGTGGTGACACTGACACTTTGCTTCCCAAAGTGAAACACGATTGATGCACTCTTCCCCAGAAGATTGAACTATTTTTCCATGTACTTGCTTGAGTTAGGTTGTCACGATCTTGGGGTCTCAGATCATCTTTGGGTCTCTTCAGCTCAAGCTGAGAGATGAAATCAACTCCTTATTTGTTGGCGTGTCTTCAAGTATGGAATTAAGAGACCTCAGGGCCTTGAGTCAAACGATCTCAGATTAGCAGTTTTTTTTTTAGATACATCGAAAAGCCTCCAAGACTGATGAGTCAAAGTTTGTGGATTCCAGACTGATGTCAAAATCCTGAACACAGTTGTGAAACAAAAACGACTCAAAACTATCAGACTCAACCATTGCCCACCGGATGCGCCTTCTTTAGTCAAAATGGATATGATCACAGAAAACACTATGTAAAATGATAAAGCAAGACACCATCAAAAAGAGGCTGAAACACAAATAACATCTATAATAGAAGAGGAGCTCCCACCACTAGAAGTGGGAAGAATATGCAGATTTTGAGCATTAAACAGTGTATCTAATTAAAAATATATATATATTACCCCTTACAATTTTATGTAGCTCAATGCTTTCTTTTGTGTAACCATGTGTGACCCTTCCTGCAGCCTACATGGGGGCTTTGTCCTACTTTTTCCAATGGTGCACTCACACAGGTGAATATTAAAGTCCCCCACGAAAATTAGTGGGTGAGAACCACCACCATTTTTGGACAATGATTTGATAAAGGTGCCCAGAAGGTAAATATCTGAAGAATTGTTAATAGAAGTGGCGGCATTATAACAATGCAGAAGGTATCATTAGTTTAAAACCCAAGATTGACAGTCTTTAAACCTAAAGTACAGGGCAACCAGAAAGTAAAACATTAACATAAGCTTCAACAAATAAAGCAATGTAAATGACTAGGCTCCATTTAGCCTTCCCAGAGTCTGAAGCAATGGCTGAACAAAACTCCTGGATCAAACGATTTGAGGTCTCCCAAGTTTCCTGTAGACAGATAACATTCAATTTCCTAATGGAAGCATGCCAGTTCGAATCATGGAATCTGAAGCAAGTCTGGCATTACTACAGCTAACTAGGCGTAATTTATTACATAGACATGGAGCCAGACCTACTCCTGAAGATACGATAGAATTGTTAACAGGAGAACAGACTGAGTTCATAACAAAAGCTTGAGGGGATCGTCACATGAGTCCAAAACACTCAGAGGGACAAAGTGGTTCACAGTCTCCAGGGGAAATAAAAATCATAGGAAAGTCAGGGGGCAGACCATGAACCCGATCCCTTGATGAAACACTTGGGGTTGCAGCAACAATCTATGGCCTGTATAAGAAACCCAATGAGCAGCCTGAATAGAAGATAGGATACTGCCTCTCAGTGAATTAATTGTGGCTAAAACTTGTGCAGCTACCTGAGGATGGTTAAAGTTCACCACCACAACTGAGTCCCCCTCATAAACCTTGACATCCTTCCCCAGCCAGCCAACTAACTCTTCTCACCATATTAATCTGATCATGGATAACGGTTGCAAGGTTAAATCCAATGAGACACGTTATTTCTTTAGCTGGACAAAAGATTTGCTCACCCCCCTGCCGAAGGAGTTCATTCACCAGCACCATAACATATGGTGTATCCACCGGAGGTAAGTCAATAGCAACCTCACTCGTAGTAATTGTGGGTCAATCCAAGGAGGCATGTGGAGAAACAGCCCCCTCTTAACTGAGGTCCCAGTAACACGATGGAAGGAGCTAGAGCCAGAAGGAATAACAGATGGAGGCACGCCTAGGCTTCTGGGTGAAGATGGATCTGATACCGGGGCTGTAGAAGCCAACCTAGGACATGATCATGTGTAACAACTGGAGCAAAGTCAATGGAGAAGGGCTTCAGAAGGGAATCAGACGTAGTAATTTTATTGACCACCTCCGCAATTCATCAAGTCTCTCCTTGATCGAAGTCAGGCAGTCATTAATAGCAGCAAATCTAGTCATGATAGGCTACTATGCCACACCATCATTAGCATCTGGGAGATTTCTAGTCAGAAGGCTGCCTGATGACTTAGTAAGCTAGGCCTCCAGTCTAGAGGTCTGTAACCTAGATTTATGTTTATATTTGGCAGCAAGAGCACAACTTAGAGACAGGTGGACCACAGCTTCCTCGGAGGGCCCAGTGGCAGAGATAGTAGCAGAGAGTTCCCCAACAACCTGAGGTGCTACAAGAGCCCTTAAAGCCTCATTGCTGCTGTTGATAGGTGAAGAAGGAGGCGAAGTTGGAATTCAAGCATGATCAAGGGACAAGTGATGCTCAACCAGATCAACTACCTTAGAAATAACACCCACAGCTCTCACTAAAAAAGCATCTATGGTTGTGCCAACAGAGCCCGACGTAGTTTTAGGGATTACTGCTGCCTTCTTTCCAATATGAGAACACTGAACCCCGAGAGCCAGCAAGGCAGAAATAAAGTCAAAGTACACCGAACAACTGAGCCCAGGGAACAGTAGGCATGTGAGAGCAAGAAGTAGAGGCAAAGTCACTTTCTTCAAGATGCTGAAGAGCAGCAGCCTTGAGTAGTGATAAACTAAGTTCCCCAAAAAGCTAGATGCCGGAAGACTAGGCCCAGGCCAGCCAAGATGGGAGCAGACGGCCCGCCTTTGGCCCAGGCTTCTCCTGGACGCGGCAAGCATGCATACCTCATTGTGGAACAATGCACCATGATTTATAGCACCAGAGCAAACAGATGGTGCGGATGATGAAAGGGCGGCCTCCTTAGGCCCACTGAGTCATGGGATGCAGGGTCCACATCCAAAGTGCCCCACTGGCCACAGAGTGATATAAATTACACTTAATCTGCCACATCATGTCATAATTAGCTGAATTCTAGACTCAGCTGAGCTTGGGAAGTTGCCTTAGAGAGCTTAATATTATTCTCAAAAATTTGCACATTGGTAAGACCAGCCAAGTGCTAAATTTGCCAGAAAAAGAATCAAGACCACACTTATGCAAGGGAAATCCTTCTTATGTTATGGCTTTCATGATGTAATTTTAAATACAACCCTTCAAGTGAAAAGGTTAAAGAAAAGTGATTCTGGTTAACCCTGACAAGATGGTACCATAGAGAGCCAAAGTCACTAAGCAAAGAACTAAGCCAATTAGCTATCTATCCTAATTCCATGTAAACTAGTTTTGTTCACTCTGCCAAGGACCACATATATTCACTTGTTGTTCATTATTACTGCTATGTTGATACTGCCACACTGTCATTGTAGCCAACCAGAACAGAGCTAGATCTCTTCATATTGATACAGGTACAGCCTAGAATGACAGTGCAATCCGCATATTGTAATATTTGTATAGGATGGCCAGACATTTTGAGCGGAAACCACTCAAGATCGACTGCATAAAGATAGAAAAGCAAGTAGGTGAGTGTACATCCTGTTACAGTCCCCTATCTGTCTAAATATCACTAGACAGATGTTGCACATTACTCCATTTTACCTAGACCAAGTCCCACTGTATAGTGCTTGAACTACTTCCAATAGAGCAGGTTAGTTCCTCACTCATGTAGTTTGTTACAGAGTAGCCCTTGCTCACTCTGTCAAAGGCTGTTGTATAGTCAATAAAAAAGTGAACACTCTTGCCCTAAAGTTGGTCGTATCCCATTAAGATTAGATTAAGAATACTTATCCAGGTTGCTAAACTGAGGTCAAAGGCCTATCTGAAAGCATGGAAGAATCGATTTTACTTTCAGCCAAGCCCATGGTTTCTCTGAGAGAATCTTGGTATAGGCGATGGAATCGGCTTCTGGAAGGGTAATAAGTTGATGTTTATTAGGATCATCAAAAGCACATTCCTCACAGAGCATGTGCAATCCTTTCAGGACTTGTGGACAACTGTGAGTTCAAATGTATAATACATTGGATATAACAAAGTTGACCAATAATCAATTTCTGATTTAAAAAGCAGAGAGCGGAAGTTCCTTTGACTCAGGGGAGCCATGTGAATGTCAACGTACAAATACCGTAATCATTCTTTTGCAGCTTATCACAAACATTATGCCAAGTATGGATACTGCAGTGTCTACTGCCTTAAAATGTAAATGTGTGTTATCCACCAAGCTTGGAACATGTTATTAGAATTTAAGAATACAGATACACTGTCTAAATCCACAAGTGTTTCCTGGAGCAGATATGTCAGGTCTAACCTTGAGGACTCTGTCACTGTAAACTAAGGAAATACATGCAGGAATTAGTGCAGTAACAATGTGATATTATTGTCCATAGCTGATGAGATTACGTATAATTCCAGGATAATTTCCCACCATGGAATTATCAATACCCAAAGGGGATTTTTGATTTAATTCTGAGAAGAAAAGTACCACCTTGGATTCACACAGGCACAACTCACACAACCCTCACAGACAGTCCACTCACTATAAACACTAAAACCCTCCACTCACACCAACATTTCATGCATTCCAACATTTCTACTCTCCTTCCATTCCAACTCCCCTAGTGTTGCACACAAACATCATTCATCCTGCTCTCAGAGACTCACCTGCAGACAAACCTGCACTTGAAGGGGGTGGAATCAGCTGCCATGCTGTGGGGTGTGTCTTGCCGGATCTCTGTGATAGCCCTGGGGAATTTTGTTTCTTTGTGGAGTCTGAGCCCTGTTTCCATGGCCTGAGAGGTCCGAGGTGGAAGTGGGGTTGTAGCGGACCGCTAAAAGCTCCTCTGACTGTTTGCACGCCTCTTCCATTGGCACCCCTGTCTAGAGGCCCAGGAACATGCGGTCTCGCTATCCATGGGGACCATGCACAGGGTGACTCACCCTTCCTCCCTTGCCCTCTTGGGTGCCCCTGACAGCTAGTGCTCTTCCTGCAGTAGCCACCTATCTGCTAGATCGCAGGCCCATAGACAGGGGGAGGGCTCCTGCGAAGTAACTCAAGGCAACCACTCTTAATACGTGGAGTGCCACTGGTCACAATAGGCACCTCAGAGGAGTGAGAACTTGTGGGTGAGCATAGAGGCCTTGCCCTAAGTATTGAGTTATCTGGTCTTTGGATATGCCTCCTGCTCATCGTCTACACTGATGCACCATTGTGCAGAGGGAAACTCTGGAGCCACTTTCACTTCTGCAGATGAGATGCTGGGAGGTGATTCCCTTCCCTTAAGGAGCAGTGGTGACCTGTCCTTCTGACTTACCTGATTTTACTTGGCCCCCTCCTCTGGGAGTGTCAACAGAGGGGTTCGGTAGAGAATTGACTTTTAACTGATCTCCATCTGTGGGTTATTTTTGAGCAGAGGGGAGTGCAGCAGTGGCCCAGTGCTTTCTTTTATTGTCACCCTGCCCAACAGTTGTTGCTGGAGTACCATAGGAATATTGCCACCCTGCCACACTGAGTGATACCATTGTAGGACAACAACTATTATTCCCTCCATCACTCCTGCCTACCAGTGAACTGAGGCCCTGTAGGGGAGCAGGATCATATTTATCACCAGTGGATTGGTCCCTCCACATTTCTCACTATGCCTGATCCACCTGGTACAGTAATGCTGGGGCCCTGGAACTTTTCTTTGTACCCTCCTGCAGTGGCCCGTCTTGCCCCGATCTAGCTGCAAACCACTTTGAAATTTGTTGCTCCCTTGATGCCACTGGGGTCGAGAGCATTTGAACGGTAGCTGCTGTGGGCACTCCCTCCCCTGCTTTTAGCACCCACGTACCTTCCATAATGTCAAATGTTGAATATACAGAGTGAAGAAGGGCTCTTCCCTCACTGAGCCCGAGTGTCAAACCTCTCACTAGCAATCAGATAGCGTTTCTGGGGACACTCAGCCTGAGGGTGGGCAAGCTAGATATCTTTCTCGTAGCAATTGGTTTTTACAAGAGAAGTCGTGGAATCTATAAAAGACTCTCTGGTTGTGGCCCTTAGCCTCCTGCAGGATGACCATCACAAATCTGCCTCCTGGGACCATGCTGCTAAAACTACACTAGTTGCTGTGAGGCCTACCATGAAGTACCACACACTTAAATTGGCTGACATAGCGGAGCACATGAAATACCTTGAAGCCAGGATTGAGGGCCAGGAGGATAAGGCCAAGTGCAACAACATCCATGTGATTAGACTCCCTGAGAGCATTGAGGGAGAGTCAATTCTCAGTTGAGAACTGGCTCCAGGAGGTTGTCACTCCAGAAGGCCTTTCTAATTCTATGCACTCGAGCATGCACACAGGGTGCCTGCTCGTCCCCATCATCCAGGCACACCATCTAGACTCACCTGTTGTACTTTCATGACCAAGATTTCCTACTGTCAGGCCTGCAAAACAGGTCCTCTCTAAATGGAAAACACAGTGTGCATATTTCCAAAGTACACAGCCACAGTGCAGCACCAGAGGGCATCAGCATCTTTCCTGGCTGATAGGCCGGTGGCTGAGGCCAGTTGGTGGGCCAGTCTTTTGATCTATTAAGCAGTGCAACCTGCTTGGGCTATCGTGAACACCACTGCAAGTGCACAGTGTGTAAGACTAGGATTACAGCATTTGTATGCATATATTAAGCCAGCCCCTATGCCACCTTTCCAAAAAAAATGCTATCCATTAGTTGTTTTAAGCACCTGCAAACTCCTATAGATGATACTAAATAGGACTTTATACAAAATCATAAGAATTTATTTGTAATATTACTTCTCTGCCTTTGTTTACTTTATTTATTACTCGGGGACCATTACCCAGCTCCAGAACACATGTAAATATTTAGGTAGTCATTACAACCCTGGCGAACGGTGTTAAAGATGCGGTAATACCGCAAACAGTCAGACGGACAAAAAAAGAGAATTAGGACCCTGACGGAAACCGCCAACAAAGACAGCCACTTTAACACACCGCCCGCCACGGCGGTACAGACAAGCAGTGCGGCGGTCACCGCCAACAGACAGGCGGGAGACAATGTACCGCCCACAGTATCACAACAGGCCAATCCGCCACCTTTTCCGGGGCGGGTTCACCGTGGATAAAAACACGGAAACAGCTTTTGCTATGGGAAAACGCTCACCTTCTAGACATCCCACGAGGAACGACAACTCCATGGACCTGGAACTCCAAATACTACCTGCCCTTGTCTTTCTGCTCCTTCACGACCAACAGCGACGTAGGCGCAGAAGATACCGGTGAGTACTGCACCTACGACACGGGGGACGGGGGAGGCAAAAGTTAGGGGGACACCCACCAAACACCCCCACCCTCGCATATCTCAACATACACACCAATGCAGTCACAAAAAGAACAGTAACAACCCACAATTCCCCCGGAAGAATGCAAAGACAATGCGAATTTCGGGCAAACATTATAATGTGCCAATATACATGTCATACAAAAATATACAAATATATGTATTCCAAAATCGCTCATATTTACATAAATAATCAGAGAAGTATTGCAGATATGTACACAACAATGTCCGTGCACAAACAGTCCAAAAATGCATGGGCGAGGCCCACAATAGATACCTGACCAAAATCCGAGAGAACACTGCCGGGGCATCAGATAGAAACACTACAGGCACCTCAGGGGGAAGGGAAGGGGGGCACCTCAGCCAGATGAATGCAAAGCCAGATCCACAACGGGTCTCCATGCCCATTGATGTATCCTGGGGAGTGCAAAGCCACAGTCTCTGAAGTCTCTACAGTGGGTGGCTTGCCCACTGTTCAATCCTGGGGAGTGCAAAGCCACAGTCTCTCAAGTCTCTATAGTGGGTGGCTTGCCCACTGTTCAATCCTGGGGAGTGCAAAGCCACAGTCTCTCAAGTCTCTACAGTGGGTGGCTTGCCCACTGTACCATCCTGGAGAGTGCAAAGCCACAGTCTCTCAAGTCGATGCAGGTCCATACCTGTACTGGGGGGTGACTGGTGCCCAGACTGGATCAGTCTCCCCGTGAAAGGTAGTGTCCTGTCACTGTCCCTGGGATAAGGATGCCTGAGGTGGTGGGCCATTCATTCCTACCCGGTGCATTGCCCTGTTCAGCGGTGCTTTGCCATGGCGGTCTCTGGACTGTTCAGCGGTGCTTTGACATGGCGGTCTTTGCCCTGTTAAGTGGTGCTTATCCATGGCGGTCTCTGGACTGTTCAGCGGTGCTTTGCCATGGCGGTTCTGGACTGTTCAGCGGTGCTTTGCCATGGCGGTTCTGGACTGTTCAGCGGTGCTTTGCCATGGCGGTCTCTGGACTGTTCAGCGGTGCTTTGACATGGCGGTCTCTGGACTGTTCAGCGGTGCTTTGCCATGGCGGTCTCTGGACTGTTCAGCGGTGCTTTGCCATGGCGGTCTCTGGACTGTTCAGCGGTGCTTTGCCATGGCGGTTCTGGACTGTTCAGCGGTGCTTTGCCATGGCGGTCTCTGGACTGTTCAGTAGTGCTTTGCCATGGCGGTCTCTGGACTGTTCAGCGGTGCTTTGCCATGGCGGTTCTGATACGGACATTGGTGTGTGGCATGACGATCTCCACACTGGACATTAGTGTGTGGCATGATGATCTCCACACTGGACATTGGTGTGTGGCATGACGATCTCCATACTGGACATTGGTGTGTGGCATGATGTTCCATCATTTCCCAGCGGGGCTGTGGCATCCTGTCCCCTCCTGGGCTGTGACTCCAGCGGTGGTCTCTGGACCAGTGACGATACTTGGGCCCTCCTGGGCTGTGTCTTATGCGGTGGTCTCTGGACCAGTGACGATACTTGGGCCCTCCTGGCCACTGACTCTGGCGGTGGGCTCTGGACTCGTTACGATAATTGGGCCCTCCTGGGCACTGACTCTGGCGGAGGGCTCTGGACCCATTACGATACTTGGGCCCTCCTGGGCACTGACTCTGGCGGTGGGCTCTGGACCCATTACGATACTTGGGCCCTCCTGGGCACTGAATCTGGCGGTGGGCTCTGGACCAGTGACGACGGTGCTGGCGGTTGTGTCTGGACCGCCGGAAATGATGGCGCACTTCTCCGCCGTGATACTCACAACAGGCTGGGCAGACTTCCTCTGGACCTTCCCCACCTTTTTTGGAGTTACAGCTGACTCACCAATCGCCTTCGATCCCATTTCACTTGTTGTCCCACCAGGATTCTTGACATGGTCCCGTCGTCCACTCTCCAATTTCGGAGCCTTTACAGGGGGTGGGCTGCCAGTGCCTTGGCTCCGGGTCCTACTGCCTGCCCTGGTGGACGGTGCACTCCAAAAACCTGGAAAACGCACCACTGGTACTGGTGGCTTTTTGGCTGAGGCGCTATGACGGGACTGATGAATTGGGGGGGGGGCAAAAAGGTCAATTTGACAGAGGGACAGTTTCTGATGAACACTGGGATGGGTAGCTGGAGGGGGTCTGGGAGTGGAGGAAGAGGAGGTGGTTGTAGGAGGTGTCACTTTAGCTGTTTTGGTTGCAGGTGAAGGTACTGGAGGCTGTCGTGAGGTGGATGGATGTTGGGTGAGTGATTGCTGGCGTTTGGGTACTTTGGGAGGGGGCGTCACAGACACAGTCGGAGAGGACACAGGGGACGTGTAAATGGCAGTGGAGGTGGTGAGTGCAGGTGAGCAGCGTGTGGTGCTGGGTGTCGTGGTGCGAGTCCTAGTGCCTGTAGATGTGGTGCATGCAGGTGTGTGTGTAGACGAGACTGGGAGGGAGGAGGGAGAAGAGGAGGAGGGGGACACAGTGGAGACAGTGGATGTTGCTGTGTCTGTATGGGTGTGATGCTTGTGTGAGTGCCTGTGGGATGTGTGCTGCCTATGTTTTCCTGAGCTACTTTTGGGTTTTGACTTGTGTGCATGATGGTCTGTAGGTGTGCTTTGGATGGGCTGGGGTACAGGGGATTGGGTCTGGGTGGAGGAAGTTGGAGTGGGGAGGCTGGACACAGGGACAATTGCTGCCATCAGTGCTGAGGCCAGAGATTGCAGGGTTCGCTGAAGGACAGCCTGACCAGAATGAATGCCCTCCAGGAATGCATTACCGTGTTGCAACGACCTTTCTACACCCTGGATGGCATTCACAATGGTAGACTGCCCAACAGTGAGTGACCTGAGGAGGTCAATGGCCTCCTCACTGAGGGCAGCAGGGGTGACTGGGGCAGGGCCTGAGGTGCCTGGGGCGAAGGTGATGCCCACCCTCCTGGGTGAGCGGGCACGGGGCGAACGCTGAAGGGCTGCTGGGAGGGCGGTGCTGGTAGGGGGGGTGGTGGCTGTACCTGTAGAAGTGGGGCGCACAGATGGTGCCGCCACCACAGGGGTGCTCACATCGGCGGACGAGTCTGTGTCGCTGGTTGGTGATCCGGTGGCCGATGTGAAGCTCCCCTCGCCCTCCGTCCCACTGGTGTATTCAGAGTCTGTGGTGGGGCCCTCCATGCCCATGTGGGATGCAGCTCCCTCGTGCTCTGGTGCCACTGTACCTCCGCCTGTTGATGCTGATGTACAAAAGGATAGGGAGAGCAGGAAAAGGGGGGGAGACAGAACAAAGAGAGTTTTAGTGCATGGCATACCGCTACCGTTGGCGGACAAGACAGACGCAGCAGCCCCATGCACAACGCCGCACTCCTGCCCTCTGCACATGCAATTTCTGGGATATGGCCTACATGGCATTGGTGGAAATCTGCGCACATGGATGCCACAGGGGCAACCATACCTCAACTTGATAATTTACTGAGGTGGGGTAGAGTGCCACATGGCCTACATTACGGAGGGGCCTTGCCTACATAACTCGCCCTGGCCTAGGGACACCCAGAGCCCACCTCCCCCACCCAGACACCTCCACTGCACGCAAAGTCCGCAGAATGAAAGTGTACTCACCCCCTTGTGTCTGCTGTGATGTCCTTAAGCGCCCATCCAACTCCGGGTAGGCCACCGCCAGGATCCGGAACATCAGGGGGGTCATGGTACGACGGGCACCCCTCCCACATTGGGAGGCCATCCCCAGCTGAGCCTCCGCCGTCTTCTTGCTGCAGCGGCGAATGTCCTCCCATCTCTTACGGCAGTGGGTGCCCCGTCTCCGGTGGTTCCCCAGGGTCCAGACCCCCTTGGTGATGGCACGCCAAATGTCCCTCTTCTGGTGGGCGCTGACCTACATGACATGCACAAGGAAAGAGGATCAGTCATTACCAACTGCACCATCAATGTGAGTGGCCCCCTCCCTACTCTGACCATGTGGCCCATTTATTTCCATGCTTTACTGTAGTATGACTTCTGACCCCTTCCCTCTTCCACCCAGCCCTGTCCACCCAGGCCTAGCCCCTACAATGTGCTCCTTGTGTACTAACCTGTTGGTCTGGAGGACCGTAGAGTAGCATGTACTGGGGGAGGACCCCATCCACAAGTTTCTCCAACTCTTGTGCAGTGAAGGCAGGGGCCCTTTCCCCAGACGCAGCAGCCATCGTCGCTTCCAGACCGAGGTCCCAGCAGCACTAGCAGTGTAGGTCCTCTCCTGTCGAAGGTCAGGTATCTAGTGATTGAACAGATAGAAAATGGTGGTGACGTCCGCGGCGGTGACGTCCGCGGCGGGGCGCATCATCACCGCCGGCGCACCTGTTCATTGGCTCCTGGGACCCATAGGGTCCAATGTTAACCAATGCAGCATTGCGCCGCAGTCTACGACCGCCTACCGCGACGGTGTGCAACGCCAGGGCTGTTACCCCACAATCCCATTGTCCCAGTTTAGAGGTCAGGGAGCTGCCATTTCAGGGGCCCACATGGCTTCATTTTCAACTGCGTCACAAATACTGAGGTCTACACTCAACACACATACAGGAAGGGTTTTGTGTCTGCTGTAGTCTTGTGTGTAACCGTGGGTACATACCTGGAGGAATAGTGACTGGTTCTTCGCTGTTGTCCTTCTTAGGCACTGTCAGCTGGGACATATGAGAAGATGGCGGAATCCTCCGGTGTACCGACCGCTGGTGGACCTGTTGACAATGGAAGAGAGACATTTAATCGTGACCTACCGGTTTGACCGTGCTACAATCCAGGAACTATGTACCCAGTTGGAGCCAGACCTGATGTCACCAATCCGCCATCCAACTGGAATCCCCCCTGACGTGCAGGTGCTGTCAGTGCTCCATTTCCTTGCAAGTGGGTCATTTCAAACAACAGTTGCCATGCCATCAGGGATGTCCCAGCCTTTGTTTTCCAACGTCTTGTCCAGAGTGTTGTCTGCCCTGCTGAAACACGTAAGGAGATACATCATATTCCCTCAGGTGGTGGATTTGCCTACAGTGAAAGGTGACTTCTATGCACTTGGACATATCCCCAACGTCATAGGTGCCAGTGATGGGACCCATGTAGCTCTGGTTCCCCCCCACACAGGACTGAACAGGTGTACAGGAACAGGAAGAGTTATCATTCAATGAATGTCCAGATGGTCTGTTTGGCAGACCAGTACATCTCGCAGGTAAATGCTATGTTCCCTGGCTCAGTGCATGACGCCTACATCCTGCGGAATAGCAGCATCCCTGATATGATGGGTGAACTCCAGAGGCACCGTGTATGGCTGTTGGGGGACTCTGGTTACCCCAACCTTTCCTGGCTATTGACCCCAGTGAGGAATCCCAGGACCAGGGCAGAGGAACGCTACAATGAGGCCCATGGGCGGACTAGGAGGGTTATCGAACGCACCTTCGGCCTCCTTAAGGCCAGGTTCCGGTGCCTCCATATGACAGGTGGGTCCCTATTCTACTCACCGAAGAAGGTGTGCGACATCATCATCGCCTGCTCCATGCTCCATAACATGGCATTGCGACGCCAGGTGCCTTTTCTGCAGGAGGATGATCCAGATGACGGTGTTGTGGCAGCTGTGGAGTCTGTGGAGCCTGTGGACAGTGATGAGGATGAAGCTGAGGAAGACGAAAACGACAACAGGGAGTCAGTCATACAGCAATATTTCCAGTGAGACACAGGTGAGAACATTTTCATTTTTACCATTACATTAACTTTCACACATCTACCTCTATCCTGTACCTACATTTCACTCAGCATTCCGTCCATCACTTGTTGGTTTTGCTTTGTCGCCCTAAGTGGGAAGGGTATGCCCAGACGTGGGTCCCGTGCTTCCCATGCCACTGGATTCAAGCTAGCCTGGCTGATGAGGGGTGAAACCCCGAAACCGGTCCCAGGATGCTTGTTTCCGGTCCAGTGAGGACCTGGCTTGGCAGTTCGGTCTGGACTGTTCCCATGAGGAACAGGGTCAAGACTGATTTGCATATGGCTGGGTCCAAACTGGGGTGGCATGGTGAGCAAAAGAACGATGGATTAAACCCAGATCTATGACTGGGGGTGAGTGTTTGACAATGTTCAGCATTCCGTCCATCACTTGTTGTTTTTGCTTTGTCGCCCTAAGTGGGAAGGGTATGCCCAGACGTGGGTCCCGTGCTTCCCATGCCACTGGATTCAAGCTAGCCTGGCTAATGAGGGGTGAAACCCCGAAACCGGTCCCAGGATGCTTGTTTCCGGTCCAGTGAGGACCTGGCTTGGCAGTTCGGTCTGGACTGTTCCCATGAGGAACAGGGTCAAGACTGATTTGCATATGGCTGGGTCCAAACTGGGGTGGCATGGTGAGCAAAAGAACGATGGATTAAACCCAGATCTATGACTGGGGGTGAGTGTTTGACAATGTTCAGCATTCCGTCCATCACTTGTTGTTTTTGCTTTGTCGCCCTAAGTGGGAAGGGTATGCCCAGACGTGGGTCCCGTGCTTCCCATGCCACTGGATTCAAGCTAGCCTGGCTGATGAGGGGTGAAACCCCGAAACCTGTCCCAGGATGCTTGTTTCTGGTCCAGTGAGGACCTGGCTTGGCAGTTCGGTCTGGACTGTTCCCATGAGGAACAGGGTCAAGACTGATTTGCATATGGCTGGGTCCAAACTGGGGTGGCATGGTGAGCAAAAGAACGATGGATTAAACCCAGATCTATGACTGGGGGTGAGTGTTTGACAATGTTCAGCATTCCGTCCATCACTTGTTGTTTTTGCTTTGTCGCCCTAAGTGGGAAGGGTATGCCCAGACGTGGGTCCCGTGCTTCCCATTCCACTGGATTCAAGCTAGCCTGGCTGATGAGGGATGAAACCCCGAAACCGGTCCCAGGATGCTTGTTTCCGGTCCAGTGAGGACCTGGCTTGGCAGTTCGGTCTGGACTGTTCCCATGAGGAACAGGGTCAAGACTGATTTGCATATGGCTGGGTCCAAACTGGGGTGGCATGGTGAGCAAAAGAACGATGGATTAAACCCAGATCTATGACTGGGGGTGAGTGTTTGACAATGTTCAGCATTCCGTCCATCACTTGTTGTTTTTGCTTTGTCGCCCTAAGTGGGAAGGGTATGCCCAGACGTGGGTCCCGTGCTTCCCATGCCACTGGATTCAAGCTAGCCTGGCTGATGAGGGGTGAAACCCTGAAACCCGTCCCAGGATGCTTGTTTCCGGTCCAGTGAGGACCTGGCTTGGCAGTTCGGTCTGGACTGTTCCCATGAGGAACAGGGTCAAGACTGATTTGCATATGGCTGGGTCCAAACTGGGGTGGCATGGTGAGCAAAAGAACAATGGATTAAACCCAGATCTATGACTGGGGGTGAGTGTTTGACAATGTTCAGCATTCCGTCCATCACTTGTTGTTTTTGCTTTGTCGCCCTAAGTGGGAAGGGTATGCCCAGATGTGGGTCCCGTGCTTCCCATGCCACTGGATTCAAGCTAGCCTGGCTGATGAGGGGTGAAACCCCGAAACCGGTCCCAGGATGCTTGTTTCCGGTCCAGTGAGGACCTGGCTTGGCAGTTCGGTCTGGACTGTTCCCATGAGGAACAGGGTCAAGACTGATTTGCATATGGCTGGGTCCAAACTGGGGTGGCATGGTGAGCAAAAGAACGATGGATTAAACCCAGATCTATGACTGGGGGTGAGTGTTTGACAATGTTCAGCATTCCGTCCATCACTTGTTGTTTTTGCTTTGTCGCCCTAAGTGGGAAGGGTATGCCCAGACGTGGGTCCCGTGCTTCCCATGCCACTGGATTCAAGCTAGCCTGGCTGATGAGGGGTGAAACCCCGAAACCGGTCCCAGGATGTCGTTTCCGGTCCAGTGAAGACCTGGCTTGGCAGTTCGGTCTGGACTGTTCCCATGAGGAACAGGGTCAAGACTGATTTGCATATGGCTGGGTCCAAACTGGGGTGGCATGGTGAGCAAAAGAACGATGGATTAAACCCAGATCTATGACTGGGGGTGAGTGTTTGACAATGTTCAGCATTCCGTCCATCACTTGTTGTTTTTGCTTTGTTGCCCTAAGTGGGAAGGGTATGCCCAGACGTGGGTCCCGTGCTTCCCATGCCACTGGATTCAAGCTAGCCTGGCTGATGAGGGGTGAAACCCCGAAACCGGTCCCAGGATGCTTGTTTCCGGTCAGTGAGGACCTGGCTTGGCAGTTCGGTCTGGACTGTTCCCATGAGGGACAGGGTCAAGACTGATTTGCATATGGCTGGGTCCAAACTGGGGTGGCATGGTGAGCAAAAGAACGATGGATTAAACCCAGATCTATGACTGGGGGTGAGTGTTTGACAATGTTCAGAATTCCGTCCATCACTTGTTGTTTTTGCTTTGTCGCCCTAAGTGGGAAGGGTATGCCCAGACGTGGGTCCCGTGCTTCCCATGCCACTGGATTCAAGCTAGCCTGGCTGATGAGGGGTGAAACCCCGAAACCGGTCTCAGGATGCTTGTTTCCGGTCCAGTGAGGACCTGGCTTGGCAGTTCGGTCTGGACTGTTCCCATGAGGAACAGGGTCAAGACTGATTTGCATATGGCTGGGTCCAAACTGGGGTGGCATGGTGAGCAAAAGAACGATGGATTAAACCCAGATCTATGACTGGGGGTGAGTGTTTGACAATGTTCAGCATTCCGTCCATCACTTGTTGTTTTTGCTTTGTCGCCCTAAGTGGGAAGGGTATGCCCAGACGTGGGTCCCGTGCTTCCCATGCCACTGGATTCAAGCTAGCCTGGCTGATGAGGGGTGAAACCCCGAAACCAGTCCCAGGATGCTTGTTTCCGGTCCAGTGAGGACCTGGCTTGGCAGTTCGGTCTGGACTGTTCCCATGAGGAACAGGGTCAAAACTGATTTGCATATGGCTGGGTCCAAACTGGGGTGGCATGGTGAGCAAAAGAACGATGGATTAAACCCAGATCTATGACTGGGGGTGAGTGTTTGACAATGTTCAGCATTCCGTCCATCACTTGTTGTTTTTCCTACATTTCACTCACCATTTGTTAATTGAGTTGTACCCTTCCATTTCAGTTTCACAAGTGTGGTAACCTACGTGTCAACTGTTTGCATCCTTGAAGGGCTTGTGATGTGTGACATAGGTATGTTAGCCTTCCAATGGGTAACCCATTATGAAACTGTAATTTATAATACAGATTTACAAATCATAGACTGACTCCATTAGTTTTTAGTGTTTCAAGGGTGTTTATTTCAGTGCTCAAAAAATGAAGGGGGGTTGTAAACTGGTGATGGGTGATGGTGGAGGAATGTCCATGGCAGAGTCCAGTCTATTAGTCTCAAAGGTACATTGCACATCTGGGCATTGGAAGTGGAGCTAGGTCAGTTCCGATTTGGACAGGGTAACAAAGTGGGACAGTGGGGGGACAATCAGGGTGGTCTTATTTCCTGGCGGGGGTCTTGCCATCTTGCTCTGTCCTGTTCCTGGATCTCAGGGCCCGCTTGGGTGGTGGTTGTCTGTCTGCAGGGGATGGGGTGCTGGTGTGTTGGTCCTGTGGCGGGGCGTCCTGTCCACTAGCACCGGCGGAGGTGGTGGGCATTTCATCGTCCTGGCTAGTGTCAGGGGCCCCTTGGAGTGCCACGGTGCCCCTCAAGGTCTTTTGAATGTCCGTCAGCACCCCTACGATGGTGCCCAGGGCTGAGCCGATGGTCCTGAGCTCCTCCCTGAACCCCAAATATTGTTCCTCCTGCAGACGCAGGGTCTCCTGCAACTTGTCCATGACCGTCGCCATCGTCTCCTAGGAGTGGTGGTATGCTCCCATGATGGAGGAGAGGGCCTCGTTGAGAGTTGGTTCCCTTGGCCTGTCCTCCCTCTGTCGCACAGCAGCCCTCCCAGTTCCCCTGTGTTCGTGTGCCTCCGTCCCCTGGACCGTGTGCCCACTACCACTGCCCCCAGGTCCCTGTTGTTGTTGGGGTGGTGGGTTCGCCTGGGTGCCCTGTAGTGGTGGACACACCGCTGATTGACCTGTCCTGGGTAGGGAGGTTTGGGCCCGCTGGGTGGGTGCTGTGCTGGTGTTACCAGAGGGTGTAACCTCGGTGTTGGGCTGTGGCTGGGCAAGGGGAACCGACTGTCCTGAGGCCCACGATGGTCCGGCCTGGCTATCAAGATCCAGTGGGGCAGAGCTGCTGTCGTCACTGTGGGCCTCTTCTGGGGGTGGAGTGGTGTTGTCTGGACCCTCTGGTGTGGTGACGTTCCTTCGGGATCCTGTGGGGGTATAAGTACATGATTATTGCATGTGTGTGTTTCATGGAGTGCAATGGTTGGGTGTTTGTGAACCCCAGTGCAGGCATTCCTGTGTGGGGGCTTGTGTGCTGATGGTTGGGGGGTGTTGTGGGTCTGTGCAGTGGGCATGCTTTGGTGATGGGTGTCCATGCTTAGTTATGTCATGCAGGTCTTGGGGTTGGGATGGGTGGTTGGTGTCATGGGTAGATAGGTGAGGATTTGGGGTGATAGGGGAGGGTGTGATGGTGGGGGTGTGTGATATCATGCAGGTAGGTTGGGGGGTATGATGGTTAAGATTAGACTTACCAGTGTCCGTTCCTCCAACGACTCCTCCGAGGCCCTCAGGATGCAAGATGGACAAGACTTGCTCCTCCCATGTTGTTAGTTGTGGGGGAGGAGGTGGGGGTCCGCCGCCAGTCCGCTGTACCGCGATGTGGTGCCTGGATACCGTGGAACGCACCTTCCCCCGTAGGTCGTTCCACCTCTTCCTGATGTCCTCCCTGCTTCTTGGGTGCTGTCCCACAGCGTTGACCCTGTCCACTATTCTTTGCCATAGATCCATCTTCCTGGCTATGGATGTGTGCTGTATCTGTGAGCCAAATAGCTGTGGCTCTACCCGGATGATTTCCTCCACCATGACCCTGAGCTTCTCCTCAGAGAAGCGGGGTGTCTTTGGCTTGACATGGGGTGGTGTAGGTGATGTGTGGGGTGGTGTATGTGTTGATGAGTGTGGTGAGTGTAGTGGTATGTGGTGTTTTGTGCTTGGATGTTGCGTGGATGATGGTGTTGTGTGCCTCTGTGTGATGGGGTAGTCTGTTATGTGCTGTCTCTCTGGCCTTCTCTCTGAATTTTTGGAAGTAGGGGTTTGTGGGTGATGTGGGTGTGTGTTTTATATAGTATTGGGTGTGTGGGAGTGGTGTGTGTATGTGTGTCAGGTGTATGTATTTCAAATTGTCCAATGTGGCAGTGTTTTGGAGATGTGTGTGTATTTTGAGCGCCGTGGTGTGTACCGCCAATGGAATACCGCGGTTGAAAGACCGCCGCTTGGATTCTTGGGTCGTAATGGCATGGGGGTGTTTCTGTTGGCGTGGAGGTGAAGGATGTGTTTCCGCCAGTTTCTCGCTGACCTTTGGTGTGGCGGTATTGTGTGGGTGTCTGAATTTTGGCGGATTCTGTGATGTGTGTCATAATAGCTGTGGCGGTCTACCGCGGCCGCGGCTGTGTATTGACGGTCTTCTGCACGGCGGTAAGCGCCTTATACCGCCAATGTTGTAATGACCCCCTTAGTGTTTGAAGTTTATACTGAAAAGGACAAAAAATACTAGCTTCAGGTGATTTCCCCCATTTTTGTGTCAACCGTTACATTAAAACACAGGTGGTACAGGTACAAATCTG
Organism: Pleurodeles waltl; assembly: GCF_031143425.1. Classification (NCBI taxonomy): domain Eukaryota; kingdom Metazoa; phylum Chordata; class Amphibia; order Caudata; family Salamandridae; genus Pleurodeles; species Pleurodeles waltl. Next base: position 1,444,840,537 of record NC_090444.1, on the reverse strand, counting down.
GTCAGGTGGCAACGATACCCCATGCACATGAAGTTAGGCCACTGGCTAATTGTTAGAGGCATAATGACAATGGCCAACTTCAGCAGTCACAGCATGAGGTGTCAATGCCCCCATCACCCTTGCCTTCCTTCATGTGTACCTATAGAACATAGGGGTGATAAATTAATCTCTGCTGTTCTTCTGTGCTTGACCCATATAAATTCCTGCAGTCAACCGAGAGAGTTGGTAGCCTTAGCCGACTTAGAAACTGAGAAACCAGGTTTGAGTCCAAGCGTTAGTTTAACATCCTATGATTCCGGACACATCACTTAATCCACCAGAGCCGGAAAATAAATAAATATGACTTTCTGTAAGGTTATCTGATGCTCATGTAAAGCGCTCCAATACCCCCGGGCCAGCTTTGTGCTACATAAAACTGCATGTGAGGTTAGTGGCACTATTAACTTTTATTTTTTCATTTACACATTAGCATCATGTCATTTGTTGAAATGTACGCATGATGCTAGCATGAAATACAACAAAAGTAGCATTGCATCTTTCACCAGTCCCAGAGCACTGGAAGACCTGTCTTAAGCATTATAAAAATACTGTGAACATCTGAAATACCCGGGGTGAGTGTAAAAGGCCTAAGAATGAAGAGGGCTATTTTAAGGTGAAAAATATTGTAATAGAACCTGAGGAAGCAGTTACCTCTTGAACCTCTCTGTGGACAGGAGCCTCACAGATCCAAGTTTGAATAAGAGCCTAATTGTACTGACCAGTGGAAATAGCTTAAGGGTTCTAAGAGTAACTCCATTCTTTTGGAACTAAGTGATGATGAGCCAGAGTCTTGAGGCATTAGTAAGTGGTAGCACTTATATTTCATTCACTACCCCAAAAGGGTCTTTTGCTGCTGATTTAGTATAAGCAGGGGCCAATGGTCCCTGAGGGTGCAGCAAAGTCTCAAGTCCTATGAGTATGATCCTCTGGAGACCTGCTGGCCACTGGGAATTAATGGCAGATAAGACATTTAGCATATAATGGCAGATAAGACATTTTGGGATATAAGATTGATAATAAGCTACGGGACCTAAAGTTGAGATGTCTATTCATCACCTGGGGGGAAGAACGAGATTTATAGCCCTTAAGATGAATGCCAGGAAACCTGTTGGTCTGTTGCAGTGCAATAATTTTATTTTCATTCTTGACAAATGTTACTGGCCCTATAAGCTTAGTACCACACTTTTACTTTTAATAGCACAAACATTTACAAATTTTGCTCCATGGTCTTAACCGAACAGTATTTTGTGAAAGGTTGTGATCTGAGAATGTGGCCCACTTCTCTTTAGTTGCACATGGCTAATTGTGGCCCTGTGGCACCAATCCTACCCTGGTCTGCCTCACCCATCCTTCTGATTGATTCAATGGGAAGACAGTACTCTGATTCATAGGAAGCTTCTTCCTGTCTGCTTGTCCCTTAACATGCTCTTCTCGCCCCATGAGCAGAAAAGATTGGTCCACGAGAGTGCATCGCTGGCACCAAAGCAACTGGTCAGAAGTAGGTCATGGCTTTTTGGTGCGTTCATGTCGTGGGCATCTAAACAGCTCCTTGGGAATGGGCTCCCTCTCTCCTCTTTCAATTATATTTGGAAGCTAAAGAAAGTGGGAGAGAGGAATGAGTAGAGCCAGACTAAAGAAACAAAAGCACTTTATCACTCTCTCTTGAAGAGTCCTTTGTTTGCTGCGGTTAAACTGGGAATCTGGGGAAAGTGACTGAGACAACAGTACAGGCCCTGAACTTTTAATGGCTCTGGTCCACTGGGTAAATACCCAATGGAATAAATGCCCGGTCCAGACCTCGGGATGAGCATCAGATGTGATATTTCGTAGTTTGTGCATGGGCCTCAATTTCACCACTGAAAGAGGAGCACCCCTTCCACAGATGCATTGCACAGATGCCACACTGCAGGTTTTTGTGCGCCATTTGTTACTGGGCAGGTGTCCACCTTTGAAGATAGTGCTTTAAAGTAGTTATATGGTGCGATGTTGATAAATACATATTACCTTGCTGTTAAATCAATACCATCATTCTCAGAAGCAGTGGAAGAATGTTTCTGTTTCAAAATCATTTTGCTAGAATCTGAGCAAATTGGGACAAACTGCTTGATTTATCCTTCCTTAGGAGTTTTTTTCATGAACAGTTGGGGGAAAGAGACTCCATGACTATCAACGTATCACAATTTAATCCAGCTGAGAAGTGTTTGCAAGCAACACAATGATCTAGTCCCTAGATTCATCACTTTGCACTGATTCAGCCCAAAAAATAAAATTATACCCATTCTACCAAATACCTGAAAGTGATGCTCTTTCATGCTGGGTTAATTGGTGAGCATATTATGGAGGGTGAATGTTAACCTTGCTTGTAGTCAGTTGAACACTTTAATCACTCACAATAAGGATTATGGCCTGTGAATGTGCAAATAAGGAGCTAGCTCTAAAGACTGGACGTGCAAGTGCCAGAAAGAAGCTGTACACTCCAATGCAAGCAGCAGTAATTAAAATGCTCCCTTTTAATCCCCCATTCTTCCTCCAGTAACAGGCGTGAAAGAATATTTCCCTATGGCCACCTGATGCATGAATTTTGTGCGGAACAGCACAAAATTGTGTGCAACCATCAATGACCATGTGATATGCAATTGCATACAAAAAAAGGCAAGCAGTCTGCATTTATGCACCATGATGTCTTTATTGACAGTCCTTGCGCATACAGACTAATAGGCCTCCATTTCTTTTCGTGATGGGCATCCGTGCTGTAAACTAAAGGCAGCAGTTTCTGTGTTTACGCAGCTCAAACAATTTGTGATTACTTGTGCACTAGAAGGGTTGTGCTGCCCTCTCTGCATGTATGGACTGTTAAAACTATGGGCCTTATTTAGATCTTGGCAGTAACGTTCCCACTGTCGACATTTTGACTGAAAACCCTTCTGCTGCTGTGCCAGTCCTCCCACTGTATTTAGGCGTTGGGGGTCCCATAGATGAAAGCTCATGTTGGAACCACTGCCTCCACCAAGAATTACTGCCTGCAGCCATGGCAGGAGAGGAAAAAAAAGTTATGCCGGCGGGACCCCAACCACTCTTCCCACTGTGCATATTTGGATGTGCCTTACTGCCAAGAAAAAACGTGTTGGTCTGACATCCATGTATGATTTGACAGACTGGAAAATCCCTATCATCAGTGCTGCCACAGACCCATGTAGAAATGTGACCCAACATCACTGGACTCGAAGGTAGGTACACTGCATTGTCAGGGTACGTTAGGTGGGCACTGCAGGGGAGGTTTGGACCACTGCAGGCTTATACATGTTTTAAATTACTGTGACATACATATGTGGGGTACACAATGGTGTCACACATGACTGGGGACACATTGGCACAACATGTGTATCGCAAACATACATAGCTGTCATTGTTGTGTCAACATTCATTAGAAAATGAATGCTGGCACCACAATGAGGGTATACTCACACTGGATAATAGCATCCAGGGTTGCGAATTGCAAGGGAACCTGTATGGGTAGGTTTCTGCTATCTGTTGTGTATGTAAGTTAGTACATGTATGTGTGTGTGGCTGTGTGGATTGGCTGTTTGAGGTGGACGAAGCTGGAGTGGGTGATGTGGTTGTGTCTGTATGTGTTTCACCTGCATGTGAGACTAATGTTGTTATGTATGTAGTGTTGCTATGTGACACATTTAGGTGAGTGTTGTAATTGTGTGAAAGACATTGGCATGATTTTGTGTAGTTCTGCCTGTGTGTGAGCATGTTTGTGTAGCTGAGTGTGTAGTTTTGCTTTTTGTTATGGGTGTGTCATGTGTGGGTGAAGTGTCAATGGTTTGTGTGTGTTGTGAAGGATGTATGCCACTGTGTTTTTTGCATGTACAGGTTGTGTTGCAATTTTAATGGATGACGGTGCATATGTGGTGTGTTGTGTAGTGCAGGGGGACACAAAATGGCTGAGAGATAGTGTGTGTGTGCCACCTACTTCTATAACATAGCCCTGCCTTTGTACAAGGTCCACTGGATTCATCTGCTGTCTTCCTCCATCAGCAATCCATCACCAGTCCTCAGCTTGCAGAGCTGTAACATCTAAATGTAGTGGGTGGAACCCCATTGACTTGCTGGTCTTCTTGGGTCTGCATCAATGTGGTTTGGCGGTAACACAGTCAAGATCTAAATCAGGCCCTATGTGGCTGTAACTGAAGCCTATGAGACCTCCAATTTGGTGTCAAAGGGGGGGAAACTAAACATGAGGGTTAGGAACTACTCAGATAGCAAAAGACAGAAGAAACAGCAAATAGTATCTGTGTAATCAGAGAAAGTGTTACAACCAATGCTTAACAGAGGGTTCTAAATGATGACACTGAGCTGCCCATCCCAGACAGAGGTCTTGAGTGAGTACATCCTGACGGCAGATTTTGAGACTGTTTTTGGAAGCACTCATGAAACTATTGAGATATTGTGGGCTTTTGCAGACAGGACACAATCACTAAAAAAGTGGGGGACTAACCAAGTTAGGCAGCAATCAAGTGAGATCATGGTGTGTGACATCACAGCATGTGACATTATGGAACGTGGAATCACATGTGGCATCACAATCCATGATCTTAGAGGGAGTGACATCAGATCTGAAGACCTCACCCTTATGTTTAGCAGGTCTATCATTTGTACATTTGAGCACCTAACAATATTTAACAAATTAGATTTTGCATTGAGAGTTGTGCCAAAAAATGACACAACCCCAACGCACAATCTGGACCTCAGCTTATACATTTATTTTTTTAAACTCTGCCCAAAATCAGCGGCAACCAGGAGAAATGTGGCAGTAAAATGTACTTGCTTAATTTGTTGCAAAGTCTACATTTTAAAATATCTTATGGTGTTAAGGCACCTGCTGCATATATCTTTGTCTGTCTGGTAAATCCCAGGGAATAATAATAATAATGGTAAGATAACCCTGGAGGTTAATACACTTTCCTGGAAAGATGATCTGTGTTATTTCTAATCCCAGTTTTGAATCAAATTAGCATAGAGGGCTAATGCTTCTCCTGTAAATCACATCATGTGACACAGATGACATTTTGATTTTATGTAAATAGGTGGGTAGGTTACTGCTTTTAACACAGAGATCATTTCGTTATTTGAAGTTCATACATTGTAATCCTCCTAATATACCAAAGTGAGCTAAGAAGGACATGTGACTCCTACATCACGTGACTTTTATTCTGTTATGTAATGCATGCCGAACATTGCTTTACATCCATATGATTTATTTTCAGTGTATAATGTGTATGTGTGATGTAAAACACCCTGGATTGGGATGAGTAGTGCCATAGAAGAAATAAAACAAAATAGTGGTATTTAAATTGTTATTTGTGTAAACATTGGGAAAGACCAACACATCTGACATCCTTACAGTGCATGCATCTCTTATATACAGGGACTGAACCGAGTCAAAAGTAATTCCTGTCTTAAGTACCTGTGAATTAAAAACAAGCTGTGAGACTTTGTTTCCCCTCCATTGCATTTGCAGCTACGTGTGAGGTTCCAGGTAGCTAATTTTCAGGGTAATCAATCAAAAGGAGGTCCTTTAACTTCATCCTTTGTTTTGGGATCAGCTGTGATGTAAAATAACCAAGCTCCCTCGCCTGCACCTTGCAGCTCCGTATGAAAAAACAAAGGGCCGGATATAACAGAAAATGACGGAGCACGATGTTTCACCAAATTTGGCTGCGTTGCGTGTCATCATTTTCAAAATGCAGGAATGCACCGTATTAACCAAAATTCGGCGCACCCGTTTCCCCCTGCACCGGTGCTACATTTGCTGCCATGGGCCAACGCAGCAACCCTTGCACCTTAGTGCAAGGATGGCTGCGTTGAGTGGGAGATTGTTTATGTGCAGGAAGGAACACCTTCCTGCCAAATAAAATCTTAATTGGCAATTTGCTCTTTCTATGTGTGCTGCAGAATGCAGCACAGATAAAAAGAGCAAAAAATAAGGAGAAATGAAAACATTTCTCCTCATTGCGCCATGCTAACGCCACCCCTGAGGTGGCATTGGATTTTGGCGCTGCGTCAGGTTTACAAAAACTCGTAAATCTGAGGCAGCGTAAAAATGCAATGGGTGTAGCTGTGGCACGCCCAGAGCAACACCCTCTGAAAGCCCCTTCCATGCAAATGCTTAACGCCACCTTCTAAATACAGCGCACGGCTTTGCGCCACTGGAGAGTCATGAAAAGTGACTCTCCTGGGGCACTAGGGGCTCTTAAATATGCCCCAAATTGCATCAACTGCTGAACGTCTTCCAGAGTCTGAAAATCACATTGGAACAAGTTCAGCATATTTTTATGATGCCTGACTTTTTGGCTGGGGGGATGGCGTCCACCCAGTGGAAAGAGTGGATAGGCACCTCTACCTGTGTGTATCCTCAACTTGTGCCCTGGTTACAAATAATTTTGAAAGGTGAATAAAAATACTCAAACTGCATGTTAGGTGTCCCATGGGCACTCAGAGATGGAGAAATGGAAATGGGCGCCTCAGCAGAGTAGCAAGGGGTCTTTCTAAGAAAGGACAATGGATGCAGCACAATCAGGGTCGTCACAAGTGGCAATGGGCACACCGGCATAAAGGAAGAGATGGCAAGGCTCACCCTCTTCAGCCCCAGAAACACCTTCCAACATCCTCTCTGAGATAAACATAAGAAAAAAGACTATATAACCATCAGCAACCATGGCAGAGGCATAGATGAAAGATGAACACTAGCTCCTTCTGATGCGTTGATGAATAACAAAGAGATTCCCTAATAGAAGTGCAGTGCAAACAGTCTTTTGGTGAAAGTGCAGCACGTTTGGCAAACCAAAACCTGGACTAATGGCAATCAACATCTGGGGGGGCAAAGCATCTATTGGTAGTGCTTCCTGAAGCTCCTTTTTTTCTGGTTATTACATGTATCTGGTGACAGCTGCACTGTCGGGCAAGACCCATAGATGGCTAACCTTATGTTCCAGAAAAGAACATCCTATTTACTATTGATTCGTCTTGGTCTTGAATAATATAAATGTTGGTGAGTTGGAGGCCTGGGGATTTCGATTGACAATCTTAGCCCTTCCAAATCTCATTGAATGTTGTTACTTATAGCCCGGTAAACTCAGAATCATTAATGAGCAGGACTGAAGTAATAGACCAAATGAAGTGACTAGATGAACAGTCCTCAATTTGGGTGTGATGAAAACAGTGTTTTCAGTACAGCTTTCCAAATCATCAATATTTTATGATTTACTAATGTATATTGTATGTTGTGTTCTACCTTCATGTAGGAGGTAGGCCTGGTGTGTGGTGGGTACCAATAGTACTTACACCTTACACGCCTTGGCACATGCAAAGCTCACGGTTAGTGGAAAATGGAGACCACGAAGGACCAGGTAGACTCTAACCAGGATGGGAATCAGAGGGGGCCCTCAGCAACTCAGAGAGCCCACAGAAGACTAGGCAGCACACACAGCATGGGGACAAGGAAGTTGCAAAAGAGGCAATCTCAGCGCGAGGAGGTGCCATGACTATCCAGTCCCCCAACAGAAGATGCCCCCAGTGATGACAGTAACTCTGGACTTCAGGATCCGGATCAACAACCTTGCCCATCAGGGACCACTGGTCAGCTGGCCACCCCAACCCAGTCACAGGCCACCACAGAGCCTCCCCATCAGTATCCAACACCACAGCACCAACCCAATGTCCTCACACCTCTGTCCCTAGAACACGTCAATCAGCAGTGTGCCCACCTGTACAGGGAACCCAGTCCACACCTTACCGCCAAGACAATCAGGACATGGGGTCAGTGGCAGTGGGCACACCATTCAGGGGACACAGGCCTCGGGGAATAGGGACATTGGGAGGACCGCTGTGCTCCAGGGGGAGTACAGGCCAGGGAACTGACTCTCCAGGAGGCACTCACTAATGTCCTGGGGGCTTACCAACAATCCGAGGACAAGATGGGCCATATCCTTACCAACATGCAGGAGAACAAGCGGCTACAGGAGACACCATCAGGAGATAAGGGAGGATTTGCAGGCCCTCAATACCACCATGGTCTCCATAGCAGGGGTGCTGGCAGATATGGTCAACATCATGAGGGAATGGACAACTGCTCCCTACCACTAGCCAGTCTACTGTCCAGCCCACCACTTACGTGGCAGCTAGTGGGCAGGAGGTCCTGCCACAGGACTCACACGCCACCAGTACCCCTCCTCTTCCAGAAGTTGAACCACCCTGCAAATGTACCCTGCGACCCAGACAGAAGCCAGAGATACTTGCCAAGACCAAGACCACCACCAGGAAATGAAGCCCTCCTGAAGGTCCCCCTTGTGTCCCACCTTGTCCACTTTGAACTGCCTTTGCTCCCCTTCCTATGGCCTCTTGGACACTGGACCTGTGCTACAAACAGACTGGAACAATAGCCTGGACTTTCCTCAACCATCACCCCATTCCATTGCACTTTTCCATTAATTATTTGCACTACAATAAACACCCTTAAACACAACCTGAGTGAAAGTGTTTTATGATGAAAATGTGCATATGTGGAAACAGTCACATCATGTGCAAATGATCTGAACACTGTGATAGCAAACATTTAATGACCTGTATTCGTCTGTAGTCATCACATCAGTACACAGTTGTTATATCACCAACATCTGCAAAATGAGAAGCCATAGGTGGCAGTAAGTAGAGATGCAAAGGAATTGAATGCCACCCTGCTACAGCTACATAGAAAACATCAATAATCAGAGGAATGGTCAATTCCACTGTCTCATCTGTGTGTCATTGGAAGTATTGACGCATAACTGATGTTCTGTTGTCCATATCCTCATCCTCTGCCTCCTCATCCTCACTGTCCTCAGGGTCCACTGCTGCCACAGGGGCATTTCTAGTCTCCTCCTCCTGTAGATAAGGCACATGTCATCTGAGGGCCAGGTTGTGCAACATGCAGCATGCCACTACTACCTGGCAGACCTTCTCGTGTGAGTAGCACAGTGATCCACTTGTTAGATTGAGGCATCTGAACCTGCCCTTCAGGAGGCCAAAGGTCCTTTCAATAATTCTCCTGGTTCGCCCATGTGCATCATTATACCGATTCTCAGCTCCTGCCCTGGCATTCTTCGCAGGGGTCAGGGGCCACAATAGGTTTGGGTAGCTAGATTCACCTGCAAGTTTTGAGGGACACACATTAGCCTTACACAATGGAATGGGGTTAACACCAGAAGGCATTCACTGACATACATTTGGTGGGGAGTCAGGCTCACCAATTAGTCACACTCTGTGCCTCTGTAGTTGTGTATAGCTGTCCAGAGGGAATGCACAAAGCCTGCCACACCAAGGATGCCAGGTCTACCATGTGTCCCATCCAGCTGAAACTGGGTAGAGCTACCCAACCCCTTGGGATTTCTCTTCACTAAAGTGGAAGAGCCTGGAAAGACCTGCAGCATTGTCTTAGTATTCAGGATGGTGTTCCACAAGAAAAAGTCCATTCCCTGGACCAACTCAACAGTTAGGGATTCTCACCCCTCATCTTCATTAACTATCTGACTGTTTGTCATGCTTCTGTCCAGTTTACCTGACATGGCTGCTTCTTGGATGTCAGCTCTGTCAAAGGGGTGACAATGGTGCCATAACCCTTGACAAATCTCCCATAGTAACTAGTGAGGCCTAAGAAGGCTCTCACCTCTGGCTTTGTCTTAGGGCGGTTCCCAACATAGAATGTTTTCAATTTTGGCCTGGAGAGGCTGCCCATTTGGTGACCCAAGTAGACCACTGAGACATAGCCTATTTAGCACTAATTATCCTTGATAGTCAGACCTGCACTCTGCAGAGCCCGAAGCACTTCCTGGAGGCGGCACATGTGGTCTTCCCAGCTAGAACTTGGAACAACAATGGCATCTAGGTAAGCAGCAGCAGTGAAGTTCTCCAACCCAGCTAAAACCTGGTTGACAAATTTCTAGGAGGTGGCAGGGACATTTTTTTAATGTGAAGGGCATGGCTCAGAGCTGGAAGTGCCCCTCTTTGGCCCCCTCGGTCAAGGCAATCTGCCAATATCCAGATGTTAAGTCAAATTTGCTAAGGAACGTGGCAGCCCCAAGCCGATCTATGAGCAGATCAGCTCTGGGAATGGGGTGGGCATCAATCTTGGTGACCTCACTGAGCTCAGGGTAGTCTACAAAGAACCTAAGTTCAGGTATGACACCTTGAGGAACAGACTTAGGGACCAACACCATTGGACTGTAGCAAGGGCTGTTTGAGGGCTCATTAACCCCTAACCCTAGCAACATGAAGGCCTCCTCAACTTGTCAGATAACTTGTATATTTTGTTTTCCACATTTGAGCTGTTCCCAGTTTCAATGTCATGGGTATACCATGCAGTGAGCCCTAGGGTACGTGAGGACAGAAGGGCAAACTGCCTCAGCAACTGGAGGCAGTCTCTCTGTTGATCTAGGGTCAGTGTAGGGAAGAGGCTGACACCCTCCACTAACACACCTTGCTCCTTGAAGGACAGGTTGGGGAGAGGTGTGCACACCTCTTCCACCCCATTATCAGTAACCAGGAGCATGGTAAGCTCAAACATCTCAAAATGGGTCTTGAGTTGATTGGCATGACTGACTGTGAAGAGTTCCTGGAAGTCTTGGGGGTCTACCACCTAGGTGACCTCACTCTTGCACTTTCACCACATAAGGCATAGACCAGCAATGGTGCAGGGCCCTGGGCTCCAAAGGCTCCATCACCCACTCGTTTTGACCAGACTTAAACTCACTCAGAGTGGCATTCTGGTTATGCCCAAATTTCATATCCTCCTGGCTGACTTCCAGGTTCCCCTGTGTGAGCTTCCGGAATTGGGCAGTGTACTTGCGGAATGCCAGTATGTAGCTGCCCACATCATGGGGGTCTCATCCAGGAGCCTGCTCACAGCACTTCCTCACCAAACTGAGAGGTCCCTCTCACATGGTGTCCATACAGAAGCTCAAAGGGGCTAAAGCGAACCCTCTCCCGTGGTACCTCCGTGTAGGCATGGCAGGAGGACATCCCATTTCCACCCGAAGGGTTCTGGTAGGCCCATAAAAATGCCTTTTAGGGCCCAATTGAACCTTTCAACAAGCCCATTGGTTTGTGGATGGTAAGTAGAAGAGAACTTGTAGATTACCTCACACTCTTTTTATATGGCCTTATTGTACCCTGACATGAAGTTGGTACCCCGTTCAGATGCCACCTCCTTGGGGAAATACATACAGGTAAAGATCCCCACTAGTCCCCTGGCCACAGGGGGTACAGTCAACATCCTAAAAGGTGTATCCTCCGGATGTTGGGTGGCATGGTCCACCAAGACGAGGATGAACCCATTGCCCATGGCTGTCCTAGGGTCCAGAGGCCCAATGATGTTGATGCCCACTCTTTCAAAGGGAGTGCCAACAACTGAAAAAGGAGGCAAGGGGGCTTACACTCCCCTCCTGACTTGCCACTCACCTGGCAGGCAGGACTGGACCTGCCGAATGTATCTGGGCCCTTTCTCATTTGAAGCAACTAAAGGTGGATGACAAGCCTGTCAAAGGTGTTGACCTGCCCCAAATGACCTGCTGGGGTACATCATGAGCCAGCCCCAGTAGAACGATCCTGTATCACTGGTGGACCACCAACACACAGGTTGCACAAGGCTCAGGAGCCTTTGACCCATTATTCTCCCAGTAGTTTGGGTATTTGATAGAGGTGTCTCCAGCGGCCTGGGTCTAAGCCTGCTGTGGAAGACCCAAAACCGTAGGGCATTCTCTGTGTGCTGTGTAGAACTCTTCCCTGTTAGGACTCCCTTCCTACTGCCAATTGGACAGCTCAGGCAGGTTCCCCAGTTCAGCCACATCCTTCCGAGTATGCCCCAGGGTGTCCCCTCAGTGTAAGCCACCTCCTGGACTGTGAGATTCAGGAGTGGGTTTTCTGAACCCCTTGTCCCTCTTCTTTTTGGCAGGCACTTGTGACATTCTTCCAGGATCCAGTTTCTCTTGAGTACCGTCTCAGGCTGCCTTGGAATGTGTGGTCAGGCACATCCCCTCAGGCATCCCTAAGATCTCCAAGTGGGAGTTGAGCTCCACCTTCCTCCAGGCGGTATAGACCAGATCATTGCTAGGCAGAAAATCCTCAGACTTAGACGGACTGACAGCTACCCTCAAGGAGCCTTAGACTCCCCCCACATTCAAGGGGAATCAGAGTCACTAAGGGTAATGGCTCTCATGGTTGTCAGCTGCAACAACTTGGTTTAACTCATGAACATGGTTTAACACCTGCTCTAAAGATGCCAACTAACATGTGATATTTGTCATGATGGCTACGGTGTCTCTCAGAGCCTCCACCCTCTGCCCGATAATGGTGATCGACTGCCCGTACTTCCTAGTATTACTAGGCACTTGGCACTCCCCCTTGAAGTGCCCTGCCTGTTGCCACTCAAAACACTTACTGGGTGCCTTCCCTACAGACCTACATACCTTTTTTGTCAGTAGGGGGATGGGAGTCCTGACTCAAATAACTATTTAGGGGCTCTTTAGAGTACTCCTTGCCTTTGTACTTATTCTCTTCTTCTTCTGGTGAGGACCTTGCCCACCCTGGTGGTGATTCCACCAGATACTTTCCTGTGGACCCTGGTGCTGACCCATTGGTCCACTTCCTTCGCGAGCTTCCTGGAGTCAGAGAGCTTACTGTCAAAGAAGTGTTGGAGCAGATCTGCAAAGCAAAGACAGAACATGTGCTCTTTTGCTGTCAGGTTATACAGCCCTTGATAATTCTTGATTTCACTGCCTTCACCTGACCCCCCAGTGCCTTGCAAAAAGAATCAGGGAAGCACATTGCTGGTGCCCTGGTTGCCCTGGTGACAGTGACGGGAGGCGGTCCACAGGGCAGGAGCCCTTTAAATTCATTTCGCGCTCCCACCGTCGCGGGAAGCGTATTGCTGGTGCCCTGGTTGCCCTGGTGACGGTGACGGGAGGCGGTCCACAGGGCAGGCGCCCTTTAAATTCCTTTCACGCTCCTGCCGTCGCAGGAAGCGCATTGCTGGTGCCCTGGTTGCCCTGGTGACGGTGACGGGAGGCGGTCCACAGGGCAGGAGCCCTTTAAATTCATTTTGCGCTCCCGCCGTCGCGGGAAGCGCATTGCTGGTGCCCTGGTTGCCCTGGTGACGGTGACGGGAGGCGGTCCACAGGGCAGGAGCCCTTTAAATTCATTTTGCGCTCCCGCCGTCGCGGGACGCGCGCGGGCAAAGCCCGGGCCAAGGGCGGGCCTGTCCTTCGCCCGTCAGCGCCCGGAAGTGGCAGGGCTGGCCCCCCCCCATTCATCTGCATTGTGGTAGCTGCAGGTTTGCTAGTGCCTGGTCAGTGCCGCCTGTCCCAGGTACCCTTGTTCTTTTTCTATACCCAGGGGATCCGTGTGGGCTGGGTCATTATTATTTCCCCTTGTCTTCGTTCTTGGGGGATCCAGCCCTTGGATTGGACTCACTGTAGCAAACAATGGGGAAGCGTAAGGCAGATGATGTCCCTGCGTCACCCTCTTGTGCCAAAAAACACACAGGAAATGAATGGGTCGGAAACCTGATGACCCGTCTAAACCCGTTAGGAATCAATTTCAAGCCATTGACTCCCTGTTTGAGGAAGTAGAGGCAATTTTGAGGAGTCCATCTGTCATCGCTCCTTCCATTTCTGCTACTTCGACTATTAGAAAAATCCCGGATCTATTTATCAAAAAAACACGGACACCTATTCTGTCTGTAGAAGCGGACCTCCACCCCCCTCTTTATCTCAGGCTGCAATTCCCTCACCATCAATAAGGCTTACTTCAAGTATCAAAGTAGCAGGATGTAATCAACGTAGGGATTCTCCGAATTTGCGTTCCAAGTCTGTAGTTTCCAGTGATATTCTCTGCTCCAATAGATTTCAACTCCTACCTACTTCTAGTGAGAGCCCAGGCTGCTCTCAGCCCTTAATTTCTGCAGAACCTGATACAGAGGAACTGGTCTGGCAGGGTCAACGCAAGATGTCACTCGAACTGGAGAACGTTTCCCAGAAGCTGGACAATTTAAAATCCTTGGTAATGGTTATTTTGGGTAAAATTTCAGGACTATCCGAGACGAAGGTGTTGTGTAACTTTAATTCATTTAGCATGAATGACCACCCTCCTGAGTCTATTGGAGGGCCTAATGTGTTAGCTTCATTAGATACTGGAGACAACTTAGCCTCCCACCCTAAATATTTAAAGCAGGGGGCCAAGCCTACGAATATGGCAACAAACAAAAAGGGGAGTCGCCTCTTCATATCCAATGACAACTCCTTCGACTCCGGTCGTATACCTATTCCTGTCCCAACCAACTACGATTTACGTCGTCCCTGTACAAATTCCACGTCCATGGGAGCTCTGGTTGGGAAGGATGGACGAGTGCCCGTAAGCCCACCCAGAATCTCACGTTAAGGTCAATCCAAATTCTCTCAGGTGACAGTTCCCAAGGGGAGAAATGATCAGAGTAGGAGGGATGCACACATCTACATGACAAGGGTCCCTAGGTTATCTGCTGGGCAGAATGAGTCCCATGATTCTCTCATTAATAAAGTTGTCTACTGGTTTCGTATCCAGAGGAAATTACTGTCTGTTATTCGTTCTGATATTTGGGAAGCACGTAGACATGCTCAACCAGACTCAGATTTTGATTATATTTCAATCCTCTTTTTTGACACCTCTATGGTTGATAACCTTATGGCTTTCAACCTCCGGACTCTTCCTCTGATGTCTGGTAGAAATATCGGAATTGGCCTCTGCATGTTTTCTCCGGGGGAGGAGCCACAAGTACCGATAGACTTTTCAATACTCACGAGGGAACGGCTCTGGGTCCACTAAATAGCAATCGACCAGTCTTGACCCAGTCCCACACCCCCGGTTATCTGATTTAGATTGACTAAACATTGTCTCCCCCTTAATACTCCCCACCTCAGATGCTATGGTTTATAGAGATAATCGACCCAGGGTTCTGAACCCAATCATATCCCCGAGAGCTAGTCCTACACCTGTGTCCTCTGCACTTAATATTGTATCTTGGAATGTAGCCGGAATGAGGAAAAAGTTGGGAGATCCTGGATGGGTCAATTTTATCTCTAAGCAAGACTTTTGCCTTCTCCAGGAAACCTGGGCGGAAGAACTAATACATGTTGAGGGGTTTACAACTTATTTTGTCGCAGCCCGGACTGCCTCTGGAGGATTTGGTAGGCCTATGGGTGGGCTCATGATCCTAGTGAACAAGAAACTACAATGTGATCACCTTGTACTACCCCTTAATTCATTAGATCTATTGGGTGTGAGACTTATATTTCACCCTGGTTTCACAATGACCTTGGTCAACGTGTATGCGAGGTTCGTCCCCCCCAACATGGAATCTAGAACACTTGCCCAGCTAGTTGAGCACATGGAATCCTTGAATCCTTCTAACCATCTGGTGATAGGGGGCAATATAAATTGTTTCTTTGCATTCAAGAACCTTGTAGGTAATCTAACATCTGAAGAGGATGACTCCTGGGGTATTCCCGAAGTGAAGGATGATTATCTTAGTATTGGTTCTTGTGCGGCTACACAGATGGCCTCCCTTTGCCTACGCCATGGACTCAGGGAATGTAATGGTCAGACTAGATCTGATCTTAATCGTGCCCCCACTTTCAAGCGGGGATGTTCGTACAGCACTATTGATTATTTTTTTGTTGACATCAGGCTTTGGTCACATGTTCTGGACATGAAGGTTGAACTCCGTTATGACAGCGATCACTATCCTCTATGTCTTACTCTTTTTAACAAAGCATTTGGGAGAACTCAACACCTAGAGACCACTGATGTTCCGATCCCTTCCCTAAACTCCAGGCAAACTCGTGTTAGTTGGCCAAAAGTTTTTTCTAACCCACTTTTGGTTAAACACATTTCTTCTTCCTTTCTACAGTTGTTCTCCGGTATTGAAAAGCAAGAGGTCGATAGTCTGCCAATCATGGAAATACATGCTGAATTGATAAAATCTCTACAGAAGGTTTTTTATAAAGAAACCCCTGTGAGACACATTCCAGATGTTATCCGATCCAGGTAATGGTTCAACAATAACTGCGACCGTGCTAGGCTAAATCTTAAATTGGCCCTCCGCATGCATTCACAGGAGGAGATCAGGACCGCTAGAGTTAGTTACACTAAGGCCCTGAATCTAGCGAAGAAAAACTGGGAATTTGAGATCTGGCAGAAGCTGCTGGAGGCAGTAAAAAATCGCGACAAGAGTTCCTTTTGGAGGTTGCTGACTCACAGGCAACGAGAGGGTAATGTTATTCCTAATTTTCACATCCAGCCTGAAAGATGGGTGTCTCATTTTTCCTAGATTTATGTCTCTTTCGAGCAATTACATCATGAGACCTATGCGGGTGGCAAATGTAGATCCCCAACATTGTTTTTACAATTGCTGAAACTACGGCAACTATTAATTCCCTGAAACGTGCTAAGGCCCCTGGACCCAACAAGATACCGGGGGACCTGTTTAAGTCTGAACCCGTCATTTGGGTGTGGTACATTAATACTTTATCAAATGCCATCGCAGCAGGTAGCCCCATTCCGGACTCGTGGCTCGGAGCCAAAATTATCCCTATTCACAAAAAAGGAGATGTGGGTCTGCCAGCCAATTGTCGCCCAATTAGCCTCATTGATAATCTTCAAAAGATTTTCTCTAAACAAGTCCTTGATAGGCTAATGGACTGGGTCCAAGCTAACCAGGTTCTTTCTCCCCTTCAGGCTGGGTTTCGTTTAAAAATTAGCACTATGGACCAAGTTTTTAGATTTTTTTTTGTTACTTTGGAAATACGCTACCCTGGCTAAACAAAATGTGTATGTTGCTTTTGGTGACCTTAAGTCCACGTTTGATCATGTTCCAAGGCAGAAATTGTGGGAAGTCTTAAAGAAAACTGGCGTCCCGCTGAACTTGGTGCATCTAATCCAAAGATTACACAAGAACACCTATGCTCGAGTAAGATGGGGCAGCCAGGGGGAATTCACTGATCGTATTAACATCAGGCGGGGAGTACGCCAGGGCTGTATCCTGCCTCCTACCCTCTTCTCGTTGTTTATCAATGAAGTAGTGCAAGTTGTAACTGACTGTCTAAACGATGCCCCTACTTTGAATAATACAAAAGTTCCAATCCTTTTATATGCTGACGACTCCCTCCTGATCTCTAAAACACCTATGGGCCTTCAGATCCATGATAGGTTTAGTGTGTTTTGTGCAGATCATGGATTGGAACTTAACTCCAGCAAAACAAAACTTATGATCTTTGGTCCTGGTAGCTCAAAGCGATGCAACATTCTGTATAATAAGGTTCCCTTGAGTAAGGTATGCTCTATTGATTACTTAGGGGTAAGAATCAGTAATGATATGAACTGGCAGGCCCAGGTAGGGAAAAGCTCAGCCCTCTTAGCACATAGGGCAGGGGCAATTTTGCGTTTTCAAATGTCTAATATTGAGAAAGTCGTTTCCCCTGCTATTAAAATTTATTTAGCTAAGGCTCAGAGTGCCGCGGTCTATGGTGCTGAGGTCTGGGGTTGCTCTAAATCTAGTAAGTTATCCGTGCGGGAAAATAATTTTGCAAGATCACTCTTGGCATGTCCTCATAGTACGCCCCTGGTTCCAGTGTTTTTGGATCTAGGGTTCCCTCCCATTTCTGATGTAATAGCCTTAAGGCCTTTAATTTTTTGGGTCCGCATTTGGACTACCCCTGAACTGGCCACTTACAAGGAATCCTTGCAAGACTTATTGGATAGACTAAATGTACTCTCTATCCCCTGGTTCAAGCACATTTCAGAATGGTTCCATACTTTGGGACTTAGTCACTTTTGGAGCCAGCCCAATAAGTTAAGGAGGGCTCACAAGGACCACCTGAAATCTGCTTATTGGTCCCATATTAAGGAAAAATATCTGCTTTTTACTTCACATGGTAGGCTGACATCTCTCTTCCTCGATTATAAGTGGTTTCCCCAGTTCAAACCCTTTCTGGACCTAATTACTGATCAACTAAGCAAAAGTTTGTATGTTTGACTTAGGTATGGATGTCTCCCTCTGAAGTCTTTTTCCAGTTCATGGAGCTCCACCCTGTTATCCGACAAATGTCCGTGTTGTAATGACTCTGTGGAAACAGTAGTCCACTTTATGTTTATTTATCCTGCCTATGGCATTGCCCAGCGGAAATGGCTTCGTCCCGTTTGTAGAAATATGGGGTTGAGAACATGTAGATATGCCCTTAGGCTGATGTTGAGAGATTGCTCCTCTCCTTTAATTTGTGCGGTCAGCAAATTCCTTGCATCCGCTTGGCATATACGTACATACTTTTTAAAATAAAATAGGACTATAAGTGATTTGTTACTAATTGTTTTCTGATTTTACCTTATTTTACTTATTTATTTTATAAATGTACTTTTTATAAATTACTGTTGTGGAAGCTAAAAGCAGTCAATCAAAGGATCTTTGATATTTCCGTTTTATCTACAGGCCGGGGCACATATGTGAAGATTTATCTGACTTTTTTTTCTCTTTGTACACTTGCAGACTCCTCTTTTTTCATTATTCTTATCTCATTTTTATCACTTATTTTTTAACTTTGGTGTTTTATATTTATCATGTATAGATCTTGATTTTATTTTTGTAAATTATTGCTTTGATGGTTATTTAGACCGAATAAAGCTTGCTTGAACTTGAATCAGCCCAATCCTCCCAAGTCTGTTGGGATAGTTTCTGCGTATACTTTTCTGAGGTCAAACCATATTTTCTGATCAGTGCTGCTTTCATGGGAGATACCTCATCCTGTCACCTGTATTTATGGCCAATAGCATATCCTTTCCCTCAATAGGGATTAGTGTCCACAGACTAGCCCACCAACTTCCCCACTCCATCAGAAATCTTGTCCATCTGCAGGCCAATCTCATTAGGCTCAAACTATCTATCTATGTCATCTCCCACCACAAAGTCAAGTACCAGACCATTGGAATATGTACCCTCTTGTCTCTAGAGAGCCCTGGGGTAATGCTGCCGCCATCACTGCTGGACTCTGCCTGTCTGGCTTTGAGGTCCAGCTCTCTAAGACACCCTTCTTCATTGCAGAAGTGCACTGAGTTTGTGGTGTATGAGGTCCAGTACTTATACCCAGTTATGCATTTGAAGTGGGGGAGATCTCAGAGATGCCTTCGAAGTCCACAGAGTCCCTGCCTTTCTGCACTTACTCCAGACTAACTACAAGGGGGTATGCAGCCCCTTTTCCAGAAATAGGACACAGCATATTCAGGTGTAAATGTCAGCTCCTCCTTCCCGTCCTGACCAGGATGGCAGTTCAGGATGTGGATGGCTTATCAGTCACAACTAAGCGCCTTTTGTGTGGTTGTCTAGAGGGAATGCAGAAAGTCCAGCTGTCGCAGCCCCAGATGTGTATTAAGAGACAGGAAGAAGGCAACAAATGGCTAAACTAAATCAACATGCTGACTTTCAGAATGTAGACTTTTCAGAATTGCAATTTAAAATCTAACTGCGCCATAAATTAGATTTTAAATTGTTATTCCAGAGGCACCAAACTTGGGGGTTCAATCTCTTACCAACTGGAAACTACACTTCTAAAATATATTAAGGTAATCCCAATGGTATCCTTTGGAAGAGACAGGCCTTGTAATAGTGAGCAATGAACTTAAGAGTGTTTCGCTACTAGGATATGCATCTCTTAATAGTACATGACCTACATTTTAATGCAATGGCAGGCCCGAGAAATGTAGAAGGACTATAAACCGGTGGCACAATCAGTGCTGCAGGCCCACTAGTGGCATTTACTTTACACGTCACGGGCACAAGTAGTGCACTTTACTAGGAACCGATAAGTAAATTAAACATGCCAATTGTGGAGAAGCCAATGGTACCATATTTTAGTTAGAGAGCACATGCACTTTAGCACTGGTTAACAGTGGTAGAGTCCTAAAGCCAGCAAAAATGAGGTTAACAAAGCATAAGGTCTGATTGAAAAAAGTCCTGGGAAACCATGCCAAGGATTCCAGGTCTAACCTTATGGGTCTCATTAAGGGCTTGGCGGTCTTCTGACTGCCAAACTCGCCCTAGAGGATGGACCTTCTCAGTCTTGGTGGTCCGGTTGCCAGATTGCGATCCTGGGGATTGGACTGCAAGGAGACCACCACAAGGATCTTGGATTTTGACGGGATGGTGGCAATCAAATTCATGGTCCGCAACAGTGGTGCCCATGGCAGCAATATTGTGCTGATCACAAATTCACTTTCCGCCACAGTTTCCATGGTGGTTGCACCGCAATAGAAAGGCTGGTGAAAAGCCAGTGCTGTTGGCCAAAGTGTGGGCCCTGCACTGCCCACAACCATGTCAATGGTTGTGGGCAGTGCAGAGCCCACCTGCCAGCATACCCAGAATGTGCACTGTCTGCTATGCAGGTAGGGCTCATTCCCAGGGTGCTGGTGTGTGAAGGGAGTTGAGGCCAATGCCTCCACACTGTTTGTCCAGGGCTGACCGGCAGAAACATCATAATACAATGTTTCCACTGATCAGCCCAGTGGAAACATTGCAATACGATGGGGGAGTGATAGTGGAAACATTGCAATACGATGGGGGAGTGATGCCGCCGGCTTGATGACCGCCTCATCCTTGCGGCTATGGTGGTCTGACACCAAAATCGTAATGAGGCCTTTATGTATTTCTGAAGTCGCACAAGATATGGAATTTAAGAGCTGTGGTTATTTTTATATCTCTGAATTTGCCGTACCTGTAAGAAAATATGATTTAGAGGGTATTTTTCTTTCTTACATACTAGCTTACATTTGGAAGGCACAAATTCAGCAAAGGCAATTGGTAATAACAAATATCCTCCTATTCAATGCTTCAACATGTCCTCTGATAAAAATAGTATCTCACTTCTGTGGGTAGGCCTAGTGCCCTAAACTGTCTAAAACATGAATATATCACATTTTCCACTTAAAACTGATCAATTTTTTAAAATTAGGCAGCTGTGGATTTTGGGCCCTAGCTGAGCTGGCACATATCAAAACCTAGCAAATCTGTACATTTACTTAGGGAAATTCAGGATAGAATGACTTGCATGTCTCTCCCCAGTTTGTTTCACCCAGAACCCATTGCAAACCTCAAAGCCTGACTAAAAACAAATGTCCTCACATTTCTGTGATGGAATGTTCAGGAATCTTTGGGAAGCCACAAACCTCCTTCCTCCCATCATTCTACTAAGTTGTCCCATAAGAATGGAAATGAATGGGAAATATAGTAAAAATGTTAGAATACATGTATAAAAAATTTAAAGCATGTCAAAAAAAGTTGTGATAAAAAGTGAAAAAGTGTGAAGTATAAATTAAATAATAGTATAACATATACAATTATTTGAGATGTACTTCAATGAATGAAGCATTTCCTTCACAGTGCGGTGCAACCCCCAGCTGAATGGATGCAGCGCTACTGCTGCGTGGATTGGACCCGTTGCAAAGACCTGCATCTCCTCTGCAGCCTGTAACCTCTTTGGATCCACTTCTGCTTGATGAATCCTCAGTAAAAGCCCTCACATCCTTTGTCAATGGCAGCCTTTACAATGATGCTGGACTCCACATCTCAGCCCCGTAGTTCCTCAGAACTGAACAATCACCCCAAATAAACAATGCATCCTTGACACTGGACTTCGTATCGCAAGCCCTTGTCGACTGGATCCTTGATGTTGATGCAGGACTCACACCGCAGCCTCGCTGTACCTTAGAAATGATTCATGGCTTTGGATGCATGACTCATCTTCGATGTGAATCCTCTCACTGTTTCGCAAAGCAGCATTTAAGATATTTTGTGCAGGGGGCCTAATGAGGTCCCTGTAGTCTCCCCATGCTCCATCATGGTCAGTGTGAACTTGTGACCTTGTCCAAGTCTGGCGCGCCCAGATAGCCACAGTAGGTGCTTTGTGATTTTTAGTGCTATTTTGTCTAAAACATTCAAAGCTGCAAATCTCTAGTTCCACTGATTGACATTGTTTGTCTTGGTCTTATTTTGTTTTTTTTAAAATTTCAATTTTTCCAATTTGGTGTGGGATCCATTTTGTGTATTTTTTTAAACTTTATTATTGGTTGAAGTGTTTCACACATTCCATACACCTTGTCTCTAAGTTAAGCCTGACTGCTCTTTGCCAAGCTACCAGAGTAATGAACACAGGTTAATTTGAACTTGATTTGCTCCTCACCTTCATAAGGATTGTGGCTGCTGACATCCCAGTCAACCAACAACTCAATTTCTCACATAGCCTAAAGTACATATTTGAGACATGATGTAGGAACTTTTGCAGCAGTGTGGAGTCTGTAAAACTGAGGAGGGCAGCCCTGCTCATCTAAGTAAAGACACCTCCACAACTGTATCTTCAATGTGATAGATTCACAATGATTCTAAATTCAAGTGACATTAACCCCTTCGCTGCCAGGCCTTTTCCCCCTCCTGTGCCGCGCCTTTTTTTGGTAATTTGGGGCATTTCGCGCCTAGGGCCTCATAACGTTTTGTTCACATAAGCTACTCATGCCAAATTTGCGTCCCTTTTTTCCAACATCCTAGGGATTCTAGAGGTACCCAGACTTTGTGGGTTCCTCTGAAGGAGACCAAGAAATTCGCCAAAATACAGTGATTTATTTTTTTATTTTTTTGTTTTTAAATTGGAAAAAATGGCTGCAGAAGGCAGCTCATGTTTTTTTCCCTGAAAATGGCACCAACAAAGAGTTTGCTGTGGCAAGATCACCATCTTCCCAGCTTTAAGGAACAGGCAGACTTGAATTGGAAAACCTAATTTTTCAAAACAATTTTGACATTTTACTGGGACATACCCCATTTTTACTATTTTTTGAGCTTTCAGCCTCCTTCCAGTTAGTGACCAAAATGGGTGAGAAACCATTACTGGATCCCAGACAACTAAACATTTCTGAAAAGTAGACATAATTCTGAATTCAGCAAGGGGTCATTTGTGTAGATCCTACAAGTGTTTCCTACAGAAAATAACAGCTGAAATAAACAAAAAAAATTGAAATTGAGGTAAAAAAACAGCAATTTTTCTTCACGTTTTACTCTGTAACTTTTTCCTGCGAGGTCAGATTTTTTAAAGCAATATACGTTACGTCTGCTGGACTCTTCTGGTTGCGGGCTTGTAGGTTTATCAAGAACTCTAGGTACCCAGAGCCAATAAATGAGCTGCACCTTACAATGGGTTTTTATTCTACACCGGGTAAACAGCAATTCATTTGCTGAAATATAAAAAGTGAAAAATAGGTATCAAGAAAACCTTTGTATTTCCAAAATGGCCACAAGATAAGGTGTTGAGAAGCAGTGGTTATTTGCACATCTCTCAATTCCGGGGTGCCCATACTAGCATGTGAATTACAGGGCATTTCTCAAATAGATGTCTTTTTTACACCCTGCCTTGCATTTGGAAGGAAAAAATGTAGAGAAAGACAAGGGGCAATAACACTGATTTTGCTATTCTGTGTTCCCCCAAGTCTCCAGATAAAAATGGTATCTCACTTGTGTGGGTAGGCCTAGCGCCCACAAAAGGAAATGGCTCAAAACACAACGTGGACACATCACATTTTTTCACAGATAACAGAGGTCTTTTTTTGACAAAGTGCCTACCTGTGGATTTTGGCCTCTAGCTCAGCCAGCACCTGGGGAAACCTAGCCAACCAGCGCATTTTTTAAAACTAGACACCTAGGGGAATCCAAGATGGGATGACTTGTGGGTATCTGACCAGGTTCTGTTACCCAGAATCCTTTGCAAACCTCAAACTTTGGCCTCTAGCTCAGCCGGCCCCAGGGTAAGAGCAGAAAAGGGCTAAAATAAATTTGCCCCCCCAACCCCCTGGGGAGTGACCCTTGCCTACGGGGTCGCTCCCCCTGCGTGACATTGGCGCAAAAAAAAAAGATCCCCGGTGCCTAGTTGTTTCTGCCCCCCTTGGGGCAGATTGACCTAAAATCCGCTGATTTGCCCCCAAGGGTGGCAGAAATGGTCTAAATACAATTTGCCCGCCAGGGGAGCGACCCTTGCCTAATGGGTCGCCCCCCCATCTAAAAAGAAACAAACAAACAAACAAAAAAAACACAACAAAAAAAATTGCCCTGGCGCCTAGAGGTTTCTGCCCCCCCCCCCCGGGGGCAGATTGGCCTAATAACAATAGGCCGATCTGCGCCCGGGAGTGCAGAAATGGCCTAAAATAAATTTGCCCCCCAAACCCCCAGGGAGCGACCCTTGCCAACGGGGTCGCTCCCTTTGCGTGACATTGGCCAAAAAAAAATCCCCAGTGCCTAGTGGTTTCTGCCCCCCTTGGGGGCAGATTGACCTAAAATCGGCCAGAAATGCCCTAAATACAATTTTCCCATCCAGGGGAGCGACCCTTGCCTAAGGGGTCACTCCCCATCTGTAAAACAACAACAAAACAAAAAAATCCCCGGTGCCCAGTGTTTTCTGCAGATCGGCCTAATTAAAATAGGCTGATCTGCCCCCCCCCAAGGGGGCAGAAATGGCCTAAAATAAATTTGCCCCCCAGGGGAACGACCCTTGCCTAAGGGGTCGCTCCTCTTGCGTGAAATTCACACACAAAAAAAACTCCCTGGTGTCTAGTGGTTTCTGGCCCCCTTGGGGCAGATTGGCCTCATAAAAATAGGCCAATCTGCCCCCAAGGGGGGCAGAAATGGCCTAAATATAATTTCCCCCCTATGGGAGCGACCCTTGCCTAAGGGGTCGCTCCCCACCTCTAAAATCAAAAACAAAAGAAAAAATAAATAAATTTAGCCCTGGTGCCTAGAGGTTTCTGCCCCCCCCCCCTGCCTGGTTGGTTTCGGTCCTCCAGAGGTCAAGAAGTCTACATATTTCATATATTTCAGAGTATGTCCTTCTGGACACTACTTAGGCTCCCAGGAACTCAGGGACAGCAATTAGGGGTCAGGACTCACTCCAAAAGAAGAACCAGCAGGATTCAGTCCTCTTCCATTTGCAGCTGGTCCCTGATCACTTCAGGCTTCTTGCAACTTGTAATGTCCCTGTAGCCACACAGGACGTTAGCAAAATCATTCTTGTAGTCCATATCTTTGACTCCGTGCACCTAGAAGTAGGCCCACTCTTTTAGGTCTTTTAAAATGTTTAGCAGGTTCAGTCCTCTTCTGCAGGTCTAGAAAGTGTTCTGCTGAGCTGTGGGAACTCTTCCCACATTTGCAACACATACTGTTTGTCTCACTGTACGCTATTGCACATTGCGTCATTCTAAGGATTATTCAAGATGCCACTGACTTTCTGCCCTTGAAGGGAGCCTGTGGTACAAACAAGAGTCTTTTAAGGGACATGAACAGCCCCCCTCCCGCCAATTGCCTACTCCAAATTGCTTTTAGGACCTGCTCCCCCCTTGATTGTGCCCTATTAGCTACAGTGGGACTAATGTTTGAAGGCTTCCCTTCCTCAGGGCTCCTGATACACTTGACTGTGAATGGACAGGTATCATCCTTGACCTTTGAAGTAAATTAAAATCTGGAGCCGTGCCAGCTGTTCTTCATGGGTTAATAAGTGTCACGTATTTCACCACCAGCTACCCTGGCACTAGCCTTAAACCATCATCTCTGCCCTGGAAGTAATTTTCACACCTAATTAAAGTGAAGCACTCAGAAGAGCTGCTTCTGGCAGGCTAATGCAAATTAGTCTCCAGGAGTTTTGGGCATGAAAAGATAGCTTTCCAAAAGTTACATTTTGTAAATAACTACACAAAAGCTATCTTCACTATTGAATTATATTTTTAAATATATATTAAAATAGTGGTTATACCAAATAGCTTGTCCCAAACCACAGTTAGCAAAGTTTATATATTAATTTGCACTCTAGTTTTCCTCACAGGACGACCAGAGCCTTCCAAAGTGAAAATAGCGTTTGAAGGCTTGTCACTGTAGGGACATTTTTCACATTAAGGCCCTCATTACAACCCTGACGGTCGGTGATAAAGTGGCAGTAATACCACCAACAGGCTGGCGGTAAGTACCGCCAAATTATGACCATGGCAGTGAGAACTCAAATAGACAGCCACCACAGTGGTAGCCGCCTACAGCCAGGCTGAAGTCAATGGTCTGCCCACCATATTATGAGACAGGAAACCGCCACCTTTTCCGGGGCGGTAACAACGACATCAAAAGCCTGGCGGAAACACTGCACAGAAGGTAAAGGACTCACCTTTGGAGACACAGGGAAGAATCATGCCGCCATGGAACCAGAGCTGCAAATATTTCCGGTGATTTTCTACATCCTGCTGCACCACGAACACCAACAACGGCAAAGACGACAACGGAGAGTATAGCCATCTAGCACACATGGGAAGGGGGGAGGAGAAAGAGAGTGACTCATACAAACAACACCCCCAACACCATACACACATACAGCTGCAGTAATAAAACATACTTACCCGCACCCCTGAGGAATAATGCAAGGACAACAGGAATGTGCTACAATGAGTGTAAGAATATCAACACAGTATAAATATGAAACTGCAATGTAACTGTTCTATACATATGTATAGTTCAAGGGACACTGCCCAGTCCTCATTGTGCGTGGGCCACAGGGCCACAGGCCAAAGTCGAAGGCCCCAACTTTCACCTGCAGCAACACGGACAGAACACTGCAGGGGCATCAGTTGGAAAATAGACAGGCACCTCAGAGGGACGGGAAATGTGGGGCACTGCAGCCGGCAGATGACAGAAGACCGCTGGTTCTGGAGGGGGCAACATGCCCATTGCTCTGTCCTGGGGAGTGCAAGGCCACTGTCTCTCAAGTGGGTGACTTGCCCACATGCTCTGGAGGGAGCAACATGCCCATTGCTCTGTCCTGTGGAGTGCGAGGCCACAGTCTCTCAAGTGAATGACTTTCCCACATGCTCTGTAGGGGGCAACATGCCGATTGCTCTGTCCTGGGGAGTGTGAGGCGACAGTCTCTCAGGTGGGTGACTTCTCCACTGGTTCTGGAGGGGGCAACATGCCCTGTGCTTTGTCCTGGGGAGTGCAAGGCCACAGTCTCTCTCTCAAGTGGGTGTCTTGCACACTGGCTCTGGATGGGGCAACATGCCCTGTGCTTGGTCCTGGGGAGTGCAAGGCCAGTCTCTCAAGTGAATGACTTGCCCACATGCTCTGGAGGGGGCAACATGCCCATTGCTCTGTCCTGGGGAGTGCGAGGCCACAGTCTCTCAGGTGGGTGACTTCTCTGCTGGTTCTGGAGGGGGCAACATGCCCTGTGCTTGGTCCTGGGGAGTGCAAGGCCACAGTCTCTCTCTCAAGTGGGCGTCTTGCACACTGGCTCTGGAGGAGGGAACATGCCCTGTGCTTGGTCCTGGGGAGTGCACGGCCACAGTCTCTCAAGTGAATGACTTGCCCACATGCTCTGGAGGGGGCAACATGCCGATTGCTCTGTCCTGGGGAGTGTGAGGCCACAGTCTCTCAGGTGGGTGACTTCTCCACTGGTTCTGGAGGGGGCAACATGCCCTGTGCTTGGTCCTGGGGGGTGCAAGGCCACAGTCTCTCTCTCAAGTGGGTGTCTTGCCCACTGGCTCTGGAGGGGGCAACATGCCCTGTGCTTGGTGCTGGGGAGTGCAAAGCCAAAGTCTCTCAAGTGGGTGACTTTCCCACTGGCTCTAGAGGGGTCAACATGCCCATTGCTCTGTCCTGGGGAGTGCAAGGTCACAGTCTCTCAAGTGGGTGACGTGCCCCCATGCTCTGGAGGGGGCAACATGCCCATTGTTCTGTCCTGGGGAGTGCAAGGTCACAGTCTCTCAAGTGGGTGACTTGCCCCCATGCTCTGGAGGAGGCAACATTCCCATTGCTCTGTCCTGGGGAGTGCGAGGCCATAGTCTCTCAGGTGGGTGACTTCTCCACTGGTTCTGGATGGGTCAACATGCCCTGTGCTTGGTCCTGGGGAGTGCAAGGCCATAGTCTCTCTCTCAAGTGGGTGTCTTGCACACTGGCTCTGGAGGGGGCAACATGCTTTGTGTTTGGTCCTGGGGAGTGCAAGGCCACAGTCTCTCAGGTGGGCGTCTTGCCCACTGGCTCTGGAGGGGGCATTATGCTCTGTGCTCTTGATCCAGGGGAGGCTGGGGTTGGTGGGTGTCTTACCCACTGGTTCTGGAGGGGTCATCGTGCCCTGTGCTCTTGATCCTGGGCAGTGCAAGGTCACAGTCTCACAGTTGGGTGTCATACCCACTGGATTTGCAGGGGGCAGGCTGCACAGCAGCCCATGGAGGCAGGACTACATACCAGCCACCGGGCGGGATGGCTGCTCACTGGTGGTAGTTGTGCTGCTGGTAGGGGTGGGCGGAAGCTCCAGCCTATCCCCTGCAGCCTCGGATGGCTGTCAACTGTTTGTGGTGGTGCTGCTGCTGCTGGTGGGGGGAGGCCCCAACCCATCCCCTGCAGCCTCAGATGGCTGCCACTGGTGGTGCTGCTGCTGCTGGTTGAAGGCTCCAGGCCATCCCCTGCAGCTTTGGACGGCTGCACAACCATGGTTGGTGGTGGAGGCTCCATCCGAGTCCCTGCACCAGGCCCCTTGTTCTTCCTGCCTGCTGGAGCAGGCTCCTTACCCTTCCTGGCAGCAGCTGAGGCTGCCTCCTTGCCCTTCCTTGCATCAGCTGGGGCTGGCTCCTTGCCCTTCCAGGCAGCAGCTGGGGTTGGCTCCTTGGTCTTCCTGGCCTGCTGCTGGGGCAGGCACCCTTTCCTTGAGGCTGCGTGGTGCAGGCTCCTTCAACCTCTGGACATGTGCCCTTGATCCTTGCCCACCACAAGTAGGTGTGGAGACTACTGGGCCCGTGGACTGGTTGGCTGAGGTGCTTGCCTGGGTTTTTGCCACCCTGGCCAGACATGAAGGACGGGGGGAGGGGTAGGGAAGAGGTCAATGGTGGAGAGCAAAAACCTCTTAGGGACATTGGGGCAGGGGGAGGGAGAAGGTTTGGGAGTGGAGGAAGAGGGACTGGTTGTAGGAGGTGTCTGTCTGTTGTGTTTGGGTGCAGGTGCATGGGCTGGATGCTGTTGTGGGGTGGATCGCTGTTGGGTGTCTGAGTGCTTGCCTTTGTGTACCTTTAGAGGAGGGGTGACAGACCCAGTGGGAGAGGACACAGGGGACGTGTGCATGGCTATTGTGAAGGTGTCTGCCAGTGAGGTGTGTGTTCTGCTTGGTGTGGTGGTGATGCTGGTAGTGGATGAGGATGTAGTGCATGCAGGTGTGAGTGTAGACAGAACTGGGAAGGAGGAGGAGGTTGAGGAGGAGGAGGAGGGGGACACAGTGGAAATTGTGGATGTTGGTCTGTCTGTATCTGGATGGTGTTTGTGTGAGTGCCTGTGGGATTATATGTGGTGCTTGTGTTTGCCTGTGCCACTCTTGTGTGTTGTCTTTGGTGCATGCTGGTCTGCCTGTTTGCTTGGAATAGGTTGGGGTTGAGGGGAATGGGACTGGGAAGAGGAAGTTGGAGGGGGAGGGTAGAAACAGGGACAATGGCTGCCATCGGAGAGGAGGCCAGAGCCTGGATTGATCTCTGTTAAGCCGCCAAGCCAGTGTGAATGTCCTCCAGGAATGCATTAGTCTGTTGCCTCTTGGCTGCCAGCCCCTAGATGGCATTAACAATGGTTAACTGCCCTACAGAGATGGATCTCAGGAGGTCAATAGCCTCCTCTCTCAGGGCTGCAGGGCTCAATAGGGGAAAGGGTCTGAGGTGCCTGGGGCGAAGTTGATGCCCACCCTCCTGGGTGAGCGGGCACAGGCCTCCTCGGCCCTGTGGGATGCAACTCTCTCCATCGCCGGTGCCTCTGCTCCTCCACCAGATGATGCTAATGCACATAAGGACAGGGTGACAAAACAAAAAGAGGGGAGAGAGAAAAAGGATACACTGAGTCAATGGCTGCACCAACACCACTGTTGGCGTACACACCACCCTCACACAAAGGGAACAGCACTATGCATTGCACTACCAGTTATAATGCTAGTCACCAAGGCATGGGGAGGGGCACACATAGCCAAATGCAGCACACCTGGGACCCACCCAGCCCTGACCATTGTGGATGCCTATGAGCTAGGTAGCAGGATTATCACTTCGGACCCCTGGCCAACATGGGACCTACTCTGCAATGTAAGGCCTGGCCTAGGGGCACCCACTTACCCACATCCCCCACCAGGAGACCACCCTACCATGCGTAAGTTGTAATGATGGGCACTGTACTCACCCCCTTGTGGCTGCTGTGATGCCCTCAAGCGCCCATCCAGCTCCGGATAGGCCACCACCAGCAGCAGGCCATCAGAGGGGTCAGGGTTCGACAGGCACCCCTTCCTCGTTGGGTGGCCATTCCCAGCTGGGCCTCTGTCATCTTCCGTGCCCAGTGTCTCAGGTCCTCCCACTGTTTCCGACAGTGGGTGCTCCACCTGCATAGACCCCCATGGTCTGCACGTCCTTGGCAATGGCACGCCATATACCCTTCTTTTGATGGGCGCTGACCTGCAGAGGAAATACACACAGGAAATAGTCAGAAATCAGTCAGACGGTCCTGCCTGTTACACTTATGGCCCACCATACCCCTTCAAATCACCATTTACACACACTTGGCCAAGTACACAAGCTGTACGCCGCCCAGGGGACATCAATCCCCCCCTACACAAGGTATTCACACACACCACTCCATGCATTAATGCCACATGCATCATGCCCACAGTGTACTCACCTATTGGTCTGGAGGACCATACAGCAGTCCGTATTGGGGTAGGACCCCATCCACCAGTCACTCCAACTCCACTGAAGCAAAGGCAGGGGCCCTTTTCCCAATCACATGGGCCATGGTAGGTTCCAGACACAGTTCACAGCATCACATACAGTGTAGGTCCTCTCGTGTTGAAGGTCAGGTAGCAAGTGAGTGATCAGATAGAAAATGGCGGTCACGTCCGCGGCGATGCATACCGTCACCACCGGCGTACATCACCATTGGCCACTGTACCCCATAGGGGCCAATGTTAACCAATGAGGATTTGCACGGTGGTTCCCAACCGCCTATCGCAACTGTGCACAACGTCAGCGGAATTACCTCACTTCCACCTGTCCCTCCACACAGGACAGACGGACACCAATTCAGAGGGGGCAGCACACCCTGGACAATATCTGCATCACAGATAAAAATTGGACATACAGGACAAATCCCGCTTAACCATCACAAATTAACATCATGCAGTGTACTGTTGTGGCTCCAATGTTCCTTTTGTGACCGGCTCCTCACTCTTTTCTCCCTTAGACTGCAACCGCTGTGGATGAATAGGAGATGGAGACTTACCCCCGTGTACAGACCCCTGGTGGACTTGGTAACAATGGAGGACCATCACATTATCCTCACCTATAGACTTGACAGGGCCACAATCACAGAGCTGTGTTCCCAACTTAAGCCTGACCTGATATCTGCTATCTGTCACCCCACTGTAATCCCGCCTCTTGTGCAAGTCCTATATGTGCTCCGTTTCTTGGAAACTGGTTCTTTCCAAGTGACAGTGGGCTTGGCAGCAGGAATGTCACAGCCAATGTTCTCAATGGTGCTGACCAGAGTGTTGTCTGCCCTTATTAACACATGTGCAGCTACATTGTTTTCCCCCAAGTGGAGGATTTGCCCACAGTGAAGGCTGACTTCTATGCAATGGGACATATCACCAACATAATTGGGGTGATTGGTGGGACTGATATTGCATTTGTCCCCACCTGGCAAAATGAACAGGTGTTCAGAAATCATAAGAGTTTTGACCCCATAAATGTACAGATGGTGTGCTTGGCGGATCAGTACATCTCCCATGTCAATGCTAAGTATCCTAAGTCTGTGCATGATGCCTTTATCCTGAGGAATAGCAGCATCCCAAATGTGATGGCCCAACTACAGAGGTACCAGGGCTCGTATTTATACTTTTTTTGCGCCGCATTTGCGTCGTTTTTTGACGCAAAAATGGCTCAAACTTGCAAAATGCCATTGTATTTTGTAGGTTTGCGCCGTTTTGCGTCAAAAAGCGGCGCAAATGCAGCGCTAAAAAAAGTATAAATACGGGCCCAGGTGTGGCTAATAGGTAAGGCCTGGTTCCCACCCACTATATGTTGGTGTATGGGTATAGTGTGGGCCATATAGGATAGTGTGTGGCTAAATGTTGTCCCTCGATATTTGCAAGTGACTCAGGTTACCCCAACCAATCATGGCTACTGACTCCTGTAAGGAATGCCAGGACAAGGGCAAAAGAATGTTACAATGAGGCACAATTGGTAAACAAGAAGGATAATCGAATGAACCTTTGGCCTCCTAAAGGCCAGGTTAAGGTGCCTCCATCTAACTGGTGGATCCCTGTGCTACTCATCCAAGAATGTCTTCCAGATAATCGTGGCATGCTGCATGTTGCACAACCTTGCCTTGAGACGCCATATGCCTTTTCTTCAGGAGTAGGAGGCTGGAGATGGCCTTGTGGCAGCAGTGGACCCTGTAGACAGTGAGGATGAGGAGGCAGAGGATGAGAATGAGGACAACAGAACAGCAGTGATACAACAATACTTCCAATGACACATAGGTAAGACAGTGTTACTTCACATTTCATTGTCAGTATTTAGATTATCTTTGGCACCGGCATGCTGTTATTTCCCACTTCTATGCCCCCTCACTGTACCCTTTGGCAATTCATTTTGCAGATGTTGGTGCCCCACTATCGCTTCAGGTGTGATCATTGCAGAGACTACAGGTTATCCTATGTGAACATTACTGTACAGTTGAATTGCAATGTTTGAACCTGGTTAAACGAATACACACTTAAAACAATGTACATACTCCATACTCCTTTTTTCCAAGGGTGTTAATTGAAGTGCTAAGAAGAAGAGGAGCAAGTGCATTGGGATGGGGTGATGATGGAGGAAAGTCCAGGGTATTGTTCTAGTCTATTTGTAGCACAGGTGCATTGTCCAAGTGGACATAGGAAGGAGAGCAGTGGCAGTTCAAGGTAGACAGGGTGACTGTGTGGGACAGAAGGGTGACAATCAGGAGAGTATCATTTCCTGGCAGTGGTCTTGGCAATAGTCTCTGGCTTCTGCCTGAATTACAGGGAACGTTTGCGGGGTGGTTCACCTTCTGCAGGTGGAGGGGTGCTGGTGGCCTGTTGGTCCAGTGGCAGGACCTCCTGTCCACTAGCGGCAGTGGAGGTGGAAGGCAATTCAGATGTCTGGCTAGTGGCATGGGCCAGCTGTTGTGAGACTGCCTCCCTCTTAATGTTGCCCATATCTGCTAGCGCCCCTGCAAAGGAGACCAGGGTGGTGTTGATGGCCTGCAAGTCCTCCCTTATCCCCTGGTACCATCCCTCCTGCAGCCGCCAGTTCTCCTGCACGTTGTCCAGGATCTGGCCCAGCATATACTGGTAATGTTGGTAGGCTCCCAGGATCTCGGTCAGTGCCTCCTGAAGAGTTGTTTGCCTGGGCCTGTCCTCCCCCTGGCACACAGCAATCCCCCAGTCCTCTTTTGTCGTGTGCCTCTATCCGCTGAACTGTGTGCCCACTGCCACAGACCCAAGGTCCCTGATTGTCTTGGGTATGAGGTTTGCCCTGGGGTCCCTGTAGTGGTGGACACACTGCTGATGGAAGTGTCCTGGGGACAGAGGTATGGGTACGCTGGGTGGGTGCTGTGGTGCTGTTTCCAGATGGGGGAGGCTTTGTGGTGGTATGTGACTGGGCCTGGGTATCCGACTGTCCAGAGGTCCCTGATGGACCAGGTTGGTCATCCAGATCTAGGCAACCAGAGTTGCTGTCATCACTGTGGGCCTCTTCAGTTGGGGGACTGGATAGTGCTGGCACCTCTTCTCCGCTGACATTGGCTGGGATATCTGTGGGGATGTAAATGCTGTGTTATTGTTTCTGTGTTTGACATATTGTGCACCAGTGGGTTGCCCTATTTGTTTGTATTTGCCCTTGTAGCTTTAACTTGTGTAGGTTGGCATGTGGCGGGCAACCTGATTCTCTCGAGTGTGCATGTTTTGGTGATAGGTGTCAATGCAGGGCTGTGAATCATGTCCATGCAGTGGTGGTGCATTTTGTTTGCTTGCCACTGGGATGGGTGGGATGTGATGGTGGGGTTTGTGGGAGGTGGTGGAGTGATGGGAGTAAGGGTGAGGGTAGAGATATGTGTTGGCATGCAGGTAGGGGGGTGATAGTAGTATAGAGTTGACTTACCAGAAACCAGGCCTCCACCTACTACGGCACGGCCCTCAGGATACATGATTGCCAAGACTTGCTCCTAGGGGTCCACTGCCAATCTTCTTTATAGCGAGCTGGTGTCTTGCTGCAATGGAACGTACCTTCCCCCGTAGGTCGTTCCACCTCTTCCTGATGTCATCCCTTATTCTGGGGTGCTGTCCCACGGCATTGACCCTGTCCACGATCCTCCGCCATAGCTCCATCTTCCTAGCAATGGATATCTGCTGCAGCTTTGCTCCAAATAGGTGAGGCTCTACTCTGATGATTTTCTCCACCATGACCCCTAGCTCCTCCTCTGAGAATCTGGGGTGTCTTTGTGGTGCCATGGGTGTTGTATGAGGTGTGTAGGTAAGGGTGTGTAGGGTGATGTGTTGGGGTGTGTGATGTGGGATGCGTGGGTGGTGTATAGGTGGTGTGTGGCTCTGGTTTTGTCTGTAGTCGTGGTTTCTGCCTTGTGCCAATGGTTTGTATTTGTAAGGGGTTGTGGGTAATGTGGGTGTGTGTTTTATAGTGGTGTGGGTGTGTGGGTGTGATGTGTGTATGGGTGTCAGGTGTGTGCTGTTTGAATTGTCCAATGTGGTGTTGTTTTGTTTGCGTGTGTGTATTTCGACCATGGCGGTACGTACTGGCAATGGTTTACCACCACTGAATGTCCGCCGTGGTGATTTATGGGTCATAATGTTCTGTTGGCATAACAGTGTGGGTTTTGATACCATCAGTTTATCACTGACCTTTGGTGTAGCGAACTTGTGTCAGTGGCTGAATAGTGACGGATTGATGTGTGTGTGGTGAATGGATATCCACCGCCGCAGTGGTATGTTGGCGTCAGTCAGCATGGTGGTAAGTGGGATTTACCGCCAATGTCATAATGAGGGCCTACATTTCTACGTGTTTTGCATTTAAATACTAGGCTCCCTACTTTGTGGGCTGTAAAGTCAACTTCCCAATATTTGAAAGGAAGGGGTTTCCTCTGTTAGAAGGCATATTTCCTAGGTTGGACAGCAGGTTTTCTGTATATATTTTTATATATTGGCATTTTCTACAAACACTAAAAAGTATTACATTATTATTCATTTCAACTTTATAGGAAAAAATATGAGCACAGATTTTCATCGTCTAACACTATTCACAGATTGGAACATGATTGAGAGTCCCTACTGTGAGAATCAGAACATTGTCTATGGTTTTGACAAGGCATATCACATAACAAAACAAGTGGTATTGTGCACTTTCATGACAATAGGTATGAGATTACAAACACACAAATCTTTGTTGGCCCCACACATTCACTCTCACTCACGCTCTCTCTCTCTCTCTCTCTCTATATATATATATATATATATATATTTATACACACTCATATGTGTTACCTAGTGATACTCACCATTAGGTAGTTATAGTTCGGACCATGTTTCCATAGGAAAAACCTTTTTTGACTTGCCTATATCTTTGGCTGCGTTTGATGAATCTTCAGGAAATTTTCCCCAAAAAGTGTTGCCGTGATTCTTGTCACTCACAGAAGGATTTGGGGTGATCTGTCAAGGGGGAGCCAAGAAAAAAGGGGGTAGAAAAAAGGTTGTGTTTCCCGTGGTAATTCCCATAGGACCTTTAGACATATCTACAGCCTGAACCACTGACCGAATTACACCATATTTGGTAGAAAGCTAGCTGTCGGTATGCAGATTGTGTTTTTGCTTATTTGGTGTAAATCCATTCAGTAGTTATTGAGAAATTTCCGTAAATCCAAATTTGTATATCTCTGGCCGCTACGACTGCAATTATTTTGTGAAAATTCACAAATTTTTGCAAATGCTTGTGCAAAAAGAAGCGCTGTGATTGGCTGACCACAACCTTGTAGAAAGTTGCGGCTACCATTTTATTTAACGGTCCCACAGTGAAGGTACCCTGACTCTAGCGGTATAATTTCTGTGTAATTGTCGCCATCAGGGAGCTGTAGAACACCTTAACCCACTGCAGGATGCATATTTTAAAGCCTGCCTATTGCAGCGGTTTGAAAAGCTAAAGCCTTCTGATGTGATAGAACATCTTTTCAGGATCCAATGAGAATTGATCTTTGGGTTCCTTGTTGCCAGATGATGTGGAAGAACAGTTGTATTTGGTTGGTCAATGATATGTTAGGAAAAAATGCCACCTGACATGTGGATCAAGGCACAGATATACCACTGTAGTTTAGTGGCAAGGACCTTGGCCAGAATTTCCATTGATAAGAATAATAGGTCTATAGATTAAACACTGCAAAGAGTCCCTGCTTGGTTTGAGGAGGAGAACAATTGTTGTCATATTGAAGTAATGCTCTTGTACACCAAGCTTAGAGGTGGCACCACAGTTTAGCATTCATTTTATATAATTTGATGGCAAAGCTATCATTTCTATAGGCCCTGCCAGAGGGCAGGTCCTTGATGTCTCAATTCAATTCAATTTTTTATTATCATGATTTGGAACTCCGAAAAGATCCACATGAGTAATAATACAGAGCCATATAAATTCATAATAAAATGATACACTTTTCTAAGAAAAAAAGACAGAACCATAAAAATACATAATAGTACACTTTGAAAAGAACACAAAAGATCAAAATACCTGTAAAAACATTTGAAAAAAATTAAAAATCCTATAACAAAATCTTTCATTTGGGGGGTATAACAGAAGTCTAAGGCCTCTCCATAAGATCTAATATTTATCCGCAAAAAGAGGGGTTTCAGCCATATTTTCCTTTGTTCGGCTAAAGCGGGATAGACAAATGAAACGTGTTTGATATTGTGTACCCAACTTTGGCATAAATCACAGGTGTTAGTAGAACCATCCCACTTGGAAATAAGGTCCCTCAGGGGTATTCTATTAAGTCTGATAAAAATACAAAATCGCCTCACCCCATGTGGTAGATTCCAGGTCAAGTAAGGTTGCACCACTTTTGTAGTTACAGAATTGGTTAACTTCTCGAGACCTCTTCTATGGCGACATGCATCCAGGTCCTTGAAAAAGCCTTTAAACCATGTTGCTTACTTCAAGATTTAAAAAATAAATAATAAGAAGGGTATCGAAGGAATGAGGTCCGAGACCATCTATAGGAGCGGAATAGCTTGGATGTAGTTTCTGAAAAACCCAGATTTTTCTCTCAAGTTGTTAAAGATTTCATCAAAGGCCAGATTTCTCAGTGTAAATGCCTCGCTATGAATAAGGCTATGTGCCCTTCTTATCACAGCTGCAAGGCCTTGCACAAAGATATTCTTAATGCCTAATTCATGTCTTAGCGCTGCCCCTGATACTGAATGATTACAAGAGGCCATGCCTCTTAGAATACGGCCTTCTGCCTTGTCAAAAAATCCCATTTGTTAATGACTATAAATTCTATCGCATATAAGAGTGTAGCTGGAATCTTAACCTGATAGGCAGAAAACAAATTTAAGAAATTACGTTTACCATTTGCGTTAAAGAAAGCTGCCAAACCTTGGGCGTGTGAAATAGCCTTATTGGTATTATTGCGAATATGCTGTTGCTCATTTATTGAGGTAGAAAATATCTTACCCAAAAACTGATATGTATCTATCTGTTCCAACTTGTGTTCACCCAGAACCCAGGGGGTACAGATTTTCCTTCAGTTTTTTTTTCCCCAGAGAAGCATACAACCTGAGGCTCGATGTATTGATTCTTAAGTAGTGCTTCTCCGAGTAAAGATTTAGGGTGGCTATGCGTTGATTTATGTCTTTTGGGGGGAGATCCTACACAACTATGTCTCCGCATATAATAAGTATACGATTTACCGACCCCACACCAAGGGGCATAGCCATAAGTGCTCCTAAGGTTCTTAGGGAGGTCATGAACATAAAGGGAGAAAAGCAGCGGGGCCAATAAACACCCCTGTTTCAGGCCATTTTTGGTTGAAAATTTTAAAGACCATCCCTGCACTCCACCCATTAGGATGTTATACCAGGTCGAAGAGTGCAGAGCAATCACCAATTGCAGGAGACAAGGTGGGTTCCCTAATTCTTGAAGTTTCTTCCACAGAATTTTCCTATCCACTCTGTCAAATGCTGTGGAATAATCAATAAATGTGGCATACAATATTCCCCCTAGTCTGGACATATTTGTCAATTATAGTTTGCATTATAAGGATATTATCTCAAGTCTTATGGGCCTTTCTGAAGCCTGCCAGTTCCAATGGAAGAATACCATTTTCCTCAACCCAATCAGTTAATTTCAGTAAGATGCTTTTCATAAATATCTTTCCTGTTGCATCTAATAAGGCATTTTGTCTGTAATTTGACGGTACTGTTCTATCTCCCTTTTTAAGCAGAGGAAGTATTATACTACCCGTCCATGATTCTGGGATATTACCTTGGGCATGGCTGGCGCCAAATACTGGATGAAGAAGTTTTGCCCAAAGCAAAGGCTCCCATTTAATTAATGTCATCGTAACCTCGTTGGGGCCCATGGCACCCGATGAATGCATTGAAGTTATGATCCCCTCTAATTCAGCCACAGTAGGAGCATCCATATTGTCCATTTCTCCCCCTCTGTTTAATACTATCACCTCTCTCCCAGGGTCAGCACACTAGTTTTCAGCGTAAAGGACTTGAATGTACAACTTCCAGTCTTCCTCTGCTATCGGGGGGCGAATAAGGTTTTACAGTTTCCGCACCCCTCTGAGACGATAGCCCAAAATTTCCTGGGGTTTCTCTTTGTGGCTGCTTCCGACAATGCGATCCACTTGTGATCTTCTTCTTTTCTTCAGATCACCAGTTTCAGCCGCGATCTTCGTCTCTTAAGTATTATTTTCCTATTCATTTCCTTAGTCTTATACTCCAGTTGTCGCCTACTAACTTCTTTATTTCTCTATTCAGATTCATGATAGGCAGCTGAGCTTTTTTGATTCCAGTTATATTACGCTCAAGCTGCTTACGCGTAGTAATGTAACTCGTTCAGTTGTGAAAATGTGTTAAAGCGTTCTTCCCCCAAACCTCCATATTTCTCACAGAGTTGTCTACCAATGGCTTAATCGATATTATTTTTGCTGTCTTCCAAAACATTCTCCTATTTTCCAGTTAATTTAAAGGTTTGCAACTTTTATAGACCATGGATCTATGGCCCCTAGCTGCAATTTTAAGGTAAGTTTTAGAATCTTGTGGTCACTGTATAGGGTGTCTAATATTACCATATCCTTGACTCTTTGAGCCATGTTGTCTGAGGTACAAATATAATCTATAATGGAGTTATTCTTAACAGACTTATGTGTGAAAGCTTCGGGCAAATCCGAACTGAAGCGCCCATTCAGAATAATACTGCTGCAAGATCTCAGACCTTCCAAAAAAATTAATCCTCTTTTATCTGTCCTAATTCAAGGAGGAAATAGGATAGATGGAATATTCAGTGCTTTTTCCCTGTCTGGGTCACCAAATGTGTGAAGCGAAGAGTTCAAAATGTTCCAATTTAAGTCCCCCATTATAATTAATTTGGCAGAATTTCTTATAGCACAAACTTGTTTAAGCAGTTGGTGCAGAATATTTTTGAATTCCTTTTCAGGGGGATATATGCATTTACAATAGTCAGGTGGAATTTTCCACCCTTAGTGTATCCATACTATTTGAAAAAGGTTTGTAGTCTCAGGGAGGCTATCAAATTCCCAGTTATATCTATCACAATGATGGCTATACCCCCTTTAGCACGCCCTTTTTTTGAGGGGAGTGCTTTTTTGCTTAGAACCGCGTAACTCGGGCATGAGAAGTCATTTAAACACCAGGGCCTGATCTAAGAAACAGTTTGCATGTCGTGAACAGCGAATTTCCCTGTTTACGACGTGCAAACTGCACTTTGCAATGCACAAAACCTCCTTTGCGATTCAGTAACCTGGTTACCGAATCACAAAACGAATCACAAAAAGGGTTTGCGAGTCGCAATTAGGAAGGGGAGTCCCCTTCCTAATTGCAAGTCGCAGTGCAATGCCAGATTGCTTTGTGACCGCGAACGCGGTCGCAAAGCAATCACAGTTTGCAACCATTCGAAATGTGTGGTAACCCATTCACAAAAGGGAAGGGGTCCCCATCGGACCCCTTTCCCTTTGTGAATGGAACTGCAAACATTTTTTGAAAAAATTAAAAATGCTCTGAAAAAATGAAACGAAAATGTTTCATTTTTCGTTTTTGTAATGTATCTTATTTTTCTTTAAGGAAAACGGGCTGCATTACAAAAAAAAAAAAACTGCTTTATTAAAAAGCAGTCACAGACATGGTGGTCTGCTGTCCGCAGCAGGCTGCCATCCCTGTGAATGCTGCCACTCGCAAGGGGGTCGCCTTTGCGACCCACTTGCAAGTCGCAGATGGTGTCAGGGACACCATCCTACATTCCAACTTGCGACTCGCAAATTGAGAGTCGCCCTGACTCGCAATTTGCAAGTCGCAAATTGGAATCTTCCTACATCTGGCCCCAAGTCTCTTGAATGCAAATCAGATGTCTCCCAGAATCTTTGATGTTTGATTTGGAGATGTCTTCTTCACCACAGCTCCTGATTCCTCTGTGAGGAGGGGAAGATGTAGACTTTTAAAAAAAAAATTCTGCTGTAGAAGCCTCTTACATGGTCAAGGAATACAATGTCCTGTAGAAAGAGGCAAATTCATCTGCTATCAAAGACAGGTTAGTAATCACACCTCCATTGGTTCTGATAACTGGTATGGAGCACTGGGTATATAGCTGTTTTAATTGTTGGGCTAACAGCTGGATGGCCTTTTCGTCAAACTTGTGGTGCCTTTGCTTTAAACGTCCAAGGGCTCTTTCCACCAGAAATGTATAGAGAGTTCAGATCAAGTTTGGCTCACACCAGGAAGTGAAAATTTGCAGCCATACGGTATTGAAATATTGTACTGAGAATGTAAGGCTTTGTCTTTACATCTGCTGCTTGGTTTCTGTTTAAGAATTGTTGATTCACTTATCAATTGGCCTCACATATAAGCCTTACAGGCTACCCACAAAGCCTGTGGGTAGACACTGTTCCCTCTACACGGTAGAAGTAGTCTTGCTGGTGTTGTTGCAGCACTTTTTTGATTCTTGGGTTCTTGAATTTCAGGATTAGAATTCTCCAGTGAATAAATATCAATTCTTGCCTTCTCAATGCCTTCTCTGTATCACCTCCTCTGATGTTTTTGGGTACAGTGTCTATGACAAAATAATTTAAATCCCTGTCATTACTGCTATGGTTTTTTTCAAGTTGCTACCATATATGTTGTAATATTTTTTATGGACATGGAAGGTACTGATTCCCAGATATAACATCTTACAAGGGCACAATAACATGTAAACTATAGGATCACTCCTTCAATGGTACTTTCACTTAATTTTGATTGGTGCATTATGAAAGGAGTATCAAACTTGCTTTTGTTTCTATTGTACTGGCAGCCACAACTCTCTTCAACAATTGCCCTAATTATTGTCTGTTGTCTACTTTTAACTAGGTTAAGGTTTAGGACCATAAATGTAATTCCTGGTTTTTGTGGAACTATTCTTCCTATTACTGGATTGTCTCTAATTAGGTGCCAGTACTATACATTAACTTTCTGATTGCTCCCTGTTCTTTCCTGTATGTTGTCTCAAGTTCTGAGCCTTCACTTTCTTTAACTTTTTCTTTCCATATCCCTTTTTTTTAAATATCAGATTCTGTAATTTTACTTGTTTTGATTTATTTGTCATCTCAGTTATTGTTTTTTTTTAAACTGTATCTTCTTTCTGTGAATTTTTCTATTGGTTCTTTTTAGGCTAACTCCATTTGTTCTTTCTCAGTGGAATGTCTGATGACTCTCAATGTTTCTCCAACAGGTAAACTCTTCATAAGTCTATCTGGGTTAAAAACTAATCGCATGGAAGACTGTGTTACTTAATTTTGGCTTTCTATAAAATTTAGTTTTCAACATAATATCCTTTATAAGAAATGAAAATTCCTCTCTATATGTTACCGGCAAAATATAGGTGGTCATTACAACCCTGGCAGACGGTGTTAAAGTGCGGTAAGACCGGCAACAGGCCGGCGGTAAAAAAATTGCAATTACGACCGTGGCGGAAACCTCCAACAAAGATAGCCACTTTAACACTCAGACCGCCACAACGGTATAAACAAACAGCGCGGCGGTCACCGCCAACAGACAGGCGTGAAACAATGTACCTCCCACACTATTACAACCCACCAATCCACCACCTTTTCCGGGGTGGATTCACCGCGAATAAAAACATGGCGGAAACAGGAATTCCGAAGGGAAAACGCTCACCTCTACACACGCCACGAGGAACGAGGACACCATGGAACCGGAACTTCAAATTCTACCTGCGATAGTCTCCCTGCTCCTCTACCAGGAGCACGAACGTCGGCGGCAAAGACCACGGTGAGTACAGCACCTACCACACAGTGGAGGGGGGAGGCAAAAAACAGGGGGACACATACGCAACACCCCCACCCTCACCCACCACAACACACACACTAATGCATATCAATACATCACAGTTACACCCCCCAGACCCCCCCGGAAGAATGCAAAGACCAAAGAAAATGAGTATAACCATCGGAATATATTAAAAACAAGTAGGCAGAAATATATATGTATACACAATGTACAAAATAAATACCAGGCATAGTAGTCCAGGTACTGCACAAAGAAAGTCCGTGGAACACTGGGACCACACGGTGTGGGCGAGGCCCACACAAGATCCCCGACCATGACGGAGAGAACACTGCAGGGGCATCAGACAGCAAGAAAACAGGCACCTCAGGGGGAGGGAAAGGGGGGGCACCTCAGCCGCTTGAGTGCACGACGCCAAATCCACGAGGGGGCCACATGCCCACTGTTCAATCCTGCGGAGTGCAAAGCCACAGTCTCTCAAGTCTCACAAGTGGGTGGCTTGCCCACTGTTCAATCCTGGGGAGTGCAAAGCCTCAGTCTCCCAAGTCTCTACAGTGGGTGGCTTGCCCACTGTTCAGTCCTGGGGAGTGCAAAGCCTCAGTCTCCCAAGTCTCTACAGTGAGTGGCTTGCCCACTGTTCAATCCTGGGGAGTGCAAAGCCACAGTCTCTCAAGTCTCTACAGTGGGTGGCTTGCCCACTGTTCAATCCTGGGGAGTGCAAAGCCACAGTCTCTCAAGTGGATGACAGTCTCCACTGGTTCTGGAGCGGGACTGGTGCCCAGAGTGCTTCATCCTGTGAAGGACAGAGGTAGTGGATGGATCTCTCCACTGGTTCTGGAGGGGGATTGGTGCCCAGAGTGCTTCATCCTGTGAAGGACAGAGGTAGTGTATGACAGTCTCCAGTGGTTCTGGAGGGGGACTGGTGCTCAGAGTGCATCATTCACCCTGTGACGGACCCAGTTGCGTCAGTGCCCCTGCCGCTCATGGGCTAGCGGTGCTTGAGATGGCAGTGCCCTGTTCAGCGGTGCTTGAGATGGTGGTGCCCTGTTCAGCGGTGCTTGAGATGGCAGTGCCCTGTT
The DNA here is from genome assembly GCF_031143425.1 of Pleurodeles waltl. Classification (NCBI taxonomy): domain Eukaryota; kingdom Metazoa; phylum Chordata; class Amphibia; order Caudata; family Salamandridae; genus Pleurodeles; species Pleurodeles waltl. The sequence goes on along the minus strand of NC_090444.1, from coordinate 1,444,796,682 downwards.
CAGCAGGACTTGAGATGGCGGTGCCCTGTTCAGCGGGGCTTGAGATGGCGGTGCCCTGTTCAGCGGGGCTTGTGATGGCTGTCCTTCATGGCCCAGCGGAGCTTGTGCTGGCGGTCCTTCATGGCCCAGTGGGGCTGGTGCTGGCGGTGGCCTCCTGGGCAGCTGGGCTGGTGCTGGCGGTGGCCTCCTGGGCAGCTGGGCTGGGGCTGGCGGTGGCCTCCTGGGCAGCGGGGATGATGGCGGTCTTCTCCGACGTGCTGCTCTTCCCAGACTTGCCGGGTTTCTTGTGGCCCTTCCCCACCTTGGAAGGTGTCACAGCTGACTCCACACTCCCAACGGGACCCCTGGGAGCGGCTTTGGTGGCTGGAGTCTTCCCCCTCTCCCGCCGGGCACTGGCCAACTTCTGATGCTTCACAGGTGGGGGACTGTCTGTGCTGTGGCTCCGTGCCACACTGGCTGCCCTGGTGGCCGGTGCACTCCACATACCGGTGACTACAGACACCCTGGACCCGGAGATGGTGTGGCTGAGGTGCAACTTCAGGACCTATGAGATGGACGGGGTGGGGGAGGTGTGGGAAAAAGGTCAAGGGTGGACAGGAAAAGTTTTTGGGACACACTGGGATGGGTAGTTGTAGGGGGTTTGGGAGTGGAGGAAGAGGTGGTGGTAGTAGGAGGTGTACGTTTTGTGACTTTGGGTGAAGGTGCATGCTCTGGAGGCTGTCGTGATGTGGATGGCTGTTGGGTGGGTGTGTGCCTGCGTTTGTGTATCTTAGGAGGGGGCCTTCTCCAGGAAACCTGGGCGGAAGAACTAATACATGTTGAGGGGTTTACAACTTATTTTGTCGCAGCCCGACCTGCCTCTGGAGGATTTGGTAGGCCTATGGGTGGGCTCATGATCCTAGTGAACAAGAAACTACAATGTGATCACCTTGTACTTGAATCTAGAACACTTGCCCAGCTAGTTGAGCACATGGAATCCTTGCATCCTTCTAACCATCTGGTGATAGGGGGCGATATAAATTGTTCCTTTGCATTCAAGAACCTTGTAGGTAATCTAACATCTGAAGAGGATGACTCCTGGGGTATTCCCGAAGTGAAGGATGATTCACTTAGTATTGGTTCTTGTGCGGCTAAACAGATGGCCTCCCTTTGCCTACGCCATGGACTCAGGGAATGTAATGGTCAGACTAGATCTGATCTTAATCGTGCCCCCACTTTCAAGCGGGGATGTTCGTACAGCACTATTGATTATTTTTTTGTTGACATCAGGCTTTGGTCACATGTTCTGGACATGAAGGTTGAACTCCGTTATGACAGCGATCACTATCCTCTATGTCTTACTCTTTTTAACAAAGCATTTGGGAGAACTCATCACCTAGAGACCACTGATGTTCCGATCCGTTCCCTAAACTCCAGGCAAACTTGTGTTGGTTGGCCAAAAGTTTTTTCTAACCCACTTTTGGTTAAACAAATTTATTCTTCCTTTCTACAGTTGTTCTCCGGTATTGAAAAGCAAGAGGTCGATAGTCTGCCAATCATGGAAATACATGCTGAATTGATAAAATCTCTACAGAAGGTTTTTTATAAAGAAACCCCTGTGAGACACATTCCAGATGTTATCCGATCCAGGTAATGGTTCAACAATAACTGCGACCGTGCTAGGCTAAATCTTAAATTGGCCCTCCGCATGCATTCACAGGAGGAGATCAGGACCGCTAGAGTTAGTTACACTAAGGCCCAGAATCTAGCGAAGAAAAACTGGGAATTTGAGATCTGGCAGAAGCTGCTGGAGGCAGTAAAAAATCGCGACAAGAGTTCCTTTTGGAGGTTGCTGACTCACAGGCAACGAGAGGGTAATGTTATTCCTAATTTTCACATCCAGCCTGAAAGATGGGTGTCTCATTTTTCCGAGATTTATGTCTCTTTCGAGCAATTACATCATGAGACCTATGCGGGTGGCAAATGTAGATCCCCAACATTGTTTTTACAATTGCTGAAACTACGGCAACTATTAATTCCCTGAAACCTGCTAAGGCCCCTGGACCCAACAAGATACCGGGGGACCTGTTTAAGTCTGAACCCGTCATTTGGGTGTGGTACATTAATACTTTATCAAATGCCATCGCAGCAGGTAGCCCCATTCCGGACTCGTGGTTCGGAGCCAAAATTATCCCTTTTCACAAAAAAGGAGATGTGGGTCTGCCAGCCAATTATCGCCCAATTAGCCTCATCGATAATCTTCAAAAGATTTGCTCTAAACAAGTACTTGATAGGCTAATGGACTGGGTCCAAGCTAACCAGGTTCTTTCTCCCCTTCAGGCTGGGTTTCGTTTAAAAATTAGCACTATGGACCAAGTTTTTAGATTTTTTTTTGTTACTTTGGAAATACGCTACACTGGCTAAACAAAATTTGTATGTTGCTTTTGGTGACCTTAAGTCCGCGTTTGATCTTGTTCCAAGGCAGAAATTGTGGGAAGTCTTAAAGAAAACTGGCGTCCCGCTGAACTTGGTGCATCTAATCCAAAGATTACACAAGAACACCTATGCTCGAGTAAGATGGGGCAGCCAGGGGGAACTCACTGATCGTATTAACATCAGGCGGGGAGTACGCCAGGGCTGTATCCTGCCTCCTACCCTCTTCTCGTTGTTTATCAATGAAGTAGTGCAAGTTGTTACTGACTGTCTAAACAATGCCCCTACTTTGAATAATACAAAAGTTGCAATCCTTTTATTTGCTGACGACTCCCTCCTGATCTCTAAAACACCTATGGGCCTTCAGACCCTTCTGGATAGGTTTAGTGTGTTTAGTGCAGATCATGGATTGGAACTTAACTCCAGCAAAACAAAACTTATGATCTTTGGTCCTGGTAGCTCAAAGCGATGCAACATTCTGTATAATAAGGTTCCCTTGAGTAAGGTATGCTCTATTGATTACTTAGGGGTAAGAATCAGTAATGATATGAACTGGCAGGCCCAGGTAGGGAAAAGCTCAGCCCTCTTAGCACATAGGGCAGGGGCAATTTTGCGTTTTCAAATGTCTAATATTGAGAAAGTCGTTTCCCCTGCTATTAAAATTTATTTAGCTAAGGCTCAGAGTTCCGCGGTCTATGGTGCTGAGGTCTGGGGTTGCTCTAAATCTAGTAAGTTATCCGTGGGGGAAAATAATTTTGCAAGATCACTCTTGGCATGTCCTCATAGTACGCCCCTGGTTCCAGTGTTTTTGGATCTAGGGTTCCCTCCCATTTCCGATGTAATAGCCTTAAGGCCTTTAATTTTTTGGGTCCGCATTTGGACTACCCCTGAACTAGACACTTACAAGGAATCCTTGCAAGACTTATTGGATAGACCAAACGTACTCTCTATCCCCTGGTTCAAGCACATTTCAGAATGGTTTCATACTTTGGGACTTAGTCACTTTTGGAGCCAGCCCAATAAATTAAGGAGGGCTCACAAGGACCACCTGAAATCTGCTTATTGGTCCCATATTAAGGAAAAATATCTGCTTTTTACTTCACATGGTAGGCTGACATCTCTCTTCCTCGATTATAAGTGGTTTCCCCAGTTCAAACCCTTTCTGGACCTAATTACTGATCAACTAAGCAAAAGTTTGTATGTTTGACTTAGGTATGGATGTCTCCCTCTGAAGTCTTTTTCCAGTTCATGGAGCTCCACCCTGTTATCCGACAAATGTCCGTGTTGTAATGACTCTGTGGAAACAGTAGTCCACTTTATGTTTATTTATCCTGCCTATGGCATTGCCCGGCGGAAATGGCTTCGTCCCGTTTGTAGAAATATAGGGTTGAGAACATGTAGATATGCCCTTAGGCTGATGTTGAGAGATTGCTCCTCTCCTTTAATTTGTGCGGTCAGCAAATTCCTTGCGTCCACTTGGCATATACGTACATACTTTTAAAAATAAAATAGGACTATAAGTGATTTGTTACTAATTGTTTTCTGATTTTACCTTATCTTACTTATTTATTTTATAAATGTACTTTTTATAAATTACTGTTGTGGAAGCTAAAAGCAGTCAATCAAAGGATCTTTGATATTTCCGTTTTATCTACAGGCCGGGGCACATATGTGAAGATTTATCTGACTTTTTTTCTCATTTTTATCACTTATTTTTTAACTTTGGTGTTTTATATTTATCATGTATAGATCTTGATTTTATTTTTGTAAATTATTGCTTTGATGGTTATTTAGACCGAATAAAGCTTGCTTGAACTTGAATCAGCCCAATCCTCCCAAGTCTGTTGGGATAGTTTCTGCGTATACTTTTCTGAGGTCAAACCATATTTTCTGATCAGTGCTTCTTTCATGAGAGATACCTCATCCTGTCACCTGTATTTATGGCCAATAGCATATCCTTTCCCTCAATAGGGATTAGTGTCCACAGACTAGCCCACCAACTTCCCCACTCCATCAGAAATCTTGTCCATCTGCAGGCCAATCTCATTAGGCTCAAACTATCTATCTATGTCATCTCCCACCATAAAGTCAAGTACCAGACCATTGGAATATGTACCCTCTTGTTTCTAGAGAGCACTGGGGTAATGCTGCCGCCATCACTGCTGGACTCTGCCTGTCTGGCTTTGAGGTCCAGCTCTCTAAGACACCCTTCTTCTTTGCAGAAGTGCACTGAGTTTGTGGTGTATGAGGTCCAGTACTTATACCCAGTTACGCATTTGAAGTGGGGGAGATCTCAGAGATGCCTTCGAAGTCCACAGAGTCCCGGCCTTTCTGCACTTACTCCAGACTAACTACAAGGGGGTATGCAGCCCCTTTTCCAGAAATAGGACACAGCATATTCAGGTGTAAATGTCAGCTCCTCCTTCCCGTCCTGACCAGGATGGCAGTTCAGGATGTGGATGGCTTATCAGTCACAACTAAGCGCCTTTTGTGTGGTTGTCTAGAGGGAATGCAGAAAGTCCAGCTGTCGCAGCCCCAGATGTGTATTAAGAGACAGGCAGAAGGCAACAAATGGCTAAACTAAATCAACATGCTGACTTTCAGAATGTAGACTTTTCAGAATTGCAATTTAAAATCTAACTGCGCCATAAATTAAATTTTAAATTGTTATTCCAGAGGCACCAAACTTGGGGGTTCAATCTCTTACCAACTGGAAACTACACTTCTAAAATATATTAAGGTAATCCCAATGGTATCCTTTGGAAGAGACAGGCCTTGTAATAGTGAGCAATGAATTTAAGAGTGTTTCGCTACTAGGATATGCATCTTTTAATAGTACATGACCTACATTTTAATGCAATGGCAGGCCCGAGAAATGTAGAAGGACTATAAACCGGTGGCACAATCAGTGCTGCAGGCCCACTAGTGGCATTTACTTTACACGTCATGGGCACAAGTAGTGCACTTTACTAGGAACCGATAAGTAAATTAAACATGCCAATTGTGGAGAAGCCAATGGTACCATATTTTAGTTAGAGAGCACATGCACTTTAGCACTGGTTAACAATGGTAGAGTCCTAAAGCCAGCAAAAATGAGGTTAACAAAGCATAAGGTCTGATTGAAAAAAGTCCTGGGAAACCATGCCAAGGATTTCAGGTCTAACCTTATGGGTCTCATTAAGGGCTTGGCGGTCTTCTGACTGCCAAACTCGCCCTAGAGGATGGACCTCCTCAGTCTTGGTGGTCCGGTTGCCAGATTGCGATCCTGGGGATTGGACTGCAAGGAGACCACCACAAGGATCTTGGATTTTGACGGGATGGTGGCACTCAAATTCATGGTCCGCAACAGTGGTGCCCATGGCAGCAATATTGTGCTGATCACAAATTCACTTTCCGCCACAGTTTCCATGGTGGTTGCACCGCAATAGAAAGGCTGGTGAAAAGCCAGTGCTGTTGGCCAAAGTGTGGGCCCTGCACTGCCCACAACCATGTCAATGCCAGCATACCCAAAATGTGCACTGTCTGCTATGCAGGTAGGGCTCATTCCCAGGGTGCTGGTGTGTGAAGGGAGTTGAGGCCAATGCCTCCACACTGTTTTTCCAGGGCTGACCGGCAGAAACATCATAATACAATGTTTCCACTGGTCAGCCCAGTGGAAACATTGCAATACGATGGGGGAGTGATAGTGGAAACATTGCAATACGATGGGGGAGTGATGCCGCCGGCTTGATGACCGCCTCATCCTTGCGGCTATGGTGGTCTGACACCAAAATCGTAATGAGGCCTTTATGTATTTCTGAAGTCGCACAAGATATGGAATTTAAGAGCTGTGGTTATTTTTATATCTCTGAATTTGCCGTACCTGTAAGAAGATATGATTTAGAGGGTATTTTTCTTTCTTACATACTAGCTTACATTTGGAAGGCACAAATTCAGCAAAAGCCAATTGGTAATTACAAATATCCTCCTATTCAATGCTTCAACATGTCCTCTGATAAAAATAGTATCTCACTTCTGTGGGTAGGCCTAGTGCCCTAAACTGTCTAAAACTCAACGTGAATATATCACATTTTCCACTTAAAACTGATCAATTTTTTAAAATAAGGCAGCTGTGGATTTTGGGCCCTAGCTCAGCTGGCACATATCAAAACCTAGCAAATCTGTACATTTCTTAGGGAAATTCAGGATAGAATGACTTGCATGTCTCTCCCCAGTTTGTTTCACCCAGAACCCATTGCAAACCTCAAAGCCTGACTAAAAACAAATGTCCTCACATTTCTGTGATGGAATGTTCAGGAATCTTTGGGAAGCCACAAACCTCCTTCCACCCATCATTCTACTAAGTTGTCCCATAAGAATGGAAATGAATGGGAAATATAGTAAAAATGTTAGAATACATGTATAAAAAATGTAAAGCATGTCAAAAAAAGTTGTGATAAAAAGTGAAAAAGTGTAAAGTATAAATTAAATAATAGTATAACATATACAATTATTTGAGATGTACTTCAATGAATGAAGCATTTCCTTCACAGTGCGGTGCAACCCCCAGCTGAATGGATGCAGCGCTACTGCTGCGTGGATTGGACCCGTTGCAAAGACCTGCATCTCCTCTGCAGCCTGTACCTCTTTGGATCCACTGCTGCTTGATGAATCCTCAGTAAAAGCCCTCACATCCTTTGTCAATGGCAGCCTTTACAATGATGCTGGACTCCACATCTCAGCCCCGTAGTTCCTCAGAACTGAACAATCACCCCAAATACACAATGCATCCTTGACACTGGACTTCGTATCGCAAGCCCTTGTCGACTGGATCCTTGATGTTGATGCAGGACCTCACACCGCAGCCTCGCTGTACCTTAGAAATGATTCATGGCTTTGGATGCATGACTCATCTTCGATGTGAATCCTCTCACTGTTTCGCAAAGCAGCATTTAAGATATTTTGTGCAGGGGGCCTAATGAGGTCCCTGTAGTCTCCCCATGCTCCATCACGGTCAGTGTGAACTTGTGACCTTGTCCAAGTCTGGCGCGCCCAGATAGCCACAGTAGGTGCTTTGTGATTTTTAGTGCTATTTTGTCTAAAACATTCAAAGCTGCAAATCTCTAGTTCCACTGATTGAATTTGTTTGTCTTGGTCTTATTTTGTTTTTTAAAAATATTTCTATTTTTCCAATTTGGTGTGGGATCCATTTTGTGTATTTTTTTTAAACTTTATTATTGGTTGAAGTGTTTCACACATTCCATACACCTTGTCTCTAAGTTAAGCCTGACTGCTCTTTGCCAAGCTACCAGAGTAAAGAACACAGATTAATTTGAACTTGATTTGCTACTCACCTTCATAAGGATTGTGGCTGCTGACATCCCAGTCAACCAACAACTCAATTTCTCACATAGCCTAAAGTACATATTTGAGACATGATGTAGGAACTTTTGCAGCAGTGTGGAGTCTGTAAAACTGAGGAGGGCAGCCCTGCTCATCTAAGTAAAGACACCTCCACAACTGTATCTTCAATGTGATAGATTCACAATGATTCTAAATTCAAGTGACATTAACCCCTTCGCTGCCAGGCCTTTTTCCCCTCCTGTGCCGCGCCTTTTTTTGGTAATTTGGGGCAGTTCGCGCCTAGGGCCTCATAACGTTTTGTTCACATAAGCTACTCATGCCAAATTTGCGTCCCTTTTTTCCAACCTCCTAGGGATTCTAGAGGTACCCAGACTTTGTGGGTTCCTCTGAAGGAGACCAAGAAATTTGCCAAAATACAGTGATTTTTTTTTTTTTTAAATTGGAAAAAATGGCTGCAGAAGGCAGCTTGTGGTTTTTTCCCTGAAAATGGCACCAACAAAGAGTTTGCTGTGGCAAGATCACCATCTTCCCAGCTTTCAGGAACAGGCAGACTTGAATTGGAAAACCCAATTTTTCAAAACAATTTTGACATTTTACTGGGACATACCCCATTTTTACTATTTTTTGTGCTTTCAGCCTCCTTCCAGTTAGTGACCAAAATGGGTGAGAAACCATTACTGGATCCCAGACAGCTAAACATTTCTGAAAAGTAGACATAATTCTGAATTCAGCAAGGGGTCATTTGTGTAGATCCTACAAGTGTTTCCTACAGAAAATAACAGCTGAAATAAAATAAAAAAAATGAAATTGAGGTAAAAAAACAGCAATTTTTCTCCACGTTTTACTCTGTAACTTTTTCCTGCGAGGTCAGATTTTTGAAAGCAATATAACGTTACGTCTGCTGGACTCTTCTGGTTGCGGGCTTGTAGGTTTATCAAGAACTCTAGGTACCCAGAGCCAATAAATGAGCTGCACCTTGCAATGGGTTTTTATTCTACACCGGGTAAACAGCAATTCATTTGCTGAATTATAAAAAGTGAAAAATAGGTATCAAGAAAACCTTTGTATTTCCAAAATGGCCACAAGATAAGGTGTTGAGAAGCAGTGGTTATTTGCACATCTCTCAATTCCGGGGTGCCCATACTAGCATGTGAATTGCAGGGCATTTCTCAAATAGATGTCTTTTTTACACACTGCCTTACATTTGGAAGGAAAAAATGAAGAGAAAGACAAGGGGCAATAACACTTATTTTGCTATTCTGTGTTCCCCCAAGTCTCCCGATAAAAATGGTACCTCACTTGTGTGGGTAGGCCTAGCGCCCACGAAAGGAAATGGCTCAAAACACAACGTGGACACATCAAATTTTTTCACAGAAAACAGAGGTCTTTTTTGACAAAGTGCCTACCTGTGGATTTTGGCCTCTAGCTCAGCCGGCACCTGGGGAAACCTAGCCAACCAGCGCATTTTTGAAAACTAGACACCTAGGGGAATCCAAGATGGGATGACTTGTGGAGATCTGACCAGGTTCTGTTACCCAGAATCCTTTGCAAACCTCAAACTTTGGCCTCTAGCTCAGCCGGCCCCAGGGGGAGCAGAAAAGGCCTAAAATAAATTTGCCCCCCCAACCCCCTGGGGAGTGACCCTTGCCTACGGGGTCGCTCCCCCTGCGTGACATTGGCGCAAAAAAAAAAGATCCCCGGTGCATAGTTGTTTCTGCCCCCCTTGGGGCAGATTGACCTAAAATCCGCTGATCTGCCCCCAAGGGGGGCAGAAATGGTCTAAATACAATTTGCCCCCCAGGGGAGCGACCCTTGCCTAATGGGTCGCCCCCCCATCTAAAAAGAAAGAAAGAAAGAAACAAAAAAAACACAAAAAAAACATTTGCCCTGGCGTCTAGAGGTTTCTGCCCACCCCGGGGGCAGATTGGCCTAATAACAATAGGCCGATCTGCGCCAGGGGGTGCAGAAATGGCCTAAAATAAATTTGCCCCCCAACCCCCCCCAGGGAGCGACCCTTGCCAACGGGGTCGCTCCCTTTGCGTGACATTGGCCAAAAAAAAATCCCCAGTGCCTAGTGGTTTCTGCCCGCCTTGGGGGCAGATTGACCTAAAATCGGCCGATCTGCCCCCAAAGCGGGCAGAAATGGCCTAAATACAATTTTCCCATCCAGGGCAGCGACCCTTGCCTAAGGGGTCGCTCCCCATCTGTAAAACAACAACAAAACAAAAAAATCCCCGGTGCCCAGTGTTTTCTGCAGATAGGCCTAATTAAAATAGGCTGATCTGCCCCCCCCAAGGGGGCAGAAATGGCTTAAAATAAATTTGCCCCCCAGGGGAATGACCTTTGCCTAAGGGGTCGCTCCTCTTGCGTGAAATTCACACACAAAAAATACTCCCTGGTGTCTAGTGGTTTCTGGCCCCCTCGGGGCAGATTGGCCTAAAAAAAAAAGAGGCCAATCTGCCCCCAAGGGGGGCAGAAATGGCCTAAATATAATTTGCCCCCTATGGGAGCGACCCTTGCCTAAGGGGTCGCTCCCCACCTCTAAAATCAAAAACAAAAGAAAAAATAAATAAATTTAGCCCTGGTGCCTAGAGGTTTCTGCCCCCCCCCCCCCGCCTGGTTGGTTTCGGTCCTCCAGAGGTCAAGAAGTCCACATATTTCATATATTTCAGAGTATGTCCTTCTGGACACTACTTAGGCTCCCAGGAACTCAGGGACAGCAATTAGGGGTCAGGACTCACCCCAAAAGAAGAACCCAGCAGGATTCAGTCCTCTTCCATTTGCAGCTGGTCCCTGATCACTTCAGGCTTCTTGCAACTTGTAATGTCCCTGTAGCCACACAGGACGTTAGCAAAATCATTCTTGTAGTCCACATCTTTGACTCCGTGCACCTAGAAGTAGGCCCACCCTTTCAGGTCTTTTAAAATGTTTAGCAGGTTCAGTCCTCTTCTGCAGGTCTAGAAAGTGTTCTGCTGAGCTGTGGGAACTCTTCCCACATTTGCAACACATACTGTTTGTCTCACTGTACGCTATTGCACATTGCGTCATTCTAAGGATTATTCAAGATGCCACTGACTTTCTGCCCTTGAAGGGAGCCTGTGGTCCAAACAAGAGTCTTTTAAGGGAAATGAACAGCCCCCCTCCCACCAATTGCCTACTCCAAATTGGTTCTAGGACCTGCTCCCCCCTTGATTGTGCCCTATTAGCTACAGTGGGACTAATGTTTGAAGGCTTCCCTTCCTCAGGGCTCCTGATACACTTGACTGTGAATGGACAGGTATCATCCTTGACCTTTGAAGTAAATTAAAATCTGGAGCCGTGCCAGCTGTTCTTCATGAGTTAATAAGTGTCACGTATTTCACCACCAGCTACCCTGGCACTAGCCTTAAACCATCATCTCTGCCCTGGAAGTAATTTTCACACCTAATTAAAGTGAAGCACTCAGAAGAGCTGCTTCTGGCAGGCTAATGCAAATTAGTCTCCAGGAGTTTTGGGCATGAAAAGATAGCTTTCCAAAAGTTACATTTTGTAAATAACTACACAAAAGCTATCTTCACTATTGAATTATATTTTGAAATATATATTAAAATAGTGGTTATACCAACTAGCTTGTCCCAAACCACAGTTAGCAAAGTTTATATATTAATTTGCACTCTAGTTTTCCTCACAGGACGACCAGAGCCTTCCAAAGTGAAAATAGCGTTTGAAGGTTTGTCACTATAGGGACATTTTTCACATTAAGGCCCTCATTACAACCCTGACGGTCAGTGATAAAGTGGCAGTAATACCACCAACAGGCTGGCGGTAAGTACCGCCAAATTATGACCATGGCAGTGAGAACTCAAATAGACAGCCACCACAGTGGTAGCCGCCTACAGCCAGGCTGAAGTCAATGGTCTGCCCACCATATTATGAGACAGGAAACCGCCACCTTTTCCGGGGCGGTAACAACGACATCAAAAGCCTGGCGGAAACACTGCACAGAAGGTAAAGGACTCACCTTTGGAGACACAGAGAAGAATCATGCCGCCATGGAGCCAGAGCTGCAAATATTTCCGGTGATTTTCTACATCCTGCTGCACCACGAACACCAACAACGGCAAAGACGACAACGGAGAGTATAGCCATCTAGCACACATGGGAAGGGGGGAGGAGAAAGAGAGTGACTCATACAAACAACACCCCCAACACCATACACACATACAGCTGCAGTAATAAAACATACTTACCCGCACCCCTGAGGAATAATGCAAGGACAACAGGAATGTGCTACAATGAGTGTAAGAAAATCAACACAGTATAAATATGAAACTGCAATGTAACTGTTCTATACATATGTATAGTTCAAGGGACACTGCCCAGTCCTCATTGTGCATGGGCCACAGGGCCACAGGCCAAAGTCGAAGGCCCCAACTTTCACCTGCAGCAACACGGACAGAGCACTGCAGGGGCATCAGTTGGAAAATAGACAGGCACCTCAGGGGAACGGGAAATGGGGGGGCACTGTAGCCGGCAGATGACAGAGGACCGCTGGTTCTGGAGGGGGAAACATGCCCATTGCTCTGTCCTGGGGAGTGCAAGGCCACTGTCTCTCAAGTGGGTGACTTGCCCACATGCTCTGGAGGGAGCAACATGCCCATTGCTCTGTCCTGTGGAGTGCGAGGCCACAGTCTCTCAAGTGAATGACTTTTCCACATGCTCTGTAGGGGGCAACATGCTGATTGCTCTGTCCTGGGGAGTGTGAGGCCACAGTCTCTCAGGTGGGTGACTTCTCCACTGGTTCTGGAGGGGGCAACATGCTCTGTGCTTTGTCCTGGGGAGTGCAAGGCCACAGTCTCTCTCTCAAGTGGGTGTCTTGCACACTGGCTCTGGATGTGGCAACATGCCCTGTGCTTGGTCCTGGGGAGTGCAAGGCCAGTCTCTCAAGTGAATGACTTGCCCACATGCTCTGGAGGGGGCAACATGCCCATTGCTCTGTCCTGGGGAGTGCGAGGCCACAGTCTCTCAGGTGGGTGACTTCTCCACTGGTTCTGGAGGGGGCAACATGCCCTGTGCTTGGTCCTGGGGAGTGCAAGGCCACAGTCTCTCTCTCAAGTGGGTGTCTTGCACAGTGGCTCTGGAGGAGGGAACATGCCCTGTGCTTGGTCCTGGGGAGTGCAAGGCCACAGTCTCTCAAGTGAATGACTTGCCCACATGCTCTGGAGGGGGCAACATGCCGATTGCTCTGTCCTGGGGAGTGTGAGGCCACAGTCTCTCAGGTGGGTGACTTCTCCACTGGTTCTGGAGGGGGCAACATGCCCTGTGCTTGGTCCTGGGGGGTGCAAGGCCACAGTCTCTCTCTCAAGTGGGTGTCTTGCCCACTGGCTCTGGAGGGGTCAACATGCCCTGTGCTTGGTGCTGGGGAGTGCAAAGCCACAGTCTCTCAAGTGGGTGACTTTCCCACTGGCTCTAGAGGGGGCAACATGCCCATTGCTCTGTCCTGGGGAGTGCAAGGTCACAGTCTCTCAAGTGGGTGACGTGCCCCCATGCTCTGGAGGGGGCAACATGCCCATTGTTCTGTCCTGGGGAGTGCAAGGTCACAGTCTCTCAAGTGGGTGACTTGCCCCCATGCTCTGGAGGGGGCAACATTCCCATTGCTCTGTCCTGGGGAGTGCGAGGCCATAGTCTCTCAGGTGGGTGACTTCTCCACTGGTTCTGGATGGGTCAACATGCCCTGTGCTTGGTCCTGGGGAGTGAAAGGCCACAGTCTCTCTCTCAAGTGGGTGTCTTGCACACTGGCTCTGGAGGGGACAACATGCTTTGTGCTTGGTCCTGGGGAGTGCAAGGCCACAGTCTCTCAGGTGGGCGTCTTGCCAACTGGCTCTGGAGGGGGCATTGTGCTCTGTGCTCTTGATCCTGGGGAGGCTGGGGTAGGTGGGTGTCTTACCCACTGGTTCTGGAGGGGTCATCGTGCCCTGTGCTCTTGATCCTGGGGAGTGCAAGGTCACAGTATCACAGTTGGGTGTCATACCCACTGGATTTGCAGGGGGCAGGCTGCACAGCAGCCCATGGAGGCAGGACTACATTCCAGCCACCGGGCGGGATGGCTGCTCACTGGTGGTAGTTGTGCTGCTGGTAGGGGTGGGCGGAAGCTCCAGCCTATCCCCTGCAGCCTCGGATGGCTGTCAACTGTTTGTGGTGGTGCTGCTGCTGCTGGTGGGGGGAGGCCCCAACCCATCCCCTGCAGCCTCAGATGGCTGCCCACTGGTGGTGCTGCTGCTGCTGGTTGAAGGCTCCAGGCATCCCCTGCAGCTTTGGACGGCTGCACAACCATGGTTGTTGGTGGAGGCTCCATCCGAGTCCCTGCACCAGGCCCCTTGTTCTTCCTGCCTGCTGGAGCAGGCTCCTTACCCTTCCTGGCAGCAGCTGAGGCTGCCTCCTTGCCCTTCCTGGCATCAGCTGGGGCTGGCTCCTTGCCCTTCCAGGCAGCAGCTGGGGCTGGCTCCTTGGTCTTCCTGGCCTGCTGCTGGGGCAGGCACCCTTTCCTTGAGGCTGCGTGGTGCAGGCTCCTTCAACCTCTGGACATGTGCCCTTGATCCTTGCCCACCACAAGTAGGTGTGGAGACTACTGGGCCCGTGGACTGGTTGGCTGAGGTGCTTGCCTGGGTTTTTGCCACCCTGGCCAGACATGAAGGACGGGGGGAGGGGTAGGGAAGAGGTCAATGGTGGAGAGCAAAAACCTCTTAGGGACATTGGGGCAGGGGGAGGGAGAAGGTTTGGGAGTGGAGGAAGAGGGAGTGGTTGTAGGAGGTGTCTGTCTGTTGTGTTTGGGTGCAGGTGCATGGGCTGGATGCTGTTGTGGGGTGGATCGCTGTTGGGTGTCTGAGTGCTTGCCTTTGTGTACCTTGAGAGGAGGGGTGACAGACCCAGTGGGAGAGGACACAGGGGACGTGTGCATGGCTATTGTGAAGGTGTCTGCCAGTGAGGTGTGTGTTCTGCTTGGTGTGGTGGTGATGCTGGTAGTGGATGAGGATGTAGTGCATGCAGGTGTGAGTGTAGACAGAATTGGGAAGGAGGAGGAGGTTGAGGAGGAGGAGGAGGGGGACACAGTGGAAATTGTGGATGTTGGTCTGTCTGTATCTGGATGGTGTTTGTGTGAGTGCCTGTGGGATTATATGTGGTGCTTGTGTTTGCCTGTGCCACTCTTGTGTGTTGTCTTTGGTGCATGCTGGTCTGCCTGTTTGCTTGGAATAGGTTGGGGTTGAGGGGAATGGGACTGGGAAGAGGAAGTTGGAGGGGGAGGGTAGAAACAGGGACAATGGCTGCCATCGGAGAGGAGGCCAGAGCCTGGATTGATCTCTGTTAAGCCGCCAAGCCAGTGTGAATGTCCTCCAGGAATGCATTAGTCTGTTGCCTCTTGGCTGCCAGCCCCTAGATGGCATTAACAATGGTTAACTGCCCTACAGAGATGGATCTCAGGAGGTCAATAGCCTCCTCACTCAGGGCTGCAGGGCTCAATAGGGGAAAGGGTCTGAGGTGCCTGGGGCGAAGTTGATGCCCACCCTCCTGGGTGAGCGGGCCCTGGCAACTCGATGAGGGGCTGCTGGGAGGGCGGTGCTGGTACGGGAGTTGGCGGCTGTACCTGTAGCTGGGGTGGGCACAGAGGTGTCCGCCACCATCAGGGAGCTGAATCGGAGGAGGTATCTGTGTCTGAACTGTCCCTCCAGTCTCCGCCGTGGTGCTCCTCTTGCCCACCTTCCCACTGGTGCCCTCACCGTCGGTGGACTCTGCCTCCTAGGCCCTGTGGGATGCAACTCTCTCCATCGCCGGTGCCTCTGCTCCACCACCAGATGATGCTAATGCACATAAGGACAGGGTGACAAAACAAAAAGAGGGGAGAGAGAAAAAGGATACACTGGGCACCGGGGATTTTTTTGTTTTGTTGTTGTTTTACAGATGGGGAGCGACCCCTTAGGCAAGGGTCGCTCCCCTGGATGGGAAAATTGTATTTAGGCCATTTCTGCCTGCTTTGGGGGCAGATCGGCCGATTTTAGGTCAATCTGCCCCCAAGGGGGGCAGAAACCCCTAGGCACTGGGGATTTTTTTTTGGCCAATGTCACGCAAAGGGAGTGACCCCATTGGCAAGGGTCGCTACCTGGGGGGGTTGGGGGGCAAATTTATTTTAGGCCATTTCTGCACCCCCGGGCGCAGATCAGCCTATTGTTATTAGGCCAATCTGCCCCCGGGGTGGGGTGGGGCAGAAGCCTATAGGCGCCAGGGCAAAAACATTTTTTGTGTTTTTCAGTAGCCATGATAGGTTGGGGTAACCTGAGTCACTTGCAAATATCGAGGGACAACATTTAGCCACACACTATCCTATATGGCCCACACTATACCCATACACCAACATATAGTCGGTGGGAACCAGGCCTTACCTATTAGCCACACCTGGGCCCGTATTTATACTTTTTTTAGCGCCGCATTTGCGCCGCTTTTTGACGCAAAACGGCGCAAACCTACAAAATACAATGGCATTTTGCAAGTTTGCGCCGTTTTTGCGTCAAAAAACGACGCAAATGCGGCGCAAAAAAAGTATAAATACGGGCCCTGGTACCTCTGTAGTTGGGCCATCACATTTGGGATGCTGCTATTCCTCAGGATAAAGGCATCATGCACAGACTTAGGATACTTAGCATTGACATGGGAGATGTACTGATCCGCCAAGCACACCATCTGTACATTTATGGGGTCAAAACTCTTATGATTTCTGAACACCTGTTCATTTTGCCAGGTGGGGACAAATGCAATATCAGTCCCACCAATCACCCCAATTATGTTGGTGATATGTCCCATTGCATAGAAGTCAGCCTTCACTGTGGCCAAATCCTCCACTTGGGGGAAAACAATGTAGCTGCACATGTGTTAATCAGGGCAGACAACACTCTGGTCAGCACTATTGAGAACATTGGCTGTGACATTCCTGCTGCCAAGCCCACTGTCACTTGGAAAGAACCAGTTTCCAAGAAATGGAGCACAGATAGGACTTGCACAAGAGGCAGGATCACAGTGGGGTGACAGATAGCAGATATCAGGTCAGGCTTAAGTTGGGAACACAGCTCTGTGATTGTGGCGCTGTCAAGTCTATAGGTGAGGATAATGTGATGGTCCTCCATTGTTACCAAGTCCACCAGGGGTCTGTACACGGGGGTAAGTCTCCATATCCTATTCATCCACAGCGGTTGCAGTCTAAGGGAGAAAAGAGTGAGGAGCCGGTCACAAACGGAACATTTGAGCCACAACAGTACACTGCATGATGTTAATTTGTGATGGTTAAGCGGGATTTGTCCTGTATGTCCAATTTTTATCTGTGATGCAGATATTGTCCAGGGTGTGCAGCCCCCTCTGAATTGGTGTCCGTCTGTCCTGTGTGGAGGGACAGGTGGAAGTGAGGTAATTCTGCTGACGTTGTGCACAGTTGCGATAGGCGGTTGGGAACCACCGTGCAACTCCTCATTGGTTAACATTGGCCCCTATGGGGTACAGTGGCCAATGGTGATGTACGCCGGTGGTGACGGTATGCATCGCCGCGGACGTGACCGCCATTTTCTATCTGATCACTCACTTGCTACCTGACCTTCAACAGGAGAGGACCTACACTGTATGTGATGCTGTGACCTGTGTCTGGAACCTACCATGTCCCATGTGATTGGGAAAAGGGCCCCTGCCTTTGCTTCAGTGGAGTTGGAGTGACTGGTGGATGGGGTCCTACCCCAATACGGACTGCTGTATGGTCCTCCAGACCAATAGGTGAGTACACTGTGGGCATGATGCATGTGGCATTAATGCATGGAGTGGTGTGTGTGAATGCCTTGTGTAGGGGGGATTGATGTCCCCTGGGCGGCGTACAGCTTGTGTACTTGGCCAAATGTGTGTAAATGGTGATTTGAAGGGGTATGGTGGGCCATAAGTGTAACAGGCAGGACGGTCTGACTGATACTATTTCCTGTGTGTATTTCCTCTGCAGGTCAGCGCCCATCAAAAGAAGGGTATATGGCGTGCCATTGCCAAGGACGTGCAGACCATGGGGGTCTATGCAGGTGGAGCACCCACTGTCAGAAACAGTGGGAGGACCTGAGACACTGGGCACGGAAGATGACAGAGGCCCAGCTGGGAATGGCCACCCAACGAGGAAGGGGTGCCTGTCGAACCCTGACCCCTCTGATGGCCTGCTGCTGGTGGTGGCCTATCCGGAGCTGGATGGGCGCTTGAGGGCATCACAGCAGCCACAAGGGGGTGAGTACAGTGCCCATCATTACAACTTACGCATGGTAGGGTGGTCTCCTGGTGGGGGATGTGGGTGAGTGGGTGCCCCTAGGCCAGGCCTTACATTGCAGAGTAGGTCCCATGTTGGCCAGGGGTCCGAAGTGATAATCCTGCTACCTAGCTCATAGGCATCCACAATGGTCAAGGCTGGGTGGGTCCGAGGTGTGCTGCATTTGGCTATGTGTGCCCCTCCCCAGGCCTTGGTGACTAGCATTATAACTGGTAGTGCAATGCATAGTGCTGTTCCCTTTGTGTGAGGGTGGTGTGTACGCCAACAGTGGTATTGGTGCAGCCATTGACTCAGTGTATCCTTTTTCTCTCTCCCCTCTTTTTGTTTTGTCACCCTGTCCTTATGTGCATTAGCATCATCTGGTGGAGGAGCAGAGGCACCGGCGATGGAGAGAGTTGCATCCCACAGGGCCTAGGAGGCAGAGTCCACCGACGGTGAGGGCACCAGTGGGAAGGTGGGCAAGAGGAGCACCACGGCGGAGACTGGAGTGACAGTTCAGACACAGATACCTCCTCCGATGCAGCTCCCTGATGGTGGCGGACACCACTGTGCCCACCCCAGCTACAGGTACAGCCGCCAACTCCCGTACCAGCACCGCCCTCCCAGCAGCCCCTCATCGAGTTGCCAGTGCCCGCTCACCCAGGAGGGTGGGCATCAACTTCTCCCCAGGCACCTCAGACCCTTTCCCCTATTGAGCCCTGCAGCCCTGAGTGAGGAGGCTATTGACCTCCTGAGATCCATCTCTGTAGGGCAGTTAACCATTGTTAATGCCATCTAGGGGCTGGCAGCCAAGAGGCAACAGACTAATGCATTCCTGGAGGACATTCACACTGGCTTGGCGGCTTAACAGAGATCAATCCAGGCTCTGGCCTCCTCTCCGATGGCAGCCATTGTCCCTGTTTCTACCCTCCCCCTCCAACTTCCTCTTCCCAGTCCCATTCCCCTCAACCCCAACCTATTCCAAGCAAACAGGCAGACCAGCATGGACCAAAGACAACACACAAGAGTGGCACAGGCAAACACAAGCACCACATATAATCCCACAGGCACTCACACAAACACCATCCAGATACAGACAGACCAACATCCACAATTTCCACTGTGTCCCCCTCCTCCTCCTCCTCAACCTCCTCCTCCTTCCCAGTTCTGTCTACACTCACACCTGCATGCACTACATCCTCATCCACTACCAGCATCACCACCACACCAAGCAGAACACACACCTCACTGGCAGACACCTTCACAATAGCCATGCACACGTCCCCTGTGTCCTCTCCCACTGGGTCTGTCACCCCTCCTCTCAAGGTACACAAAGGCAAGCACTCAGACACCCAACAGCGATCCACCCCACAACAGCATCCAGCCCATGCACCTGCACCCAAACACACAGACAGACACCTCCTACAACCACTCCCTCTTCCTTCACTCCCAAACCTTCTCCCTCCCCCTGCCCCAATGTCCCTAAGAGGTTTTTGCTCTCCACCATTGACCTCTTCCCTACCCCTCCCCCGTCCTTCATGTCTGGCCAGGGTGGCAAAAACCCAGGCAAGCACCTCAGCCAACCAGTCCACGGGCCCAGTAGTCTCCACACCTACTTGTGGTGGGCAAGGATCAAGGGCACATGTCCAGAGGTTGAAGGAGCCTGCACCACGCAGCCTCAAGGAAATGGTGCCTGCCCCAGCAGCAGGCCAGGAAGACCAAGGAGCCAGCCCCAGCTGCTGCCTGGAAGGGCAAGGAGCCAGCCCCAGCTGATGCCAGGAAGGGCAAGGAGGCAGCCTCAGCTGCTGCCAGGAAGGGTAAGGAGCCTGCTCCAGCAGGCAGGAAGAACAAGGGGCCTGGTGCAGGGACTCGGATGGAGCCTCCACCACCAACCATGGTTGTGCAGCCGTCCAAAGCTGCAGGGGATAGCCTGGAGCCTTCAACCAGCAGCAGCAGCACCACCAGTGGGCAGCCATCTGAGGCTGCAGGGGATGGGTTGGGGCCTCCCCCCACCAGCAGCAGCAGCACCACCACAAACAGTTGACAGCCATCCGAGGCTGCAGGGGATAGGCTGGAGCTTCCGCCCACCCCTACCAGCAGCACAACTACCACCAGTGAGCAGCCATCCCGCCCGGTGGCTGGTATGTAGTCCTGCCTCCATGGGCTGCTGTGCAGCCTGCCCCCTGCAAATCCAGTGGGTATGACACCCAACTGTGAGACTGTGGCCTTGCACTCCCCAGGATCAAGAGCACAGGGCACGATGACCCCTCCAGAACCAGTGGGTAAGACACCCACCAACCCCAGCCTCCCCAGGATCAAGAGCACAGAGCACAATGCCCCCTCCAGAGCCAGTGGGCAAGACGCCCACCTGAGAGACTGTGGCCTTGCACTCCCCAGGACCAAGCACAAAGCATGTTGCCCCCTCCAGAGCCAGTGTGCAAGACACCCACTTGAGAGAGAGACTGTGGCCTTGCACTCCCCAGGACCAAGCACAGGGCATGTTGACCCATCCAGAACCAGTGGAGAAGTCACCCACCTGAGAGACTATGGCCTCGCACTCCCCAGGACAGAGCAATGGGAATGTTGCCCCCTCCAGAGCATGGGGGCAAGTCACCCAATTGAGAGACTGTGACCTTGCACTCCCCAGGACAGAACAATGGGCATTTTGCCCCCTCCAGAGCATGGGGGCACGTCACCCACTTGAGAGACTGTGACCTTGCACTCCCCAGGACAGAGCAATGGGCATGTTGCCCCCTCTAGAGCCAGTGGGAAAGTCACCCACTTGAGAGACTGTGGCTTTGCACTCCCCAGCACCAAGCACAGGGCATGTTGCCCCCTCCAGAGCCAGTGGGGAAGTCACCCACCTGAGAGACTGTGGCCTCGCACTCCCCAGGACAGAGCAATGGGCATGTTGCCCGCTCCAGAGCATGTGGGCAAGTCATTCACTTGAGAGACTGGCCTTGCACTCCCCAGGACCAAGCACAGGGCATGTTGCCCCATCCAGAGCCAGTGTGCAAAACACCCACTTGAGAGAGAGACTGTGGCCTTGCACTCCCCAGGACAAAGCACAGGGCATGTTGCCCCCTCCAGAACCAGTGGAGAAGTCACCCACTTGAGAGACAGTGGCCTTGCACTCCCCAGGACAGAGCAATGGGCATGTTGCCCCCTCCAGAACCAGCGGTCTTCTGTCATCTGCTGGCTACAGTGCCCCCCCATTTCCCGCCCCCTGAGGTGCTTGTCTATTTTCCAACTGATGCCCCTGCAGTGTTCTGTCCGTGTTGCTGCAGGTGAAAGTTGGGGCCTTCGACTTTGGCCTGTGGCCCTGTGGCCCACGCACAATGAGGACTGGGCAGTGTCCCTTGAACTATACATATGTATAGAACAGTTACATTGCAGTTTCATATTTATACTGTGTTGATATTCTTACACTCATTGTAGCACATTCCTGTTGTCCTTGCATTATTCCTCAGGGGTGCGGGTAAGTATGTTTTATTACTGCAGCTGTATGTGTGTATGGTGTTGGGGGTGTTGTTTGTATGAGTCACTCTCTTTTTCCTCCCCCCTTCCCATGTGTGCTAGATGGCTATACTCTCCGTTGTCGTCTTTGCCGTTGTTGGTGTTCGTGGTGAAGCAGGATGTAGAAAATCACCGGAAATATTTGCAGCTCTGGCTCCATGGCTGCATGATTCTTCCCTGTGTCTCCAAAGGTGAGTCCTTTACCTTCTGTGCAGTGTTTCCGCCAGGCTTTTGATGTCGTTGTTACCGCCCCGGAAAAGGTGGCGGTTTCCTGTCTCATAATATGGTGGGCAGACCATTGACTTCAGCCTGGCTGTAGGCGGCTACCACTGTGGTGGCTGTCTATTTGAGTTCTCACTGCCATGGTCATAATTTGGCGGTACTTACCGCCAGCCTGTTGGTGGTATTACTGCCACTTTATCACCGACCGTCAGGGTTGTAATGAGGGCCTTAATGTGAAAAATGTCCCTACAGTGACAAGCCTTCAAACGCTATTTTCACTTTGGAAGGCTCTGGTCGTCCTGTGAGGAAAACTAGAGTGCAAATTAATATATAAACTTTGCTAACTGTGGTTTGGGACAAGCTAGTTGGTATAACCACTATTTTAATATATATTTCAAAATATAATTCAATAGTGAAGATAGCTTTTGTGTAGTTATTTACAAAATGTAACTTTTGGAAAGCTATCTTTTCATGCCCAACACTCCTGGAGACTAATTTGCATTAGCCTGCCAGAAGCAGCTCTTCTGAGTGCTTCACTTTAATTAGGTGTGAAAATTACTTCCAGGGCAGAGATGATGGTTTAAGGCTAGTGCCAGGGTAGCTGGTGGTGAAATACGTGACACTTATTAACCCATGAAGAACAGCTGGCCCGGCTCCAGATTTTAATTTACTTCAAAGGTCAAGGATGATACCTGTCCATTCACAGTCAAGTGTATCAGGAGCCCTGAGGAAGGGAAGCCTTCAAACATTAGTCCCACTTAGCTAATAGGGCACAATCAAGGGGGGAGCAGGTCCTAGAACCAATTTGGAGTAGGCAATTGGTGGGAGGGGGGCTGTTCATTTCCCTTAAAAGACTCTTGTTTGGACCACAGGCTCCCTTCAAGGGCAGAAAGTCAGTGGCATCTTGAATAATCCTTAGAATTACGCAATGTGCAATAGCGTACAGTGAGACAAACAGTATGTGTTGCAAATGTGGGAAGAGTTCCCACAGCTCAGCAGAACACTTTCTAGACCTGCAGAAGAGGACTGAACCTACTAAACATTTTAAAAGACCTAAAAGGGTGGGCCTACTTCTAGGTGCACGGAGTCAAAGATGTGGACTACAAGAATGATTTTGCTAACGTCCTGTGTGGCTACAGGGACATTACAAGTTGCAAGAAGCCTGAAGTGATCAGGGACCAGCTGCAAATGGAAGAGGACTGAATCCTGCTGGGTTCTTCTTTTGGAGTGAGTCCTGACCCCTAATTGCAATCCCTGAGTTCCCGGGAGCCTAAGTAGTGTCCAGAAGGACATACTCTGAAATATATGAAATATGTGGACTTCTTGACCTCTGGAGGACCAAAACCAACCAGGCAGGGGGGGGGGAAAGAAACCTCTAGGCACCAGGGCTAAATTTATTTATTTTTTCTTTTGTTTTTGATTTTAGAGGGGGGGAGCGACCCCTTAGGCAAGGGTCGCTCCCATAGGGGGCAAATTATATTTAGGCCATTTCTGCCCCCCTTAGGGGCAGATTGGCCTATTTTTATGAGGCCAATCTGCCCCGAGGGGGCCAGAAACCACTAGACACCAGGGAGTTTTTTTTGTGTGTGAATTTCACGCAAGAGGAGCGACCCCTTAGGCAAGGGTCGTTCCCCTGGGGGGCAAATTTATTTTAGGCCATTTCTGCCCCCTTGGGGGGGCAGATCAGCCTATTTTAATTAGGCCGATCTGCAGAAAACACTGGGCACCGGCGTACACACCACCCTCACACAAAGGGAACAGCACTATGCATTCCACAACCAGTTATAATGCTAGTCACCAAGGCATGGGGAGGGGCACACATAGCCAAATTCAGCACACCTGGGACCCACCCAGCCCTGACCATTGTGGATGCCTATGAGCTAGGTAGCAGGATTATCACTTCGGACCCCTGGCCAACATGGGACCTACTCTGCAATGTAAGGCCTGGCCTAGGGGCACCCACTCACCCACATCCCCCACCAGGAGACCACCCTACCATGCGTAAGTTGTAATGATGGGCACTGTACTCACCCCCTTGTGGCTGCTGTGATGCCCTCAAGCGCCCATCCAGCTCCGGATAGGCCACCACCAGCAGCAGGCCATCAGAGGGGTCAGGGTTCGACAGGCACCCCTTCCTCGTTGGGTGGCCATTCCCAGCTGGGCCTCTGTCATCTTCCGTGCCCAGTGTCTCAGGTCCTCCCACTGTTTCCGACAGTGGGTGCTCCACCTGCATAGACCCCCATGGTCTGCACGTCCTTGGCAATGGCACGCCATATACCCTTCTTTTGATGGGCGCTGACCTGCAGAGGAAATACACACAGAAAATAGTATAAGTCAGACCGTCCTGCCTGTTACACTTATGGCCCACCATACCCCTTCAAATCACCATTTACACACACTTGGCCAAGTACACAAGCTGTACACCGCCCAGGGGACATCAATCCCCCCTACACAAGGCATTCACACACACCACTCCATGCATTAATGCCACATGCATCATGCCCACAGTGTACTCACCTATTGGTCTGGAGGACCATACAGCAGTCCGTATTGGGGTAGGACCCCATCCACCAGTCACTCCAACTCCACTGATGCAAAGGCAGGGGCCCTTTTCCCAATCACATGGGACATGGTAGGTTCCAGACACAGGTCACAGCATCACATACAGTGTAGGTCCTCTCCTGTTGAAGGTCAGGTAGCAAGTGAGTGATCAGATAGAAAATGGCGGTCACGTCCGCGGCGATGCATACCGTCACCACCGGCGTACATCACCATTGGCCACTGTACCCCATAGGGGCCAATGTTAACCAATGAGGAGTTGCACGGTGGTTCCCAACCGCCTATCGCAACTGTGCACAACGTCAGCGGAATTACCTCACTTCCACCTGTCCCTCCGCACAGGACAGACGGACACCAATTCAGAGGGGGCAGCACACCCTGGACAATATCTGCATCACAGATAAAAATTGGACATACAGGACAAATCCCGCTTAACCATCACAAATTAACATCATGCAGTGTACTGTTGTGGCTCCAATGTTCCGTTTGTGACCGGCTCCTCACTCTTTTCTCCCTTAGACTGCAATCGCTGTGGATGAATAGGAGATGGAGACTTACCCCCGTGTAAAGACCCCTGGTGGACTTGGTAACAATGGAGGACCATCACATTATCCTCACCTATAGACTTGACAGGGCCACAATCACAGAGCTGTGTTCCCAACATAAGCCTGACCTGATATCTGCTATCTGTCACCCCACTGTTATCCCGCCTCTTGTGCAAGTCCTATCTGTGCTCCATTTCTTGGAAACTGGTTCTTTCCAAGTGACAGTGGGCTTGGCAGCAGGAATGTCACAGCCAATGTTCTCAATAGTGCTGACCAGAGTGTTGTCTGCCCTGATTAACACATGTGCAGCTACATTGTTTTCCCCCAAGTGGAGGATTTGGCCACAGTGAAGGCTGACTTCTATGCAATGGGACATATCACCAACATAATTGGGGTGATTGGTGGGACTGATATTGCATTTGTCCCCACCTGGCAAAATGAACAGGTGTTCAGAAATCATAAGAGTTTTGACCCCATAAATGTACAGATGGTGTGCTTGGCGGATCAGTACATCTCCCATGTCAATGCTAAGTATCCTAAGTCTGTGCATGATGCCTTTATCCTGAGGAATAGCAGCATCCCAAATGTGATGGCCCAACTACAGAGGTACCAGGGCCCGTATTTATACTTTTTTTGCGCCGCATTTGCGTCGTTTTTTGACGCAAAAACGGCGCAAACTGCCAAAATGCCATTGTATTTTGTAGGTTTGCGCCGTTTTGCCTCAAAAAGTGGCGCAAATGCGGCCCTAAAAAAAGTATAAATACGGGCCCAGGTGTGGCTAATAGGTAAGGCCTGGTTCCCACCGACTATATGTTGGTGTGTGGGTATAGTGTGGGCCATATAGGATAGTGTGTGGCTAAATGTTGTCCCTCGATATTTGCAAGTGACTCAGGTTACCCCAACCTATCATGGCTACTGACTCCTGTAAGGAATGCCAGGACAAGGGCAAAAGAATGTTACAATGAGGCACAATGGGTAAACAAGAAGGATAATGGAATGAACCTTTGGCCTCCTAAAGGCCAGGTTAAGGTGCCTCCATCTAACTGGTGGATCCCTGTGCTACTCACCCAAGAAGGTCTTCCAGATAATCGTGGCATGCTGCATGTTGCACAACCTTGCCTTGAGATGCCATGTGCCTTTTCTTCAGGAGTAGGAGGCTGGAGATGGCCTTGTGGCAGCAGTGGACCCTGTAGACAGTGAGGATGAGGAGGCAGAGGATGAGAATGAGGACAACAGAACAGCAGTGATACAACAATACTTCCAATGACACATAGGTAAGACAGTGTTACTTCACATTTCATTGTCAGTATCTAGATTATCTTTGGCACTGGCATGCTGTTATTTCCCACTTCTATGCCCACTCACTGTACCCTTTGGCAATTCATTTTGCAGATGTTGGTGCCCCA
Source organism: Pleurodeles waltl (assembly GCF_031143425.1). NCBI lineage: Eukaryota > Metazoa > Chordata > Amphibia > Caudata > Salamandridae > Pleurodeles > Pleurodeles waltl. The sequence goes on along the minus strand of NC_090444.1, from coordinate 1,444,770,388 downwards.
CTATCGCTTCAGGTGTGATCATTGTAGGAGACTACAGGTCTTTCCTATGTGAACATTACTGTACAGTTGAATTGCAATGTTTGAACCTGGTTAAACGAATACACACTTAAAACAATGTACATACTCCATACTTGTATTTTTTCCAAGGGTGTTAATTGAAGTGCTAAGAAGAAGAGGAGCAAGTGCATTTAGATGGGGTGATGATGGAGGAAAGTCCAGGGTATTGTTCTAGTCTATTTGTAGCACAGGTGCATTGTCCAAGTGGACATAGGAAGGAGAGCAGTGGCAGTTCAAGGTAGACAGGGTGACTTTGTGGGACAGAAGGGTGACAATCAGGAGAGTCTCATTTCCTGGCAGTGGTCTTGGCAATAGTCTCTGGCTTCTGCCTGAATTACAGGGAACGTTTGCGGGGTGGTTCACCTTCTGCAGGTGGAGGGGTGCTGGTGGCCTGTTGGTCCTGTGGCAGGACCTCCTGTCCACTAGCGGCAGTGGAGGTGGAAGGCAATTCAGATGTCTGGCTAGTGGCATGGGCCAGCTGTTGTGAGACTGCCTCCCTCTTAATGTTGCCCATATCTCCTAGCGCCCCTGCAAAGGAGACCAGGGTGGTGTTGATGGCCTGCAAGTCCTCCCTGATCCCCTGGTACCATCCCTCCTGCAGCCGGCAGTTCTCCTGCACGTTGTCCAGGATCTGGCCCAGCATATACTGGTAATGTTGGAAGGCTCCCAGGATCTCGGTCAGTGCCTCCTGAAGAGTTGTTTGCCTGGGCCTGTCCTCCCCCTGGCACACAGCAATCCCCCAGTCCTCTTTTGTCGTGTGCCTCTATCCGCTGAACTGTGTGCCCACTGCCACAGACCCAAGGTCCCTGATTGTCTTGGGTATGAGGTTTGCCCTGGGGTCCCTGTAGTGGTGGACACACTGCTGATGGAAGTGTCCTGGGGACAGAGATATGGGTACGCTGGGTGGGTGCTGTGGTGCTGTTTCCAGATGGGGGAGGCTTTGTGGTGGTATGTGACTGGGCCTGGGTATCCGACTGTCCAGAGGTCCCTGATGGACCAGGTTGGTCATCCAGATCTAGGCAACCAGAGTTGCTGTCATCACTGTGGGCCTCTTCAGTTGGGGGACTGGATAGTGCTGGCACCTCTTCTCCGCTGACATTGGCTGGGATATCTGTGGGGATGTAAATGCTGTGTTATTGTTTCTGTGTTTGACATATTGTGCACCAGTGGGTTGCCCTATTTGTTTGTATTTGCCCTTGTAGCTTTAACTTGTGTAGGTTGGCATGTGGTGGCAAACCTGATTCTCTAGAGTGTGCATGTTTTGGTGATAGGTGTCAATGCAGGGCTGTGAATCATGTCCATGCAGTGGTGGTGCATTTTGTTTGCTTGCCACTGGGATGGGTGGGATGTGATGGTGGGGTTTGTGGGAGGTGGTGGAGTGATGGGAGTAAGGGTGAGGGTAGAGATATGTGTTGGCATGCAGGTAGGGGGGTGATAGTAGTATAGAGTTGACTTACCAGAGACCAGGCCTCCTCCTACTACGGCCCGGCCCTCAGGATACATGATTGCCAAGACTTGCTCCTAGGGGTCCACTGCCAATCTTCTGTATAGCGAGCTGGTGTCTTGCTGCAATGGAACGTACCTTCCCCCGTAGGTCGTTCCACCTCTTCCTGATGTCATCCCTTATTCTGGGGTGCTGTCCCACGGCATTGACCCTGTCCACGATCCTCCGCCATAGCTCCATCTTCCTAGCAATGGATATCTGCTGCAGCTTTGCTCCAAATGGGTGAGGCTCTACTCTGATGATTTTCTCCACCATGACCCCTAGCTCCTCCTCTGAGAATCTGGGGTGTCTTTGTGGTGCCATGGGTGTTGTAGGAGGTGTGTAGGTAAGGGTGTGTAGGGTGATGTGTTGGGGTGTGTGATGTGGGATGCGTGTGTGGTGTATAGGTATAGGTGGTGTGTGGCTCTGGTTTTGTCTGTAGTCGTGGTGTCTGCCTTGTGCCAATGGTTTGTATTTGTAAGGGGTTGTGGGTAATGTGGGTGTGTGTTTTATAGTGGTGTGGGTGTGTGGGTGTGATGTGTGTATGGGTGTCAGGTGTGTGCTGTTTGAATTGTCCAATGTGGTGTTGTTTTGTTTGCGTGTGTGTATTTCGACCATGGCGGTACGTACTGGCAATGGTTTACCGCCACTGAATGTCCGCCGTGGTGATTTATGGGTCATAATGTGATGGGCATTGTTCTGTTGGCATAACAGTGTGGGTTTTGATACCATCAGTTTATCACTGACCTTTGCTGTAGCGAACTTGTGTCAGTGGCTGAATAGTGACGGATTGGTGTGTGTGTGGTGAATGGATATCCACCGCCGCGGTGGTATGTTGGCGTCAGTCAGCATGGTGGTAAGTGGGATTTACCGCTAATGTCATAATGAGGGCCTACATTTCTACGTGTTTTGCATTTAAATACTAGGCTCCCTACTTTGTGGGCTGTAAAGTCAACTTCTCAATATTTGAAAGGAAGGGGTTTCCTCTGTTAGAAGGCATATTTCCTAGATTGGACAGCAGGTTTTCTCTATATATTTTTATATATTGGCATTTTCTACAAACACTAAAAAGTATTACATTATTATTCATTTCAACTTTATAGGAAAGAATATGAGCACAGATTTTCATCGTCTAACACTATTCACAGATTGGAACATGATTGAGAGTCCCTACTGTGAGAATCAGAACATTGTCTATGGTTTAGACAAGGCTATCACATAACAAAACAAGTGGTATTGTGCACTTTCATGACAATAGGTATGGGATTACAAACACACAAATCTTTGTTGGCCCCACACATTCACTCTCACTCACGCTCTCTCTCTCTCTCTCTCTCTCACTATATATATATATATATATATATATATATATATATATACACACTCATATGTGTTACCTAGTGACACTCACCATTAGGTAGTTATAGTTCGGACCATGTTTCCATAGGAAAAACCTTTTTTGACTTGCCTATATCTTTGGCTGCGTTTGATGAATCTTCAGGAAATTTTCCCCAAAAAGTGTTGCGGTGATTCTTGTCACTCACAGAAGGATTTGGGGTGATCCGTCAAGGGGGAGCCAAGAAAAAAGGGGGTAGAAAAAAGGTTGTGTTTCCCGTGGTAATTCCCATAGGACCTTTAGACATATCTACAGCCTGAACCACTGGACCGAATTACACCATATTTGGTAGAAAGCTAGCTGTTGGTATGCAGATTGTGTTTTGCTAATTTGGTGTAAATCCATTCAGTAGTTTTTGAGAACTTTCCGTAAATCCAAATTTGTATATCTCTGGCCGCTACGACTGCAATTATTTTGTGAAAATTCACAAATTTTTGCAAATGCTTGTGCAAAAAGAAGCGCTGTGATTGGCTGACCACAACCTTGTAGAAAGTTGCGGCTACCATTTTATTTAACGGTCCCACAGTGAAGGTACCCTGACTCTAGCGGTATAATTTCTGTGTAATTGTCGCCATCAGGGAGCTGTAGAACACCTTAACCCACTGCAGGATGCATATTTTAAAGCCTGCCTATTGCAGCGGTTTGAAAAGCTAAAGCCTTCTGATGTGATAGAACATCTTTTCAGGATCCAATGAGAATTGATCTTTGGGTTCCTTGTTGCCAGATGATGTGGAAGAACAGTTGTATTTGGTTGGTCAATGATATGTTAGGAAAAAATGCCACCTGACATGTGGATCAAGGCACAGATATACCACTGTAGTTTAGTGGCAAGGACCTTGGCCAGAATTTCCATTGATAAGAATAATAGGTCTATAGATTACACACTGCAAAGAGTCCCTGCTTGGTTTGAGGAGGAGAACAATTGTTGTCATATTGAAGTAATGCTCTTGTACACCAAGCTTAGAGGTGGCACCACAGTTTAGCATTCATTTTATATAATTTGATGGCAAAGCTATCATTTCTATAGGCTCTGCCAGAGGGCAGGTCCTTGATGTCTCAATTCAATTCAATTTTTTATTATCATGATTTGGAACTCCGAAAAGATCCACATGAGTAATAATACAGAGCCATATAAATTCATAATAAAATGATACACTTTTCTAAGAAAAAAAGACAGAACCATAAAAATACATAATAATACACTTTGAAAAGAACACAAAAGATCACAATACCTGTAAAAACATTTGAAAAAAATTAAAAATCCTATAACAAAATCTTTCATTTGGGGGGGTATAACAGAAGTCTAAGGCCTCTCCATAAGATCTAATATTTATCCGCAAAAAGAGGGGTTTCAGCCATATTTTCCTTTGTTCGGCTAAAGCGGGATAGACAAATGAAACGTGTTTGATATTCTGTACCCCACTTTGGCATAAATCACAGGTGTTAGTAGAACCATCCCACTTGGAAATAAGGTCCCTCAGGGGTATTCTATTAAGTCTGATAAAAATACAAAATCGCCTCACCCCATGCGGTAGATTCCAGGTCAAGTAATCGAGACCTCTTCTATGGCTACATGCATCCAGGTCCTTGAAAAAGCCTTTAAACCATGTTGCTTACTTCAAGATTTAAAAAAAAAAAATAAGAAGGGTATCGAAGGAATGAGGTCCGAGACCATCTATAGGAGCGGAATAGCTTGGATGTAGTTTCTGAAAAACCCAGATTTTTCTCTCAAGTTGTTAAAGATTTCATCAAAGGCCAGATTTCTCAGTATAAATTCCTCGCTATGAATAAGGCTATGTGCCCTTCTTATCACAGCTGCAAGGCCTTGCACAAAGATATTCTTAATGCCTAATTCATGTCTTAGCGCTGCCCCTGATACTGAATGATTACAAGAGGCCATGCCTCTTAGAATACGGCCTTCTGTCTTGTCAAAAAATCCCATTTGTTAATGACTATAAATTCTATCGCATATAAGAGTGTAGCTGGAATCTTAACCTGATAGGCAGAAAACAAATTTAAGAAATTACGTTTACCATTTGCGTTAAAGAAAGCTGCCAAACCTTGGGCGTGTGAAATAGCCTAATTGGTATTATTGCGAATATGCTGTTGCTCATTTATTGAGGCAGAAAATATCTTACCCAAAAACTGATATGTATCTATCTGTTCCAACTTGTGTTCACCCAGAACCCAGGGGGTACAGATTTTCCTTCAGTATTTTTTTCCCCAGAGAAGCATACAACCTGAGGCTCGATGTATTGATTCTTAAGTAGTGCTTCTCCGAGTAAAGATTTAGGGTGGCTATGCGTTGATTTATGCCTTTTGGGGGGAGATCCTACACAACTATGTCTCCGCATATAATAAGCATACGATTTACCGACCCCCCACCAAGGGGCATAGCCATAAGTGCTCCTAAGGTTCTTAGGGAGGTCATGAACATAAAGGGAGAAAAGCAGCGGGGCCAATAAACACCCCTGTTTCAGGCCATTTTTGGTTGAAAATTTTAAAGACCATCCCTGCTCTCCACCCATTAGGATTTTATACCAGGTCGAAGAGTGCAGGGCAATCACCAATTGCAGGAGACAAGGTGGGTTCCCTAATTCTTGAAGTTTCTTCCACAGAATTTTCCTATCCACTCTGTCAAATGCTGTGGAATAATCAATAAATGTGGCATACAATATTCCCCATAGTCTGGACATATTTGTCAATTATAGTTTGCATTATAAGGATATTATCTCAAGTCTTATGGGCCTTTCTGAAGCCTGCCAGTTCCAATGGAAGAATACCATTTTCCTCAACCCAATCAGTTAATTTCAGTAAGATGCTTTTCATAAATATCTTTCCTGTTGCATCTAATAAGGCATTTTGTCTGTAATTTGACGGTACTGTTCTAGCTCCCTTTTTATGCAGAGGAAGTATTATACTACCCGTCCATGATTCCGGGATATTACCTTGGGCATGGCTGGCGCCAAATACTGGATGAAGAAGTTTTGCCCAAAGCAAAGGCTCCCATTTAATTAATGTCATCGTAACCTCGTTGGGGCCCATGGCACCCGATGAATGCATTGAAGTTATGATCCCCTCTAATTCAGCCACAGTAGGAGCATCCGTATTGTCCATTTCTCCCCCTCTGTTTAATACTATCACCTCTCTCCCAGGGTCAGCACACTAGTTTTCAGCGTAAAGGATTTGAATATACAACTTCCAGTCTTCCTCTGCTATCGGGGGGCGAATAAGGTTTTACAGTTTCCGCACCCCTCTGAGACGATAGCCCAAAATTTCCTGGGGTTTCTCTTTGTGGCTGCTTCCGACAATGCGATCCACTTGTGATCTTCTTCTTTTCTTCAGATCACCAGTTTCAGCCGCGATCTTCTTCTCTTAAGTATTATTTTCCTATTCATTTCCTTAGTCTTATACTCCAGTTGTCGCCTACTAACTTATTTATTTCTCTATTCAGATTCATGATAGGCAGCTGAGCTTTTTTGATTCCAGTTATATTACGCTCAAGCTGCTTACGCGTAGTAATGTAACTCGTTCAGTTGGGAAAATATGTTAAAGCGTTCTTCCCCCAAACCTCCATATTTCTCACAGTGTTGTCTACCAATGGCTTAATCGATATTATTTTAGCTGTCTTCCAAAACATTCTCCTATTTTCCAGTTAATTTAAAGGTTTGCAACTTTTATAGACCATGGATCTATGGCCCCTAGCTGCAATTTTAAGGTAAGTTTTAGAATCTTGTGGTCACTGTATAGGGTGTCTAATATTACCATATCCTTGACTCTCTGAGCCATGTTGTCTGAGGTACAAATATAATCTATAATGGAGTTATTCTTAACAGACTTATGTGTGAAAGCTTCGGGCAAATCCGAACTGAAGCGCCCATTCAGAATAATACTGCTGCAAGATCTCAGACATTTCAAAAAAATTTATCCTCTTTTATCTGTCCTAATTCTAGGAGGAAATAGGATAGGTGGAATATTCAGTGCTTTTTCCCTGTCTGGGTCACCAAATGTGTGAAGCGAAGAGTTCAAAATGTTCCAATTTAAGTCCCCCATTATAATTAAGTTGGCAGAATTTCTTATAGCACAAACTTGTTTAAGCAGTTGGTGCAGAATATTTTTGAATTCCTTTTCAGGGGGGATATATGCATTTACCATAGTCAGGTGGAATTTTCCACCCTTAGTGTATCCATACTATTTGAAAAAGGTTTGTAGTCTCAGGGAGGCTATCAAATTCCCAGTTATATCTATCACAATGATGGCTATACCCCCTTTAGCACGCCCTTTTTTTGAGGGGAGTGTTTTTTTGCTTAGAACCGCGTAACTCGGGCATGAGAAGTCATTTAAACACCAGGGCCTGATCTAAGAAACAGTTTGCATGTCGTAAACAGCGAATTTCCCTGTTTACGACGTGCAAACTGCACTTTGCAATGCACAAAACCCCCTTCGCGATTCAGTAACCTGGTTACCGAATCACAAAACGGGTTTGCGAGTCGCAATTAGGAAGGGGAGTCCCCTTCCTAATTGCAAGTCGCAGTGCAATGCCAGATTGCTTTGTGACCGCGAACGCGGTCGCAAAGCAATCACAGTTTGCAACCATTCGAAATGTGTGGTAACCCATTCACAAAAGGGAAGGGGTCCCCATCGGACCCCTTTCCCTTTGTGAATGGAACTGCAAACATTTTTTGAAAAAATGAAAAATGCTCTGAAAAAATGAAACGAAAACGTTTCATTTTTCGTTTTTGTAATGTATCTTATTTTTCTCTAAGGAAAACGGGCTGCATTACAAAAAAAAAACCTGCTTTATTAAAAAGCAGTTACAGACATGGTGGTCTGCTGTCCGCAGCAGGCCGCCATCCCTGTGAATGCTGCCACTCGCAAGGGGGTCGCCTTTGCGACCCCCTTGCAAGTCTCAGATGGTGTCAGGGACACCATCCTACATTCCAACTTGCGACTCGCAATTGAGAGTCGCCCTGACTCGCAATTTGCAAGTCGCAAATTGGAATCTTCCTACATCTGGCCCCAGGTCTCTTGAATGCAAATCAGATGTCTCCCAGAATCTTTGATGTTTGATTTGGAGATGTCTTCTTCACCACAGCTCCTGATTCCTCTGTGAGGAGGGGAAGATGAAGACTTTTAAAAAATGTTTTTCTGCTGTAGAAGCCTCTTGCATGGTCAAGGAATACAATGTCCTGTAGAAAGAGGCAAATTCATCTGCTATCAAAGACAGGTTAGTAATCACACCTCCATTGGTTCTGATAACTGGTATGGAGCACTGGGTATATAGCTGTTTTAATTGTTGGGCTAACAGCTGGATGGCCTTTTAGTCAAACTTGTGGTGCCTTTGCTTTAAACGTCCAAGGGCTCTTTCCACCAGAAATGTATAGAGAGTTCAGATCAAGTTTGGCTCACACCAGGAAGTGAAAATTAGCAGCCATACTGTATTGAAATATTGTACTGAGAATGTAAGGCTTTGTCTTTCCATCTGCTGCTTGGTTTCTGTTTAAGAATTGTTGATTCACTTATCAATTGGCCTCACATATAAGCCTTACAGGCTACCCACAAAGCCTGTGGGTAGACAATGTTCCCTCTACACGGTAGAAGTAGTCTTGCTGGTGTTGTTGCAGCACTTTTTTGATTCTTGGGTTCTTGAATTTCAGGATTAGAATTCTCCAGTGAATAAATATCAATTCTAGCCTTCTCAATTCCTTCTCTGTATCACCTCCTCTGATGTTTTTGGGTACAGTGTCTATGACAAAATAATTTAAATCCCTGTCATTACTGCTATGGTTTTTTTCAAGTTGCTACCATATATGTTGTAATATTTTTTGTGGACATGGAAGGTACTGATTCCCAGATATAACATCTTACAAGGGCACAATAACATGTAAACTATAGGATCACTCCTTCAATGGTACTTTCACTTAATTTTGATTGGTGCATTATGAAAGGAGTATCAAACTTGCTTTTGTTTATATTGTACTGGCAGCCACAACTCTCTTCAACAATTTGCCCTAATTATTGTGTTTTGTCTACTTTTAACTAGGTTAAGGTTTAGGACCATAAATGTAATTCCTGGTTTTTGTGTAACTATTCTTCCTATTACTGGATTGTCTCTAATTAGGTGCCAGTACTATACATTAACTTTCTGATTGCTCCCTGTTCTTTCCTGTATGTTGTCTCAAGTTCTGAGCCTTCACTTTCTTTAACTTTTTCTTTCCATATCCCTTTTTTTTAAATATCAGATTCTGTAATTTTGCTTGTTTTGATTTATTTGTCATCTCAGTTATTGTTTTTTTTAAACTGTATCTTCTTTCTGTGAATTTTTCTATTGGTTCTTTTTAGGCTAACTAAATTTGTTCTTTCTCAGTGGAATGTCTGATGACTCTCAATGTTTCTCCGAAAGGTAAACTCTTCATAAGTCTATCTGGGTTAAAACTAATCGCATGGAAGACTGTGTTACTTAATTTTGGCTTTCTATAAAATTTAGTTTTCAACATAATATCCTTTATAAGAAATGAAAATTCCTCTCTATATGTTACAAGCAAAATATAGGTGGTCATTACAACCCTGGCGGACGTTGTTAAAGTGCGGTAAGACCGGCAACAGGCCGGCGGTAAAAAAATTGCAATTACGACCGTGGCGGAAACCTCCAACAAAGATAGCCACTTTAACACTCAGACCGCCACAACGGTATAAACAAACAGCACGGCGGTCACCGCCAACAGACAGGCGTGAAACAATGTACCACCCACACTATTACAACCCACCAATCCGCCACCTTTTCCGGGGTGGATTCACCGCGAATAAAAACATGGCGGAAACAGGAACTCCGAAGGGAAAACGCTCACCTCTACACACGCCACGAGGAACGAGGACACCATGGAACCGTAACTCCAAATTCTACCTGCGATAGTCTCCCTGCTCCTCTACCAGGAGTACGAACGTCGGCGGCAAAGACCACGGTGAGTACAGCACCTACGACACAGTGGAGGGGGGAGGCAAAAAACAGGGGGACACATACGCAACACCCCCACCCTCACCCACCACAACACACACACTAATGCATATCAATACATCACAGTTACACCCCCCAGACCCCCCCGGAAGAATGCAAAGACCAAAGAAAATGAGTATAACCATCGGAATATATTAAAAACAAGTAGGCAGAAATATATATATATACACAATGTACAAAATAAATACCAGGCATAGTAGTCCAGGTACTGCACAAAGAAAGTCCGTGGAACACTGGGACCACACGGTATGGGCGAGGCCCACACAAGATCCCCGACCATGACGGAGAGAACACTGCAGGGGCATCAGACAGCAAGAAAACAGGCACCTCAGGGGGAGGGAAAGGGGGGGCACCTCAGCCGCTTGAGTGCACGACGCCAAATCCACGAGGGGGCCACATGCCCACAAGTGGGTGGCTTGCCCACTGTTCAATCCTGGGGAGTGCAAAGCCTCAGTCTCTCAAGTCTCTGCAGTGGGTGGCTTGCCCACTGTTCAGTCCTGGGGAGTGCAAAGCCTCAGTCTCCCAAGTCTCTACAGTGAGTGGCTTGCCCACTGTTCAATCCTGGGGAGTGCAAAGCCACAGTCTCTCAAGTCTCTACAGTGGGTGGCTTGCCCACTGTTCAATGCTGGGGAGTGCAAAGCCACAGTCTCTCAAGTGGATGACAGTCTCCACTGGTTCTGGAGCGGGACTGGTGCCCAGAGTGCTTCATCCTGTGAAGGACAGAGGTAGTGGATGACAGTCTCCAGTGGTTCTGGAGGGGGACTGGTGCCCAGAGTGCATCATTCACCCTGTGACAGACCCAGTTGCGTCAGTGCCCCTGCCGCTCATGGGCTAGAGGTGCTTGAGATGGCAGTGCCCTGTTCAGCGGGGCTTGAGATGGTGGTGCCCTGTTCAGCGGTGCTTGAGATAGCAGTGCCCTGTTCAGCGGGGCTTGAGATGGCGGTGCCCTGTTCAGCGGGGCTTGAGATGGCGGTGCCCTGTTCAGCGGGGCTTGTGCTGGCGGTCCTTCATGGCCCAGCGGGGCTTGTGCTGGCGGTCCTTCATGGCCCAGTGGGGCTGGTGCTGGCGGTGGCCTCCTGGACAGCTGGGCTGGTGCTGGCGGTGGCCTCCTGGGCAGCTGGGCTGGGGCTGGCGGTGGCCTCCTGTGCAGCGGGGATGATGGCGGTCTTCTCCGACGTGCTGCTCTTCCCAGACTTGCCGGGTTTCTTGTGGCCCTTCCCCACCTTGGAAGGTGTCACAGCTGACTCCACACTCCCAACGGGACCCCTGGAGCGGCTTTGGTGGCTGGAGTCTTCCCCCTCTCCCGCCCGGCACTGGCCAACTTCTGATGCTTCACAGGTGGGGGACTGTCTGTGCTGTGGCTCCGTGCCACACTGGCTGCCCTGGTGGCCGGTGCACTCCACATACCGGTGACTACAGACACCCTGGACCCGGAGATGTTGTGGCTGAGGTGCAACTTCAGGACCTATGAGATGGACGGGGTGGGGGAGGTGTGGGAAAAAGGTCAAGGGTGGACAGGAAAAGTTTTTGGGACACACTGGGATGGGTAGTTGTAGGGGGTTTGGGAGTGGAGGAAGAGGTGGTGGTAGTAGGAGGTGTACGTTTTGTGACTTTGGGTGAAGGTGCATGCTCTGGAGGCTGTCGTGATGTGGATGGCTGTTGGGTGGGTGTGTGCCTGCGTTTGTGTATCTTAGGAGGGGGCCTTCTCCAGGAAACCTGGGCGGAAGAACTAATACATGTTGAAGGGTTTACAACTTATTTTGTCGCAGCCCGACCTGCCTCTGGAGGATTTGGTAGGCCTATGGGTGGGCTCATGATCCTAGTGAACAAGAAACTACAATGTGATCACCTTGTACTACCCCTTAATTCATTAGATCTATTGGGTGTAAGACTTATATTTCACCCTGGTTTCACAATGACCTTGGTCAACGTGTATGCGAGGTTCGTCCCCCCCCAACATGGAATCTAGAACACTTGCCCAGCTAGATGAGCACATGGAATCCTTGCATCCTTCTAACCATCTGGTGATAGGGGGCGATATATATTGTTCCTTTGCATTCAAGAACCTTGTAGGTAATCTAACATCTGAAGAGGATGACTCCTGGGGTATTCCCGAAGTGAAGGATGATGCTCTTAGTATTGGTTCTTGTGCGGCTACACAGATGGCCTCCCTTTGCCTACGCCATGGACTCAGGGAATGTAATGGTCAGACTAGATCTGATCTTAATCGTGCCCCCACTTTCAAGCGGGGATGTTCGTACAGCACTATTGATTATTTTTTTGTTGACATCAGGCTTTGGTCACATGTTCTGGGCATGAAGGTTGAACTCCGTTATGACAGCGATCACTATCCTCTATGTCTTACTCTTTTTAACAAAGCATTTGGGAGAACTCAACACCTAGAGACCACTGCTGTTCCGATCCGTTCCCTAAACTCCAGGCAAACTCGTGTTAGTTGGCCAAAAGTTTTTTCTAACCCACTTTTGGTTAAACAAATGTATTCTTCCTTTCTACAGTTGTTCTCCGGTATTGAAAAGCAAGAGGTCGATAGTCTGCCAATCATGGAAATACATGCTGAATTGATAAAATCTCTACAGAAGGTTTTTTATAAAGAAACCCCTGTGAGACACATTCCAGATGTTATCCGATCCAGGTAATGGTTCAACAATAACTGAGACCGTGCTAGGCTAAATCTTAAATTGGCCCTCCGCATGCATTCACAGGAGGAGATCAGGACCGCTAGAGTTAGTTACACTAAGGCCCTGAATCTAGCGAAGAAAAACTGGGAATTTGAGATCTGGCAGAAGCTGCTGGAGGCAGTAAAAAATCGCGACAAGAGTTCCTTTTGGAGGTTGCTGACTCACAGGCAACGAGAGGGTAATGTTATTCCTAATTTTCACATCCAGCCTGAAAGATGGGTGTCTCATTTTTCCGAGATTTATGTCTCTTTCGAGCAATTACATCATGAGACCTATGCGGGTGGCAAATGTAGATCCCCAACATTGTTTTTACAATTGCTGAAACTAAGGCAACTATTAATTCCCTGAAACCTGCTAAGGCCCCTGGACCCAACAAGATACCGGGGGACCTGTTTAAGTCTGAACCCGTCATTTGGATGTGGTACATTAATACTTTATCAAATGCCATCGCAGCAGGTAGCCCCATTCCGGACTCGTGGCTCGGAGCCAAAATTATCCCTATTCACAAAAAAGGAGATGTGGGTCTGCCAGCCAATTATCGCCCAATTAGCCTCATTGATAATCTTCAAAAGATTTTCTCTAAACAAGTCCTTGATAGGCTAATGGACTGGGTCCAAGCTAACCAGGTTCTTTCTCCCCTTCAGGCTGGGTTTTGTTTAAAAATTAGCACTCTGGACCAAGTTTTTAGATTTTTTTTTGTTACTTTGGAAATACGCTACCCTGGCTAAACAAAATTTGTATGTTGCTTTTGGTGACCTTAAGTCTGCGTTTGATCTTGTTCCAAGGCCGAAATTGTGGGAAGTCTTAAAGAAAACTGGCGTCCCGCTGAACTTGGTGCATCTAATCCAAAGATTACACAAGAACACCTATGCTCGAGTAAGATGGGGCAGCCAGGGGGAACTCACTGATCGTATTAACATCAGGCGGGGAGTACGCCAGGGCTGTATCCTGCCTCCTACCCTCTTCTCGTTGTTTATCAATGAAGTATTGCAAGTTGTAACTGACTGTCTAAACGATGCCCCTACTTTGAATAATACTAATATTTAGAAAGTCGTTTCCCCTGCTATTAAAATTTATTTAGCTAAGGCTCAGAGTGCCGCGGTCTATGGTGCTGAGGTCTGGGGTTGCTCTAAATCTAGTAAGTTATCCGTGGGGGAAAATAATTTTGCAAGATCACTCTTGGCATGTCCTCATAGTACGCCCCTGGTTCCAGTGTTTTTGGATCTAGGGTTTCCTTGCATTTCCGATGTAATAGCCTTAAGGCCTTTAATGTTTTGGGTCCGCATTTGGACTACCCCTGAACTAGACACTTACAAGGAATCCTTGCAAGACTTATTGGATAGACCAAACGTACTCTCTATCCCCTGGTTCAAGCACATTTCAGAATGGTTCCATACTTTGGGACTTAGTCACTCTTAGAGCCAGCCCAATAAGTTAAGGAGGGCTCACAAGGACCACCTGAAATCTGCTTATTGGTCCCATATTAAGGAAAAATATCTGCTTTCTACTTCACATGGTAGGCTGACATCTCTCCTCCTCGATTATAAGTGGTTTCCTCAGTTCGAACCCTTTCTGGACATAATTACTGATCAACTAAGCAAAAGTTTGTATGTTTGACTTAGGTATGGATGTCTCCCTCTGAAGTCTTTTTCCAGTTCATGGAGCTCCACCCTGTTATCCGACAAATGTCCGTGTTGTAATGACTCTGTGGAAACTTTATGTTTATTTATCCTGCCTATGGCATTGCCCGGCGGAAATGGCTTCGTCCCGTTTGTAGAAATATGGGGTTGAGAACATGTAGAGATGCCCTTAGGCTGATGTTGAGAGATTGCTCCTCTCCTTTAATTTGTGCGGTCAGCAAATTCCTTGCGTCCGCTTGGCATATACGTACATACTTTTAAAAATAAAATAGGACTATAAGTGATTTGTTACTAATTGTTTTCTGATTTTACCTTATTTTACTTATTTATTTTATAAATGTACTTTTTATAAATTACTGTTGTGGAAGCTAAAAGCAGTCAATCAAAGGATCTTTGATATTTCCGTTTTATCTACAGGCCGGGGCACATATGTGAAGATTTATCTGACTTTTTTTTCTCTTTGTACACTTGCAGACTCCTCTTTTTTCATTATTCTTATCTCATTTTTATAGCTTATTTTTTTACTTTGGTGTTTTATATTTATCATGTATAGATCTTGATTTTATTGTTGTAAATTATTGCTTTGATGGTTATTTAGACCGAATAAAGCTTGCTTGAACTTGAATCAGCCCAATCCTCCCAAGTCTGTTGGGATAGTTTCTGCGTATAATTTTCTGAGGTCAAACCATATTTTCTGATCAGTGCTTCTTTCATGGGGGATACCTCATCCTGTCGCCTGTATTTATGGCCAATAGCATATCCTTTCCCGCAATAGGGATTAGTGTCCACAGACTAGCCCACCAACTTCCCCACTCCATCAGAAATCTTGTCCATCTGCAGGCCAATCTCATTAGGCTCAAACTATCTATCTATGTCATCTCCCACCACAAAGTCAAGTACCAGACCATTGGAATATGTACCCTCTTGTCTCTAGAGAGCACTGGGGTAATGCTGCCGCCATCACTGCTGGACTCTTCCTGTCTGGCTTTGAGGTCCAGCTCTCTAAGACACCCTTCTTCTTTGCAGAAGTGCACTGAATTTGTGGTGTATGAGGTCCAGTACTTATACCCAGTTATGCATTTGAAGTGGGGGAGATCTCAGAGATGCCTTTGAAGTCCACAGAGTCCCTGCCTTTCTGCACTTACTCCAGACTAACTACAAGGGGGTATGCAGCCCCTTTTCCAGAAATAGGACACAGCATATTCAGGTGTAAATGTCAGCTCCTCCTTCCCGTCCTGACCAGGATGGCAGTTCAGCATGTGGATGGCTTATCAGTCACAACTAAGCGCCTTTTGTGTGGTTGTCTAGAGGGAATGCAGAAAGTCCAGCTGTCGCAGCCCCAGATGTGTATTAAGAGACAGGCAGAAGGCAACAAATGGCTAAACTAAATCAACATGCTGACTTTCAGAATGTAGACTTTTCAGAATTACAATTTAAAATCTAACTGCGCCATAAATTATTTTTTAAATTGTTATTCCAGAGGCACCAAACTTGGGGGTTCAATCTCTTACCAACTGGAAACTACACTTCTAAAATATATTCAGGTAATCCCAATGGTATCCTTTGGAAGAGACAGGCCTTGTAATAGTGAGCAATGAATTTAAGAGTGTTTCGCTACTAGGATATGCATCTCTTAATAGTACATGACCTACATTTTAATGCAATGGCAGGCCCGAGAAATGTAGAAGGACTATAAACCGGTGGCACAATCAGTGCTGCAGGCCCACTAGTGGCATTTACTTTACACGTCACGGGCACAAGTAGTGCACTTTACTAGGAACCGATAAGTAAATTAAACATGCCAATTGTGGAGAAGCCAATGGTACCATATTTTAGTTAGAGAGCACATGCACTTTAGCACTGGTTAACAGTGGTAGAGTCCTAAAGCCAGCAAAAATGAGGTTAACAAAGCATAAGGTCTGATTGAAAAAAGTCCTGGGAAACCATGCCAAGGATTCCAGGTCTAACCTTATGGGTCTCATTAAGGGCTTGGCGGTCTTCTGACTGCCAAACTCGCCCTAGAGGATGGACCTCCTCAGTCTTGGTGGTCCGGTTGCCAGATTGCGATCCTGGGGATTGGACTGCAAGGAGACCACCACAAGGATCTTGGATTTTGACGGGATGGTGGCAATCAAATTCATGGTCCGCAACAGTGGTGCCCATGGCAGCAATATTGTGCTGATCACAAATTCACTTTCCGCCACAGTTTCCATGGTGGTTGCACCGCAATAGAAAGGCTGGTGAAAAGCCAGTGCTGTTGGCCAAAGTGTGGGCCCTGCACTGCCCACAACCATGTCAATGGTTGTGGGCAGTGCAGAGCCCACCTGCCAGCATACCCAGAATGTGCACTGTCTGAAATGCAGGTAGGGCTCATTCCCAGGGTGCTGGTGTGTGAAGGGAGTTGAGGCCAATGCCTCCACACTGTTTTTCCAGGGCTGACCGGCAGAAACATCATAATACAATGTTTCCACTGGTCAGCCCAGTGGAAACATTGCAATACGATGGGGGAGTGATGCCGCCGGCTTGATGACCGCCTCATCCTTGCGGCTATGGTGGTCTGACACCAAAGTCGTAATGAGGCCTTTATGTATTTCTGAAGTCGCACAAGATATGGAATTTAAGAGCTGTGGTTATTTTTACATCTCTGAATTTGCCGTACCTGTAAGAAGATATGATTTAGAGGGTATTTTTCTTTCTTACATACTAGCTTACATTTGGAAGGCACAAATTCAGCAAAAGCCAATTGGTAATAACAAATATCCTCCTATTCAATGCTTCAACATGTCCTCTGATAAAAATAGTATCTCACTTCTGTGGGTAGGCCTAGTGCCCTAAACTGTCTAAAACTCAACGTGAATATATCACATTTTCCACTTAAAACTGATCAATTTTTTAAAATTAGGCAGCTGTGGATTTTGGGCCCTAGCTCAGCTGGCACATATCAAAACCTAGCAAATCTGTACATTTCTTAGGGAAATTCAGGATAGAATGACTTGCATGTCTCTCCCCAGTTTGTTTCACCCAGAATCCATTGCAAACCTCAAAGCCTGACTAAAAATAAATGTCCTCACATTTCTGTGATGGAATGTTCAGGAATCTTTGGGAAGCCACAAACCTCCTTCCACCCATCATTCTACTAAGTTGTCCCATAAGAATGGAAATGAATGGGAAATATAGTAAAAATGTTAGAATACATGTATAAAAAATGTAAAGCATGTCAAAAAAAGTTGTGATAAAAAGTGAAAAAGTGTGAAGTATAAATTAAATAATAGTATAACATATATGAGATGTACTTCAATGAATGAAGCATTTCCTTCACAGTGCGGTGCAACCCCCAGGTGAATGGAGGCAGCGCTACTGCTGCGTGGATTGGACTCGTTGCAAAGACCTGCATCTCCTCTGCAGCCTGTAACCTCTTTGGATCCACTGGTGCTTGATGAATCCTCAGTAAAAGCCCTCACATCCTTTGTCAATTGCAGCCTTTACAATGATGCTGGACTCCACATCTCAGCCCCGTAGTTCCTCAGAACTGAACAATCACCCCAAATACACAATGCATTCTTGACACTGGACTTCGTATCGCAAGCCCTTGTCGACTGGATCCTTGATGTTGATGCAGGACCTCACACCGCAGCCTCGCTGTACCTTAGAAATGATGCATGGCTTTGAATGCATGACTCATCTTCGATGTGAATCCTCTCACTGTTTGGCAAAGCAGCATTTAAGATATTTTGTGCAGGGGGCCTAATGAGGTCCCTGTAGTCACCCCATGCTCCATCACGGTCAGTGTGAACTTGTGACCTTGTCTAAGTCTGGCGCGCCCAGATAGCCACAGTAGGTGCTTTGTGATTTTTAGTGCTATTTTGTCTAAAACATTCAAAGCTGCAAATCTCTAGTTCCACTGATTGAATTTGTTTGTCTTGGTCTTATTTTGTTTTTTAAAAATATTTCCATTTTTCCAATTTGGTGTGGGATCCATTTTGTGTATTTTTTTTTTACTTTATTATTGGTTGAAGTGTTTCACACATTCCATACACCTTGTCTCTACGTTAAGCCTGACTGCTCTTTGCCAAGCTACCAGAGTAATGAACACAGGTTAATTTGAACTTGATTTGCTCCTCACCTTCATAAGGATTGTGGCTGCTGACATCTCAGTCAACCAACAACTCAATTTCTCACATAGCCTAAAGTACATATTTGAGACATGATGTAGGAACTTTTGCAGCAGTGTGGAGTCTGTAAAACTGAGGAGGGCAGCCCTGCTCATCTAAGTAAAGACACCTCCACAACTGTATCTTCAATGTGATAGATTCACAATGATTCTAAATTCAAGTGACATTAACCCCTTCGCTGCCAGGCCTTTTCCCCCTCCTGTGCCGCGCCTTTTTTTGGTAATTTGGGGCAGTTCGCGCTTAGGCCCTCATAACGTTTTGTTCACATAAGCTACTCATGCCAAATTTGTGTCCCTTTTTTCCAACATCATAGGGATTCTAGAGGTACCCAGACTTTGTGGGTTCCTCTGAAGGAGACCAAGAAATCCGCCAAAATACAGTGATTTTTTTTTTTTTTTTTTTTTTTAAATTGGAAAAATTGGCTGCAGAAGGCAGCTCGTGGTTTTTTCCCTGAAAATGGCACCAACAAAGAGTTTGCTGTGGCAAGATCACCATCTTCCCAGCTTTCAGGAACAGGCAGATTTGTATTGGAAAACCCAATTTTTCAAAACAATTTTGACATTTTACTGGGACATACCCCATTTTTACTATTTTTTGTGCTTTCAGCCTCCTTCCAGTTAGTGACCAAAATGGGTGAGAAACCATTACTGGATCCCAGAAAGCTAAACATTTCTGAAAAGTAGACATAATTCTGAATTCAGCAAGGGGTCATTTGTGTAGATCCTACAAGAGTTTCCTACAGAAAATAACAGCTGAAATAAAAAAAAAAAATTGAAATAGAGGCAAACAAACAGCAATTTTTCTCCACGTTTTACTCTGTAACTTTTTCCTGCGAGGTCAGATTTTTGAAAGCAATATACCGTTACGTCTGCTGGACTCTTCTGGTTGCGGGCTTGTTGGTTTATCAAGAACTCTAGGTACCCAGAGCCAATAAATGAGCTGCACCTTGCAATGGGTTTTTATTCTACACCGGGTAAACAGCAATTCATTTGCTGAAATATAAAAAGTGAAAAATAGGTATCAAGAAAACCTTTGTATTTCCAAAATGGCCACAAGATAAGGTGTTGAGAAGCAGTGGTTATTTGCACATCTCTCAATTCCGGGGTGCCCATACTAGCATGTGAATTACAGGGCATTTCTCAAATAGATGTCTTTTTTACACACTGCCTTACATTTGGAAGGAAAAAATGTAGAGAAAGACAAGGGGCAATAACACTTATTTTGCTATTCTGTGTTCCCCCAAGTCTCCCGATAAAAATGGTACCTCACTTGTGTGGGTAGGCCTAGCGCCCACGAAAGGAAATGGCTCAAAACACAACGTGGACACATCACATTTTTTCACAGAAAACAGAGGTCTTTTTTGACAAAGTGCCTAACTGTGGATTTTGGCCTCTAGCTCAGCCGGCACCTGGGGAAACCTAGCCAACCAGCACATTTTTTAAAACTAGACACCTAGGGGAATCCAAGATGGGATGACTTGTGGGGATCTGACCAGGTTCTGTTACCCAGAATCCTTTGCAAACCTCAAACTTTGGCCTCTAGCTCAGCCGGCCCCAGGGGGAGCAGAAAAGGCCTAAAATAAATATGCCCCCCAACCTCCTGGGGAGTGACCCTTGCCTACGGGGTCGCTCCCCCTTCGTGACATTGGCGCAAAAAAAAAAGATCCCTGGTGCCTAGTTGTTTCTGCCCCCCTTGGGGCAGATTGACCTAAAATCCGCTGATCTGCCCCCAAGGGGGACAGAAATGGTATACAATTTGCCCCCCAATGGAGCGACTCTTGCCTAATGGGTCGCCCCCCCCATCTAAAAAGAAAGAAACAAACAAACAAAAAAAACACAAAAAAAAAAATTTGCCCTGGTGCCTAGAGGTTTCTGCCCCCCCGGGGGCAGATTGGCCTAATAACAATAGGCCGATCTGCGCCCGGGGGTGCAGAAATGGCCTAAAATAAATTTGCCCCACAAGCCCCCCAAGGAGCGACCCTTGCCAACGGAGTCGCTCCCTTTGCGTGACATTGGCCAAAAAAAAATCCCCAGTGCCTAGTGGTTTCTGCCCCCCTTGGGGGCAGATTGACCTAAAATCGGCCGATCTGCCCCCAAAGTGGGCAGAAATGGCCTAAATACAATTTTCCCATCCAGGGGAGCGACCCTTGCCTAAGGGGTCGCTCCCCATCTGTAAAACAACAAAACAAAAAAATCCCCGGTGCCCAGTGTTTTCTGCAGTTTGGCCTAATTAAAATAGGCTGATCTGCCCCCCCAAGGGGGCAGAAATGGCCTAAAATAAATTTGCCCCCCAGGGAAACGACCCTTGCCTAAGGGGTCGCTCCCCACCTCTAAAATCAAAAACAAAAGAATAAATAAATAAATTTAGCCCTGGTGCCTAGAGGTTTCTGCCCCCCCCCTGCCTGGTTGGTTTTGGTCCTCCAGAGGTCAAGAAGTCCACATATTTAATATATTTCAGAGTATGTCCTTCTGGACACTACTTAGGCTCCCAGGAACTCAGGGACAGCAATTAGGGGTCAGGACTCACTCCAAAAGAAGAACCCAGCAGGATTCAGTCCTCTTCCATTTGCAGCTGGTCCCTGATCACTTCAGGCTTCTTGCAACTTGTAATGTCCCTGTAGCCACACAGGACGTTAGCAAAATCATTCTTGTAGTCCACATCTTTAACTCCGTGCACCTAGAAGTAGGCCCACCCTTTTAGGTCTTTTAAAATGTTTAGCAGGTTCAGTCCTCTTCTGCAGGTCTAGAAAGTGTTCTGCTGAGCTGTGGGAACTCTTCCCACATTTGCAACACATACTGTTTGTCTCACTGTAAGCTATTGCACATTGCGTCATCCTAAGGATTATTCAAGATGCCACTGACTTTCTGCCCTTGAAGGGAGCCTGTGGTCCAAACAAGAGTCTTTTAAGGGAAATGAACAGCCCCCCTCCCGCCAATTGCCTACTCCAAATTGGTTCTAGGACCTGCTCCCCCCTTGATTGTGCCCTGTTAGCTACAGTGGGACTAATGTTTGAAGGCTTCCCTTCTTCAGGGCTCCTGATACACTTGACTGTGAATGGACAGGTATCATCCTTGACCTTTGAAGTAAATTAAAATCTGGAGACGTGCCGGCTGTTCTTCATGGGTTAATAAGTGTCAAGTATTTCACCACCAGCTACCCTGGCACTAGCCTTAAACCATCATCTCTGCCCTGGAAGTAATTTTCACACCTAATTAAAGTGAAGCACTCAGAAGAGCTGCTTCTGGCAGGCTAATGCAAATTAGTCTCCAGGAGTTTTGGGCATGAAAAGATAGCTTTCCAAAAGTTACATTTTGTAAATAACTACACAAAAGCTATCTTCACTATTGAATTATATTTTGAAATATATATTAAAATAGTGGTTATACCAACTAGCTTGTCCCAAACCACAGTTAGCAAAGTTTATATATTAATTTGCACTCTAGTTTTCCTCACAGGATGACCAGAGCCTTCCAAAGTGAAAATAGCGTTTGAAGGCTTGTCACTGTAGGGACATTTTTCACATTAAGCCCCTCATTACAACCCTGACGGTCAGTGATAAAGTGGCAGTAATACCACCAACAGGCTGGCGGTAAGTACCGCCAAATTATGACCATGGCAGTGAGAACTCAAATAGACAGCCACCACAGTGTTAGCCGCCTACAGCCAGGCTGAAGTCAATGGTCTGCCCACCATTTTATGAGACAGGAAACCGCCACCTTTTCCGGGGCGGTAACAACGACATCAAAAGCCTGGTGGAAACGCTGCACAGAAGGTAAAGGACTCACCTTTGGAGACACAGGTAAGAATCATGCCGCCATGGAGACAGAGCTGCAAATATTTCGGGTGATTTTCTACATCCTGCTACACCACGAACACCAACAACGGCGAAGACGACAACGGAGAGTATAGCCATCTAGCACACATGGGAAGGGGGGAGGAAAAAGAGAGTGACTCTTACAAACAACACCCCCAACACCATACACACATACAGCTGCAGTAATAAAACATATTTACCCGCACCCCTGAGGAATAATGCAAGGACAACAGGAATGTGCTACAATGAGTGTAAGAATATCAACACAGTATAAATATGAAACTGCAATGTAACTGTTCTATACATATGTATAGTTCAAGGGACACTGCCCAGTCCTCATTGTGCGTGGGCCACAGGGCCACAGGCCAAAGTCGAAGGCCCCAACTTTCACCTGCAGCAACACGGACAGAACACTGCAGGGGCATCAGTTGGAAAATAGACAGGCACCTCAGGGGGACGGGAAATGGGGGGCCACTGCAGCCGGCAGATGACAGAAGACCGCTGGCTCTGTAGGGGGCAACATGCCCGTTGCTCTGTCCTGGGGAGTGCAAGGCCACTGTCTCTCAAGTGGGTGACTTGCCCACATGCTCTGGAGGGAGCAACATGCCCATTGCTCTGTCCTGTGGAGTGCGAGGCCACAGTCTCTCAAGTGAATGACTTTCCCACATGCTCTGTAGGGGGCAACATGCCGATTGCTCTGTCCTGGGGAGTGTGAGGCCACAGTCTCTCAGGTGGGTGACTTCTCCACTGGTTCTGGAGGGGGCAACATGCCCTGTGCTTGGTCCTGGGGAGTGCAAGGCCACAGTCTCTCAAGTGAATGACTTGCCCACATGCTCTGGAGGGGGCAACATGCCGATTGCTCTGTCCTGGGGAGTGTGAGGCCACAGTCTCTCAGGTGGGTGACTTCTCCACTGGTTCTGGAGGGGGCAACATGCCCTGTGCTTGGTCCTGGGGGGTGCAAGGCCACAGTCTCTCTCTCAAGTGGGTGTCTTGCCCACTGGCTCTGGAGGGGGCAACATGCCCTGTGCTTGGTGCTGGGGAGTGCAAAGCCACAGTCTCTCAAGTGGGTGACTTTCCCACTGGCTCTAGAGGGGGCAACATGCCCATTGCTCTGTCCTGGGGAGTGCAAGGTCACAGTCTCTCAAGTGGGTGACGGGCCCCCATGCTCTGGAGGGGGCACCATGCCCATTGTTCTGTCCTGGGGAGTACAAGGTCACAGTCTCTCAAGTGGGTGACTTGCCCCCATGGTCTGGAGGGGGCAACATTCCCATTGCTCTGTCCTGGGGAGTGCAAGGCCACAGTCTCTCAGGTGGGTGACTTCTCCACTGGTTCTGGAGGGGTCAACATGCCCTGTGCTTGGTCCTGGGGAGTGCAAGGCCACAGTCTCTCTCTCAAGTGGGTGTCTTGCACACTGGCTCTGGAGGGGGCAACATGCTTTGTGCTTGGTCCTGGGGAGTGCAAGGCCACAGTCTCTCAGGTGGGCGTCTTGCCCACTGGCTCTGGAGGGG
Source organism: Pleurodeles waltl (assembly GCF_031143425.1). NCBI lineage: Eukaryota > Metazoa > Chordata > Amphibia > Caudata > Salamandridae > Pleurodeles > Pleurodeles waltl. Next base: position 1,444,746,604 of record NC_090444.1, on the reverse strand, counting down.
GCATTGTGCTCTGTGCTCTTGATCCTGGGGAGGCTGGGGTTGGTGGGTGTCTTACCCACTGGTTCTGGAGGGGTCATTGTGCCCTGTGCTCTTGATCCTGGGGAGTGCAAGGTGACAGTCTCACAGTTGGGTGTCATACCCACTGGATTTGCAGGTGGCAGGCTGCACAGCAGCCCATGGAGGCAGGACTACATACCAGCCACCGGGCGGGATGGCTGCTCACTGGTGGTAGTTGTGCTGCTGGTAGGGGTGGGCGGAAGCTCCAGCCTATCCCCTGCAGCCTCGGATGGCTGTCAACTGTTTGTGGTGGTGCTGCTGCTGCTGGTGGGGGGAGGCCCCAACCCATCCCCTGCAGTCTCAGATGGCTGCCCACTGGTGGTGCTGCTGCTGCTGGCTGAAGGCTCCAGGCCATCCCCTGCAGCTTTGGACGGCTGCACAACCATGGTTGGTGGTGGAGGCTCCATCCGAGTCCCTGCACCAGGCCCCTTGTTCTTCCTGCCTGCTGGAGTAGGCTCCTTACCCTTCCTGGCAGCAGCTGAGGCTGCCTCCTTGCCCTTCCTGGCATCAGCTGGGGCTGGCTCCTTGCCCTTTCTGGCAGCAGCTGGGGCTGGCTCCTTGGTCTTCCTGGCCTGCTGCTGGGGCAGGCACCCTTTCCTTGAGGCTGCTTGGTGCAGGCTCCTTCAACCTCTGGACATGTGCCCTTGATCCTTGCCCACCACAAGTAGGTGTGGAGACTACTGGGCCCGTGGACTGGTTGGCTGAGGTGCTTGCCTGGGTTTTTGCCACCCTGGCCAGACATGTAGGACAGGGGGAGGGGTAGGGAAGAGGTCAATGGTGGAAAGCAAAAACCTCTTAGGGACATTGGGGTAGGGGGAGGGAGAAGGTTTGGGAGTGAAGGAAGAGGGAGTGGTTGTAGGAGGTGTCTGTCTGTTAGTTTTGGGTGCAGGTGCATGGGCTGGATGCTGTTGTGGGGTGGATCGCTGTTGGGTGTCTGAGTGCTTGCCTTTGCGTACCTTGAGAGGAGGGGTGACAGACCCAGTGGGAGAGGACACAGGGGATGTGTGCATGGCTATTGTGGTGGTGTCTGCCAGTGAGGTGTGTGTTCTGCTTGGTGTGGTGGTGATGCTGGTAGTGGATGAGGATGTAGTGCATGCAGGTGTGAGTGTAGACAGAACTGGGAAGGAGGAGGAGGTTGAGGAGGAGGAGGAGGGGGACACAGTGGAAATTGTGGATGTTGGTCTGTCTGTATCTGGATGGTGTTTGTGTGAGTGCCTGTGGGATTATATGTGGTGCTTGTGCTTGCCTGTGCCATTCTTGTGTGTTGTCTTTGGTGCATGCTGGTCTGCCTGTTTGCTTGGGATAGGTTGGGGTTGAGGGGAATGGGACTGGGAAGAGGAAGTTGGAGGGGGAGGGTAGAAACAGGGACAATGTCTGCCATCGGAGAGGAGGCCAGAGCCTGGATTTATCTCTGTTAAGCCGCCAAGCCAGTGTGAATGTCCTCCAGGAATGCATTAGTCTGTTGCCTCTTGGCTGCCAGCCCCTAGATGGCATTAACAATGGTTAACTGCCCTACAAAGATGGATGTCAGGAGGTCAATAGCCTCCTCACTCAGGGCTGCAGGGCTCAATAGGGGAAAGGGTCTGAGGTGCCTGGGGCGAAGTTGATGCCCACCCTCCTGGGTGAGCGGGCACAGGCAACTCGATGAGGGGCTGCTGGAAGGGCGGTGCTGGTTCGGGAGTTGGCGGCTGTACCTGTAGCTGGGGTGGGCACAGAGGTGTCAGCCACCATCAGGGAGCTGCATCGGAGGAGGTATCTGTGTCTGAACTGTCCCTCCAGTCTCCGCCGTGGTGCTCCTCTTGCCCACCTTCCCACTGGTGCCCTCACCGTCGGTGGACTCTGCCTCCTAGGCCCTGTGGGATGCAACTCTCTCCATCGCCGGTGCCTCTGCTCCTCCACCAGATGATGCTAATGCACATAAGGACAGGGTGACAAAACAAAAAGAGGGGAGAGAGAAAAAGGATACACTGAGTCAATGGCTGCACCAACACCACTGTTGGCGTACACACCACCCTCACACAAAGGGAACAGCACTATGCATTGCACTACCAGTTATAATGCTAGTCACCAAGGCATGGGGAGGGGCACACACAGCCAAATGGAGCACACCTTTGACCCACCCAGCCCTGACCATTGTGGATGCCTATGAGCTAGGTAGCAGGATTATCACTTCGGACCCCTGGCCAACATGGGACCTACTCTGCAATGTAAGGCCTGGCCTAGGGGCACCCACTCACCCACATCCCCCACCAGGAGACCACCCTACCATGCGTAAGTTGTAATGATGGGCACTGTACTCACCCTCTTGTGGCTGCTGTGATGCCCTCAAGCGCCCATCCAGCTCCGGATAGGCCACCACCAGCAGCAGGCCATCAGAGGGGTCAGGGTTCGACAGGCACCCCTTCCTCGTTGGGTGGCCATTCCCAGCTGGGCCTCTGTCATCTTCCGTGCCCAGTGTCTCAGGTCCTCCCACTGTTTCCGACAGTGGGTGCTCCACCTGCATAGACCCTAAGGGTCTGCACGCCCTTGGCAATGGCACGCCATATACCCTTCTTTTGATGGGCGCTGACCTGCAGAGGAAATACACACAGGAAATAGTATCAGTCAGACCGTCCTGCCTGTTACACTTAAGGCCCACCATACCCCTTCACATCACCATTTACACACACTTGGCCAAGTGCACAAGCTGTACGCCGCCCAGGGGACATCAATTCCCCCCTACACAAGGCATTCACACACACCACTCCATGCATTAATGCCACATGCATCATGCCCACAGTGTACTCACCTATTGGTCTGGAGGACCATACAGCAGTCTGTATTGGGGTAGGACCCCATCCACCAGTCACTCCAACTCCACTGAAGCAAAGGCAGGGGCCCTTTCCCCAATCACATGGGCCATGGTAGGTTCCAGACACAGGTCACAGCATCACATACAGTGTAGGTCCTCTCCTGTTGAAGGTCAGGTAGCAAGTGAGTGATCAGATAGAAAATAACGGTCACGTCCGCGGCGATGCATACCGTCACCACCGGCATACATCACCATTGGCCACATTACCCCATAGGGGCCAATGTTAACCAATGAGGAGTTGCACGGTGGTTCCCAACCGCCTATCGCAACTGTGCACAAAGTCAGCGGAATTACCTCACTTCCACCTATCCTTTCACACAGGACAGACGGACACCAATTCAGAGGGGGCAGCACACCCTGGACAATATCTGCATCACAGATAAAAATTGGACATACAGGACAAATCCCGCTTAACCATTACAAATTAACATCATGCAGTGTACTGTTGTGGCTCCAATGTTCCGTTTGTGACCGGCTCCTCACTCTTTTCTCCCTTAGACTGCAACCGCTGTGGATGAATAGGAGATGGAGACTTACCCCCGTGTACAGACCCCTGGTGGACTTGGTAACAATGGAGGACCATCACATTATCCTCACCTATAGACTTGACAGGGCCACAATCACAGAGCTGTGTTCCCAACTTAAGCCTGACCTGATATCTGCTATCTGTCACCCCACTGTGATCCCGCATCTTGTGCAAGTCCTATCTGTGCTCCATTTCTTGGAAACTGGTTCTTTCCAAGTGACAGTGGGCTTGGCAGCAGGAATGTCACAGCCAATGTTCTCAATAGTGCTGACCAGAGTGTTGTCTGCCCTGATTAACACATGTGCAGCTACATTGTTTTCCCCCAAGTGGAGGATTTGGCCACAGTGAAGGCTGACTTCTATGCAATGGGACAAATCACCAAGATAATTCGGGTGATTGGTGGGACTGATATTGCATTTGTCACCACCTGGCAAAATGAACAGGTGTTCAGAAATCATAAGAGTGTTGACTCCATAAATGTACAGATGGTGTGCTTGACGGATCAGTACATCTCCCATGTCAATGCTAAGTATCCTAAGTCTGTGCATGATGCCTTTATCCTGAGGAATAGCAGCATCCCAAATGTGATGGCCCAACTACAGAGGCACCAGGTGTGGCTAATAGGTAAGGCCTGGTTCCCACCCACTATATGTTGGTGTATGGGTATTGTGTGGGCCATATAGGATAGTGTGTGGCTAAATGTTGTCCCTCGATATTTGCAAGTGACTCAGGTTACCCCAACCTATCATGGCTACTGACTCCTGTAAGGAATGCCAGGACAAGGGCAAAAGAATGTTACAATGAGGCACAATGGGTAAACAAGAAGGATAATGGAATGAACCTTTGGCCTCCTAAAGGCCAGGTTAAGGTGCCTCCATCTAACTGGTGGATCCCTGTGCTACTCACCCAAGAAGGTCTTCCAGATAATCGTGGCATGCTGCATGTTGCACAACCTTGCCTTGAGATGCCATGTGCCTTTTCTTCAGGAGTAGGAGGCTGGAGATGGCCTTGTGGCAGCAGTGGACCCTGTAGACAGTGAGGATGAGGAGGCAGAGGATGAGAATGAGGACAACAGAACAGCAGTGATACAACAATACTTCCAATGACACATAGGTAAGACAGTGTTACTTCACATTTCATTGTCAGTATTTAGATTATCTTTGGCACTGGCATGCTGTTATTTCCCACTTCTATGCCCACTCACTGTACCCTTTGGCAATTCATTTTGCAGATGTTGGTGCCCCACTATCGCTTCAGGTGTGATCATTGTAGGAGACTACAGGTCTTTCCTATGTGAACATTACTGTACAGTTGAATTGCAATGTTTGAACCTGGTTAAACGAATACACACTTAAAACAATGTGCATACTCCATACTTGTATTTTTTCCAAGGGTGTTAATTGAAGTGCTAAGAAGAAGAGGAGCAACTGCATTTAGATGGGGTGATGATGGAGGAAAGTCCAGGGTATTGTTCTAGTCTATTTGTAGCACAGGTGCATTGTCCAAGTGGACATAGGAAGGAGAGCAGTGGCAGTTCAAGGTAGACAGGGTGACTGTGTGGGACAGAATGGTGACAATCAGGAGAGTCTCATTTCCTGGCAGTGGTCTTGGCAATAGTCTCTGGCTTCTGCCTGAATTACAGGGAACGTTTGCGGGGTGGTTCACCTTCTGCAGGTGGAGGGGTGCTGGTGGCCTGTTGGTCCTGTGGCAGGACCTCCTGTCCACTAGCGGCAGTGGAGGTGGAAGGCAATTCAGATGTCTGGCTAGTGGCATGGGCCAGCTGTTGTGAGACTGCTTCCCTCTTAATGTTGCCCATATCTCCTAGCGCCCCTGCAAAGGAGACCAGGGTGGTGTTGATGGCCTGCAAGTCCTCCCTGATCCCCTGGTACCATCCCTCCTGCAGCCGGCAGTTCTCCTGCACGTTGTCCAGGATCTGGCCCAGCATATACTGGTAATGTTGGAAGGCTCCCAGGATCTCGGTCAGTGCCTCCTGAAGAGTTGTTTGCCTGGGCCTGTCCTCCCCCTGGCACACAGCAATCCCCCAGTCCTCTTTTGTCGTGTGCCTCTATCCGCTGAACTGTGTGCCCACTGCCACAGACCCAAGGTCCCTGATTGTCTTGGGTATGAGGTTTGCCCTGGGGTCCCTGTAGTGGTGGACACACTGCTGATGGAAGTGTCCTGGGGACAGAGGTATGGGTACGCTGGGTGGGTGCTGTGGTGCTGTTTCCAGATGGGGGAGGCTTTGTGGTGGTATGTGACTGGGCCTGGGTATCCGACTGTCCAGAGGTCCCTGATGGACCAGGTTGGTCATCCAGATCTAGGCAACCAGAGTTGCTGTCATCACTGTGGGCCTCTTCAGTTGGGGGACTGGATAGTGCTGGCACCTCTTCTCCGCTGACATTGGCTGGGATACCTGTGGGGATGTAAATGCTGTGTTATTGTTTCTGTGTTTGACATATTGTGCACCAGTGGGTTGCCCTATTTGTTTGTATTTGCCCTTGTAGCTTTAACTTGTGTAGGTTGGCATGTGGCGGGCTAGCTGATTCTCTCGAGTGTGCATGTTTTGGTGATAGGTGTCAATGCAGGGCTGTGAATCATGTCCATGCAGTGGTGGTGCATTTTGTTTGCTTGCCACTGGGATGGGTGGGATGTGATGGTGGGGTTTGTGGGAGGTGGTGGAGTGATGGCAGTAAGGGTGAGGGTAGAGATATGTGTTGGCATGCAGGTAGGGGGGTGATAGTAGTATAGAGTTGACTTACCAGAGACCAGGCCTCCTCCTACTACGGCCCGGCCCTCAGGATACATGATTGCCAAGACTTGCTCCTAGGGGTCCACTGCCAGTCCTCTGTATAGCGAGCTGGTGTCTTGCTGCAATGGAACATACCTTCCCCCGTAGGTCGTTCCACCTCTTCCTGATGTCATCCCTTATTCTGGGGTGCTGTCCCACGGCATTGACCCTGTCCACGATCCTCCGCCATAGCTCCATCTTCCTAGCAATGGATATCTGCTGCAGCTTTGCTCCAAATAGGTGAGGCTCTACTCTGATGATTTTCTCCACCATGACCCCTAGCTCCTCCTCTGAGAATCTGGGGTGTCTTTGTGGTGTCATGGGTGTTGTATGAGGTGTGTAGGTAAGGGTGTGCAGGGTGATGTGTTGGGGTGTGTGATGTGGGATGCGTGGGTGGTGTATAGGTATAGGTGGTGTGTGGCTCTGGTTTTGTCTGTAGTCGTGGTGTCTGCCTAGTGCCAATGGTTTGTATTTGTAAGGGGTTGTGGGTAATGTGGGTGTGTGTTTTATAGTGGTGTGGGTGTGTGGGTGTGATGTGTGTATGGGTGTCAGGTGTGTGCTGTTTGAATTGTCCAATGTGGTGTTGTTTTGTTTGCGTGTGTGTATTTCGACCATGGCGGTACGTACTGGCAATGGTTTACCGCCACTGAATGTCCGCAGTGGTGATTTATGGGTCATAATGTGATGGGCATTGTTCTGTTGGCATAACAGTGTGGGTTTTGATACCATCAGTTTATCACTGACCTTTGGTGCAGCGAACTTATGTCAGTGGCTGAATAGTGACGGATTGGTGTGTGTGTGGTGAATGGATATCCACCGCCGCGGTGGTATGTTGGCGTCAGTCAGCATGGTGGTAAGTGGGATTTACCGCCAATGTCATAATGAGGGCCTACATTTCTACGTGTTTTGCATTTAAATACTAGGCTCCCTACTTTGTGGGCTGTAAAGTCAACTTCTCAATATTTGAAAGGAAGGGGTTTCCTCTGTTAGAAGGCATACTTCCTAGGTTGGACAGCATTTTTATATATTGGCATTTTCTACAAACACTAAAAAGTATTACATTATTATTCATTTCAACTTTATGGGAAAGAATATGAGCACAGATTTTCATCGTCTAACACTATTCACAGATTGGAACATGATTGAGAGTCCCTACTGTGAGAATCAGAACATTGTCTATGGTTTAGACAAGGCATATCACATAACAAAACAAGTGGTATTGTGCACTTTCATGACAACAGGTATGAGATTACAAACACACAAATCTGTGTTGGCCCCACACATTCACTCTCTCTCACGCTCTCTCTCTCTCTCTCTCTCTATATATATATATATATATATATATATATATATATATATATATATATATACACACACACATATGTGTTACCTAGTGACACTCACCATTAGGTAGTTATAGTTCGGACCATGTTTCCATAGGAAAAACCTTTTTTGACTTGCCTATATCTTTGGCTGCGTTTGATGAATCTTCAGGAAATTTTCCCCAAAAAGTGTTGCGGTGATTCTTGTCACTCACAGAAGGATTTGGGGTGATCCGTCAAGGGGGAGCCGAGAAAAAAGGGGGTAGAAAAAAGGTTGTGTTTCCCGTGGTAATTCCCATAGGACCTTTAGACATATCTACAGCCTGAACCACTGGACCGAATTACACCATATTCGGTAGAAAGCTAGCTGTCGGTATGCAGATTGTGTTTTTGCTTATTTGGTGTAAATCCATTCAGTAGTTTTTGAGAAATTTCCGTAAATCCAAATTTGTATATCTCTGGCCGCTACGACTGCAATTATTTTGTGAAAATTCACAAATTTTTGCAAATGCTTGTGCAAAAAGAAGCGCTGTGATTGGCTGACCACGACCTTGTAGAAAGTTGCGGCTACCATTTTATTTAACGGTCCCACAGTGAAGGTACCCTGACTCTAGCGGAATAATTTCTGTGTAATTGTCGCCATCAGGGAGCTGTAGAACACCTTAACCCACTGCAGGATGCATATTTTAAAGCCTGCCTATTGCAGCGGTTTGAAAAGCTAAAGCCTTCTGATGTGATAGAACATCTTTTCAGGATCCAATGAGAATTGATCTTTGGGTTCCTTGTTGCCAGATGATGTGGAAGAACAGTTGTATTTGGTTGGTCAATGATATGTTAGGAAACAATGCCACCTGACATGTGGATCAAGGCACAGATATACCACTGTAGTTTAGTGGCAAGGACCTTGGTCAGAATTTCCATTGATAAGAATAATAGGTCTATAGATTACACACTGCAAAGTGTCCCTGCTTGGTTTGAGGAGGAGAACAATTGTTGTCATATTGATGTAATGTTCTTGTACACCAAGCTTAGAGGTGGCACCACAGTTTAGCATTCATTTTATATAATTTGATGGCAAAGCTATCATTTCTATAGGCCCTGCCAGAGGGCAGGTCCTTGATGTCTCAATTCAATTCAATTTTTTATTATCATGATTTGGAACTCCGAAAAGATCCACATGAGTAATAATACAGAGCGATATAAATTCATAATAAAATGATACACTTTTCTAAGAACAAAAGACAGAACCATAAAAATACATAATAGTACACTTTGAAAAGAACAAAAAAGATCAAAATACCTGTAAAAACATTTGAAAAAAATTAAAAATCCTATAACAAAATCTTTCATTTGGGGGGTATAACAGAAGTCTAAGGCCTCTCCATAAGATCTAATATTTATCCGCAAAAAGAGGGGTTTCAGCCATATTTTCCTTTGTTCGGCTAAAGCGGGATAGACAAATGAAACGTGTTTGATATTCTGTACCCCACTTTGGCATAAATCACAGGTGTTAGTAGAACCATCCCACTTGGAAATAAGGTCCCTCAGGGGTATTCTATTAAGTCTGATAAAAATACAAAATCGCCTCACCCCATGTGGTAGATTCCAGGTCAAGTAAGGTTGCACCACTTTTGTAGTTACAGAATTGGTTAACTTCTCGAGACCTCTTCAATGGCGACATGCATCCAGGTCCTTGAAAAAGCCTTTAAACCATGTTGCTTACTTCAAGATTAAAAAATAAAAAATAAGAAGGGTATCGAAGGAATGAGGTCCGAGACCATCTATAGGAGCGGAATAGCTTGGATGTAGTTTCTGAAAAACCCAGATTTTTCTCTCAAGTTGTTAAAGATTTCATCAAAGGCCAGATTTCTCAGTGTAAATTCCTCGCTATGAATAAGGCTATGTGCCCTTCTTATCACAGCTGCAAGGCCTTGCACAAAGATATTCTTAATGCCTAATTCATGTCTTAGCGCTGCCCCTGATACTGAATGATTACAAGAGGCCATGCCTCTTAGAATACGGCCTTCTGTCTTGTCAAAAAATCCCATTTGTTAATGACTATAAATTCTATCGCATATAAGAGTGTAGCTGGAATCTTAACCTGATAGGCAGAAAACAAATTTAAGAAATTACGTTTACCATTTGCGTTAAAGAAAGCTGCCAAACCTTGGGCGTGTGAAATAGCCTTATTGGTATTATTGCGAATATGCTGTTGCTCATTTATTGAGGCAGAAAATATCTTACCCAAAAACTGATATGTATCTATCTGTTCCAACTTGTGTTCACCCAGAACCCAGGGGGTACAGATTTTCCTTTAGTTTTTTTTTCCCCAGAGAAGCATACAACCTGAGGCTCGATGTATTGATTCTTAAATAGTGCTTCTCCGAGTAAAGATTTAGGGTGGCTATGCGTTGATTTATGCCTTTTGGGGGGAGATCCTACACAACTATGTCTCCGCATATAATAAGCATACGATTTACCGACCCCCCACCAAGGGGCATAGCCATAAGTGCTCCTAAGGTTCTTAGGGAGGTCATGAACATAAAGGGAGAAAAGCAGCGGGGCCAATAAACACCCCTGTTTCAGGCCATTTTTGGTTGAAAATTTTAAAGACCATCCCTGCTCTCCACCCATTAGGATTTTATACCAGGTCGAAGAGTGCAGGGCAATCACCAATTGCAGGAGACAAGGTGGGTTCCCTAATTCTTGAAGTTTCTTCCACAGAATTTTCCTATCCACTCTGTCAAATGCTGTGGAATAATCAATAAATGTGGCATACAATATTCCCCCTAGTCTGGACATATTTGTCAATTATAGGTTGCATTATAAGGATATTATCTCAAGTCTTATGGGCCTTTCTGAAGCCTGCCAGTTCCAATGGAAGAATACCATTTTCCTCAACCCAATCAGTTAATTTCAGTAAGATGCTTTTCATAAATATCTTTCCTGTTGCATCTAATAAGGCATTTTGTCTGTAATTTGACGGTACTGTTCTAGCTCCCTTTTTATGCAGAGGAAGTATTATACTACCCGTCCATGATTCCGGGATATTACCTTGGGCATGGCTGGCGCCAAATACTGGATGAAGAAGTTTTCCCAAAAGCAAAGGCTCCCATTTAATTAATGTCATTGTAACCTCGTTGGGGCCCATGCCTCCCGATGAATGCATTGAAGTTATGATCCCCTTTAATTCAGCCACAGTAGGAGCATCCGTATTGTCCATTTCTCCCCCTCTGTTTAATACTATCACCTCTCTCCCAGGGTCAGCACACTAGTTTTCAGCGTAAAGGACTTGAATTTACAACTTCCAGTCTTCCTCTGCTATCGGGGGGCGAATAAGGTTTTACAGTTTCCGCACCCCTCTGTGACGATAGCCCAAAATTTCCTGGGGTTTCTCTTTGTGGCTGCTTACGACAATGCGATCCACTTGTGATCTTCTTCTTTTCTTCAGATCACCAGTTTCAGCCCCGATCTTCTTCTCTTAAGTATTATTTTCCTATTCATTTCCTTAGTCTTATACTCCAGTTGTCGCCTACTAACTTATTTATTTCTCTATTCAGATTCATGATAGGCAGCTGAGCTTTTTTGATTCCAGTTATATTACGCTCAAGCTGCTTACGCGTAGTAATGTAAATCGTTCAGTTGGGAAAATATGTTAAAGCGTTCTTCCCCAAAACCTCCATATTTCTCACAGTGTTGTCTACCAATGGCTTAAACAATATTATTTTAGCTGTCTTCCAAAACATTCTCCTATTTTTCCAGTTAATTTAAAGGTTTGCAACTTTTATAGACCATGGATCTATGGCCCCTAGCTGCAATTTTAAGGTAAGTTTTAGAATCTTGTGGTCACTGTATAGGGTGTCTAATATTACCATATCCTTGACTCTTTGAGTCATGTTGTCTGAGGTACAAATATAATCTATAATGGAGTTATTCTTAACAGACTTATGTGTGAAAGCTTCGGGCAAATCCGAACTGAAGCGCCCATTCAGAATAATACTGCTGCAAGATCTCAGACCTTTCAAAAAAATTAATCCTCTTTTATCTGTCCTAATTCTAGGAGGAAATAGGATAGGTGGAATATTCAGTGCTTTTGCCCTGTCTGGGTCACCAAATGTGTGAAGCAAAGATTTCAAAATGTTCCAATTTAAGTCCCCGATTATAATTAAGTTGGCAGAATTTCTTATAGCACAAACTTGTTTAAGCAGAATATTTTTGAATTCCTTTTCAGGGGGGATATATGCATTTACAATTGTCAGGTGGAATTTTCCACCCTTAGTGTATCCATACTATTTGAAAAAGGTTTGTAGTCTCAGGCAGGCTATCAAATTCCCAGTTATATCTATCACAATGATGGCTATACCCCCTTTAGCACGCCCTTTTTTTGAGGGGAGTGCTTTTTTGCTTAGAACCGCGTAACTCGGGCATGAGAAGTCATTTAAACACCAGGGCCTGATCTAAGAAACAGTTTGCATGTCGTAAACAGCGAATTTCCCTGTTTACGACATGCAAACTGCACTTTGCAATGCACAAAACCCCCTTTGCGATTCAGTAACCTGGTTACCGAATCACAAAACGGGTTTGCGAGTCGCAATTAGGAAGGGGAGTCCCCTTCCTAATTGCAAGTCGCAGTGCAATGCCAGATTGCTTTGTGACCGCGAACGCGGTCGCAAAGCAATCACAGTTTGCAACCATTCGAAATGGGTGGTAACCCATTCACAAAAGGGAAGGGGTCCCCATCGGACCCCTTTCCCTTTGTGAATGGAACTGCAAACATTTTTTGAAAAAATGAAAAATGCTCTGAAAAAATGAAACGAAAACGTTTCATTTTTAGTTTTTGTAATGTATCTTGTTTTTCTTTAAGGAAAACGGGCTGCATTACAAAAAAAAAACCTGCTTTATTAAAAAGCAGTCACAGACATGGTGGTCTGCTGTCCGCAGCAGGCCACCATCCCTGTGAATGCTGCCACTCGCAAGGGGGTCGCCTTTGCGACCCCCTTGCAAGTCGCAGATGGTGTCAGGGACACCATCCTACATTCCAACTTGCGACTCGCAAATTGAGAGTCGCCCTACTCGCAATTTGCAAGTCGCAAATTGGAATCTTCCTACATCTGGCCCCAGGTCTCTTGAATGCAAATCAGATGTCTCCCAGAATCTTTGATGTTTGATTTGGAGATGTCTTCTTCACCACAGCTCCTGATTCCTCTGTGAGGAGGGGAAGATGTAGACTTTAAAAAAATGTTTTTCTGCTGTAGAAGCCTCTTGCATGGTCAAGGAATACAATGTCCTGTAGAAAGAGGCAAATTCATCTGCTATCAAAGACAGGTTAGTAATCACACCTCCATTGGTTCTGATAGCTGGTATGGAGCACTGGGTATATAGCTGTTTTAATTGTTGGGCTAACAGCTGGATGGCCTTTTAGTCAAACTTGTGGTGCCTTTGCTGTAAACGTCCAAGGGCTCTTTCCACCAGAAATGTATAGAGAGTTCAGATCAAGTTTGGCTCGCACCAGGAAGTGAAAATTAGCAGCCATACGGTATTGAAATATTGTACTGAGAATGTAAGGCTTTGTCTTTCCATCTGCTGCTTGGTTTCTCTGTATTTCTGCTTAAGAATTGCTGATTCACTTATCAATTGGCCTCACATATAAGCCTTACAGGCTACCCACAAAGCCTGTGGGTAGACAATGTTCCCTCTACACGGTAGAAGTAGTCTTGCTGGTGTTGTTGCAGCACTTATTTGATTCTTGGGTTCTTGAATTTCAGGATTAGAATTCTCCAGTGAATAAATATCAATTCTAGCCTTCTCAATGCCTTCTCTGTATAAACCTCCTCTGATGTTTTTGGGTACAGTGTCTATGACAAAATAATTTAAATCCCTGTCATTACTGCTATGGTTTTTTTCAAGTTGCTACCATGTATGTTGTAATATTTTTTATGGACATGGAAGGTACTGATTCCCAGATATAACATCTTACAAGGGCACAATAACATGTAAACTATAGGATCACTCCTTCAATGGTACTTTCACTTAATTTTGATTGGTGCATTATGAAAGGAGTATCAAACTTGCTTTTGTTTATATTGTACTGGCAGCCACAACTCTCTTCAACAATTTGCCCTAATTATTGTCTTTTGTCTACTTTTAACTAGTTTAAGGTTTAGGACCATAAATGTAATTCCTGGTTTTTGTGTAACTATTCTTCCTATTACTGGATTGTCTCTAATTAGGTGCCAGTACTATACATTAACTTTCTGATTGCTCCCTGTTCTTTCCTGTATGTTGTCTCAAGTTCTGAGCCTTCACTTTCTTTAACTTTTTCTTACCATATCCCTTTTTTTTAAATATCAGATTCTGTAATTTTGCTTGTTTTGATTTATTTGTCATCTCAGTTATTGTTTTTTTTTAAACTGTATCTTCTTTCTGTGAATTTTTCTATTGGTTCTTTTTAGGATAACTCCATTTGTTCTTTCTCAGTGGAATGTCTAATGACTCTCAATGTTTCTCCAAAAGGTAAACTCTTCATAAGTCTATCTGGGTTAAAAACTAATCGCATGGAAGACTGTGTTTCTTAATTTTGGCTTTCTATAAAATTTAGTTTTCAACATAATATCGTTTATAAGAAATGAAAATTCCTCTCTATATGTTACCGGCAAAATATAGGTGGTCATTACAACCCTGGCGGACGGTGTTAAAGTGCGGTAAGACCGGCAACAGGCCGGCGGTAAAAAAATTGCAATTACGACCGTGGCGGAAACCTCCAACAAAGACAGCCACTTTAACACTCAGACCGCCACAACGGTATAAACAAACAGCGCGGCGGTCACCGCCAACAAACAGGCGGGAAACAATGTACCGCCCACACTATTACAACCCACCAATCCGCCACCTTTTCCGGGGTGGATTTACAGTGGATAAAAACATGGTGGAAACAGGAATTCCGAAGGGAAAACGCTCACCTCTACACACGCCACGAGAAACGAGGACACCATGGAACCGGAACTCCAAATTCTACCTGCAATAGCTTCCCTGCTCCTCTACCAGGAGCACGAACGTCGGCGGCAAAGACCAAGGTGAGTACAGCACCTACCACACAGTGGAGGGGGGAGGCAAAAAACAGGGGGACACACACGCAACACCCCCACCCTCACCCACCACAACACACACACTAATGCATATCAATACATCACAGTTACACCCCCCAGACCCCCCCGGAAGAATGCAAAGACCAAAGAAAATTAGTATAACCATCGGAATATATTAAAAACAAATAGGCAGAAATATATATATACACAATGTACAAAATAAATACCAGGCATAGTAGTCTAGGTACTGCACAAAGAAAGTCCGTGGAACACTGGGACCACACAGTATGGGCGAGGCCCACACAAGATCCCCGACCATGACGGAGAGAACACTGCAGGGGCATCAGACAGCAAGAAAACAGGCACCTCAGGGGGAGGGAAAGGTGGGGGTACCTCAGCCGCTTGAGTGCACGACGCCAAATCCACGAGGGGGCCACATGCCCACTGTTCAATCCTGCGGAGTGCAAAGCCACAGTCTCTCAAGTCTCACAAGTGGGTGGCTTGCCCACTGTTCAATCCTGGGGAGTGCAAAGCCTCAGTGTCTCAAGTCTCTACAGTGGGTGGCTTGCCCACTGTTCAATCCTGGGGAGTGCAAAGCCACAGTCTCTCAAGTCTCTACAGTGGGTGGCTTGCCCACTGTTCAATCCTGGGGAGTGCAAAGCCACAGTCTCTCAAGTGGATGACAGTCTCCACTGGTTCTGGAGCGGGACTGGTGCCCAGAGTGCTTCATCCTGTGAAGGACAGAGGTAGTGGATGGATCTCTCCACTGCTTCTGGAGGGGGATTGGTGCCCAGAGTGCTTCATCCTGTGAAGGACAGAGGAAGTGGATGACAGTCTCCAGTGGTTCTGGAGGGGGAATGGTGCTCAGAGGGCTTTATCCTGTGAAGGACAGAGGTAGTGGATGGATCTCTCCACTAGTTCTGGAGGGGGACTGGTGCCCAGAGTGCATCATTCACCCTGTGACGGACCCAGTTGCGTCAGTGCCCCTGCCGCTCATGGGCTAGCGGTGCTTGAGATGGCAGTGCCCTGTTCAGCGGTGCTTGAGATGGTGGTGCCCTGTTCAGCGGTGCTTGACATGGCAGTGCCCTGTTCAACGGGGCTTAAGATGGCGGTGACCTGTTCTGCGGGGCTTGTGCTGGCGGTCCTTCATGGCCCAGCGGGGCTTGTGCTGGCGGTCCTTCATGGCCCAGTGGGGCTGGTGCTGGCGGTGGCCTCCTGGGCAGCTGGGCTGGTGCTGGCGGTGGCCTCCTGGGCAGCTGGGCTGGGGCTGGCGGTGGCCTCCTGGGCAGCGGGGATGATGGTGGTCTTCTCCGACGTGCTGCTCTTCCCAGACTTGCCGGATTTCTTGTGGCCCTTCCCCACCTTGGAAGGTGTCACAGCTGACTCCACACTCCCAACGGGACCCCTGGGAGCGGCTTTGGTGGCTGGAGTCTTCCCCCTCTCCCGCCGGGCACTGGCCAACTTCTGATGCTTCACAGGTGGGGGACTGTCTGTGCTGTGGCTCCGTGCCACACTGGCTGCCCTGGTGGCCGGTGCACTCCGCATACCGGTGACTACAGACACCCTGGACCCGGAGATGTTGTGGCTGAGGTGCAACTTCAGGACCTATGAGATGGACGGGGTGGGGGAGGTGTGGGAAAAAGGTCAAGGGTGGACAGGAAAAGTTTTTGGGACACACTGGGATTGGTAGTTGTAGGGGGTTTGGGAGTGGAGGAAGAGGTGGTGGTAGTAGGAGGTGTACGTTTTGTGACTTTGGGTGAAGGTGCATGCTCTGGAGGCTGTCGTGATGTGGATGGCTGTTGGGTGGGTGTGTGCCTGCGTTTGTGTATCTTGGGAGGGGGCATCACAGACACACTGGGAGAGGACACAGGGGACGTGTGAATGGTAGTGGGGGTGGTGACTGCACGTGAGCAGGTGTGCTCGTGGGTGTGCTGGTGAGGGACGTAGTGGCTGTAGAGGTAGTGCATGCAGGTGTGAGTGTAGATGAGACTGGGAGGAAGGAGGGAGACGAGGAGGAGGGGGACACAGTGGAGGCAGTGGATGTTGGTGTGTCTGCATGTGTGTGTTGCTTGCGTGAGTGCCTGTGGGATATGTGGTGCTTATGTTTGCCTGAGCTTCCCTTGTGTGTTGAGGTGTGTGCAGGCTGGTCTGATGGTGTGCTTGGGATAGGCAGAGGTACAAGGGATTGGGTCTGGGTGGAGGAAGTTGGAGGGGGAGGCTAGAGACGGGGACAATGGCTGCCATCAGTGCTGAGGCCAGAGTCTGAAAAGCTCGGTGAAGGGCCGCCTGACCAGAATGAATGCCCTCCAGGAATGCCTTTGTTTGTTACAACTGCCTTTCTACACCCTGGATGGCATTCAAAATGGTAGACTGCCCAACAGTGAGGGACCTGAGGAGGTCAATGGCCTCCTCACTGAGGGCAGCAGGGGTGACTGGGGCAGGGCCTGAGGTGCCTGGGGCGAAGGTGATGCCCACCCTCCTGGGTGAGCGGGCACGGGGCGAAGGCTGAGGGGCTGCTGGGAGGGCGGTGCTGGTAGGGAGGGTGGCGGCTGTACCTGTAGATGCGGGGGGCACAGATGTTGCCGCCACCACAAGGGAGCTCCCATCAGAGGACGAGTCTGTGTTGCTGGTGTCAGCTCCTGTCCCCGCCGTGGAGCTCCCCTCGCCCTCTGTCACACTGGTGAATTCCGAGTCCGTAGTTTCGCCCTCCAGGGCCATGTGGAATGCAGCTACATTGTGCTCTGGTGCCACTGCTCCTCTGCCTGATGATGCTAATGCACACAAGAACAGGGAGACCACAAAAAGGGGGGGGATGACAGAAGAAAGACATGTTGAGTGCATTGATTACCGCTGCCGTTGCGGACACAACAGACACAGAAGTCCCCTGCACTACGCCGTGCTCTTGGGCTCCACTGTTCAATTCCTGGGAAATGGCCTACAAGGCTATGGACGACATCTGCACACATAGATGACACAGGGGCATGAATAGCTGTACTTGGCACTCTACAGAGGTGGGGTGGGGTGCCACATGGGCTGCCTTACGGAGGGGCCTTGCCTACGGAGTTCGCCCTGGCCTAGGGAAACCCATAGCCCTCCTCCCCCACCCAGACACCTCCACTGCGCGCAAATTCAGCAGAATAAGAGTGTACTCACCCCCTTGTGTCTGCTGTGATGCCCTCAATCGCCCATCCAACTCGGGGTAGGCCACCGCCAGGATCCTGAACATCAGGGGGGTCATGGTGCGACGGGCACCCCTCCCACATTGGGAGTTCATCCCCAGCTGAGCCTCCGCCGTCTTCTTGCTCCAGTGGCAAATGTCCTCCCATCTTTTCCGGCAGTGGGTGCTCTGTCTGTGGTAGACCACCAGGGTCCAGACGTCCTTGGCGATGGCACGCCAAATATCTTTCTTCTGGTAGGCGCTGACCTACATGAAATGTACTGGGGAAAAAGAGAAGTCATTACCAACTGCACCGTCAAAGTGATTGGCCCCCATCCCTACCCTTGCCATGTGGCACATGCATTCACCGTCTTTCATGCACGCAGCACTCTGCCCCCTTCCTTCTTACATCCAGCCCTCTCCACACAAACATACCCCTTACTACATGCTCCCTGTGTACTTATCTGTTTGTGTGGAGGACCGTAGAGTAGCTGGTACTGGGGGAGGACCCCGTCCACGAGTTTCTCCAACTCCTCGAATGTGAAGGCAGGGGCCCTTTCCCAGACGCACAAGCCATTGTCTCTTCCAGACCGAGCTCACAGCAGCACTTGCAGTGTAGGTCCTCTCCTGTCGAAGATCAGGTATCGAGTGATTGAACAGATAGAAAATGGCAGTCATGTCCGCGACGGTGCGTACCGTCACCGCCGGTGTACATCGTCATTGGCTCCTGGGTCCCATAGGGTCCAATGTTAACCAATGCAGCATTGCGCCGCGGTCTTCGACCGCCTACCGCAACGGTGTACAACGCCAGCGCAGTTACCTCACGTCCCATTGTCCCACTATAGAGGTCAGGCAGCTGCCATTTCAGGGGCCCACATGGCTTCATTTTCAACTGCGTCATACATACCTAGGCATAGACTCAACACATATACAGGCCACCTTTTGTGTATGGATGGTGTTCTGTGTAAACTGTGGGTACGTACCTCTGAGTTGGTTGACTCTGTCCTCGCTGTTGTCCTTCATAGGCACCGTCCGCTGGGACATGTGAGGAGATGGCGGCATCCTCCGGTGTACCGACCGTTGGTGGACCTGTCGTTAATGGAGGAGCGACATTTGATTATCCCCTACAGGCTTGACCGTGCCACAATCCAGGAACTGTGTACCCAGTTGGAGACAGACCTGATGTCAGCAATCCACCATCCCACAGGAATCCCCCCTCAAGTGCAGGTGCTGTCAGTGCTCCATTTCCTTGCAAGTGGCTCTTTTCAAACAACTGTGGCCATGGCATCAGGGATGTCCCAGCCTATGTTTTCCAACGTATTGTCCAGAGTGTTGTCTGCCCTTCTGAAACACATGCAGAGCTACATCGTTTTCCCTCAGGTGGAGGATTTGCCTACAGTGAAAGGTGGTTTCTATGCCCAGGGACATATCCCCAACATCATAGGTGCCATTGATGGGACCCATGTGGCTTTGGTCCCCCCCTACAGGGGTGAACAGGTGTACAGAATCCGGAAAAGTTATCATTCTATAAATGTACAGATGGTATGTTTGGCAGACCAGTACATCTCCCATGTGAATGCCATGTTCCCTGGCTCAGTGCATGATGCCTACATCCTGTGGAATAGCAGCATCCCTTATGTGATGGGTCAACTCCAGAGGCACTGTGCGTGGCTATTAGGTGAGCACCTGGAAGCAAGTCATTGGGAATGGTTGTCTGGGTCTGTTACTGTGTGTCTAACAGTTGTCCTTCGCCATTTACAGGTGACTCTGGTTAACCCAACCTGTCATGGCTACTGACCCCAGTGAGGAATCCCAGGACCAGGGCAGAGGAACGCTACAATGAGGCCCATGGGCGAACTAGGAGGGTGATCGAGCACACCTTCGGCCTCCTGAAGGCCAGGTTCAGGTGCCTCCATATGACAGGTGGATCCCTATTCTACCCTCCAAAGAAGGTGTGCCAGATCATTGTGGCCTGCTGTATGCTTCACAACTTGGCTTTGCGACGCCAGGTGCTTTTTCTGCAGGAGGATGGTCCAGATGGCGGTGTTGTGGCAGCTGTGGAGCCTGTGGACAGTGATGAGGAGGAAGCAGAGGAAGAAGACATGCACAACAGGTACTCAGTGATCCTGCAATATTTCCAGTGAGACACAGGTAGGAATGCAAACCTGCCTACTACATGTACTTTGACACTACTACCTCTCTCCTGTCTGTCGTTTTCACCCAGTGTATGGTCACTGAGTTGTCACTTTCCCTTACGATTTCACAGATGTGGGTCCCACTGTGTGACATCTGCTTAGATTCCTCATGGACTAGAGCTGTGTGACATAGGTATGTTGACATTACAATTGAAAGAGCATTTTGTCACTGTAATTGCTAATACACTATTTCGAAATCACAGACAGACTCCAGATCGTTTTGTGCTTTAGGTGTGTTTATTTAAATGCACAAAATTGGAGGGGGTAGTGAAATGGTGAGGGGTGAGGGCGGAGGAGTGTCCATGGCAGAGTCCAGTCTATTAGTCTCACAAGTGCATTGCCCATATGGGCATAGGAAGTGGAGCTGGGGCAGTTTAATTATGGACAGGGTGACAAAGTGGGAGAGTAGGATGAAAATCAGGGTGGTCTAATTTCTTGGCAGGGGTCTTGGCATCATGCTCTGTCTTTGTCCTGGATCTCAGGGACCGTTTGTGGGGTGGTTCTCCGTCTACAGGGGGTGGGGTGCTGGTGTGGTGGTCCTGTGGCGGGGCGTCCTGTCCACTAGCGCCGGCAGAGGTGGTGGGCAGTTCATCGTCCATTCTAGTGTCAGGGGCCCCTTGTACTACCACAGTGTCCCTCCTGTTGTTGAGTAGTTCCTTCAGCACCCCTACGATGGTGCCCAGGGTGGAGCTGATGGTTCTGAGTTTTTTCCTGAAGCCCATATACTGTTCCTCCTGCATGCGCTGGGTCTCCTGAAACTTGGCCAGTACCGTTATCATCATCTCCTGGGAGTGGTGGTAGGGTCCCATGATGGAGGAGAGGGCCTCGTGGAGAGTGGGTTCCCTTGGCCTGTCCGCCCCCTGTCGCACAGCAGCCCTCCCAGTTCCCCTGTGTTCCTGGGTCTCCGTCACCTGAACCGTGTGCCCACTACCACTGCCCCCAGGTCCCTGTTGTTGTTGGGGTGGTGGGTTATCCTGGGTTCCCTGTAGTGGTGGACACACTGCTGATTGACGTGTCCTGGGGACGGAGGTATGGGCCCGCTGGGTGGGTGCTGTGCTGGTGTTTCCAGAGGGGGGAAGGTCTGTGGTGGACTGTGCCTGTGTGAGGGGAACTGACTGTCCAGAGGTCCCCGATGGTCCGGGATGGTCATCTAGATCCAGTTGGACAGAGGTGCTGTCATCACTGTGGGCCTCTTCTGTTGGTGGTGTGGACATGTGTGAACCCTCCTGTCCGGTGACGTTGGGTAGGGGTCCTGCAGGGGTATAAAAGGATGTTTGTAAATCTGTGTGTGTAATGGTGTGCAATGGGTGGGTGACCGTGTACCCCAGTGCTAGCATTCCTGTGTGGGACTTGTGTGATGATGGTTTAGGGGGGTGCATGGGTATGTGCAGTGGGCATGCTTTGGTGATGGGTGTCCATGCTTTGTTGTTGCATGCAGGGCTTGGTGTTGGGATATGTGGTTTGGGATGTTGGGACATATGTGAGGAGTTGGGGTGCTGGGGGTGAGGGTGAGGGTATGTGATAGCATGCAGGTAGGGTGGGGGATGTAATAGTAAAGCTTTGACTTACCAGAGTCCATTCCTCCACCTACTCCTGCGAGGCCCTCAGGATGCAGAATCCCCAAGACCTGCTCCTCCCATGTTAGTTGTGGGGGAGGAGGTGGGGGTCCGCCGCCAGTCTGCTGAACCGCCAGGTGGTGTCTTGAGACCACAGAATGCACCTTCCCCCGTAGGTCGTTCTACCTCTTCCTGATGTCCTCCTGATTTCTTGGGTGCAGCCCCACTGTGTTGACCCTGTCCACTATTCTTCGCCATAGCTCCATCTTTCCATCTAGCTATGGAGGTGTGCTGCACCTGTGATCAATAGCTGTGGCTCTACCCGGACGATTTCCTCCACCATGACCATGAGCTCCTCCTCCGAGAACCTGGGGTGTCTTTGCCGTGCCATGGGGTGGTGTAGGTGATGTGTGGGGTTGAGTGTGTGGTGATAAGTGTGGTGATATGTAGTGGTGTGTTGTGTGAGGTGCGTGGAAGTTGTGTGGGTGATGGTGTTGTGCGCCTGTGGATGCTGTTGTTCTTGCTGGTGGTGTCTCTCTCTGGCCTTCTTTCTGAATTATTTGTCGTGGGGGTTTGTGGGTGATGTGGGTGTGTTTTTATATTGTAATGGGTGTGTGGGAGTTGTGTGCATATGTGTATCAGGTGTGTGTATTTTGAATTGTCCAATGTGGCTGTGTTTTGTAAGAGTGTGTGTATTTTGAGCGCGGTGGTGTGTACCGCCAATGGAATACCGCGGATGAAAGACAGCTGCGTGGATTCGTGTGTCGTGATATTGTGGGCGTATTTCTGTTGGTGTGACGGTGGAGGTTTTGTTTTAGCCAGTTTATCACTGACCTTTGGTGTGGCGGACTTGTGTGGGTGTCTGACATTTTGCGGATTCCGAGATGTGGGTCATAATAGCTGTGGCGGATTTCCGTGGCGGTGTGTTGGCGGTCTTCTGCACGGCGGTAAGCGGCTTTTACCGCCAATGTTGTAATGACCGCCATAGACTTATAGAATTTTAATGAATTTTTCTATAAACTTCATTGCACTGTTGGTAGACCCTCACCAAATTACAATCTATTATCATCATAACACAATATTTTCTGCACACTCTATCTGGTACTCGTTTTGCAGCACCTGCTCCTCCCACCAGCCCATATGCAAATTTGCATTGCTGGGGATGAAGCGAATGCTTATTGCTGCATTTCTTAGTTGTTTGATTAGCTCCTTGTTAAACAGAAAATAATTATTCTCCAGGCATCATATAGGTGTGTGTACTTCCATAGTTTAAGTAGATGTGCATTCAAATGTATTACATAGCTTTTAACCCACTTGTATGCCTCTTACTGGTATTTAAGGCTGTGGAATCAATTGTTGTTAACACATTTTCATAGCCCTAGCAAATATCATCATTTTTTCTTAGATTTCCTCCCGCCGACCTAGCAGGAAACCCATAATAGGTCTGGCGGGGAGGTCAGGATAAGCCTGGAGGCTGTAGCCAGGGAGAGTTCCATAAGGCCAGAAACCCCTTTGACAAAGGACCACTGAAAAGGGTTTGCTGCTGCTGAGAAGACCATAGCAGGACCTGCTGCAAAGTCAGGCTGACCGGCGATGTACCTTTGGTGGATAAACATGCAGGATGGTCCAGTTCTTCGCCAGGTTTTCAAAGCAGATTTTATCTAAAATGTTCCCAAGTTTTGGCTCTTGCTATCTGGGCACATTTTGTGCCACCACTAAGGGTCGGGGACTGGTAGGGCACCACTTAGGAGGGTTAAGACTCACTCCCATGTGGGTTAAAAATTGTTGGAGCCGATCCATCCCTTAAGCTCTAATGAGGAGGTCAGCCAACTAGGCCTTGGAGTCAATCTCTGGTAGACCTGGGTTCAGGGCTCAAGCAACAAGGCAGGCCCCTTAGAGATCAAGGCAGGCTCCAGGTAGCAATGTAGTCTTTCTAGGTGCAGCAAAGCAGTCTTGTCACGTCCACAACAGCAGGCAGACATGGAGAGTCCTTTCCTAGGTCCATAAAGCTAAATAGTAGGTCTGAAGGTCCTATTTAGATACCCGGTGCCAGTGAAATGGAGAATTCCATTAGAAGTACTTGGGGCCATATTTATACTTTTTGACGCAAAACTGCGCTAACGCAGTTTTGCGTCAAAAAAATTAGCGCCGGCTAACGCCATTCTGAAGCACCATGCGGGAGCCGTATTTAATCAATGACGTTAGCCGGCGTTAGCCGCCGGCGCTGCCTGGTGTGTGTGAAAAAAAAACGACGTACACCAGGCAGCGACGGCGTAGGGGGATATGGAGCTTGGGTGCCAAAAAATGGGGCAAGTCAGGTTTGGGGAAATTTTTCGCCTCAACCCGATTTGCGCCATTTTTTTCGACTCCCAACCCCCATAGAAATGACTCCTGTCTTAGCAAAGACAGGAGTCATGCCCCCTTGCCCAATGGCCATGCCCAGGGGACTTCTGTCCCCTGGGCATGGTCATTGGGCATAGTGGCATGTAGGGGGGCACAAATCAGGCCCCCCTATGCCACAAAAAAAAAAAAAAATGTACTTACCGGAACTTACCTTAATGTCCCTGGGATGGGTCCCTCCAGCCTTGGGTGTCCTCCTGGTGTGGGCAAGGGTGACAGGGGGTGTCCCTGGTGGCATGGGAGGGCACCTCTGGGCTCCTTCCGAGCCCACAGGTCCCTTAACGCCTGCCTTGTCCAGGCGCTAAAAAACGGCGCAAAAGCGGCCGTACGTCATTTGTTTTGACCCGCCCACTCCCGGGCGTGAATTTTGCCCGGGAGTGTAAATAAGGTGCACATGCCTCGGAGTCAATTTTTTAGACGGGAAGGCCTACCTTGCATCTCATTAACGCAAAGTAGGTGTCCACGCTAAAAAATGACGCAAACTCCATGGACTTTGGCGCTAGACGCGTCTAACGCCAAAGTATAAATATGGAGTTAGTTTTGCGTCGGAATTGCGTAAAAAAAAACGACGCAATTCCGGCGCAAACAGAGTATAAATATGGCCCTTGATGTTTCCTTCTTCTCCTGCCCTGGCTCCTGGCTATCTCCATGAGCAATGGTATCAATTCAAAGGAGCTTTATTGCGGCTACAGGAGCCAAAAAAAGCGCAAGCAGTAATAAATACAAATAAATACACATAATGATAGTTACAAGTAAGAATAATGATAAAAGGGAGTAAAAGATAAGAGGAAATGGGAAAAAAGATGGAATAAAAATGGAAAAAATTGAATAAAAATGGGATAAAATACGCTCGCACAGGATGATGTGAGTCTTAGTTTGAGTCTTTATCCAGAGGGGTTTTCCCTCTGACAAGCCAGCTCCAAGGAATTTGGCGACGGTGATCACTAGCGCTGGCCTAGTGTCCGATCTGAGGATTCGCAGGGCAAGCTCAGAGCTGCGGACTCCCAGTAGTTTGCATGCCGGGGCCAGCCATTTCCTACGGGGGGGGCGGTGTAAGCGGGGCAGGCAAAAAGAACGTGAGGGAGATTCTCGACAGCGGCTTTGCAAGCTGGGCATACGGTTGATTCATTGTGTCACCAGCTACTGGTGAGAAGTCTTAATGGGAGTGTTTCAATGCGGAGCTGAAAGTACAGTTTCCTTTCCCTTGAGCAATGCAGGAGTGACAAGCCCTTTGTGTGAAGGCAGGGCATGATCTATTCATTTGCAAGTGCGTCTGTGCCCAGTTTGCCTCCATCGTGTCAGTTGATGGCCCATCCAGGCACACCTAATCCCTCTATTGTATGGCTGTCTGGGAGAAACAAACAAAGTCCAACTGACAATTATACCTAGTCATGTGACTCATATGACCCATGAACAGGCTGTAGGTACCAAATAGTTAGGACAGGAAAAAGTCAACTTCCTTAAAGTGGCATTTTCAAAACTGTAACTTATAATCCGACTTTGCCTTTACAGACGATTTCTCAGACACCAAACATGAAATGCTTACATGTCCCCAGTCAAAAGCTGACACTTATAAAATGTGTTAAAATGTATGAAGGCACCCCTATGTTATCCAATAGCAGAGATAGGCCCCACAGTACTAAAACATGTCTTTAGGAGTTTTTCCTTACCATGACATGTAAAATGTAAAAGTACGTCTAACATTTTAGTTACAATGCCCCCTGTCCTTTCGGCTACTCAGGGCCTGCTCTAGGGGTGTTTTATATGCAGTAAAATGGCAGGGGTAAGGCATGACAATGGGGTTATATTGCCAAGCCTGATTGGCAGTCCTGGGAGTATTTTATGGAACTACTTAAGCCCACCAAAAGCATTTAATTTACAGGCCCTGGTTATATGGTACACCACTTTACATGGGACTAGTAAGTACATTATACATGCCAGCCAGGTGTAAGCCAATGTTACTATGTTTAAGTATTTAAGTGTTTAACCCCTCGGGTGCTGTGGATGTGATGGTTACATCCTGGGCAGCACCGCTCGGGTGCCCAGGACTTAACCGTTACGTCCAGACAGAGGCCCACAGGGGAAGCGCTAGTGCTCCCCCCGGGGGCCTGGCACCTCCCTCCCCTGGGCAAGGCTGGAAGGGGAATCACTTCCTCTTCCACCCCTGCTGACCCCCCTGTGGCGTCTGATGACATCAGCACGCGATCGCATGCTGACCTCATCAGAGGCCTGCCCCCACTGCACTGGAAACTCAGCTGCCAGCGCAGATCAGAGGAGAAATGCAAAAGCGTTTCTCCTCTGATCACATGGAAGGGGCAGAGAAACATGAAAGGAGATTAAAGGCCTATCCTCTCCTTTCATGTCGCGATCAGGCAGCAGAAATAGCGCTAGACACAAGGGAATTTGTGTTTGTTGTTGTTTACGGTATAAGGGGAGTGGCCCCAGGGCAATGGCTGCTCCCTAGGGAGGCAATTTATTTTTAGGCCCTTTCTGCCCCCCCAGGGGCAGATCAGCCTGTTATAATTAGGCCGATGTGCCCCTGGGGGGGCAGAAACCCCTAGGCACCAGGGATTTTTTTTGTACCCATTTCACACAAGGGGAGAGACCCCTTAGGCAAGGGTCACTCCCATGGGGGCGGGAGCAAATTTATTTTAAGCCATTTCTACTCCCCTTGGAGGCAGATCGGCCTATTTCTGTTAGGCCGATCTGCCCTCGGGGGACAGAAACCACTTAGGCACCAGGGATTGGAGTATGTGTATGTGTGTGTTTTGTTTGGGGGACAGCCCCTTGGGCAAGGGTCACTCCCCCATAGGGGGCACATTACTGTTGGCCATATCTGCCTACCCTGGGGGCAGATAGGTCTATTTTTGGTAGGCCCATCTGCCCCTAAGGGGGGCAGAAAGCCCACCATAGACCAGGGAAGAATTTTTTTCCAACATAAGAGGGTGAGGGTATGGCCATACCCCAACCCTAAATAAATGGGGCCAAAGTTGTTCTGCCCACTGGTGGCAGATGGGGCAATTACCCCAGATCCACTCCCCTGGGGGGGGGGCAGAAAGCATTCTAGATGCCAGGGAATTAAAAAATATATAAAATAGAGGGGGTGGTGGCTACCAACCAGTATGGGCCTGGTTATGCCCCCACCCCAACTGAAAGGGGTAACAGTCTTTTATCTCTCCCTCCGCACACTAAAGCATCTTATCCCATGGCAAGCATGAGGACATTTGTTTATTTGGGGTTTTGGTTTTCCATATGGGCCATGAGAGTTTGGCCAACTCTCAAAATCACCTCACTTGGAATGGTGAGGGCCGTACTTTTTGGACTTTTGGGACGCTGCCATGTAGAAAAATCCACAAGACCTAGACACATCTGAAAACTAAACATCTGGGTGATTCCAGGGTGGTGTGCTTCACATGCTTCCCGCACCATTTTCTTACCCACAATGCCTTGCAAACCTCCAACTTTGCTGGAAATCATACATTTTTCCCACATTTTTGTGATGGAACCTTCCGGAATATGCAGGAATCAACAAAATCCGTACCACCCAGCATTGTCTCATCTATACCGATAAAAATTCTGCCCCACTTGTCAGCCTAAAAATGTTTTTTTCCAAACTGCCCTTTTGGACCTGCTTTGGTTCCTCCTCATTTTCGATATGTTTTTGTCTCCTACCTGTCACAGGCAATTGGCCCACCTACACAAGTGAGGTATCACTTTTACTGTGAGACTGAGGGGAACGTTGGGTGGTAGGAAATTTGTCCGAGTGCGGTGATCTTACACAGATATGTGGGAAACATTCGATTTTTTTTAGCTAAATTTGAGGTTTGCTGAGAATTCAGGGTTAGAAAATAGTGGGGGATCCACACAAGTCACACGTCTCTTGTCTCCCTCGGGTGTCTGTTTTTCAGAAATGCCTGGGTTTAGTAGGTTTCCCTAGATGGCTGCTGATCCCAGGCCCAAAAACCCTGGTGCCCCCCTTGCAAAAACAGGTAGTTTTGTTATTGATAATTTTGATGTGTCCAGGTAGTGTTTTGGGGCATTTCCTTTCGTGGGCACTAGGGCTACGCACACAAGTGAGGTTCCATTTTTATCGGGAGACTTGAGGGAACACTGGGTTGAAGGAAATTTGTGGCTCCTCCCAGATTCCACAACTTTGTGTCACTAAAATATGAGGAAAAAGAGCTTTGTAAGCCAAATTTTGAGGATTGCAAAGGATTCTGGGTAACAGAACCTGGTGAGAGCCCCACAAGTCACCCCATCATGGATTCCCCTAGGTGTTGACTTTTATAAAATGCACAGGTTTGGTATGTTTCCCTAGGTGCCGGCTGAGCTACAGGCCAAAATCTACAGTTAGGGATTTTGCCAAAAACACTTCAGATTTCAATGTAAAATTGTGATGTGGCCATTTTGCGCTTCCTGTCACAAGCATTAAGCCTACCGACGCAAGTAAGGTACCATTTTTATCAGGAAACTTTGTGGGAACACAGATTAGCAAAACAAGTGTTATTGCCTGTTAGACTTTTCATCCTTGGCGTGGTCTCCCTTCACTTTTTGTCTCTGTTCCCCAGGTTGTAGATGTGTGCTGGAATCTGATTTTACTGTTTTTGTTACTCTGGGCACTTTACCACTGCTAACCAGTGCTAAAGTGCAAGTGCTCCTTTACAAAATGTGTTGTGGTTGGTTTAACCATGATTGGCATATTTGATTTATTAGTAAGTCCCTAGTACAGTGCACTAGAGGTGCCCAGGACCTGTAAATCAAATGCTACTAGTGGGCCTGCAACACTGGTTGTGCCACCCACATAAGTAGCTCTGTAATCATGTCTCAGACCTGCCACTGCAGTGTCTGTGTGTGCAATTTTAACTGTAAATTCGACTTGGCAAGTGTACCCACTTGCCAGGCCTAAACCTTCCCTTTTCTTACATGTAAGACACCCCTAAGGTAGGCCCTAGGTAGCCCCAAGGGCAGGGTGCAGTGTATGGTTAAGGTAGGACATATAGTAATGTGCTTATATGTCCTGATAGTGAAATATTGCTAAATTCATTTTTCACTGTTGCAAGGCCTGTCCCTCTCATAGGTTAACATGGGGGCTACCTTTAAATCGGATTAAAGTGTAGATTCCCTTTGGGAGTGGATGGACATGTGGAGTTTGGGGTCTCTGGGCTCACAATTTAAAAATACATCTTTTAGCAAAGTTGATTTTAAGATGGTGTGCTTGAAAATGCCACTTTTAGAAAGTGAAAATCTTCTTGCTTATACCATTTCTGTGACTCTGCCTGTTTGTGGATTCCCTGTCTGGGTCAGTTTGACAGTTGGGCTGGTTGCACCTCATACTGGACAGTGACACAAAGGGAGCTGGGGTGTAGCCTGCATATCCTGATGAGCCATCTGTGCTAGGAGGGAGGGGTGGAGTGGTCATTCACACCTGAAAGGGCTGTGCCTGCCCTCACACAATGCAGTCTCCAACCCCCTGGTGAGTGTCTGGGGCCTGGTCTGGGCAAGGCAGGATTTCACATTACAAAGAGACTTTACTTTGAAATAGGCCTACTTCAAAGGAGAAATTGGGTATAAGAAGGGCACCCAAAACCACAGACTTTAGAAACACTTCTGGAACCAAGAGGAACCTTTGCCTGGAGAAGAGCTGAAAAGCTGAGGAAGAAGTGCTGCCCTGCCTGTGACTGTGCTTTGTGGAGCTATCCTGCAGTTGCTGCTTCTGCCAGAGTAAGAGGGCAAAGACTGGACTTTGTGTGCCTTCCATCTTGTGAAGAAATCTCCAAGGGCTTGATTTAGAGATTGCCTCCTGTTGTTTGAAGTCTCAGGGACAGCAAAGACTTCTCTCTGCCAGCACCTGGAGTCTCTGGAGAGACTCCTGCTCTGACAAGTGGTGCCCTATCCAGTCCCTGGGCCCTTGAAAGGAAAGCTGGTGGAAATCCAAGGAAATCGACTTCGGACGACTCCGGACCGACGCCGCTGCAGCCCAGCTGGAGTCCGCGACTCTGTGGAAGTCGCCGTACCACGTCGTGACCGACGCTGTTCGAAGTGAGCGGATTCAATGTTTCGCACAGACGCCGCGATTCCCGACTTCATGCATCGGCTTGTTTTCACTCTTCACCAAAGGTACTGCACTTGGGGGTCTACGCGACTCCGTGTCCGGTGCCACTGATGTTGGCTTGTTGGGAACGACTCCGTCATGACGCCGTGTTAACACCTCATCGAAGCATTTTTGTTTCTAAGCGCTATTTTTGAGTTTAATCTTTAAAAATTCATAACTCAACTTGTGTATGTTGGATTTTTGTCGCTTTGGTCTTGTTTTGTTTAGATAAATATTTCCTATTTTTCTAAACTGGTGTTGTGTCATTTTGTAGTGTTTTCATTAAGTTACTGTGTGTGTTGGTACAAATACTTTACACCTAGCACTCTGAAGTTAAGCCTACTGCTCTGCCAAGCTACCAAGGGGGTAAGCAGGGGTTAGCTGAGGGTGATTCTCTTTTACCCTGACTAGAGTGAGGGTCCTTGCTTGAACAGGGGGTAACCTGACTGTCAACCAAAGACCCCATTTCTAACATTGCCCCTTGTCTTTCTCTACATTTTTTCCTTCCAAATGTAAGACAGTGTGTAAAAAAGAGGTCTATTTTAGAAATGCCCTGTAATTGACATGCTAGTATGAGCACCCTGGAAGGAAGAGATGTGCAAATAACCCCTGCTTCTCAACACCTTATCTTGTGCCCATTTTGGAAATACAAAGGTTTTCTTGATCCCTTTTTTTCACTCTTTATATTTCAGCGAATTAATTGCTGTATACCCGGTATAGAATGAAAGCCCATTGCAAAGTGCAGCTCATTTATTGGTTCTGGGTACCTAGAGTTCTTGATGAACCTACAAGTCCTGTAAATCCCCACAACCAGAGGAGCCCAGCAGACGTAATGGTATATTGCTTTCAAAGATTGGACATCGCAGGAAAACGTTACGGAGTAAAACGTGGAGAAAAAAGGCTGTTTTTTTTACCTCAAATTCGATATTATTTTTATTTCAGCTGTTATTTTCTATAGGAAACCCTTGTAGGATCTACACAATTTACTTGCTGAATTCAGAATTTTGTCTACATTTCAGAAATGTTTAGCTTTCTATAATCCAGCATTGGGTTCACACCCATTCACTAACTGGAAGGAGGCTGAAAGCACAAAAAATAGTAAAAATGGGGTAGGTCCCAGTAAAATAACAAAATTGTGTTGAAAAATTGGGTTTTCTGATTTGAGTCTGCCTGTTGCTGAAAGATGGGAAGCTGATGATTTTAGCACTGCAAACCCTTTGTTGATACCATTTTCAGGGAAAAAAACACAAGTCTTCTTCTGCAGCCCTTTTTTCCCATTTTTAAAATAACAAATCACATTCTTCACTGTATTTTTGCAAATTTCTTGATCTCCTTCAGGGGAACCCACAAAGTCTGAGTACCTCTAGAATCCCTAGGATGTTGAAAAAAAATGACACAAATTTGGTGTGGGTAGCTTATGTGGACAAAAAGTTATGAGGGCCTAAGTGCGAGCTGCCCCAAATAGCCAAAAAAGGCCCGACACCTGAGGGGAAAAGGCCTGGCAGCGAAGGGGTTAAGGGAGAGATACAAGCACTTTTGCACTGGTCAGAAAAAATGAATTTCAGCAAAAAGCGGAGGGTAAAGGCAAAAGGCAAAAGGTTTGGGAGAAGCCCACCCAGAGGCTGACAACTCCAACACAGTATATATAAACATCTTTCAGCTCAAAGGCACAAGCAATGATGCACAATGTAAATCTTAACACAATCACATTTGTTTATTTGGTAACTTATTGATTTATTTACCAGCTATCTATCCTGTGTAATTGGGGTTATCGAATCAGAATTGGAGCAAGTTGAAGAAAGGATTGGGACTGCTCAAAATTCTGTTCAGCGGCCACCCCTGGAGCCCTCTGCTCTTCTAAATATTAAACCAAATGCTGGGTTACCTCTGATGGCTTTGAATACAAGCATTTTACACTCTGCCCACTGTGGCGTGCTTTCGCATGACTTAACTAAAGCCACTGACCCAAACATTAATTCAACTTTGAAATGCACCCAGGCAAATTCCCCGCCACTGAAGAAGAGGAGAGCGGGCAGGAGGGCTAAAAATATAAAAAAAGCTTTGGGGCCAAAAAAGAGAAGCCACTGTTTATGGGAAAATAACGCAAGTGAAACAGTAACTCTGGTTTTAACTGATGAATGCACTGTGTAGAAATATACCTCAAATGACTCCGCCCATATAATTGATTCTATACTTAAATCTTTTTGTGCAGCTCTCGAGGAGAAAGTTGTTACTATGATAACTAAAATATTTGATTGCTTTTGTAATAACGTGATCAGTACTGTTTCCCAAACTATTAACTCAGGGCTACCCAATGTGGGGAATGTACATAGTCAAGATTTTGTGCAAAAAAAAGACAACTCACTACTCAAACCTCCACCTAATAGATTTGATATATCCTCGGTTAATCCCTCAGATGGTCTTGGACCCGTCAATAATGTTCACGAATTGCCATTGGAAAAGCGTGGGGAAGTTCATTCCTCTGGGCCAAATCTCTCCCACCCCTATATTTAAAAATCATGAAGAGTCTTTGCATTTACCACCCGAATGCCTCCCGTATGTCCTGGTGCTAACAAACGTGCCTCCCCTGGATAGCAATAAAAAAGAAGATACTCAAGCCTTAATGAGGAAGTCTGCCCACTGGCTGAGGACTAAATTTAAATTTAATTACAATGAGGATCTAAGTAATAAGATCCTCATGTCACGTAGAGTGAAACAGGTTGGATTTTTGAGAAAAGTGTATGACGGAGATTGTGTTGTAATTAACTTTGCTAATCCCCGCCCAGTTAATTGCCTGTTGGCTAACTTTGAACATTATAACAAGCCTGAAGACGGGATTCAAATGTATTTACTATGCCATTTTTATGACCGTTCCCTATTACCATTATGCCCTACTGCTGACCCTTGTTAACACAGTCTAGGATTAGATAAGCAGTACCCCCAGGTAAATGTTCCCACTAGCTATCGCTTCCTGGCTTTTAACACTCTCGATGAGAATGATTGACTCACAGCTACTGTCAGTCCTGGAAGAGAAAATCTGGGGGGTTTCAGAGCTGTCGATGGTTACAATAAATCTATACCAGAAGAAAGGGTGGTTTTAACAGGCATCTCCCCCAATATTAACACCGATAAAACGGCACTATGTTTAGGACATAAACCTCTAACATTGATTAGTTGGAACATTGCAGGGCTCCGGTCAAAAATAAAAAAGCTAGACTGGATGAGATTTATATCAACATATGACATAATCTGTTTAGAGGAGATTTGGAGAAAAGATACGTTCCTATGGGATGGTTATTTATCTTTTTACCAACCAGCATTAACTTCCACAATGGGAAGGGCAAGAGGAGG
The DNA here is from genome assembly GCF_031143425.1 of Pleurodeles waltl. Taxonomy (NCBI): domain Eukaryota; kingdom Metazoa; phylum Chordata; class Amphibia; order Caudata; family Salamandridae; genus Pleurodeles; species Pleurodeles waltl. The sequence continues at coordinate 1,444,713,225 of NC_090444.1, read as the reverse complement.
CCTTTTAGTTCTTGTTTCATTGAAATTACCACAAATGGAGGCGTCCCTAATTTGGTCCTCACCCTATTTTATGATTGTTTTATTATCTATTATGGGGAGTAAGGGTATCTTGATAATAAACTTTTACAATAATGTACCGCGTGGTCTCCTTAAGGGAAACCTTGAGGATGCAACAGATTTGATCAATTCATCCATCGCATTGCAGGAAGAAGATTTAGTTATTTTGTGGGTCGGTGATTTTAATACTCACTTATGCTGTCAGGAAGCTCCAGACTTATGTGGCGTCCCAGCTGAGGGCAGATAGTCGTTAACCCACTTTATCCATTCAAACGAAGTTGAAGTTTTGAATTATTTTTTTATGTAAGTTTGATCTTGTCTATGCTAGGGGGAAAGAGGCCATAGATACTCTAAAAATCCCTACATTTACAGGGAGTTTGAAAGGGAGCATCATCGATTTTATCCTCATTGGCTCCTTGGATTACCATTTAATTTCCGATTTTAAGATTATACCTCACTGTGCCAGTGATCATAACCTCTTATGTATTGAACTAGATTTAATTATAAACAGGCCTCTAAGAACAAGGTACTGAGGAGAGATACCACTTTCCAAACACATTCTGGCGTACGCCTGAAATGTGAAAAAATAAATCCAATTACATTCAATCAGGAAATTATAAGATCAAGGCTAGTTTCTATTAACATTTGCCTGTCTCAGCAGCTAGCCCATGACCATATAGTCCAAGAATATGAACATTTAAGTGATGCTATCTCGGATGCTTTGGTGGAGGATAGGCCTTCTTTGGGACCAGTGGTGCACCGATGGTTTAACTTTGCGTGTTTGACTGCCCATAAAAAAACTTAAAGAAGCCCATAGAATAGTTCCTCCCTCCCGTGATTTAATTAAAATGGCAAGGGCTCAGTATAAGGCCACTTTAGAAAAAAGGAAATTAGAAATAAGGTCTAAAACATGGGAAGAGCTCTTAGCTGCCACTGAATTGAAGGACACCTCAAAATTCAGGAAAATTGAAAATCACTCATATTTCTCAGATTATAACACCAAAGTTGACGATTGCTTAATCGCAGAGGACGTTTGGTTGAAGCACTTCACGAAAGTATTTCATCCAGAAAATGATATTCCGAACAAGAAGGATAGAACCATTAAGCAAATCTCCATAGATCCCAATACTAATACCTTAGATATTTTGATTGATCTTCACGAGGTCGTTGGAGCCATTAATTGATCTAGGCTAGAAAAGGCTCCTGGCCCTGATGGAGTTCCTGTAGACATTTTTAAATCTATGCCCAATTTATGGGGCCCCCTAGTCTCAAAAGTGTTAAGAAGTGCTGTAAAAAGGAACATACCCTCCTCTTGGAAACTGGCAACTAATATTCCTATATTCAAAAAGGGTAATAGACAAGATCCTGCTTGTTATAGACCAATATCTCTTATTGATTCTACGGCCAAGATTTTTGGTAGTGTGATCTTATCACGTTTGGAGGATTTGGTGACAGGGGCACAGATTTTATCCCCAATTCAATTTGGTTTTAGACCTGGACTAGGCACGGTGGAACAAGTATTAAATCTGCACCTCATTCTTGGTGAATATGTAATTGACAAAAAAGAGCCCATTCATTTGGCATTTATTAATTTAACAAGCACCTTTGATGTGGTAAACAGAGAGAAGTTATGGCAAATTATGGAATCCCTGGGGTGTGATGCGAGTCTTTTGGAGCTCATAAAGCGCCTACATACGGACCTAAAGGTATCAGTTCAGTTTGGTCTATCTGGTCAGAGAACCTCCCCTATTCCCTCAACCCAGGGAGTTAGACAGGGATGTATTTTAGCCCCTTTTCTCTTCTTGATATATATAAATGGGCTTTATGATTTTTTGACAAAATATGGAAAAGACCTACCAAAGATGGGCCAGAGATTGCTCCCAGTTTTGTTATATGCAGATGATACTGTATTAATTGCTCACCCTGCAAATGGTCTACATGGCCTGCTGGATCATTTCTTAACTTTCATGCAGGACCTTGATCTGAAAGTTAACTACTCTAAGACATATGACATGACATGTGGCCCTCGAAACACAAAGTCTAAGCAATTCACTATGGGAGGAATTATTATTAATAAGGTAAAATGTTTTTGTTATTTAGGCATGCATGTGAGCTCTTCCATGTTATGGAACACCCATCTTAATTTTAAGACCCAGCAAATGGTGAGGAATATAGAAGCGATTTTCCCTTTTACTCGTAAATTGGGCCATAAACCACCGCCCCAGATCGTAATGCTCTATAACTCCAAGTGTGTCTCAGCAGCCCTATATGGGGCAGGTGTTTGGGGCTATGCTAAAGTACCTACTCTCCAACGTGTTGAGAATAAATTTGCATGTAGGTTATTGATGGTACCTAAGGGCGTAGCAAATGTCATCTGCCACGAGGAGGTGGGCTCACGATTTATAGAGGATATGATTTCTACCGCTCCTCTTTTACTGTGGATTGGATGTAGGATGAACCCCGCGGCTAGTCTCGTGCAGGAATGTATTACCAAATGTTTACAGCTGGCCAAATGAAATAGGATTCCTTGGCTCTCATATTTGCAATCATCCTTTGAAAATCTGGGGTTTAGGAATATGTTTGAAGATCCGCAGTCCATACCGACAAATGCAAAAGAGTTGCTGAAACTGCACCATTCTGAGCATATCTCAAATATAAGATTCCACAGCTCTTTGAAACTGAAAACCTTTGAACCCTATGCTCAGATTGTAACGGCATCATATATGGAACCCTATTTTACTTGGTTTCTGAGTCCTAAAACATATTCTCCTTTAACTTTATTTAGATTAAATTTGATACACTTTAATGTGGCCTTTCCTAATCAGTGTATCTGGCAAAAAGATCTCCCACTTTGTCCTTGTGATGCCACATCTAAGCAGAGTATTTCTCACTTTTTCCTTTTTTGTACACTTTATGCTACCCCTAGACGTGCTTTTTTATTGCCTTTATTACGTAAATTAGGACCTATTCATTATAAGGATGCTCTGACATACGTTCAAAAGGTGTCAGAAATTCAAACTTGTTACCATGTATTAAACATTATTAGATCTGCTATCGCTATTAGGAAACGGTACTAACCTTTCGTCACTGCTCTATGAGCTTATAACAGAACCAGACATGTTCTGAAATGCATTCTCGATTTGCACAAAATGAGAATGTGTTATGATATCCTGGGTATATTTGAACTGTTTTAGCATATTATCATATTGTTTTTATAAATTTAGAGAATGTTTTGTAATATAAGAACTGTCATGAATTTGTAAAATGTTAAAGGATAGCAAATCTATTTTTACTTATGTTTTGAAATGTAGTTGTGATTTTGCACAATGTGTGAATCTGCTATTATACCCTGGGTACATTTTCACAACGTAAGCATAATATCATACTGTTTTCTTAATTTTAGAATATGCTTTGTATTTTAAGAACTGTTATGAATCTGCACAATCTTAAAGGTTAGCCAACTCTATCTTTATATATGTTCTGAAATGCATCTGTGTTTCTGCACTAAGTGAGGATCTGCTATCATAACCTAGGAAATCCAAATAATCTTAGTATACTATTTTATTGTTTTATAATACTAGTAATTGCTCTGAATATAAGAACTGCCATGAGTTTCTATAATTCCAAAGGGTAGTAAATGTATTCTTATCATAATTTTTCTTCTATCCTTGCATGGCAAATTAGAACAGATAACCCTAGGTTGCTATGGTAGCCTAACCTTGTTTTTTGATATTGGGCTACCTGTTCTTCAATATGATGTATTGATTATCATCAAGTTGTGTGATTTTTGTATGTACTTTTATGGCAATTGTTGAATAAAGACTTTTTGACTTCACTATTTATTTGTGAGAGAACAGGTAGGTTATAGTTGATGTGTCCCAGAAATGAAGTTGAGCCTCCATCTGTAAATGGAGAATCATCTTCTCGATTGCTATTCTCAACTGCTGAAAATGAGAGGATGAGTCACATAAATCCATGTGTAACTGGTATGGTGAGCATGACACAGGCACATACTGATATACACAATGTTGTTTTCTATTGGTAATGCACGCAACTCATTTCATAGAGATGCAATATAAGTAAAGGAGGTTATAGTGCTTGGAGTGGGCTTCGTTAAATCATATAGATGTATGGCTTACCTGCCCAAATGATATTTTAGGTGTGCATGGACCAGAGAAGTCAGCTGCTCGTTTTTTGTCCAACAGGATTTGTTTTTAATTATATTCATTAATGTGAATTTCTAATTCACAAAAATGAAAGCTTAAAGTGAGGAATAGAGGCTAGAAAAGCATTAGGGAGTGTGTGGAGGCAGACCACGTATTCCATACAACGGTCCACAGGTATGTCCACAATCTGTCTTTCCAGTGAAATACCTTTTCTCTACTGTCATGGTCCATATCTTTTTGGAACTTTCAGAGCTTTGGCTCAAAATGTTATATAACTCAAGAGTAAATGGCAAAGCCCTGTGTGTGAATGTATTTATATGTTAAGTTATGTTGATTTGTATGGCACAGCTTATCACCTGTGAGTATATCCAGATGTCTGAGAAAGAACACTCCTACAGCCAGGTCTTCTGTTTCTTACAGAAACTGAGGAGTGAAGCAGTGAGCTGGAAGGGTGGTAGAGTTGTGGTCAGTCATTGACGTATGCTGGTCTGGTGTCATAGAGGGATTTGTAGGTGCGGATAAATAGTTTGATTTGGCAATATGTCTGCATTGGTAGCCAGTGTAGTACAGAAGGGTAGAGGGTCTAGTGAGCCCTTTTGGTGGTGATGTTTTGGACGCTCTGGAATCTTTGCTGGATATTGTTGAAAATGCCGGCATAGAGTGTGCTGCTGTTATTCACGTTTACTGGTTATGAGTTCCTAGGTGAATGTGTGCCTTGTGTATATGGGGATCCATTTGAAAATTTTGCAAAGCATGTTGAGGATGAGACAGCAGAATGCGATCAAAGAGTGTACCTGCCTATTCATTGTGAGTTTGTCATCTAGGATGATGGTAAGGTTCCTAGCGCAGTCTGTGGGGTTGGGCATGGGACCTAATTCAGTAGCCAGCAAGACGAATCTCCATTTGGTCCATGTTGAGTTTAAGGCAGTTCTTCTTAACCAGTTGGCTACTTTGGAAGTGCAGGATTTGATATTGGTCTTGGTGTTGTTGTTTGTGTCAGTGAGGGAGTGGATAAGTTGTGTGTCAATGTTGATGCCTTGGGCTCACGTGATGTGGAGTTAGTTGTGTCTTGTACATGACAAACATTGTGAGCTGAGGGAGGAGGTCTGGGGGAGTCCACAGATGAGCTTTTTGTGTTTGAAGGTGTAAGCAGAGTCTGACTCATTGAGTTCGGACGGTGAGGAAGAAGGTGATTTAACTTAGGCCAGGGCCTTGAATTTCTGGGTCCTGGAGACTGGAAATGATGATGTGAATAGATGCAGTGTCAAAGTCCACCAAGAGGTCAAACAGGATGAGGGTAGCAGTTTCGCCTCTGTCCATGATGTTATCTTTTGCTGCCAGGAGGGTGGTTTCAGGGATGTGGTTGCTGCAGAAACATGGCTTGGAGGAGTCCAGGCGCTCGTGGTGTTCTAAATTGGTGATCTCTTTCTCCGGGACATTGATTGGGAGAAGAGGAGCAAGATGGGCCGGTAGTTGCTTAGTTCTTTCGGATTAGCTGAGGGTTTCTTCAGGAGAGCTGTGACTTCTGCAAGTTTTGAGCTATCTGTGATGGTTCCACTAAGTATGGAGGAGTTGGTAATGGTGGTGAGGTTTGCACTGATCATGTTATGCATTTTCTTCATAGGAGCCAATGTTTGGCAGAGAGTTAACTCCACTTGCTGAAAGTGCAAAGATTGTTCAGTAGGTCACCTTTGAGAATTTACTGGTCCGATTTGAGGATGTGGGTCCAGTCTGCCTCTGCCATGTTGTTCCAGTTGCGACTGATGTTGATGGACGGCTTTGATTTGCTAGAGTAGGGTGCGTTGATGTAGAAGTGTACAATGGAGTGGTCTATCTATGTGAGTGGGGTGAGGTGGCTGAAGGTGCTTTTGTTCCTGGCTGTGAAGACTGGTTCAAGTGTGCATCTGACAATGTGAGCTGGGCTTGTACGAGCTGTGTGAGTGAATGTTATAGAGGTTTTCTAGGTGGGTGGTGGTGTTGGGGTCCGTTGAGTCAGCAAGATAAATGTTGAGTTGGCCAAATAGAAAAGAGTCATTGGATCTAACAGTGATGGGAGTAAGGAAATTGGTGTTAAGGTTGCTGAAGGTAGTGTGAGGTCCTGGCGGTTGATATGCGAGAGTGCCTGAGATGGTCATGGAGTAGCTGATGAGTAGTTGACATTGTGTGTGTTCCATGAGCACTGTGGATTAGTCCATTTCAGTTGTGCAGGTAATGGTGGTACCTGTCCTGGCAGACAATCTTGTAAACCAGGTAGGATAGCCTTGGTGATGCCTGGAGTGAATGATGGGTTGTGCCAGGTTTTGTGAGAAAGAGAACGTCTGACGAGCGTGTGTTGATGAAATCCCAGACTTTGGTGCTGTGTTTACAAAGAGATCTGGGCCCGTATTTATACTTTTTTTAGTGCCGCATTTGCACCGCTTTTTGACGCAAAACGGCGCAAACCTACAAAATACAATGGTATTTTGCAAGTTTGCGCTGTTTTTGCATCAAAAAACGACTCAAATGCGGCGCAAAAAAAGTATAAAAATACGGGCCCTGGTGTTGATGAGCATGCAGGGAATGCAGGGTGATGTGTGAGCGGGTGTGTGGAGGATGAGTGATGCTGAACAGAAGTGGAAAATGAACACATGAGAAGGACCCTACTGTATGATTCAGTGTGGGGCGGGGCAGCAGTCATGTTTCTATCTGGTGGTGAGTGCATGCTAGCAAGTCAGATAACTGTACTGGTGAAGCTCAGATAGACCAGTGCTCGTGGAGCTGGACATGGTCCAATGTCCAGACAGTCGGTCTTGCCTTTGGTGTGCCAGCAGCATGGTTGTGCAGTAGCCACCATTAAATGGGTCCTAAGAAGTCGAGGGGCACACAGGCAAGGGTAGGGAGAGGCAAGATTATGTAGTGGGAGAAGGCATGCAGGAGAAACAGGTAAGGAGAGAGAGAGAGGAGGGAGGTGGGAAAAGCTCAGGAGGGGGAGTCCTTCAGCTAGGGGAGACTTAAAGGAGAAAGGAGGAGAAGACGCAGATAAAGGAGTCAGCAGAATTGAGTCTAAGTGGCAAAACAGACATGCATTAAGGCACAAAAATATGAGAAAGAACACAAAAGCAGGGAACAAGACTGGACAGAGCAACAAAAAGCCAAAGCACAAAAGACAAAGGACAGGTCAAAGATGGGACAGAGCACACAAATGGGCACAAAAGACTTGGCAGAAGAACAAAACGGACACAAAAACCAAAGCACAAGAAAAATGGGTACAAAAGACAAACAAGCACAAAAGTCAAGCACAGAATACAAAGCACTGGTCAAAGAAAGAGTGTGAAGGAGTGAGAGCACACACAGGTACAAAGCCAAGCACAAAAGACATAGCACAGGTCAAAACTGGAGTTTTAAGGAGTGAGTAAGTGCAGACGGAGATGGTGGAGAAGCAAAGTGTACAGATGGGTCTGAAAAAGCCTTAGACTGGTCGGAGCACCAATCCAAGGTAAGTGGGAGCTGGGCCCCAGCCACCTACTCAACAGGGTCATGCAGCAGCCACCATTAAGTACTTTGTAGGAGGGGGAAGAACATGGGAGATGGGCTCAGTTGTGGTGGGAATTCACAGAGGGAGAAGTCAAACAGGATTAGCAGGTGAGGGAGAAGGGAGGCAGTAAAAGCGTGGAAGGAGGGAAGATGGGGAATTTGTGGGCGAGGGGAGAAAGGAGGAGAAGAAACAGAAAAAGGGAGTCAGCAGAGGCAAGGCAAAGCAGCTAAACAGGTGTAAAAGGATGAGGAAGAGCACAAAAGTCTTCACAAAGACTGGAAAGAGCAACAAAATGCTAAAGCGTAAAAGAAAACACATAGGTCAAAAAAACAGAAAGAGCAAAAAATACTGGGCAGAGCAACAGAACTGGCACAAAAGCCAAAGCACAGAAGCAAATAGGTACAAACAAACCCAAGTAGAGAAGACAAAGCACAGATCAAAGTGAGAGTATGGAGGAGTGAGTGAGAGCACAAATCAGAACAAAAGATAAAGCACATGTCAAAGCGGGAGTATGGAGGAGTGATTGAGAGCAGATGGAGAAATAGAAAGGAGAAATGCAGCAAGGTCATGTATTGAGGCAGCTAGTGATTTCTAAGGGGCCTTAAACTGGTTAGACGACTGTTCCAAGCTAAGTTGGAGCTGGGACCTACAAAATGTAATTACGTCATAAGTGATTGTGGTTGAGTGTGCGTCTGTTTTCACACATTTTGATTTAAAATTTAAAATGGAATAGGTATATTTGATGAATTGAATTATTGGTGAGTGGGGTGTTAACCCTGCTTAAGCAACAGCCACAATTCATGTCAGTGTGAACCACAAAAGTCACAAAATTAACCTGTGCTTAACTCTCTAGTAGCTTGGCACAAAAGCAGTCAGGCTTAACTTGGAAGCAATGTGCAAAATATTTATGCAGCACACAAACATTAATACAGTGAGAACACAACACAAGAAAAACCGCACACTAATTTAGAAACATAAGGTATTTTTAATAAATAATTTAAAATCAAAATGACAAAAATCCAGTCAATATAAGTTAAAAATTAGCACATAAGTGAAATAAGAAACGTTAAGAAAAATGTTCAGAGAAGGAAAAGTTCAGTGGGGCAAGGCGTCAGACGATTTTCAAAGAGAATGTGCTATCACTGTAGAATGCTGTACGAAGTTGCAGTGAAGATTTGTTCATTTGGGATGAGGGCATCATTACGAGTTTGGCAGTTGGACCAACAGACTGCCATATTGGCGGACCTTAAAGACCGCCATGACGGCGGTCTTTCAGACATCTCTATTATGAGTTATACTGGCAGGACCGCTGACCATCAAACAAAAAAGGCAGCCTGCAGGTGGTGCCACAGGCCTGGAAATATGTGGTCTGACCTCCCGTGCTGACAGCACCGCCAACAACCACTGAGCATATTACAAGCACATAGTCGCCATGGCGGATCCTTCATGCTGGTCAGCCAATGGCGGTCCGAACTACAATAGTTTGAGCCAATGCTGTAGACACCACCCTACCCATGAAGGAGGACATTAGGAGTATGTGGGACAACGTCAAAGGTAAAGTCTGTTCCCTGGTCTCCTGGCACCAGCTGCAGGCCAAAAAGACTGGTAAGGGCCCTTCCAATGCCCCATTACATTTCTTTTCCTGATAGAAGGTCATGACCATTCTGCATCCTGAGGGCTTGAAAAGAATACCTGGGGGAGTGGAGTCTGGTAAGTCACAACACAAAAAGTGTCACCAAAATGCCATGCCCTGCATGCTCATAGCTCACCTTTTGCCTCTGTCTTGTTCATGTACCTCACCAACATTCAATCCCCAAAGTATCTAACATATAACACTGTCAATCAACATTGTTGGACCGAACAGCACAGCTACCAAGGCCCATCACAAGCCATGAGTCGAAATGGGGCCTGTAAGTTTTTCAGTGTTAAAAAAAAGAAAACCAGACTCATGGTATATCTAGCATTTGTATAGCATCTGTAGTACAGAGAGTTACCTGACTGCAACTCCCAGGAGGCAATGTTTCAGCAACTCCAAACACCAGACCAGTTGGAGGTAGATATAACAATACAACCAGTAACACTGTATGTTTCACACCCACAGGCCAAGCTGCCCCTGGACACATTGAGACCACGGATGAAGCCTGCAGTTAAGAAGATACTCCTCGAAGTCTGGATGTTGACAATGATTCTGACCCATCTTTGCGACTTAGATGGCAACATTGAGTCTCACTGTGGCCACTATATCACCTCCCAGCCTGGTTGACTCAACATCACAGGCATCCATTTGCCTTCCACCCTGCTACCAAGGACAGTGTCTATCATCATGTGCCCCCCAATCCTGGATCCTGAGTTGCAGCGCGATACTTCAGACACTGAGGTTCCAGGACCAAGTGGCACATGCCCGTGGGGGCAGGGTACACGGGAGGGATGTTGTGGGCAAGGAGGGTGAGGCCACTAGGGCTGATCTTGGCCATGACACCATCAGTCACGTCTTTGGGGGGTCTATCAGGAGTCCCAAGGCGTGATGGGCCAGGTCTTGAAGGAACTCTGGGAAATCAAGCAGCTACAGAGGGACATGCACAGAGACATGCTGGAACAGATGGAGGCCCACAATACCAACAAGGCCTCTCTACCAGGGGTGCTGACGGACATTCACACCATCCTGAGCAGGGCTTTCCAGCAACAGTCCACCCCTTCCTTTGGCTCATTAATACCAGGTCTGTCAACATTGGTGCCACACACGGGAAGGGTGGCCCTACCAGAAAAAAGAACCTGCCCCAGACACCCCAGCCTCTTTAGCAGCTGATCCCCACCCCACACAAGCGGGGACTTCCAGCTAAGAATCCAGGAGGTGCGGATGGCAAGACACCTACCACTGCCAGCAAGTAACCTCTTCCTAAAGGACATCCTTTATGTGCCACACATTCACTCTCTTGGTTGATTCTCAACCACTTACCAGTCCCAATGGGAGTAGTACTCTGGACTCCCAATAATGTGGCATCTATTCCAATGATTTTCTTCACCATGACTGACACCTTCACTTTTCATTTGTGTTACTTTATGCCCAAAATGTATTTTCAGAAGTAGTATTATAATAAATTCTCTCATCACAAATTCATTGTCTGCTTGCTTAATTTTCACATTTTGCTATGTAGAGATGTAAGACCATTTGAACCATATGATGAAGACACAAGCTACCTCTGCAAGCAGGGATATGTTACAGTTACACAGTGTCCAGCTCAAGATCACATACATTACACACTAACACATCCGTACAAGTGTCTGGTCAAGCCAAATATTTATTCCAGTGTACAGCACATACGCTGTCAATATGTTTGGAATCTTAGGAACAATAATGTGTGATTCAGACAGAGTTAAAGTACATATTTCAGACCACGGAAGGAAGAGATTTGTCAGAGATTGCCCTGTAGAATAGGCAAACATTTAAGAAGTTGATATTATCGGATTGAACCTTCGCATATACCACACAAAAGTGATCCAACATCACATAATCCAAGATACAGACAGATGGAGGTGCAACAATCCCAGACTCATTATAATCCAATTCCCATGCATATGACACAAACATATGTTAGTATTGTAGCATAGGCACTGTGGCCTGTAATGATGAAACACAACTGTAGCTCTCAACAGGTTATACACAAAGAGTTTTGCCAATGTGAAGGGAAAATGACTTGATCAAAAGCTAGGACTACATATTTTCAGACCACATTATGTCACAAATAATATATCAGGCCCACCACAAGACACAAACGAAAAGCAATGTGTGCTTCTGTACCTCCATCTGAACACTGTGCCAGCTATCTTGGTAGAGGTTTCATACATTCAAACTCTGTGACCTACATTACCTGGAACAGTCCATGTCCACATTCGCACAAGTCACATAGCCAGCAAAAGGAACATAAAGTACATTGCAAGGAAATTGACAAACAAAGTAATATCATCAAGGTGGAGACATGTCAAAAGCAGACTTTTACTGAATATTGCAGAGTATCAGCTCCCCAGCTGATTCCAAAACATTCAATTTCACACATTCTCAGAACTACAGTTCATTGTACAGTCACCGCCATCACATCACATTCATACTTACACTCATGAAAAGTAGCTGTTGATGAGATCTTCCCACAAGTAAGCTCCTTCCTCTTCACTATTGCCATCCTCACTTGGCATTTCAGGCGTCTCACCCGGTGGCACTGCAGGATTCCCCTCCTCTGGGATGTACAGGATATTCCTTTGCAGGGCTATGTTGTGGAGCATGTAGCATGCCACAGTGAACTGGCACACTTTCCCAGATGAGTAGAGAAGGGCTCCACCGTTCATGTCCAGATAGCGGAATCAGCCATCAGGAGCCTGAAAGTCAGCTCCACTGGCAGCTGTGCTCTTCCATTTGCCTCAAGGAAGCGGACTTCCCCTGTTGTAGTTGGATTCCTCAGCGGCGTCAATACCCAAGCATGGTTTGGATTGCTGAATCACCTGGGAAGGAAAGGGACAAAAGTGCAAAAATGAGTCCCTCACTTTATGATTTTAGCACCTGGCATTGCATATACACAATCTGGACAGACGTAATTTACCAACCAGCTTGGCCCTCCTAGGGTGCAGTTGTGACATCAGCGGGGGTATGGTGCTGTTCTGCACTATAATGGAATCATAGGCTGAACCCAGAAAACGGGCACAGACATGAGATGTAGAGATCCGCCAAACAGATAACTTGCACATTGATGGAATGGAAGTTCTTTCTGTTGTGATAGACTTGTTCAGTGGCCTGCAGTGGCAGCATGCTGTGTGTGCCATCAATGGCCCCAACCACATGTGGGATGTGTCCAAAACAATAAAAGTCAGCCTTCACATTGGCTAAATCCTCACATAAGGCAAACCTGACATGTGTTTCAACACTGGTGAGAGAAAAAATGCCAAAACCAGATTGGACATAGGTTGGGACATTGCAGCAGATAGGGCCACTGTATGTTGCAAGTACCCTGTGGCTAGAAAGTGTAATACTGACATGACTTGTACAATGGGTGGTATGAGGTTGGATAAATAATAGCTGTTATCAGATCTGGCTCAGACTGATAGCATATGTCCACTATTCTTTGCCTATTCAGATGGTAGAGCAGGATGACATGGCATTTTTCCATGGTCTAAAGGTCTGGCAGTGGACAATAGACAGGAGGTTGTCTCATCTTCGCTCTCCAATGGGTACCTATGTGTGACAAGACATGATTTGCAACATTAGTCACTGTGTCCCCAGCAGCATACATACTGCATGCCAACAATATCATGTTACAAAGCATTACAGACTGAGGCCCGTATTTATACTTTTTTTGCGCCGCATTTGCATCGTTTTTTGATGCAAAAACGGCACAAACTTGCAAAATACCATTGTATTTTGTAGGTTTGCGCCATTTTGCGTCAAAAAGCGGCGCAAATGCGGCGCTAAAAAAAGTATAAATACGGGCCTGAGTGTATAAGACACCCAGTACACATCGCAGCTGGTGCCTACACAAAGGTCACATGTGACACACATGATTTTCAAAACATGTGCCCACAAAATAGCTTTCGCCAAAAACTCAAAGATGTGCTACAAAATTTCCCCTTGAAATGTGACTGTATATTCCGACCCCCAAAAAGACAGTCAGCAGTGGAGGCCCATGCACCACTGTTAAATGCTATCTGTGCCCTGAAACAAACTACAATGGTGTTTGAGTAGAAGGTCCTACATAACAAGATGGAATAAGGATAATAAACAAATAATATAGGTGCGACACAGTTTGTAAAGTTAAATACAGAATTTCAGACCACAAAAATAGCAGATGCCTGACCTACTCCACTGCACATTAGGAACCACCCGGACCGCCGGTGGAAGTCGTCAGGGCAGTAGGTGGATAGAACTGCAGAGGACACAGCCATAAGCTAATGTTGTTGCCTGTGGCAGTCACCAGCCAATGGCTGTGTCCGCCGGCAGTGAATACCATGTATATGGCAGACCTGACCACCATGTTGTGCAGATTTCCTCACTTGACTCTTGACGCTGCTGCCAGCAACATCGCCATTACCTGAGCTGATGTGTGCCACCTCTGGGAGCAATCATGCCATGTACAGCAGGTGATAGGACCCCTGCATTCTCTCCAGATGATCTGGAGAAGCTAGTCAATGAGGCCCTACCCCTGTATGAACAGCTCTACGGGTCACCAAAGGATCAGGTAAGAATCTCTTAGGCAAAATTGGTAATGTTCTACAAAATCCTTTCCATCCTCACAGGCTACAATAAGCCCCTGTGTGCAAGTTAGACTTCTTGTGTGTGGTTGCTGCAGTCTGTGTGGCATCAATGGGATGTACATGGTGCAGGTACTGGTGGCAAGTGACATATGTTAAGTTCAGTCACATTGTGTTGTGTTATGTGTTTTGGATCCTAGACGCTCCTTGCACATAACTAGGATGCACATAACTAGTTAATTACACTTTTGCTGCCATCCACTGACATCTTTTTTTAGGATGTTTGCAAATGTTGGACAACATGTATGTACATGACAGCATGAGCTGTATATGCTTTTTGTAGGAGTCATTTGCAGATCTTGTAAGGTCTGTACATACAACCACAGATATCTCACCCCACATCCGGCCTTGCCAAACTATAGTCTAAAGGCAAATCATGACTCACCCTGCCCTTCAGGTTGTCACACACAACATATGTTAAATTGCTGATGGCCCCATGATGTACTGTCATGCATGGAAGTGATGGAAATGGAGTGTCAGTCTGCAGAGACCAGGGCCTGTCAAATGTATCTCCCTATATGGGACATATTCTAGATAGGGGTAGAATCACTGTGGCTATGCAACTGTGGCAGTGTGCCCACTCCCTGTACATCAGCTGATCCTGTTTTGTGGCAAATGTGAGGCTCTAGTGGCAAAACGTGCCATTAATACCTCAGTACATTGACTAGATTAGGAATTGGTAATGAGGTTAATTCCTAAAATAGTCCATATCTGCATTGAGCATCATTGTCAATGTATGTCTTTGACACATGACAGCTCCTACAATTCTGTTATCACCTTATTTGCACTGATGTCAGTCCCATAGTGCGGACAGCATGTTGCTTCCTGGGATGTGACTCAGTAGCTTGGTCACGTAGCAGAAATCGTACAATGCATACCTTTGTATGTTGGATGCTATCTCTGTGGGATGGACACATATGTCCAAAGGAGTGTTCTGTGGTACAGGCATATACCACAGGACCCGCCCCCTGAAGTGACGAGTCTGCAGTTGGTAAGCCACATGTCCACACATGCAGAGGGAAGACACTTTCTGTACCCATCATACCAGCCCCTTCATTGTCACTCAAGTGTAATGGTGAAGTCTGTACTATGGTAGTCACCTGTAGGGACTGTATGCAGTGAGTTAATCTTGCAGAGTGTGAATGTGTTGGTCCATTTAGGCCTTGTGAGTTTATCCTTCAGAAGCCACATGTGTGTAGTGTTTCATTGTGGCCCACATCACTATACATGATGTTGCAGCATGGGCTGATGTCTGATGTGACTAGGTTTGCTTAGTCATTGTACGCCATGAGCAGGGTAGTGGGTTAGTCTGCAGAGGGAAATATATCTGTAGTCAAGTCCCTGTACGTATTGGTGTATGTGTTTCACGATCTGGGGAGCACTGACAAATAGCAAAGTCCTAGCTTGATGTTACTGACATACAGGTCAGTACTGTCATTTGTGATGAAACTTGTGATTATAATCACTTTATTTGTCTTTTGCATCTATGCAGGTCAACGCCCATCAAATTTAGGCACTATGGAGAGCCATCACCAAGAGGATGTAGACCCTGGGGGTCCACAGCTAGAGGAGTGTCCACTGCAGGAAAAGGCAGGAGTACCTGCGATGCTGGGCCCTGAAAATCACAGGGGTGTAGCTGGGGCTGTCCTCCCAACATGGGCGGGGTGACCATCGGACCATGACCCCCCGTAATGGCCCACATGCTGCTGGCGGCCTATCCAGAACCTGATAGGCATGTCAGGACAGCACTGCAGCCACAAGGGGGTGAGTATAGGGAACATTCTTGCCTGTCACACTGTCAAGTGAATGAGTTAGTTTCTGACAGCTCCCCCTGACAATTAGGTATGCACTTGCTCTCCAGGGACAACATGTACAGAGATCAATCAAGTACTGTTTGTTGTTATAGAGTGTGTACATTATGTGCAATAGACCACAAATCCTCAATGTTAGAGGCCAAAAGTAATTAAGTGATGGATCACTGTCATTAGCCATGTGTCTCGATAAATGTCATAATGGAATCTACCACCCAGAGGCTAGTTGTCTTCAGCTTAGGACAGGTGCTTCACTGTAGTCTATAATGTGAAGATGGCCATCATACATGTGACAGAGCCTACATTGTACTGTGGTTCAACTACATAGCCATACTTTCCCTTGGTAAGGGGGGAATGGCCATTGGCATGATTTATGAGCCATCACTGCTGACAACATTCCTTGTGCCTACAAGTCAGCATATGTTCCTTTCTCAATAGCAAAACATTTGTATGCTGCTGTTTCATGCATGGTATACCTGTGTTGATGAGATGATGTCTGGATTTCCTCACATATATGTGTGTGGCAACCTGTGTTTGGAAAAGAATATTTTCAATGGGGGTGCATTTCACTTTGTGCCACATAGAGGAGTGTGTCACCATTGTTTATTGGCTGACACATTCCTTCATGTGTCATAGCATGTCCTTTGGCATGTACAACTGCAGTAGTAATGAGGGATATGACAGGTAGGCCTGTAGGTTTGAGCAACAATATGCGTTTCTATGCCATTGATGTGGCAGCACGTTCAAAAGTGTACTGCACACGTGTAATGGGTAAGGTTTGTAACCTGACTGTTGGCATGCATAATGGAGTGACTTGCAGTTCTGTTGAAATCACATGTGTTTGCATATAAGCATTCATCCACAGACAGACATCTGGGTCTGCATGACCACAATGGAGACAATGATGTAGCTTCCAACTAGGCAACATGTTGAGGGCCTTCAACAAGTACTTGCCAAATCCCTGATCCTCTCCAACATCCAAGGGACTAATGGCAACTAATGATGCACTCATAATCTATCATTGTAAGGGGTACCAGACATTAGTTGTGATTACCCTGGAGCTAGCTGATTTATTGTGTTCTAGATTTTGGGGACATATCTCCCTGCCATATTACACACAATGTCTGCAGTGTCCATTTCCATGCTGCATGTGTGGCCTATCTAAGCAACATTAGTACTACATCCATGACTCTATTGGGACAAATATCACTTAGTGAAGTGTGCATTGTGCTACTGCTTACAGTGTGACATGAGTATTTCCATGTCACCTTGTCCAGGCTATTGTACTTTTGTCATAAACATGGCATCATTTCTTATTGTTAGGTCATTATGAATGTATGCATGACCTTGTGTGGGATCTGTGGAAACACAGTTGGTTTTAGCTTAATGTTGTATTACAACAGGTATCCGAGGTCTGCTCCATGGGGCAAAGCTTTGAGGTAGACAAGGTCTCCTACTTATTTAATTGTTACTGTAAATGCACAACTTCAACAATGCAATTGTAGTTGTCTGAGATTCTGATTTTCCTGTGGGCAACTACTGACAGTTCAAATGGTATGCATGCATATGGTATGACAAATGTATGATGGGCCACTCAGGTGGAGTTTGTTGCTGTGGCTTACTTGACATCATGGTTATGTTTGTTAATCAGAGGTGCTCAAGTGCGACCATAGACATGTGATGACCCTACTTACTTATGCATTTGCAGCATCAATACAAGCAAGTGAAGGGGACTAGGAACAGCCAAGTGTGGACCTATCTAGCCGCAGGACCTCGGGTCAAGACACCACAAACACAGAGGGACCCACTTGCCCAGAGGGTGAGGGGATTGCCTGAGGGAGATTGGAAAATCCCCTTCATCATCAGAATCTTTCTCCAGTAGACCTTCCCTAGTAGTGGTGGACCCATCGTGGTATACCCCTGTGCCATCTTTGTCTGCCACCCCCAGTTCTATCACTGCCCTCCCTGTTGCTCCCCACCCATTTGCCCGTGCCCACTTACCCAAGAGGGAGAGTGTCTCCTTCACCACAGGCACCTCCACCTCAGCCCTTGTTATTCCTGCTGTCCTCAGTGAGGAGTCTATTGACCTCCTGAGAAGTAACTCTTTGGGTCAGACAGCCATTGGGAATGCCATCCAAGGACTGGCAACCCAATCTAGTGCAGACAAATGCATCCTGGAAAGCATTCATGGTTCAAAGTCTGCTCCACAAAGATCTTTTCAGGCTCTGGCCTCCACACTGATAGCAATCAGCCACTTTCCATCTTTCATTCCCTCCTTCACCTCCCTCTTCCCCATCCAAATCCTCATTCTCCTACCCACCCAAAGCACAGATTTGCACACACCCAGCTCAGCACACAAAAGCTGTACACCAAGACACAAGCACCACAAACCACACCAGCATACGAGCAAACAACAGACACCAATAGACACAACCTCTGTCACCACTTCCCCAGACACCCTCACCACCCCAAACATGACATCAAGCATACCCACAGGCACCACCACAACAGTCAGTGAGACACCTACCACACCCAACATATCTGCAGACACCACTCCAACAGACACAAAGACATCCACCATATCCGCAGACACCACCCCAACAGACAAAGCGATATCCACTACTACCAGCATACCCGCAGGCATCACCCCTACAGACATTCACCACTCCATCCACCCAGCACCTGTATCTCCCAGCCCCCAAGACACACAAACACACACACTCCGCTGTGCAACAGACAGCACCCAAACATAAGCATAACTCACACATGCACACACCTATGACCTCCACACTGACACAGCAGACCACCACACCCTCGACCTACAAATCCCCACCCGTTCTGCTGCCTGTTCCTGTGTCCTGTTCTCTCCATCAATCCCCTCTCAAACCCAAGAGGCCATGACCACCTCACAACACATCCCTTCCACTTCACAGTCCTCCCATGTCACACCTGCCCCCCTGCAAGCACCCTTCCCCAAGAAGAAGCCCATTCCTCCCAAAAAGCAGTCCACCCCTTCCAAACCAAAGACCAAACTCACCCATCCCAAATCCAACCTCCCCAAACATGATCCCTGAGGTACCTGCCTGCCCACCTGATACCTCTTCCTGTGGAGGTTCCTTGTCAGGTAGGACTCAAGTGACTGCACCATGGTTTGCCTATACTGGGACAATTGAACTGGCCAATGGCCTTGGACTTACAAAATTTGAGGTTAATAAACCCAAATAGTTGGGCTTTATGGGTATACATATGTCCTGCAAATCCTTTTCTACCTTTATGTTGTTCCTGAGTGACTTGTGTTGTCTGCCTACAATTGCATGTGTTTCAGCCTGCTTGCTGATCCATTTGCTGTTGTTTGCAGTATCTGACTTTGTGGGCCGTGCTGGTTGCCCCAAGACAAGGGTATATGTTGACTGTATGGATCTGTGTGTGTATTTGCAATGGTGATATCATGGCGTTGTGCACTGTTGGTATGGTAAGTATGTAATCTTGTGTTGTCCAATGTGAGCATGTATGGTATTTGACTTGTCCCCCTCATATGGCTTATAGATTCATCTACTGTGTGGCAGCTTGAGTTGTGTTTGTGCAGACAAATAGTGTGTTTTATCGTGCTACCTTTATTTCATGTTGACTGTGCATATGTCCATTTAGCTGTGTGTACCTTGCTCTACTTCATGAAGAGGTATGTGCCATGCAGTTGGAGTTGTATGTGCTTGGTTGACTTGCACTTCCACATTGTGTAAATAGGAATATCATTTGGTTCCAGTATTACTTGTCCCTGAGATACATGTTGGGTGAGTTCCTGTGCAAATGTTGTTTAAGGGGCATGTGCAAAATGATATGTGTCCAGTGCAGCCTCCTTCCCTGAGTGTTTCAGATGCCCCATCCCTATTGTGCAGGTATTGTTTGCATAGTGATCTTTCTATATTTGTCTCTCTGTCTGTTGTGCATCCCATTGTCCTTCCAGTGTGTTGCAATGTGGGTGATGTGTGTGTCCATTGCAGAGCTGATGGTAGTGGTGTTTGTGTTTCATGCCACATCCATACATATCTCTGTTGAATGTGATGGCTGTCCATGGCATGTGTGCAATGAGTGTGTGTAAATTGTATTTGCAACTGTGATGTTGGTGTGCTGTTGGTGTTGTGTGAGACATTGCTGTGTACACTTCACTGTATCTGTGCCTCAGATGAGGAGACATGTGTTTTTGTGTAGTGTTGCAGTGCAGTGTGAACGACCTACTGAAAAAGGGCATTTTCTGATTGTGATTGTGTCCTTCTTTGGGTTTGATTCCTACGTGGGATACAATGACAAGTGTACTTTGTGCTGGTATAATGTGGATGACAGTGGAACGATCTGTTGTTAAAGTTAATGACACAGATAGGTGTATGTACTTATGGTTGGTTGCGTCCAATGCTGCGTGAATTTTGTGCTATATCGATGATCATCAGTAGCGGCAGGACGTGTGTGATGGACTACATGTTGACACTGGACATGTGAAGCTGCATGCAGCCGAGTGTCTCCCTTTATAGTCCCAGTTTCAACCTGCTGAGACGTGGTGGTGGAACCAATGGTCACATTGGTGATGTGTCAGGCAGCAACACTGGCTCCGCCAGACTGTTTGTACTGCTTCGTGACTGCGGTGGTCTTTGCGGCCTGACAGTGCCAGCGGAACCATGGTTGTGTTTGCTCCGTAGGTCAGCGTAACTCGTTATACAGATGTCTGACAGCCCATGCCGCCATTGTGGTCTACGGGCTGCTAAACTCGTAATGAGGACCATTGAGGAAGATGTTAGACACTAAAGAAATTACATTTACTATTTTCACTCCAATCTAAACAACTTTGGGAAGGTTGTGGACACTAAAATGGTTACATTTACTATTCCAACTCCAATCTAAACCATGTGAAATAAGGTGTAGGACACTGAATATATTACATTTACTTTCCCCACATCAATTTAAGCCATTTTGGAGAAGGTGTTAGATACTGAAGGACTTACATTAAATATCCTCACTCAAATACAAGCCATTTTAGGAAAGCTGTTGGACACTAAAGAGGTTCCATTTACTATTCAAACTCCATAGTTAAATGTTTTGAAACTTAAACAATTGCTGCCCAATAATATTTTCCTATATATTTAACATTACAAATTATCATAGTAAATGATTATTTCCTTTTATAACATGAAATAACTTAATACATTAGTCATTACATTTAATATTATAACTAAATAATATATAAAACCAAAATAAAAATATACATCTGATTAATAAATAGACATTATTTACCTTATATTTGACATGTTTAATTTAACAATGAATTAATGTATTAAATTAGAAGACAGACTACATAATAACAATTATTATTATTACCAATTTTTAAACATACATGTATTTCTTGTATTTTGTCATAAGGTATTATTATATTATAATGTATTTGTGAATATTACATTTTGAAATATAATTATCAAATATTTTCATACACAAATTAATTATAAAACAATACAACTAATATAGCTCTCTTAAGTAAATCTTAACTTATATACTGTGATTCATTTTTAATAATAATATAAATTGCAAATTTCGATTTGGACATAAATATTTACAAATTAAAATATATTTTATTAAATAAAACTTTACATTTTAAATTTACAGTTGATTTTTATAAAACGTTTGTGCAATGTATAAATTATCTTACAAATTGTTTTTTTTATTGCTTACACACAAATGTACATTTACTTTTAAAATATAAGAAAACATTTACATAAATGAAATATTTAAATGCAATATTTCCTAACACAAATTGATATTAAAATTAGTTATAATTTTTACAAGAGCACATTAAAAATTATTAAAAATTAAAACTTTACAAAAGTGGACATAGAAACAAATAATATTTACAACTTTTAATAATCTCCCTTGCCCTCATTCTGTCAAGTCCAAACTTCCCCCTCCAAGAAGTTAATTACATATACATTAATTATACACATTAACAACATTTTCAAAATAATCATTTTGGAAATTTATACAAATAACAAAAGAAATTAAAAAACATACTAACACAAATAACATACAACTAAAATCAAACACATTACAAAATACTTATAAAGTAACCCATTAAAATAATATTATGCAAAACAATTTTCTAACCATGTTAAAAACAACACTCAAAACAATATTTTTACCTTTGATATTCCTCTAGGTGATGTTCTTGTCATCTCAATATTCCTGACACAATAATTATTTAGTACAATATTTTTATTCAATATTGTGTCCAATCACCAGAATAAATAACTTGTTCAAGACTGGGTTCACTAAATCTCTGAGTTTAATAGTTACATTTTGCAAATATGCAAAGGACTGCAAATGATGTGTATGTTGATTGGAGGAACTTCCTAATGAGACTGCTGGAGGTTGTAAAAAGGTGGTTTTTATTGCACATATTTTGTACAGGTCTACCTAATTTGTTGATCAGTGGTTCCCAACCTTTTGACTTCCGTGGACCCCCACTTTATCATTATTAGAACCTGGGGACTCCAACTGAATCATTTTGGGAATCCGGGGACCCCCACTGAGTTATTACTGGAAGCCAGGGGATCCAATCTGTTAGTATTATTTAGTTTTCCAAGAAGTCGTGAACCCCCAGAAATCCACAGACCACAAGTTGGGAACCACTGTTGTAGATGATTATGATGGTTTAAGACAAGACAGAACATTTTTATGCCTTTCTGAAGTCTGCCTATGTTTATTTAGTAAGACAAGTAATGTGCAATATTGCTATCTCTAGTGACACCTAACAGGAACATAGCAGCTCTGTTTCAAGAATCTCTGTTCCCTCTCCTCCAAACACACATGCCAACCATTATCATAAACTATTCCTATCTAAATTGTTAGAAATGGGACCTCTGGTTGGCACTCTGTCCCAATTAGATTCTGCAATATGACACTTCCCTGGCCTGCTAGCTAATCTGAAATGTCTTAAAGTAAGGATGGTGTACTTCATTATCTCCCCCAAAACCTTCATTATGGTTGGAAAATCATGGACTTACCAATCCAAACACATACACTGGGAACAGTATTGCAAAGAAAAGGGCTGTTTTGAAAAAGCTCAAGGCAGTCCATTATAATAACAAAGTCTGCTTGGAGTGTGATACAGGACAGGTAACACAATGACAGGATACCATGTTACTGCCCTGGCACAGACTCAGTATCCACAGACAAAGAAAGTTTAACAGGTTGACTGTGATAATATAGGATTCCTGAGTGTACCTGGAATGAGTAACATTCCTCTGAATCAGGTAAAGCAGGGACAGTGATATAACACTCACAGCGCCCTATAAAGATGATACCATTTCAGGACTCACATGCCAAACCACAAGCAGTGTCAGTTAGATGCATGGTAACAAGCAGGATACCCTGATTTGGGAAATGGAAGGTAGGGGATCTAAGGAAGTGTGGAAAGCAACAATGTGAAGCTCATTGGGGTAATGTTAAAGAACAAGTTAAAACAAGTTTATTTATTGGTAAAGAGGATAGCGACCATGGGCAGACCCTCCTCAGGGATCAGGTGCAAATCCAAAGGAGGGAAGGTGAAGGTCCAGTCAATACTTTTCGAAAATGTGCAAATATGTGTTTTCACTGTACACCCAAGGGCTGTCCATAGACAGGACAACAGGCATGGCACAATTTATTTTGTGGTGGTCTCTTCCTTTCATTTCAAAGACGTTTCACTTCATGTCCTAAATTATAAGGCTTGCTGCCAACATAGATGGCCAGTCCCACCGCAGGATCCAATACCTCGGATACAGCTTGTAACATTGAGGAGGGGCTGCAACCTACAGCTATCAAGGCTATGCCGACACAGAAGTTGGGGCCCATCCCTTTAGCTTTGCTGCACATTGATTTTTTTATAGCAATATTGAAGGCAGAACAGCAGTGGGAGGAACAGTAGGTGTTGGGGAGCCAGAGCTTGGAGGTTCAGTCATCTGTTTACAATGTATGTAGTGTATTCAGCCAGAAACCTCATGACTGCAAGATGAACTTCCATTGGTGGATCTGGATATAGATCTACTCTCGGGCTGGAGCTTATTACAGGTTTCAGTTGGGCAATTTGGCAAGTGTGTATGGATCTAGAAATGGAAAATGCTGAGATAACTAACTAATTGTCCACAGTACTGTAGAACCTTACCATTATTCAGAGATAGTTCAAGGGCCACAGAAGAGACAGGGGGCTTTGAGGAAAGTAACATGGGATGGCCAGTGACTGCCTCATAGGGAATTAACTAAGGGCCCGATTAGGAGTTTGGCATTTGGTCCACCAGTCCGCCCTGGCCCCAAATACACCATCTATTTGGCAGTCTTTTACACACCCTATTGCGATGCATTCAGCCTGAACTGCTGCCCGTGTCGACACAGCGGATGCTGTCAGCAAAGCAGCAAACTGATATGTTAGCTATACGTACTCCATCGCCATCAGGGGAGCATGTTCCCGCTGAGTCGTTTACGAAAACACAGTGGTACTGGTGGTCCCCTGGTGGTGGTCGCTTACGGTGGTCGACTAATGTGGTACAAGCTCAGCATAGTACCATAACATTGGCCATTGGATGGAGACAAACACAACACACCTGATGTACATCTGCAAAGTGGATACACCTGCAAATCTCACTATAAAACAGACCCCTTTCCAGACCATGATCTTTTGCCACTCCACTACAGCACAGCCATTTGGACATAGCATTTTTGTGAGAGAAGGCAGGCCTATTCTTATTACCCATCCCTATTACTACTCACCACACACCTTGCCTGCACTCTTTTTTCCTATCCCTTTGTGTAGTATTAATTTTTCACTATCACAGACTTTAATTTGGGGATATGTCATAGCCCAAAAACCCTCGCTTTTCAGAGGAAGAGTTGAAAGTCGCAGTGGATGAAATCAAAACAGTAGAGCCTCATTTGTTTAATGCTCAAGTTGAAAATACCACTTTCAGTAAGAAAAGAGAAATGTGGACCAGAATAGTAGACAGGGTGAATGGAGTAGGCACCACACAGGAGGATATTAGGAAGATGTAGAATGACGTGAGGGGGAAGGTGTGTTGTCTGGCCTCCAAGAAACGTATGAAGGTCCAGAAGACTGGTGGTGATCCTCCCATCAACCCAATCCGATGGTTCCAAGAGGAGAAGAAGGTCTTGGCCATCCTGCATCCTGATGGCTTAGCAGGAATACCTGGGTGAGTAGACCCTGGTAATTTGCATCTCATTCACTGTCACCAAAGCTCAATGTCCTGTCTGCCCCCAATATAGCTTTTGCCATTGTGTTGTCTGCCTGGTTTCCTAACATGCAATCCTAAAAGTAGCAGAGAGGTTGTCTAATCATTGCCAATGTGTGTTTCGGCAGATAAGATTAAAACCCAAATGTATATTTTTTTGTGCCGCATTTGTGTCATTGTGTACAAAATATCATTGGATTTTGTACGTTTGCACTGCTTTTGTATCAAAAAGTTATGCAAATGCAGTGCAAAAAAAGTATAAATATGGGCCTAAATGTATCAATTATCATCGCATTATACTTGTTTTAATGGAGTCTGTAGGTGTAGTCCAAGCAAAAATCTGATTTCAGGACCCATTATATGTGTCAATTAGTCCATCCCAAATGCAGCTTGTGAACAGGTATGTTAGGTATCTTACACCAATCATTTTGTAAGTGTTGGCAAGAAGATATTAAAATGACTACAACTACCATGAGGCCCTGTTTTAGTAAATCAAAACAGGACAAAAATGGGATTTTGGCCATTCTCACTTGTCTGACATATCACAACTGATGTCCTTTTCACATGGAGGAATCAACATACAATGCTCTACTCAGATATTTCTGCATACTTTGCTCTATTTTGTCCTGGCCAACTGAAACAATTGATGGAATGAGGAACCTCATGCAGAGTGTGTGTCCCAAAGTTTTGCAAGGTATAAAGTCAACTCAGCTGTCTAGAAATTGGTGGTGAACCATTGCCTTTGCACCGGTCACATGATGACTTTTGTGAAATATTCAACTAGGTTGTGTGATTGCCTGTATTGCAAACAGCTAGGCCTTTGGAATGATCATATATACTTGTGAAATCTCCACTGCATTGACTAGAATGTTGGGGAGATGCCATGTTCATCCCTCAATCTAACAGGACATGAGCTACAAAATTCAAGGATCTGTATTTTATGTCTACAAATGTCTTGTGGACAACTTTAAGACCACTGAAATATATCACAATAGTAACTTTTATCTAGGTTTTTTCTCCTATGGGGTCCACTTACTGTCTCACAAAAGTTTAGGAGGTAGATAACACACTTCCACCAATAACAATGTTCTCTATTTCAGAACAGGTCTGTGGCAGAACAGCTGACCAGAGCTTGCAGACAGAGGAGACACCCACATCACCCCAGGATCAAGCCTTCAGGTATGATTATACTCCTGGTGATCTGGATGAGGAGGACAGTGCTGGTCCATCTGGTCAGCCTGGACAAACATCATCTGTGAGTGTCACTGGGCCCACAACAGCACACCCACCTCCCACTCCAGCCACAACACTTCAGCAAACATCCACCACAACATGTGTACCTAGCACAGTAATTACCATTGTGTGCCCCCTAGCCTTGGATCTTGATGCGACAATCACCACCCTAGTTATAGAGGAGCCAGGTGCCAGAGGCAATGGGCACCCTGCACCACGGCACAGGCTTGTGGTGTGAGGATTCATGGGAGGGTAACTGTGGGCAGGCAGTGGGAGGCCATGGGGAACCTCACACTCAGGACCTCATCGGCTAGGTTTTGGGAGTCTATCAAGGGAGATGAAGCAGCTGAATAGGGACATGCACAATCAGTTAGAGACCCATATCTCTGACATGGGCTCACAAATAGTTTTGCTGGTGGGCATCCATACCCACTTGTGCAGGGCTTTCCCAGCACCATGTGCCTCTTTCTGTGGTCCAATCACAACTGAACCAACAACATCTGCTGCAGCCACAGGAAGGAATGCTCTGCCAGAGGAAGACACAACTTCAGACAACCTTGTCCATGCCTCTGTGTATCCCCCCGCACGTCCAAGGTAGGACGTCCAGGCAAATTACCAGGTGATGAGAATGGCAAGACCTCCACCACCAGGAAACCTCAAACCTAATTTCCAGTCTGTTACACATTCATTCTTTGGACTATTTCTGGACACTATTTCTGGACACATCTACCATTCTGTCATCAGCAGTATTTTAGACTTTGGACTCCAAATAATGTGACTCCAACTATTTCATTCACCATGATTGACATCTTTAAATTTCATTATTTCATGTTTGTATAACCCAATGTTTCTTTTATCCCTGTTCACTAACATACATCTAGCAGTTCTGAGGTCATTGCCTGCTGTTGTACATCTCACATCTAGCAATGCATGCATGTAAATCAACATGAACTTGACAATGACACAAAGATATAAGTGTGGCTGTTGAATATGCACAATGTTTAGCTCAGGACAACATCCATCTCTCACCCACACATAGATTTAAGTGTGTACTCATATACCAACTTAAGTAAGTCACAACACCAATAGGCAGGCATCATGTTAGAAACTTAGCAATTCCAACATGACACCAATAATTGTGTAAGCTGCTCACAAATTATTGTGCAAACATGCACAACATGAAAGGAGGGAATGCATCTGACTATTTCATAGTGAATGGGCAACTTTAATTGGTCTATGTTACCAGCTGGTGCCATCTCACTTAGCCCATAAAGGTAATCCCTCATCAATACCACCATAGACATACACATGGCAATACTACATTGTCTGATCACTGAGGAAAGTTGTATGCACAGAAGAGTCTGTTTAAAGAATTTACTGATGAAGTGTACTAGATAGTTGTCTTTCAGCTTTTCTTCAAGGACATATTCAGGTTACTGAGCTTGAGGCATGGTTTCATGTGAATCCAGGGTGTATGGTTTATTAGTTTCAGTATGTGTTTTAGTTGCTGAGAGAATGCAATAAACCCCTGGATGTTTTGGATTGTTTAAATTGTGGGTTTGACAAACAAGATCTGCAGAGGGATGACAGCTATGTAACGTGTATTTGAGGATGTTTGGATAAAATATCAAGTTTCTAATATTGTGATACATAAATATAGGCCCTCATTACAAAAAATGGAATCACAACCATGCCGTAAACCACCAACAAAGACAGCCACTTTAACACTCCGACTGCCACGGCGGTAGAAACAAACACCACGGATGTAACCGCCAACAGACAGGCGGAGGACAAGTACCACCCACTGTATTTCAACACGCCTATCCGCCACCTTTTCCGGGGCGGAACCAACACTATCAATTGCACGGCGGAAACAGTACACAGAAGGGAAAACACTCACCTCTCGACACCCAAAGAGGAACCAGGACACCATGGAGCCCGAAATACAGGTGTTACCAATACTGCTCTTCCTCCTGCTCTATCAGGAGCAGGACAGACGCGGTCGATGACCACGGTGAGTACTGCACCTACAACAAAGGGGAGGGGGAGGGAAAAGAGAGTGACACACACATGCAACATGCAATACCCCCACCCTCACCCTCACCCACAACAACATACACACACATGCATGCAGCAACATTACATATACCCCTCCAACCCCTGGAAGAACGCAAGGACAAAAGTACATGATTGTAACGATTGTAATCATGAAAAATCTAATAGTCAAAAATCTAAATTCAGTATTTACAAATATGTACACCAACTACATAAGTCCGGATAGTGTACCAATCATTGTCCTTGGACCACTGGGCCAAAAATGCATGGGCGAAGCCCACACAAGATACCTGACTGGAAACGGAGAGAACATCAGATCGAAAATAAACAGGCACCTCAGGGGGAGGGGGGCACCTCAGCCAGATGAACGCATAATGCCACTGCTGCACAAGGGAGTTCCATGCCCATTGCTGTATCCTGGGGCGTCCAAAGCCACAGTCTCTCAAGTCTCTTCAGTGGGTGGTTTGCCCACTGCTTTATCCTGGGGAGTGCAAAGCCACAGTCTCTCAAGTCTCTCCAGTGGGTGGTTTTCCCACTGCTTAATCCTGGGGAGTGCAAAGCCACAGTGTCTCAAGTCTCTCCAGTGGGTGGTTTGCCCACTGCTTTATCCTGGGGAGTGCAGAGCCACAGTCTCTCACGTCTCTCCAGTGGGTAGGTTGCCCACTGCTTAATCCTGGGGAGGGCAATACCACAGTCTCTCAAGTCTCTCCGGTGGGTGGTTTGCCCACTGCATGGTCCTGGGGAGTGCCAAGCCACAGTCGCTCAAGTCTCTCCAGTGGGTGGTTTGCCCACTGCAAGGTCCAGGGGAGTGCAAAGCCACTGTCTCTCAAGTGGATGTCTTTCTCCACTGGTTCTGGAGGGGGCTGGTGCCCAGAGTGTGTCATCCTTCCAAGGACTGAGGTAGTGGATGCCTTTCTCCACTGGTTCTGGAAGGGGCCTGGTGCCCAGAGTGCTTCATCCTGCCAAGGACTGAGTTAGTGGATGTATTTCTCCACTGGTTCTGGAGGGGGCCTGGTGCTCCACGTGCAGTGTTGCTGGTACCATTCTCTCACCTGGGCATGGAGGCAGCGACATACCCCACACTGCTGCTGCTTCGCCTTCCACCTGCAGGTGCAAGCAGTGATGGAAGTCATGCCTCGTGGAAGCTGTCCAGGGTCCAGGAACTCTCCTCCAGCCTTGGACGACTGACTGCTGGGAATGGTAGCCATGTCGGCGGTGGTGCCACTGTCCGAGCACGTCGCAGGGCTACTGGCGGGGCTTGCAGCGGTGTCTGTGGCGGCGGTGCTGGGAGTGGTACATGGGTCAGCACCTGCTGACGGACACAGCAGTACGTCTCCTGCAGCCTCGGGCGGCTGCCCACTGGGGAAGATGCTGGGGACTGTCACTGAGGTTGTAGACATGCCGGTGGCAGTGCAGGTTGTGGTTCAGGTTGCAGTGCAGGTAGCGGTGAGGTGGCAGTGCTGGTGGCAGGGCACCTTGTGGTGTTCGCGCCATACAGGTTGATGTTGTCATGGACAGAAGGGGTGACACTGGTCTCTAAGTCCCTCTGGGATGTGGGCACCTTCTTCACCTGTTGGCGGAATGTCCTTGCCCTCGCTACGTGGCACACAGGCAGCCCTGATGGGTGGCACACTCGATGACCCCGCAGTTGCTGGTACCACTGTGCATTGGGATTTGGTGGCTGAGGTGCTGGGCTGGGACCTGGAAAGCCTGGCCCTAGGGGAAGGACGGGGGGAGGTGAAGGGAAGAGGTCAAGGGTTGCCAAGAAAAGTTTTTTACACACTGAGACGGGAAGATGGAGGGGGTTTGGGAGTGGAGGAAGAGGTAGTGGTTGTAGGAGGTGTACGTCTGCTGAACTTGGGTTAAGGTGATGGTGCATAGGCTGGAGGCTGTTGTGAGGTGGATGGCTGTTGGGTGGGTGTGTGCCTGTGTTTGTGTACTTTGGGAGGAGGGCTCACAGACACACTGGGAGAGGACACAGGGGATGTGTGAATGGTAGTGGGGTGGTGATTGCACGTGAGTGGTGCGTAGTGATGGGCGTGCTGGTGATGGAGGTAGTGGCAGAGGATGTAGCACATGCAGGTGTGAGTGGAGACGAGACAGGGAGGGAGGAGAAAGACGTGGAGGAGGGGGACACAGTGGAGGCAGTGGATGTTGCTGTGTTTGCATGGGGATGGTGCTTGTGTGAGTGCCTGTGGGATGTGTGGTGCTTATGTTTTCCTGAGCCACTTTTGTGTGTTGATGTGTGTGCATGCTGGTCTGATGGTGTGCTTGGGATAGGCTGAGGTACAGGGGATTGGGTCTGGGTAGTGGAAGTTGGAGGGGGTAGGCTGGCCACAGGGACGATGGCTGCCATCAGTGCTGAGGGCAGAGCCTGAAATGCTCTTTGTTGCACCGCCTGCCCAGAATGAATGCCCTCCAGGTATGCATTTGTTTGTTGCAAATGCCTCTCAACACCCTGGATGGTATTCAAAATGGTAGATTGTCCAACAGTGAGGGATCTCAGGAGGTCAATAGCCTCCTCACTGAAGGCAGCAGGGCTGACTGGGGCAGGGCCTGAGGTGCCTGGGGAGAAGGAGATGCCCACCCTCCTGTTTGAGCGGGCATCGGACACACGCTGAGGGGCTGCTGGGAGGGCAGTGCTGGTAGGGGGGTTGGCAGCTGTACCTGTTGAAGCGGTGGGCACAGAGTTGTCAGCCACTGCAAGGGAGCTCCCATCAGAGGAGGAGTCGCTGTCACTGGTGTATGCTCCTGTCCCCGTCATGGAGCTCCCCTCGCCCTCCGTCCCACTGGTGGCTTCAGACATCGTTGCTTCACCCTTCAGGGCCAAGTGGGTTGCAGCTCCCTCCTGCTCCGGTGCCACTGCTCCTCCGCCTGATGATGCTATTGCACACAAGAACATGGAAACAACATAAAGGAGGGGGGGAGACAGAAGAAAGACATGTTCAGTGCATGCAACACCACTACCGTTGGTGGACACAACACACAGGGAGCATCCCTCAGCACAACGCCATGCACTAACAGTTCCTAGAAAATGTCCATGCCCATGGTGTACGAGGCCTAAGCCCAATTGCTGCACACCTGGAAGTCACAGGAGCCTGACTATGTGTAGCTGTCTCTTACCACTAGTGGTGTTGGGGTGCCACATAGCCTGCCTCACAAGGGACCTTGCCTACCAAGTTTGCCCTGGCCTAGGGAAACCCACTGCCAACCTCCCCCAACCAGGCACCTCGTAATGCGCGCAGAGTCAGCTGAATGAGAGTGTACTCACCCCCTTGTGGCTGCTGTGATGCCCTCAAGCGCCCATCTAACTCCGGACAGGCACCCCTTCCACGTTGGGGGTACATCCCCAGCTGGGCCTCCGCTGTCTTCTTGCTCCAGCGGTGCAGGTCCTCTTATCTTTTACGGCAGTGGGTGCTCTGTCTGTGGTAGACCCCCAGGGTCTAGACGTCCTTGGTGATCGCACGCCAAATACCCTTCTTCTAGTGGGCGCTGACCTAGACGAATGGTACAGGGGGAAAGGAAATTACTCACCCATCCGGACCGTCATACTCATTGCCCACCAGTTACCATCCATGCCCTGATGCATATACACTCACCATCAGCACATGCAAGCCTCAGCCCCCCATGTATCTTCCATCCACACAACTCAAAACAGGATTGCCCATGCAGCATGCTCACAGTGTACTCAGCTGTTTGTCTGGAGGAAAGTACAGTTGCGTGTACTGGGGGAGGACCCCATCTACTAGTTTCTCCAACTCCTCCGAAGTGAAGGCAGGGGCCCTTTCCCCAGACACTGTAGCCATTGTCGCTTCCAGACACAGGTCACAGCAGCACAGTGTAGGTCCTCTCCTGTTAAAGGTCAGGTATCAAGTGAGTGAACAGACAGAAAATGGCAGTCACGTCTGTGGCGGTGCGTACCGTCACTGCCGGCGTACATCTTCATTGGCTCCTGGAACCCATTGGGCCCAATGATAACCAATGCTGAATAGCACTGCGGTCTTCGACCGCCTACTGCAATGGTGGACAACGCCAGTGCAGTTACTTCATTTCCCCTTGTCCCACCTTACAGGTCAGGCAGCCGCCATTTCAGGGGGCCACATGGCAGGACAAATAACTGCATCACACCTATTTAGGCCAGGAATGCCAACAGACAAAGGCATATAGAGAAATGTTAACATTAGTGCTAAACGACCCTGCGAAACCTATGTGTTGTATGGCCCTCTGCTCACCATTCTCATCCATAGAGCACATCTGCTGGGGCAGGTGATGAGATGACAGCATTCTCTGGTGTACGGACCCCGGGTGGACCTGTCAACAATGGAAGAGAGACACATCATAATCACCTACAGACTTGATCATGCAACAATCCAGGAACTGTGCCCAGTTGGAGCCAGACCTGATTTCAGCTATCTGCCATCCCACAGGAATCCACCCTCTAGTGCAGGTCCTGTCTGTACTCCATTTCCTGGCCAGTGGGTCTTTTCAAACAACAGTGGCCATGGCATCAGGGATGTCCCAGCCAATGTTCTCCAACGTGTTGTCCAGGGTGTTATCTGCCCTGCTAAAACACATGCGCAGCTACATCGTTTTCCCTCAGTTGGAGGATTTGCCCACAGTGAAAGGTGACTTCTATGCCCTGGGACATATTCCCAACATCATTGGTGCCATTGCTGGTACACATGTGGCATTTGTACCCCCCGCAGGAATGAACAGGTGTACAGAAACCGGAAAAGCTACCATTCTATGAATGTGCAGATGGTGTGTTTGGCAGAGCAGTACATCTCCCATGTGAATGCCAAGTATCTGGGCTCTGTGCATGACGCTTACATTTTGAGGAATAGCAGCATCCCTTATGTGATGGGGCAACTCCAGAGGCACCGTGTGTGGCTAATAGGTGAGCCTAAAGTCCTCACACAGTTTCATTAGGGGTCTGGGTATGGGAGATTCCCTAATGTTTGGAGGATGTCTAACAGTTGTCCCTCGATATTTGCAGGTGACTCTGGTTACCCCAACCTGTCATGGCTACTGACCCCAGTGAGGAATCACAGGACAGGGGCAGAGGAACGCTACAATGAGGCACATGGGTGAACTAGGAGGATTAAGGAACGCACCTTTGGTCTCCTGAAGGCCAGATTCCGGTGCCTCCATCTGACAGGTCGCTCCCTGTACTACTCACCGAAGAAGGTGTGCCAGTTATTCGTGGCCTGCTGTATGCTGCACACCTGGCTTTGCGACGCCAGGTGCCTTTTCTGCAGGAGGATGTGCCAGATGGTGGTCTTGTGGCAGCTGTGAAGCCTGTGGACAGTGAAGAAGAGGAGGCAGAAGAAGAGGATATCCTGAGGAGTGCAAAGCCATATCGACAACAGAAACAACATCATCGTGCAATACTTCCAGTGAGACACAGGTAAGAAAATGTAGTTGCTTCCCACATCTCATACTATTGTTGGAGCTAGCATAAGTCTATAATTTTCACTCAGTGTATGGACCCTGACTTGTCACTTTGACTTTCCATTTCACAGATCTGGGTTCCACTTTGTGCCCTCTTCTATGCTTACTGCTGGCCTACAGCTGTGTTAAATTGGTATGTGAATATGTACATTGACCTTGCTGTATTACATAGATATAGCAATTACACATTTGCGAAAGTGCAGACTGTCTCAATATTGTTTTGTGATTAAAGTCTGTTTATTTCTGTGCAAATAAGTAAAGGGGGTTGTAGAATGGGCTGGGGTGGTGGTGGAGGAATGTCCATGGCATACTCCAGTCTATTTGTTTCACAGGTGCATTGTCCAAAGGGGCATAGGAAGGGGAGCAATGGCAGTTTAAGGTGGACAGGGTGACATAGTGGGACAGAAGGGTGACATTCAGGGGGGTCTTATTTCCTGGCGGGGATCTTGGCAATGTTCTCTGTCTTGTTCATGGATCTCAGGGACCGTTTGCGGGATGGTTCTCCATCTGCAGGGGGAGGGGTGCTGTTGTCCTGTTGTTCCTATGGCGGTGCTTCCTGTCCACTAGTGCTGGCGGAGGTGGAGGACTGTTCATCGTCCAGGCCAGTGTCAGGGGCCCGTTGGTGTGCCACTGTGTCCCTCCTGGTGTTGAGAAGGTCTGCCAGCACCCCTGCAATGGTGACCAGGGTGTTGTTAATGGACTTCAAGTCTTCCCTGATCCCCAGGTACTGTTCTTCCTGCAGCCGCTGGGTCTCCTGAAACTTGGCCAGTACCGTGCCCATGGTCTCCTGGGAATGGTGATAAGCTCCCATGATGTTGGAGAGTGCCTCGTGGAGTGTCGGTTCCCTGGGCCTGTCCTCCCCCTGTCGCACAGCTGTCCTCCCAGTCCCTGATCGTCCTGTGTTAGTGGGGTTGCCTGGGTTCCCTGTAGTGATGGACACACTGCTGATTGATGTGTCCTGGGGACAGAGGGATGGGCCCACTGGGTGGGTGCTGTGGTGGTGTTTCCTGAGGGGGGAGTTTCAGTGGTGGTTTGTGACTTTGTCAGGGGAACCGACTGTCCCGAGGTCCCTCATGGGCCGGGCTGGTCATCTTGATCTAGGTGTGCAGAGCTGCTGTCATCACTGTGGCCCTCTTCTGTGGGGAGACTGGATATGTCTGGCACCTCCTGTCTGGTGACGTTGGGTAGGGGTCCTGTTTGGGTGTAAATGCATAGTTATTGTATCTGTATATGCCATCTTGTGCAATGGATGAGTGACCCTCTACTCCTGTGCTTGCATTATTGCCATGGCCCGTGTGTGATTGGTGTTTTTGGGGCATGAGTGAGCCTCTGTATTGGACATGCTTAGGTGATGGGTGTCCATGCATTGGTTTTACATGCAGGGTTTGGTTTTGGGATGTGTGGGTTGTGTTAGTGGGGTATCTGTGGGTTGTTGGGGTGATGGGTGTGAGGGTGAGGGTTGGAGTATGTGATGGCATTCAGGTGGGGTGGGGGATAAAGTAGTAAGATATGACTTACCAGAGTCCAGTGCTCCTGCTACACCTGCGAGGCCCTCAGGATGCATGATCGCCAAGACTTGCTCCTCCCATGTTGTAAGTTGTGGGGGAAGAGGTGGGGGTCCACCGTCAGTCCTCTGTACAGCAATCTGGGGTCTGGATACCACGGAACGCACCTTACCCATAGGTCGTTCCACCTCTTCCTGATGTCATCACGTGTTCTTGGATGCTGTCCCACTGCGTTCACCCTGTCGACAATTCTGCACCATAGCTCCATCTTCCTTGCAATGGTTGTCTGCTGCACCTCTGATTCGAATAGCTGTGGCTCCATCCGGACGGTTTCCTCCACCATGACCCTGAGCTCCTACTCAGAGAACCTGGGGTGTCTTTGAGGTGCCATGATGTGGTGTGGGTGATGTGTGAGTTGATGTCTGTTGTGAATGGGTGAGGGGATGTGTTGGTGTGTGTTGTTTGAGGTGTGGGTCGTGATACCTGTAGCGGAATTCCGCTGCCACAGCAGTATGTTGGCGGTCTTCTGCATGGCGGTAAGCGGCATTTACCTCCAGGGTTGTAATGAGGGTCTTAGTGTCAAAAATATATTTAGTACAGAAATATCAGGTTACAGAGTAATGTTGTAATTAATTTAGTTTTTTGGTATATCATATATATATTTTTTTCTGAAACTTTCTTTATTGAATTTTCGGGCACAAAAGGAAAAGGTTATACAAAGCATTCCAATAAGACATGAAACACCATTTTCAACATGAATTCCAAAGACCAAAACAGTGTCAAGCCAGAAAGGGTAATGGAAGTTTAAGTTTTGTCAAGAAAGGCATTAAATCATTATTATATAGCATGTCTTAATTATGCAGATTTGTGACTTAAAAAAAGAAAAGGGGGGACTCATCCCAACATCCCAAGAACAGTGGAAACAGGGGAACATAGTTACATGCAAGTGTGGAATGTACTAAAAAAGTATCTAGTGTGTGGGAGGTGGAGGCATACAGTGGTAATATAGCTATAGAGATCCTATGCGGTGCACGGACGGGGCATTGTCTGGGAGGAATGAGTCCCTACAATTGAAACAGATCAAGGGCTCAAGTTCATGTGGGACATGAAAAAGGGCCTGTGGACAGGTATCTCACAAATGTAAGTCTGTAAGTCATTCGTGCCATGGTAATGCCCTGCCAAAGTTGGCCATGCCATTGCAAGAGTGTGGGTTCATCAGTTTTTTTCCAAGCAGCCACCAAAGTCATCTTGGCTGCCCCTCGACAGCCATAAAACTGAGGGGTTTGCAGTTGTCTGGTATTTAAGCACAACATCTTGTAGGTCTAGGAGGGCAAACTCTGGAGTGTTTAGAAGAAGGTATCTCAGAAATTCATCTGTGCTAAAATCTTGTCGAGTAAGGTCGTATTGTGGGGCAGTCCCACCAGATGTGGTGAAAATATCCCAAGAGTCCGCATCCCCTCCAACATCTATTGATAATATTTGGAACATTTTTTGCAATTTAGATGGGTATAGGTACCAATCATACAGAACCTTATAATGTGCCTCCCTAATTCCTAGCGACCTATTAAACTTAGGAATATCACTCCAGAGTTTCTTCCATTGATCCAAAGTGACTGATGTCTCTAAAGTTCTATCCAAAAAAGGCATATATCAAAGGGAAGTAGCACTGGCATAGGAGCCCAGAAGCACAGGGTGGAGATATAGCCCCAGGCTCCTCCTTCACATCAAACAAATTTCTCCATCGGTAACAGTTTCCTGAGGTGGCCTGCCGCACCTTTGGTTTCACCAACCAGTTTTTGAGTTGGTCATAGCGATACAGCTGTGTGGTTGGTAAGTGAAAGTCATAGCAACAATTCTCAAATGTGGTGATCTCCCACCCTTGGAAAACGTCAGCTTTAGTGAGGCAACCACCCATTCTCCACTGGTCAAAGGGTCCCAGGTGCAAGGCTAGTGGGAAAGATTTATTATAATGAATAGGGATATAGGGCAAGGTCGTCAGTTTGTGTTTGAGGGTCACGTTGTCCCAAACTTTGAGTTGTTTCAGTCGGTGTGCTTAAATAGACATCGGCCGGGTGATCTGGTTTAGGTTTCCATAAGGTGTCCCAGATCATTCAACCCATGATCACCCTTTCCATATGTAGCCAGTGTTTATCTGACTCTGTCTAGGACCACTCACCTATTACTCACTATTGAGCTGTTTTGTAGTATAGAGGAAGGTTGAGTAAGGCCAACCCCCTGCGTCTTTAGGTAAGGTCAGCAATTTATGTGGTAACTGGTCTCTACGATTTTGACAAATAAAAGCAGTGATCATCGAATGAAGGGTTGAAAAAAAGTCATTTTCTACATCTATAGGAAGAACCTGGAAGAGAAACAAGAGCTTTGGTAATACTTTTTATAGCTTTAAAGCAGCCCAGCCAAGTTAGATATAAAGGGGTCCAGTGTTTAAAGTCTTGTTTGAGTTGCCTTATGAAGAGAGATACTTTGTCTTATATTGATCTTGTATCCGGGGAGTGAGCTGTGTCCCTAAGAAGGTGATTTCTTTTCTAGCCCATTGGAAGGGAGTGGAGAAGGGCAACTCCTCCGGTCTCCTGTGGGGATCATGAATTAAGCAAAAAAGGATTTATGGAGAATTGCTCTAAAACCCGCTCCGGACTCAAAGGCATGGAGTTCAGCCTGTAGAGCTGATAAGAACTTCCACTGGGAGGTAAGCATCAGTAATACATTATCGGCAAATTGGGATATTTTATGGATGCCTGACTAAAAAGGTAGGCCCCGTATTAAAGGTGAATCCCGTATTCTTGAGGCTAGAGGTTCTATGCTGAGAGCAAATAAGAGGGGCGGAATATGGGCATCCCTGTCTAGACCCACATTCTAGAGAGAAGAAAGCAGATGTGGTTTCATTCACTAAAACTTGGGAGAGGGGGTGAGCATATTTTGCCCAGATCATCAATATACATGTATATGAGTTTGCCATCGGTTTATACATCTAGACTGATCTGGCTTGATCAAGTTAGGCATGATATCTTCCAACCGATTAGCAAGTATGTTAGTGTCTAGGTTCACATCAAGGTTAAGGAGAACAATTGTTCAGCACAATGCACATTGGCTGGGATCATTCCCTGGTTTTTGAATTACAGAAGTCAGGCTTCACCCATCGAGGGGATCACTTCCTGAATTTCGGCTACTTGGTTAAACAGTGTTGGCAGACATGGTACAAGTTCCGAGCTCAATTGTTTATAAAATTGGGTGTTAAACCCGTCAGATCCTGGGGCTTTGTGCAATTTAATGGAGCCAATCACATCCTGAACCCCTTCCACAGTAATAGGTCCCTCCAGGAGTTCTTGTTGTTTAGATGTACATTTAGGAAGAGCTCCTTCTGAGAGAAACTATAAATGTAGTGATTCTGAGGGGCAAACAGCACTGTAGAGAGTTTTGTAAAAGGACTGGAATGTTCCTGCTTTACCGTCTTTGGTGTGAAGAATCTCTCCATCCATCCCTTCAATATGACCTATGTATACCTTTTCCTGCCTAGCATGAAGCTGTTTAGCAAAGTGGGCACCTACTTTATTATCCTTTTCATATGTGATACTCTTAAGGTGCAGTAGGCTGAATTCAGCTCTTTTAGTGTACATGGCGTCAAGTTTCCCCTGTAGGCCTGTTACTCTATGTTGAATAGCTAAAGATAGATTGTCTTTGTGTGCTTGATCTGACTGCTGAATCTCCTTTTATAGCTCTACTCTCTCACAGGCCTTCTGTTGGTTGAGGGTAGTCATTAGTGAGATGCATTTGTCCCTTATTACTGCCTTGAAGGCATCCCAATTCGTGGAGAGGTCAGTATCTTGAGAGACGTTCAACTGGAAGTATTTCCTAATAGATTTACAGATTTCGCCTCTAAAGAGTTGGTCTCGTGTGAGCGGGTGCAGGAAATACCCCCTGCAAAATGAGGGTTTCTGGGTTTGCAAATCTAGTATGAGCTCAACCAGGGCATGGTCTGATACTGTAATGGTATATATGGTGGTGGCAGAAATGGAATATTGTAGGGTCTGGCTACCAAAGATATTATCAATTCTAGAATAGGTGCAGTGTGAGTGAGAATAGAAAATGTATCATGTACTTTATGTAGAGAGCCCTACAGGTTTCAAGTAGGCCTAGATTCCATACTCCTGTTTTGTCTGCTTGGAAAATATGCCAGCATACATATGATGGGAGTGGATGCTATCAAGGCTGGGATCCCAGATGAGACTGAAGTTTCCTAGTACCAACACATCCCTCTCCATAAAATCCTCAAGTATACTCAGAAAAGGAGGAAGTCCACTTGGCCCAAGTTTGGGCGTAAAGTGTGGCTAAAGTACATTTATGGCCACTAATATGGCCTTTTACCATAAGGAACCTCCCTTCTTTATCTGAATTTCATTGGTGAGTGAAAGAGTAATGCCACTCTATTATGTTTTGTAGTTTATGAGGAATTATAAATCAGTATGCACTTCCACATTTTCTGGTGTTTGGCTGGAGAGTTAAAGCTCTTAATGTTCTAGGTTATTGTGTTTAAAACCATGGAAATTAGGCTAGTAAACAAAGTGCTTGAGTCGGTATGTCAAAAGATCACATTACTGCAAGCTCCCCTCCAGCCCTCCATTGTCAACCAAAGACTAGCTCCAGACTCTTCATAGTACACCCCATGTCCCAGCTACTCTTCCCTCTTTAGTCTCCACACATGCATCAAAAGGAAAACAGAACACAGGTGATAACATGGGAGTCAATGCTTCCCATCAAAGGTAGAATAACCATGTAATCGCATGAAAAATGGGGTTGAAGAACCATGTCCATTGCCAAGTTCTGCAGTTTGCTTTGGGTGACTCTAGTAGAAGTAATAGGGTCGGCACCTCTGCACGCCACCAGAGGGCAATGTTGCAGGCACCCCATGTGGCACCCTGCATGCTCTCCCCCCCGAGATCAGAGTCTCACCAGGCAGAGTGGACACAGTAGGACAAGTCAGTGTGTCATGTCTCGTGAAGTTCAGCTATCTGTCTCTCCGGGGACTTTCCGAGGGTCCTTATAGTAGGCTCAGGGAATTTGCCCAGTTGTGTCATTTCCCTGTGTACCTTCCTCTCCACTGAGCTTTTCAAAAGCCTTTAGGACTGGACCGTCCCCCATCGCGGGTCCTACACCAGTTTCATTTCTAGCAGCCTGAGAGGTTGATGGAGATAGGCCTGGGAAGTTTGCTGCACTCTATAATTCAGTGAAATTATGCAGTTTGTTTTGCTACTCGAAGGCTATAAAAAGGGGTAGGTCCAGCAGTATTTTACATGTTCCTTGCAGAGGCAATCTGTCACAGGTTTCAGTTGGAGATGTTGTGTAATAGTGGCTGGAGCAATATGTTGAAAAAGCATGGAAGTGGCCCCTTGGAATGTAACCGTTTTGTGTTTCTGAGCTGAGAATAGGATCAGTTCTTTGATTTTAAAAGAATGGAACTTGACAAGCACATATCTGGGGCATCTTCCCTTGTGGGGGAATGTGGGTCCCACTGTATGTGCTCTCTCCACCTTCACTTCTGTGTGGTCATCTAACAAGAGATGCAATAACAAACCCACCACAAAAGCTTCCAGATCTGGACCTTCCACTCCTTCATCCAGGTCTCAAATGCAGATGTTTTCTCATCTACAGCAGTTCTCTAGATCCTTACATTTAAGGAGAGCTGATTGTAAGTGCGATCATAAGGATATCCATTTGGTCACCAGTGGGGACACCTTCTGGTCCAGTACCTGAAATTTCAACTCAAGATAGAGTGTTTGTGCCCCTACTAAGTAAACATCAGCCTGAAGTGAAGTAAGTTTAGTAGTGATGTCTGTTCTAAGGTGTCCAGTGACAAGGTCAAGTCTGTTTTCATTTCCTCTAGGAGTTCTTTTTGAAATTACTAGAGCAAGGACAATAGGTCTTCCTTTGTCAGGGCCATGGACTTGTCAAGCCATGGAGCAGCGCCTGAGGGTTTAGCTGTGGCATGGAAGAAGTAGCTGGAGACCCTGTTTGATTGCACCTTCTTAGGTGGCATAGAGGCAGAGTGTTGGGAATTAGGGACTACAAGGCAAGGGCCCTACAGAGGAGAGGCAGCCCTTGCAACTCTAAATGTTTCCCTGGTCTAAGCCATGCCCTTGGGGCTGATCAGAGCTATCTGTTCCAGGAAGACATAGATGTAGGTGGTAGTGAGTGGCACCAACTACAGGTGGAGCTACACCCCCCACTCACACTGGAGGCCAATTTGTCAATCTGTAGCAAAGCTCAGTCAAACAGGAAGCACTTTAGAGGGACCTCAAAGCCGCTAATCAGGAGTGGGTGCTCCTGGTAGGTGGAGTCCTGTGAGTCAGGGGCCATTGAGGAGGGAGCAAGCAAATCCTTGACTGCTTCATTGGTCAGCACAGTTCTCCATTCATCAATGCTGCCTATAGTTTTCCTCAGGCAAATTGCTCAAGGCATCAGTCAGTACATCTAGGAAGCACTGGGAAGAGAAAGCACTGTAACTACGTCCCCGTGGGTAGTACAAAACATGAAAAAGCGAAGGGGGAAGGTGAGACCATTGATTGAGCACTTCAAGGCAGGCTGGGGCAGCAGCACTGGTTGCTACTATCATTCCCCCTGCTCTGTGTCATACAAGTCCCATTCTTAGTAGGCCTGGGGCCTGCTACTCCCCTTCAATAAACTGTTGTAGTTGATTGAGCAGGCTAAGTCCGATTCAGCCGGGAGCCTCATCAAGTTGGGCACCATCTTAGTCAGGTGACTCATGTGCAGGGGCACAGGAGGGAGTGCAGCTGTCCTTACTGCTGCCCCCGAGCCTGTCTTACTTTGCCTAGGAGTTTGAGAGCTCCCTTCTACACCCTGCAAGCACGCCAAGCATCATCACTGCTCCACAGGGTAAGTTCTGAGTGGGCTCTGCCATACTGCTCCCTCACTGATAGAGATGCACAGGAAAAAACCTCAGTGTTACCCCACAATAACGGTCTCAGTAGGGCAAAAGGCGTCACCGGTAGCTCCTCATGATCAGGTGCAGAAATTAACGGCTAATGTGTGAGCCAGCAGGCCAGTAATTCAAATGCCTGCGTGCTTAGGCATGGAGCCACTGTGGATCACGTTCACACAGCCATGTTTGTGAGCCATGCCCCCTAAAATATTGTTTTAGGTAATAGTTAATATTGTTTAATTAAATATAATTAATTAAATATAGTTGTAAAAATATTGTTTATTGTTTAATTTATATATATTAGTTAACATCATGTTAGTTGTTAGTATCGTTAGTATATTTGTTATTGATATTTTTGTGGTATTATTTGTAATTTAATATGTATTTTAAAATATGTTAGATTATTAGACTGTTGGGAGCTCCACTGGAGTCAATGGAGTGCTCTGGGCGTTTACTGGCTGGTAAAAACCTGGAGCGCCAACATTCCAATGTTTTTTGTTCACACCAACAGCTGTGAACAAAGGCCTCACTGAGCCCGAGTGAATTTTAAATCCCCTCGGGTTCTGTGAGGACTTTGTTTTATTTATTAGAACTCTCTGCCCCCTGGTGGCACAACATTCTAATAGCCTTATAGCCCTTTGTAGATGGGCTATACCGGCAATTATAGTCCTGCTCCCTTGTTAAAGGCCCTCGCCTATGGCTCAGGCCTTTAACGCTAGAGGCGTCCTTCAATGGCCTGTATAGCACGCTACGGCAGGATCTAAGTCGATAGTAGCAGGTTGTTGTGTGTTTTACACAGTAATTTGATTATTTAATGATTATTTTAATTGTTTAATTATTTTTATAGTTATTTCACATGTGCATGTTTAATTTCTTACTTTGAATGTATGTATTTATATTTTTTGATTAATTATTTTTATTGTAGTAGTGAGTTGTTGGGTTTTGTTGAAGGATACAGTCATTAACATTACTAAAAAATGTATTAACATGAATTCATATTTAATTATTTAATAATTATGTAATTGGTTATTACGTATTTACATTGTTTTTTTTCTAATTGTTGGATTATATTTTAATTTTTTTACATTTTATAGCAATTCTATCAGCTGGATTTTAATTTTGTAGGATGGGAAGTTATATAAATTTAAAAAAAATAGCTGTAAAATAAAATTATTCGTACTTGAATTAACTTCCCATCCTACAAAATTAAAATCCAGCTGATAGAATTGTTATAAAATGTAAAAAAAAATATAATCAAACAATTAGAAAAAAAACTATGCAAATATATATATATTTGTATGGTTAATGGTCCAATTGATTTGTCTGCCTGATGATGGTCTTCATAATTATCTTAAGGACAGTAGTTTTATTTATGCACTGAGATGGGTACCCTGCCTTCAGGGCTTACCACTGAAAGGTGTAGAATGCGTAGAAGGGAACATTATAAAGTGGACAATTCCTTCAGACCCAGCAAGACTTCTGAATACTAGGGCATGGCTGAGTGACAGACAAAGGGAATGCCTCACAATACTTTTATTAAAACTTTTTCTAAAACTGTTCATATTTCCTCCCACAATTTGAAAAGATTTCACATTTTCCTGAATTTATAAAAATGTGCCGGAATTGGATTGAAAGTATATACATTTTGTTGGGTTCAGTACATCCTCCACTTTTAACCCCTTAGGTGCCATGGACATAATGGTTACGTCCTCAGCAGCACCGCTCGGGTACCAAGGACATAACCATTACGTCCTGCATCCGGCCCTCGGGGGAAGCGTAACTGCTCCCTCCAAGGGCGTACCACCCCCCTCCCCTGGGCAGGGATGGAAGGGGAATAGCTTCCCCTTCCACCCTGACCCACCTTAGCCCCCATTGACATCTGATGCTGTCAGCACATGATCGTGCACCGACCTCATCAGAGGTCACCCCCAGATCGGAAGAATGATTGCATTTCTCTTCTAATTGGGGGATGGGGACGTGTAGAGAGATATGAAAGGCTTTTCCTTTCACTTCATGTCTTTCTGAGCATTTCTGCAGCCCGATCATAAAGCGATTGGGCTCCAGAAATGCCCACTAGACACCAGGGACTTTTTTAACTTGAATGTAAACAATAAAGTGGGACATTTTTTATTAGGTCTTTTATGGCCCCCCCCCTGGGGGGAGATTGGCCTAATTTAATTAGGCTGATATGACCCCAAGGGAGTGAGAAACCAATAGGCACAAGGGATTTAACAAAAATAAATGTTTACAGATGGGGGGCTACCCCTTAGACAAGGGTCACTCCCCTGGGGAGCAATTTTATGTTAGGCCATTTCTGCCCACCTTTGGGGC
Source organism: Pleurodeles waltl (assembly GCF_031143425.1). Classification (NCBI taxonomy): domain Eukaryota; kingdom Metazoa; phylum Chordata; class Amphibia; order Caudata; family Salamandridae; genus Pleurodeles; species Pleurodeles waltl. The sequence continues at coordinate 1,444,668,596 of NC_090444.1, read as the reverse complement.
AGATTGGCCTATTGTTCTTAGGTCAACCTTCCCCCAAGGCAGGCCAAAACCACTAGACACCAGGGATTTGTTTGTGCCAATCTCATGCAAGGGGAACCACCCCTCAGGCAAGGGTTGCTCCCCTGGGAGGAAAATGTATTTAAGGCCATTTCTGCTCCCCTTCAGGGCAGATCAGCCTATTTTAATTAGGCTAATCTGCCCCCAAGAGAAACAGAAACAACTAGGCACCAGGGATTTTTTTTTGTTTTTTTTAGATGAGTAGCGACCCCTTAGGCATGGGGAGCAAATTTATTTTAGGCCAATATGCCCTCCATGGGGTGCAGATTGGCCTATTTCCATTAGGCTAATCAGGCTGATCCGCCCCTTGGGGGCAGAAACCACTTAGGCACCAGAGATTGGTATATATGTGTTTTGTTTGGAGGCAGACCCTTATGCAAGGGCCGGTCCCAAATGGGGGTACAGTACTGTTGGCCATTTTTTGTAAGGCCCATCTGCCCCCAAAGGGGGCAGAAAGCCCACCAGACATTATCGAATAATTATTTTCAAAAAAAGAGGCTGGTGGTGTGGCCATAACCCCACCTCAAAGAAATGGGGACAAATTTGTTCTGCCCACTGGTGGGCAAATAGGGCAATTACCCAAATCCACTCCCCGGGGGGAGCGAAAGCCTACTAGATGCAGGGAATTAAAAAAAAAAAGTATTAGGGTGGTGGCTACCAACCAGAATGTGCATGGTAATGCCCCCATCCCAACTGAACCTCCAACTTTGCTTAAATCACAAATTTTCCCACATTTTTGTGATGGAACCTTCCGGAATCTGCATCAATCCACAAAATTCCTACCACTCAGCATTGTCTCATCTATACTGATGAAAATTCTGCCCACTTGATGGCCTAAAAACATTTTTTCAAACTGCCATTGTGGACACGATTTTGTGCCTCCTCCATTTCGACATGTTTTTGGCTCTTCCCTGTCATAGTCACTTGGCCCACCTACACAAGTGAGGTATCATTTTCATTGGGAGACTGAGGGGAATGTTGAGTGGTAGGAAATTTGTGCCAGTGCTGTGATTCCACACATAAATGTGGGGAAAATGTGATTTTTGTAGCTAAATTTGAAGTTTGCTGAGGATCCTGGGTATGAAAACATTGGGGGATCCAGGCAAGTTATACCTCCCTGGACTCCCTTGGGAGTCTAGTTTTCAGAAATGTCTAGGTTTGGTAGGTATCCCTAGATGGCTGTTGAGACCATCTAGGAACCAGAAACGCATGTACCCTCCCTCCCGCAAAAACAGGTATTTTTGTATTTGATTAATTTGATGTGTCTACATTGTGTTTTGGGGCATTTCCTGTTGTGGACAGAAGGAAGATTGTGGCTCCCCTCAGATTCCAGAACTTTGCAGCACCGAAATGTGAGGAAAAAGTGTTTTTTTTTGCCAAATGTTGATGTTTGCCACAGATTCTGGGTAACAGAACCTGGTAAGAGCACCCCAAGTTACCCCATCCTGGGTTTTCCTAGGGGTCTAGCTTCCAGAAACGTCCAGGTTTGCTAGGTTTTTATAGGTGCCAGATGAGCTAGAGACCAAAATCCACAGCTAGGCACTTTCCGAAAAACACATCAGTTGTCAATGTAAAAATTTGAAGTCTCCATTTTGCGTTTTGGGGCGTTTCTTGTTGCGGGCACTAAGCCTACCAGCACAAGTGAGGTACCATGTGTATCGTGAGGCTTAGGGGAATGCTGGGTGGAAGGAGATTTGTGACTCCTCTACGATTCCAGGACTTTCTATCACCGAAATATGAGGACAAAGGCCCATATTTATACTTTTTGACACACAACTGCGCCAACGCAGTTGTGCGTCAAAAATTTTAACGCCGGCTGACGCCATTCCAAAGCGCCATGCGGGCGCCTTATTTATTGAATGACGTTAGCCGGCGCAGCTGACTGGTGTGCGTCAAAAAAAATGACTCACACCAGGCAGCGCCAGCGTAGGGGAAAATGGAGCTTGGGCTTCAAAAAATGGGGCAAGTCAGGTCTGAGGCAAAATTTTGGCCTCAACCCGATTTGCGCCATTTTTTTTTACGCCCAACCCCCATTGAAATGACTCCTGTCTTAGCAAAGACAGGAGTCATGCCCCCTTGCCCAATTGCCATGCCCAGGGGACTTATGTCCCCTGGGCATGGTCATTGGGCATAGTGGCATGTAGGGGGGCACAAATCAGGCCCCCTATGCCACAAAAAAAATCTGAAAAAAATACTTACCTGAACTTACCTCTACTTCCCTGGGATGGGTCCCTTCATCCTTGGGTGTCCTCCTGGGATGGGCAAGGGTGGCAGGGGGTGTCTCTGGGGGCATGGGAGGGCACCTCTGGGCTCTTTCTGAGCCCACAGGTCCCTTAACGCCTGCCCTGACCCAGGCGTTAAAAAACGGCGCCCATCAGGCTGGGCGCCGTTTTTTAAGGCCTGCCCCCTCCTGTGCATCAAAATGACGTCACAGTATAAATAAGGCGCACAGGCCTTAAAGTCATTTTTTGGAAGGGAACACCTACCTTGCATATAATTAAAGCAAGGCTGGTTCCCCCTTCTAAAAAATGACGCACATGGTGGAACTTTGACGCCTGCGGGGTCGGACGTCAAAGTATAAATATGGGGCAGTGTTTGCGCCGATTGTGCGGCAAAACTTTTGACGCACATTCGACGCAAAGAGAGTATAAACATGCCCCAAAGTGTTTTGTTTTTTTGCCAGATTTTGAGGTTTGCAAAGGATTCTGGGTAAGAGAACATAGAGAGAGACCCACAAGTCACCCCATTCTAAATTCCCCTAGGTGTCTAGTTTTCTAAAATTTATATGTTTGCTAGGTTTCCCTAGGTGCCGACTGAGCTAGGGGCCAAAATCCACAGCTAGGCACTTTGCAAAAAACAGGTCAGTTGTCTTTGGGAAAATGTGATGTGTCCATGTTGTGTTTTGGGGCATTTCCTGTTGCGGGCACTAAGCCTACCCACACACACACAAGTGAGGTACCATTTTTAGTGGGAGACTTGGGGGAATAAAGGGTGGTAGGAAATTTGTGGCTCCTCTCAGATTCTACAACTTTCTATCATCCAAAATGTGAGGAAAAAGTGTTTTTTTTGGCAAATTGTGAGGGCTTGCAAGGGATTCTGGGTAACAGAACCTGGTGAGAGCCCCACAAGTCAACCCATCCTGGATTCCCCTAGGTGTCTAGTTTTCAAAAATGGACAGGTTAGTAGATTTCCCTAGGTGCCGGCTGAGCTAGAGGCCAAAATCCACAACTAGGTCCTTTCCAAAAAACACGTCAGATTTCAATGTAAAAATGTGATGTGTCCATGTTGCGTTTCCTGTCGCGGGCATTAGGCCTGCCTACACAAATGAGGTACCCTTTTTATCGGGAGACTTACGGGAACACAGAATAGAAGAACAAGTATTTCCCCTTGTCTTTCTCTAAATTTTTTCTTCCAAATGTAAGACAGTGTGTACAAAAAGACGTCTATTTGAGAAATGCCCTGTAATTCACATGCTAGTATGGGGACTCCGGAATTCAGAGGTGTGCAAATCACCACTGCTTCTCAACACCTTCTCTTGTGCCCATTTTGGAAATACAAAGATTTCCTTGATACCTATTTTTCACTCTTTATATTTCACCAAATGAATTGCTGTGAGAACCCATTGCAAGGTGTAGCTCCTTTATTGGCTCTGGGTACCTAGGGTTCTTGATTAACCTAGAAGCCCTATATAGTCTCACAACCAGAAAAGTCCAGCAGATGTAACATTATATTGCTTTAAAAACTCTGCCATAAATGGAAAAAGTATTAGACAAAAACGTGGAGAGAAATGGCTCTTTTTTTATCTCAATTTCAATATTTGTTTATTTTAGCTGTTACTTTCTGTAGGAAAACCTTGAAGGATTTACACAAATGACTCCTTTCTGAATTCAGAATAATTTCTAGTTTTCAGAAATATTTAGCTGTCTGGGATCCAGCATTGGTTTCACATCCATTCTGTCACTAACTGGAAGGCGGCTGAAAACACAAAAAATATAAAAAATGGGTTATGGCCCAGTAAAATTCCAAAATTGTGTTGAAAAATGTAGTTTTCTGTTTGAAGTCTGCCTGTTACTGAAAGCTGGGAAGATGGTGATTTTAGAACCACAAACCTTTTGTTGATGCCATTGTCAGTGAAAAAAACACAAGCTTTCTGCTGCAGCCCTTTTCCCATTTTTTTGTTAAAAACAAAATTGTTGCTCTATTTTGGCGAATTTCTTGGTCTCCTCCAGGAGAATGCACAAACTCTATAATCTATAATCACTAGGATGTAGGGAAAAAAGGACACAAATTTGGCATGGGTAGCCTATGGGGACAAAAAGTAATGAGGGCCAAAGTGCGAACTGCTCCAAATAGCAAAAAAAAAAGGCTCTGCACCTGAGCAGTTTTTAGTTGCTCACCATGTATGGAGATAGATGCGTAGAAAGTTTAGCAACTGCAACACTATGGCCAATATTTATACTTTTTTAGCGCTACATTTGCGTCGTTTTTTGACGCAAAAGCTGCGCAAACGTACAAAATACAAATGCAAATGCGGCGTTAAAAAAGTTTAAATAAGGGCCTATATTTTTCAATTTATTAACCATGATTAATAAACATGCATTTTTTTAATATGCCTATTCAAATTTGGGTTCATCCGCTGAGAACTGTATTAGATATTGACATCAGGTAGAAAACGCAGATCAGATAGCCTTTAGTGAGTGTGTTGTTTCCTATTATTAACATGTTTGATGCAATTTATAAAGTAGTAGAACCTCCCAACATATACAAAGAACTACTTACTGAACAATCACTTCTTTGAGTATCCATCTGATGAATCGCCCCAGCTATTGTTGCTGACATGGACTTCTGCTTTGCAGTATGCGTCTTGTAGAATACTTATAGGATAAACGCCTACAAGTCTTTTCATTTAAAACGACAGAAAGATACATAATGTAAACCACATGCTTTTTAATTTAATGACATGATAAGTGTATCTTCATTGTGAAACAGATTCTCAGAAATGTTTTCCAGTAAAATTAAATGTCAATGACTGGTACTGTGTGCTATGGCAACTCTCAAAGTAAGTCATGTCATTGACATCTAACTCTTCAATGCATAATGAAATCTAAAATAAAACTGATGGATGAAGGTGGGCGTTGCTGTTCTCGGCAGCGTAATTTAAACAGAGATTGTGTTTTGTTTCATCTGAGAGACTGATGGAGCCAGGTTGTCTGGGAATACGTAAAATATATTAAATTAGAGAACTGCTGAGTTTTAGGTCATACCAAGGTTTTTTTTCTTAATTCTTGGTACATGCATTAGCAAACAGCCTAGACATGCAAACCATGAACTATGATTTCATCCTTAAATGTAATTTTGTTCTCGGTATTTTATGTGTGACTCTAGTTTACTCATCACACTAATTTAAAAATGCAGCAACATTAAGAAAGAGCAAACAAATATTTGTTTGCATTTAACATTTCAGGTTCCAATTTGCATGTTTGCTTTAGAACAGAATGAAAATAGATACAGTGACTGCTTGTTTTATCAAATACTATAACATCAGTGATTCTCTATGCAAAATCGAATATATATGAATATTGATGTTTACCCCAAAATGAAAATACGCTTTAATTCAAATTGTGATTGTGGTGTACAAAGGGAAAGTTGCAAAGGCATCATGGGTTCTTTGCACCAACTACTTTTAGTGTTGTGAGCTCTTTATGACTGAACATTTTGGCTCCTGATAGACTCTGTAGAACTGTTAAAGCATGGCGAAGTGAATGCTGGTTTAGAATGTTGAGATCGCCGTTACATGCCGATCCATAAAGACGTGTAATGCACAGCTACGTGTGTGGCGTAGTAATTGGGGGGTACCCAGGCTGGGGAAGGAGCTTCGACTGGCAACGAGACAGGGGCTAAGTAACCCAAAGATCGACAGTGCTCTCCCAGAGAGTTTGCCGTGGTCCAAGCAAACTGCTCATGTGTGCCACGTGTGATTTTGTCGAAGTGCAGAATCATCATTTGGTGTATGAGGAGTCAAAGCGCAACTCCACCAGGGTGTGTAACGTTTGAAGATAAAGAAAGCTTCACTGAGAAGTCTACACATTGTTGGCCAGGAATCTGCTGCTAAAACCATAAAAAGAGGTATTATGCAACATAAAGCTTTACATCAGATGGAGTCGTAACGCCGAAGGCAAAGACAACCAGGTTTTGAAAGTGCAGCAAATAGCAATGGCAAGATAACGCTGCTCTGAGAGGCACTGCAAGACAGAGATCAATCAGGTGTCATAAGGCACAAAAGGCAATACAAGAAAAGGTCATCTGCTTACCACAACTGATTAAAGAGAGTCATCATACTACACCACTGGTAAGTGGCCCAAAGAGCAGTGCCTAGGTTTCTGCTTATGGAGCCGTCCATACCTGAATCAGTGATCAGAATAGTGATGGACTTTACTTCTAAAGGAGACCAGCTATCAAAAATAACTCAGCGGCCAGCACTTTGCACTACATCAGAAATGGTGTGCAAAAACAAGTTCACCAATTCGGCCAAGAGGGTTCAGAGAGAACTCCATTGTCAGTGTCAGCCAATTATGTAAACAGTTATAATGCCACCACCTTCCTGAAACTACCACCAGCATTTGATACTGCCAAAAAGCAGAATATTGACAACTGATGGATTTCTTGGCATTGAGACATTTGATGATTTCATTGATGCGCTAGAAGAAATTTATAAAAAGATTATCAACTATCTTCAGATTCTTGCTAGTGAGGATGTAAAAGAAGTCATAAAGAAAATGCCGCGATTTGATGAAGCTACATATTGTAAAATTAAAGAGGCCTTGAATCTCAAGTTCATTCAAAATACCGAATGTAGATTAAGAAAGGAGCATTTTCAGTCAAGAATAACAATGAGTTGGTGAAACCATTGACAAATTTCCTGAGAGACTGGATGCCCTCATCAAACACTGTAAGTTCAATGCATTTAATGATGAGGAAGCAATACGTTTCAGAGATATTGATGGATGCCTGTCACATTTATTCATATGACAAATACTAACAGACACTCTTATTCTGGAATGAGTTCTCATGGCCGCCAGAGCTGAAGAGCGTCATGACCGACAAGCTGTTGACATAGAGGCCGAATGTGCCCAAACTGAGTCAGTCATGAACATGAGAAGCAAGCAGAAACACAAGGCTGAAGGACACAAAGTGATGTCTCCACCGAAAAAAAAGTTGTGTTTCCAGTGTGGATTGTCATTTCCACCCAAAGGGAAATGTTCCACCATGAGACAGATATGCAAAGTCTGTGAAAAGAAGAACCATTTTGTGACAGTTTGAAAGGCAAAGGAAAGAATAAGTGCATCATGGCGAGAAGAAGATTTAAGAAGCGACCTGCTACGCAAGCCCACAAACTGCCGAGCAACACTAACTGAGACAAATCAACACCAAAGTAGATCATCATCTAAATCATTGTCAATTTTTTTTTTCAGTATCAATATAAAGTGAAAGTGAAGAAGATGAATGTGCAATATCAATGTTTCCCTTAGACAAATGCGCACATGTTGGATTGGCTGCATGTGTAGAAAAATACCACTAAAAAAAAGTCGACATGAAAAAGCACCAAAGTCATTCAAATATTGTCCAAAGATTACACTGAAAGTTAATACCTAACGCCATCAAAAACTAAAGTATATACATGGGCTGCATCGATGCATTGAAAAGTCAAGGTTCATTTATAGCAACAATGAAACACAAGAAAACAAAAGTACAAGCACACATTCATGTGCTTCAAGGTACGACGCCAAGTGCCTGTTTACTCATTTTCAGAACAGCTGCTATGAGACAAATCTCAGTGAACTGCAACATGAATGCTCATCACAAAATAGTAAGTCATTTCCCTTTGTTGGTTCATGGGCTCAAAGACACAGACTATATGCATTTCACTTACAAGATGCTCTTCGAAAGGAGCTTGAACCAATACTTATACATGATATTATTATGCGTTTTACTGGTCCAATGCTGTGGGTTTCTCCCATAGAGGTAGTACCCAAAAAGGACAGTGAAGGAGCTGTCCTCATCTGTGTACATTTGTGTCAAGTGAACAAGGCAATCGAAAAAGAATAACATCCAGGTCCACACATTGCTAATATGATAACACAATGGAATGGTGTGAAAATCTTCTCTAACTTTGATTTACATAAAAAGTACCACCAGTTGGAACTCAAAGAGATTTGCAGGTACATTATAACCTTTTCTACACATATTGGTTTATTTCGATTTAAAAGACTACTTTTCGGTGTGTCATCAGCTGCTCCGATTTTCCAAGATGTTATTGAATGTATCATACAGTCTCTGATGAATGCTTTCAACTATAGTGATGACATATGAGTTTTCAGAGCAACACAGAAGGAGCACGATAAAGCTCTCAAGCAAGTGTCTTTTTTATTGGTTGATGCAGGTTCAACTTTGAACGCTTACAAATGGGAATTCAATAAAACAAAGCTAAAGTTCTTTGTCCATACCTTTTCTAGTGAGGTTATGACACCTGATCCAGATAAAGGGCAGGTGTTGTCAACTGCCAGTCCAGTCCTTGGCATGGCCAGTTACTGCTCCCATACAAGACTTTGCAATTGTGAGTGCTCCATTTAAAGACTTGACTAAAAAGAATGTTTAATTTCATTGGTCACATGAATGCAAGCAAAGCTTTCAGAGAATCAAACAAGCCATCAAAACCGTTACAGAAATGGCACATTTTAATCCAAAGCTCCATACAAAAGTAGCTGTTGGTGCTGGCCCAGTTAGGTTAGATGCAATCCTTGCAAAGCACAGTGGAAACTCAAATGCTCGCCGACATATTGTAGCATATGAAAGCAAATGTTTGTTCCAAACTAAATGTGCTTATTCACATTGTGAAAAAGATTTTGTTTTAGTGGTGTGGGCTGTGAACATGTTCATGTGTTCTTATACGGAAAGCCTTTTCAGCTTGTAGCAAATCATCAAGCATTGTTGACCATCTTTGATAATCCAAAGGCCAAGGTGCCTCCTCTCATTGAACATTGAGGTCTTTGATTACAAAAATACAACTACACAATTGTGCACCATCAAGAGAAAGATCAAAACCCTGCTGACTACTTCTAAAGGGTGCCTTTAAGGCATCACAGTACCCCTTCCAAGACAGTTGAAGCCTACATAAATTCATTATGAAATTAAACACACAAGATGCCATTTCATTGGAGCAAATTGCTAATGCCATGAGTCAAGATATTGACATGTTAAAACTCAAATACATTATTCCACATCTGTCTTGGAACCAGCATGCTCAACCTCTTGACAGTGAATACCAGAAGTTCAAGAATGTCAAAGATGAACTGTCTCTGACTCAAGAAGGCATTATCCTGAGGAGTTCAAGAATAGTTTTTCCAGAGAGTCTGCCACAGCAGATAATTGAAATGGCACATGAAGGACATTGTGAAATTGTTGCCACAAATGATCTCTCTTCTGGTTTCCTCATCTTGGAGAGCAGAAGGCCTATCATCTATGCCACTACCTGTATTTAAAAAAACACCCAAAACCCCTTCAGCATGCCAGAGATGCCAAAGCATGTCTGGGAAAGAATTGCTGTTGGCTTTTTCGCTTCTTTTGAAAATAAACATCACCTGATGGTGCTTGTTGATAATCCCGTTTTCCATTGACAGAAGATCTCTCATCTATCACTCAAGAGAGAAACACCAAGAGATTATATTGCATCTTGGCATTCCTGCAAGCTCAAAGTCTGAAAATGGCCCACACTTCAACAGTCTAGAATCCAGAAACTTTTTCGTCATCTTAACGTAAAGCATTGGAAGACCAGCTGTTTGGCCAGAGACTAATGGCCTTGTCAAATGTTTCACCAGTACATTAAAGAAAGCTGTTCAGTGTGCTGCCTTGGAAATCTTAAAAATGTGTTGAATTCTACCTGGTGAGCTTACCGTTCGACTCCTCACTCAACCACAGGTGAAAAACTTTGTGAAATTGATGTTTGGAAGAGCAGTGATGACCTTGTTGCCTCAATGAACACACGCAAGATCAAGTACTGAGGAAGAAACCTGTATCAAAGACATGTGGGCATATTTATACATTTTGATGCAAAACTGCACTAACACAGTTGTGCATCAAAAAGATTAGCACTGGCTTGCACCATTCCTGAGCACCAGCCAGGCACCATACTTATGGAATGGCGCAAGCAAGTGCAAAGGATGAGCTAGAGTAAAACAAAATGTTGAGGGTGGCGGTATGGGAGAAGGGAGTTTTGCACCAAAAAATGGTGCCAGGCTGATAATAGGTAAAAAATGCCTCTAACCAGCCTAGGGTCATTTTCTGATGCAAAACCATTCATACCACATGACTCCTTTCTTAGAAAAGGCAGGAGTCATGCCCACATGCCTAATGGTCAGCACAGGGGACCAGTGTCCTACTTAATTGGGATTGGGCCCCCATCCTTCAGTGTCCCTCTGGTGTGTGTGAGGGTGTTCCTGGGATTTGAGGAGGTCACCTGTGGACCCATTCCATGGTGGTTAACCATGGAAATAGGTACACATGTGTTAAATAATGGTGCAAAGCAAGCTTTGCACCATTATTTAGCCCCTCCTCCCACCCGTGCTTCATTTTAGCACCGGGGATAATGGCTATAGGGTTTGCACCATTTTTTAGGTGTGAGCGCCTACCTTGCATCTCATTGATGCAAGGTAGGTTCACGCAGCTAAAAAATGGTGCAAACTCAAAAATTTTGACGTTAGGCGTGTTTAACATCAAAATCTAAATATGGAGTTAATTTTGCACCGAATTTTCGCAAAATAAATTATGCAAATTCAGCACAAATGGAGTATAAATATGCCCCTTGGTTCGTAAAGGGAAGGGGAGATCAAGTGCTTGTCCGTCAACCAAGAAAACATAAGTCTGGTGCTCCGTTTGATACTGAGCCATTCCATGTCATAACCAGCAAAGGACATACGGTGATTGCCCAACGTCCTGGGAAGTCCATTACGTGAGATTTCTTGCATTTACAACATGTAGCTCATCAGTCGTCAGATATCAATGTGAACGTAGAGACTGGTTTTAAAATGACAATTGAAAATTCCCTGACTGCTGTTGCTCCTGCATCACCAACGCAGATCATGGACACTCCTATTGCCGGTTCCAAGTTTACAAAGACATAATTGGGATGAGTAATTAGAGCACTGAGAAGGCTCATTGAAGAACTATGATTGTGTAGATATTTGTGACAAACTGTATTTTTTAGTTAACAGAGGGAGAAATATAGGTGGTCATTACAACCCTGGCGGTTGGTGTTAAAGCGGTGCTAAAACCGCCAGCAGGCTGTCGGAAAAAAAATGGAATTATGACCGTGGTGGAAACCGGCAACATAGACTGCCACTTTAACACTCCGACTGCCATGGCGGTACAAACAAACACCGCGGTGGTAACCGCCAACAAACAGGCGGAGGAGAATCTACCGCCCACATTATTACAAGCCACCAATTCACCACCTTTTCCTGGGCGGATACACCGCGAACAAAAACACGGCGGAAACAGGACTTGGAAGGGAAAACGCTCACCTCTACACACTCCACGAGGAATCAGGACACCATGGAACCGGAACTTCAGATTCTTCCAGCCCTTATCTTCCTGCTCCTCTACCAGGAGCACGAACGCCGGCGGCGAAAACCAAAGTGAGTATTGCACCTACGACACAGGGGAGGGAGGAGGGAAAAAACAGTGACACACACACGCAACACGCAAAACCCCCACCCCCACCCTCACCCACGACAACACACACACCATGATATATCACAGTTACACCCCCCCCCAACCCCTCCTGGAAGAATGCAAGGACAAAAGGAAATGAGTTGAATGTTTGTAATATATACGAAGACAGTAATAAAAAATATATACATATATTAAGATATTCACACTATAAACAAATATATACACCAAGAATCCAAGTCCAAGGTATTCCACTGTCATAGTCCATGGACCACTGGGCCCAAAAGGCTTGGGCGCGGCCCACACTCAATACCCGTACAAGAAGGAGAGTACACTGCTGGGGCATCAGATCGAAATAAAACAGGCACCTCAGGGGGAAACGAAGGGGGGGCACCTCAGCCGGATGAGTGCACAATGCCAGATCCACAAGGGGGATCCATGCCCATTGATGTAGCCTAGGGAGTGCGAAGCCACAGTCTCTCAAGTCTCTCCAGTGGGTGGTTTGCCCACTGCTATATCCTGGAGAGTGCAAAGCCACAGTCTCTCAAGTCTCTCCAGTGGGTGATTTGCCCACTGCTGTATTCTGGGGAGTAGAAAGCCACAGTCTCTCAAGTCTCTCAAGTGGGTGGTTTGCCCACTGCTATATCCTGGGGAGTGCAAAGCCACAGTCTCTCCAGTGAGTGGGTTGCCCACTGCTATATCCTGGGGAGTGCAAAGCCACAGTCTCTCAGTTGGATAACATTCTCCACTGGTTTCTGGAGGGGGCTTTGTGCCCAGAGTGCTTCATCCTGCCAAGGACAGAGGTTGTGGATGTGATACTCCACTGGTTCTGGAGGAGGCTTTGTGCCCAGAGTGCTTCATCCTGCAAGGACAGAGGTAGTGGACGTGATACTCCACTGGCTCTGGAGGGGCCTTTGTGGCCAGAGTGCTTCATCCTGCCAAGGACAGAGGTAGTGGATGTGATACTCCACTGGTTCTGGAGGGGGTTTGTGCCCAGAGTGCTTCATCCTGCCAGCGGCGGTCTCAGTAGCGTCGGAATCATTGGCGCTCAGTGGCCTGCGGTGCTGCTGGCGGCGGTGTCCTGGGCAGCGGTGCTGCTGGCGGCAGTGTCATGGGCAGCGGTGCTGCTGGCGGCGGTGTCTTAGGCAGAGGTCTTGTCGGCCGTGCAGATCTTCCCAGACTTGCCGGTTTTACTGTGTCCCTTCCCCACCTTGGATGGTGGAGCAGCTGTCTCCACACCCCAACTGTACCCCTGGGAGCGGCTTTGGTGGCTGATTTCTTTCCCCCCTCTCGCTGGGCACTGGCCAACTTTTTATGCTTTACAGGTGGGGGACTGCCCGTGCTCTGGCTCCTTGTCACACTGGCTTCCCTGCTGCCTGGCGCACTCCAGAAGCCGGTTACTACTGGCACCGCTGGTCCCGCAGATGTTGTGGCTGAGGTGCTGGGCTGGGACCTGGAGAGTCTGAAGGGGTGGGGGAGGTGAGGGAAAGAGGTCAAGGTTGGACAGGAAAAGTTTCTTAGGAACACTGGGACGGGTAGATGGAGGGGGTTTGGGAGTGGAGGAAGAGGTAGTGGTTGTAGGAGGTGTACGTTTGGTGACTTTGGGTGAAGGTGCATGGGCTGGAGGCTGTTGTGAGGTGGATGGCTGTTGGGTGGGTGTGTGGCTGCGTTTGTGTACCTTGGGAGGTGGACTCACAGACACACTGGGAGAGGACACAGGGGATGTGAGAATGGTAGTGGGGGCGGTGACTGCACGTGAGCGGGGTGTGGTGGTGGGTGTGCTGGTGATGGACGTACTGGCTGACGATGTAGTGCATGCAGGTGTGAGTGGAGACGAGACAGGGAGGGAGGAGGGAGACGAGGAGGTGGGGACACAGTGGAGGCAGTGGATGTTGGTGTGTCTGCATATGTGTGATGCTTGCGTGAGTGCCTGTGGGATGTGTGGTGCTTATGTTTGCCAGAGCTTCCCTTGTGTGTTGACGTGTGTGCATGCTGGTCTGATGGTGTGCTTGGGATAGGCTGAGGTACAGGGGTTTGGGTCTGGGTGGAGGAAGTTGGAGGGGTGGAGGGGGGAGGCTAGAGACAAGGACAATGGCTGCCATCAGTGCTGAGGCCAGAGTCTGAAAAGCTCGCTGATGGGCTGCCTGACCAAAGTGAATGCCCTCCAGGTATGCATTGGTTTGTTGCAACTGCCTCTCAACACCCTGGATGGCATTCAAAATGGTACACTGCCCAACAGTGAGGGACCTTAGGAGGTCAATGGCCTCCTCACTGAGGGCAGCAGGGCTGAGGTGCCTGGGGCGAAGGAGATGCCCACCCTCCTGGATGAGCAGGCACAGGGAAAATGCTGAGGGGCTGTTGGGAGGGCGGTGCTGGTAGGGGGGGTGGCGGCTGTACCTGTATATGCAGGGGCACAGATGGGCCTGCCACCGCAAGGGAGCACTCATCAGAGGAGGAGTTGGTATCGATGGTGTCAGCTCCTGTCCCCACCGTGGAGCTCCCCTCGCCCTCCGTCCCAATGGTAAATTCAGACTCTGTAGTGTCGCCCTCCATGGCCATGTGGGATGCAGCTCCCTCCTGCTCCAGTGCCACTGCTCCTCTGCCTGATGATGCTAATGCACACAAGAACAGGGAGACTACAAAAAGGGGGGGGGAAGACAGAAGAAAGACATGTTGAGTGCATGCAATACCGCTACAGTTGGCGGACACTACAGACACAGAAGCCCCCTGCACTACGCCGCGCACTTGGAGTTCCCTATTCAATCCCAGGGACATGGGTTACAAGGCTATGCTAGATTGCTGCACACATGGATGTCACAGGAGCCTGACTAGGTGTAGTTGGAACTGTACACAGGTGGGGTGGTGTGCCACATGGCCTGCCTTAAGAAGGGTCTTTGCCTACTAAACTCACCCTGGCCTAGGAGAACCCACAGCCCACCTCCCCCACCCAGACACCTACAATGCGTGCTGAATCAGCAGAATGAGAGTGTACTCACCCCCTTGTGGCTGCTGTGATGCCCTCAAGCGCCCATCCAACTCCGGGTACACCACTGCCAGGATCCTGAACATCAGGGGGGTGATGGTGCGATGGGCACCCCTTCCACGTTGGGAGGCCATCCCCAGCTGGGCCTTTGCCATCTTCTTGCTCCAGTGGTGAATGTCCTCCCATCTTTTCCGGCAGTGGGTGCTCCGTCAGTGGTAGACCCCCAGGGTCTGGACTTCCTTGGCGATGGCACGCCAAACGTCCTTCTTCTGGTGGGTGCTGACCTACAGGAATAGTACAGGGGAAAATGATAAGATATTACCATCCGCACCATCACAGTCATTGGCCTGCATCCCTACCCTTGGCATGACGCACATGCACTCACCATCGTTTCATGCATAACTCATTCTCCCCCCCCACCTATCTTTCATCCACACCACTCCACACAGGCATTGCCCATACCGCATGCTCACAGTTTACTTACCTGTTTGTCTGGAGGACCGTAGAGTAGCGTGTACTGGGGGAGGACCCCATCCACGAGTTTCTCCAACTCCTCCGTGGTGACGGCAGGGGCCCTTTCCCAAGACACACAAGCTATTGTCTCTTCCAGACTGAGGTCCCAGCAGCACTTGCAGTGTAGTTCCTCTCCTGTCGAAGATCAGGTATCAAGTGATTGAACAGAGAGAAAATGGCGGTCAAGTCCGCGGTGGTGCGTATCGTCACAACCGGCGTACATCGTCATTGGCTCCTGGGACCCATAGGGTCCAAAGTTAACCAATGTAGGATTGCACCACGGTCTTCGACTGCCTACCACAAAGGTGTACAACACCAGCGCAGTTACCTCATATCCCATTGTCCCACTTTACAGATCAGGCAGCTGCCATTTCATGGGCCCAAATGCCATTATTTTTGAATGCGTCACACATATCTAGGCCTTGCCTAAAAACTCCTACAGGCATATGTTGATTTGCTAATATTTCTGAGTATGCTATGTTTACATACCTCAGAGTTAGATTACTCTCTGCTCGCTGTTCTCCTCCATAGGCACCGTCCACTGGGGCATGTGAGGAGATGGATGGCATCCTCCGATGTACAGACCGTTGGTGGACTTGTCGACAATGGAGGAGCGACATGTGATCATCACCTACAGACTTGATCGTGCCACAGTCCAGGAACTGTGTGCCCAGTTGGAGCCAGACCTGATGTCAGCTATCCGCCATCCCACAGGAATCCTCAAGTGCAGGTGCTGTCAGTACTCCATTTACTAGCAAGTGGGTCATTTCAAACAACAGTGGCCATAGCCTCAGGGATGTCCCAGCCTATGTTTTCCAACGTGTTGTCCAGAGTGTTGTCTGCCCTGCTGAAACACATGCGGAGCTACATCGTTTTCCCTCAGGTGGAGGATTTGCCTACAGTGAAAGGTGATTGCTATGCTCTGGGACATATCCCCAACATCATAGGTGCCATTGATGGGACACATGTGGCCTTGGTACCCCCCGCAGGAGTGAACAGGTTTACAGAAACTGGAAGAGTTACCATCAATGAATGTGCAGATGGTGTGTTTGGCCGCCCAGTACATCTCCCAAGTGAACGCCAAGTTTCCTTTCTCAGTGCATGACGCTTACATTCTGCGGAATAGCAGCATCCCTTATGTGATGGGGCAACTCCAAAGGCACTGTGTGTGGCTATTAGGTGAGGACATGGACCCTATACAGTGTGGATAGTTGTCTTGGTCTGGGGTTGTCCCTAAATGTTAGTGTGTGTCTAACAGTTGTCCCTCGACATTTGCAGGTTACTCTGGCTACCCTAACCTGTCATGGCCACTGACCCCAGTGAGGAATCCCAGGGCAAGGGCAGAGGAACGCTGCAATGAGGCCCATGGGCGAACTAGGATGGTTATAGAGAGGACCTTCGGCCTCCTGAAGGCCAGGTTCCGGTGCCTCAATATGACAGGTAGTTCCCTATTCTACTCACCAAAGAAGGTATGCCAGATCATCGTGGCCTGCTGTATGCTTCACAACTTGGCTTTGCGACGACAGGTGTCTTTTCTGCAGGAGGATGGTCCAGATGGAGGTGTTGTGGCAGCTGTGGAGCCTGTGGACAGTGAAGACGAGGAAGCTGAAGAAGAGGACATAGACAACAGGAATACGGAGATCCTGCAATACTTCCAGTGAGACACAGGTAAGAAGACAACACAGCCTGCTACATCTGATTTAATTCTACTACCTCTCATCTGTCTGTCATTTTCACCCAGTGTATGGTCACTGAGTTGTCACTTTCCCTTACGATTTCACAGATGTGGGTCCCACTGCGTGAAATCTGCTTTGTTTCCGCATGGACTAGTGCTGTGTGACCTAGGTATGTTGACATTACATTTGATATAGCATGTTGCCACTGTAATTGCAAATGCACATTTTTGAAAGCACAGACTGACTCCAGATTGTATTTTGATTTAAGGGTGTTTACTTAGGTGCTCAATAGTGGAGGGGGTTGTAAAATGGTCAGGGCTGATGGTAGAGGAATGTCCATGGCAGAATACAGTCTATTAGTCTCACAGGTGCATTGTCCAAAGGGGCATAGGAAGTGGAGCTGGGGCAGTTTAAGTATGGACAGGGTGACAAAGTGGGACAGAAGGATGACAATCAGGGTGGTCTCATTTCTTGGCGGGGGTCTTGGCATTGTTCTCTGTCTTTGTCCTGGATCTCAGGGACAGTTTGCAGGGTGGTTCTCCATCTGCAGGGGGTGAGATGCTGGTGTGGTATCCTGTGGTGGTGCCTACTGTCCACTAGCGCTGGCGGAGGTGGTGGGCAGTTCATCGTCAAGGCTAGTGTCAGGGGCCCCTTTTTGTGCCACAGTGTCCCTCCTGATGTTCACGAGTTCCTTCAGCACCCCTATAATGGTGCCCATGGTGGAATTTATGGATTTGAGTTCCTCCCTGAAGCCCAAATACTGTTCCTCCTGCAGCCGCTGGGTCTCCTGAAACTTGGCCTGTACTGTTGCCATCGTCTCCTGGGAATGGTGGTAGGCTCCCATGATGTTGGAGAGTGCCTCGTGGAGAGTGGGTTCCCTGGGTCTGTCCTCCCCCTATCGCACAGCAGCCCTCCCAGTTCCCCTGTGTTCCTGTGCCTCTGTCCCCTGAACCGTGTGCCCACTACCACTGCCCCCAGGCCCCTGGTGTTGTTGGGCTGGTGGGTTAGCCTGGGTTCCCTGTAGTGGTGGACACACTGCTGATTGACGTGTCCTGAGGGCAGAGGTATGGGCCCGCTGGGTGGGTGCTGCGCTGGTGTTTCCAGAGGGGGCAAGCTCTGTAGTGGCCTGTGCCAGTGTGAGGGGAACCGACTATCCTGAGGATTTGTTATCGCCAGTTTATCACTGACCTTTGGTGTGGCGGACTTGTGTGGGTGTCTGGATTTGGCGGATTCCGAGCTATGGGTCATAATGACCGTGGCGGAATTCCGCACCACAGCAGTGTGTTGGTGGTCTTTTGCAAGCGGCTTTTAGTGCCAATGTTGTAATGAACCCCATAGTGTTGTGTGAGTTCTTAATGATGTAACACTTTTAGCTCTTGAACAACTCTGTGGAACTGTGATGTAAGTGTTAGAGTGTGATGAAGGGAATTCATGTTTAGAATGTTTAATTTGTGGTTAAATGCAAATTAATAAAGGCATGTAATTCACTGCTCCATGTGTGGCATAGTCATTGGCGGATACCCATGCTGAGGAAGACGATACACTTTCTGCCCATTGTTTTCTGATGCAACTGATGAACTAGTTAGTTGCATCACAAAATGCATATTTGCTGGAGGTTCTAAAACCTAGGGCTAGATGAAGATTAGTAAGAGCGAATATCAAAAATAGTTTTTTTGTGAATTGCTATTTGGTTATCACTTTTACCAATGTGCAAAAGTGATATCCAGCCCATTACGGATTTGTGGTGTGTCAAAAATAGACCCAACCCCATCAATATTAATGAGATAGGTTGCTATTTGTGACCCGCTAGGATACGCTGCCATCACAGGGATGCCAGCCTGCTGGGGGAAACAGACCACCATGTCTGTAATTGTTTTTAATTGAAGTAATCATAAAGTTTCATTTTTATATTTGAACAGTACACAGTGGTGTGTGGGGCCACTGTCTTCTCTTAAAAATATTTATTCAACTATTGTCAAAGTGGAAAGGTCCCCTGAGGACCCCTTCCCATTTGCAAATGGGTTACCACAAACTTTGAGTTCGCAATAAAGTGCAAATGTTTTGTGACCACAATGTGAATCAGTATTTGGAAGGGACGTGTTCCAAATATGGATTTGCAACCCCACACTGCAATTCAGCAACAGCTTACCAAATCACAATTTGAGCTTTGTACATAAGAAAAGGCATTTCTGCATTTGTAAACAGCCCTGTGAATTGGGCCATTTACAAACACACAAAAAATGCGTACAGTTTGCCCCTGCTGTCCTATTTGTATGTATGAGTCAGAAGGCTATGTGCAACATCCTACTAATGCAGAGATGGGGGTTGTGAAGGACAGTAGACATACATTCCTCCCCTAGCCTGTAAAGATAGAGGGACTGTTTTATATACAAATAAAGCTGGCATGCAGTGAATGTCATCCTAGCTGTAAGAAAGGGGTCTCTAGTTAGCAGTGGTTTGCACCCTTTCCAAGTAAGGACGCTCTCTCTAGTCATAGTAAGGGAGTCACACAGCTGAGATAACCTCTGCTAACCGCCTTGGTAGCTTGGTTCAAGCAGACAGGCTTATCTCAGGGACAATGTGTTAGTATTTGTACACACATACACACAGTAACACCACAAAAGTACTTGTTAGAAATGGGGTTGCTACTTGGCCGAGGTATACCCCCCTGTCCAAGTAGGGACCACAGTCCTTTTCAGAGTAAGTCACAACACAATCCAAATTATCCTGTGTCCACCCTCTGATAGCTTGGCACTGAGCAGTCAGGCTTAACTTTGAAGGCAGTGTGTAAAGCATTGTGCAATAGCCCATGCAGTAACACAGTGAAAATACCGCCAGTCCCTTACGGCATCTGGTGAGGTGAGGCATCTTTTCCACTGTTCAAAGCAGGTGGAGGCAAGGTGTCAGTTCCATTCGGTTGCAGGGGGATCTGGTGCGGTATTGGCAGTGATGTGTCATTCCCTTGTGACCCGACGGGGTCGATGGATCCAGTTCGTTAAGACATGATGTGTCAACTTCACGGCTTCACGATGACCCTTCGTAAGGTCAGCGGCGTGGTGGCAATGCCAGACTTGCATTGCAGGCCACAGTCATTGCATGCAACAATGTCCACGGAGGGTGAGCAGGTTGCGGCATAGGGCTGGCATCGCTGAAATCATTCCGGCATCGCTAAAGTAGGAAAACTAGCTAAAAGCTAGTGGGTGTGTCACTGAGACTTCAAAACAGGAGGCAATCTCAATCCAAGCTCTTGAAGACCACTTTTGGGGAAGGCAGAATGCTTCCAGCAAAGACAGAGGCCAGCAGCACAACAGCAGGGCAGCAGTTCTTCTCAGCAAAGCAGTACAGATGAATTCTTTGGGCAGCCAGACAGTTTATTTGACAGAGACCCAGTTTATATTCCCAAAAATACCTTTGAAGTTAAGGAAACGTCAAAGAGTGGTTTTGAAGTGCCCAAGTTGCCATTTCACCCCAGTCCTGTCTGCCAGGATCCCTGTGGGAGGGTATCAGTCCTTTGTGTGAGGGCAGGCCACTGGCCTTTGAAATGTGTGAGCCCCTCCACACTTCCTGCCCAGGAAGATCCATTCAGGATGCAGAAGAATGAAGAGGTGACTGAGTGTCCTGTGTTTATGCTTGTCTGGGTGGAATGCACAATGGGAGCTGTAAACCAGCACAGACCAGACGTGGATTGAAGACAGGCTGTAAGGCACAGATGGCATTAAGTGCAGAGAAATGTCCACTTTCTAAAATGGCATTTTTAAAATAGTAATATTAAATCCAACTTCACCAGTAAGCAGGATTTTATATTACCATTCTGGCAATGGCAAACAAGACATGGCCACTCCTTTCAGATCTTAGAATCTACCAATTAAGAGCATATGAGGGCAGTTCTAATGTTAGTCTATGAGATGAGTAGGCTTCACAGTAGTGGAAAACTAATTTATGAGTTTTTCACTACCAGGAAATGTAACACACATTAGTACATGGACATGTAACACACATTAGTACATGTCCTGCCTTTTACCTACATAACACCCTGCCCTATGGGTTACCTAGGGGGTGACTTATTTGTAGAAAAAGGGGAGTTTAGGGCTTGGCAATTAGTTTTAAATGCCAAATCAAAGTGGCAGTGGAACTGCATGCACAGGCCTTGAAATGGCAGGCCTGAGAAATGGTTAAGGGGCTACTTCAGTGGATAGCACAATCAGTGCTGCAGGTCCACTAGTAGCATTTAATTTACAGGCCCTGAGCACATGTAGTACACTTTACTAGGGACTTACAGGTATATTAAATATGCCAATTGGGTAGGAACCAATATAACGTGTTTAGGGGAGGGGGGCACTTTAGCACTGGACAGCAGTGGTAAATTTTGTGGAGTCCTAAAACCAGCAAAAACAGGGTCAGAAAAATGGAGGAAGGCAGGCAAAACGATGGGGGATGACCACCCTGAAGCTGTCAGGTCTAACAGTACTC
This sequence comes from Pleurodeles waltl, assembly GCF_031143425.1. Taxonomy (NCBI): domain Eukaryota; kingdom Metazoa; phylum Chordata; class Amphibia; order Caudata; family Salamandridae; genus Pleurodeles; species Pleurodeles waltl. Next base: position 1,444,647,173 of record NC_090444.1, on the reverse strand, counting down.
AACACCAGTTTAGAATAATAGCCAATATTTATCTGAGTAACACAAGACAAAAACAACAAAAATCCAACTTTCACAAGCAAAGATATCACTTTAAAAAGATGAAGGCCCTCATTATGACCCTGGCGGTCGGCAGTAATATGGTGGAAAGTACTGCCAACAGGCTGGTGGTACTTTACACCATATTATGACATTGCCGGTTTGGCTGAAGCCAAACCACCATTGTACCACACTGACCGCCATGGCGGTACCAGCCGCCGGGGTGGAAATATCAATCTCCAGCCCAGCGGCCGTCACTGTACCACCTGTGGGATAATGATCCCGCCTACTGCAATGAAAAACATGGCAGTAGGCACTATCAGTGACAGGGAATTCCTTCCCGGTCTCTGATAGAGGTCGTTCCCACCCCATCCTCCTCTCCAGATTCCCCCCACACCCCTCCTCCTCTCCAAACCCCCCCTACATTTGCACCCCATCACACACACACGCATACACACCCCCATTCCCACATGCATCCACGTATGCATACATTCACACACACTTTCATGCATACACGCAGAAACGCACTCACAGTACACAACATACATGCACTCACACCTCCATACATGTACACACATACAACGTGAAACCTACACCTGCATACACGCACGCACAAACATTCACACACACCCCCTACACACACACACAACACCCCCCCCACCTCTGTCGGAGCACCCACTTACCTGTGTCAAGGGGGTCCTCTGGCAGGAGATAGGACGGGGCGCTCCCGCCAGCAGAACATGACTGGGCCGTATTATGGGTCATAATACGGCTTGCGGCGGTCTACTGGTGTGCGCTGCTAGTGGCAGCAGCGCTACCTTACCGCCATCTGCCTGCATGGCCACAGATGGATTTCCACCATCCTTCTGGAGTAAATCTGGCTGTGGTCATAATACAGTGGACGGCTGGTAGCCACGGCAACGGCCTTTTTGTGGCCGTCGCCGCGGCGGTAGGTGGTTTTTTACTGCCAATATCATAATGAGGGCCAAAATGTGTTTGTAGTTCCTTGAATTCAAAGAAGCTCTTGACTAAAGTAAAGAAACTGAGATACATCAAAAACAAAGATGATGTGGGACGGAGGTGAGGTGTTGCGTTTCTAGAGCCTGAGATGTGTTGGTTTCTTACTCAGGGATGTGGAATTCCTATCACCTGACGCCCGGGACATCTTGTTTCGGGCCAAGGGCAACAAGTTTTTATGTTTACTTTGTCCTTGGGACAAGTAGGCCCAACCCTCTGCAGCACAAACCCTTTGGCTGCTTGTTTACAGAGAGTGGAACTCTCTGCAGTTGAGGTAATGTGTTTCCAAAAGATAATGCTGTTCGAACTTGTATTTATGGTTCATTATTTGAAAGCCTTCATTATTAGGGTGAGTGCTGTAAATAAATGTTTTAAGGTCACACTTCACTACTGACATTGATTCCAGTACCAAAAAAAAAAAAAACATGTATACACATGTTTGAAAAGTTTAGGCTATGAGGCTAAGTATAATGCTCCCAGAATGCTCTCTGATTAGATGCAAATGAAGTGTCATTTAGTAAAATGTGTTGATGCATGCTAGTATTTCCCAAAAATATTTCTAATGGAAAATCAGTGTAACCATTTTCAACACGATTATGGGAAGCATGAAAATAAACAAACACTGACAAAGCCAACTGATCTGACATATTTTTATAAGTCTTTTAGTTTCATCAATGCGTGTCTTGTTTTCACATGGCTTTTGTAACACTTTTTATTGTTGTGGGAGCTACCAGGCCCTCAACATTGTAACAAACCCTGGCAAAAAAAAAAAAAAAAAAGTTTTTGAACTCCAAAAGCACACGTTGCCACCAGTGGCATAGCAAAGGCTCAGCAGCCACCATCCAGGGGGCCACTTCAGCACAGCATCTGCCCTGAGTGAGTCTGGAGAGGGGGCTCCTCCATGTTCTTTGCAAAGGGGCACCCTCCAGCTTTGTTACGTCACTGATTGCCACTGTAGTTCCTGACACTGAACAAAACTACTTTGTGTGCCAATATGCTCCTTGTGGAAGAGCAGAATGCGATCACTCACAGTAAAGCCAGCCGAAAGAGAGAGAAATAGAAGTTTAATAAAAACAAAATGTCTTTGTTAACACCAGACCTAATTAGGGACCAAGACCCACATGTAGGTCGCTTTTTGCATGTCGCAAACAGCGACTTTCGCTGTTTGCGACGTACAAAAAGCACATTGCGATGCACAAACCCAGTTTTGCGATTCGGTAACCTGGTTACAGAATCACGAAACGGGTTTGCGACTCGGAATTAGGAAGGGGTGTTCCCTTCCTAATTGCGACTCGCAGTGCAATGTAGGATTGTTTCGTGACCGCGAACGCGGGCGCAAACCAATCGCAGTTTGCACCCATTTCAAATGGGTGCTAACACTTTTGCAAAAGGGAAGGGGTCCCCATGGGACCCCTTCCCCATTTTGAATGTCACTGTAAACATTTTTTCAGGGTAGGCAGTGGTCCTGTGGACCACTGCCTGCCCTGAAAAAATGAAACGATAACGTTTCATTTTTCGTTTTTGTAATGCATCTCGTTTTCCTTTAAGGAAAACGGGCTGCATTACAAAAAAAAACTGCTTTATTGAAAAGCAGTCACAGACACGGTGGTCTGCTGTCTCCAGCAGGCCACCATCCCTGTGAGGGCTGCCATTCGCAAAGGGGTTGCAAAGTGCGACCCACCTCATGATTATTCATGAGGTGGGCATTTGTGAAGCCCTTGCGAATCACAGATGGTGTCAGGGACACCATCCTACATTCGGATTTGCGACTCGCAAATTAAGAGTCACTCTGACTCACAATTTGCGGGTCGCAAATCTGAACCTACCTACATGTTGCCCCAAATTCTTTAAGAAAGTCACAAAAGTGCACCCATGGTATATGTCGTACCCCTATAAAATATTTGTGAACTGTATTTTAGCATGGGTAAATACGATGTGTAGATTTGCTCATGTGAAAATCTATTGAGCATTTGCAAGTTCATTTTCCCTCCAGCCACTTTCTTCCCAACCCTGGAAGAAGTTCTAATTCTGCCATTGTCAGGAGTAAATGTCCAACCTTTCTTATTATGGGAAAATATTAGAGAGAAGCTGGTGAAAATCTTTAAAACATGCAGGTTAGTAGGTTTGCAGACTCAAAGGCATTCCAGCCCTGGAACTATTGCTTACTGCTTCCTCCAGCCCCAGTATGCAGATCTGCAGAAAGGTGGAAAAATAAGGAAATTGCTACAGTAGGGATTGAAACTGCAAGTATTCAAGCCCTACTATGGTAGTAGCCCTGGCATAATCAGAGAGGCTATTATCAGCTCTTACATAATGAGACTGCTGCCATAATTTGTCGCCACACTACATGGCACCAAAGGGACAAGTAGATCTTTTTACAGGACAAGTAGATTTGAGAAGCAACCTGTCCCCTGGACAAGTAGATATTTTAATAAATTCCACACCCCTGTTACTGTTGCAGGGGAGGCGATGTGTGGATTCCTTACTGCTAGGCAGGGAAGGTGATGCCTCAGTTCCTTACTGCCACAAACGTTTGCGGCATGAAGCATCCATTCCTTGTTGCTGTGCATTGTGGATGAAGAAAATGGTGCCCAGGGATGAAGCGTCGATCATTCGACAAAATCAAGCTGTGATGCGTCAATCTCACAGCAATAAAGCAGGCGCTGCATGGGAGTCAGGATGGTTTGTCACGGACTTTGGTGATGCAGTGCTGAAAACACACACTGTGGTGGTTCTTTTGATGTACTGTGATAGAAAGCTGGTGCCTGTGCTGAAAACCGTGGTCGATCCGTCAAGAAGGGGATCATGCTCTGGTATGGGCAGCAACAATACATCAAATCTTTACAGTGATGCATCAGTTCGGGATGACGCAGTGAGTTGATGTGTGGATTTTCTTCTTGTGAAATTACATTACATTCTTCAATTTGAAATTACACTCCAAACATATTTCAAGGCAATCCTCGTGTTTCCCTATGGGAAAGGTAGGCCGTGCGATAGTGAAAAACGAATTTAGCAGTATTTCACTATCAAGACATGTGAAACACACCAGTACATGTCCTACCTTTTAAACACACTGCACCCTGCCCATTCTTTACAGGTAACTTATTTGTAGTAAAAGGGAAGGTTAGGGCCTGGCAGGTAGGTGCACTTGCTAGTCAAAAAGGCAGTTTAAAACTGCCCACACAGACACTACAGTGGCAGGTCCGAGACATGTTTACAGGGCTACCCATCTGGGTGAACAGTCAATGCTACAGGCCCACTAGTAGCATTTGGTTTAGAGGCCCTGGGCACACATGGTGCACTATAGCAGGGACTTACTAGTAAATCAAATATGCCAGCCATGCATAAATAAATCACCAACGCAATTTAGAAAGAAGGTGCTTGCACTTTAGCACTGCTCAGCAGTGGTAAAGTATCAAGAGTCCTGACACCAGCAAAAACAAAATTCAGCACAGGATCAAAATCAGGAGGTTGGAAGCTAAAAGACAGGGAAACCGCACCAAGAGCTGACAGGTTTAACACTAGCTTAACAAAGTACAAAGTCAAAGTAGTTTTAAAAAAGGACAGGATAGGACTCTAAAAAAAATATTCAAACTGCTGTTGAAGGCCATGACCAAACTACCACTGAACAGTAGTCTCTACTGGGACCCATGCATTACTTTTTTAGAAGTAAGAACTACATACATAAAATATGTTATGAATATCTTCATGAATTAGGATCATAAGCAATTATGACTACTCACAGAAAATGATTTGTAAATGAGTCCTTGAAATTCACACATATGACCCAAATATTCACAGGAAAAGCTTTGTGAATCACCTCTACAGATTGTGTTTTAAACTATTAATTAAATACAAGTAATGTAAAGACTGCAATATTGAACAAAGTTGCCACAAACATCGTTACAGTAGACTGCTGACCAAATCACTAACGGGAGACCAAGGCCATTAAAAAGAAACTGAATTTAAATATATCAAATAGATGAAAATGTTACACCAGCTTGTACAACATTCAATAATTTTCTTCATTTCAGCATTGTACTGATAATGAAACAGACAAAAAAACACTAGAAAAGACAAGACCCTCCTTTTTCGGTAATTAATTGGTTCTGAAAGGAGATGGATAAACTTGTTGGGTATACACATAATAAATCACAAATAGATGGTTGAATGGGCGTGGCTTGACCACTGCTGGAAACACTGCCCTCTTTACTGAATACACAAGTATAATTTGATTTATCAATTGTTCATTTTTTCCTGCTACCACTTACTCTTTGTCTGGATCCTCAATGTGGATCTTTATCTGAGAGTGGCTGTGCGAAATTGAATATGCTACAAGCAATCATTTCAAAATACCCGTTTTCTAGAGTCGATAAAGAGCATTTTAATAGTTGTGAAGTATTTATTAAAACAAATTGAGATAATCAAATTTTATTAGTCAAGTCATAAAGTTACAGAAACATACACCCAAGCTGTAGGCTCTATTTTTTCTTCTGGATTTTGGGCTGTCTGGATGTATGAGGCATGAACCCAGTTAGGAATTCTAGCACACTTTACTGCAGTGTTTGTGATCAGAATTACCTGAAAGGGGCCTTTCCAATGGGGCTCTAAACAAGACTTTCTCACATGCTTCTTAATGTAAATCCAGTCTCCAGGATTTAGATTTTGGCACTGTTCTTTGCTTTGGTTATCATTTTCAACCTGAACCTGTTGTGACATAGAATGTACATCATCAGCCAGATCTTTGCAGTATTTGAGTACCACATATCTGTTATATTCACAATCACATTTAGTAGGACTGCAGGTAAACTCATGGCTCTCTCCATCAATGCTTCATGGGAAGACAACCCAGTTCTTCGATCTGGTGTATTTTGCAGATTCAATAGGACTAAAGGTAATCATCTGGCCATTTTAATGATCTTCATGCACATACTCTGGCCAATCTTGATTTAATAGTCCCATTAATTTGCTTAACTTTTCAAGAAGCCTCTGGACAGCAGCTGCAATTAAGTTTCTGATAGATTCTCATTGCTGCGCATAACATTTTTATAATCTCAGCAGGGGTGTGGAATTTATTAAAATATCTACTTGTCCAGGGGACAGGTTGCTTCTCAAATCTACTTGTCCTGTAAAAAGATCTACTTGTCCCTTTGGTGCCATGTAGTGTGGCGACAAATTATGGCAGCAGTCTCATTATGTAAGAGCTGATAATAGCCTCTCTGATTATGCCAGGGCTACTACCATAGTAGGGCTTGAATACTTGCAGTTTCAATCCCTACTGTAGCAATTTCCTTATTTTTCCACCTTTCTGCAGATCTGCATACTGGTGCTGGAGGAAGCAGTAAGCAATAGTTCCAGGGCTGGAATGCCTTTGAGTCTGCAAACCTACTAACCTGCATGTTTTAAAGATTTTCACCAGCTTCTCTCTAATATTTTCCCATAATAAGAAAGGTTGGACATTTACTCCTGACAATGGCAGAATTAGAACTTCTTCCAGTGTTGGGAAGAAAGTGGCTGGAGGGAAAATGAACTTGCAAATGCTCAATAGATTTTCACATGAGCAAATCTACACATCGTATTTACCCATGCTAAAATACAGTTCACAAATATTTTATAGGGGTACGACATATACCATGGGTGCACTTTTGTGACTTTCTTAAAAAATTTGGGGGAACATGTAGGTAGGTTCAGATTTGCGACCCGCAAATTGTGAGTCAGAGTGACTCTTAATTTGCGAGTCGCAAATCCGAATGTAGGATGGTGTCCCTGACACCATCTGTGATTCGCAAGGGCTTCACAAATGCCCACCTCATGAATAATCATGAGGTGGGTCGCACTTTGCAACCCCTTTGCGAATGGCAGCCCTCACAGGGATGGTGGCCTGCTGGAGACAGCAGACCACTGTGTCTGTGACTGCTTTTCAATAAAGCAGTTTTTTTTTGTAATGGAGCCCGTTTTCCTTAAAGGCAAACGAGATGCATTACAAAAACGAAAAATGAAACGTTATCGTTTCATTTTTTCAGGGCAGGCAGTGGTCCACAGGACCACTGCCTACCCTGAATTTTTTTTTACAGTGAGATTCAAAATGGGGTAGGGGTCCCATGGGGACCCCTTCCCTTTTGCAAAAGTGCTAGCACCCATTTGAAATGGGTGCAAACTGCGATTGGTTTGCGCCCGCGTTCGTGGTCACGAAACAATCCTACATTGCACTGCTTCCTAATTCCGAGTCGCAAACCCGTTTCGCGATTCTGTAACCAGGTTACCGAATCGCAAAACTGGGTTTGTGCATCGCAATGTGCTTTTTGCACGTCGCAAACAGCGAAAGTCGCTGTTTGCGACATGCAAAAAGCGACCTACATGTGGGTCTTGGTCCCTAATTAGGTCTGGTGTTAACAAAGACATTTTGTTTTTATTAAACTTCTATTTCTCTCTCTTTCGGCTGGCTTTACTGTGAGTGATCGCATTCTGCTCTTCCACAAGGAGCATATTGGCACACAAAGTAGTTTTGTTCAGTGTCAGGAACTACAGTGGCAATCAGTGACGTAACAAAACTGGAGGGTGCCCCTTTGCAAAGAACATGGAGGAGCCCCCTCTCCAGACTCACTCAGGGCAGATGCTGTGCTGAAGTGGCCCCCTGGATGGTGGCTGATGAGCCTTTGCTATGCCATTGGTGGCAACGTGTGCTTTTGGAGTTCAAAAACTTTTTTTTTTTTTTTTCCAGGGTTTGTTACAATGTTGAATGCCTGGTAGCTCCCACAACAATAAAAAGTGTTACAAAAGCCATGTCAAAACAAGACACACATTGATGAAACTAAAAGACTTATAAAAATATGTCAGATCAGTTGGCTTTGTCAGTGTTTGTTTATTTTCATGCTTCCCATAATCGTGTTGAAAATGGTTACACTGATTTTCCATTAGAAATATTTTTGGGAAATACTAGCATGCATCAACACATTTTACTAAATGACACTTCATTTGCATCTAATCAGAGAGCATTCTGGGAGCATTATACTTAGCCTCATAGCCTAAACTTTTCAAACATGTGTATACACGTTTTTTTTTTTTTTTGGTACTGGAATCAACGTCAGTAGTGAAGTGTGACCTTAAAACATTTATTTACTGCACTCACCCTAATAATGAAGGCTTTCAAATAATGAACCATAAATACAAGTTCGAACAGCATTATCTTTTGGAAACACATTACCTCAACTGCAGAGAGTTCCACTCTCTGTAAACAGGCAGCCAAAGGGTTTGTGCTGCAGAGGGTTGGTCCTACTTGTCCCAAGGACAAAGTAAACATAAAAACTTGTTGCCCTTGACCCCAAACAAGATGTCCCGGGCGTCGGGCGATAGGAATTCCACATCCCTGAATCTCAGCATTAAAGTGAGTACCTTGATCTGAATCCAGAGAGACAGGCATACAGTACCTTGGTATCAGGTCTCTTAATAGTAATTCAGCCACTGTGGGACTTACTTTCATTTTTGTTGGTTATGCCTCCACTCACCTGGAAAAGATGCAGACAATCACCAAAATGTGCCTTAACCCAATGCAAGGTGCAATGCAATATAGCACTTTAATGAAATACATCTGCATCTGATTGAAAAGTCCTCCTGATCTGCCTACATGACAGAGTGTAACATGTGTCCCTTTACCCACATTCATTTACTGACACTCAACACACATGTTGCAAACCTCTTCTGCGTGTGCTCCAAACCTTGAGTCACACCAATAGTGTCCGAATGTTTGAATCATGGTATCCTACCCAATTGTGGATGTACATGTAGATGTTATGCCATTGTGATAAGTAGGGTGTCTTGTAATAGTGGTTGTCCTCCCAATGAAAGGCAAACATTATTGTCATCAATCCCACATCCTGCCTTGATCCAACGTTGTTTTTCCTCAATCAGTGCATTTTCAGAATCATTGCAAGAATACCTCCTACCTAGCTGCCATGGTCACACAGTAAAGTGCCCCTTAATCAGCATACCATTTGCTGATTGTGACATAGCTACAGTCACTCCTATGCACCACACACTATACAATCAATATTTCTGTGGGCTCCTGTAAAAATTTCAATAGATCATTCACCTGTTGCCCATTTCTAATAGGCATTCCAGCAGAGTTCATAAAACCTTACTATGACCTCAATTGCCCATTGTCATATATAACTCTAAGCCTATATTGACTAGCTGTAAAAATTGTCACTCTTACTCCATTTGTGTGTTTGCAGGCTCTAGTAAGAGCAATCAGTTCTGCAACTTGAGGCAATGTAATTCCTTGAAGCAATGATGCTATTTCTTGAATAATGCATACCACATAGGCTGCTCTTAAGCACCCTTCTTTTGCTCTGAAGCATGAGCCATCCACAAAAAAGACATAGGCCCTAATTATATCTTTGGCAGTAAAAATCGCCTACCGGTGCAGTGACGGCCGCCAAAAGACCGTGACCGAGGGCTGCCATCCATCCGCCAGATTATGACACAGCCGGACTTCTGACACAAGAAGGGTGGAAATCCAGCTGTGGTTATACTGGCGGATGGTGGTAAGGTGGCACTGCTACCACCGGCACTGCCATGCCAGTAGACTGCTGCCAGCCGTATCATGACCTGTGATACAGCCTGGCAGTGTGCTGCTGTCGGGCGCTGCTGGCGATAGCAGTGCCCCTTCCTGTTCCCTGCTGGAAGACCACCTGGAAGAAGATAAGTTGGGCTTCTGACAGGGGAGGGGGATGGGGGTGTTGTGTGTGTGTGTATGTGTGGGGTTGTGTACATGAATGTGTGAGTGTGTCCGTGAATGCATCTATGTGTGTAGTGTTGATTGCGTGGGTGTATGCATGTGTGTCAATGCTTGTATGAATGGTAATGTGAGTGTGTGTGTGCATGTCACTGTGAATGTGTGTACGTATGGGTGTGAGCATGACTGGATTTATGCGTGTAGGCCAGTGTGAGTGAGTGTGTATATGGGGGGGTAGAGGATTGGAAGGGGGTAGCGTGGATGGAAGGGGGTGGGGGTCGTCTGGGGAGTGTTTGGGGGGAATTCCCTGTCACTGGTGGAGCCTCCCGCCTTGCTTTTTGTGGTGTTGCTAACGCCACGAAAACCATGGTGGTAGGCCGGCTCATAATGTTGCTGGTGGTACTGTAGCAGCCGCCAGGCTGGAGATTGATATCTCTGGCCCGGCGGCTGCTACCTCCATGGCGGTCTGAGTGGAGAAGTGGCGGTTTGGCTGTCGCCAACCCGCCTTTCTCACAATGTGGCGGTATGTACCGCCAGCCTGTTGGCGGTACTGGCGCCACATTACCACTCACGGCCGGGATCATAGTGACCCCCATAATCTGGATTAATCAATGGTTCATCTTTTATGTCTGGTCTACGTTTGGTGCACATATCCATGACATCAAGGCAATCATGTTCGTAATGATGTGACACATTTTCTTCATATATTGGCAACAGAGTTCTGGGATTTAAAACATGACATAATTTTAACACCACATTGTTTCCAGACAATATGGCCCTCGTTATGACTTCGGCGGTCTAAAATCTAGACCACTGAAGTCCCGCCAGCCACTAGACTGCCAAGGATGGCGGTCATCCGACTGCCATATTATGACTGCTAGCGGCTCTCCACCAGAATTTGGGTGGAGAGCCACCAGCAGCCATACTGGCGGTCGGCACTGCACTGGCAGCTGCTCCGCTTGCACTGCTATCTCATCATACGACGAAGCACTGGCGGTGGAGCAGGCCCCAAGGATCCCGTCCCCTCCCGGATGACCAGCGTGAAAAGGTAAGTGCCCGTCTGATAGTGGTGGGTGTGCATGGGGGGGCGCATTTGTGTGATTGGAAGGGGGTGGGGTTTGTGTGCGTGTAGGTGTGTGAGTGCGTGAATGGATGCGGGGCTGATGGGGGTGTGTGCGAGTGTATGTGTGTGTTTGTATGAGTGCATGAATGTGTGATTGCATGTGTGTGTTATTGTGTGGCGCATGCATGTTTGGCTGGGGTGGGAGGTCCCTAGGGGCTGAGAGGGGACTGTAGCTGTGTGGGGTTGCTGGGGGTAGTCACATACTGGTAACAGGAATGTGCATTCATATTGCTACTATCCTTTCTGCCAGGGATTTCCTGGCAGTGTTGTCGCTGTTGTATCCCTGGTGGAAAGGAGGCACCTAATACCGTCAGTGGTCTATGGTGGACCGCCGGGTGAAGGTGGTCCACCTTCGCCCCAGTGGTCCGACCGGCCTGGCGGTACAGGCGGTGAACTGGCTGCTTTGCCGCCTGTTCACTGCTGTGGTCATAATCTGACAGTTCAGCACCGCCACGCCGTCAGGGGTGTTACCGCCACCACCAGCATGGCAGAGCTGGACCACCAATGTTGTTATGAGGGCCTACATGTTGCTCATATTTGGTGAGTCACAAATTAGTGAGGTGCTGAATTTTAGTTTTGGTTAGTAACATCTCAACCAAATGCAGGACCATAATAGTCCAAGGAAATCCCATCACAATATTTTCACACTTTTCAAGAATTAGGCTCACAGCAACTACAGCTTTGAAGCACACAGGCCAAGAGGCTGTCAAAGGGTCAAGACTCACAGAGAAGTATGCAACTGTTCTTCTGTATCTTTCATTTTTGAGTTAGGACTGACAGAGCGGACTATTTTCTATTGCTGTAGAACAAAATTAATTCTTTAGTATAATCTGGCATTCCTAATGCAGGCGTGCGACAGATTATTTCTTTCAACTCCATGAATGCTTTCATACATTCATTGTCCCATGGAATCAAATTAGTAAGGTCTTTATGAGTCATCCTTAGTTAAGGCTTTGCCAACAGGGAAAGGTTGGTTATCTTCTGTCTAAAATAGCCAAAAATTTAAAGAAACACTCTGACCTCTTTCTGTGTTTTCAGAGTTCATTTTGAAAATCATTTCAATCCTGTCTTTGGACACTTTCCCTATTCCTTTTTCAATTATGTGTACCAAGTATTATACTTCCTTCTGACAATATTGCAGTTTCTGTGGTAAGACTTTTTGACCATTCTCAGCTAGATAGTTTAGCAACGCTGGAGAATCTTCATGACAATTTTCTTCTGTGCTTGACGCAATCAATATACTGGATCAAAACTGAACTCCTGGCAATTTCAAAGGTCTAGATATTGCTTTAAACTTCACTTGATTCCCTCTGACCTTCACTTACTGCTCCCCCGTGCCTTGAGACCCTAATGGGTGAATAGCCACACTTTACAAGTACTTGATTGATTGATTGATTGAAAAGTGACAGACTCTATGTTTACCCCTGAATACACAAAAGAAAAGAAAAACTGACTATCTTCATGTAAAGGTATAGAAAAGAATGAATGGCAGAGGTCAATCACAGTGAACACGTTTGTGCAGGGTATCTATTAAAATATGGTGGCTGGATTTGGTACCAGGGACAACATTAGATAACGACTACATTATTTTTTCTCAGATCCTGCACTATTCTGTATTTGTTATTTGGTTTATGTAATCCCATGATTGGCAAGTTAAATGGAACTCACAAACAGTTCTTTTAATATTCTCTTTTCTAACATTTCATTTATCAGGGGAGTGTATCCTACTATTGCTTCTAGTGTCATTGGGTACGGGGGTGTTCTTGAAAAAACTACATCTGGGTTGAATTTTACTTGGATTGGTTCAACTCCTATTATTAGTCCAATGTCTGTTACAGTAACATCACAGACATCCGCCTTCACCTTTTCAATCAACTCCTTGGACAAATGATTAATACCAACATTGGGAAAAATTCTTCAGTTTCTCACAAGTCTGGTCTGATTCCCACACTTCGTCATCGTGGATCTGAAAAAATAACTCCATCCGGAGTAAAACTGACGGTGCAATTTAACTTGTACAATAAATCCCTTTCCAAAAGGTTAACAAGACTTAAATCGCAAACCTCAAACTAATGCTTGTCTCTGAAAGATACTATCTTTACCAGAACCTCTTCTGAAATTGGACTAGTCACTAGCTCATTTGCAACATCTACTACTTTTATTATTTTTCCCGAGAGGAGTAGGACTGGTACTTCCGCTGTTCTCACAGAGGAACAGGTAGCCCCAGTGTCTAATAAAAACACTACTGAGTGGCCATCTAAATATGGTCCAACCTGGTCTACTGCTAAGATTGCACCAAGCATGTAATATGCCTCCCCTCTCAGGCACCGTCATTGTGACGTGTCAAAACGTAATGTCTCATTTTCTTCAAACATCAGGAATTGTGATAGTGACTCAGAGTTCTGAATCACATTTCGGGTCATGCTAGGAAATTGGTTCTGATTAAATCAGGCTCTATTCACAACATAATGAATTAAAGGGGATTGTGGCATGGGTATGATTTGATTTCAATTTGTATAGGGGATTGCATCTGTCTCATGGGAATATTTGATCATTGATAGCAATTCATTTCTTTCCTTAGATTACCTTAATTCTTATCTGGATTAAATTTAAATTCCCATTTCCAATGCCCCACCTTATTGCACAGGTGACAAGCAGTTATTTTCCTTTAACGTCGCAATATCAACTCATGTACTTGATCAATAGGAACCCATCTTCCTCTTCCCAGTAAAGTCTGAATTTCTGACTGTGTCACTCCTCTCATCCCCTAAATAGCTGCCACATTGTCAACACCTGTAGTGTTTTGAAAACCTTGTTGTGTCAACTTTGTCTCGGCCAACAGGAATTCCTCCTTAATCTTTTGCTGCTTCATTTCCTGTTCATCACTACAATACTGTGCATACTTCAAAATCTCATCTAATGACGTTTGGTCTTATTACGACTTTGGTGGTCAAAATAATCTGACCACCAAAGCTGCAGGGAGGAGAGTGCCGTCATACCGGCCCCTCTCCCCTCAGTCGTATTATGATGTTTTCACAGGGCTGACTGGCCGAAACATTTTATCATGATGTTTCCGCTGGTCAGCCCAATGTGGTAAGTTGGAAAATGCTATCTCATGGTTTGGAAAAGTTGGAAAAAAGAGCATTCAATCTGTTACGTTAGCTACATTTCTCATGTTTATCCATCTCATTTGCTCACAGCTATCACTCTATTCAGAAACAACTTATAAACTCTGTCTCAGTCTCAATACAATATATGCTGCGGAATGAATAACTCTGTTGTATCTAATAACTCTAAAGCCGAGTGTCACTCACAAAGGCTTCTACACTCAACCCTGCTCTACTTAGCTAATACAGTCAGCTTAGTGCTGTTGTTCTTAATTATTGTCTCTGTCTTTATATAGCTCATGTTCTCTGGTCACCTGTGGATCTCAGCTCTGACACTGTCAGCAGTAGAGGTATTTGTGGCCCAAAGCAAAGGGTACTGTGGCTGTCTCTCACTCTCTATCTTCTTGACTCAATTCTACTCTTTCCCTAGGGCACCTTTCATAATCATATTATTAATAAATTGACCAACAGAGTTATGTATTTCTTGAGATGTTGCAGAATTGAACAATGCTTCTCTTGACAAATCATCTTAATTCCCATTAGTCACATAGTGCTAATATTTCTATTACACAAGCAGTTATTATTTCTAAAACATATCAGCACATACCAAAGCAGTTTAGTAGGTGGGTGAGGATGCGGGTAATACTAGTTCTATTGTTTTAAGAAACAATCTTTTAAGTCAAGTAGAGGTTATAGAAGACAGGAACCAGAAACCACCCAAATGAGGCTTGTCACAGAAGGGAGTGGACCACCTTGTTGGGAGGGTGTGCACATTTCTGAACTCTTGACGGTGTGACCCAAGTGGAGGTAGACTCACATAGATGGGGACCAACTCGCCCTGGAGCTCCAAAGGCCCTTATAAATGAGCAGCAGCACTAATAGTAGAGATGCTGGGGAGATGCAGACTATATGGCTGACCCACTCTACACTCAAGGTGAGGTGATCAGATCTGTAAGGACGTTACTAAAAGAAGGGCAACCCAACAACTGCAGGTTGTACAAAAAAGATTTTTACACTGAAACACAGGACGGGTTTCACTTTGCTTAACAGGCTACAATAGAATCTTTGTTCAACAAAGAGACTACCGTCTCCCCCACAAGTATTAGGCAATGATGGCACTCTAGGATCTCCTGAAACGAGCATAAACAATCAATATTAAAATTGGCAATGAGTGGCAAAGTGGAGATTGTGGTTTTGGGCAGGGAAGAACAAAGAAACAGAGGGACCTGAGGAAGGGACCCAGAAGGTAGAGCCCCAGTGACACCAGGAAAACAACATAATAGGCAATAAAAATGAATGTAACTGACTCTTTGGATCAAAGTAGATGAAGGATTGCTTGCACATTCAGTAAGTGGATAATATATCAGTGAACTCCGTAAGTGCTGGACATGTTCTTCCTGAAGAAGTGTATGCAGGCAGTTCCAGTTTAAGGTGGGTAGTGAACCATCCAAGAAAGCAGGGGCCCTGACACCCTGAGGCCCAGATTTATGAGCTTTTGACGCAAGTCAAGTTGCTGCAATGTCCTTCATCAAAAGGAAAGTGCAGCAATGTGCCATATCTAAGCAATGTGGTGAATTCCTGCACTTTCTCCTCGTGCTGGTACTGTGTTGGCTGCCTATCACCAATACAGGCACCTTTGCACAATGGTGGAAGGGTCTTTTATATAGGCAGTATTTTTTCTTGCCTGAAGGGGCAACTTCCGGCACAAAAACAATCCTGGGGGGCATTTTCCTGCAGAATGCAGTACACATAGAAAGATGAAAAAATGAAAAGAAATAAAGATATTCCTCCATGTTGCACCCAGGTGGCAAGGCATAAGAGTTTGGTCCCTCTACCCCAGGTTTACAGGCTCTTGTAAATCTGTGAATGTGTCAAAATCCATGGATGTTGCCTGAGAACACTACAGCGATGCTCATGGATCGCCTCCCTAATGCAGAGTAAGACAATGCAGTGATTTGTGCTGCCTTGCCTTACTTCGTATCCATGAGGCCATTTTAAACCATGCAAAGTGGCTTTGCGTAGTCTCATAGATATGGTTGAGAAGTCTGCACTGTAGTTACATCCATCAAATCTGGGCCTCCCAACAAATATGCCTGAATATTGGACTGGGACCTAGCTGATACAATGCGCACAACCAACCAGGAGGCCAGGAAAATGTCCCACTATTTACTTATAGATGATTTACGTGTACTATATACATGTATTCTAGCATCTATGCAGAAGAGAGTCAAACTATAGCCGATTCCTGCTGCACCTATTCTGTGGTCAGAGCAAAACAACCATTCCCTTCTGGAAGTTCAAGTAGGCAGCTCTGAAAGATCCCACCTTCACATATTTTGTTGAGGAAGAGCTGGACCTTTTGGTTATGAAAAAGAAAGGGCACAAGTTCAGACACTGTTTGAATGGGGCACGTTTGCAGTAGGCATAAGGAGCAATTGCATCAGAACTGTATACAGAATCTAAAATATTCATTCAGATATTTGAAAACTGGAGGATATACTTGAGAGAAAATTGTCACAATAACTATGGTGAGAAGGAGAGATCTCACTCAAACACAGGAAACATATTACTCAATTATTTAGCCTCCTTAAATGCCATGATTATAAAGTATACATGGCCAAGAGAAAACAAATAGGAAAAAAAGCCCAGAGAAATCTAGCCTAGCTTTTTCAGTCAAAACATAAATAGATCACAAGTCCAGATTTCTGAGATGACTAGCACACTCTATATCAACACAAAAAGAAACAAATTGGGTGTTCTAGCAGTATTGACTAGTTACATACTGAATGAAATAAGCTGAGTGACAGATGACTGTAAAGCTATCTAAATGCAGCTCACCAAATATGTGTAAATACTAATCAAATGATAGACAATGACAGACCAATCATGACTCAGGACACAGGAGCAGCAAATGGATGCCAGGCATCAGATAAAACTCCCAAGTCAGACTGACTGCCTACTGAATTTTATAAAGACAGGAAGGACCAACCGGCAACAAAACAGCTGGTGCTATACAAAGGAGAATATCAAGAAAGAAAACTACTGTGCATGACTAGAGAAGCATTAATGATTCTAGTTACAAATCTTGGCTTGGGGGTTTGCAATTTCTATTTTTACTCACTTTCCTGATTTTTTTGAGGAAATGTTAGTGTTGCCATCTTGGTTTTGTGTGCTCCTATTTAACTTCCCCTATTGTTCGGCCGTGCAGCGCATGCGCGGAAGGCATGCCTAAAGCAAGCCCGTCTTCTCGTGCCCGTGACCAGATTGTGACCAGCGCAGCCATGCTGCTTATTTTATATCAGGTACGCTCAGGTGATCTGATTTCCTAAAAGCACACTTTAAATCCATTCCCTATTATGATATTATTATTCCTTTACGTAATATTGAAGGCCCTGTCTCTTGAATTTAATGAAAAGCCTGTTTTGGGGTTGAACCAACATCGCAGAGGGAGCCGTTGGCCCATAAGTCATGTGCGCTTCAGGGTGGCCTGATTAATGCTGGCTTCCTCTGTAAACTCTTTCAGGAAGCTCATTACCTTATTGTTGAATGTCAAGTCGACCTCTTGTTTATTACCTAATCTTGGTTAAAAGAGTCATGCAATCCGAACATAATGCTTACACTGGCCATTGGCTATACTATATCAAGGCAAAATAGACCTGATTTATGGGGCGTAGGTCTCACTATTATTTGTAGAGATTCATTTCACGTTGAGACCTTTAATCCCAGCTTCTTAGTGGGGGGCAGAAAACCTAGGGTTTTGTTTCATGCCCAGTGCCTCCCAATCCTTTGCTGGGGTTCTGATCTATCGCCACCCCAGCTCAAGAGCCACTTTGTTGGCTTCTGTGGGAGAAGCTCTAATTCCCCTGGTACTACAGTATTCATTCTTACCATCTAGGGCGATTTTCATTTTTGCGTGGAACTTGACAATATTCCAAAGGTACTGAGGGCCAAATTTATACTTTTTGACGCAAAACTGCACTAACGCAGTTTTGCGCCAAAAAAATTAGCGCCGGCTAACGCCATTCTGAAGCACCATGCGGGCGCCGTATTTATTGAATGGCGTTAGCCGGCGTTAGCCGACCGGCGCTGCCTGGTGTGCTTGAAAAAAAACGACGTACACCAGGCAGCGCCGGCGTAGGGAAAAATGGCGTTTGGACGTCCAAAAATGGGGCAAGTCAGGCTGAGGCAAAAAAATCGTCTTAACCCGATTTGCGCCATTTTTTTTTGGCGCCCAGATGCCATTAACATGACTCCTGTCTTAGCAAAGACAGGAGTCATGCCCCCTTGCCCAATGGCCATGCCCAGGGGACTTCTGTCCCCTGGGCATGGTCATTGGGCATAGTGGCATGTAGGGGGGCACAAATCAGGCCCCCCTATGCCACAATTTTTTTTAAAAAAAAATACTTACCACAACTTACCTTTTCTTCCCTGGGATGGGTCCCTCCATCCTTGGGTGTCCTCCTGGGGTGGGCAAGGGTGGCAGGGGGTGTCCCTGGGGGCAGGGGAGGGCACCTCTGGGCTCATTCTGAGCCCACAGGTCCCTTAACGCCTGCCCTGACCCAGGCGTTAAAAAAAGGCGCAAATGCGGGTTTTTTTGCCCCGCCCACTCCCGGGCGTCATTTTTGCCCGGGAGTATAAATACCACGCACATGCCTGGGAGTCATTTTTTAAGACGGGAACGCCTACCTTGCATCTCATTAACGCAAGGAAGGTGTTCACGCCAAAAAATGACGCTAACTCCGTGAACTTTGGCGCTAGACGCGTCTAACGCCAAAGTATAAATATGGAGTTAGTTTTGCGTCGAATTTGCATCGAAAAAAAACGACGCAAATTCGGCGCAAACTGAGTATAAATATGCCCCTGAATTTTCTCGGACACTCTGGGTTCCTTAGGATTACTTATAAGGAACTTTGGACCCATGCGTGAGGATGGACACACCCTTTATTGTATTTGTTCTAACAATTCTAATTTATTAGTAGAGGCTCCTATCCAGCAGAGCTGGTCAGACTATTCATTCATTCCTTTTAAAATCAAGGAGGACCGAGATACCCCTCTGCCCTTGACTCCCATTTGGTCTTTCTTTCTACACAAAGGTGAGGCATGTAATCAACCGACCTGAGATTCCCAAAAGTCTTATGTGATACTACCCTTACCATGTAATGTAGTTTTGCAGAAAATGTGGCATCCTTTAATAAGTAGATTTCTCAAGCTAACACCAGCTTGGCACCTTCCATGCCTGTAATGAAAAGACCCAACTCTCGACCCTAAGGGTTAGTCAAGCCCTAAGACATCAATACTTACTCTGTAAGCAGCTTGAAAGAAAATGACACAAGGCCTACAATGCAGAGGAATTGGCACAGTATATATATCAGCTCTAAAAGTGTATCATAAACAGATTGACAGTCAAAAAGGCTTATTTTTCTACCTTAATCGAAGAAGCCCACATGATCAAAAACGTATCTTTCAGATATCAAACTCTTTTTTGAAACCCAGGACACTTAAACCAAGAATCCCTCCATCCCAAGTATAATGTGTCCAGATTGTGTCCTACTTTATAAAGAAGGTACAGGCTATACAAAGGGACTTTCTCATATCAGCCTCTCCCACAATCGGTTTGGAGAATGATATCCCATTGACAGTAGGGACTGGTACTCTTGCAACTTTTCAAACAATCTCTCTGGTCCAGTCCCATCAAGTCATCTTAGCTTGTGAATCTGGATCACATAATGACCCATGCCATTCCTCTATCCTTCATAAGGTTCTGGATTTAGTTAACCCAGTGGTTAATCAGATGTTTAATAATTCCCTGGTTACAGCAGAAGTAATTGTGAAATGGAAGTTGGCGGTGGTGAAACTCTTGAAGAAAAAACCTCTCATTGATCCTACAATGCTGTCTAACCTTTCTCCCTTTTCATTGTAAATAATAGAAAAAGTGTAAAATAATATAAAAATTGGTGAATATCCAACTAACTGAATTTATGGAAAAAGCTAATGTTTCTCATCCTTGGCAATCAGGTTTTTACCCTAAGCACTCCACGGAATCTGCTTTGGTTGAAATCTAAGACACATTAAAACTGAAGTTGGACAAAAAAAGAATGCTGTGCTGATTTTATTGGATCTATCAGCAGCAATTTATTCCTCACCAATCTTAAACAGATGGTCAAGTTGGGCCCGTACTCTCCGGGAGAATCAACAGTCACCTCTGGGGTCCCGCAGGGTTTCTCTTTGAGACCAGTATTATTCAACATAATATGGCACCTCTAATTTCCTTGACAACATCTTTCAGAACAGACACCATTTCATAAGCAGATGACACCCAGCTGATTTTATCACTGGATAAACATTTGTTGGATTCTGAGCAGAACTTAAAACATTTTTGAATTGCCATTATTTGGTGGCTGCACGCCAGTCATCTGAAATGTAACATGAACAAAACAGAGATTATGCTATTAGGCAAGTCAAGTAACTTTGTGCCCTCTGAATGGTGGCCAGAGACAACTCCCCCTCTACAATGGAGGGTGTTAGAAACCTTGGGATAAAATGTAATTCCCCCTTAGCTTTCTGCCCTATCCCCAGGTGGGTGCAAGGTCTTGTTTTAATTTAATTAAATCCCTGAAGAAATTCCTCGATTTCTTGCCCCTCAAAGCTAGGAAAACTGCAGCAGGTGCGCTAATTACCTCTAGGCTGGACTTTTGTAACAGCCTGTATGCTGGGGTCTTCCAAGCAGACTCTGCACAAACTTCAAGTTGTTTAACATGCAGCGGCTAGAGCAGTCCTTAAATTATCTATAAGATCATCAGATTCTGCAGCTTTAAAACCTCTTCTCTTGCTGCCAGTTCATAAGAGAGTTCTTTTTTAAATTCTCCAAATGACCTTTAGAGGCACTAAAGCTATTGAACCTAAATTCCTTATAACCAGGTCTTAGACTTTTCATCCTTGGCGGGGTCTCCCTTAACTTTTTGCCTTTGTTTCCTAGGTTGTTGATGTGTACTTGACTCTGATTTTGCTGTTTTTTTTACTTTCAGCACTTTACCACTGCTACCCAGTGCTAAAGTACAAGTGCTTTCTTTACAAAATGTGTATGTAATTGGTTTATCCATGATTGGCATATTTGATTTATTAGTAAGTCCCTAGTAAAGTGCACTAGAGGTGCCAGGGCCTGTAAATCAAATGCTACTAGTGGGCCTGCAGCACTGGTTGTGCCACCCACATAAGTAGCGCTGTAATCATGTCTCAGACCTGCCACTGCATTGTCTGTGTGTGCAGTTTTAACTGTAAATTCGACTTGACAAGTATACCCACTTGCCATGCCTAAACCTTCGCTTTTCTCACATGTAAGACACCCCTAAGGTATGCCCTAGGTAGCCCCAAGGGCAGAGTGCAGTGTATGGTTAAGGTAGGACATATAGGGCCTGATTTCAACCCTGGCGGGCGGCTGTAGCCGTCCGCCAGGCGGGAACCGGCATTTGGCCGTCATGCGGCCAAAATACCGCTTCCCCCATTCTGACATTCCTGCTGGGCCGGCGGGCGCTAACCAAGTTAGCGCGGCCGGCCCAGCGGGAATGGGGGCCGCAACACAGGAGCCGGCTCCGAATGGAGCCGGCGGTGTTGCGGCGGTGCGACGGGTGCAGTTGCACCCGTCGCGCTTTTCACTGTCTGCTAGGCAGACAGTGAAAAGCTTCATAGGGCCCTGTTAGGGGGCCCCTGCACTTCCCATGCCAGTGGCATGGGCAGTGCAGGGGCCCCCAGGGGCCCCAGAAACCCCTTGCCACCAGCCTCTTCCTGGCGGTGAAAACCGCCAGAAACAGGCTGGCGGTAAGGGGGTCAGAATCCCCAGGGCAGCGCTGCTTGCAGCGCTGCCCTGGCGTATTCGCCCAGCCGGGGCAAAAACGGCGGGAAACCGCCGGCCCCGGTTTTCCGACCGCGGCTTTACCGCCGCGGTCAGAATGGGCTTGGAAGCACCGCCAGCCTGTTGGCGGTGCTTCCGTCATTCGTGGCCCTGGCGGTCTTGGACCGCCAGGGTCAGAATGACCCCCATAGTAATGTTTTTTATATGTCCTCACAGTGAAATATTTCTAAATTCATTTTTCACTGTTAAAAAGTCCTGTCCCTCTTATGGGTTACCATGGGGGCTACCTATAAATATGATTAAAGTGTAGATTCCCTTTGGGATCGGATGGACATGTGGAGTTTGGTGTCTCTGAGCTCACAATTTAAAAATACATCTTTTAGTGAAGTTGATTTTAAAATTGTGTGTTTGAAAATTCCACTTTTAGAAAGTGAGCATTTTCTTGCTTATACTATTTCTGTGACTCTGCCTGTTTGTGGATTCCCTGTCTGGGTAAGTTTGACAGTTGGGCTGGTTGCACCTCACACTAGACAATGACACAAAGGGAGCTGGGGTGTAGTCTGCATTTCCTGATGAGCCATCTGTGCTAGGAGGTAGGGGAGGAGTAGTCACTCACACCTGAAAGTGCTGTTCCTGCCCTCACATAATGCAGTCTCCAACCCCCTGGTGAGTGTCTGCGGCCTGGCCTGGGCAAGGCACAATTTCACTCTGAAGAGAGACTTTGCTTTGAAATAAGCCTACTTCAAAGGAGAAATTGAGTATAAGAAGGGCACCCAAAACCACAGACTTGAGAACACTTCTGGAAACCAAGAGGAACCTTTGCCTGGAGAAGAGCTGAGGAAGAAGAGATGCCCTGCCTGTGACTGTGCTTTGCAGAGCTATCCTGCAGTTGCTGCTTCTGCCAGAGTAAGAGCGCAAAGACTGGACTTTGTGTGCCTTCCGTCTTGAGAAGATCTTCAAGGGCTTGATTTAGAGCTTGCTTCCTGTTGTTTGATGTTGCATGGCCAGCAAAGACTTCTCTCTGGCAGTACCTGGAGTCTCTGGAGAGACTCCTACTCTGCCCTGTGGTGCTCATCCAGTTCCTGGGACCCTGAAAGGAGAAGCTGGCAGCCTAAGAGGAAGAAATCCACGCACAAAGCGATGTGCGGGGAAAAGATCGACGCAACTCAGATCTGCAGCTGGGAAATCGATGAGCCACCGGCTTCATGGCTGAAAATCAACGCTCGCCTGTAACGCGACAGAAGAATCGACGCACGGAGCTGGAGATGCGGCGCGCAGCATCGTTGACGGTGGCTGGTGAGATCGCAACCCACTCTGCGTGGTTTTCGGATCATCGTGCGGCTGGATTCCTGGCGCAAGTACTGCTGGGCATGTAAAAACAATGCAAGGCCTGCCCGTACCCGAGAGTACTGACCAGATCGACGCATTGCTCTCCTGCGGAGAGAAGAAACGATGCGCCCTGACCTGATGAAAGGAGAAACAACACAAGGTCTCGTGAGTGAGTTAAATCAACACATTGCAAGCCCTTTTTGATGCACACTTGCCCGTGCGGGGTTATTTTTGACACACCCCAGGTACATTTTCACGCTAACAGTGTTAGTGTGTGTTTAAAACTACATAAAGACTCATTTTGCTTTTTAATTGATAACTTTACTTGTGTATTGTGGATTTCTGTCTTGTTTTGTTGAGATGAATTTTTTTAAACCTGTGTTGTGTCATTTTGTAGTGTTCTCATTAAGTTACTGTGTGTTGGTATAAATACTTCACACCTAGCACTCTGAAGTTAAGATCACTGCTCGTGCCAAGCTACCAAGGGGGTAAGCAGGGGTTAGCTGAGTGTAATTCTATTTTACCCTCACTAGAGTGAGGGTCCTTGTTTGAACAGGGGGTAACCTGACTGCCAACCAAAGACCCAATTTCTAACACCAGGTTCACTCAGTACCTGCCTGGGAGAACCCTTAGGTCTTCACTTGCCAACCTGCTCAAACTAGCTTGTTTTAGACTGAAAACCAAGGGGGGTAAATCTTTCGCTGCCCTAGGTACTAAAGCCAGGGACTCCATGTCCAGATATTTAAGGTCTATAAATGTGGATTCCATCTTTCAAAGCAGCTCAAAAAATGGTTCTTCGAGTTCCATGATACTCTTTCCCATGCCTTCATCCTGCAAGCACTTTGCTGGTTTAGACTGGATTTTCCCTCTTTGTACAGACCGTTTTCTCCACCTGTGATCCACATTAGCGCCAGGATGCTCCTTTGGGAGTAAGAGTTGTGCTCTATAAATGACCAATAGAAATGGATGGAAACAGAAACACAACTATAACCTTGTTGATGTTGAACATTGATTATAACATTTGTAGCAAAGTCATAGGTAACCAGTTTCTCCTGGTGTTACTTGAACTAGTCCACCCAGACCAAAGTGAGTTTGTACAAAGCTGTAGTACATCTAGTAACATTAGGTGTTAATCCCAATCACTGGAGTAGTCACCATGTGCAACATGTATCTATTGGTTCTGTCAGTAGACCATTAAAAAGCTTTTGGCGTGGTTTGTTCAAAGTATCGTAAATGCTGCTGAGATTGAGCATAGGAAAGATACTAATAACCTGGATCACATTTTGTATATGCCTCTTCATTGGCGAAGTTTAACTATTGCAACAGGGACCTCACAGGTTGGATCGTTGTCCCTGCTGATTTTTGCTCTAGCCATGGAATCTTTGGGCAGTACATTTTTGCACACAAGGGGCAAATCGTGGAATAACAAAAGTGGGGATAACCTGTATCATCTCCCTACATGCTGATAGCATTTCAATGTTCTTGAAATAAGTAACTCATACATTGGTGAGATCATAGAGATGCTACATGATTTTTGGTAGCTGTTTGAACTTTAGGGCAACTAATCTAAAATATCTGTGTTCCCAAATAGGCTCTCTGGCCTCACGGAGCAGAGCCTGACCTGGCAGGTTATCTAAATTGAGAGCCACATGAATTCTGATACTAAGATAGTCAGGTATACAGGGCAGAGGATGTTATTAGGGTTAATATTGGCAGGGTGATATGTTATTTGCAGGATACTGTCACTTTCTGGAACACACATCCAATTGTGAACAGAGAAGTGGCATTGTCAAAAATGGTAATGTTACTACATCTTCATTATTTCTTCTCTAATTTTCCCTTTATGACCATCGGACTCTTCAAGGAGCTAACTGCAAACAATAACATGGTATAGAGGCAGGCATACAGTGGCATTTCATATACTGAGACTCCCACCCTTGCAGAGAGACTCAAACTGTGATGGATCACAAAATGGTTTGAAGACATATGATTTTTTTCAAATACGTTGTTTCTGCTATTTCCCAGCAAACCCAGGAAATCATTGTCTATACTCATTTTAATTCTTTGAAAAGGCAAAAATGTTATTGCAAAGAAGCGTGTGCAAAATAAAGAAAAGAAAAGAAGTGTTTGCAAACATCAGATTCCCTGCAGAAATTTGTTGAAATGGTGTAGAAATATGAGGTGGCAGCAGAAGTATTCTTAAACTATGATAGAGAAGTGAAAACTCTAGCTACCAGGTGTGGACAAAACATCATCAATGAACCACCCATGAGTCTCACACTACAGTGCTGGTTAACAGAAGGAGATGGGAGAAGAGTAATAACCACATTTAGAAAATATTCCCAACTGATCTTAAGACAGACCTAATTCACTTCAAAGACAGCTGAATAAAGGACATATGTCAGGAACTGTTAGACAAGAAACGGGAAAACATTGTATGTTATTTGTCCCTGGTGTGCAGATTCAAGGTCCAAACAATTTAAGCATTTGCAAAGGGCATACTCAACTCCCTGGAAACTATTAGAAATATAACTGAATGCCTAGTCTCAATGTGCCATGTATGAGACATAAGGTGCAGGCTTCTCTGCATGGTCTGGGGATGCCCGCTAAGGAATATCACAAAACACTAGAATTGATGTTGGGTAGATATGCAAAAAAAACAAGCCCTCCTTGTCAGGAATGATTTACTATCCTAGAAAGAAGAAATCAGGAAACAGATTCCCTGACTTGGCTTTGGTGTTATCTAAAAGGTGTATAGTGCAAGCCTAGGGTTGTATGCTACGCTAGACAGGTGCTGTTATGGGCTGAGTTGGAAGTCAAAGTACTCTAAATAGGAAATGTTAGAGAGGTGGTAACAGGGAGTTTATACAGAGCTGGAAGGAGTTGTTGCTGCCTTTATAATCATCACCATAGCTGGCAAACCTTCCTGAAGCAAGAGTAGAATAGACTGTCAGGAGACACAAGAGGAACAATATAGTCTGAGTTTAGAAAAAACAGGCCTTTCTTTTTGCGTGGGTGAGGCCTGACCTATACCCTTCTTTACCCTCACTTTCTCCCACCCTGCTCCACCAGAAAATTGACAGGGCTAGAGGTTCTCAATTTAAGCGCTACTTTGCAGGAATTCAAAATGTATTAACTATAATTATTGCACCGCCTAGTTCAGTTACCAAGTTTGGAGTTGTAAGAATGCTATAATATGCGATACCTATGGAAAAAGAACATTATTTTTTTTATCTCTGAACTGGTAAGTACCTTACACTGATCAATTAATGCAATAAGATGATAGATGGAAAGCTCAAATTAGACTCAGCCACTGGCAATCACTCTGGCCACATCCCAGTCCATTATTTTTTACCTATCATGCCACCTCAGTTTGGACCCAGCTATATGTAAATCCGTCTTATTTATAATTCATTATTTATTTTATTTAAAACATTTAAAAAGCACTGTTAGACTTGGCATCCTTGGCTTGGTCTCTACTTACTTTTTGCCTCTGCTTCTCAGGTTGTTTCTGTGTGCTGGACGCTGATTCTGCTGTTTTGTTTGCTCTGGACACTTTACTACTGCTGACCAGTGCTAAAGTGTGAATGTTCCTTGCATAAATTCAATGTGTACGTTGGCGATCCCTGATTGGCATATCTGATTTACTAGTAAGTCACTAGTAAAGTGCACTAGAAGTGCACAAGGCCTGTAAATCAAATGCTACTAGTGGCCCTGCAGCACTGGTTTTATCACATTAATATCCTTGTAAACACGGCTCAGACCTGCCACTGAAGTGTCCGTGAGTACAGTTTCAACTGCCAATTCAACTTGGCAAGTGTGCCCACTTGCAAGGCTTAAATCTTCCCGTTATTATACATGTAAGGCACCCCTTAGGTAGCCCCATTGGCTAAGGCCTAAATCTTCCCTTTTTATACATGTAAGAACACCTAAGGTAGGCCCAGGTAGCCCCATAAGAGGGTGCAGTGCATGTTAAAGGTTGGACATGTACCGATGTGCTTCACATGTCCTAATAGTGAAATACTGCCAAATTTGTTTTTCACTGTTGCAAGGCCTATCTCTCTCATAGGTTAATTTGGGGGCTGCCCTTTAATAGCAGTAAAGAGCAGATTCCCTTTTGGGGCAGATAGAAATGTGGAGTTTAGGGTTTTTGAAATCACAATTTAAAAATACATTTTTTGGTAAAGGTTGTTTTTAGACTGTGTGTTTGAAAATGCCACTTTTAGAATGTAGGCATCTTCTTGCTTAAACCATTCTGTGACTCTGTCTGTTTGTGGAATCCCTGTCTGGGTCAGTTTGACAGTTGGGCTGTTTGCACCTCTCCTCTAGACAGTGACACAAAGGGAGCTTGGGTGTAGCCCGCAGATTCTGATGAGCCATCTGTGCTGTGAGGGAGGGGAGGAGTGGCCACTCACACCTGAAAGGGCTGTGCCTGCCCTCATACATTGAAGTCTCCATCCCCCTGGTGTGTGTCTGGGGACTGGCCTGGGCAAGGCAGGATCTTGTAAACGACAGAGACTTCTCTTTGAAGTGGGCCTACTTCAAAGGCCGAAATGGGAATAAGAAGTGGACCCAACCCCCCTGAAAATCAGATTCCTTCTGGAACGAAGAGGATCCTCTGCCCAGAAGAAGAGCTGGAGAAGCTGGAGGAGGAGTACTGCCCCTTGGTCCATGACTGTGCTTTGTTGGGTTGGCCTGCAGTAGCTGAATTTTATAGGACTTCCCAATGGTGAAGAATCTCAAAGGTCTTGAACTGAGCTCACCTCCTGTTTTTGAACTATCAGGGACATCAAAGAATTCTCTCTGCCAGCACCTGGACTTTCTCCTGAGAGTCCTTCCATGCCAAGTGGTGCCCTAACCTGTCTCTGGGCCCTTGAATGGTGAACCTGGTTGAAAAGGACAGAAATCCACGCAAAGATTGACGTGCTGGGAAACTTTAGACACTTCACCTGTTTCGTGGCTGTGAGATCGATGCAACGTGGCTGGAGAAATGATGCGCAACACCCGCAGAGGCTGATAACAATGCAAGCACCCACGCAGCACGGTTGCTTAAACCGTGTGACCGGATTTTAATGTATCATCGTTGGGTGAGGGAAATCAACACAAAGCCTGACCAGATCCAAGATGCCCATCTGGGATCAAAGCATCACCCTCTTGCGGGAAGGAAGAAAGGATGCACGCCGATGCGGCCAGAGGAGGAATGACGCACGGTCTCGCTTGTGAGTGAGAAATTGACGCATCACTAGCCTTTTTTTGACGATGCTCGCCTTACAGCTTTATTTTGATGGTACTCAGGTACGTTTTTGCAATAACAGCATTCTCACTGTTTTCTATGCATTAAGACCCTCATTACAACCCTGGCGGTCAGTGTTAAAGCAGTGGTAATACCGCCAACAGGCCAGTGGAAAAAAAAAATAGAATCACGGCGTGGCGGAAACTGCCAACATAGACAGCCACTTTTAACACTCCGACCGCCACAGCGGTACAAACAAACAGCTCAGCGGTCACCGCCAACAGACAGGCGGAAGACAATGTACCGCCGACACTATTATGAGAGGCCAATCCGCCACGTTTTCCGGGGCGGAAACAACGCAAACAAAAACACGGCGGAAACAGGACTTGGAAGGGAAAACACTCACCTCTCCACACCCCACGAGGAACTAAGACGCCATGGAGCCAGAACTCTAAATACTCCCTGCAATGGTATTCCTGCTCCTCTATCAGGAGCAACAAAGATGGCGGCGACGACCATGGTGAGTACTGCACCTACAACACAGGGGAGGGGGGAGGGAAAAGAGAGTGACACCCACACGCAGCACGCAACACCCCCACCCCTACCCTCACCCACAACAACATACACACAAATACATGTTGCAACATTACATTTACACCCCCCCACCCCCTTTCAAGAACGCAAGGACAAAAGGAAAAGAGTTGAACGATTTTAATCATGAAAATTCAGTAGTCAAAACTCGAAGTACAGTATATACAATTATGTACACCAACTACACTAGTCTGGATAGTGCAACAATAATTGTCAGTGGACCACTGGGCCCAAAATGCACGGGCGAGGCCCACACTCGATACCAGACATCAAACGGAGAGAACACTGCAGGGGCATCAGAGTGAAATGAAACAGGAACCTCAGGGGGAAGGGAAAGAGGAGCACCTCAGCTGGATGAGTGCACGACGTCACTGCAACACGAGGGGGGTCCATGCCCACTGCTGTATCCTGGGGAGTGCAAAGCCACAGTCTGTCAAGTCTCTCCAGTGGGTGACTTGCCTGCAGCCTTATCCTGGGGAGTGCAAAGCCACAGTCTCTCAAGTCTCTCCAGTGGGTGGTTTGCCCACTGCTTTATCCTGGGGATTGCAAAGCCACAGTCTCTCAAGTGGATAACAGTCTCCACTGGTTCTGGAGGGGGCTTTGTGCCCAGAGTGCTTCATCCTGCCAAGGACAGAGGTAGTGGATGTGATACTCCACTGGTTCTGGAGGGGGCTTTGTGCCCAGAGTGCTTCATCCTGCCAAGGGCAGAGGTAGTGGATGTGATACTCCACTGGTTCTGGAGGGGGCTTTGTGCCCAGAGTGCTTCACCTGCCAAGGACAGAGGTAGTGGATGCCTTTCTCCATTGAAGGTGTTGCATCATGGAAGCTGCCCAGGCTCCTGGAACTGAACAAAAGGCTCGGTCGACTGACCACTGGGGATGGCAGCATGTCTGAGGTAGTGCCACTGGCTCAGGACGTCACGGGGCCGCTGGCGGTGCTTGCAGCGGTGTCAGTAGCGGTGGTGCTTGCGGCGGCCTCTGTGGCATTGGTGCTGGCGGCAGACTCTGTGGCATAGGTGCTGGCGGCAGCCTCTGTGGCATCGGTGCTGATGGCTGGCTCTGTAGTGGCGGTGCTGGTTGCGGGCCATGTGGAGGCTGTTCTGGTGGTGGGCTCAGTGGCGACGATGCTCGTGGCGGGCTCAATGACTGCAGTGCTGGTGGCGGGCTTAGCGACTGTGGTGCTGGTGGCGGTGCATGTAGCGGTGCAGGTGGCAGTCTTCTCCACCATACTGGTTGGCGTCGACATGTACAGAAGGTGTGGCACTGGTCCCATAGTCGGTGCCACCATGCCCTCTCCTGACCTGCCCTTGATTTTCTGGCCCATCCCCACCTTGGATGGTGGCGCAGCTGTCTTGCCACTATCCCCTTTTGTTTTCCCTGAGCCCTTGGTGGCAGGTGTTTTCGCCTTCTCCCTCCGGGATGTGGGCAACTTTTTTACTTTCGCAGGTGGCGGAATGTCCTTGCCCTCGCTCCTTGGCACACTGGCTGCCCTGAAGCTTGCCGCACTCCAAAAGCCCACTGTTTCTGGGACCACTGTGCCCGGTGATGTGGTGGCTGAGGTGTTGGGTTGGGACCTGGAAAGCCTGGCCCTAGGGGACGGATGGCAGGGGAGGTGTAGGGAAGAGGTCAATGTTAGCCAGGAAATGTTTTTTCCACACACTGGGACGGGTATATGGAGTGGGTTTGGGAGTGGAGGAAGAGGTAGTGGTTGTAGGAGGTGTAGGATTGCTGAATTTGGGTGAAGGTGCATGGGCTGGAGGCTGTTGTGAGGTGGATGGCTGTTGGGTGGGTGTGTGCCTGCGTTTGGGTACTTTGGGAGGAGGGCTCACGGACACACTGGTAGAGGACACAGGGGATGTGCGAATGGAAGTGGGGTGGTGAGTGCACGTGAGCGGTGTGTGGTGATGGGTGTGCTGGTGATAGAGATAGTGGCTGAAGAAGTTGTACATGCAGGTGTGAGTGGAGACGAAACAAGGAGGTAGGAGGTCGACGTGGAGGAGGGGGACACAGTGGAGGAAGTGGATGTTGGTATGTCTGCATGGAAATTATGCTTGTGTGAGTGACTGTGGGATGTGTGGTACTTATGTTTGCCATAGCCACCCTTGTGTGATGAGGTGTGTGCATGCTGATCTGATGGTGTGCTTGGGATAGGCTGAGGTACAGGGGATTGGGTCTGGGTGGAGGAACTTGGAGGGGGAGGCTGGACACAGGCAAAATGGCTGCCATCAGTGCTGAGGCCAGAGCCTGAAATGCTCTCTGTTGGGCTGCCTGGCCAGAATGAATGCCCTCCAGGAATGCATTTGTTTGTTTCAAATGCCTCTCAACACCCTGGATGGCATTCACAATGGTAGATTGCCCAACAGTGAGGGATCTCAGGAGGTCAATAGCCTCCTCACTGAGGGCAGCAGGGCTGACTGGGGGAGCGCCTGAGGTGCCTGGGGCGAAGGAGAGGCCCACCCTCCTGGGTAAGCGGCCACAGGACACACGCTGAGGGGCTGCTGGGAGGGCGGTGCTGGTAGGGGGGGTGGCGGCTGTACCTCTTGATACAGGGGCCCGCCACTTCAAGGGAGCTCCCATCAGAGGAGGAGTCGCTGTTACTGATGTCACCTCCTGTCCCCGTCGTGGAGCTCCCCTCACCCTCCGTCCCACTGGTGGCTTCAGACTCCATTGTATCACCCTCCAGGGCCAAGTGGAATGCAGCTCCCTCCTGCTCCGGTGTCACTGCTCCTCTGCCTGATGATTCTATTGCACACAAGAACAGGGAGACCACAAAAAGGGTGGGGAAAGACAGAAGAAATACATGTTCAGTGCATGCAGTACCACTACAGTTGGCAGACACTACAGACACAGGAGCCCTCTGCACTACGCCATGCACTTAGAGTTCCTAGATTAATCACATGCCCATGGGGTACAAGGCCTATGCCCAATTGCTGCACACATGGAAGTCACAGGAGCTCGACTAGGTGTAGATGGCTCTAACCACTGGTGGGGTTGGGGTGCCACATAGCCTTCCTCACAAAGGGTCCTTGCCTACAAAGCTCGCCATGGCCTAGGGTAACCCACTGCCCACCTCCCCCACCCAGACACCTCGTAATGCGCACAGAGTCAGATGGATGTGACGGTACTCACCCCCTTGTAGCTGCTGTAATGTCCTCAAGTGCCCATCCAACTCCGGATACGCCGCCGCCAGGATCTGGAATATCACGGGGTCATGGTGCGACGGGCACCCCTCCCACGTTGGGAGGCCATCCCCAGCTGGGCCTCCGCCGTCTTCTTGCTCCAGCGGCGAATGTCCTCCCATCTTTTACGGCAGTAGGTGCTCCGTCTATGGTGGACCCCCAGAGTCCAGACATCCTTGGCGATGGCACGCCAAATATCCTTCTTCTGGTGGGCGCTGACCTAGAGTAATAGTACATGGGAAAAGGAAAAACTTTAATCGTCCAGACCGTCACAGTCATTGGCCCACTTTCCCACCCTTGCCCTGATGCACATACACTCACCGTACGCACATGCAGGCCTCAGTCCCCCCCCATGTATCTTCCATCCACACCACTCCAAACAGGAATTGCCCATGCAACATGCTCACAGTGTACTTACCTGTTTTTCTGGAGGACCGTAGAGTAGCGTCCACTAACTTCTCCAAATCCTCTGAAGAGAAGACAGAGGCCCTTTCACCAGACACATGAGCCATCGTCGCTTCCAGATTGAGTTCACAGCAGCACTTGCAGTGTAGGTCTTCTCCTGTTGAAGGTCAGGTATCAAGTGAGTGAACAGACAGAAAATGGCAGTCACGTCTGTGTCGGTGCGTACCGTCACCACTGGCGTACATCGTCATTGGCTCCTGGGACCCATAGGGTCCAATGTTAACCAATGCAGGATTGCGCTGCGGTCTTCGACCGCCTACCGCAACGGTGTAGAACGCCAGCCCAGTTACCTCATATCCCCTTGTCCCACCTTACAGGTCAGGCAGCCGCCATTTCAGGTGGCCACATGACATTAATATTAACTGCGTCACACCTACCTAGGCCTTGCATACACACAGTAACAGGCACATTGCGGATTTACAAATGTTTGCTAATGACATTTAGTAATACCTCAATGTTGGCTGACTCTCTGCTCACTGTTTTCCTCCATAGGGCACGTCCGCTGGGGCAGGAGGTGAGATGGCGGCATCCTCCGGTGTACAGACCGCTGGTGGACCTGTCGACAATGGAAGAGAGACACGTAATAGTCACCTACAGACTTGATTGTGCAACAATACATGAACTGTGTGCCCAGTTGGAGCCAGAACTGATGTCAGCAATCCGCCATCCCACATGAATCCCCCCCCTAGTGCAGGTCTTGTCAGTACTCCATTTCCTGGCAAGTGGGTCTTTTCAAACAACAGTGGCCATTGCATCAGGGATGTCCCAGCCTATGTTCTCAAACGTGTTGTCCAGAGTGTTGTCTGCCCTGCTTAAACACATGCGCAGCTACATGTCTTTCCCTCAGGTGGAGGATTTGCCTACAGTGAAAGGTGACTTCTATGCCCTGGGACATAAACCCAACATCATAGGTGCCTTTGATGGGACACATGTGGCCTTGGTACCCTTCCGCAGGAGTGAACAGGTGTACAGAAACCGAAAGAGCTACCATTCAATAAATGTGCAGATGGTGTGTTTCGCCGACCAGTACATCTCCCACGTGAATGCCAAGTTTCCTGGCTCAGTGTATGACGCTTACATTCTGAGGAATAGCAGCATCCCTTATGTGATGGGGCAACTCCATTGGCACCGTGTGTGGCTAATAGGTGAGGACAAGGACCCTATACCCTATGAATAGTTGTCTGGGGTTGCCCCTAAGGGTTAGTGTGTGTCTAACAGTTGTCCGTCGATACTTGCAGGTGACTCTGGGTATCCCAACCTGTCATGGCTACTGACCCCCATGAGAATTTCCAGGACAAGGGGAGAGGAAGGCTACAATGAGGCGCATGGGCGAACTAGGAGAGTGATCTAAAGGACCTTTGGCCTCGTGAAGGCCAGGTTCCTGTGCCTCCATATGACAGGTGGTTCTCTCTACTACTCACCAAAGAAGGTGTGCCAGGTCATCGTGGCCTGCTGTATGCTGCACAACCTGGCATTGCGACCCCAGGTGCCTTTTCTGCAGAATGATGGTCTAGATGGAGGTCCTGTGGCAGCTGTGGAGCCTGTGGACAGTGAAGAAGAGGAGGCAGAAGAAGAGGATATCGACAACCGAAACAACGTTATCCAGCAATACTTCCGGTGAGACACAGGTAAGAAGATTTCACTGCCTCACACCTCTCATACAATTGTTAGACCCATCATATGTCTGTCACTTTCACCCAGTGTATGGACCTTGACTTGTCACTTTGCCTTTCCATTTCACAGATGTGGGTCCCTCTCTGTGACCTCTGCTATATTACCTCATGGACTAGAGCTGTTTACATCGCTATGTTGATAATACGATCGACATTGCTATATTCCATAGTTATTGCAAATACACATTTGTGAAAGCACAGACTGACTCCAGCTTGTTTTGTGATTCAAGGGTGTTTATTTCAGTGAAAAATAGTGGACGGGTTGTAAAATGGGCAGGGGTGATGGTGGAGGGTTGTCCATGACAGAGTCCAGTCTATTTGTTTCATAGGTGCATTGTCCAAAGGGGCATAGGAAGTGGAACTAGGGCAGTTGATGGATGGACAGGGTGACAAAGTGGGACAGAAGGATGACATTCAGGGGGGTCTAATTTCCTGACGGGGGTCTTGGCATTGTTCTCTGTCTTTGTCCTGGATCTCAGGGACCATTTGCAGGGTGGTTCTCCATCTGCAGGGCGTGGGGTGCTGGTGTTGTGGTCCTGTGGCGGTGCCTCCTGTCTACTAGCGCCAGCAGAGGTGGTGGGCTGTTCATCATACAGGCTAGTGTCAGGGTCCCCTTGTTGTGCCACAGTGTCCCTCCTGGTGTTCACAAGGTCCTTTAGCACCCCTACAATGGTGACCAGGGTGGTGTTGATGGCCTTAAGTTCCTCCCTGATCCCCAGATACTGTTCATCCTGCAGCCGCTGGATCTCCTGAAACTTGGCCAGTACCGTTGCCAGCGACTGCTGTGAATGATGGTACGCTCCAATGATGTTGGAGAGGGCCTCATGGAGAGTGGGTTCCCTGGGCCTGTCCTCCCCCTGTCACACAGAAGTCATCCCAGTTCCCCTGTTTTCCTGTGCCTCTGTCCCCTGAAAAGTGTGCCCACTGCCACTGCCCCCAGGTCCCTGATTTTCTTGGGTTGTTGGGTTTGACTGAGTTCCCTGTAATGGTGGACACACTGCTGCTTGATGTGTCCTGGGGACAGAGGGCTGGGCCCGCTGGGTGGGTGCAGTGCTGGTGTTTCCTGAGGGGGGAGGCTCTGTGGTGGCTTGTGCCAGTGTGAGGGGACCCAACTGTCCTGAGGTCCCAGATGGGCCGGTCTGGTCATCTTGATCCAGTTGGACAGAGCTGCTGTCATCACTGTGGGCCTCTTCTGTGGGAGGAGTGGACATTTCTGGAACCTCCTGTCCGGTGACGTTGGGTAGGGGTCCTGAAGGGGTGTAAAGGCATGATTATTGCATCTTTGTGTGCCATTGTGTGCAATGGGCGGGTGACCCTGTACTCCAGTGCTTGCATTCTTGGGTAGGACCTTGTGTGATGATTGGTTTGGGGATCTGTGTGGGAATCTGTAGTGTACATGCTTTGGTGATGGGTGACCATGCTTTGGTGTTGCATGCAGGGCTTGTTGTTGGGATGTGTGGGTTGTGATAGTGGGACATTTAGGAGGTGTTGGAGTGATGGGGGTGTGGGTGGGGTATGTGATAGCATGCAGGTAGGGTGGGGGATGTAATAGTTAAGAGTTGACTTACCAGAGTCCATTCCTCCTGCTACTCCTGCGAGGCCCTCAGGATGCAGTATAGCTAAGACCTGCTCCTCCCATGTTTTTAGTTGTGGGGAGGAGGTGGAGGTCCGCCGCCAGTCCTCTGAACTGCAATCTGGTGTCTTGAGACCACGGAACGCACCTTCCCCCGTAGGTCATTCCTCCTCTTCCTGCTGTCATCCCGTGTTCTTGGATGCTGTCCCACTGCTTTGACCCTGTCTACGATTCTGCGCCATAGCTCCATCTTCCTAGCTATGGAGGTGTGCTGCACCTGTGATCCGAATAGCTATGGTTCTACCCAGACAATTTCCTCCACCATGACCCTGACCTCCTCCTCAGAGAACCTGGGGTGTCTTTGCGGTGCCATGGTGTGGTGTGGGTGATGTGTGAAGTGGTGTCGGTTGTGATGTGTGAGGTGATGTCTGAGGTGCATGGATGTTGTGTGAGTGATGGTGTTGTGTGCCTGTGGATGCCAGTGTTGTTGATGGTGGTGTCTCTCTCTGGGCTTCTTTCTCAATTTTTGTCGTAGGGATTTGTGGGTGATGTGGGTGTGTGTTTTATAGTCGTAATATCTGTAGCAGAATTCCACTGCCGCAGCAGTGTGCTGGCAGTCTTCTGCACAGCTTTAAGTGAGATTTACCGCCAATGTTGTAATGAGGGCCTAAGACTCCTATTCTTTATTTAAATTCATATCTTGACTTGTGTATGTTGGATTTTTGTCTCATTTTGGTCTTGTTTTGTTTAGATAAATATTACCTATTTTTCTAGACCTGTGTGGTGTCATTTTGTAGTGAATTTACTGTGTTACTGTGTGTATTGGTACAAATACTTTACACATTGCTTCTGAAGTTAAGCCTGCCTGCTCGTGCCAAGTTATCAAGGGGGTGAGCAGGGGTCAATTAAGGGTAAGGGTGATTCTCCTTTACCCTGACTAGAGTGAGGGTCCTAGCTTGGACAGGGGGTAACCTGACTGCCAACCAAAGACCCCATTTCTAACAAGCATACTGTGACCATTCAAGTATCCTGGCACTGATAGAGAGCCCACTGGGACAGGATGGGAGGAGGGAGAGGAGGAGAAAAGTGCATATAGGAAAGGTACAATAGAGAAAAAATATGGTTGCTGCAATACCTAAAGTGCCCCACTGTAGGCTGAAAATTACTATGGAAAGAGCCAGGTCTTCAGTGTGTCTCTGAATTGCAAGATGTCAAGCAGGGATCTGATGTGACCAGGAAGTTGATTCCAAAATTGGG
Organism: Pleurodeles waltl; assembly: GCF_031143425.1. Taxonomy (NCBI): domain Eukaryota; kingdom Metazoa; phylum Chordata; class Amphibia; order Caudata; family Salamandridae; genus Pleurodeles; species Pleurodeles waltl. The sequence goes on along the minus strand of NC_090444.1, from coordinate 1,444,610,008 downwards.
ATGCTCTCACCGTCATGGCGTGGCTGCCAAATCTGAACTTTCTGAGTTTAGTAATGCACACAAGGTTGAAAGTGGCAGAGCGAAGGCATCTCCCCGGATACTATCTTTTTAGTTTGTTTTGTATCAGCACTGTTCCCCTGCCCTGAAGAACTTTGAATACAATACAAAGATATTTGAAGACTATGCTCTGAACTAGCGAGTGCCAGTGCAATTCTTTCAGCGCCGCAGAGGGAGATGACGTCCTAGGTCTGTTTAAGGCCAACTTAGCAGCAGCAGCCTGGATTCTGTACAATCTACTTAGATGGTACGATGGGGCACCTAGCAAAAGGGCATTACAGTAGTCCACACCTTGCAAACAATGAGAGTTTTGGCAGTGGGAGGCATCAATGGAAGAAAATTCCAAAGACTTCAAAGTAATGAGAAACGTTTATGCTTATACTTTATTCATGTGTGTTTCCATTGACACTTTATTGTCAACCGTGACCCCTAAATTGTGAACCGATTTAAAGGGGTTAGCTTTGCATCAGAAGGTCAAAAATTCACCAGAATCACAGTCTGGACTTTATTTTCAGAACATACAGGTGCTTGATTTTGTTCTCAATAAATTTAAGGAAGTAAGATTGAGCCAGTTGTTGACATCATTTATTCAGTTATGAAAAGTGGTGACATACACAGGTTAACCATTGTCAACAGATACGATTAGCTGCAGATCAACAGCGTAATTCATCATGCTGTAATTATGGAATTGAATAAGAGTGATCAGGGGTCTGAGATAAATAAGAAGGACCGGTAATGGATCTGAACCTTGTGGAACTCCGTGATCCAAGTTCTGGAAGTCAGGACAGTAGAGGGAAAGAGCAACATCCTGACAGTGTTCAGATATTTAGGAGCACATCCATGTGTATGGACAAACCCCCTTCGATGCAAGCCGACCCAAGAGCATAACATTGTTCACAGTATCAAATGTGGCTGATTGATCTAAAAGCACCAGAACGGCTCATTGACCTCCATTCATCTGCATTCTAAATTCATTCAATGCCAAGATCAAGGCCAATTCTGTGCCACGATCTGGCCTAAAGCCAAATTGCTCTCCTTCAGGGAGAGAATTGTCTTTCAAAAATTGACACAGTTTCTGGCTGACAAAACGTAGCAGGCTTTTCACCGGAAAGGCAGAAGAGAGAAAGACCTGTAGTTTCTCAGGACCCCTATGTCCAAGGATGGCTTTTTTCATATAGGAGTCCCTAAGGCCTTCTTCCATGCTGGCAGGGTAATTACCTATTCAAGAGACTGGTTACAGAGTTGCATTAGTGGTGAAAAATGTTTGTCTGGTAATTCTTTCCAGACCCTGTGAGGTAATGGGTCGAGAGGAAAACCAGAAAGTTTAGACATTGCAATAGTAAAGAAAAGATCCTCCGTAAGGTGTTCCAACCAATCCAACTTATTCTCAGGCTGGGAAATATCCTGCCTGATAAGCAGAGTGGCCTCAGGTCTAGATTCAGTTGGCAGATGGGATCATAAATAGTCTCCAGGATCTTGAGGATCTTTTAAAAAAAGTCAGAACGTTTATCACAAAGGTCCTGTGAGAGAGTTACTGCCTGACTCATGCACTCCAGATTAGAAATGTTACACGCAATATCAAAAACAAATTTCTCTTCATTAGGGGCAACCAGGATGGCATCAGCATAGTAACTAGCTTTAGCCTTTCCAATCTCTGTTTTGTAGATATGTATTGACATTTTTAGAGCTGTTTCATCATCTTCTTCATAAAAACAGCACCACCACCTTTCAAGTTTCTTACAGGATTGTTTAAGTTGTTTCAAGGATGTGTTGTACCAAAGGGTGGAGTGTTTACAAGGAATTTTGTGACCCTTTAAAGGAATAACTACATCTAGGATTTCTACAGTTCTTAAAGGCAGTGTAGTTTCTATTCACTATGCTGTCAGGATTGTCTATGTAAGGGAGGTTAAAGACCCTATTATATAATAGATTAGTCAGTTTGTGCCATGCTCTGCTAGTACTCTGAGGTGCCAACACAGGCCTGGGCTGGTTGGGGTGATCACTGTAAAGAAAAAGGTAAAAAGTACATGATCAGTCCAACAAAGAGGAACTAAGGTATCCATGGTGTTAAGCCCGCCTGTGGCATAGACCAAGTCAAGAGTTTGGCTCCATGATGTGTAGGGCCATGAACAAATTTCTGCAGACCCATGTAACTCATTGAATGTGGAGGAAAGATCCCCTTGGCCCACCAGTTAAAAACTCTCAATGCTAAAAGTCTTGAGTGAGTAAGAGCCAGGTTGGTAAAATTCTGTTGTTGTAAATAACCACCTGAAGGGCCAGGAGGGTGGTAGTGAAGGATGCCAGAGACCATAGAACCTTTTGCAGTTTATTCACGGCTGGATAGCTCATCGAAGGTAGTAAAGTTCCAACTTTCCTTAAATATTGTTCCAACTCCTCCCCTCTTCCTGTTTATATGAGGTTTATGAAGAATATTAAAACCAAGGGGGATTGCCAGGCCTAAGTCGATGGCCTAATCAGGGGAAGTCCGAGTTTTGTTGATAAATAGTTTGTCCCAGTTGTCTCTTTGTAGCAATACATTGATCTCAGAGGCATGTTTCACCAGGGTCCTGGCATTAAGAAGGCCCACTTAAGTAAGATCAGCAGCTGAGGCTTCCCCACCTACCAACAGGACTCACAATGGGATCAATAAATACAGGAGCGGGGATGGGATTAGTAGCCTGCCTACCAATGTCTAGTAGCATTTCCCAGGAGTAACTAATTCTGGTACATTGGGACTTTTTGGGTCTAAAGAGTCAGAAGTGTTGCTCGTGCTGTGGGCGGAGAGCACTCAGATGGGAGCAGACTGGTTTGCCTTTGGCACGCCTTCGGCACGTCCCCTGTGCAGTCGTGGCAGCATCTCAATTAAAAAGTGATTCCCCTAAACCATCACTCAAGATGGTGGTCACTGGTGTCCAGCTCTAGCAGATGGGAACACTACAGCACTGACCACCTTGACAAACAGGAACTGTGCCTATGTTAAAAATTAACTTGGCAAATAACCTGCAGGGCTTGGCCCATGTTCTTGTAGAAAAGCTGCCTGTTTGCAACTTGTGGTGGCCCCATGACGATGGAGTCACCACCAATATGGTACTAAGGTACAGGGGGAGCTGCAGGAGCAGCACAGCCTCCCTCCAAAAGAAGTGCCAGAGTCCCCACCCTATGTTAGGTGGGACTCTACAATGATAAGCCCTCAAGGGTTTTGTTATATTTTCAAGCATTCCCCTGGCTGGAGCGTTTGCTCTACAGCTGGGAATGCTTCACCTTCTAGTTGCAGAGACTATGGCATCAATTCCTGTGGCCTTAAGTGACATAACATGAGTTTTGTATGTTAATAAACACCCTCTAGGGGTGAAAGTTGGTCATGACGCTTGTGTTTCACAAAAGTTCTGTTCTTTAGGGACTGTGTTAAAAGTGCAGTATTTTAAGCTGAATTACTTTATGTTGCATTGATTTGAACATTACCAAAGCCCCTTATGGATGAGAGAGTCTAGAATGACATAGTGTAGTAATTAGAATAGTGATGCCCTATAGGGGCTGTGGGTAAATTGTATAGATCAGGCTAAAAGTATTCTTGATAGTACAAACCATTCCAACATGCCTATACATTATACTTGCAAATGCTTCATTTAAATAATGAGACTGAAAGCCACTTGTGATCGAAGTGTAAATGCTTTACTGCCATTAAGTGGACTCACCCTATGTTAAACTCAAATGCTGTATTTGAATACAAGTGAAGGTTTTTGAGATGTGATTTGTTGGTCTAACTCTCCCTTTGGGAGAGACTAGAATGATTAAGCAATGTCACCCTGAAGTATTTACATCATCGTGTGTATATTTGTAATTTGATGTATAGTAGTGAGTAGTGTGTGTAATAAATGTACTCTTTCATTGTTCAAAAGACTGGGTAATCATTTATTAAGTATTATTATTGTGTATCTGTGAATGGGCATTGCTATCCCACACAACCTCCCCTGAGTAGGCTTTGGATTGCTCTGCTTTGCTACCCTGTGAGAGTCAAGCACTACAATGGGGTGTTTGTACCCTTTACTTCTGCAGACCACAAAACTAATGACCCATTTTCCAACCGTGTAGCACAGTGACCACAAAATAGCATTGTCCCTATGCAAAATCTGTTTATAACTGTCCCTTTACACTTGTTTTAAGAAGCTCCAGGAAGAAATAACTTATCTGTGTACCTTATTTTTATGTATTTTATCAAAAGCCATGGTTGTTTGCATGTGACTTTCCAAACAGCAGCCTTGCAATGCAAATTTAAGTCAAGGAAACATAACATTTATTTACAAAATGTGAAATGTTAATAAACAGATAACAGATTGCATCTGATGTACAATGTGCATTTACCTTTATACACACACACACATATATGTATAATCATATATTTAATTTATAATATATACATATATAATATAGATTTTACCTACTGAGGTGAGCCTGGTCTAAAAATGAAAAGGGGACAGGGTACATTGACACTATCCCACTAGAGTTGGTGTAAGGGTCCCCAGGGACATAGCAGGAGCCGGCCCTGGGGGGTGACTGTCTCCAGGGTCATCAGTGGCCCCACAAGGGAGGCTGCACAGCCCCCTTCCAACATCAGTAGCCCCTTGGGATGTGGTGGTCCCCTGAGCTTGGGGATCCACAACAGACCCTTTATGTATTTTACAATTATGCCCCAGGGAGGTGGCAGTGCCTAGCTAGGGCTGTGAGGGGTTAGGCAGCCCTCACATTCATTTTGCACATATGCCTCATCACAAATCCAAATCAAAATGCTGCCCCCCAGCCATGTTATAAATGTATTCTCTGAAACTGAGGGTGAGCAGGGGTGTAACCTCAATTACTGAATCTTGCATGGGTAATTGATCTGTTAGTTTCACCTTGAGGGTGTGTCACATGATAGCTACTATGTAGATACCATCGCGGGCCAGCCACCCTTATTGTATACATGTATACCCTCAACTACTAAGAGAGAGTATAAATAGTCCAATGTTAGCAAACACAAACTTATGGGACAAAGCCTAGGGCTATGTGACCTTATGATGTACCCTACTGTTCTTGTTATGATAAAGCTGGGTATTACTAATTTTCAAGCTGTAACATGTAGGTACCCCCTACGGTGACTTTTATGCCCCTTTAGAAGTACTATCCACATTACTATTGTACAGGTTACGGGGGTCTGTGTGATGTTTCTAGCATTAATTATATCCCTCAATGTGTAGCGTGGAAGACCAACAAGTTGTTTAAAGTTCCTGCTGGTTCCCAAGGAGTATTATCTCTTACACCCATTAGATGCATTTGTTGAGCATTTCACAAAGACCAAACTAAACATGACATTATAATTGACTGAGTTGATCATACATATAGTGATAGAGTCCATATTCAAAGTCTATTATGTCAAGTTTCAACCAACTTGTCATGTTCTCATTTCCATTAAGCTCAGGCGGAGTACAAAAAGAAAAGATTAGAAATGAACATCAATAGTATAACCCATATGTTTATGATTTTCATTGGTCTTGTGATACCATGGATCAAATTACAAATGTACATGTAGTTCTTCATCTGTGTTTAGCCCAAACTGGATTTTTGTTCATAGACTTATTATTAACGTTCTTTCAAAGTAACGTAGCTTGAGGATTATATCTTCTCCTCTTTCATCCTTGGATTTATGGGCTACCTCATAGTCCTGCAATCATTTTGATGTGTTTATACATAATGTTTGGCAACTGCATAGCTAACATCCTGATGTTATACTGCAGGGATGTGTTCCAATATCCTTTTGTTTATTGGACAAATTGTACTGCCGACATATTGTAAACCACATTTGCACTTTATAATGTACACAAGAAATTGCATATTGCAGGTGCTTTTATGTTCAATGATGATTTTTTCCCCTTTGAAGCCATTGATTGACTTTACATTTTTGCTGATTTTACAGGCTTTACAATAACCGCATTTCAAGAAGTACTTTTTCCTTTGGTTTAACCAATTCTCAGGTCACTCATCACTAAGGTGGCTTGTGACCAATCTGTATTTTATAGTGTTCCTTTTTATAAGTGACCTGAGGTCTGGGACATATATATTTAAGGATATTTACATCACTGCATAGAATATTCCAATGTCTGTTGAAGATTTTTATTATTTCTTGGCATTCCTTGCTGTATGTGAAAGTCAAAGGTATTCCATCCTGATTTTATCACCCTTGATCTCCAAGTTATTACTAACCAGTGTCTGTGCTTGTGATATCAATTACAAGATCACAAGCACAAAGGCTTGCACCTCTCTGAATATAGGAGGATGAATATCCTCTCCGATAAAATCTGTTCCTTACCTCTTTGAATTGGGCATCCATGTCTTTGTCATTTGACCAATTCCACTTGGTTCTTAGAAACTCACCAAATGGAATGTTCTTCATTAGAGATCTTGGATAGAAACTGATCTCATGCAGGATACTATTCACAGCGGCCAGTTTTCTGTACATGGTAGTCTCAGTCTTGTTGTCTTAGCTGAAAACACTGACATCCAAAAATCTATTTGTGTACGACTTATATAGTTTGTGAATCTTAAGCCACAGTTGTTGCTGTTCAGTGGCTCATAATACTCTTCTAATCCCGCATTTATATTGTTCCCGATCACAAACAAATCATCAATATATCTCAACTATAATACAATTTTGGCCAAGTATGGTTTGCTGATACAACTCGTGATTGAAAATGAAACTGTTATTTAAGCACATTTGTATAATTTCTACAAATATTGATGAATGTGCCGTTTCTTGGATGTTCCTATTTGAAAATATTCAACAGCTGCATCTCCAGTGTCATGTTTAATCAACGTATATAAGGGTATAACATCAATGTTGAACAAGAGGTTGTCTTTGTGCCTCTTTATTTCAGAAATGGTTCTTAAAAAACAATGTTTTTGATATAAGATGCGAGAGTGGACACAATCAGAGCAAAGTAATGACTGTCTTATTATGTGATTTTTTCATTTATCAAAACAATTTGGATACTACGAGCCTTCCTGGTGGATTGGTCAGTTTTTTATGGATTTTTGCTAAAAAACAAATAGTTGGTATGATCGGATTGGCCACTGTAAGAAATCATATTCCTCTCCATTAAGTAAGGATGCCTCATACCATTCCTTCAGTTTGTTCTTCAGAGTGCAGACCAAGCAAATGACTTACTTACCGTGACCAAGATTCTTGACAATGGTGTTTGCTGTGCAATAAATAAAACTTGGATAAAGAGATACACTGGACTGCGGTGGTGATTTCTTTATACAGTATGCAGTCATCACTACGTAGTTATAGTTAGGATCTACTTGCCATAAAAAAAGCATTTTTTGTTTTGCTAATAACTTTGGCGCCACTTGATGAATCTTCACAAGATTTTACAAAAAACGTTCACGCTCACCTTAGCTGCTGTCTACAAAGTTTCAGGATGATCCGTCAACCAGGGACTGAGAAATAGGGTGGGGCATCAATTTGTTTTCCCCATTCACTTTTCCTTAGGGATTTTTAACAGTGATAGCATCAAAACCACTGGACAGAATTGCACCAAATGGTAGCTCTTGGTCCAGATAGGGGCTTTTTTGTTATTTGGGGTAAATTGGTTCAGTAGTTTTCAAGAAATTGAAGAAAATGCAAATTTGTATATATAGGTATGTGAAGGATTTGCAACTCCTCCCGATCTCATGCTGAGATCTGATTGGCTGACAACACCTGAACAAGGGAGTGCTGGCTGCCATGTATGGTAGGGACACCCTGACCCCTTAGCTCTGGTGCTGGGTGCTGGGGTATGAGGGACCCCCCAGAGCAAAAACCTTTTTTTGTTTTTTAATTTTTACTGCAATTCGTGGTGGATCCATGCATCCAGCAACTTTAAAAAAAAATGAAATGCGGACTTCTGAACTTCGTTATTTTGAAGCTACCAGGTAGGCCAAGTCCTGGGGGTATTGTTTATTTAAATGCGGGGTGGCTACCTGGCCACCGTACTTCCAGGGACCACCATCTCCCCGGGACATATGTTAAAAAAACAGAAAGGGACCACCTGCAGCCCTGGGGCCACTACCTCCCCGGGACAATACACATTGGTGGGGGCCACGAGTCCCCTTTCATGGAGCCACTGATGGCCCTGGGGACGGTCAGCTGTTTTCTGTGACTTGGCAGCAGCTTTGAGAGCTGCTGCAAAGTCACAGCAAACACTCTCTGCCAATGAAGGGAAACCTGTCAATCAGCTCTCCCTTCATTGGAGCAGAGGTTTTCTTTGTTATGCCTGCCTGCGAAGAGGCAGACAGGTGCACTGAGGAAACTGTTCTTACAGAAAGGGAGCTGCTATTACAGTTCTCTCTCTGTGACACCAATGCTGCCTCACATAGAAGGTGGAGAGCCAGGGGGGATGTAGGGTCCTTCAGGCTTCCCATATGGTTCCCAACATTGTGACTGGAAGCCCTGGGAGGCACCAAGATCACATGGTTGGGCTCTGGGGGAAGAGTACCCGGGGGCCAAGATAGGTCCTGGTGAGGGGAATTCATACGTGGAACGCCCCCCCTCTCCAAAAATGAAACAAATAAATATTTATGCTAGACCCTAGGGGATGGGGTCCCTGTGGCCGATATCGGCGTGGGGAGGGGGCCACAGCTGAGTGGTTAAAGGGGTTGTCAGGAGGGACTGACCACAGGCCAGTCCCTGGACACCACCCTCACTGAGCACAGCCAAAGGCCATGCACAGCACCGAATTGGGTGGTTATAGGGGTTGACTGCAAGGCCTGTCCGCAAGACAGACCCTGCGCCCAACCACAGCTATGCATGGCCTTTGGTGGTTGTATTAACGTATAGTAATCAAAATTACTATACGTCAAAAAAGCCATAGTAAATCACTGAAGAAACCAATGGTTGCAGGGACAATATAGTTAGGAAATAGAATTTTAAAAAAAGAAATTCACTTTAAAAAACAAAGGTTACAGGAACATTATAGTTAGGCTCATATTTTAAAGTATCAAACCACAGAAATTCACCAGTTAACATTAGAGTTATCTCAAGTAACTATAACTTGCGCCCCAAGGTAATTATAACTTGCTCCCTCACCAACTGGCAAAAATGCATTTAAGCAGCAATGGCAGCCCTGAGGCATATTTTAAGGGGCTACATAAGTGGTTGGACAATACCTGCTGAAGGTCCACTCGTAGCTTTTAATTTATAGGCCCTGTTTAAGTGGTATGTGACTTTACAAAGTAAATTAAATATGGCCAACAGGTGTAAGCCAATTTTTAAAAATGAAGCACAAGCTGGTTAGCAGTGATAAAGTTCACAGAGTTCTAAAGCCAACAAAAACAAATTCTGGCAAAAATAGGAGTGGTTGAGGCCAAATGTTTGTGTTGACCCTACAGAGACAGCTAAGTCCAACACAATGCAATTATTGAGGTATGTTGGACCACTGTTGTGCAGTGTTTTGAAAGTGTAGTTGAAGAGTTTGACTTGTGCTAGCCTGTGGCTCTGACCACTGAGCTCTGAGTGGTTTTCCACCTTTTTGTGAGTTTGTTTTTGGAGTCATGGTATAAAAGGTTTTACCGTAGTACAGCTTGCTTATGCCAAGGGCAGGCATGATGGTTTTCCAGGTGCTGATTGGGAGACATCTTTCTCACCATCTTCAGAGCATGGAAGTACAGCACTGTGAGGGAGTAGACCTGCCGGTCATGATGGGTTTGCTGTAGATACCGATCCATAGTATCCTTTAGTGGGTAGAGGGGGTGGTAGTCAGTTCGAGCTCTGTTGGTCACCAGGACAGACAGACAGTTGGTCTTCATCCAGTAGGCAATGTTACTCATGCAGCCATTCAACTTTCCTGGGCGGCTCCTCTTTGATGGAGAAAGGAGTTGAGTGTTGTCAACGTAGGAGGGGACATTGTTGATGTCAAGAGAGCAGATGAAGCTGGGTAAAGAAAGATCATGTATGCATTAAAGTGTGCTGTATATTAAGCAGATGTTATGGTTAATAATTAGGGCTCCTGGTTTCATGGTATTTCTTTTTTTATTTCATCTGTATTTATCCAAAAGTATTTTTTGGGTGTCTTATTGGTATTTATCCATATTTATTGTTGGTTAGGAGAATAAATAGAGTCATAAAATTATATAGTTCCACATTTGTTTAACTGATAAACATACACTCAAACTTTGCTGCCTTTAATGTTTTAGCAAGTTAAGCAGCTAAATTTAGCAAAGCACTAAAGCCACAGGTAAATACCAGCATTATAATACAAATATATGTTAACATGCGCCTGTAGTTAGGGAGAACTAAACCTGTGTTTATTGTAAATTCCCATGCTATATGCTCAGCTGCTGTCCTGGAAGTCACAAAATCATGAAAGACAGCAATGAAAGTCACCCCCAAGAAGCACATTTTTCTGTATTTTTCTACTTTCAGAAATAAATACAGACAAGAAATTCATTGTTTTCTCTCTAAATTTCTCTGTAAAAATCAGTAAAAACTGAAAACTTGTAGCCTTAATAATACGATGTATGTTAATATAATGAAAATATATTATGACAGTGGTGACTACAGTATATACTCATGTTAAAATTACAAACATGTTTAGATGTGCATTCAATTTACTGAACAAAAGTGTATACTACTGTATTGTGATGTAGCCATATGTAACATGGCATATAGGTTTATGTAAGTTATCAGAACAATTTAGCCACAGCTAAAGAAGTATTTTGCAATAACCAATGTGTTGGTTTAGTGTTCTTCCTTATAAAGTATAGTGTTCCAGCCTACTATTGGCTCAGAATGACTATGACAAGTTAAGCATCACCAAATGATTTTCAATAGTATTGTTAAAGTAGTAGTTTTAAGGGCATGTATGATATTGTAGTTGTAAGGCAAACAGAGATTCACAACTCAAATTCCATCTTGCAAACATACAAAATGTTTCCTCAGAAATTCTCTATTTTTCTCCTATAAAACATTATTTAACACATAACACAACAGGCCTGACTTAGATCTTGACGGAGGGGAATACTCTGTCACATACTTGATGGATATCCCGTCGTCGTATTACAACAATCCATTTATATCCCATGGAGATCGAAATATGACAAATGGGATATCCAACAGGTTTGTGGCAAAGTATTCCACCCAATCAGGCCCAAAGTCTAATGACACACAGTACCAAAAAACAGGCTTCTGAGAGCAGGAGTGATTGCAATAGGCAGTTACCCTTTCAATCTAAAAGTTCACGTCAAAGCACAGTGGTTGTTCAACACCGTTGCGTGTTAATCGCCAAAGTATGCCCTGCTAGTGAGTTCAATTTCTGTAAGTTAAGCAATGTTTTCTCCATTTGAAAATAAATGACCCACAACAGACCAACACAATCAAGGCATCATACAAAATGGCACAAGGCCACTTACTCTAGACAATACTTGATGGAGTTTGTGATGTGACCTAATAGACTTGTGCCTGCAACTGAACTGTAAGTCCTGAAACCCTGGTCAAGGTAGCATACATGCATGACTCCCAAACAATACTGCAGTAACTTTCATTTTACTTCCGGGAATGGATATTGTTTGGCTTTAGACTCTGTGGGTGAAAAGAAGCACATACTCCATGAGTCCAAACTTTCATGTTATGTTTGACTCTATGCTGCTGCTTTAGGAATGCCCTTTTGCTTGGTCTCAACTCTACTTCTGACATGCAGGTGGTACTCATTCACCCTGCCTTAGCAACTCAACTTAGCCTTAAACAAAATTCCTGCCCTGACAAACCTGAACGACCTTCAGCATCAAGCAGGCAACATTCATTTTTGTGCAACAGCCCTCTCTCGGTGCAGAAAAACAACACATATGTGCCCCACACTCTCAGTAAGTTAACCATCATGGCATCAGGGCCTCATCGCAGCAGTAAAGCAATTAGGGCACAAATATGATCCACATTGAATTTTATACTATGGTCAAGGGAGCCCTGTATTTTGAGCCACACTGGTCCAAGCTACCTTCAATGAATATGATTGTTGTTACTCAACACACTAGTCATATTTGAGAGCTAAAATGTTAAATGTTAAAGGAAATGTCTAAGCATTTTATTTTGCAACTTAATGTTTAGTATACCAACAAGGATGAGTCACAGTCACTTGTAAATACTCCTGGTCATTAATGGGTGAATTTGTGCTGAAATTATACACACAGTTAGATATAATGTTACACACAATTAGTGGTAATAAAGATTCCTTTTACGAAAAAGAGCTTCACACATTGGTAGTATATTTTTGGTGTAGTTAAAGTTTATGTTTTATGAAATGGCCACTTGAAAATAAGCACTTGTTTTTGTTTAGCATGTTTCTGAGAGCAGGGAATCCAGGGTGAACAGAATCCAATCCTGTAACACAAAAACACAGATCTTGTTATTGTGCAAATTTAGACCAAAGGATGTTGTTATCAAATAAGTAAGTAAAGTGAAACATTTCAGCCTCATGACATTCATAGTATGTTAGGAGACAACTTTGGCTGCTGACTTTCTTCAAAATGTAAAAAGGTAACTTAACAATGCATTCAAGGCTTTCCTTACCTTCCTCAAGTGTGCACTATCCGGTTTCATGATAGAAGGAGATATACACAACTTGTATTATGTTAACCCTTCACAGGCTTCAAGAAATTTTGGTGTGTTTTGTAAAATCCTTTCTTCAACAAATTGCTATACATAAGTTCATTTTTGTTAGTTTGCTAAGAGAAATACCTAAAAGTGGTATTCAAAATAATACTATTTTTCTATAATAGCTAAATGCTATACACTATTTTATGGATTGTGCTTTTATTGTGGGAGTACCACTGTTTTTATGTAGAAAGCACATTATTTGACAGAAGAGAAGAACATGTGTAAATCTTGTAAAGCCAGACATGAGCACCTGGAGAAGTTGGCAAAAGGCTTCTAAAACATTGGCCAGAACAATGAACAACAAAAATGGACAGTGAGCCGCACCAAAAAACTAAAAACAAGCAAAGCTACAACCTATAAGTAATAGCAAGACTTTATGCTAGCAAAAGATACAATAAAACACGAACATACAAAAATAAAGCAGCAAAGCAGAAACTGAAATTTGAACTGCACCAATATAGGCTTATGAAGCATAACCATGTGCTTTTGTCAAATGTGAGTAAATACCCCCCAAAAAATTACAAATCTTATTGAAGAACAACTGAATGCTGCATGGTTATCATGAAGCACCGTACCTCATTGCATGGTTGTCATGAGGCACTATATCTCACTGCACAAGTTTAAATAAATAGGTAGCTTTTAGTTAAATTAGTTTGAAAATGTTTTAATATGTTTGTCATTTAGATCATTCATATAATTATAATTAGAGTTAGAGTATAGATTCAGTAGTAGCTTTTATGATAGTTCATAATTTTATACATGTTAGATGTATGCATTAGAGGGAAGGCATTAATATTTTAGTAAACATCTTAGAATAGCTGTTTATGTAAATGTCTATTTCATTTAAATGTTTAGTAAATGTTATAACGTTATGTATGTTTTGCATTGATATGCAATCTTTGTGGGAGGTAGGAGGTTTTATAAGACAATTGTTGGGGTGAATGGTGTAGTTATATAGGCTTAGTTATAGTTAGAATTATTTGGAACACAGTAGGATTAGGATTATATTTTAGAGTATATATGTGTGTTAAAGGAATAAACAAACAAGTTGGCTTTGCTATGCATTTTATATATAAGTACAATCTATAATAGTTATTTTCTGAACACCTATACACCACTATGATGCATCTTAGGTAATTTTATTTGTAACATCTTCAGAAAAAGGTTCGCATCAGACAAATTGACAAGGATTTTATGTTGCATTGTACCACATCGTGTGTTATTTTAAGAACATAAAAAATAACATTACAAACATTGCAAAGTTAACTGTAGGTTTAGAAAATACACAAAGCAGGAACTTCACCTATTTTAAAGAATGATTTTGTTTTTTAATCACATGCTTCATTTACACGTAAGGTGTGATGACTAGGGCATGACACAAACATAGTGTAGGTATATTTTTTACCCCAATATTAGTTATTTATAGTATTTTGTTTGATAGTTCTTGCAAACATTTACAGCAACCTTCAATTGTAATTTACTCTTTTAATTTTAAACATACTATGTTGACAACATAGTGTAAGTTAATAAAAAATTTCTAAATTAACAACGTTTGTAAAATCTTCATTTTTGAGTACATTTCTCTACACACAAATGCAATCTTGTTACATATGAGTTTCTGAAAAATAATGAAGGAGCTAAGATAATTAGGGCATATTAGCAAAGGCACAATTATAATTTTAGGTAGTGTATTCACTTACATTTGTACCAAAATATGTGAACTTTAGTATGACTACACATTCATTACATGCATGTGCCCAAATTCATGTGTCTCCTAACTCAACATTTGCTATGTAATACTTTTAAGATATAAGTATTTGTTGTGCTTAATCATACAAATTCACACACAGTGAACATATTGAATATTAAATATATTGTTGGAGTACTGCTAAACATAAGACTAAGTATATTTTTAAAATCAGGGACATAGGAGTACACAGTGTCATCAACATAAAAGTTTAAATTGTGCACACCACAAATTCATCATGCACATAAAGTCTGAAATGGCAAGGTAATATTAAATTTCACATGGCCAGCTGGGTAAATAATTCAACAAAATTGAAGATAAGTGTAATCATGCATGTCAAAACTAAGAAGGTAAAGTAATTTTGTTGCTTTACTACAGTTGTTATGTGTACAAGAATATAAGGACATGTTTTGGACATTGGACATGTACTGGATACATATTGTGAAAGTCCTTAGTCATTTGCATTAACAGATACATCTTTGTACTGTTGAGGATAATGACAAAATCAAATGTGATCATTGTCAGCCTGAGCTTATGAGAACGTCATAAAACATAAATAGATAACTTAAATGATACTACTAAGCCTCTCTCTTAATAAAAAATATATATAATCATTAAATACTTTGTTATTTTTATCATTGCTGCAACGCAGAGATGTGTCCATGGGTTTGTTCAATCAGCAGATTTTTAACAATGTAAGGCCTGATGAAAGCAATTCCTACTCCCTGCAATTGCTGGATGACATAGTATATGGTCACCAGAAAAGACAGTTGAAGGTGAAAACTATATATGTATCTGAAAGAATACTGGCCATTTGCATATCACAGACAGCCTTGACAGAAAATGTGGTCAAGTTGAACACATTAACAAGAGACAGGGAACCTACTTTCTGGTATGATAGAACTTACACACTCACAGAAGGTAAAATAAGATAGGATTTGAGTTCTTATGGGCCTGTTCTGTCTGCCATTCTACATATATCTATCTATATAAACAAAGTAAACCTACTATATGATGGACAAATCATCTAATATTTTTATAATGATAAAATGAATGATGGTCTGTAAAATATTTTTGTGCAATGACACATTTGTGTCTGAAAGGATGTGTGAGAGATATCATCAATTAAATGGAGCATATTCCAGTGTATAAGGTATGGCTTAAAGGATGAGTTAGTTGCACAATGTAAAATAAGATATGTGTGAAAATATGTGTTCAATTATTTGTTATGATGGGTGTAAAGTATTGTAAAAAATGCGGTACAAGACAATGATTCTTTACCCAAATGTAGATTCATAGAAGCTGTTTATCAACAGGTGGAAGTAAATGATAATTAATGATTGGATATAATGTTTAAGATAATAGACAAGTGTGGTTATTTATAGTGCATCTGCCTGACCTTAGTTTGTTGCTATCTAACATTTTGTGCTGCTTGGTGGGTCATGTAAGTAATGGCATGATCACATTTTGAAAAATGAACATAAATACACATTAACATTTGATGATTGTTCAACACAGAAATGCACTTGGGGATAACATACAACGCAAATATGCTTACAAATACAACTAACATTTGTATGACATACAACGCCTTTTTATAGTCACCTTGAAACAAATCAGTTTATGTATACAACACTTATTGCTAAATGTAGCATTTTCAAATTAATGTTTATATTTCAAGTCCATTTTTCTAATTTTAATGCAAATTTGAGATTGACACATTTACAATATCTAGTTCATCAGTTTGTTGGTGCAAAGTTTCTTAATCCCATAAGATATTATATTGTACAATATGTTGTGCAGCACAGCTCATGGGATTATGTTATAGAACACAAATGAACTATAAAGCCTTCTCCGACCTAATTGATTCTAACATGGCAATCTGGATTTTACACACCAAGTGCCATCTCGAAACATTCCAAGTTTTGTTTAAACACGGTAAATCTCTTTTTGCCAACATTTTGAAGATCTGTAAATGGAGTTATCATCCATGGCTGAAGAATACATCCTTGGTCACCTAGAAAATATGATATAATTAGGATAATTACTTAGTATTAATAACAAAAGTGAACTAAAATATCAAATAGTACAAAAATACCTAACAGAATAGATGTTCACCTACGGATGAAAATAAAAATGTTGTGAAGATAATGGTATATATTTATTAAGCCCTAATGTCGTACTTGCATGGAAATACAAGAAACCACTAATAAACATATGAAGAAATAAATCTTGTATAGAAGTAGATACTTTTAGGACCTGGATGGAGGGCTCTAAATATAGGGCAAACAACTGTAGGTATAACAGGCACCTCTATCTAGTGCGAAAACTCATATAAATAGAGACTGACAAACAGCTCAAGATAACACTTGAGCTGTCAATGATGCATATAATGCTTTAGTGCACCATAAGAAGCATTTCTTAAAGCCCATAACATTTGTCAATATCCAGAGAAACTGCTAAGAGACCCTGTCAAATGCTTTTTAGCGTCCTACAAGATCGTCATGGTTGGCTGGTTCAATATCTTAGCTACCTCAAGAGCAGAGATAGCTATGTTGGTATGCAAAGTGCTGCCATATGCTTAAAAGTTGCCATGCTACATTTGAGCCACAAAATCAGTGATAAGCATAGCAAGGAAAGCTGCGCGTATTCATGTGTCAATTGTCAAGCCTGAATTAATCAGATAAATTGGGAAATGAGTACAGCTACAGGATGGATCTTTATTATTTTTGGTGAAAACTGCCATGAATGTATCACCAAAAGATGCTGGCACAGATTGTGCTAGGGCTTGAGAATTAACTAATTATGACAGGTGTGCAAATACTACATTAGAAAAACTCTTAGAAAACTCTATTGGTATTAAGGAGCATATTTATACCCCATTTGTGTCACATTTTCATCATTTTTTTTTACGCAAATGTGGTGCAAAACTAACTCCATATTTATATTTTTACGTTAGACCAGTCTAACGTCAAAATATTGGAGTGTGCACCATTTTTCAGATGCATGAACCTACTTTGCATCAATGAGATGCAAGGTAGGCGTTCCCATCTAAGAAATGGTGCTAACCCCATAGCTCCATATTTATCCCCCCGTCCTAAAATAACGCACTGGTGGGAGGAGGGGCTAAATAATGGTGCAAAGCTTACTTTGCACCATTATTTAACGCCTGGGTCAGACCAGGCATTAGGGGACGTGTGGACCCATTTCCATAGTTAAACACCATAGAATGGGTCCACAGGAGCCTTCCTCAGGCCCCAGAAACCCCTCCACCCACACCAGAGGGACACCGGTCGATGGGGGACCCCATCCCAGGTAAGTAGGGTAAGCATAGGTAAGTATTTATTTTTTTAACTAAAGTGCCATCAGGGCCCAACTTGGGGCCCCCTGCATGCCAGGGGGAACAATGGCCATGCCCAGGGGACACTGGTCCCCTGTGTTGGCCATTGGGGTGGTGGGCATGACACCTGTCTTTTCTAAGACAGGTGTCATGTGGTATGGATGGTTTTGCACCAAAAAATGACGCTAAGCTTGTTAGAGTCATATTTTTTTTACTCTAACCAGCCTAACATCATTTTTTGGTGCAAAGCCTCCTTACCCCATACCACCAGCCCCACCCGGCTAACGTATTTTTTTTTTACGCTAGCCCACCTTTTGCACTGGCTTGTGCCATTCCATAAATATGGCAGCTGGTTGGTGTTCAGGAATGGTGCAAGCCAGTGCTAAACATTTTAGTGCAAAACTCTGTTAATGCAGTTTTGCACCACAAAGTATAAATATGCTCCTAAGTTTGCCTAGTAGCTGGAATGGCTAAAAGCCAATATATGGCTTTCTTTATTTTGGCTTTAGTAACTGCATTATTCCAAATGTGTGTGCTGGTATTCGTTCAATTGTTTAAATATTAAAGAATTTCATTAACTCTCCAATATTTCTTGGGGTTCTATAATCTTTCTCCTACAAGTTATAGTAAAGTTCCTGAAATATTAAAAATATGCTGCCCCACCCTTTTACAATGTTGCTCATAGCATATTTTTTCCCCATAATATAACTTTTCCTTTTCCTACCTTTGATCTGTAAAGCAAGTAATCTGCCCTTTTCCTTCTTATTTGCCAAACGGGAGACCCACCTATTCAATTTCTGACAAGCTTTATCCCTAAAAAATGTCATGAGCTCTATGTGAACAGTACTAAGCCATTAAAACAAATGGGACATGGACTCGGAATGTAACTGATTAACTACAGCAAGTGAATACTAATTTTACAATTGGAGAAATTTGGAGTGAAGCTGCTCATCCAGCACTGGATTATTTTCCCCTTTCTGAATAATAGCTCAGAGTCTGTCCCTGAGTATAGGCATTTGGAGCATCCCATATCACTATTATTTAAGCTTCTTACTTATGCACTTGTTATGGTCACACTGACTAGTTCTACTGTTACTGCTCTCACGTCAATAGAGAACACAGCTGCTGATTTCAGACTAGTTTTCATTTACACATTGATCCCTGATAAGAAGGCGATATTAACATTTGTTATCCCAGAGATTCCTAATGCTTGCTTCAGCACTCTTGCAATGTATTTCAGTGTGCAAATCTCTCGTGACATAGGGAACATCATTAACTTTAACAACAATGCCTTATATTTGAACTCACTTGGGAATATTGGAAAATAGGATAGAATATATGCAGGCCTAAGAGGCAGGTGCAATACAATCCAAATAATCTTACCCCATTTTCTCTGCTTTCTTGGTCAAAAACATTTATTAAAAGAGTTGAATAAAGCTGTCAGAAATGTATCTGGCAATATAAAAAAACCACAGTAGTTACAACTCTTGAGTAATTCTGCAGGTATGTAGCTTCCTTCCCGTTGGCTATATTTTAATACCCCATTAATGAATAGACTTATAAGAGTGGTTTGGCCTCAAAAATAGGAAATTGTTGGGCTGTTTTGCAGATTACTATTCATTCAAACATGCTAGGTTACTCCAAAAAGGTCTGCTAGATAAAGCATATTTTAAACATACATAGTTTAAGACTTTGCAGGTCTAGCATAAGATTTTGCAGTTTGTGAAAACAATTTGTCAAGTCTCAATTGCTATATTTCCCTCTTTTATAATCCTAACCTAACACCCTTTGTTAATGACAGCTATTTAAGCTGCAGGAGGGATCTTTGTCTTCACACTTTGGGCACATTTTTATGAACGGAATGATGAGAGCATCTGATGACTTATCTAAAGAATGTAGGATGGTTAGTAGGGATTTTTTTTATATACATACAGCTGAGAGATTATCTGATAGCCTGCAGATAAAAGAGGTAGTGCTAGATCACAATGAGTTTTTGGAAAAATGTTTTACAATATTGAACTTTGGCTTTGTTAGTACTTTCTATACAACCTTTACAAACTTTATGAGTTCAGAAGGTAATAGGTGTCATTTGGCTAGCGAATGGAATCGAAATTTAAGTCAGAAAGATTCCTCAGATAAGTTCATTGAGAGTATTCAATTATCACAAGGTACACTCAGGACCTCATTACAAGTTTGGCGGTCTTTTGGCAAGACGGATGTGGGTGCCAAAACACTGCCAATGTTCGTGGTATCCCACCTGCTGTATTACTAGTCACACACAGGACACAGCCAAAAGACAGCCACAAATCTGAGACTGCCAGGATGACCCAGGACAGGGGATAGGCGGTCCCACCACCAGCACCACCACACCAACCACATTCCGCTCTCCATATTACAAGAAACACACCTAGGCCAGAATACCACACTACATTGGACAGTTCAAAAACCCCATACCTGACACACATTCACATGCCAGACATACCTACACACACCACTATAAACTCCCCCACACAATCCACAATCCTTTACAACTCAAACGACGATCACAAGCAGCAAGAAGCCAACAACATACAATTTTATGCTTGTACACCATAGGCACTTTTAGACTTCCCACTCAGTACACACCACACAACTGCACAAACAACACTATACACAAATCAGCAAAGCACACAAACACCACAAAACAACCACCACACACAACCAAGCACCCCCTACCACATCAAGCACCTTACACTACAACCTTGCACACACCCCTACTCACAACACAATCACCATGTCCTGTCTAAAGCACCCACACGTCACAGATTAAGAGCTGAGGGTCATGGTTGATGAAATTGTCAGGGTAAAGCCACAACCGTTAGGAGCATAGTTCCAGAAAACATCCATAGCCAGGAAAATTGAGTTATGGCAGAGGATCGTAGACAGGGTCAACTCAGTGAGCATTGTAGCAACACAAAAGGATGAGGGATGGAGTGCTGAACAATGCAAACACTCACCCACAGTTACAGATCTTGTTTTAATCCATTGTTCTTTTGCTCACCTGCCACCCCAGTTTGGACTCAGCAATATGCAAACCAGTCCACATAGGAACAGTCTATCCCAAACTGCCAGGCCATGTCCTCCCTGGACCGAGAACAAGCATTCTGGGACTGGTTTCAGAGCATCACCCTTCATCAGCCAGGCTAGCTTGAATCCAGTGGCACAGTGAGCACAGGACACACGGCTCGGCATACCCTTCCCACTTAGGACAACTTTAGCAACACAAAAAGATGATGGGCAGAGTGCTGAACAATGCAAACACTCACCCCCAGTCACAGATCTGAGTTTAATCCATTGCTCTTTTGCTCACCATGCCACCCCAGTTTGGACCCAGCCATATGCAAACCAGTCTTGACCCTGTTCCTCATGGGAACACTCCAGCCTGAACTGCCAGGCCAGGTCCCCCCTGGACCGGAAAGAAGCACTTTGGGACCAGTTTCAGGGTATCACCCTTCATCAGCCAGGCTAGCTTGAATCCAGTGGTACAGTGAGCATGGGACCCACGTCTCAGTGAGCAACCATCCATGCCCAAGAGAGGACATCAGGAAGAGGTGAAACGACCTATGGGGAAGGTGCTTTCCATAGCATCATGACATCAGACTGCCATCAACAAGACTGGTGATGGGCCCCCACCTCCACCCCCAGAGTTCGCATCATGAGTGGAGAAAGTCTTGGCCATCCTGCATCCTGAGGGCCTGACTGGAATCATCGGAGGACTGGACTCAGGTAAGTCATTAACACTCACCTCGCACTAAGTACTCCTGTCCATCTTGCATTCCTACCACCCATCACTCCCCAATTCACCCTATCTCCAACTCCACCTCCCACCCAAACACCAAATGGCCCTCCCTGCATGCCACTCCACCACCCAGCCACTGTCCCCACACAGTCCCTGCCCAGTGCATAGATACCACAACCAAGAACCATCACTACAACTCCCACAATGCACTTGGCCAGCAACAGGACAACCTGAAATTCCCACATCAAAGTGCAACACCTGCATGGCTAACTATTGCACCCATAACACCTACTGCATGGTACCACTGAGGACCACTACATGTGCAATGGTAGCAATCCAATCTTTATTCCTCAAATGAGAACGGAACATGGTAGCCATTTCTGTAGACATAACCCACAATCTTTATCAACGGTGCTGCATCTGTCATTGCCATAACTGACATACAGGTCAAACCACAGTATGCATCACATGATGTCAATACCAATCACACCTCCAGTATGTAACTCTCTCTCACTCCATCCACAGGTGCCACTGCCACTGTGCAGAGGGTGTCTGAGACATCCAGCCCACCCCAGGATGAAGGCCACAGTAGGTACAATGCCTATGGATGTCTGGACAGTGACAATTTACCTGGCCCATCTGGGACTTCTGTTCGGTCCACCATTACCAGCCTCACCCTGCCCACATCAGATCCCCCCTGCCCTTTGGCATCCCCCTCACAGTCAACCCCTCGTCCCCAGACCTGTGTCCCAAGGACTGTTCAATCAGCAGTGTGCCCCACAGTACAGGGACCAGAGTCGACCCCTCACATCCAAGACAATGAAGGTCCTGGGGTAACTGGGAGTGGGCACACCATGCCAGGGGCACAGGCACGGGGGCAGGATGTGTGGAAGAGATGCTTTGGGCCAGAGGATGGGCCCCCAAGGCACTCAGCTGACCAGGAAAACATCTCCCAAATCCTTGGAGCTTACCAGCAATCCTAGGACAAGATGGGCTAGATATTCACCATCCTGCAGGAAAACCAGAGGCTTCAGAGAGAAAATCACCAGGAGGTCATGCAGCAGTGCCAGGCTCAGAATGCCACCATTGTCTCCATTGGACGGGTGCTAAAGGAACTCACCACCATCCTACGTGCGACCTCCACCCACCAGCAGGCCCCTTCCACTAGCCACACACCAATGGAGCCGTCAACATCTGCCACAGCTAGTGGAATGGATTCCCTGCCTGAGGAACCACAGGCCACTGGCACCCCTCCTTCTGTAGCTGAGGAACACTCCCGTAAACATATTCATCCATCCAGACACCCTGCAGGAGCTGATGGAAGACCAAACCCACTGCCAGGAAGTGACCGTCACCTGACCATTCTCCCTTGTGTGCCACAGAGACACCCTGTTGACTGGACAATGTCATGTCTCCATTATCCCATTGGCCCATGGACACTGGACCTGTACTACCTACAGCTGGGCCACCTACTCTGATGATTTCAACCACCATGCCTCCACTCACCACCTATTGGACAGGAAATGCACATTAAACACCATAAAGCACAGGTACTGCATTTGTGTCTTAAATGTAACATGTTTGAATGTGCATTTACTAGAAAGTAATGTGTGTCAATTCACATTCACTATGTCTGTGATATGCACAGGAGAAGGGGGATTCTCAAGCAGGTTACACTGTACCTCAGACATGTTCCAAAATCAATTTGTGATGAGAGCCACTAGTTCAGAGTAGCTCCACTAAAGCGACCTGCAAATAGACCAAGACAGGGACAACGATCAGGATAGGAGTCATGGTGGCACACACAACACCTATGCACTACATTGTAGTCAGCACCAGTGTGAATTGTCAAGTGGCATGGGAAAACAGTATACCATGTTACCTTCACAATCTCTGGAAACACATTGCAATTTCTCGCTAGTTCACAGCTGAGATTGGCCAACAAAATACACGCACAACTGTTAGGAAAGGCCAGTATCAATAAATGGAGATGGTAACAGTCAGGGTAAGGAGTGACACTATCCAATCTATAGTTGTCAGTACATCTGCTTCGGAGTTTGCAGGACTGAGAACACATCACATGCCTGTACATAGGAGATGTCAATCTACCAACCTGCATGATCAACACATGTTAGACTTGAGATGAGTAAGACAGCTCCTGATGGGCAATCTGTCTCTCACTACCGGCCACACAGAGGGATAGGTACACTGGTAACCTCCACTGATGTAACGGATTAGGAAGAGTGATATCAGAAGGCAGATAGGAAATCAGAGACATGACAATAGACATTACACATACCTGAATGTCACTGGAAGTATTGGTTGATCATTTCAGTCCTAGAGTCAGCTGCACCTCCATCATCATCCTCATCATCACTTCATATGTCACCATCATCAGCCACTGGTCCAGCTGCCCCTCTTCTTCATCCAGTAATGGAATGTGATGTCTCAGGGCCAAATTGTGTAACATACAGCAGGCAACAATGATCTGGCAGACCTTTTGTGGAGTGTAGAACAGGTCAGCTCCAGATACTTGGAGGCACCTGAATCTGGCTTTCAGTAGCCCAAACGTTATTTCTATTACACACCTCATTCTGCTTTGGGACTCATTGAAATTGCGTTCCCCGTCAGTTGTAGGATATCTCACTGGTTTCAACAGCCAGGGAAGGTTGGGATATCTAGAGTCACCTGTGTGCACAGAGGTAGGACCTGTCACTATACCGGTAGAGGCACAGGGCAGAATGGGATAATATGTGACAGCTATATGGGGCACCAGAGGAGCAGGTGAGCCAATTCCATTGTTCTGTGTGATGGGGTGTGTGTGAGGCCATACGTGTAGGAGGCTTGTTAGTAAAGTAGTAGTATTCTAGCAGCTTAGGCTGATAGAGGTAAATATAGCAGAGCAGCTTAGGCTGAACTAGGAGACATGCAAAGATCATGCAATACCACATATAGTTACACAGTATTTATACACAAGTAAAGACAATACTCAGTGTTACCAAAAATAAAGGTATTTATTTGGGTGACACAGTACCAAAAATATCTTAGAGACAATACTCCTTCTGGAGGTAAGTATTATACATTATATATTCACTAGACACCACAATTAGACAAGTAAATAGTCATAGAACAATGCAAACAGAAGGACATCCTATAGAATGCAATGGGAGAAAATAGGCCTGGGGTAACACAAACCATATACTAAAAAAGTAGAATGTGAATCACAAATTCCCCCCTAGACAAGTGTAGTGTATGCAGAATCGCTGGGAGAGTAAGAATGCAGTAAAGGTAAGTTAATTGCCCCACCCCAGAGCCCAGAAAAGCAGGAGTAAAGTACTGCAAGTTTCCTTAGGACACACTACACCTCGTTTTGGTGATTTTGCAGCAGCCAAGTAAGTCTGCAAAGAACAACTGCTGGATTATTGGACCTGAAGCCCTGCAACGGAAGGGGACCAAGTCCAGAAGTCGAAAGAAGTTCCAGGAAGGAAAGGAGCCCCTGCCAACCCAGAAGAGGGTGCAAAAGAAGAGTCCCTGGTTAGTCGAAAGACTGCAAAAATGCACCCTAGGAAGATGCCAGGATGATGCAAAAGATGTCCCACGGTATGAAGATCATTGCAGATGAGATTTCGTATTGGAAGGTGCCAACAAGCCTTGGCTACGACAGATGTGCTTTTTCCACACAAATAGCACTGAGCAGACCCGGGAGGGACCTGGGGGCCTCAACTCTGTGTGAGGAGGAAGAGGGGGCACTCAGCACTTTAGAGAGCCCTCAGGATGCCAGCCAGCACACTCAGAAGCCACAGGATCTGGGATCAAAGGAGATGCAAAATGTGGTGGATGCAGCAGAACAAAAGAAGGTCCCATGCCACCGGAGAACAACTCAGCGAGTTGAGCATCACAGGGTGGAGTGCTCGGGACCTGGACCAGGACGTGCACAAAGGAATTTTGCAAAGAGTGCACAGAGGCATCAGGAGATGAAGAAGACACAGTACACAGGGATACCGCAGTTTTTGGGGAAGGCAAGGTCTTACCTCCTCCAAATTGTGTCAGCAGGACCTCAGGACAGTCTATGTTGATGATGTCCACCCTCTGTGTCCTTAGGAACATGGTCATCACTATGAGAGGAGTCCCAGGGTACCGGTCGTCGTCTTGGAAGGTCCCTGCTTGGAGCAGGGGAGACGCAACGCCACTCCACAGGAGATTTCTTCAGTCCTTCTGGTGCAGGATGAAGACAGGGAATCCCCAGAGCATGCATACCATGGAAACTGTTGCAGTTGCGGACTTGGAGCTGAGGTTGCTGAAGAAAAGTGTCTCTTGTAGACACTTTGTTGCAGTTAAAGCGTTTCTTCGCACAGGCTGCGGATGATCCCAGGTCAGAAGAGTCTGAAGTTGTTGCAGAGGATTCCTGAAGGAAACTTGCAAGCAGAATCTGAAGAGAACCCACAGGAGAGACCCTAAATATCCCTGAGAGGGGGATTGACTACCTGATCAGGTATGGACCTATCAGGAGGGGTCTCTGATGTCACCTGCTGGCACTGGCCACTCACAGCCCTCCAGAGTGCCACCACACCTTGCAAAGCAAGATGGCTGAAGTCTGGGACACACTGGAGGAGCTCTGGGCACCACCCCTGGGGTGGTGACAGACAGGAGAGTGGTCACTCCCCTTTCCTTTGTCCAGTTTCCCACCAGAGCAAGGGAGAAGGGGTCCCTGAACTGGTGTAGACTGGTTTATGCAAGTAGGGCACCATCTGTGCCCTTCAAAGCATATCCAGAGTCTGGTGGAGGCTACCGCTTCCCAGGCTGTAACACCTATTTCCAAACGGAGAGGGTGTAACTCCCTGCTCTCAGAGGAAATGCTTTGTTTTGCCTTCCTAGGACTGGGCTGTCCAGACCCCAGGAGAGCAGAACCCTGTCTGTATGGTGGCAGCAGCTGTAGCTGCAGTGCAAGCCTCAGAGAGCTGGTTTGGCAGTACTGGGGGTACATGGTGGAGCCCCCCTCCAGGATGCATAGAATTGGCTCCCCAATACCAAATTTGGGATGGGGGGACAATTCCATGATCTTAGACATGTTACATGGTCATATTTGGAGTTACCATTGTGAAGCTACATATAGGTATTGACCTATATGTAGTGCTCACGTGTAAAGGTGTCCCTGCACTCACAAGGTCCGGGGAAATGGCCCTGAACTATGTGGGGGCACCTTTGCTAGTGCAAGGGTGCCCTCACACTTAGTAACTTTGCACCTAACCTTCAGCAAGTGCAGATTAGACATATAGGTGACTTATAAGTTACTTAAGTGCAGTGAAAATGGCTGTGAAATAACGTGTGCTTTATTTCACGCAGGCTGCAATGGCAGGCCTGTGCTAGGGTTTGTCTGAGCTCCCTATGGGTAGCAAAAGAAATGCTGCAGCCCATCTGGATTTCCTGGAACCGCTATGCACTGGGTACCTAGGTACCATATACTAGGGACTTCCAGTATGCCAATTGAAATTGGTAAATGTAGTCACTGATCAAGCATCCTGTGACCAGTTTCAGGGTATCACCCCTCATTAGCCAGGTTAGATTGAATCCAGTGGCACAGTGAGCAAGGCACCCATGTCTGGGCATACCCTTCCCACTTAGGGCAGCTTTACCAACACAAAAGGATGATGGACGGAGTGCTGAACAATGCAAACACTCACCCCCAGTCACAGATCTGGGTTTAACCCATCATTCTTTTGCTCACTATGCCAACCCAGTTTTGACCCAGCCAAATGCAAATCAGTCTTGACCCTGTTCCTCATGGGAACAGTCCAGCCCACACTGCCAGGCCAGGTCTTCCCTGGACAGGAAACAAGCATCCTGGGACCGGTTTCAGGATATCACTCTTCATCAGCCAGACTAGATTGAATCCAGTGGCACAGTGAGCAAGGGACCCACATCTGGGCATACCATTCCCACTTAGGGCAACTTTAGCAACACAAAAGGATGATGGACAGAGTCCTGAACAATGCGAACACTCACCCCCAGTCACAGATCTGGGTTTAATCCATCATTCTTTTGCTCACTGTACCAACCCAGTTTGGACCCAGCAAAATGCAAATCAGTCTTGACCCTGTTCCTCATGGGAACAGTCAAGGCCGAACTGCCAGGCCCGGTCCTCCCTGGACGGGAAACAAGCATCCTGGGACTGGTTTCAGGGTATCGCGCTTCTTCAGCAAGCCTCTTGGAAGTGCAAAGTGAAGGAGCTGGCCCTAAAAACCAAACA
This sequence comes from Pleurodeles waltl, assembly GCF_031143425.1. Classification (NCBI taxonomy): domain Eukaryota; kingdom Metazoa; phylum Chordata; class Amphibia; order Caudata; family Salamandridae; genus Pleurodeles; species Pleurodeles waltl. The sequence goes on along the minus strand of NC_090444.1, from coordinate 1,444,582,178 downwards.
GAAAGCAAAGCCCCCTGCCTAAACCAAAACCCAAGCCCAAGGACCCCCTTCCCGAGCCATAACCCCCATCTCCGCATCCCTCCTCACCCCTGAGGTGCCTGCCTACCCCCTTGATGCCCTTACCATGTGGAGGCCACTTTGCAGTCAGGAGTAAAGTTGCGGCAATGACAATTGCCATATGGGCCTGTGGCACATGGGCATATTGGACTGGCCAGTTGGCCTGTTTTGTATTTAGTTAAGCAGATTTGTTTTTCTGCATAATATTAATGGGCCAACCGCATGTTGGTTTTGATGGTTACATACTGGTCCTGCTTTTCCTTCAACATTGATGTGTTGTATTTGTGCGATTTGGTTTGTGTGTTATGTATATGTGATGTGATTATGTTGAAGCATGAGTTTTGTAGCTAACTTGTCTATTTTACTTGGTGTGATGTGTTGTGGTGATATGTATGGCATTGTGTGGTTGTCCTGTGTGCGTTCATGTGTGGGGTGTTGGAAATGTCATGTGCATTGTGTGTTGTGTGGACGTGGTATGGCATCTGATATGTTGTATGGCAGGGTATTGGTATTGATTGGTTGTGTGCGGTTGTCACATGTTGCTGTCAGTATGTGTTGTCATGTGGAGGTCTGCAGTGTTCTCCCTTGTCAATGCATTTGTGTGGTTACGATTGTGAAATCGCTGTGTGACTCAGCAGTGTTGTGTATGATTATGGTAGACAGTGGTAGTGATGTGTGTGTGCGGGTTGTTGTGTGTATGGCACATGTATGTTGACCGCATATATGTTAGTGTATGTGTGTGTGTGTGTGTGTTGGTACGGGTGTTTGCATGTGTGTGTGTGTGGCCGTCCCTAGTCGTTCCGGCTGTTTATGTTGTATCTGCATGTGTACTAGTGGCCTTCCTTCCAGTGTGTGGTAGGTGGGTTTACTTATGGTTGTTATCTTCATCGCTGGTTCTGGAGTCGTAGTACCATCAGGAGCAGTGGGAAGAATTCAAGTTCAGGTTTTATGCTGGCTCTGGACGTGTCTTCTTTTGTACTGTTTGTTTCTGCCAGGGTTTTGGTGGTGGTCTGACTACCCTGGAAATCCTATCAGTGTGCAACCTCGTAATATGCTCAACAGTAACATGGTCCCGGCCGGACTGGAGATGCCTGCCACTGTCTTTGACGGTCTGACCGCACTGGCGGTACTTGCAGTGTATTGGCTGTGTTCCATTGCAAACACTGCCATGGTCATAATATGGTGGTCTTCTCCGATGACCCAGCAGTGTTGAGACCGCCACCTCCACCATGGCGGTCCTCAAACCGCCAAACTCGTAATGAGGGACTCACTGTCTTCTGGCTTCAGGTTTTTATTTTTTATTTTGCTCCATCTATGCTATACACCCTCTTGATTGAACACACAGGACCTAAGGGAGACTTCTTCTGCTGAAATTCTAATGCCAATACTAAAAATATTTTTACTTTATGTCCTATTTTAATAGCCTTCTGATCAAAGATGTTTGGTCAACTCAATAGCGTTTCTTAAGAATTATGGCCCTCATTCTGACCCTGGCGGTCGGCGGAGAGACGGCGGTCGGACCGCGAACAGACCGGCGGTATTAAAAATGGCATTCTGACCGCGGCGGTCCCCGCCGCGACCGACTGCCACTTCTCCACTCCGACCGCCACGGCGGTCATGACCGCGGGGCTGGAGTTTGCGCACTCCGGCCCGGCGGTCGTCCCAAGACCGCCAAGGGTATTATGACCCTGCCTACCGCCGCGGTTTCTTGCGGGCGGGAACCGCCGTGCGAACCATGGCGGTAAGCACTATCGGGGCCAGGGAATTCCTTCCCTGGCACTGATAGGGGTCTCCCCCACCCCCCACTACCCACCTGAGTCCTCCCCCCACACCCTCCACCCCCCTGGCACCCCCCAGAGGTGGTACGAACCCCCTCCCCACCCCCACCCCGACATGCACATACATACACCCCGACATGCACACACCCCATGCATGCACATATACACACCCCCTACACACACATACACAACGGGGACACATACCCGCACACATACATGCAGACATGCGCACCTGCCGAACAGCACACATTACCCATAGACACAGCAGCACCCCCCGCCCGCATACACGCACTCACACACCCCCTCTACACACTCACACGCACACCCCCATGCACGCCCACATCACACAACACCCCCCCACCCCCTCCCCTCACGGACGGTCAACTTACCTTGTGCGTTGGTCCTCCGGGAGGCGACGGGAGCCATGGGGAGGTGACCGCCAACAGAAGACCGCCAACAGAAGACCGCCACACAGAAATGTGGGTCGTAATTCTGTGGGCGGTGTTCTGCTGGCGTGGCGGTGGAGGTTGACCAGTCTCCACTTTCCCGCCGACCGCCAGTGTGGCTGCTGGCGGTTTTCCGGCGGAACGCTCCCAGCGGTCAGAATGCGCACAGCGGCATACCGCCGCGGTCGGCGGTCTTCACCGCGGCGGTAACTCGGCGGTCTTGCGAAAAGACCGCCAAGGTCAGAATGAGGGCCTATATCTTATAAGGACCCAAAATTATCCCTTTAGGATATTCACATAATATACCACCTCTCCTGTTAGGGGTATTCTTTTTTGCTATTACAGTGGCTCGTTTGAGTGTTGCACAAGCATGCTTACAAAGGAAAGCACCTGATTATAATGCATGGTGGCAGGAGTTTATCTTTTTATATGGCCTTTATTATTAGCAACTTAGGAACATCTGAGCTCCACTCACACAGTGAATGATTGATTACACACTTTGGTAGCTACGAGAATGTGATTTAGTGTGTACTGACCAGTACATGGAGAAAGGTATTTAATTTTGCAATGACATCTACTATTTAATCTCTAATGAATTCTAATGTAAAAGGGAAAACAACCTAAGCATAAGAAAGCTTGTAAACCTGTTGTAAGGTCTGAATTCTGTGCCTAACACAGAAACACATATAAAATAAAAAATATATATACATACTGTTAGACCTAACGGCCCTAGGATGGTCTTCCCCCAACTTATTTCCTGACTCCATCCATTTTCTGACCTTGGTTTTACTGGCTTTTGGACTTTACCACTGCTAACCAGTGTTTACAGTGCTTGTGCTCTCTCTCCCCTAAATCATGGTTACATTGGTTTTATACCAAATGGCATAATTAATTTCCTTATAAGTCCCTAGTAAAGTGTATTACATGTGCCCAGGGCATGTAAATTAAATGCTACTTATGAGCCTGCGGCACTTGTGCCACCCACTACAGTCGCCCTCTAACCATGTCCCAGGCCTGTCATTGCAGAGGTTGTGTGTGTGCAGTTTTACACTGCAATGTCAACATTACAAAGTAACCTTTTTGCCAGACCCAAATTCCTTTTTAATACATATGTCACCCCTAAGATAGGCCATGGACAGCCCAGCGGTCAGGGTGTAATGTATTAAAAAGGCAGGACATCTAAAATTAAGATTTACATGTCCAGGTAGTGAATAACTCCAGAAGTCATTTTTCACTACAGCAAGGCCTATCTCTCCGATATAATAACATTAGGATTACCTTATTACATATTATAAGTGTAATTCACAAGCTGGAAGAGATACGTTTGCCAAGTTTGGTGACTCTGGACTAACAATTTAAAATCAAAAGTTATGGTAAAGTAGGATTTTAAATTGCAGTTCTGAAAATGCCACTTTTATAAAGTTGGAATTTTCTTACTTTAGCCATTTGGTGCCTACTGACTGTCTCCAAATCATGTCTGGGGTGAGGTGACAACTGGGCTTGTGCATTCCCTCTAGACAGCCAGACACAAAGAGAGCATAGGTATGACTGAAGGGCTATCTACAGCCTGAGGGGCCATCCTGTGCAGGATGGGAGGGTGGGTCTGACACACCTGAATGGTCAGTGTCCTGCCCTTCAAAAAGTGCTGCATACCTCCATGTAGTGAGTCTGGAGCTGGGACGGGAAGGGAGGACCTCTGTGCACTTCAAAGACCTTTCTACGACTCCCCCCCCACACACTTCAAAGGCACAACTGGGTATATGTTATGGACCTCTGACACCACCAACTCAGTACACTTCTGGTCCTGTGGAATATCTGCCAGGAAGGACTGCTGTGCTGCTACAAGGACTGCTACTCTGCTGAGCTGCTACTCTGCTCGACTCCTGCTTTGGTGAGCTGACCAGCTGAATGCTGTCGTCTGGCCTGGGAGTAAGAAGGACTGGGCTTGCATCTCTACAAGGGCTTGGTGCCTTGCCTCCTGTATTCTGAAGTCTTAGGGACACAAAAGACTTTCACCTCACATTTTACAGGTCTTGGACTAAGCTTCACATCTTTAACAAGCTCCTCGCCCTTGTCTTCAACAAGCTCCTGACCCCAAGAGGCACCTCACAGTCCTGGGCTCTTGCAGCTGCTTTTGGGCCCCTGAAAGCAAGCTTCTGGGCTCTTCAGGACAGTAAACTGGCCCACTCGCATGGGACCATGTAGCTCGACCAAAGATTCAGTGTGAGCCGCTGCATGTTCGTCCCTTCGCACAGCAAATTTGGTGATCATGAATGCGAGGCTCAAGCCCCCCTGTCCGTGACACTCGGCTGACCAATCATGCCCACGGATAACCGCCAGCAATGCTTTCCTTGCTCCCAGGGAACTTCTCTGCCAATGAAAGTCTTGCAAGTCTTGAGAAGCTAAAACTTCAGCAGGTCTTACTCAGAACTATATCTGATCTGCACTTCATTGCAGTCAACCTGAACTTTTGCATATACCCCAGGCTAGGGTGACCAGATATCCCCAGATGGAACTTTTAAACACTATATTGAAGAATAATCTTTAAAAATTCATATCTTATACTTATTGGATTTTTGCCCTTTTGGTCTTGTTTTACTAATAAAATTAAGCCCCTCCTGTCTAACAAGATGAGGTGTGTTTTTGTGAGGTGTATTCACTGTTTTACTGTTTGAAGTGTTGCAGAAATACTTTATACATTGCCTCTAAAATGTTCTGTGCCAAGCTACCAGAGGGTTAGCACAGGTTAATCTATGGCATGTATCTGACTTATCCTGACTAGGAGTGTGATTCATGCTCGACAGGATGCATACCTCTGCCAACCAGAAACCCAATTTCTAACACATAGACATTATTATGTAGTAAACTAAGAAACAAATACTGTTTATAGCCCTTTGTGAATGTAGGAAGTCATCCCTACAAGACTACAACAAGTTATGGACATAAACCAAGCACGCCTTCAGCATGAAACAAGGGTTTCCACAGAGGCCATCCTGGAAATGCTAATTACTCAACCAGTGCCTCAAAATGTATGAATAATGTGCACTTCCAGGATATTTGGCTACAGTATTCGTAAATTGCCATTTATATTCAACAACTGCCTCAATATTATGTGACAGTTGTGTTTGCAATTGCAGTATATGTGTGCTCTATCTGCAGGTGTCACCAATTGCAAGGACATATAGACAATTGCTCCAATAACACCTCAAAAGGCACCAATTTCTTAAAATCCTTATTTCATATAATTTAATCTTGCCATGAATTTGGAAACAAAGATACTTTGGTGTGACCCTGATAATGGGATTAAGTACACTTGGCAGACATGACAAAAAAGCAGCTCGAGAAATAGCAACCACTCTAGATAAGGTACTCTGACATGATCCTTTTGCTAGCATATGGGGGGTTCCCATTAATTTTACATGTGGTGGGATAACGTGACTGACTTGTTAATGGTTTCAGACTTGAAGAAATCTACTTCAGTAAACGTATGATGCTGTCCTTGTACAATCTATATAACTGGATCACCTCCTACTCCCTCAGATTAATGAGGGTGATCTTTCTGCAAAATATCCACTCTTTCCTCCTACTCTGTAGCTGACATTGACACAGACAAGGGCTCACTTTCATGCAAGCAACCTCCCTGGCTGAGAAGGAGTTAGAAATGATTACTATAAGGTAGTTTGTTATATACTGATGTCATTGCATGACATCTTGTGCCTTCGATGACCATGCTTAGCATTCTGATGCATTTTGAGCATTTCAGTGCACATGTGGCTGTGTCATGCAGCCTATATTTTGAAAATAGAACTTTGTAAGCCTTGCCGTGGATTTGCACAGGAACACACACCTTGCATAGATTACAATCTGCATGACACATGCAAACATGACATAGAACTTGCACTGCACAGGGCAAGAAAAGCAACACAATTCGCACACTAGGTGGCTTAATAATATAAAGGACAATGCAACACCTTAGTAAATCTGCCTGTATACACATATTATTATGGTCACTCAGGAGTGCTGTGACTTTCAATTCATTTTTATTGTATGATAGTGCGTTTTATACTTACAATACAAAACCATATCACCACACTTTTCACAAAATGATTAAATCCATGCTTTTTAATTAAAAAGACAAAGGGCCTGATTTAGATCTTGGCAGGACAACCACAGTCCACTGCTGCAGCAATCCCAAGTACTCCTTCAACCTGATGGAGTTCAGACTGCCATATTTAGAGCCATGGGGGTTCAGTCTCCGTGGGGGTAGAAGGAATATATTCCATTGCGTGACCAGTATCCCTTAGTCAATGCTGTGAATTCCAGTGCTGGTGACCAGCTCTTTATCACTATTGGGAAGGCAGGATTGTGCCAACCATACTCTCAAAACACAGTTATCCTGGCGGTGTACCAGTGGTGGTCCCTTGACTGCAGGGTCCCGTTCAGCATTGCACCATGGTTGTGGCTATTGGATGGATGCTAGAAACATACACCTGATGTATATTTGCCAATTAGGAACACCTGTAAACCATACTATAAAACACATTACATTCCAAACTATAATACTTTGCCATTGCACTACAGAATACCATTTTGCTGATTAATTTGCCACACAAAGGTCAGTTTCTTTCTCTGTTTTGCCTGATCTCTGTTAATTTTTCCTTTCCTTGTGCTTTTCTTGATTTTTCTTGAACATTTGGGGCATTAGTTAATTTTTTGTTACTCACTATGGCAGGGAGGAGGAGTCCACATTTTACATAGGGGAATTTGTCAGTCATGGTGGATGAAATTATTAGAGTAGGGCCACAATTGTTTGGAGCATAAATACAAAATACTATCATATCTCACTAAGGGCAAATGTGAACCAGAATAATTGACAGATTGAACGGTGTGGCAAACAATCTGTGCACACAGGAGGAAATTAGGAAGAGGTGGAACGACCTGGGGGGTGTTCACTGATCTCCTAGGGTCAATTGGAGGCCCAGCTGGAGGACTGGTAGTGGTTGTCCCAGCCTCTAATTACAACTCTGTCCCTGGGAGGAGAAGGTCTTGCAGATCCTATATTGTGAAGGCTTGACAGGAATTCCTGGTGTAGGGGAGACTGGTAAGTTCAATTTAGCAATGTCTCAGTAATTACAAATGTCATTTTTGCCCTTATGGAAGCTGTTCAAAATGTGTCAAGACCCTTATCAAAACATACATCTAAACTTTATTCAGCAAAATATCTTGTTTTATCCAAATTACTAGCATCTCTTTTTAATAATGCTCAATATGTATCAGAATGTGTGTTGTTCTCCACGGATCATCACTTGCATTTGCCTAGTTCCTTGCTTTATTTTAATGTCAGGTTCCAAACGCCACCTTTTTGCACATGAAGGAATAATGCCTGTAAGTGTATTTTTCACCTCTTTACATCATTCACATATGTGTGTACATATTCTAAATGTGTATTCATTTTCACTGTAGATATTTAAATAGGTATGTTTAACTCACATTTTAACAAGTATTGACACCGGTGTTTCCAAATGACTACAACAACCATGATGCCATATCTTTGTCTTTGGAAGACAATAGTGCAATATGATGTTGTACAACTTCCCTTTTCTTCCATATATGCACATATGTCAAAGAGTTATGCATTTGCCATTCACCATTTCATGCTATGTATGAACATGTCATTTGTTGTGTTGATCTAGTATGTTGTCACCTTCTTTTTACTCCATTGATATAATTGCTTACATAATTCATAGTCTTTTGAATTTAAGATTTCCAATCATGTTCTGTGGCATGATTGTGGCAAGTGTAGTATTAAGACACCCATTTTGCAGTGTTCATATGATGACCAGTGCCATTAATCCTAAAAAGCCGTATCACAGTCTTTTTTCTTTTTAGCCTGCTAGACCTTGGAATGTTTTGGGGCCAGATGTAGCAAAGGGTTTTACCCATTTTGTGTCTATGGGAAAATATGTTCATACATATGGCCCTTAGTTCTCAATTCTCCTCTTGATTGTGTTGAGTTGAATATCTGGTGCACATGATGCACACTTTCTTAATAACATCTTTGCTATCAGGTTTTTATCTGTGTATACTAACCTGCATGTGTAAATTAATAAAAACCACACTAAGGCCTATTCGTTCCTTTAATCATAATTTCCACTTCTAGGGTTGCTTCATTTGTAGCTGAAGACACATTTGAGGTACAATCCAGACTTTTAATTTCAAATTGTTTACAATTCAATTTAGGTCCAACCTCCAGGGCCAGTGGTCACAGTCTGCAACTGGAGACACCTCCACTTCACACCAGGATCAAGCACTCAGTTAAGATGCCACTCCTTCAAGTTCAGGCGATGTGGAGCTGCCTGGTCTCTCTGGGCAGACAGCTCAAGTGAGTCTCAATCAGCCCACACTTATATCTCCCACCCCAGCTGCAACAACCCCTCAGCCAATGGATATCTCCTCTTACTGTGTCCAAAGGAGCATCACCCCAATTGTATGCCTCCCCAGTCCTGGCTGCTATGGAGCAAATACTACCACCACCTCCAGTTCTGCCAGGACCCAGTGGTGTAGGGTACGCAGCCTCAAGGGCTCACGGTAGTGAGGGTAGGTGTCATGGAATGGGTTGAGTGGGCCAGCAAAGTAAGGCCATTGGGTAAACTGTCATCAAGACCACCATCAACTGAGTCTTGGGAGCACTACAGAAGTCCCAAGATGTGATAGCCCTGGCTCTTACAGAGCTCCCAGACATGAAGCACGTACAGAAGGAGAAAAATATAGGGCTGCTGAATCACAACTCAAATTTGTGCTCCCTGACTGAGGTGATGTTTGAAATTTACCATCATATGTGCAGGGTTTTTCCTGTACCATCTACCCCAGTCAGTGGTCCTTCAACATTTTGTAGGAGGCTGGCCTGGTTTGGAATGCATACTTATGGTACTTACACCTTATATCAGGTCCATTTATCCTTTATTAATGAAATGTAGGCATTGTCTGGAAGCAAAGCATTGCTGAGCAGCCAAGGCTTATCTAGGAGACATGCAAAGCTCGTGCAATACCCCTGTAGACACACAGTACTCACACACACGAAACAAAACTGTCAGTAGTACAAATTACATACACTAGTATGCAGAAATATGCATATCCTCTGAGGATGAACAACTTGGAAACAGTTGTAGTTGCTGGCAGGGGCTGGAGATACAATGATGCAGAAGTTGTTTTTGCTTCTTTGTTTTAATTGTAGAGTTCCTGGAGGGTCCAGATGCAGTTTCTTCAGTGAGAAGTTGAAATAGAGGATGCAGAGGATTCCTACTAGAGTCTTGGAATCCTAATCTGAAGAACCACCCAAAGGAGAGACTCTAAATAGCCCTGAAAGGGGGATTGTTCACCTAAACAGGTAAGCACCAATCCGTGGAGGGATTTGACGTCACCAGCTGGCACTAGCTACTTAGATACTCCCAGAGTTCCCTGCCAACCTGGAATCCAAGGTGGAAAACCCAGGGACTCTCTGGAGGAGCTCTGAGCACCACCCCTGGGGTGGTGATGGACAGGGGGATGGTCACTCTCCTTTCCTTTGCCCAGTTTCATGCCAAAGCAGGGAGTGAGGGTCCCTGAACCGGTGTAGACTAGATTATGCAAGAAGGGCACCAAATGTGCCCTTCAAAACATTTCCAGTGGCTTCGGGAGGCTACCCCTCCCAAGCCTGTAACACCTATTTCCAAAGGGAGAGGTGTAATACCCCTCTCCCAAAGAAAATCTTTTGTTCTGCCTTCCTGGTCTCGAGCTTTTCAAGCAACAGGAGGGCAGAAACCAATCTGAGGTGGAGGCAGCTGGGGCTGCCTGAAAAACCTCAGAAGGCTGTAATGGCAGTACTAGGGGTCCTCTAAGGAGCCCCCAGAGTGCATGGAATCATGCAACGAATGCTTTCAAAAGCCTTGGGGTATGATTACAACATGTTTGATACCAAACATTCCTATGTTCAGAGTTACCATTATGTAGCTGGACATAGGTAGTGATCTATGTCCAGTGCACGCCGAAAAATGGCAACCCCACACTCACAAAAGTCCAGGAAAATTGTCCTGGAGGTCATGGGGGCACCTCTGCTAGTGCATGGGTGCCCTCACACACAGGTACTCTGCACAGTGCCCTCAGGGCTGCTATAGGTGTGACTTGTAAGTGACCTAGTGCAGTGTAAATGGCTGAGGAAGTGTGCATGCACCTTTTCACACAGGCTGCAATGGTAGTCCTGCAGAAGCCTTTGCATGGGCTCCCTATGGGTAACAAAAGATATGCTGCAGCCCATAGGGATCCCCTGGAATCCCAATGCCCTGGGTACTTAGGTACCATATACTAGGGCTTTATAAGGAGGCACCAATATGCTAATTGTGGGTGAAATACTGGGTTACCAGTATGCAACAACCATAATTTAAGGGAGAGAGCATAACTACTGAGGTCTTGATTAACAGGATCCCAGTAGACACAGTCAAACACACTGACAAACAGGCCAAAAGTGGGGGTAACCAAGATAGAAAGAGTCGACTTTCCTACACATCTAGACAAAATATACCTGCCACCACCATAGACACAGAGGCCCTTCCACAACAGGAAATTGCTCCACCCATCCCAGTCCTTGCAACTGTGGATCCCCCAAGGAAGGGACACTCATCTGGATAACCAGGAGAGGATGGCAAATCCTCCACCACCTCCTCTAAGAGATTCCAAACCAAGTTTCCTCCAGTGTTTGTCTACCATTCACTCTGTGGTCTATTTCATGGACACATTTATCTTTTTTGAGGGCAGTTGTATTTCGTACATTGGAGTTCAAACAATTTTAACTCATCAAAACAGTTTCATTCACCATGATGGAATTTATTTATTTTTTCTTTTTTCATAGATTTCATGAATCAAATTATTTTAGTTAATTTGTGTTAATAAAATATATTCACATAACACAAAGGCAATCGATACCCAATCAAAACAGAGACAACACTACAGGGGCATCAGATAGAAATACAACAGGCACCTCAGGGGGAAGGGAAGGGGGGGCACCTCAGCCGGATGAGTGCACGACGCCAGATCCACGAGGGGGCTCAATGCCCACTGTTCAATCCTGGAGAGTGCAAAGCCACAGTCTCACAAGTCTCTACAGTGAGTGGGTTGCCTACTGGTCCATCCTGGGGAGTTCAAAGCCACAGTCTCTCAAGTCTCTACAGTGGGTGGGTTGCCCACTGCCATATCCTGGGGATTGCAAAGCCACAGTCTCTCAAGTCTGGGACTGGTGCCCAGAGTGCTTCATCCTGTGAAGGACAGAGGTAGTGGATGCATGTCTCCACTGGTTCTGGAGGGGGACTGGTGCCCAGAGTGCAGCACTCACCCCGTGACGGTCCCAGTTGCATCAGTGCCCCTGCCGCTCATGGGCTTGCAGTGCTTGATTTGGCGGTGCCCTGTTCAACGGTGCTTGAGTTGACTGTGCCCTGTTCAGCGGTGCTTGAGTTGGCGGTGCCCTGTTCAGCGGTGCTTGATTTGGCGGTGCCCTTTTCAGCGGTGCTTGAGTTGGCGGTGCCCTGTTCAGCTGTGCTTGAGTTGGCGGTGCCCTGTTCAGCGGTGCTTGAGTTGGTGGTGCCCTGTTCAGCGGTGCTTGAGTTGGCAGTGCCCTGTTCAGTGGTGCTTGAGTTGGCAGTGCCCTGTTCAGCGGTGCTTGAGTTGGCGGTGCCCTGTTCAGCGGTGCTTGTGCTGGCAGTCCTTCATGGCCCTGCGGGGCTTGTGCTGGCGGTCCTTCATGGCCCAGCGGGGCTTGTGCTGGTGGTGGCCTCCTGGGCAGCTGGGCTGGGGCTGGCTGGGCCCTCCTGGGCAGCTGGGCTGGGGCTGGTGGGGCCCTCCTGGGCAGCTGGGCTGGGGCTGGCGGGGCCCTCCTGGGCAGCTGGGCTGGGGCTGGCGGTGGCCTCCTGGGCATCAGGGATGATGGCGGTCTTCTCCGCCGTACAGCTCTTCCCAGAATTGCCGGGTTTCTTGTGGCCCTTCCCCACCTTGGGAGGTGTAACAGCTGAGTCCACATTCCCACCGGGACCCCTGGGAGCGGCTTTGGTGGCTGGAGTCTTTCCCCTCTCCCGCTGGGCACTGGCCAACTTCTGATGCTTCACGGGGGGGACTGGCTGTGCTGTGGCTCCGTGCAACACTGGCTGTCCTGGTGGCCGGTGCACTCTACATACCTGTGACAACAGGCACCACTGGTCCCGTAGATGTTGTGGCTGAGGTGCTACCTCGGGACCTATGAGATGGACGGGGTGGGGGAGATGTGGGAAAAAGGTCAAGGCTGGACAGGAAAAGTATTTTGGAGACACTGGGACGGGTAGCTGGAGGGGGTTTGGGAGTGGAGGAAGAGGTGGTGGTTGTAGGAGGTGTACGTTTGGTGACTTTGGGTGCAGGTGCAGGTGCATGCGCTGGAGGCTGTCGTGAGGTGGATGGCTGTTGGGTGGGTGTGTGCCTGCGTTTGTGTATCTTGGGAGGGGGCATCACAGACACACTGGGAGAGGACACAGGGGACGTGTGAATGGTAGTGGGGGTGGTGAGTGCACATGAGCAGGGTGTGCTGGTGGGTGTGCTGGTGAGAAATGTAGTGGCTGTAGAGGTAGTGCATGCAGGTGTGAGTGTAGACGAGACTGGAAGGGAGGAGGGAGACGAGGAGGAGGGAGACACAGTAGAGGCAGTGGGTGTTGGTGTGTCTGCATGTGTGTGTTGCTTGCGTGAGTGCCTGTGGGATGTGTGGTGCTTATGTTTGCCTGAGCTTCCCTTGTGTGGTGAGGTGTGTGCAGGCTGGTCTGATGGTGTGCTTGGGATAGGCAGAGGTATAGGTGATTGGGTCTGGGTGGAGGAAGTTGGAGGGGGGAGGCTAGAGAAGGGGACAATGGCTGCCATCAGTGCTGAGGCCAGAGTGTGAAAAGCTCAGTGAAGGGCCACCTGACCAGAATGAATGCCCTCCAGGAATGCATTTGTTTGTTGCAACTGCCTTTCTACACCCTGGATGGCATTCAAAATGGTAGACTGCCTAACAGTGAGGGACCTGAGGAGGTCAATGGCCTTCTCACTGAGGGCAGCAGGGGTGACTGGGGCAGGGCCTGAGGTGCCTGGGGCGAAGGTGATGCCCACCCTCCTGGATGAGTGGGCACGGGGTGAAGGCTGAGGGGCTGCTGGGAGGGCGGTGCTGGTAGCGGGGGTGGCGGCTGTACCTGTAGATGCGGGGGCACAGATGTTGCCACCACCACAAGGGAGCTCCCATCAGAGGACGAGTCTGTGCCGCTGGTCTCCAGGGCCATGTGGGATGCAGCTCCCTTGTGCTCCGGTGCCACTGCTCCTCCGCCTGATGATGCTAATGCACACAAGAACAGGAAGACCAAAAAAAGGGGGGGGGAACAGAAGAAAGACATGTTGAGTGCATGGATTTCCGCTACAGTTGGCGGACAAGACAGACACAGAGGCCCCCTGCACTACGCCGCGCTCTTGGGCTCCACAGTGCAATTCCTGGGAAATGGCCTGCAAGGCTATGGACGACATCTGCACACATAGATGACACAGGGGCATGAATAGCTGTACTTGGCACTCTACAGAGGTGGGGTGGGGGGCCACAGGCCAAACTTACCTGTTTGTCTGGAGGACCGTAGAGTAGTGTGTTCTGGGGTAGGACCCCATCAACAAGCTTCTCCAACTCCTCCGATGTGAAGGCAGGGGCCCTTTCCCCAGACGCACGAGCCATTGTCTCTTCCAGACTGAGGTCACAGCAGCACTTGCAGTGTAGGTCCTCTCCTGTCGAAGATCAGGTATCGAGTGATTGTAGTGATAGAAAATGGCGGCCACGGCAGTGCGTACCATCATCGCTGGCGTACATCGTCATTGGCTCCTGGGACCCATAGGCTCCAATGTTAACCAATGCAGCATTGCGCTGCGGTCTCCGACAGCCTACCGCGACGGTGTACTACGCCAGCGCAGTTACATCACATCCCATTGTCCCACTTTAGAGGTCAGACAGCTGCCATTTCAGGGGCCCACATTGGCTCATTTTCAACTGCGTCACACATACCTAGGCCTAGCCTCAACACACATACAGGCCACCTTTTGTGTATGATTGGTGTTCTGGGTAAACTGTGGGTACGTACCTCTGAGTTGTTTGACTCTGTGCTTGCTGTTGTCCTTCATAGGCACCGTCCGCTGGGACATGTGAGGAGATGGTGGCATCCTCCGGTATACCGACCGTTGGTGGACCTGTCGACAATGGAGGAGCGACATTTGATAATCATCTACAGGTTTGACCGTGCCACAATCCAGGAACTGTGTACCCAGTTGGAGCCAGACCTGATGTCAGCAATCCGCCATCCCACAGGAATCCCCCCTCAAGTGCAGGTGCTGTCAGTGCTCCATTTCCTTGCAAGTGGGTCTTTTCAAGCAACAGTGGCCATGGCATCCGGGTATGTCCCAGCCTATGTTTTCCAACGTGTTGTCCATAGTGTTGTCTGCCCTTCTGAAACAAATGCGGAGCTACATCGTTTTCCCTCAGGTGGAGGATTTGCCTACAGTGAAAGGTGATTTATATGCCCTGGGACATATCCCCAACATCATAGGTGACATTGATCGGACCCATGTGGCTTTGGTCCCCCCCCCACAGGAGTGAACAGGTGTACAGAAACGGGAAGAGCTATCATTCCATGAATGTCCAGATGGTATGTTTGGCCGACCAGTACATCTCCCATGTGAATGCCATGTTCCCTGGCTCAGTGCATGACGCCTACATCCTGCAGAATAGCAGCATCCCTTATGTGATGGGTCAACTCCAGAGGCACCGTGTGTGGATATTAGGTGAGCCCCTGGAAGCAAGACAGTGGGAATGGTTGTCTGGGGTTATCCCTACAGGTTAGTGTGTGTCTAACAGTTGCTCCTCGCCATTTGTAGTGACTCTGGTTACCCCAACCTGTCATGGCTACTGACCCCAGTGAGGAATCCCAGGGCAGAGGAAAGCTACAATGAGGTCCATGGGCGAACTAGAAGGGTGATCGAGAGGACCTTCAGCCTCTTGAAGGCCAGGTTCAGGTGCCTCCACATGACAGGTGGATCCCTATTCTACTCACCAAAGAAGGTGTGCCAGATCATCGTGGCCTGCTGTATGCTTCACAACTTGGCTTTGTGACGACAGGTGCCTTTTCTGCAGGAGGATGGTCCAGATGGCGGTGTTGTGGCATCTGTGGAGCCTGTGGACAGTGATGAGGATGAAGCAGAGGAAGAAGACATGCACAACAGGGACTCAGTGATCCAGCAATATTTCCAGTGAAACACAGGTGAGAATACAATCCTGCCTACTACATGTACTTTTACACTACTACCTCTATCCTGTCTGTCGTTTTCACCCAGTGTATGGTCACTGAGTTGTAATTTTCCCTTACGGTTTCACAGATGTGGGTCCCACTGTGTGTCATCTGCTTACATTCCTCATGGACTAGAGCTGTGTGACATAGGTATGTTGACATTACTATTTCAAACACATTTTGTCACTGTAATTGCTAATACACTATTTCGAAATCACAGAAAGACTCCAGATCATTTTGTGCTTTAGGTGTGTTTATTTTAATGCAAAATATTGGAGGGGGAAGTTAATTGGTGAGGGGTGATGGTGGAGGAGTGTCCATGGCAGAGTCCAGTCTATTAGTCTCACAGGTGCATTGCCCATATGGGCATAGGAAGTGGAGCTGGGGCAGTTTAATTATGGACAGGGTGACAAAGTGGGACAGTAGGATGACAATCAGGGTAGTCTCATTTCTTGGCGGGAGTCTTGGCATCGTTCTCTGTCTTGTTCCTGGATCTAAGGGACTGTTTGCGGGGTGGTTCTCCCTCTGCAGGGGGTGGGGTGCTGGTGTGGTGGTCCTGTGGCAGGGCGTCCTGTCCACTAGCGCTGGTGGAGGTGGTGGGCAGTTCATCGTCCATGCTAGTGTCAGGGGCCCCTTGTTGTGCCACAGTGTCCCTCCTGGTGTTGAGTACTTCCTTCAGCACCCCTACAATGGTGCCCAGGGTGGAGCTGATGGTTCTGAGTTCCTCCCTGAAGCCCAAATACTGTTCCTCCTGCATGCGCTGGGTCTCCTAGAACTTGGCCAGTACAGTTGCGATCGTCTCCTGGGAGTGGTGGTATGCTCCCATGATGGAGGAGAGGGCCTCGTGGAGAGTGGGCTCCCTTGGCCTGTCTGCCCCCTGTCGCACGGCAGCCCTCCCAGTTCCCCGTGTTCCTGGGCCTCTGTCCCCTGGACCGTGTGCCCACTGCCACTGCCCCCAGGTCCCTGTTGTTATTGGGGTGGAAGGTTATCCTGGGTTCCCTATAGTGGTGGACACACAGCTGATTGACGTGTCCTGGGGACGGAGGTATGGGCCCGCTGGGTGGGTGCTGTGCTGGTGTGTCCAGAGGGGGGAAGGTCTGTGGTGGCCTGTGCCTGTGTGAGGGGAACCGACTAACCAGAGGTACCCGATGGTCCGGGCTGGTCACCTAGATCCAGTTGGACAGAGCTGCTGTCATCACTGTGGGCCTCTTCTCTGGGTGGAGTGGACATGTTTGGACCCTCCTGTCTGGTGACGTTGGGTAGGGCTCCTGCAGGGGTGGAAAGGCATGATTATTGCATCTGTGTGTGCCATGGTGTGCAATGGGTGGGTGACTGTGTACCCTAGTGTTAGCATTCCTGTGTGGGAGCTTGTGTGATGATGGTTTAGGGGGGTGCATGGCTATGTGCAGTGTGCATGCTTTAGTGATGGGTGGCCATGCTTTGTTGTTGCATGCAGGGCTTTGTGTTGGGATTGGTGGTTTGTGATATTGGGACAATTTGTGAGGAGTTGGTGTGATGGAGGTGAGGGTGGGGGTATGTGATAGCATGCAGGTAGGGTGGGGGATATATTAGTAAAGCTTTGTCTTGCCAGAGTCCATTCCTCCAGCTACTCCTGCGAGGCCCTCAGGATGCAGAATCGCCAAGACCTGCTCCTCCCATGTTGTTAGTTGTGGGGGAGGACGTGGGGGTCCGCCGCCAGTCCGCTGAACCACCAGGTGGTGTCTTGAGACCACGGAATGCACCTTCCCCCCTAGGTCATTCCACCTTTTCCTGATGTCCTCCCGATTTCTTGGGTGCTGCCCCACTGCGTTGACCCTGTCCACTATTCTTCGCCATAGCTCCATCTCCCTTGCAATTGAGGTGTGCTGCACCTGTGATCCGAATAGCTGTGGCTCTACCCGGACGATTTCCTCCACCATGACTCTGAGCTCCTCCTCCGAGAACCTGGGGTGCCTTTGCCGTGCCATGGGGTGGTGTAGGTGATGTATGGGGTGGAGTGTGTGGTGATAAGTGTGGTGATATGTAGTGGTGTGTTGTGTGAGGTGCGTGGAAGTTGTGTGGGTGATGGTGTTATGTGCCTGTGGATGCTGTTGTACTTGCTGGTGGTGTCTCTCTCTGGCCTTCTTTCTATATTTTTGGTCGTAGGGGTTTGTGGGTGATGGGGGTGTGTGTTTTATATTGTAATGGGTGTGTGGGAGTGGTGTGTGTATGTGTCTTAGGTGTGTATATTTTGAATCGTACAATGTGGCTGTGTTTTGTAGGAGTGTGTGTATTTTGAGGGCGGCGGTGTTTACCGCCAATGGAATACCGCGGTTGAAAGACCGCCGCGTGGATTCGTTTGCTGTGATAGTGTGGGCGTATTTCTGCTGGCGTGACGGTGGAGGTTTTGTTTTCACCAGTTTATCACTGACCTTTGGTGTGGCGGACTTGTGTGGGTGATAATAGCTGTGGCGGAATTCCGTTGAATTCAGAATTCAGTAGAGTGAGATCTGGAAAGCCATGACCAACATGGTGCGGACCATGCGGGGGTCTATCAGCAGTGCAGCATACATTGCAGGAAGATGTGGGAGGACCTATGAAGCTCGACCCTCAAGTCATCAGAAGTCCAGCTCGGCCAATCCTCTGAATGTGGCAACTGTGTGCACCGCACCCTGAATCCCTTCCCAATGGCCTGTATTCTTACGGTGATGGGCAGTTGAGAGCCTAACAGCAGAATCAAGGGGGTAAGTTAGTTTTGTATTTATACTTGTAAGTTAACATTTTTTATTTGCAGCAATTTTTTATGGCATCAACATGAAGGTTGACACACATTCAACTCACACGAGGTGTACATTTTACAGAAGGTTTACATTGATGTGATAGGTGTATTGATTTATGTTAAAGGTTTCCACTGGATCCTTTCCACAACCCAAGGACTGTTTTGAACAGACTAATGGCTGCTTCAGAAAACAAGAAGTCCCTGGATTTTGTCCCCATTTGAGGATTGCATCAGCCGTGATGCTTCATCACAAATGTGAGTAGGTAATGTAGGCCCTGTTACAGGTGACATGGCATACATTGCACTTATGCTACAGTTGATGTTTCTGACTTCACATTGCTGAGTTGGTACAATGACCCAACAAAAATGAGCATCTGGTCCAATATGCTTAGGGACATCAGTACAATGGCACCATGTATCAAAAACATGTTATGAATATGGTTTTACTGCAAGATTCAATTCAGTTCATGTTGACAGTAGCAGACCGTCATGAAGCCTTACTCCCTCACAAATGTGCATGTAAGCCAGTCTTTTTCAAGCAACATGTATTCAGTAGGCAAACTGTTTTGATTGAATCATACAGGAATGTGTTCACATTGATGACAGTTACACGTACCACAAAAAACATGTTTGTGTCCCTAGTTATGTTCATATGATGAATCAATGTTGGAGCAAAGGCGGTATTGAAAGGGACCGTTGCAGAAAGAAAATGTCCATGTGACAAACGTTTTGCAGTAGATATTTATTTTTGTGACATGATTTCACTACTCCATTTAGACGTGTAAAATGGTGATGTGAGGAATTTGATCTGTTTAAGTGAAATGTTCTTAAATATAATGTGACTGATGATTGTAATGTTCTAAACAGTGAGAAAATGGGTTCACGATATGTTCTGCACATGTATGGTGTAACAGTAAAGTATACACATGTTTTATAGCCTTTAACCCGTAGGGTGCCTTGGACGAGGTGATCTCATCCAAGGCACCAGTTCCCGGGTGCCTTGGACGAGATCACCTCGTCCTGCACCCGGGACAAGGGGGGAGCGCTAGCGCTCCCCCCATGGGCCCCCCATCCACAACACCTGGTCATGGATGGAAGGGGAATCCCTTCCCCTTCAACCCCGACCCCCCCCGGCAATCTGATGATGTCAGCGCACTCACAGCGTGCCAACGTCATCAAGTATTGCCGGGACGCGCTGGAAGCCATTTGCTTCCAGTGCGTCGAGGGAAGAGGACTTCCTTCAGGTAAGTCCTTCCCTTTTGGAGGGTATGGGGGGGGGAAAAACAGAGACGGGGGAAAGGAAAGGGTTTTTCCTTTCCCCGTGTACCTGTTTTCACTGGATTCCTGCCCCACTAGCCACCAGGGATTTCTTTGTGTTTGATTTTGGGAGCGACCCCTTGGGCAAGGGTCACTCCCAATGGCGGGCTATTTTATTTCGTATTTGCCCCCCCCCCCTCCCGGGGGCAGATCGGCTGATTTTTTGGCCGATCTGCCCCGGGGGGGGGGGGGGGGGGCGAAAACCACTAGACACCAGGGATTTAGTTTTTCACTACCATTTTGGGATCGACCCCTTGGGCAAGGGTCGCTCCCACGGGGGGCTATTTCTTTTATCCTATTTCGCCCCCCCCCCCCCCCCGGAGGCAGATCGGTCGTTTCTTTGATCAATCGGCCCCCGGGGGGGGCGAAAACCACTAGACACCAGGGATTTACTTTTACATATGTATTTTGGGAGCGACCCCTTGGGCAAGTGTCGCTCCCATGGGGGGCTATTTTTTTTATCCTATTTTGCCCCCCCTGGGAGCAGATCACATGATTTTTCAGCCGATCTGCCCCTCGGGGGGGGGCAAAAACAACTAGACACCAGGGATTCAGTTTTTTCATATGTATTTTGGGAGTGACCCCTTGGGCAAGGGTCGCTTCCATGAGAGGCTATTTTTTTTTCCTATTTCGGCCCCCCTGAGGGCAGATCGGCCATGTTTTTGTACGATCTGGCCCTTAGGGGAGTCGAAACACACTAGGCGCCAGGGATTGTGTGGTGTGTGTGTGTGTTTTGTGTGTTTGAGGGCACCCCTTGGGCAAGGGTCGCCCCCCCCAAAGTGGGGAAATTTCGTATTGGCTATCTCTGCCCCCCTTGGGGGCAGATGGGCCTATTTTTGTAGGCCCATCTGCCCCCAAGGAGGGCAGAAACCACCAATACGCCAGGGATTTTCTTTTTGTTCCCCCTTTTTTTTGTTTCGTGCTGGGGGTGGCCCCTTTGGCAGGGGTTGCCCCCTAAAGGGGGCACAGAGCTGTTGCCCATTTCTGCCCCCATTGGGGGCAGAGCAGCCAATTTTTTTTATACCCATCTGCCCCCAAGGGGGGCAGAATCGACTTAGGCACCAGGGTGTTTTTTGTGTGTGTGGGGGGGTGGCATCTTTGGCAAGGGTCGCCTCGCCAAAGCGGGCACATTAGTGATAGCCATTTCTGCCCACCTTGGAGGCAGATCAGACTATTTTTGTTAGTTTTTTTGTTAGGCCACAAGGGGGGCAGAAGGCACCAAGATGTCAGAGATTTTTGTTTTTGGTTCCCTTTGTTTTTTTTTGTGCTGGTGGCACCCCCATTCGCCCCCTTTGGCAAGGGCCGCCCCCCCCAAACAGGGTACAGAGCTGTTGGCAATTTCTGCCCCACTTGGGGGCAGATCAGCCTATTTTTTTTAGGCCCATCTGCCTCCTAGTGGGGCAGAAGCCACTTAGGCACCAGGGACAATTTCTAAGTTCTTGGTGGCGGCGTGTTTGTCAACTGGCGAAGTATTTGTATTTGTGATTATAACAGTTTATTTCTTCTTTTTGTTCTAGTTCAAAGCTCTTGCTTCCTTTGCTGTGGATCCTTGCGGTTTTGGCAGTAGTTGTCCTGCGGTTTGCATAATTGCATGTTTTAGGTAAGTGAAAGCAATTTACTCCAAAGGAGTATTGTTGACATGCATGAATGACATGTTTGCAGGAGGTGGTCTAAATGCAGTATTGTGTGTGAAATTGTCCGTAGATTTGAGCACAATGATATTTGTGTTGTCATATGTCTAATTTTCTTTTTCTTTAGTCTTTTTAGTGGGATATCATTGGTGATTGCTGTGTCTGTGCAGAGTAGTTTCTGGTGAGTAGCTTTTTCAGGCAAGTGAGTGGTATAGTTTTTTAGTACATAACTCTTTGTGATAAAGCTACACTTTGTTTATTACTTATTTTAGTGCTAGTTGTTGTTGGCAATCCATTTGTTGTTAGTGGGGATCATGGCTAGCCGCAGAGTGACCGCTCAGCAGGCTGTTGGCATGCTCTTTGAGTCGTCTTCAGACCATAATTACGAGACTGACTCTGCATCTGAGGCAGAGGAGGAAGTGAGAGATTCTGGCAGTGAGTTTTCTGTCCGAGAGTATTCTTCTGATGAGGAAGCTACTCTCATTGCAGATGAAGGGCATGTTGTAGAGGAGGACATTGATGTGCCAAGACTGCAGAAGCCTGGGGCTGAAGGATTTCCCATTTGAAGACCTGACACCTGGATTGCCCCAAACATGGAGCAGCCACGGTTACCTGCATTTACTGGTCTCCCAGGGTGTAGAGTCAATACGGAAAACTTTTTGCCTGTCCATTTCTTTCACTTGTTTATGGATGATGTATTTTTGAAGAGATTGTGGAGCAGACTAATTTGTATGCAGAGCAATATTTGAGGGACAACGCTGCCAGACTTAGGCCTTTTCAAGGGGTGTTTAGTTTTTAAGCAGTACATTCCTAGTAAGAGGGCACGGTATTGGGTTAAATTGTATATGCTGTCAGAAAGCAGTGCAGGATATGTGTATAATTTCCGGGTCTACTCAGGTAGGGATTCCAGTATTGATCCTCCTGGTTGTCCAGCCACTTTTGGAGTTAGCGAAAAAATTGTGTGGGAACTTGGTAGACGACTCTTTAACAAAGGTCACCATTTGTACATAGATCATTTCTACACTGGAGTGCAGTTTTTAAAGGAGTTGTTTATAGTGGACACTGTTGCTTGTGGCACAATCCATTCTAACTGGAAAGGCTATCCAAGGGAGCTTGTCTGTAAAAAACTTGAGAGAGGACAGTGCAGTGCCTTGCGGAATAATGAGCTGCTAGCTCTGAAATTTTCAGAGAGGAGGGATGTGTACATGCTATCTACCATCCATGATGAGAGTACTTCCCCTGTGACTGTTTGGGGTCAGGTTGCGGAAGTGCGCAAACCTGTGTGCATTTTGGACTACAATATGCACATGGGTGTGTTGATAGAGTAGATCAGAGGTTGCAACCTTACACTGCTCTTCGTAAGTCTTACGTGTGATATAAAAAGTTGGCCCCACATTTATTTCATTTGGCAACTTTTAATACTTTTATTGTGTTCAAGGATAGTTCACCTGAGTCAAGGATGACATTTGTTAAATTTCAGGAGTCAGTGATAGAGAGCCTTATTGTGCTGGAACGGGCAAGAGTTCCTAGAGTAGAAGTGGTGGAGGAAGTGGCTAGATTGAAAGCTCGCCACTTGCCAGATCACATTCCTCCCACTCCCAAAAAAGACTTTCCCACAAAGAAATGTAGAGTATGTGCCCGGAGATCAATCCGGAGGGAGAGCCGGATGTACTGCCCCGAATGCCCTTCAATGCCTGGGCTGTGTGTGCCCGGCTGTTTTAGAAGTTACCACACTAGGAAAACATTTAGGGAAATACTGTGAGTGTAAACTGCCTGTTTTATATTTTCATATGTTCAGTTTCACGGTTGGCATCACTGTCCTGTATTTAGTTAGAGCTTTTGTGTTTGTAGTTTTGTACTTATTTTATATTTATTTAGTGTTTTCTTTGTTGTTTATAAACAAAAAAAAATGATGGCGGTGTGCGTGGGGTGGCGCTTGGCTGGCCGTGTGCATTGGGTGGTGCTTGGCTGGCGGTATGGGTGGGGTGGCGCTTGGCTTGCGGTGTGGTTGGGGTGGCACTTGGCTGGCGGTGTGCTTGGGGTAGCGCTTGGCTGGCGGTGTGCTTGGGGTGGCGCTTGGCTGGAGGTATGGGTGGGGTGGCGCTTGGCTGGCGGTGTGCTTGGGGTAGTGCTTGGCTGGCGGTGTGCGTGGGGTGGCGCTTGGTTGGCGGTATGGGTGGGGTGGCGCTTGGCTAGCGGTGCCAGCCAAACGCCAGTCCACACACTCATCAGCTGATGTGATTGCTGTATCAGGCATGTGGGCGTATGAAAGTGATGGGTCCTTGACTGGCGCTGTCTGTCGATGCGAGTGTTGTAATGTGCTGGGCCCGTGGCTGGCGGCATGAATGGTCTTGTGCATGTCATGTATGAAAGGTGTGTGAATGGACTGTAAAGCGGTTGGTGCCTTGCCGTGGCTTTACCGCTCAAGAGCTGTGAGTCATTGGTTAAGTTTTTGGGCCTTTCAGTTATTACCAGTGCATTTCCCTTTTGTGAAATCTCTTGTTAATAAAATTTGATCTACTGAACCATCACTCACCCTCGTGCCAAATCCAACCAGTATGTATGGTACAAATGACAAAACCTGCTCTGCTGGAATCAGGCGTCGCAGCACACTTGTGACACGCTAGGTGTCTCAGGTGGGACCCCGATGATGAAGCATGCCACCAACTTGGTTGGTGGGTTAGGGGTCTTTTTCACATAACCTAAGTGCATTTCCTTTCACAATTTTAGTGTTTGGCACATCACAGACGTATGTGGACACATCAAAATGATATATTACAAAACTACCTGTGTTTGGGGGGGAGGGGGCACCTATGTTTTTGGGCCTGGGTGCGGCCTTCATCTAGGGAAACCTACCAAACCCAGACATTTTTCTAAAACTAGACACCCCAAGGAGTCCAGGGAGGTGTGGCTTGCGTGGATCACCCAACATTTTCTTACCCAGACTCCTCTGCAAACCTTAAAATTTGCTTAAAAAAGCATATTTTCCTGACTTTCGTCTGTACGATCACCGCTCCAGCACAAAATTCCTACTCCCCAGCATTCCCCTCAGTCTCCCAAGTAAAATGACACCTCACTTGTGTGGGTCCCCAAAGCAGAGTCAGCCTAAAGATGTATAAAAGAAGAATATGTGCTTATCAACTCGCTGTGCTATCCCCATAATCTCTACAAGTTTGTGGCCTTTTTCTGTTGCAGGCACCTGGCCCACCCACACAAGTGAAGTATCATTTTTATCGGGAGACTTGGGGGAACGCTGGGTGGAAGGAAATCTGTGGCTCCTCTCAGATTCCAGAACCTTGTGTCACCCAAATGTGAGTAAAACATGTTTATTTAGCCAAAGTTTGAGGTTTGCAAAGGATTCTGGGTAACCGAACCTAGTCAGAGCCCTACAAGTCACCCCATCTTGGATTCCCCCAGGTCTCTAGTTTTCAAAAATACACAGGTTTGGTAGGTTTCCCTAGGTGCCGCCTGAGCTAGAGGCCAAAATCTACAGGTAGGCACTTTGCAAAAAACACCTCTGTTTTCTGTCAAAAAATGGGATGTGTCCACGTTGTGTTTTGGGGCATTTCCTGTAGCGGGCGCTAGGCCTAACCACACAAGTGAGGTACCATTTTTATCGGGAGACTTGGGGGAACCCTGGGTGGAAGGAAATTTGTAGCCCCTCTCAGATTCCAGAACTTTCTGTCACTGAAATATGAGGAAAACGTGTTTTTTTCTCCAAATTTTGAGGTTTGCAAAGGATTCTGGGTAACAGAACCTGGTCAGAGCCCCACAAGTCACCCCATCTTGGATTCCCCCAGGTCTCTAGCTTTCAAAAATGCACAGGTTTGGTAGGTTTCCCTATGTGCCGACTGAGCTAGAGGCCAAAATCTACAGGTAGGCACTTTGCAAAAAACACCTCTGTTTTCTGTCAAAAAATGGGATGTGTCCACGTTGTGTTTTGGGGCATTTCCTGTCGCGGGCGCTAGGCCTGCCCACACAAGTAAGGTATAATTTTTATCGGGAGACCTCGGGGAACGCTGGGTGGAAGGAAATTTGTGGCACCTCTCAGATTCCAGAACTTTCTGTCACCGAAATGTGAGGTAAAGATGTTTTTTTTGCCAAATTTTGAGGTTTGCAAAGGATTCTGGGTAACCAAACCTGGTCAGAGCCCCACAAGTCACCCCATCTTGGATTCCCCTAGGTCTCTAGTCTTCAAAAATGCACAGGTTTGGTAGGTTTCCATAGGTGCCGGCTGAGCTAGAGGCCAAAATCTACAGGTAGGCACTTTGCAAAAAACACCTCTGTTTTCTGTCAAAAAATGGGATGTGTCCACTTTGTGTTTTGGGGCATTTTCTGCTGCGGGCACTAGGCCTACCCACACAAGTGAGGTATCATTTTTATCGGGAGACTTGGGAGAACGCTGGGTGGAAGGACATTTGTGGCTCCTCTCAGAGTCCTGAACTTTCTAACACCGAAATGTGAGGAAAACATGTTTTTTTAGCCAAATTTTGAAGTTTGCAAAGGATTCTGGGTAACAGAACCTGGTGAGAGTCCCACAAGCCACCCGATCTTGGATTCCCCTAGTCTCTAGTTTTAAAAAATGCACAGGTTTGGTAGGTTTCGGTAGGTCCAGGCTGAGCTATAGGCCAAAATCTACAGGTAGGCACTTTGCAAAAAACACTTCTGTTTTCTGTCAAAAAATGGGATGTGTCCACGTTGTGTTTTGGGGCATATCCTGTCACGGGCGCTAGGCCTACCCACACAAGTGAGGTATCATTTTTATCGGGAGACTAGGGGGAACATAGAATAGCAAAACTAGTGTTATTGCCCCTTGTCTTTCTCTACATTTTTTCCTTCCAAATAGAAGAGAGTGTGTAAAAAAGACGTCTATTTGAGAAATGCTCTGTAATTCACATGCTAGTATGGGCACCTCCGAAATTCAGAGATGTGCACATAACCACTGCTCCTCACAACCTTATCTTGTGCCCATTTTGGAAATACAAATGTTTTCTTGATAGCTATTTTTCACTCTTTATATTTCAGCAAATGAATTGCTGTATACCTACTATAGAATGAAAACCCACTGCAGGGTGCAGCTCATTTATTTGCTCTGGGTACCTAGGGTTCTTGATGAACCTACAAGCCCTATATATCCCCGCAACCAGAAGATTCCAGCAGACGTAACGGTATATTGCTTTCAAAAATCTGGCATTGCAGGAAAAAGTTACAGAGTAAAACGTAGAGAAAAATTGCTGTTTTTTTCACCTCAATTTCAATATTTTGTTTTTCAGTTGTTATTTTCTGTAGGAAACCCTTGTAGGATCCACACAAATTACCCCTTGCTGAATTCAGTATTTTGTCTACTTTTCAGAAATGTTTAGGTTTCTGGGATCCAGCATTGGTTTCATGCCCATTTCTGTCACTGACTGGAAGGAGACTGAAAGTACAAAACATCGTAAAAATGGGGTATGTCCCAGTAAAATGCCAAAATTGTGTTGAAAAATTAGGTTTTTTGATTCAAGTCTGCCTGTTCCTGAAAGCTGGGAATGTGGTGATTTTAGCACCACAAACTCTTAGTTCATGCCATTTTCAGGGAAAAAATCACAAGCCTTCTTCTGCAGCCCATTTTTCCCAATTGTTTTAAAAAAATCAAAATTTTCATAGTATTTTGGCTAATTTCTTGGCCTCCTTCAGGGGAACCCACAAAGTCTGGGTACCTCTAGAATCCCTAGGATCTTGTAAAAAAAGGACGAAAATTTGGCGTGGGTAGCTAATGTGGACAAAACGTTATGAGGACCTAAGCGAGAACTATTCCAAATAGGCAAAAAAAGGCCTGGCACAGGAGGGGGAAAAGGCCTGGCAGTGAAGGGGTTAAGCAGGTGAAAAATGTAACTTAGGAAATTTCTTGCTAGATAACCTTGTGACAATTTTTATGTGCACAGATTTGTTAAAATCGTTGTCATTTCAGTATCTGCGGCATCACATGAGGGAGACATTGGCCATGAAGGCAGGGAAGCAGCTGGACACTGTGTTTCATGTAGCGAAACATGTAACACTGAAGGACACATTGGCATGGAGGGTGAGGGGATTGGCATAGAGGCCACCCGCTCCACATCTCCTTTGGAGGCTTCCACAGAAGACCAGATATTAATTTTAGATTTTTAGTAATCGATTACTAATAATGTAATTCATGCAATTCATGTGTTTATTTTAATATATTATGATATGTGTTAATAATATACACATACGCATTACACAGCGAAAATGACACTTTAGAGTTAAATGACATTTAGGTGGTCATTACAACCCTGGCGGTCAGTGTTAAAGTGGCGGTAAAACCGCCAACAGGCCGGGGGACAAAAAAATGGAATTACGACTGTGGCGGAAACCGCCAACATAGACAGCCACTTTAACACTCCGACCGCAACAGCTGTACAAACAAACACCCGGCGGTAACCGCCAACAGACAGGTGGAGGACAATGTACCGCCCACATTATTACAAGCCACCAATCCGCCACCTTTTCCAGGGCAGATTCACCGCGAACAAAAATACGGCGGAAACAGGACGTGGAAGGGAAAACGCTCACCTCTACACATCCTACGAAGAACCAGGATGCCATGGAACCGGAACTTCAGATTCTTCCAGCCCTTATCTTCCTGCTCCTCTACCAGGACCACGAACGCCAGCGGCGAAGACCACCGTGAGTACTGCACCTACGATACAGGGGAGGAGGAAGGGAAAAACCAGTGACACACGCAACACGCAACAACCCCACCCTCACCCACGACAACACACACACCAATACATCATGATACATCACAGTTACAGCCCCCAACTCCCCCTGGAAGAATGCAAGGACAAAACGAAAAGAGTTGAATGATTGTAATATATTCAAATACAGTAATCAAAAATATATACATATATTAAGATATTCACACTATAAACAAATATATACACCAAGACTCCAAGTTTAAGGTATTCCACTATCATAGTCCGTGGACCACTGGGCCCAAAAGGCATGGGCGAGGCCCACACTCAATACCCGAACAAGATGGAGAGAACACTGTTGGGGCATCAGATAGAAATAAAACAGGCACCTCAGGGGAAAGGGAAGGTGAGGCACCTCAGCCGGATGAGTGCACGACGCCAGATCCACGAGGGGGTTCCATGCCCATTGATGTATTCTGGGGAGTTCAAAGCCACAGTCTCTCAAGTCTCTACAGTGGGTGGTTTGCCCACTGCTATATCCTGGGGAGTACAAACCACAGTCTCTCAAGTCTCTCCAGTGGGCGGTTTGCCCACTGCTATATCCTGGGGAGTGCAAAGCCACAGTCTCTCAAGTCTGTACAGTGGGTGGGTTGCCCACTGCTATATCCTGGGGAGTGCAAAGCCACAGTCTCTCAAGTCTCTACAGTGGGTGGGTTGCCCACTGCTATATCCTGGGGAGTGCAAAGCCACAGTCTCTCAAGTGGATAACAATCTCCACTGGTTCTGGAGGGGGCTTTGTGCCCAGAGTGCTTCATCCTGCCAAGGACAGAGGTAGTGGATGTGATACACCACTGGTTCTGGAGGGGGCTTTGTGCCCAGAGTGCTTCATCCTGCCAAGGACAGAGGTAGTGGATGTCTTTCTCCACTGGTTCTGGAGGGGGCTTTGGGCCCAGAGTGCTTCATCCTGCCTGTGGCGGCCTAAGTAGCGTTGGAATCATTGGCACTCACTGGCCAGCGGTGCTGCTGGTGGCGTTGTCTTGGGCAGAGGTGCTGCTGTCGGTGGTGTCTTGGGCAGCGGGGCTGGTGGCGGCGGTGTCCTGGGCAGCGGGGATGGTGGCGGTGGTGTCCTGGGCAGCGGTGCTGCTGGCGGCGGTGTCTTGGTCAGTGGTGCTGCTGGCGGCGGTGTCCTGGGCAGCGGTGCTGCTGGTGGTGTTTTGGGCAGCAGTGCTGCTGGCGGCGGTGTCCTGGGTGTCCTGGGCAGCAGGGATGGTGGCGCGGTGTCCTGGGCAGCTGGGATGGTGGCGGCGGTGTCCTGGGCAGCGGGATGGTGGTGGCGGTGTCCTGGGCAGAGTGCTGCTGGCGGCAGTGTCTTGGGCAGCGGGGATGGTGGCGGTCTTGTCTGCCGTGCAGATGTGCCCCTTCCCCACCTTGGATGGTGGCGCAGGTGTCTCCACACCCCCAACTGTACCCCTAGGAGCAGCTTTGGTGGCTGATTTCTTTCCCTCTGCCACCGGGCACTGGCCAACCTTTTATGCTTTACAGGTGGGGGACTGTCCGTGCTCTGGCTCCTTGCCACACTGGCTGCCCTGCTGCCTGGCGCACTCCAGAAGCCGGTTACTACTGGCACCACTGGTCCCGCAGATGTTGTGGCTGAGGTGCTGGGTTGGGACCTGGAGAGTCGGGCCCTAGGAGACTGAAGGTGTGGGGGAGGTGAGTGAAAGAGGTCAAGGTTGGACAGGAAAAGTTTCTTAGGAACACTGGGACGGGTAGATGTAGGGGGTTTGGGAGTGGAGGAAGAGGTAGTGGTTGTAGGAGGTGTACGTTTGGTGACTTTGGGTAAAGGTGCATGGGTTGGAGGCTGTCGTGAGGTGGATGGCAGTTGGGTGGGTGTGTGGCTGCATTTGTGTACCTTGGGAGGTGGCCTCACAGACACACTGGGAGAGGACACAGGGGATGTGTGAATGGTAGTGGGAGTGGTGACTGCACGTGAGCGGGGAGTGGTGGTGGGTGTGCTGGTGATGGACGTAGTGGCTGAGGATGTAGTGCATGCAGGTGTGAGTGGAGACGAGACAGGGAGGGAGGAGGGAGATGAGGAGGAGGGGGACACAGTGGAGACAGTGGATGTTGGTGTGTCTGCATGTGTGTGATGCTTGCGTGAGTGCCTGTGGGATGTGTGGTGCTTATGTTTGCCTGAGCTTCCCTTCTGTGTTGAGGTGTGTGCATGCTGGTCTGATGGTGTGCTTGGGATAGGCTGAGGTACAGGGGTTTGGGTCTGGGTGGAGGAAGTTGGAGGGTGGAGGCTAGAGACAGGGACAATGACTGCCATTAGTGCTGAGGCCAGAGTCTGAAAAGCTCGCTGATGGGCTGCCTGACCAGAGTGAATGCCCTCCAGGTATGTATTGGTTTGTTGCAATTGCCACTCTACACCCTGGATGGCATTCAAAATGGTAGACTGCCCAACAGTGAGGGACCTGAGGACGTCAATGGCCTCCTCACTGAGGACAGCAAGTCTGACAGGGGCAGGGGCTGAGGTGCCTGGGGCGAAGGAGATGCCCACCCTCCTGGATGAGCGGGCACAGGGCAAACGCTGAGGGGCTGCTGGGAGGGCGGTGCTGGTAGGGGGGGTGGCAGCTATACCTATAGATGTGGGGGGCACAGATGGGCCCGCCACCGCAAGGGAGCTCCCATCAGAGGAGGAGTCCGTATCGCTGGTGTCAGCTCCTGTCCCCGCTGTGCAGCTCCCCTCGCCCTCCGTCCCACTGGTAAATTCAGACTCCATAGTGTCGCCCTCCAGGGCCATGTGGGATGCAGCTCCCTCCTGTTCCGGTGCCACTGCTCCTCCGCCTGATGATGCTAATGCACACAAGAACAGGGAGACCACAAAAAGGGGGGGGAAGACAGAAGAAAGACATGTTGAGTGCATGCAATACCGCTACCGTTGGCAGACACTACAGACACAGAAGCCCCCTGCACTACGCCGCGCACTTGGAGTTCCTAGACAATCCCAGGGACATGGGTTACAAGGCTATGCCAGATTGCTGCACACATGGAAGTCACAGGAGCCTGACTAGGTGTAGTTGGCACTGAACACAGGTGGGGTGGGGTGCCATAGGGCCTGCCTTAAGAAGGGTCCTTGCCTACTAAACTCGCCCTGGCCTAGGGGAACCCACAGCCCACCTGGGCCCGCTGGGTGGGTGCTGCGCTGGTGTTTCCAGAGGGGGCAAGCTCTGTAGTGGCCTGTGCCAGTATGAGGGGAACCGACTGTCCCGAGGTCCCAGATGGGCCGGGCTGGTCATCTTGATCCAGTTGGACAGAGCTGCTGTCATCACTGTGGGCCTCTTCTGTGGGTGGAGTGGACATGTCTGGACCCTCCTGTCCGGTGACGTTGGGTAGGGGTCCTGCAGGGGCGTAAAGGCATGATTATTGCATCTGTGTTTGCCATGGTATGCAATGGGTGGGTGACCGTGTACCCCAGGGCTTGCATTCCTGTGTAGGACCTTGTGTGATAATGGTTTAGGGGGGTGCATGGGTATGTGTAGTGGCCATGCATTGGTGATGGGTGTCCATGCTTTGGTGTTACATGCAGAGCTTGAGTTTGGGATGTGTGGTTTGTGATATTGGGACATACGTGAGGAGTTGGAGTGATGAGGGTGCGGGCGAGGGTGGGGGTATGTGATAGCATGGAGGTGGGTGGGGGATGTAATAGTTGAGATTTGACTTACCAGAGTCCATTCCTCCAGCTACTCCTGCGAGGCCCTCAGGATGCAGTATAGCCAATACCTGCTCCTCCCATGTTGTTTGTTGTGGGGGAGGAGGTGGGGGTCCGCCGCCAGTCCTCTGAACCGCGATGTGGTGTCTTGAGACCACGGAACGCACCTTCCCCCGTAGGTCGATCCACCTCTTCCTGATGTCATCCCTACTTCTTGGGTGCTGTCCCACTGCGTTGACCCTGTCCACGATTCTTCGCCATAGCTGCATCTTCCTAGCTATGGTGGTGTGCTGCACCTGTGATCCGAATAGCTGTGGCTCCACCAGGATGATTTCCTCCACCATGACCCCGAGCTCCTCCTCAGAGAACCTGGGGTGTCTTTGCGGTGCCATGGGGTGGTGTGGGTGATGTGTGGGGTGCTGTGTGTTGTGATGTGTGGGGTGATATTTAGAGGTGTGTTGTGTGAGCTGCGTGGATGTTGTGTGAGTGATGTTGTTGAGTGCCTGTGGATGCTAGTTTGTGGATGGTGGTGACTCTCTCTGGCCCTCAGTCGCAATTGTGGTCGTAAAGGTTTGTGGGTGATGTGGGTGTGTGTTTTATATTGTATCGGAAGTATGGGAGTGGTCTGTGTATCAGGTGTGTGTATTTGGAATTGTCCAATGTGGTTCTGTTTTGTAAATGTGTGTGTATTTTGAGCACAGCAATGTATACCTCCCTTGGAATACCGCGGTTGAAAGACCGCTGCGTAGATTTGTGGGTCGTGATAGTGTGGGCGTATTCCTGTTGGCGTGACGTGGAGGTTTTGTTATCCCCAGTTTATCACTGACCTTTGGTGTGGCAGACTTGTGTGGGTATCTGGATTTTGGCAGATTCCGAGCTGGGGGGTCATAATGACCGTGGCGGAATTTCGCAGCCGTGCGGTGTGTTGGCAGTCTTCTGCACGGCGGTAAGCGGCTTTTACCGCCAATGTTGCAATGATCCCCTTAATGTTTAACTGAACTTGCGCAAGACAGAGGGATATGTGACCATAGTACAGCTCTGGCATGTTTGAAGTTTAAAGGTAACATTGGTTACTCATTCTGTCTAAGCCCTCTTGTTTCATTTTGTAGTTCAGTTGCTACATTATATTGGATTTACGTGCTTACAGAACAAGTTACTTTCCTTTGGTAACACATTAACTGGTAGAGACAATTTCTAGCTGCAGATTCCTTACCTTTGAATTTCCCATGTGTCAGGCTGGATCCAGAAACTTTTGCTTGAGCAATACTCCTGCGTGTGCCATTGAATGGCTCCATTTGATCCCGTGTGGCAGTGTACTTGGTGCGAGATGTGATGTCCCAATCACCTTTATAGGTCCCACCCAGGCATGTGGATGTCAGATTCTTTTTTCACAACTTTCCAAGCCAGGAGCACAGAACCATGAAAAGAACTGATGATTGTGTGTCCAATCTAGGGCCATGAAAAGTGTGGGCCCAGAGTGGGAAGGCATGGGTGGATGTAAGGATTCTACAGCTATAGTCTCTACCA
The DNA here is from genome assembly GCF_031143425.1 of Pleurodeles waltl. NCBI lineage: Eukaryota > Metazoa > Chordata > Amphibia > Caudata > Salamandridae > Pleurodeles > Pleurodeles waltl. The sequence continues at coordinate 1,444,548,923 of NC_090444.1, read as the reverse complement.
GATAATGTGTTACCATAGGTAAGTAACTTGTTCATCTGACAGATTTCTAGCTGCAATTCTTTACTTCTGAATAGATACCCAAACCGTATTCTCCTGGTGGTGGGCAGGACTGACAGGAAAATTGCCTGTTGTTGTGCAACAAACTGTCTAGGCAGTAGTGTTTGGCAAACGTGTGCTGGGACACCCACATTGCCGTCTGACAGATGTCCAAGACTGGGTTGAGGGGGTCATTATGAACATGGCGGTAAACACCATCGCCCGCAGTGGCGACGGTGAACAGAATACCACCATTGGCGGTGAACAGAAACCCTCCATATAAAGATGCCAAAAACAGAACCCACCAACATTTTTGTTGCCTCCAACCGCCGCCAGAGCGTTGTTGGCAGAAAAGCTGCACATCTCACCCCACCACCGCGAGCACACAAATCCCCGCCCTCCAAATAATGATGCACAAATCACCACAGCGGTCAGTGGATGATGAACGACCAATGGAGGTACAGACCGCCACGGCCAGCAAGAGGACCCAACAGCAAGAAATGCACACATTGGCAAGTTTGAAAACCACACACCTGACATACATCCACAACACTATAAAACATGCACAGACATACTCCACAAACCTTTGCACCACCAAGAGGAGAAGCCAGACTGACAACACTCCAAGGAGACGCTGAATGCAACAACACAAAACTCACACACACAACTACACAACAGCACCCTCACCAATATCCACACAACACACCACCCACAACACACACCATGGCACCCCCTAAGCACCCACGCTTCACAGAAAGGGAGCTAAGAACAGTGGTGAATGAGATAATCAAGGTGGAGCCACAAATTTCAACAAGGTCAACGCAGTGGGAAACCATCCACGCACAAGGGACGACATCCGCAAGAGATCGAACAACCTGCGTGGGAAGGTGAGGTCCATGGCATTGAGGCACAGCATTGCAGTCCGAAGACTGGGGGAGGACCTCCACCAACACCCTGACTACAATGACTGGGAGGAAAAGGTACTGGCCATCGTGCACCCTGAGGGCCTCACTGGTCTCACTGGAGGAATGGATTCGGGTAAGTCCTCTACAATTACCCTATATCCACCACTCCTGTAATGCATGCACCACCTCACCCCTACAACTACCACCAGGACCACTACCCCACCCAGGCCAAATTCACTATATCCAGTCACCCTGCATGGCCACAAACCCACCAACAGGCCCACATCCCTCCCCCTGTGCACAGCTACCTACCCCTGAAAGGAATCACAGTGGCACTACACCACCCGCAATGCACCTCCACATCCCATGCTGAATTCAATGGCAACCTCACAAAAGGACCCTGCATGTCCCAACAGTGGAAAACCTGCACAAAATAGGCCTGCCCTGTGCACCCCATCTGATTCTGTAAATGTAACATACATGTCCATGCCCCCCCACAGGCACCACCACCCATGCCTCCCTGACGGAGTGCCAGAGCCCCACAAGGAGACAGAGGCACCACTCAGGACACTTGTGAGGGAACTCTGGATAGTGAGGAATACCCTGGCCCATCACACAGTCCTAAACTGTCACCATCCAGCAGCCCCACCCAGGACACCACTGACACCCCTTCCACCCAGTCACCAACATCAGCTCTAGACAAAAGACCCAACTCCAGTGTAGCCAGGCCACAGACTTGTGGAACACAAGGACAGAGGCCACAGCCACCACCTACCAACAGGCAGGATGAAAATGGCCCCAGTACAAGCGGGACCGCCAGACCTGTGCAGGGGACAAAGGCACAGGGGGCAAGGCCCAGTGGGAGGGCATCAGTATCCCAGTGGGGAGGCCAAAGGATGGATGCTGCAGCCCAGGAGGTGATCTCTGAGGTCGTCGGAGCATACCACCATACCCAGGATAGGATGGGCCAGATCGTGGCCACCCTGGAGCAGAATCAAAGGCTGCAGATAGCACACCACCAAGAGGCCATAGAGCAGTGGAAACAGCTGAATGCCACCATGGCCACTATTGCAGGGGCACTGCTGCACCACTTCCCAAACCAGCCTGAGACCCCCACAAACCAGGAAGGCCCTACCAGAGACCACAATAAAGACCAGCCATCGACATCAGCAGCAGCAACTGGATGGGTGCCACTATCTGAGGACACACAGGAGACCAGCACCCTACCCATACAGCCTAACACCAGGCACTCAAACAGTCCCTCAGGCCCAGATATGGTACTGGTACACCTGCCAAGACCAAGGCACCATCAAAGAAGTGACTCTGACACGAACTGTCTCCCAAGTGTGCCACTGAACTACCATCCTCACCAGCCAATAGCAACTCAGCAACTTGTAAAATACTGATGGACATATTACCACTGCCACCAATCGCTAAACCATGTAGCCAGTATGGACATCCACCATCAGCCCACTCCCATCACTGTAAAGAGCCCCATGGCATCCTGACACCTATTAAAATATGTACACCAATGTGAACGTCCCCTGTCATTATGTTGAATCAAATTGAAGTGTGAATGCATGTGCCATTTAAATCCAATAATCAGACCTTTATTGCAGGAATGGCACCCCACACACAACATGGTGTGGAGTAAACAGAAATGTCTAACAAGTTGTTTCTCATGTCACATGGCACTTGAAAATCATGTTACAGTGTAAATGGCTACAGACCAAACACCCCCATAGAGAATAAGTCAGAACGACAGTATGCAGTACAGACAACATTAGCGAACAGTACCTCTTAGTCACTGGAAGTATAGTTGGATCAGTTTGTTCCTGGAGTGTACATCTTCCCTCTCTTCATCATCACCATCACTCTCATCCCCTCTCAGAGGAAGCTGGTCTGCATATACAGCATCCTCCTCCTCCAAGAGGGGGATAGATTTCCTCACAGCCACGCTGTGCAGCATGCAGCAGACCACCACTATTCTACACACCTTCTCAGGGCCATAGCACAGGAAACCCCCAGATATATGGAGGCAACGGAATCTAGTCTTCAGGAGACCTATAGTGTGCTCTATCACCCTCCTAGTACGTCCATGGGCCTCATCGTAATTCCTCTCAGAATCTGTTCTAGGATTCTTCACTGGTGTCAGGAGCCAATGCATGTTGGGGTAGCCAGAATCACCTGCAAAAGTGGGCAAAACATGACTGTAACTAACTACCCTCAGTTGCAGACAGCCTGGCTGTCAGTAATGTACAGAAATAGTGTCAGCCACACTCACCTATGATCCATCCTCTGTCCCCTTGTAGTTGATCCATCATGTGCGGCACACTGCTGTTCCTCAACATAAACTAATCATGGACTGATCCAGGGAACATGGCATTCACATGTGAAATGTACTGGTCTGCAGTACATACCAATTGAATGTGTATGGAGTGAAAGTTCTTCTTGTTTCTATACACCTGTTCACTTACTCTTGGTGGAATGAGAGCTATGTGGGTCCCATCAATGGCACCTATCACATGGGGAGTGTTGGCAAAGGCATAAAAGTCTGACTTGATAACAGGTAGTTCAGCACTTTTGGGAAACCTCACATATGACTGCAGGTGTTGTATAAATGCATTCAGGAATCTGGACAGGATGAGGCAAAACATTGGCTGTGAAAACCCTGCACCCAAGCCCACAGTCACCGGATATGCGCGCGTGGCCAGGAAGCGGAGTATAGAGAGCACTTGCACTTCAGTAGGGATGGCATGCTGATTCTGATTAGCTGGTCTCAGTACTGGATCCAGTAATGCACAAAGTTCATGAATGGTAGCACAAGTGAGTCTGTAATTGATAATGATGTGACGTTCCACCATGGTCTCCAAATCAACAAGTGGTCTGTACACAGATGGGGCCCTCCCTCATCCCATGGATCTGTACCTAGGAGGAGTGGAGAACATTTGTGAGGTACACACATTCATTTGCACAACATGTTGTGTATAAAACACTGATGTCAAACAAGAAGGTGTTGCATAAGCATTGCAGGATTTGAAACTGTGGTGACATGTCCTAACTGATACATCTGCACTGTTGTGGTGAGTAAATAGTCTTTTGGCCATGTGTTTGAGGGCTGGGGTCCATAGGGCCTGTATGGGGCCAATGACCAATTAATAACTGCGTAGTAGTTCGCAAAATGTCAGCCTCCTGTCATCCAGATATGTAGCAGTGGAAGTCAACTCATAACGCTAGCGTTTGTCGTGATGGCGTAAGGCGATGTTTACCGCTGTGCACCCAGTCATTGATTAACATGGTCTGTCAATGGGGAATATGGGCCTATAATGATCTCTGCCGGCGGTGACGGTGCACACCGCCATGGAGCGTACGCTATTTTGTCACCCTAGCTTCACTTGACTCCCGGATTCCGTGTATGCAAGTACTCCACTGAGTGTGCTGCTGTGTCCTGACTCTGGTCCTGGAAATGGCACAAGTGACTGGGTAAAGGGCCCCAGCCTTGACCACGGAGGAGCTGGAGAAGCTGGTGGACTGGGTCCTACCCCTGTATGCCACGTTATATGGGCAACCAGAGGTGCAGGTGAGTAGGCAGATGGGGTGCATGGAGTGTGTGATGGTGGTGGATTCCTGTAAAAATGTGTGCACGATTTGTAACTGCACAGCCGTTTGGTGCATGACATTCTGCGTAGTGAGGTGCTGTAATGCTGTTTTAGGTGTCTGTCCCATATTGGACATATGGCCAGCGGTATCACATGTGCATTTTTCTGACCTCAGTGTCTGTATCCTGTGTGTCTCCTACAGTTCAGTGCTCATCAGAAGTGGGGACTCTAACAGGCCAGTGCCAGGGAGGTGCCGACCCTGGGGGTCTACAACTGGCAGAGCACTTACTGCAGGAAGCGGTGGGAGGACCTGCGGCTCTGGGCGAGGAAAACCAGCGAGGCCCAGCTGGGGAAGTCCTCCCAATCATGAAGGGGTACCCATTGGGCCCTGACCCCCCTAATGCGCTGCATTCTGGCGGTGGCATATCCAGACTTGGATTGGCGCTTGAAGGCTACACAGCAAACACAAGGGGGTGAGTACCAAGACCATTGTATTCCTCCTTGATGGATGTCTGAGGGTGCTGAAGTACATATGCTGTCTAGTAGCAGGGACTCTGACTGATGTCATTTAGCATTATGGACCCCATGGGCAGTTAGATGATAAGAGGCAGGTCTGCAGTTCTTCAGGTCCTTCTTTAATGTTGGAGATGGCTGTATACCAGGGTTGTGGCCACTAGACAGGGGCATAGCCATGATTATAGCTGTGGGTGCTGCATGTAGGTGTATTTGCTGGTTGTGAGTATGGGTGAACCAGATATGTACATCCATTCAAGTATTTACAGATTTCTCTCCTGTTTTGTCTCCACACCCCTGTACTCTTGTGTTGCCTGTGTACATTAGGATTATCTGGCAAGGGAGCAGTGGCACCGGCGAGTGGGGATGCAGCAGCCCACAGTTCCAAGGAGGCAGAGTCGAGTGACACCAAGGGGACGAGTGGTTTGGAGGGCGAGGGGAGTACCATGGGGGAGGCAACTACCACTGGAGGTAGTGACTCTGATACCTGGTGGTGGTGGACCCTAGTGGGCCCACCCATTACTTGACATCCTCTGCCACCCTCCATACCATCACCGCCCACCCAGTTGCCCGTGTCTGCTCACCCAGAGGGGTGGGCGTCTCCTTTGCCCCAGGCACCTCATCCTCTGCCCCCGTCAGCTCTGCTGCCCTCACTGAGGAGGCTATTGACCTCATGAAGACCATCACTGTAGGGCAGACAACCATCGTGAATGCCATCCATGTGCTAGCATCCAAGATACAGCAGTGCAATGCATACCTGGAAGGCATTCACGGTGCCATGTCTGGCCTACAGAGATCTTTTCAGACTCTGGCCTCCTCTTTGATGGCAGCCAGTGTCCATGGCCTTTCTGTCCCCCCTCGAACCACCTCTACCCCTTTGAGGAGCCCACTCCCTTCACCCATTCCATGCACACACCTCAACACACAAGAAGCACACAGAGTTAAACACAAGCACCACACTTCCCACCACAGGCATACGCACAGCCAACATACAAAGGCACACACAACAACATCCACTTCCCCCACTGTGTCCACCTCTTCCACCTCTCTGTCTGTCACCTCTACATGCACACTCACAGGCACTACACCCTCATTCACTGTTTCTGACTGCATTCTTGCAGTCACCACAATGTCAGACATCCAGTCATGCACCCCGGACACCACACCTGTACTCACCACAACGAATCTGATTACCACTTGCAGCACACTCACCAAACGTGCAGACACCCAGACAACATCCATTTACAATGGCAGCCTGTCTTGTCCCACTGTGTCCACCCCGCCTCCATTTACACTCAGACGTTCCCAGACTCCCACCCAACACACATCCACCACACCTCAGCATACTGTACAGGCACCTGCATCCAGGTCAAGCAGACCTACACCTGTTACAACCACTCCCTCTAACTCCACTCCCACACCTTCCTCCAGGTCCACCCCGACTGCCCTTAAGAAACTTTTCCTATCCTGTGTAGACCTTTTTGAATCCACTGGCCCACCCAGTCTCGTCCCTAAACGTACCCACCTCCTTGCCATGTCCACTCCTTAGACGTCCAAGTCCGCCCCTGTCTGCCCTTCCCATTATCATGCACCTGGCTTTGGACCATCTGCCGCTCCCCTGTCAAAGCCCGATCCCCCACTTTCCAAGGCTAAACCGAAACTCCCTCCACCTCCCAAACAGAATCCCAAGCCCCCCTCCCATACGTAAGTCCCCACCCCCCACCACCTGCCTCAGTTCCCTGAGGTGCCTGGGTGCCCCATTGATGCCTCTTTATGGTAGAGTACCATGTGCACATGTGGGAGTCATGTTCAGGCCATTTGGGCCCATCTGCCTTTTTGCTATGGACTGGCCATTGGCCTAATGTGGACATTCTGCTGCTCCTGGAGCGTTAATAAAGTTTGTGTGCCAGTGTTGGTGTTGGCACACTCTGGATACGTGGTTTATCATTTCATTGTGTGGGGGTGTTGTGCACATGTGTGTACTTTGAGCAGCTTGTCTTGGGCTTGTGTCGGGTAAGTACCTCTTGCTCAGGTGTGTATGGCATGTGATGTTGTGAGGGGTTGTGGGTGCTTTGCGGGATGGGTGGAGGGGGTGGGTATGTAACTGTGCCCTTTCTTCCCTTGTTTAGTAGGTTGCGGTACTTACCGGCGTTGTCTTCGTCGGTGGTCACGGTCGTGGAGGTATATGGCAAGGAGCAGGACTGGCATGATTTTCAACTCTCTCTCCATGTCTGCTTCGGAGTGTTGTGTGAGCCTCCAGTTAGTGTTTCCTTTTATTTGTTTTCTTTCTGCCAGTATTTGCATGGCGGTGGTTCCCACCCTGGAAGTGGACTAGTGCTTCATTATTAGTTGGGCGGGTAGGGCCATTCCGCCTGCCTGTGGGCGGCATCTTCCGTCGTTGTGGACACTGCTCTGCGGCCGGTGGGTGTTTTTCAGGTTGCCTGTTTTTCATTTGCTTCATTATTTGGCAGCCCAGACCGCCTGACTGTTGGTGGTAGTTACCATCACCGCCAACGGTGCAGTATTTCCCGCTGTGTTCATAATGAGGGCCTGGGACTCCATGTTCTAATTCCTTGGTCGCAGCTTTTCCTCTGAAATGGGCTTGTAAGCCCTCAGGAGGCTTCTTTTTAGCCAGAGAGTAGCAGAGTTGTATACTGACAATGACCCAGCATAAAATGGTTTGTTTCTATACTGCCCAACCTTTCTTTGCTCCCACATATCCCAAAAAGATTTGGTCATCCAACTGGAACTATTTTAAGCAGTCAATGTAAAATGACAGTGCTCTTTTTGAGTCCAGCGGACTCATTCCTCTTCTTTAAAGGGATGTGGGGAGCAAAGAAGGTGGGCAGGGTGATATTCTGACCCAAATCAAATGGGCTCACTACCTTTGGGAGGCAAGAGGCACAGATGCAATGCACCATCTTATCAGGAAACACTGAGCTATGGAGGCTTGGATGACAAGGCCTGCTGCTCACTCCCCATCTGTGCAGATGTTATGGCCATGAGAAAGGCTGTTTTGATGGTGAGCAGCCTGGCGGGAGAGGGATAAGGTGGCTCAAATAAAGCACTCAGAAATGTAAGAACCAAGTTCCGGTCCCACTGAGGCATGAGGACTGAAGGGGGAAACACATCTACAAGCCCTTTAAGAAACCTATTTACAATAGGGGACTTAAACAAAGAGGCCTTGCCAGGCTGATGCAGAAAAGCGGATAAAGCAGACAGATAGCCCTTAAGAGTGCCCACATCAGAATCCTGCTGGGCAAGGGACAGAATGAAAAGAAGAACATTAGAGAGAGAAGCAGAAGGAGGATCTAAAGACTTCTCTGTACAACGTTTTACAAATCTTTGCCTACAGCAGGTGTATACCATTTTTTGGAGGAACAACTGGCTGCTAAAGTAACATTAAAGACTTTGGGAGGAAGGTCAAAGGCTGTCAACTGTTGCTGCTCAATCTCCAGGCATAAAGGCACAGAGTTCACAGGTCCGGGTGGAGAACCCTCCTATGTTGCTGTGACAGAAGATCCACCTGAAGGGGCAGCCTAATCAGAGGATGGATGTTCATTTACAGAAGCTCAGGATACCAGACTCTCCCTGCCCAATTGGGAGCCACAAGGATTACTTGGGACCGGTCATTCTTGGTCTTCTTGAGAAATATGGGCAAGAGTGGTATGGCCAGAAAGGTATACAGCAGGCCTGAGGTCCACTTGTGATTAAAAGCATCGCTGATGGATTGCGGCCTAGGAAACTCCAATGCACAATACTGCTGACGTTGTGCATTCTCTTTGGAGGTGAACAAATCAGGACTCCTGCAATGCAGCCACATTGCATGCTGGTCCAGCACTACATGCTACTTTAACGTGGATGTTTCTATTATGGTGCCTGCCACAGTCTATGTTTGCTACTTGCTGCCTTGAAAAAGTCAAATGCATAATACGTGATAAAACGCATGTTGACTGCCAACATCTAAATGGGGATCGCTAAGAATGCAGGTGAAAAATCGGATGAAAAATCAATAACAGGACCAATTCTGCCACAATCCAAATAAAACCCATTGTATGATGGTAGGTGGCTAGAATAAATGGCGAATGGATAAAGAATAGATAGTACAAACATATACCAATGCGCATCTAGTAATCTACTGTAAAAACATCATAAGCAGTTTTGCAAAGAATTGTTCGAACAATTGCAGTTCAGATGATGTTACTTATAGATAGATTCCTGCTTCCCTCGCAAAACTATAACCACTCATAAAATAAACATTCTGACATAAATATCTCCTACTTCTAATGACTGTCCACTTTTAAGGACAAATCACCCAAAAGAGATGACAAATAATTTTCCAGGCAGTTTGAATTAAAGTTGTAAATATGCTCCCTGACCACATTCATGCTTTCTGCTGGCTCCAGCAGCAGGCACTGTGATGTAACAGCTGAACTGTAAAAACTTATTAGAGAGGAATAGCTACAATATTTTCTTATTTTATGGAGATTTTGAGGTTCAGATTATGCATATCTATTTCTACAGAAATACTGGGTATCTTCTTAAAAACAGGTACTTCAGAAAACTGTCTCTTTAAAATGACTCTTTGTAAGCATTTAGCTCAAGGAACTTCAACTGAAAATGGTCTGCAGATGAAAAGCTGCAACAAAAGCTAGGTTTGGTCCAAGAGATCATGGAATAATCTGAGCCTCTCTGTCTTTCACAATAGCCAGATTTTACTAACTTTTGAAAATTGGAAAATCTTCATTTTATGATGACACCATAAGTCCATGGTAAGACATCGCAACACCCCATTTAACTGTTTCTTTACAAAATTAAAATTGAAATTTACAAAAGTTGAGATACCAAACCAATATGTAGTTGTCATAATGTAGTGCAATTTAACCTCCACAGAAAACTCTTTATTGGGTTTGCACAAACAAAAATTAACTTCAACCCCTTCAACTCTCATAGTTCACTTAACTCATCTGTATGAAGTGCCAGTCTTTTAAATGGCTTACAGGCACCATCAATGCTTGATCTGAGTGAAGCAAAACTCATGTTCAATCATACTCTCCTTCTCTTAAAGACATCTTACAACTCTAAGTAAGGGCCAGATGTATCAAACTTTTATGCATTCGCAAACGGTGCAAATCACAAAAATCGGCGGTTTGTGAATGCAAAAATGCCTCCTGCGATGTATGATAGGCATTCGCAGTGTGAAAATAATCACTAAATTAGTGAATTTTTGTGAAAATTACATGGTTTTGCATGTTGCAAACACTGCATCGCAAATAACGACATAATTTACTGAATCATGGTGGTTGAGGTGTTTTAGATTTAAATTCAAGACAGCACTAGTTTGTGCAGGGGAGAGAGATGGTTAAAAGCCATCTGCACGGTTTGGGAGGGGTGAAATTAGGTGCTATGACATAGACATGCACCTGTGCACAGGGTGCGGAGGTTGTGGAAGAACAGTGCTGGGATGGACAAAGTAGATGGGCAGCCTGTCCAGGGAGAGAAGAGCTAAGAAGATCCAGGCCCAGCAGAAGGTTGGGTTTCAGCACCACTATAAACAGAGGGGAAGGTGCACTGTGAAGTTGTTCACTACTGGTCTCTATGCATACGTTTCTTGTGGGATGGGTGGAACTCTGCGTAATCACACAGAGGGCCATATTTATACTTTCTGACGCAAAACTGCGCTAACGCAGTTTTGCGCCAAAAAAATTAGCGCCGGCTAACGCCATTCTGAAGCACCATGCGGGCGCTGTATTTATTGAATGGCGTTAGCTGGCGTTAGCCGACCGGCGCTGCCAGGTGTGCGTGAAAAAAAACGACGTACACCAGGCAGCGCCGGCGTAGGGAAAAATGGCGTTTGGGCGTCCCAAAATGGGGCAAGTCAGGCTGAGGCAAAAAAATCGTCTTAACCCGATTTGCGCCTTTTATTTGGGCACCCAGACGCCATTAACATGACTCCTGTCTTAGCAAAGACAGGAGTCATGCCCCCTTGCCCAATGGCCATGCCCAGGTGACTTATGTCCCCTGGGCATGGTCATTGGGCATAGTGGCATGTAGGGGGGCACAAATCAGGCCCCCCTATGCCACCATTTTTTTAAAAAAAAAATACTTACCACAACTTACCTTTTCTTCCCTGGGATGGGTCCCTCCATCCTTGGGTGTCCTCCTGGAGTGGGCAAGGGTGGCAGGGGGTGTCCCTGGGGGCAGGGGATGGCACCTCTGGGCTCATTCTGAGCCCACAGGTCCCTTAACGCCTGCCCTGACCCAGGCGTTAAAAAGAGGCGCAAATGCGGGGGTTTTTGCCCTGCCCACTCCCGGGCGTCATTTTTGCCCAGGAGTATAAATACCACGCACATGCCTGGGAGTCATTTTTTAAGACGGGAACGCCTACCTTGCATCTCATTAACGCAAGGAAGGTGTTCACGCAAAAAAATGATGCTAACTCCATGAACTTTGACGCTAGACGCGTCTAACGCCAAAGTATAAATATGGAGTTAGTTTTGCGTCGAATTTGCGTCGAAAAAAACAACGCAAATTCGGCGCAAACGGAGTATAAATATGCCCCAGAGTTTTTGTGTGTCTGCACGGAATCCTGCAAAGTTATACTTTGCAAGCTCCACATGCCTCCAATCAAGACGCAGCAAGGCACAAGGGAGAAAAGCGAAGGAAGGTTTGGGCAGGAATTAAATGGGTAATACATTCAAGAAGCCTGAAGACAGGGTACCCAAGTGTTCAGTAAACAATCTTTATGGTATTAATCTACTCCTAAGCAGCCACCATAAACAAACTCATGGAGGCAATCCTCTTGGGATGGGTGAGTGGGTGTTCTCCAGACCCTCAGGATGAGGCCAGCCACCTAAATTGCTGGTGCTAGATGGCTGGGCATTGAGCAAACTCATGAAGCAGGGCAGTTTGTGCTTTCAGCACCCCAGCTAGCGGCACTATCATTCTGGTGGTGTCAGTGATAGAGGATTAGTAGGCTGCTAAGGTTGGTTATTCCCACAGAAGATGAACAATGTCTCCCACCAGGCAGTCACAGCCCCAGCACATGGCAGATGGGAGAAGAGAAGACCGGCAAAGTCAATGTGGCGTCTAGTACCAGAGGTGCAGAATCTTGGAGTAACTGAATTGGAGACGAGCCTCACTGATCTGCTAGCATGTCACCCCAATCTGTATCAGCGTACTGGAGAATGCAGTCTATCTGCAAATTATTCCCAGAGGGAGTCGGACAGTGGAGCAGAGTAGAGACGGTCCACCAGAGCTTGGTATAGCCCACATCTGGCGTCTTTGTAGATACCCCATTCCCTTAAATATTCCAGCACGGTCAAAGAGTACAGGGCTAGAGGATAGGGGCCTAAGACCTGGTGAAGGCAGCACAGCAAGCGTTGACAGTGCCAGTAATGCTGCACCAGGAGGCCTTATTGTTCTTGAGCTTCAGTGAAAGATGTATTGTCTCCATTTACTAACAGATTCAAAATTTGTTCTAACCGTTAGATATGAACTCTGGCAAGTGGGGTTCCAAGCCTCTGATCTGATGTATTGCACTACAGGGGGGCATGGTCATAAACATTGCAGTGGATTTTAAGCTGCTTGTGTGTCCTTTGCCAGGCCTGAAAACAGGGTAGGAAGCAAGTGATCTGGGGATTGCCTGAGGGTGAAGCATGAACAATCCTCAAAGGTGGCCCACAAAAACTGATTCAAGGTGTACTTAGCTGGGTATTTCCAAGTTAGCATGGAGGATTTATTGAAGAGAAGCCAGTTGAGGTGCCAACTAACAGTACCAGAGGTTGAGCAAGCAGAGGCCCCTGTCGTCCGTGGCAGCATATAGTTTGTCTATTTCCATCCACGGTCTCCAGCCACCACAAAGAAAGTTTTTTATTGCTTTCTCCAGGGTGTCCACCAGAAGGGCTGAGGAGAGGAAGCATATTAGAACGAGTAGTTTAGCCTTGACACCACATTCAATTTCAGGACCTGTATGGCCCCCAAAGAGAAAGGCCCAACTGCGACCAACAAGCCATGTCGGCCTGGATGTTCAGATGAAGGGGGTGAGGTTGCGCTCCTCCATTTCTCGGAAGCCAGGCGTGACCTCTATGCTGAGATAGGGAATGAAGATCGGAGACCATTTGAAACGTACATCAGCCAGAACCATCGGTCGTGTGTGTTGTGTGAGAGGCAGGGCTTCTCTCTTACTACAGTTAGGCCCTTATTACAACCCTGGTGGTTGGTGTAAAAGTGGCAGTAACACTGCCCACAGGCGATTGGTAATTACCGCCAAATTATGACCATGGCAGATAGATCTCAGATAGACAGCCACTTTACCACACCGACTGCCAGGGCAGAAACAACAGGCACCACGGCGGTAGACGCCTACAGCAAGGCAGAAGTCAATGTTCCGCCCATCATATTTTGACATGCCAAACCGTCACCTTTTCTGGGGTGGTACCAACAACATTAGAAGTCTGGCGGAAACTGAGCTCAGAAGGCAAAGGACTCACCATTGGAGACACAGGGAATTACCAGGAGCCCGAGCTGCATGTCTTCCCCATGGTATACTACCTGCTGCTCCACCACGAACACCAATGCCGGCGAAGACAACAAATGTGAGTACAGCTGCCTATCACACGGGGGGGAAGAGAATGGAACACACACGCACAACACCCCCCCAACACCATACACACAATCAGCTGCAGTAATACAACATATTTACCCCATACCTCGGATGAATAATGAAAGGATAAAACGATTTTGAAAAAGTGAATGTAATGAGAGTAACACATCAAGATAAATAATTTAGGCAAGATAATAGATAAATACATATGTACATAAAAAGGGACACAGCCCAGTCCACAATGTTTGTAGGCCACATGGCCTTAGGCCAAATTCCAAGGCTACACATGGAACCAGCCACAACATGGAGAGAACACTGCAGGGGCATCAGTTGGGATATAGTGAGGCACCTCAGGGGGATGGGAGACACCTCAGGCGGCAGATGGAACAAGACCACTGGTCCTGGAGGGGGCAACATGCCCTGTGCTTGGCCCTGGAGAGTGCAAGGCCACAGTCTCTCAAGTGGGTGACTTGCCCACATGATCTGGAGAGGGCAACACGCACTGTGCTTGGTCCTGTGGAGTGCAAGGCCACAGTCGCTCAAGTGGGTGACTTGCCCACATTCTCTGGAGGAGGCAACATGCCCTGTGTTTGGTTCTGGGGAGTGCAAGGCCACAGTCTCTCGAGTGGGTGCCTTACCCACTGGTTCTGGAGGGGGCATTGTGCCCTGTGCTCTTGATCCTGAGGAGGCTGGGGTATGTGGGTGTCTTACCCATTGGTTCTGGAGGGGGCATCATGCCCTGTGCTCTTGATTCTGGGAGGCTGGGGTAGGTGGGTTTCTTACCCACTGGTTCTGGAGGGGGCATCGTGCTCTGTGATTCTGGGGAGTGCAGGGTTACAGTCTCTCAGATGGGTGTCATACCCACTGGATTTGCACGGTGCAGGCCGCACAGCAGCCCATGGACACAGTATTGCATACCATCCGCCGGCTGTGACGGTTGCTCAATGGTGGTGGGGGTGCTGCTGGTGGGGGGAGGCTCCAGCCCATCCTCTGCAACCTCCTGTTGAAGGTCAGGTAGCAATTGAGGGATCAGATAGAAAATGGTGGTTACGTCCGCTGCGGTGCATACCGTCACCGCCGGCGTACATCACCATTGGCCACTGTAACCCATAGGGCCCAATTATAACCAATGAGGAGTTGCACGGTGGTTCCCTACCGCCTCCCACAATGGCACACACATCAGCGGAATTACCTCACTTCCACCTGTCCCTCCACACAGGACAGGCGGATGCCATTTCGGGGTTGGGGGCAGGCCCTGGATAATTACTGCGTCACTATTTAAATTTTGACATACAGGACAATTCTCACTGACCCATTACAAGTTGACAGCATGCATTGTACTGTTGTTGCCCCGTTGTTCAGTTTGTGCCGGATCCTCAATCTTTTGCCCCATAGATTGCTACCACTGAGGATGAATAGGAGAAGGAGACTTACCCTGTGTACAGACTACTGGTGGACTTGGCAACAATGGAGGACAGGCACATCATCCTCACCTATAGATTGGACAGGGCCACAATACAGAGCTGTGTGCCCAATTGGAGCCTGACCTGATATCTGCTATCCATCATCCCACTGGGATCCCCCCTCTTGTGCAAGTTCTATCCGTGCTCCATTTCTTGGCAACTGCTTCTTTCCAATGTTCTCAATAGTGCTGACAAGAGTGTTGTCTGCCCTGATTAAACACATGTGCAGCTACGTTGTATTTCTCCAAGTGGAAGATTTGGCCACATTGAAGGCTGACTTCTATGCAATGGGACATATCCCCAACATAATTGGTGCGATTGATGGTACACATATTGCATTTGTCACCCCCTTCAAAATGAACAGGTGTTCAGAATTCGTAACAGTTTCCACTCAATGAATGTACAGATGGTGTGCTTGGCGGACAAGTACATCTCCCATATCAATTGTAAGTATCCTGGGTTGTTGCATGATGCCTTTGTCCTGAGGAATAACAGCATCACAAATGTGATGTCCCAACTGCAGAGAAACAGTGCAGCTAATAGGTGAGCCCTGGTTCCCACCCAGTATATGTTGGTGTATGGGTATGGTGTGGGCCATATGGGATAGTGTGTGGCTAAATGTTGTCCCTCAATATTTGCATGTGACTCTTGTTACCCCAACCTATCTTGGCTGCTGACCCTGTGAGGAATGCCAGAACAAGGGCAGATGAATGTTACAATGAGGCACATGGGCAAACCAGAAGGCTCATTGAAAGAACCTTTGGCCTCCTGAATGCCAGGTTGCAGTGACTCCATCTAACAGGTGGATCCCTGTGCTACTCACCCAAGAAGGTCTGCCCTAAGACACCATGGGCCTGATTCTAACTTTGGAGGACGGTGTTAAACCGTCCCAAAAGTGGCGGATTTACCACCTACCGTATTACGAGTCCATTATATCCTATGGAACTCGTAATACGGTAGGTGGTATATCCGCCACTTTTGGGACGATTTAACACCGTCCTCCAAAGTTAGAATCAGGCCCCATGTGCTTTTTCTGTAGGAGGAGGAGGCTGGAGATTCCTGTGTGGCAGCACTGGACTCTGAGGACAGTGGGGATGAGGAGGCAGAGGATGAGGACACCAGAACAGCAGTGATCAGACAATACTTCCAATTACACACAGGAAAGACAGTGTTACTTCACATTTCATTTTCATCCTTTAGAATTTCTTTGGCACTGGCATGCTGTTATTTCCCACTTCTATGCCCACTTACTGTACCCTTTGGCAATTCATTTGACAGATGTTGGTGCCTCACAAAAGATCCCGGTGTGATCACTGCAGCCGGCATTCATAGATGCTAATTTACCGTACAGTTGAATTGAAATGTTTTTACCTGGTTAAATGAATACATACTTAAAAAATTTGAAATACTCCATACTTCTATTTTTCCCAAGGGTTGTATATTGAAGTGCTAAGATATTGAGTGGCAAGTGCAATGGGATCAGATGATGATGGAGGAAATTCCAGGGTATAGTTCCAGTCTGTAGCACAGGTGCATTGTCCATGTGGACATAGGAAGGGGAGCAATGGAAGTTCAAGCAGGGTGACAGAGTGGGACACAAGGGTGACAATCAGGAGAGTCCATTTCTGGGTGGGGGTTTTGGCAATAGTCTCTGGCTTCTGCCTCGAGTGCAGGGAACGTTTGCGGGGTGGTTCTCCTTCTGCAGGGGGAGGGGTGGTGGTGGCTTGTGAGTCCTGTGGCAGTGCCTCCTGTCCACTAGCGGCAGCGGAAGTGGAAGGCAGTTCAGATATCTGGCTAGGGGCAAGGGCCCGCTGTTGTGTGACTGCTTCCCTCAATATTGGCCATGTCTGCCGGCACCCCTGCAATGGAGACCAGGGTGTTGTTGATGTCCTGCAAGTCCTCCCTGAGTCCCTAGTACTGTCCCTCCTGCTGCCGCCTTTTCTCCTGCACATTTTCCAGGATCTGGCCCATTGTGTCCTGGAAATGTTGGTATGCTCCCAGGATCTCTGCAAGTGCCTCCTGGAGAGTCACTTCCCTGGGCCTGTCCCCCCCCTGATGCACAGCAGGTCTCCCAGCCTCCCTATTGGCCTGTGCCTCTGTCCCCTGAATGGTGTGCCCACTGCCACTGAACCCAGGTCCCTGATTGTCTTGGGTATGAGGTGTGCCCTGGGGTCCCTGTAGAGGTGGACACGCTGCTGATTGACATGTCCTGGGAGCAGACATGTGGGTAGGCTGGGAGGGGGCTGTGGTGGTATTTCCAGATGGGGAGGCTCTGTGGTGGTGTGTGACTGAGCCTGGATGACCGACAGTCCAGAGGTCCCTGATGGGCCAGGTTGGTCATCCAGATCTAGGCGACCAGAGTTGCTGTCATCACTGTGGGCCTCTTCAGTTGGGGGACTGGATATTGCCGGCACCTCCTCCCCGGTGACATTGGCTGGGGTACCACTGGGGATGTAAATGATGTGTTATTGTTTATGTGTGTGACATATTGTGCATCACTGGCTTCCACTCTTTGGTTGTATTTGCCCTGGCACCTATCGCTTATGTAAGTTGGTGTTGGTGGGCTGGCTGATTTTCTCTAGAGTGCATGCTTTAGTGACAGGTGTTCATGCAGGGCTGTGAGTGGTGTCCATGCATTGTTATGGCATGCAGGGCTTGGCATTGGGATGAGTGAGATGTGATGGTGGGGTGTGTGGAAGGTGGTGGAGTGATGGGAGTGATGGTGAGGGTATGTGATGGCATGCAGGAGAGGGGGCTAATAGTAGTAGAGAGTTGACTTACCAGAGTCCAGTCTTCCTTCTACTCCGGCCAGGCCCTCAGTATGCATGATTGCAAAGACTTGCTCCTCCCATGTTGTTAGTTGTGGAGGAGGAGATGGGGGTCCAGCGAGTTGGTGTCTTGCTGCAATGGAACGTACCTTCCCCTGTAGGTCGTTCTACCTCGTCCTGATGTCATCACTAGTTCTGGGGTGCTGTCCCGCGACGTTGACCCTGTCCACGATCCTCCACCATGACCCTTATCTCCCCCTCTGTGAATCAGGGGTATCTTTGTGGTGTGACGGGTCTTGTGTGAGGTGTGTAGGTGAGGGTGTGTTGGGTAATGTGTTGGGGTGTGTGATATGGGGTACGTGAGTGGTGTATAGGTGTGAGTAGTGTGTGGCTTTGGTTTTGTCTGTGGTCTTTCTGTCTCTGTGGTGGCAATTGTTTGTAGTCATAAAGGGTTGTGGGTAATGTGGGTGTGTGTTTTATAGTGGTGTGAGTGTGGGGGTGTGGTGTGTGTATGGGTGTCAGGTGGGTGTTGTTAGAATTGTCCAATGTGATGTTGTTTTGTTTGTGTTTGTGTGTGTGTATTTTGAGCACAGTGGTATGTACCGCCAATGGTTTACCACTATTGAATGTCTGCTGTGGTGATTCGTAGGTCATAATGTGATGGGCATTGTTCTGTTGGCGTAACTGTGTAGGTTTGGATACCACCACTTTATCACTGACCTTTGGTGTGGCGGAATTGTGTATGTGGCTGAATAGTGATGGATTGGTGTGTGTGTGTCATATTATGGTGAACGGATATCTGCGGGGCGGCGGTATGTTGGCGGCAGTCAGCGTGGCAGTCAGTAAGTGGGTTTTACTGCCAATGTCATAAAGAGGGCCTTAATCTTGTACCCCGAAAGGGAGGAGAAATGTAATATAAGAGTGATGAGGGCCAGTAAGTAAGTGGTAGCGTCAGAAAGCGTGACCAGGATACTGCCAGCATATAAAGTTATTTGTGTTCCCCAAAGGAAAGGGGAGAAGCCGTGAATTTCAGGAGCGTATAGCTATAGCTAGAGGTCCAAGGGCCATAAAAAAAAGGAGAGTGGGCAGAGGACAACCATGTCTAGTGCCCCATGGATTACAAAAGGGACAGAAAAATGGCCATTACAAGTAACCACAGAAGAGGGGCATTTGTACAGCCTCCAAAGGTGGGCTAGGAACACTGGGCCCAGTCCGTAGCCTTGCTGTACCCAGGAGATGTAGTCCCATTCATCCCTGCCAAAGACCTTCTCGGCATCAAGGGATACCACAACTTTTTTAGCCCCGTTCGACCGAAGTGACCAGAGAATGTGCAAAGAAGCTGGAGTTGGGACGATGAGGTACAATGGGAGAGAAACTCAATCCAGTCCATATGGAGCAGGATTGGGATCACTTTATTCAGTCTATTGCCCAGCACTTTGGTGAACACTTTTGTGCCCATATTTAACAGGGAAATTGTACAGAAATGAAAGCAGGACAGCATGTCCTTGCATGGTTTGGGGGTTAAGGGTGTAAGAGCTGCTCTATTGGCCTCCAATAGGAGGGAGCAGACAGGAACTCCTCTAAGTACACCTTGGGGGGCTAGCACGTCCTTCTTGATTCTGAAGTATTTGGATGGGTATCGTGTGTGAAAGATGATGTATAAGATACTGGAACAGGATAGCAAAGAAAGAAAGGTAAGGAAGAAAAATGAAAAAGGGGAGAAGAAGCCACTATATTGCAAGAATTTTTGGGTGGAGTGCCCAAGAGGAAAGAGTCAACCAGCAGATGACTACAGTCCAAAGACTAGGGAAAAGCATGATCAGCGATATATGAAAGACTGGATATGGGGTGGAAGAGAGGCAACTAACCTGACCTAGGCAGCCTTAGGAGCACCGGGTCTTACCAAAAGAAGCCACCGGCTTCGGAAGGGGGCTGGAATTCATCTCTGTGATGAGCAACTTTATCGGAGAGGCATGATTTTGGACCTCCCGACCACTGAACTGTGACTTCATTCAGGCTTTGGCGTTCCTTAGAGAGAGACCTCGAGTCATGTGGTGTAGAGAGGGAGGGCCCTCAGAGGAATCCACTGTGGAGCCTTGGTACATGGATGTTGGCAAAACTGCATCTAGCTAGCCCTCCAGCTGACCAGAGTTAAGGAATTATGAGGTTTTTGTTATCATGTGTAATTAACATGATCATAGTGTCCAGGAAGCCATAGCTGATGCTGAGGTGGGGAAGACAAGAATGGGATTGTGGGTGGCCAGGATCTCTGGAGACAAATCCTGGGACAGGAAGATCTTGTGCCGGTTGTGCTGGAAAGGGCCATGCTTTCTCACTGCTTGGGCTAATGAACAGGCCCATCAGAGCAGGAAGCAAGCCAGCCACATTATGTAAACACCCTTGAAGGACTCTGGCACCCCCGACATCCGAACATTATTTCTATGACAGCAGTCCTCCAACTCCACAATTTTCCACTGGAGGTACCCGTGGTCTTGCTGCAGAAGCTGCTATCTTGTCCTCAATCTGATCAAGGTGGAATTCCGCCCCAGTAAGCCTGGTGGCGAAAGAGGCAATTTCTTGAAAAATGCTCTGTATATCTGTGAATGTCTTGGATGTATTGTCTATCACTTGTAAAATCTTAAGCTTCAGCATTTCTGAGCTTCCTCGGTATGATGTCTAAGCTGACTTGGGTGAGGGGGATCAGCCCCTATCTCTGACTGTTTCCTCACCACCACCTCCATGAAGAGCAGTTGTCTGGTAGACTTCGACATGGTGAGGAGGAGCGGTTGAAAGAAGTCCTTGAAAGCCAAATGTCACCCCTCACAGGGGGCAGAAACAGTGAATGTGAAACAGATCTGTTTGATTGGAGAGGGGCTGAAAAGTGGAAGGCCCCTTATTCAAGCACTGGAGTAGGTTGAGTATGGAAGACCAGCAGTCCTGAGCAGTAAGGTTGAGTAACAAAGTGAAGATAGCCCAGTAGGGACAACAGGGAATTATGTCTTGTGACCCAGCTCTCCTAGGGAAAAGGTTGTAGGCTGTCATTTGCAGCCCTGAGGATGGAGGATGGGAGGAGAGAGGCAGGGGTGTGGGGACGTCCGTTGCTGCAACAAGGCAGGCCAGCCAGCTGTAGGCATTAGGTATAAGGCTTCTGGCTGAAGGCCCACTGGTGGGGATCTGATCAAGCAGCTGCGCCCCCCACAAGTCTAGAGAGTACCACAATAATAAGGGCAGGTCATAACACCTCAGGCCGAATTTTCATGAAGGCCTAGCATCATCTGGGGAGGCCCTCGGATCGCAAAGACATTTAGACGGAAAAAAACCTGTGGCTGCTGAGGTGGAGAAGGGCACCATGGGCGGTGAGAAGTTGAGTAAAAGAGAATGCGGCAAACATTCCACTGCTCAAAGCTGGGGTGTTCCCCTAGACCCATGGCGTCAGTCTTGAAGTGAATGTGGTGTATGCCTGGGCCTGCTTGTTTTGATCCCCCAGGTATGTATGGTCTGCACCACACGGAGGGCGATAGAGGTAGGTTGGCTGGCGTGAGCCCGATGATGTGAGGAAGCTAGGAGTGGGAACCCCCCAGTTAGTAGGAGCCATAGCAAGGTCACTGGAAGGTGGCAGTCAGATCAGGAAAAAGACCGCATCAAGAGCCGTGTATATGCAACAGGTCCTTCTCGGCCATCAATGTGGGTGCTGTAGGGTGCCACTGGTCATCTGCAGGTACTCAGAGGTATAAGGAGGAATCTGGAGTGGGGGCCCCTGGTCACTGAAGACTGCGACGCAGCCGCTGCACTCCACTGAGCTTGATCCAGATTGTGGCAATCGGACCCCCGCTGGTGGCAAAAGGGGCTCTGAGCAGCAGCAGTGAGTATCAGCAGCTGGGGTAGTCGATGCAGAGTGGCTGCTCCCACAGAGGGACATAGGTAGGCCTGTAAGCTCTACATTGGCAAGAGCTTGCTCAGAACACTGTTATATTGCCCAGGCACTTGGCTCTGCCTCTCCAGCAATTAAATGTAATATTTCTTCCTATGGGGTTTTATGAGGTTTTATTGGAGGTTTTATGGTGTTTTATTTTAAGTCCGTTCCTTCGTTGTTTTCTATGGTAGGTTTTCAAGTATCAGTGGTTGGCCATGTGTAGTGCTAGATTTACTATAGTTTTTGTTCTGGTAGTAATCACTTACACTCGTATATTTGGCTCCACTTTTTTTTTAAATTGGAGGAAACATCTAAGCCTACACTTTTGAGGAACTTTTCACTCAAATTTTGTAAATAGCAAAGAACAATAAAGATTCTCATGTTTGTAGTAGTAAATTGTACATGTAAATTACTCACAAGCGTTTGTGGAGGCCTAGGTTTAAATATATTTTGTCTGCATTTTCTTCTGTAACTTTTTAGATTTTTACACCGTTTTGTTTACCATTTACTGTAGTGTTGTTTAACTGTTTGTGGCTTAGTCTACCCTACACTAGGCATTGTTGATGTATGTTTTACATATTCACAATTTCTGTGGTGGAGCATAATTTTTTTTTTTAATGTAGCTAGCAAAGCAAGCAAGCTTAAAAGAAAAGCATGAGGTTCGAGGGTGGGTCCTCCTCCAGAGGAATTTTGTTTTTATTGTCAAATAATGCATTTTGCCAAAAATTAGTTTAGTGAGAAAGCAAGGTTTATAAAGCGATAGGAACATTAGGGCCATAGGGCCTATTATGACCTTGGCGGATGGAAAACTCCGTCCCAAAGGTACCGGATAGCCTGTCCGCCATATTACAAGTTCCATTATATCTTATGGAACTTGTAAAATGGCGGGCGGGATATCCCTCATGTTTGTGGCAGAGTATTCAATCCGTCAAGTTTGTAATCAGGCCTATAGTTTTGAAATATTGAACAAAATAAAAAACACCCCATATCTTATTGTATAATTAATATGTTGAACAGTTACTGCAATCTGCAAAATGTACAACCTTTACAACTTCAGGTACTTTAAAAAGGGCGCTTTCCCATTGTCCTGCACTGCATGTGGCATCAACTTTGGAAGTAAAAGCTCTAACCAGCTTTCAAGAAGCGCCCACAGCTGCTGTCTGCTATAAGTCATATGGAAATATCTGCAGAAAGGTACTTCAGTGGTATGAAAAAAGTGTGGGCTCTCTAAAAAGGACCATATACAATACATTTCTGCGATTCCCATAGTTGTGCCACCTGATAAGTATTTTTTACTCTCTCTAAAATATTATTGCATCCATGTGTATAAAACAACAACTGATGTACACCTAATACTTTCCAGTACTATTGGCTTTGTCAGTGGCTGTTAGCTGTGAAAGAAAATTGAGTAATAACAATTTGTTGTAAATAATTAATAGTGGAAATGTTTGAATTCTGAAATTGTGGGACTATCAATTAAATACTATTTAGGCATGTGGAGTAAGCATTGACCTTCAGTTAGGTGTGCTTTGTGTAATATATGTATCCCCATTTTCTCTGCATATTTCATCCATCTTTAACCTCATCTCTTTCCTCAACAGTGTTGGAGGCTGGCCCTCTATGCAGTGAACAAAACCAAGTACACTATGCAGATGGTCCGGACAACCACATGTTAGTTTTCAGGGGTAAAAATCAGACCAACTAATGCTGTAATTTTTAAGGTAGCTGGTCAAACAGCTAGGCTAATCCAGGACATGTGCTAAGTATTTGCTGTACTCACAATTCCAGTCATGCACCACAAACTCTTAATGAATAACTCGAGACCAGAATTTATAAATATACTTCAGACTTTTATATAATTTTTAAGACCAAAACCTTTAGAATAGGTTAAGTACTTTTCTTATTATGACTTTTTAAAGCTTTAGCAATGTTAGTTTTTCTGTGCATAACTACGCACCATTGGAATCAATAGGCAGTCACTTTTAAAAATGCATTAAAAATTGCACTGTTGAGTTATCTGTTTCTTCTTTTGCAGGATTGTCACAGGGGTCGGAGGGCACCTCCTGCCAGCTGAAGAGCTTCAAGCAGCTCCCGGTTCCGGCGGGTGCAGCATTGGAAAAGTTCTTGGCACAGGCTCAGGGCCACATGGATGGGCCACTTGGAAAAGGAGCTGGTTTGCAAATTCAAAATGGTGCCTGGGGATCCCCTTTGGCTGTCGAGGTCACAAGGGGCTGGGGACCTGGGGCACACAGCAGATCCTGTGATGCAAGACCCAGGGCAGCCAGGTGCAGGGGGTTTTGGAGGTCTTGGATGCTGTGTGCAACGAAGTCCCCTGAAGCTGGAGGTAAGTCTCTTTGGCGGTCACTTGCAGGACAACGGGGGCACTCTGGTTGGAGGTTCAGGAGTGTGTTCCTGAAGTCTCTTATCTGGGGCTTCCTCCTGATCCTTTGTCAGCTCGTGCGGAGCTGGTTTTCTCCTGGTCCGATGTCAGCTGGCCAGGACAGGAGTATTGCTCTATCTCAGCCACTAGGGGCTGCAGCTCCACTAAACTTGGTATGGTTAGGGGGTACTTCCTGACTGTCGTCTTTGTGTCGTTGGGTCCAGCTGTGACTTCCGATTGAGGAGATATCAGCAATTGAGTGAAGGGTCCTTCACTGGTTTCTTGGTCTTTTGCAGTTTACTTGCTTTTCTTGATTGGTGCCTCCACTCAGGAGGGAGATCTGGGGTGATCCTTGAAGCCTGGAGGTCCCCTGGGTTTCTTGGGGTTGGTCCAATGTTCAGATCCTCCGCCTCTGTGATTGTCAGGACCCTGGTACAGCAAGCAGGAGACTTGGCGCCTCTTCTGGTGCAGCAGGTCCTCAGTTCTCGTCCTAGCGGTTTCTTTGGTGCTGGTCTTCTTCTCTTCTTGGAATCCTTTTCAAATCTAAATCTCTTGGTCTAAGGGAGTCCACTAAATAATGAACTTAGTGGGTGTTTTAGGGGGAACCTGGTGGTGTCCAATGGGGCACCTACCCTTGGGTGGCTACACCCACTATAGTGACCACTTCTGTGGGAAGGGTCACTTCCCTAAACTTCATTGGCTGTTTTCCTCCATTCCAAGATGGAGAAAACTGAATCAAAGGGTCCACTTCGCATGCAAGCCCTTAGGGGTGGTGCATGCTCAGTGAGGCCACTCCTCCTACCCTTCGTCTGGTTTCCCGCCTTTGCTCCCGCCAAAAGTGGGGGGGTGCAAAGGGGGAAGCTCTCTGCTGCTAGCAGCAGGCCTGGAGGCTCAAGTTTCAGGGGTTGTTGTCATTTGAAGCTCACCACCAGGGTGTTGCACATTCCTGAGGGAGAGGGAGTTAGCTCCTCCAACCAGGAAGGGTATTGCCTTACAAACCTGAGAGCCAGGGCTCTCCCCCAGGTTTATATATTGGCTGTCTGGAGTGGCAGCTGGATGGAACCAGCCAGCAACTCTGCCAGTTAGGGTTAGCTTTGCAGGGGGCACCCCTAAGATGGCCCCTGGGTACATTTAAGGTTAAATCCAATACTGGTATCAGTTTGGATTTAATATTCTGAGTTGTTTGATACAAAACAACCCAGGGTCCAGAGTGGCCATTATGTAGCTTGAGAACTCATGTTTGACCAGTGCCCAGTACATACATTAAAATGGTTGCTCTGTTCCCTCACTATGTCCTAGGTTTAGTAAGGACACAGTGGGGGCATATTGCTCATGCAGCTATGCCCTCACATATAGAATGGTGAACCCTGCCTTAGGGCTGAAAGACCTGCTAGAGGGGTGGCTTACCCATAACATATGCAGTGTATGGTGGACAGGTCACACAGAGAGTGTCCCATGTCAGGTTTATCCTTTTAGGGTTGCCCAGTACACTCAGCCTGCAACAGCAATGCTGGGTTCATCTGGATGCAAGGGCTTAGAAGTGGCACAATCAGTGCTGCTGCCCGAGGGGCCAACTCTTAATACTCTGGCCCTGGGTACTGGGGTACCCATTTACTAGGGACTTACAGGGGTATTTCAGAGAATAACAAATTGTGCCAAGCATCACAACAGTTTTAGGGAACGAGCTCTGGCCCAGGGAACCTGTTTAGCAGGGGTCCTGGGTACTACCAAATTCTAGAACACATCAACATCAGGCACAAAGTGGGGGCTAACCATGGAAAATGGCTCCTCCTCTGACACTACCCCCCAAGCAAAAGAGGAAGAGACTACCCTTTCCCTAGTGAGTCTTCATCTTCTAAGTAGAAGAACCTGGAGACGTCTTATGCATTGGCATGGGCAGTCACAGGTCTGTGTTTCACTTTAAAGTCCTTTCCCTGTAGGGAGATGGACCACCTAAGCAGTTTGGGATTTTCACCTTTCATCTGTTGTAGCCACCTGAGAGGCCTGTGGTCAGTCTGAACAGTGAAGTGAGACCCAAACAAGTATGGCCTCAACTTTTTCAGGGCCCAAACCACAGCAAAGGCTTCCCTCTCTATGGCACTCAATTACTGTTCCCTAGGGAGTAGCTTTTTGCTAATAAAAAGCAACTGGTTGGTCATGTCCATCATCATTCCTTTGGGAGAGGACTGCTCCTATCCCAAACTCTGAAGCATTTGTCTGGACTATGAATTTGCTTGAGTAGTCTGGTGCTTGAAGTACTGGAGCAGAGCACATGGCTTTCTTTGGATTGTCAAAGGCCTCTTGACAACTCACTGTCCAGTTGATCTTTCTGGGTATCTTCTTGAAAGTAAGTTTTGTGAAGGAGGCAACTATGGTGCCATAGTCCTTCACAAACCTCCTGTAATATCCAGTCAAGCCAAGAAATGCCCTGACGTGGGTCTGGGTTGTAAAAGCCTCCCAAGCCAGATAAGTCTGAATCTTGGGTTGTAGAGTTTGTACCTGGCCTCCACCCTTCAGGTGGCCCAGATTCACAACATATCCCTGCCCTACCTGGCACTTAGTGGCCTTGATAGTGAGACCTGCTTTTTGCAGGGCCTCAAGAACCTTTCCCGTGTGCATCAGGTGATCCTGCCAAGTGGAACTATAGTCAACTATTTCATCTAAGTAAGCTGCACTAAACATTTCCAGCCCAGCAAGGACTTGGTTCACCAACCTCTAGAATGTGGCAGGTGCATTCTTGAGTCCAAAGGGCATAACAGTGAACTGATAATGTCCAATAGGAGTAGAGGATGCTGACCTCTCTTTTGCTCCTGGGGTCAGGCCAATCTGCCAGTACCCTGATGTTAAATCAAAACTCCTCAGGTATTTTGCTGCCCCTAGTCTGTCGATGAGCTCATCAGCTCTTGGAATTGGGTGTGCATCAGTTTTGGTTACTGAGTTGAGGCCTCTGTAATCCACAAAAAAACTCATATCTTTCTTGTCACCCTTGGAGTGAGGTTTGGAGGCTAACACTACTGGGCTGGCCCGGGGGCTCTCTGAGGGTTCAATGACACCCAAATCCATAATTTTCCTGACTTCATCTTCTACGCTTTCTCTGACATGGTCAGTCTGTAAGTTTTGTTCTTGACAGGCAGGCTGTCACCAGTGTCCACATCATGGGTTCACCAGTTTGTCTTCCCAGGGGTCAGAGAAAAAAGCTGTTGTCCTGAGAGGGTGTCAGACAAGATCACACCAGCCACAGAACCATCTTGGGGATTGCTGGAGAGGAGATCAGGGAGAGGCTCACTCTCATCTTCCTGTCCCTCATCTGTGCCTATGAGCATGGTCACATCAGCTCTGTCAAGGAAGGGTTTTAGGCGGTTGAGATGAATGATCCATTTGGGGTTTTTGCAACTGCCCAGGTCCACTAGCTAAGTGACCTCCCCTTTTCTTTAAAGAATGGGATAGGGACCAGACCATTTGTCCTGGAGAGCCCTTGGAGCAACAGCCTCCAACACCCAAACTTTCTGCCCTGGTTGGAACTCTACCATAGCAGCGTTTTGGTCATACCAAAGCATTTGAAGCTCTTGACTGGCCTGAAGATTTTTGTTGGCTTTCTCCATGTACTCAGCCATTCTGGAACGTAGGCCAAGCACATAGTCCACAATGTCCTCTTTGGGCTCTTTGAGAGGTCTCTCACAGCCTTCCATTACAAGACTCAGTGGTCCCCTAACAGGATGCCCAAACAAAAGTTCAATGGGGAAAAAACCTATTCCCTTTTGTGGCACTTCTCTGTAGGCAAACAGCAGGCAAGGAAGTAGGACATCCCATCTCCTTCTGAGTTTTTCAGGGAGTCCTCCAATCATGCCTTTTAGAGTCTGGTTGAACCTTTCCACCAGCCCATTGGTATGTGACTGGCATGGGGTAGTGAATTTATAAGTCACTCCACATTCCTGCCACATATGTTTTAAGTATGCAGACATGAAGTGTGACCCCCTCTCTGATACTACCTCCTTAGGGAACCCAACCCTGGTAAAAAAACACCCAGGAAGGCTTTGACCACTGCAGGTGCAGTGATGGTCCTAAGGGGAATAGCCTAAGGATACCTAGTAGCATGATCTACTACCACTAGGATGTATCTATGTCCTAATGCTGTTGGAGGGTCAAGGGGCCATCAATGTCATCCCCTACCCTCACAAAGGGAACCCCAACCACAGGCAGCGGAAGTAAAGGGACCTTTAAGTGCCCATCTGCATTGCCACTGGCTTGGCAGGAGGGACAGGACTGGCAAAAAACCTTCACTTTTTGGGACATACGTGGCCAGTAGAAGTGGTTAACCAACCTACTTCATGTCTTGTTCTGACCCAGGTGCCCTGGTAGGGGGATGTCATGGGCTAAAGTGAGAAGGAATTCTCTGAACTTCTGGGGCACTACCACCCTCCTGGTTGCACCAGGCTTGAGGTCTCAGGCCTCAGTGTACATGAGCCCCTCCTCCCAGTAGACCCTGTGATGCAAAGTTACTAAGTGTGAGGGCACCCTGGCACTAGCCAAGGTGCCCCCATATCGTTCAAGGCAATTTCCCCAGACTTTGTGAGTGAGGGGACACCATTATACGTGTGACCTACATATAGGTCAATACCTATATGTAGCTTCACAATGGTAACTCCAAATATGGCCATGTAACATGTCTAAGATCATGGAATTGTCCCCCCAAGCCAAATCTAGTATTGGGGTGCCAATCCCATGCATCCCTGGGGCTCCAGCAAGGACCTCGGGTACTGCCAAACTAGCTCTATGGGGTTTTCACTGCAGCTACAGCTGCTGCCAACCCTTAGACAGGTTTCTGCCCTCCTGGGGTCTGGGCAGCCCAGTCCTAGGAAGGCAGAACAAAGGATTTCCTCTGAGAGAGGGTGTTACACCATCTCCCTTTGGAAATAGGTGTGAAGGGCTGGCGAGGAGTGGCCTCCCCCAGCCTCTGGAAATGCTTTGAAGGGCACAGATGGTGTCTTTCTTGTATAAGCCAGTCTACACCGGTTCAGGATCCCCCAGCCCCTGCTTTGGTGCGAAACTGGACAAAAGAAAGGGGAGTGACCACTCCTCTGTCGATCACCACACCAGGGGTGGTGCCCAGAGCTCCTCCAGTGTGTCTCAGACCTCTGCCATCTTGAATGCAGAGGTGTGAGGGAACAATGGAGACCTCTGAGTGGCCAGTGTCAGCAGGTGACGTCAGAGATCCCTCCTGATAGGCTCTTACCTGGTTAGGTAGCCAATCCTCCTCTGAGGGCTATTTAGGGTCTCTCCTGTGGGTTTCTATTCAGATAACGAATGCAAGAGCTCACCAGAGTTCCTCTGCATCTCTCTCTTTAACTTCTGCAAGGATCGACCGCTGACTGCCCCAAGACGCCTGCAAAACCACAACAAAGTAGCAAGATGACTACCAGCAACATTGGAGTGCCTAATACTGATGGCTTTCTTGACTGTTTCCTGGTGGTGCGTGCTCTGAGGGCTGTCTGCCTTCACCCAGCACTGGAAGGCAAGAAGAAATCTCCTGTGGGTCGATGGAATCTTCCACCGCTAAAGCAGGCACCAAACGTCTGCATCACCAGTCCTCTGGTCCCCTCTCATCTTGACGAGCATGGTCCCTGTAACACAGGAGTTGCATCCATGTGACCACAACAGTCCAGTGGTCCTTCTGTCCAAATTTGGTGGAGGTAAGTCCTTGCCTCCCCACGCCAGATAGTAATCCTGTGTACTGCATGATCTGCAGCTGCTAGGGTTTGTGTGCACTTTTGCAAGGATTCCTTTGTGCACAGCACAGCCCCAGTACTCCGTCCTGCATTGCTCAACTCACTGAGTTGACCACCGGCTTCGTGGGGCCCTCTTTTGTTGTGTTGAGACGACTTCTGTGCTCAGATTTCTTGAATGCCTGTTCAAGTGCTTCTGTGGATTCTGCCTGCATCTGTGTGGGCTCTCTGTGCTGCTGAGCGCCGCCTCTGTCTCCTCCTCTAAGGGGCGACCTCCTGGTCCTTCCTGGGCCCAGGCAGCACTAATTTTCTGTGACTCTTGCATCTAGCAAGGCTTGTTTGCAGTCTTTCTGCCTGGAAACAACTCTGCATCCTCCAGCCCTCCGTGGGACATCCTCTGGCCAAAGGAGAAGTCCCTGGCACCGTCCGTTGTTGCAGAATCTTTGGCTTCTTCAACCCGGAGGTAGCCCTTTTGCACTTTCATCCGGGGTTTAGTGGGCTTCTGCCCCCCCCCCTGGATACATGCATGACTCTCGGACATGGACCCCTTCCTCTACAGGTCCTCAGGTTCAGGAATCCGTCTTCAGTGCTTTGCAGTCAGTTGTTGCCTTTGCAGATTCCCCTATCTTAACTTTACTGTCTTTCTGGGGTAGTAGGGTAACTTTACTCCTACTTTTCAGGGTCTTGGGTTGGGGTATCTTGGACACCCTTAGTGTTTTCTTACACTCCCAGCGACCCTCTACACACTACACTAGGCCTGGGGTCCATTCGTGGTTCGCATTACACTTTTGGAGTATATGGTTTGTGTTGCCCCTAGGCATATTGTGTCCTATTGCATCCTATGGTATTCTACAGTGTTTGCACTACTTTTCTAACTGTTTACTTACCTGATTTTGGTTTGTGCGTATATTTTGTGTATTTTACTTACCTCCTAAGGGAGTATATCCTCTGAGATACTTTTGGCATATTGTCACTAAAATAAAGTACCTTTATTTTTAGTAAATCTAAGTATTGTGTTTCCTGTGATATAGTGCTATATGATATAAGTGGTATAGTAGGAGCTTTGCATGTCTCCTAGTTCAGCCTAAGCTGCTCTGCTATAGCTACCTCTATCAGCCTAAGCTGCTAGATCACTACTGATCTACTAATAAGGTATAACTGGACCTGGCACAAGGTGTAAGTACCATCAGGTACCCACTATAAGCCAGGCCAGCCTCCTACATTGGTGGTGCAGTGGTGGGATAAGTACTTGTAACTGATTTACCACATTGTCATTGGTGATTTTCATAAGAAAAACATATACCAAATACTTCAGAATATACACAGTTATCATAAACAGTTTAACTCTCTTCCTTTAAACTTTCTAAAAAACATTTTAGAAAAGTTTTCAAAAGTTTTTGAAAAGTTTTAAAAAGCTTTTTGCTTTTCTCTAAAAGTTTCTAATTTTTTTCTCTCTGTCTTAAATTCTTTCTAACAATCATGTCTGCATTGGAACTTACTCCCACAGTTGTCCAGGTAACCTATGGTAGTTTAAACTTTAATGGTTTGTGGGGTCTCTGCATTGAAAGAGGTTTAAGTATTGGTAAGAATCCTACAAAATATCTTCTCCTTAGCCTTCTCCTAGAAAGTGACCAGAACCAATCTGGCCTACCCCATGATCAGGAGGTAGAGGAGGGGCATACCTAGCCAGACTTAGAGACATCCCCTGAGGATGCTGGGGAGGGTTCTTCCAAGGACCTGCCAGCTAACAGGCCATCTAATGACACTGGTAGTGGGAGGGGGTCACACACTAGTAGGGCACCTTTCACTCCTAAAGGCCAGGTTACTAGAGTCCAGCCAGTTAGGGACAGGTCTAACTCTGCCAATTCCCATATTTCTTCTGTGTCTCACAATTCCCAAGCCTCCCACCCTGAGGATAACCTGATGGAAAGGGAAATCAGAAAGCTAAGATTGGAAGAGGCCAATCTGAAGCTAAAACTGCAGCAGCTGGCCTTAGACACAGAATCTCTCGATGTAGACAGGGAAAGGCAGAGGTAGGGGTTAGTTCCCCATGGTAGCAGCAGCAGTGTTTTTGATAGCAATCCTGTGAGAGAACAAAATTCCAAAAACCTGCATCAGATAGTCCCCCCTTACAAGGAGGGGGATGACATTTCCAAGTGGTTTTCTGCACTTGAGAGGGCCTGTATGGCACAGTTGGTACATCAAAGGCAGTGGGCTGCTATCTTGTGCCTATCATTCACTTGTAAGGGTAGGGATAGACTCCTTACTGTCTGAGAAAGTCATGCCAATAACTACAAAGTTTTGAAAGATGCACTCTTGGATGGATTTTGCTTAACCACTGAACAATACAGGATTAAGTTCAGAGACACCAGAAAAGAGTCCTCTCAAGACTGGACAGACTTTGTAGACTGTTCAGTTAAGGCCTTGGAGGGTTGGTTACATGGCAGTAAGGTGACTGACTATGAAAACCTGTATAATCTAATCCTGAGAGAGCATATTCTGAACAATTGTGTGTCTGATTTGTTGCACCAGTACTTGGTAGACTCAGATCTGACCTCTCCCCAAGAATTGGGAAAGAAGGCAGATAAATGGGTCAGAACAAGAGTGAACAGAAAAGTTAATTCAGGTGGTGACAAGAGTGGCAAGAAGAAAGATGGAGAGAAATTTCAGGATAAGCATGGGGATAAAGTTAAAACTAAAGATCCTTCTTCAAATCCTAAACACTCTTCAGAGGGTGGGGATACATCATCTTCTTCCTCTTCTTCACAACCCACACACATTAAGAAGTCTTGGTGCTATGTGTGTAAAAATAAAGGCCATAGGCTAGGGATAAGTTCTGCCCAGGTGAACCCCCTGAGCCTACCACCACTAATACGTCAAAGTTTAGTGCCACTAGCAGTAGTGTTAATAGTGGTGGGACTGCTGGCAACAGTCAAAATAAGGGTGTAGTTGGGTTCACTTTTGGGTCCATCATAGAAACTGGGGTAGTCAATCCCAAGACAGTTTCTGTAATACCTGGTGGCACTGGCCTTGCCACACTGTCTGCTTGTCCCCTTACAATGAATAAGTACAGGCAGTCAGTTTCAATAAATGGTGTTGAGGCTCAGGCCTACAGGGACACAGGTGCCAGTGTCACTTTGGTGACTGAAAACCTAGTGTCTCCTGCACAACACATCATTGGACAACAATTCAAGATTATTGATGTCCACAACTCCACTAAGTTCCTTCCCTTAGCTATGATTCAGTTTAGTTGCGGTGGAGTTACTGGCCCTAAGCAGGTGGTAGTATCACCTAGCATACCTGTAGACTGTCTCTTAGGTAATGACCTAGAGGCCTCAGGTTGAGCTGAGGTAGAGTTTGATACCCATGTATCCATGCTGGGTGTCCCTGAGGAATTGCTTCCTCTCATTTCAGCTTGAATGAAAAAGCAAAGGAGAGGAAAAGGCCTGAAAACTCAGGATCCTTCTCCAACAACAGTAAAAAGGGCATAACAGTATACCTTACCCACTCTGCCATTAAAGATACCATTCCTGTGGTGGGAGAAACCTCTTCTTGGGTGGCACCTGTACCAAGGGAACCATCAGCTAGCACAGCTGTACTCCCTGAGGTAGAAGTACCTCGCTGTGGGATAACTAATATTGGTGAGAACAAGTGCATCACTTTAGTTAACATGGAGCATCCCTCCAACCCTCCCAGAGAAACTTTAGTGCAGCAACCCTGCACTGCCTCACAACACTTAGGAAAGAAGCCCTTCCCTAGTGTGTTGCTCATAGGACAGCATCCCTGCCCTGCTCCAACTCAAGAGAAACAGCAACCCTGTTCTCTCTTACAGCAATATGGATAAAGTTTTTGCCCAGCTATGGCTTTATTGAGACAGCATCCCTGTCTGACATTCTCATCACTTGATATAGGTAGAGTGGACAATTCCCGCTGTTATAAACTTAAACATACTAATAGGAACTCTGAGAATATAACTTCACATTGTTGGCTAGCTAACAAAACTTCACACAGGGTGGTTCACGTCCTCACAGGGAACTAACCATATAGTGGATGATAAAGGGAGTAACCAATCTATTGCAGAGCTACTCTCTACTTATCACCACTTAGACAATAATGACTCAACTGGCCAAGGTTAGCATTATTGTCCTTCGTTTGGGGGGGGTTGTGTTGGAAGGTAGCCTCTTCCTAGCCTTGTTACCATCACTTTTGGCCTGTTTGTGAGTATATGTCAGGGTGTTTTTACTGTCTCACTGAGTTCCTGCTAGCCAGGACCCCAGTGCTCATAGTGGAAACCCTATTTTATGAGTGTGTTTGATATGTGCCACTAGGATCCTGCTAGCCAGGACCCCACTGCTCATAGTTTGTGGCCTAAATGTGTTCCATGTGTGGTGCCTAACTGTGTCACTGAGGCTTTGCTAACCAGAATCTCAGTGCTTATGCTCTCTCTGATTTTAAATTTGTCACTGCAGGCTAGTAACCATTTTTACCAATTCTGATTGGCACACTGGACCATCCTTATAGTTCCCTAGTATATGGTACCTAGCTACCCAGGGTATTGGGGTTCCAAGAGATCCCTATGGGCTGCAGCATTTATTTTGCCACCCATAGGGAGCTCAGGCAATTATTACACAGGGGTGCCACTGCAGCCTGAGTGAAATAATGTTCACGTTATGTACACAGCCATTTTACACTGCACTTAAGTAACTTCTAAGTCACCTATATGTCTAACCCTCACTTAGTGAAGGTTAGGTGCAAAGTTAATAAGTGTGAGGGCACCTTTGCATTAACCAAGGTGCCCCCACATTGTTCAGGGCAATTTCCCCAGACTTTGTGAGTGCGGGGACACCATTACACACGTGCACTACATATAGGTCAATACCTATATGTAGGTTCACAATGGTAACTCCGAATATGGCCATGTAACATGTTTAAGATCATGGAATTGTCCCCCGTGCCAAATATGGTATTAGGGTGCCAAACCCATGCATCCCCGGGGCTCAAGAATGGACCCTGGGTACTGCCAAACTAGCTCTTTTGGGTTTTCACTGCAGCTACCACTGCTGCCAACCCACAGAAAGGCTTCTGCCTTCCTCAGGTCTGAGCAGCACAGTCCCAGGAAGGCAGAACAAAGGATTTCCTCTGAGAGAGGGTGTTACACCCTCTTCCTTTGGAAATAGGTGTTAAGGGCTGGGGAGGAGTAGTCTCCCCCAGCCTCTGGAAATGCTTTGAAGGGCACAGATGGTGCCCTCCTTGCAAAAGCCAGTCTACACTGGTTCAGGGATCCCCCAGCCCCTGCTCTGGTGCAAAACTGGACAAAGGAAAGGGGAGTGACCACTCCCCTGTCTATCACCACCCCAGGGGTGGTGCCCAGAGCTCCTCCAGTGTGTCCCAGATCTCTGCCATCTTGAATGCAGAGGTGGGAGGGCACAATGGAGGCATCTGAGTGGCCAGCAGGTGATGTCAGACACCCCTACTGATAGGTGCTTACCTGGTTAGGTGGCCAATCCTCCTCTGTGGGCTATTTAGGGTCTCTCCTGTGGGTTTCTCATCAGATAACAAATGCAAGAGCTCACCAGAGTTCCTCTGCATCTCCTTCTTCGACTTCTGCCAAGGATCGACCTCTGACTGCTCCAGGACGCCTGCAAAACCACAACAAAGTAGCAAGACGACTACCTGCAACATTGTAGCACCTAATCCTGCCGTCTTTCTCAACTATTTCCTGGTGGTGCATGCTCTAAGGACTGTCTACCTTCACCCTGCACTGGAAGCCAAGAAGAAATCTCCTGTGGATCGATGGAATCTTCCCCCTGCTAACGCAGGCACCAAACACCTGCATCACTGGTCCTCTGGGTCCCCTCTCATCAAGATGAGCGTGGTCCCTGGAACACAAGAACTAGATCCAAGTGACCCCAACAGTCCAGTGGTCTTTCTGTCCAAATTTGGTGAAGGTAAGTCCTTGCCTCCCAACACCAGACAGTAATCCTCTGTATTACATGAACTGCAGCTGCTAGGGCTTCTGTGAACTTTTGCAAGGAATCCTCTGTGTACAGCATAGCCCAGGACCCCAGCACTCCATCCTGCATTGCTCAATTCGCTGAGTTGACCACCCACTTTGTGGGACCCTCCTTTGTAGTTTTGAGATGAC
Source organism: Pleurodeles waltl (assembly GCF_031143425.1). Lineage (NCBI taxonomy): Eukaryota > Metazoa > Chordata > Amphibia > Caudata > Salamandridae > Pleurodeles > Pleurodeles waltl. The sequence goes on along the minus strand of NC_090444.1, from coordinate 1,444,512,873 downwards.
CGCCATGCTCATATCTCTTGAACACCTGTTCAAGTACTTCTGTGGGTGCTGCTGGCTTTTGCATGGGCTCTCTGTACTGCTGAGTACGCCCTCTGTCTCCTCCCCCAAGGGGTGACCTCCTGGTTTTTCCAGGGCCCAGGCAGCACCCATTTTCTTCATCCGTGACCTTTGCAGCTAGCAAGGCTTGTTTGCGGTCTTTCTGCGTGGAAACAACTCTGCGTCCTCCAGCACGCCGTGGGACATCTTCTGTTCAAAGGAGAAGTTCCTGGCACCTTACGTTGTTGCAGAATCTTTGTCTTCTTCCACCCAGAGGCAGCCCTTTTGCAATTTCATCTGGGGTTTAGTGGGCTCCCGCCCCCCCCTGGACACTTGCGTGACTCTTGGACTTGGTCCCCTTTCCTTTACAGGTCCTCAGGTTGAGGAATCCGTCTTCAGTGCTTTGCAGTCAGTTGTTGCCTTTGCAGTATCTCAACTTTACTGTCTTTCTGGGGTAGTAGGGTAACTTTACTCCTACTTTTCAGGGTCTTGGGGTGGAGTATCTTGGACACCCTTAGTGTTTTCTTACACTCCCAGTGACCTTCTACACACTACACTAGTCTTGGGGTCCATTCGTGGTTCGCATTACACTTTTGAGTATATGATTTGTGTTGCCCCTAGGCATATTGTGTCCTATTGCATCCTATGGTATTCTACAGTGTTTGCACTACTTTTCTAACTGTTTACTTACCTGATTTTGGTTTGGTGTATATTTTGTGTATTTTACTTACCTCCTAAGGGAGTATATCCTCTGAGATACTTTTGGCATATTGTCACTAAAATAAAGTACCTTTATTTTTAGTAAATCTAAGTATTGTGTTTCTTGTGATATCGCGCTATATGATATAAGTGGTATAGTAGGAGCTTTGCATGTCTCCCACTTCAGCCTAAACTGCTCTGCTATATCTACCTCTATCAGCCTAAGCTGCTTGAACACTACTAATCTACTAATAAGGGATAACTGGACCTGGCACAAAGTGTAAGTACCATCTGGTACCCACTATAAGCCAGGCCAGCCTCCTATAGGAACCGTGGCCCGAACCCGTCCCTCACAAGCATTCACCGAAGGCAGGACCAGTCCACCGTGTCGAATGCCTTTTCAAAGTCTAAGAGAAGGAGCGCCATAGAAACCACTCTGCCTCCCATTGGTCTAGTGCCAAGCTGGTGTAAGAGCTTTCCGTTTTTGTCCCCCCACCAGTACACGCGGGCCGTTGAGGATCGCCACATATGCTTTGCAGTCTCGAGTGTGAGGTGCCTAATCTCCTTGTTGACAAAGACCAACTGCCGCATGACTGTCATACATGTAGACCCGGCAAGCTGGCCCGCCAGGCGCACCACCCTAGCCTCGAGTGCTGATACCTTTTGATTACGTACACGTTCCCGCACTCGAAGGAGCTGACTGGCATGCCCTCTGAGGGTGGCCTTGCAGGCCTCCCAAATTGTACCCAGAGACGGCACAGACCCCAGATTAAAAGTCAGAGAGTCACTTTCTGACAGGAACCAGGCATTAAGCCGCCATATTGGGCATCGGGCTGCGTCAATCTAATCCATGGAATGAGCGGCGCATGGTCCGAGACCCCATGGGGAAGCATCTCCACTCCTGAGACTCGAGGTATATCAAGGGCTGGCACAAGTAAAAGATCTATCCTTGTGTGCGTGTGGTGTGCCGCTGACGTGTGAGTGTATTGTCCCTGTTGGGGGTGCCAAATCTGCCACTCATCGCAGAGACCCAGGCCCTCCAACCATCTACGCAGTCCAGTCACCCTGGTTACTCGGCTTGAAGATGATGGCCCGGTGATGTCATCTTTGGGTTCCATGACAGAGTTGAAGTCTCCTCCCAATATGGTCAGACCCGTGGGAAGTCCCACCACCACGTCCCTGAGGGTCACAAGAAGCCATTCCTGTGCACCCGGAGGGGCATAGACACTAAGGATATAAACTGGGTGCCCCCCGAGCAGGCCGGAAACCGCCATGTATCTTCCTTGTCGATCCAACTGGGAGACTGCGACCACCATAGGTAGGGAACGGTGTAACAGCACAGCCACACCCCTCGAGCCCCTGGAGAATCCTGTGTGGTAAATCCTGTCATAGCTCCCCTCATAAGCATAGGGGACATGGTACCAAGCAAGTGGGTCTCCTGGAGCAAGACTATGGATGGAGCAAAGCGACGGATGGTGGAGAAGACTACAGACCATTTAATTTTGTCCAGGAGCCCATTCACGTTCCAGAAGAGGACCTGCTTGGTTTGCTCTGACATGGATATGAAATCAGTTGTTCTGTGTGGAGTGTGTCCAACTGAACATCCCACTGTGATCAACTAATCAAGAACAGGAGAACAGAACACAAATGCCCCCAACTGCCCCCTCCCCATATTCCAACCCAGAAGCATCTGTCGCCCAAAATTGTGAATACAGAGTGTCAATAGTGAGTGTGGAGTGGTGGACCCCTCCTTCAAAACAGAGTTCTGCAATACGGGTGTGTGCCGCACCATGCCCCGAGTCAGGGGGGTGCCGTCATCCATGCCCTCCCTACCAACACAAGGTTCAAGCAAGTCAGTTGCAGGAGAGCAGGGGGGATTGACTAAGGCGCTCCCCCTCTGGAACCGGAACTAGTCTCTTTCCATCAGGGCCGTCCAGTGTACTCCCTTCCCCGGAGTGACCAAGACCCATCCGGCCATCTTCCTCTGATCCGCTGCGCAAGCCACCCCACCCCCTCCGGTGGGAACGGGTGTGCCTGTGTCTCCCCCGCACTCGTGGGGACCTGCCAGGAATGGATTCTTGCTGATCATCCCCAGACCGGTGGGGGCCCCTCCGGGCCATCCGATGTTCCTCAGTGAGCCACTCACACGCAGCCTCCAGCAAGTCAAAAAAGAAGGACTTTCCATCAAGTAGAACTTTGAGGCGTGCGGGAAAGAGGAGCATATAAGTCAGTTGCATTGCCTGGAGTTTCTGCTTGACCCCTTCCTAATAGCGGCGTCTGGCCTGCACCTCATGGACATAGACAGGGAAGATGAGGATCTTTTGGTTGTCCCAGCGAAGGTCGAGGTGCACTCTCGCCTCTCGAAGGATAATGTCCCGGCCTTTGAAGATGAGGAACCGTGCAATCATTGGCCGCCGGTGAGCGGCCAGTGGAGTTCGGGGTGCCAAAGCCCTGTGGGCGTGCTCGATGGCGAACCAGGGGGAGAGTTGCTAATCGGGGATCCATGACTTGATCCAGCACTCCAAGAAATCGATGACGTGACCCACCTCTGCTCCCTCTGGGAATCCCACGAAGTGCAAGTTGTTATGTCCAGTGTGGTTCTCAGCATCCTCCGCCCTATGGTGAAGCTCACACCTGCGAGTCTGTAGCTGGGCGACCTTGGCCTTGAGGTTCGCAATCTCATCCTCCGCCTGGAGTCCCGGTCCTCAACCTCTTTAATATGACCCACCGCTGTCCGCAGGTCTTGTCGCAACAGGCCCACATATTCCCACACTTCACCAACTTTGGTCTCTACTGCCAACTGTGAGGATTGAACGGCCTGAAGGATCGTATTCACCCCTTCTGCCGTAGTAGCCTCCGATGCCGGGTTGCCCACCACACAAGGGGTCGTCTGTTTGGCAAATTGGTCAATGTGCTGCTGCGACGCCGGTGGCTGCTTACTTGTTTTGTCTTTCCCCATGACTGTCTCCGGTCCGGGTGTTGCCGGTTCGACCGGGACCCCCTCCGAAGATCCAAGCACCAAAGGTCACGTCGGGAACCTGCTGTTGACACACCCCGGGCTTCCCAGGACCACTCTCCAGCAGGCAACCAGGCCGGGCTGCAGGCGGTTGAAGCCTTCTTGGGGACTGGGCTGATCCAGGTACGTCCAAATGATGGTACTCCACCTAGGTCACTCCCAGTCTGGGCATCAGTGCGGGTCTCACCAGGGGTGGGCCCCCTCTTCATCCCCGCCACTCTCCGCTTCTCTCGAGATCACCTCTCCTCAGACCCCACTGCACCCGCGGGGCCCTCACACTTTGGCTGCCGGCCTCTGGCTGTCACCCCTGAGCTGCTGCAGATCCAACACAGCCCTGGTATCGTCGGAGGGGCCAACAGACCCCACTCCTCCACAATGTCCGCCGACACCCCTCTCCGGTCGTGCCGCACCTCGTTGTTTTCACTGGCCGGCGCCAAGTCAAGTGGGCCTCTGGGACCAACACCAGCAGTCGCTTTGCCTCCAGCTGCTATGTAGGACTGCCCGACCTCCCGTCAGGCACAGGCACCTTCAGGCTCAGGGGCCCAACTGTGGCACATGGCATGGGCCCCCTCTCCACTGCCAATGGCTGCCCTGCACCCCTGCACCCCTGCTGCGGAACAGGCCTCTGCTCGTGGCCGGGGTGGGCAGGGCACTCCCTGGTGTGTCTACCGCTCCATATGACCAGAAGCACCGGTCAGGACTGGCGGCGCCTTACGTCCAAGAGGTGCCGCCGCGAACACAGCCAGTCACCCCAGGAGGCTGCCACGGCCCCGCCGAGGGTCCACTCCACTCAGTGGGCCTCCGATGCAGGCCGTGGGTGTCACCTCCAAACAATCGAGCCCCAGGCTGGGCCCTGGACTGAATACGCGGGGGTCCGGTCCTCTCCCGCAGGTGGGGGAACACTCAGGGACCAAACAGGCACGGAGACTGCCGGGCATAAATAGGCAGATGACGGAGGGGTCCAGAGCACTCTTAGAGTGCGACCGCCATCTTGACGCCCATAGCCATGCCCTCGGTCCCCCAGTCTTCTTGCCTTTTCTCTTGGGAGGCTGGTCCACTATTTTGGGATCCAGCTCTTCTTTTTCTCTCCGAAGCATGCTCTGTGCCCTAGTCTTGACACAAGCCCACTCAGGGATTCCAAGCATTGCTGCATGGGTCTTTAGCTCTACCTCAGCCCAGAGGGAATGCTCCTGATCATTACCAAGTACGCAATCTACAGGGATGGATGAGGACACAACCACTTCTTTCTGCCCTGCTAGTCCTTCCCATTGAAAGTTTACCTAGCCATGGGGTAGAACTTGGTCTCATTGTCAGCATTGGTGACAGGATAAGACCTCCCTACTAGGAACTGAGTTGTGGGGACCAGGTACTGAGACACCATTGTGGTGCTAGCCCCTGCATCCCTCAAAGCTTCTATTTTCCCTCTATTAATCACAGAGTGTTGTCTGTATTTGGTCATTTACTTGGTGAGGCAGCTTAAGATAAATCTGCCCCACCCTTAGTGACTAAGGTTGCCTCTGTGGGGACACTGACATGGTCAGGCCACACCTCTGACCCCATCTGGATATTGGCAACTGTATTTACCACAGGTTGACTAGAGGTATTCTTTTTGTTTTTACAGCCAGTCTCCAGTTTGGTGCCCTTTTGTCTTACAGTCTGAGCACCAAGCCTTGTTGGGGTCAAAGTATTTTCCTTTGTACCCCCCCCCTGTTCTGTGAGTAGTCTCTGGGCCCACCCATGTGAATATTTTTGGGGGCCTTGAGAAGAGTCTTTGTTGATTTTTACCCTGGCTCCCATCTTTCCCTTGAGGAGGCTTCCTGGCCTCTTTCTTTTGGTCTCCCCCACCAGTGGTCGTTTTGATATGCCTTGTTTTGACCCAATGGTCTGCCTTCCTCCCCAACTCTTGAGGGGAAAGTGGACCCAGGTCTACCAGATGTTTATGTAGTCTATCATTGGAACGATTACTCAACAGATGCTCTTTCATAAATAAATGATACAGCCCATCATGATCTTGTACCTTGTTCCCAGCCAACCAACCACACAGAATTTTTACTAAATAGTCCACAATGTCAACCCAGGTTTGGCTCTGCAATTTTCGAGCCTCCCTGAACTTTATCCTATACTCTTCAGTTGTAAATCCAAAGGCCTCAATTAGGGTACCCTTCATGAGGTCATAAGATTAAGAATCTGCCTCATTGAGTGTCAGGGGCCTATTCCTGTACTTACCTGAGAATAACCCCCACATCAGTGTGCCCCAGTGTTTATTTTCGATTTCCCACCCAATACAGGCTCTTTCAAAGGCAGAAAACCATTTTACTATACCATCCCCTTCAGTGAAGGGAGGGATAACTCCTTTTGGGAGTTTAATGTTGGAAGGCTTTTGTTTAAACATGTGTATGAAGCCACCAGATAAGGGTGCCAAGCCCAACTCTTTTCTCTTTTCTTCTATCTCCAAAAGCTGACTTTCTAAAGCCAGTCGTTTGGCCAGCCTGGCAACTTCCAGGTCTGTGGGTGATATAGAACTTGTGTGAGAAGAGGAGCTACCTTCATCTCCCTTTACCACAGGATCTTCATCCACCTCATAGACATCATCATCAGTTGGGGGATGATCTTTTTCATACTGGGCCACCAGAAACCTAAGTTTCTCTGTTTTGGGGCTTTTTCCAGTTTGAAGTTTGTATAGACTGCAGATTTTCCTTAATTGGTCATAGCTATATGCCTCATAAGGTTCCAGGTTGAGCTCCTGGTTTCTGGACTCTATATCAGACATTTTTATCTTACTAAAGTTGAGACCTTTTCGGAATTTAGAACTCCTCTTTTTGGATAACCAACTAAAGCAAAGACGTTTAAACATTTTCTAAAGCTGAATGGACCTAGCCAGGGCCCTAACAATTACTTTAAAAAAATTGTTACAAAATGTTAACCAATTACAAAAATCAAAAACAATTATCTAAAAGACAATTTGGAGAGTTACTAATGTGTGGACCCAATTGTAAAAGTGGTATCATCAAACACAAAGGCCCTCATTACAACCCTGACGCTCGGTGATAAAGTGGCGTTAATACCGCCTAAAGGGTTGGCAGTAATACATGCAGGATTATGACCATGGCGGAAACAGCTCAGACAGACAGCCACTTTAACACACCGACCGTCAGCACGGAATCAACAAGTACCACAGTGGTAACCGCCAACAGCCAGGCAGAAGCCAATGTACCACCCACAGTAATATGACACACCTATCTACCACCTTTTCTGGGGCGGTACCAATGACATCAAAAGCCTGGTGGAAACACTGCACAGAAGGGAAACGACTCACCTCTGGAGACCCAGGGAACAACCACACTGCCATGGAGCCCGAGTTGCATGTCTTTCCGAAGTTGTTTTACGTCCTGCTCCACTACGAACACCAATGACAGCAAAGACGACCAAAGTGAGTACAGCTGCCTTGCACACAGGGGAGGGGGGAGGAAAAAGAGAGTCTCACACGCACACGCAACACCCCCACCCCAACCCCCAACACCATAAACACAAGCAGATGCAGTTACATAACATATCCATCCCGTACCCCTCAGGAATAATGCAAGGACCACAGGAATAGATGAAAGTGATTGTAATAATATAAATACAGTAGAAATATGTGCATCCAATCTAAAAGTATATACATATGTACAATGCAAGGGAAACTGCCCAGTCCTTAATGTCCGTGGGCCACAGGGCCACATCACAAAGTCCCAGGCCCCACCTCACTCCTGCAACAACAAGGAGAGAACACTGCAGGGACATCTGGTCAAAAATAGCCAGGCACCTCAGGGGGACGGGGAACGGGAGGCACCTCAGCCGGAACATGATACAACACCACTGGTCCTGGAGGGCGCAATGTACCCATCTCACAGTCCTGGGGAGTGCAAGGCCACAGTCTCTGAAGTGAGTGACTTGGCCACATGCTCTGGAGGGGGCAACATGCCATGTGCTATGTCCTGGGGAGTGCAAGGCCACAGTCTCTCATGTGGGTGACTTGCCCACATGCTCTGGAGGGGGCAACATGCCCATTGCTCTTTCCTGGGGAGTGCAAGGCCACAGCCTCTCAAGTCGGTGACTTGCCCACTGTTTGGTACTGGTGAGTGCAAGGCCACAGTCTCTCAAGTGGGTGAACTGCCTACATGCTCTGGAGGGGGCAACATGCCCATGACTCTGTCCTGGGGAGTGCAAGGCCACAGTCTCTGGAGTGGGTGACTTTCCCACTGGTTCTGGAGGGGGCATCATGCCAAGTGAGCTTCATCCTGGAGAGGATGGGTGAGTGGGTGGATTCTCCATTGGTTCTGGAGGAGGCATCACGCCCAGTGGGCTTCATCCTGGGGAGGATGAGTGAGTGGATGGCTTCTCCACTGGTTCTGGAGGGAACATTGTGCCCAGTGATGCAGAACTTGGGTAGTGCAAGGTCACAGTCTCTCATCTGGGTGTCATATCCACACAATTCACAGTGGCCGCACAACATTCCATGGATGAAGGACTACACACTGTCCACCAGCGGTGATGGCTGTTCAGTGGTGGCAGTGGTGTTGCTGCTGGTGGAGCTGGCAGTGGTGGTGGGAGGCTCCAGCCTGTCCCCTGCAGCCTTGTACGGCTGCCCACTCAGGCTGCTGCTTCTGGTGCTGGCAGCAGTCCTGGTGGCGGTGCTGGCAGTGGTGGGGGAGGCTCCAGCCCATCCCCTGCAGCCCCGGATGGCTGCCCACGGGGGCTGCTGCTGCTGGTGGTGGTGCTGGAGGCAGTGGTGCAGCCGGCGGAGCTGGTGGTGGTAGTGGTGGGGGGAGGCTCCAACCCATCCCCTGCAGCCTCGGATGAGGGCAATGCAGGAACGCGCTTACAAGCACAACCAAGGCACCACTTAGGGAGCGCTCTCACAGCGCTAAGGTATAATTAAACAAAGCCCTCCCAGTGCTGGGATATAAACAGAAGCACTTTCAAGGCACTGGGATATAAACAGAATCACTTTCTAGGCACTTCACCCGATGACGGCAGGGGTCAGGGGTCAGGGGCCACAGCATCGAGCCCCAGGGGAACAACAGTACTAAAAAGGAGCACAGGGTGGCAGGGCCCAGCCGCAGGCCAGCACAAGGTGAATGCAGGCAGTTGGCAGTTTCTCAAAGTGGCCAAGCAGGTCACAGGTCAGCACAGCAGCTGCAGTCCATGGCGTTTCCAGGGGAGTCACTCCAGCAGTCTGTGCCCAGTTCCAGGTAAGTTCCAAAATGTCTCCAAATGGTGGGGAAAACTCACCTGTACTTATACTCAATTTCACAGTGTGTTTACTGTCGAGACGGGCCACTAACCTAAAAAGCAGGATGTCTGCAGGGGCGATGGTATGCCTCTGAGCTCCTGGAACACCTCTCGCCACTTCCTGGTGGACACAGAAACTCTGGCAGGTGTCCCCAAAGGAAAGGGGGAGTGGAAGAGGAAGAGACAAAACACTGTCACATCTTGCCGGTCCAGCACCCTGTATCTTCGGGGGTCAGGTCATTGTTGACAGAGTGATAGTAGAGTTTGTGCACTCAACTTCCTTCAAACTGAATCTCTCTTTCTGATATGGGCACGGGAGTGGTAGAAGAACACTGGGACGCTCCAGCACTTTTCTTGGATAATAATAAATGCTGGCACAATTACCAATACTACATTACCAAAAACCCAAACTGAGTACCATAACAATAAGTACTGTGACAGTAGGGCTGGCTTCACAGAGATTAACTGCACACTACAATTAGATCTGTGGTTGCACTTATCATGAACAAGAAAGACAAACAAGAGCATTAATTATATCACATATAACTTTCCTGCATGCATAGGGTTAAACTAAAAGGAACAAAAACAATCCAAGAAAGCAAATGTTCACTCTGAGTTTAAACAGTTAGGGTGGCACAGTTTGATTTGGTTTCACTGTGTGTGTGAAAAACCCTTCAAAAACAAAGTCCTCAAACCTGAAACACAGGCATGAATGGCACAATTTAAATCCAAGAGTTATGCTACTAGAGAGAGAAAAGTCACGTAAATGCTCTTTTAAAATTGCACTGTCACTTTTGCTAGTACTTGAGCTCAAGTAGACTTCCTGAATACATTGAGGCAAGTAACTACAGCAATAATGTAGAATGTTCAGAAATGCATTTGTCTCTTCAGGATAAGCACCAAAATATGAGGTCTGAAATGCACCAGCTGTTCTAGGAAAGCACGGCGCTCAAAGAACAAACTCCCTGGAGAATACTAGTCACGTAGCTGCAGTCTTTTCCGGAGTGCTGGAGGAATGCCTGGTGTCATCTGGTACAGGAATGAACAAAAGAATTGCCTCAAAAGTCCTGAATACGAGGATGACAGCATGGGCTGGATTGTCAAATCAGATGCTGAGATCAGGAAGCAAAACAAACAGGGAGGCATGCTTCACTCTGCTATTTATAGCCAATCAGGAAAACAGTTGAGTTTCCATGTGTGGATGAGTCATCACACCCAATTAGAAGCACATGTCTACACCACACCCAATTAAAAGCACATGTGTACACCTGCTCTCATTAGCAACCAAGCACTGGTAAAACAAGGATTGATAAAAACCAATTGTGTAACACAGCATATTATGGCCCTCAATACAACCTTGGCCGTAAATGCTGCCTACCGCCATGCTGACTGCCACCAACATACTGTGACTGTGGCGATAATCCGCCACTGGTATCATGACCCACACATAGAATACCTCCACAATAGAGAGACCCACACAAGTAAGCCAGACCAAAGGTCAGTGATAAACTGGTGATAGCAGAAACCACACCGTTACGCCAACAGGAATACGCCCACAGTATCACAACCCACGAATCAACGCGGCGGTCTTTCAACCACATTAAACCATTGGCGGTACACACTGCTGCGCTCAAAATACACACACACTTACAAAACTACACCACATTGGAGAATTCAAAATACACACACCTGACACACATACACACACCACACCCACACACCCAATCCAATATATAACATACACCCACACTACCCACAACCCCTTACAATGAAAAAAAATAGCTAACTGAGAGAGACAAGCCAGGAGCACCCACTCAATAAGAGCCTCAAAACTCCATCATCCGTACACCATTCACACACATCACAGCATGCCCAACAACACATCACCCCACACATCCTCACACATAACAATCACACCACATCCATGGCACCACAAAGACACCCCAGGTTTTCTGAGGAGGAGCTAAGGGTAATGGTGGAGGAAATCATCGAGGTAGAGCCACAGCTATTCGGATGACAGGTGCAGCAGACGTCCATTGCAAGGAAGATGGAGCTATGGCGGAGGATCGTGGATAGGGTCAATGCCGTAGGACAGCCCCCAAGAACCAGAGATGACATCAGGAAGAAGTGGAACGATCTACGGGGGAAGGTGCGTCCTGTGGTATCAAGACACCAGATTGCTGTACAGAGGACTGGCGGTGGACCCCCCACCTCCTCCCCCACAACTAACAACATGGGAGGAGCAAGTCTTGGCGAGCCTGCATTCTGAGGGCCTCGCAGGAGTAGCAGGACGACTCTGGTAAGTCAAATCTTAACTACTTCACCCCTCCACCCTACATGTATGCCATCACAAACTCCTACCCCTACCCTCACCCCCATCACTCTACCAACTCACATATATCCCACTAGCACAACCCACCCATCCCAATACCAAGTCCTGCATGGACATCACTCACAGACCTGCATGGACACCAATCACCCCAGCATGCCAAATAGAGAGACTCATCCAGCCCACAAAATCACCACTCACACAAGGCCAAGCCGACAGGGAAATCAAAATCATAGAGAGAAACACACCCATGCACAACATGGCACATGCAGATACATTAACAATGCATTTGCATCCCAACAGGACCCCTACCCAACGTCACCGGAGAGGAGGTGCCAGCTACATCCAGTCCCCCCACAGAAGAGGCCCACAATGATGACAGCAGCTCTGCACGCGTGGATCAGGATGACCAACCTGGTCCATCAGGGACCTCTGGACAGTCGGTTCCCCTGCCACAGTCTAAACCCACCACAGAGCCTCCCCCTCAGGAAACACCAGCACAGCACCCACCCAGCCTGCCCATGCCACTGTCCCCAGGACACATCAATCAGCAGTGTGTCCACCACTACAAGGACCCCAGGCAACCCCACAAACCCAGGACGATCAGGGACCTGGTGTCAGTGGATGTGGGCACACAGTTCAGGAGACAGAGCCACAGGACAACTGGGAAGCTGGGAGGACTGCTGAGCGACAGGGGGAGGACAGGCCCAGGAAACCCACTCTCCAGAAGGCACTTGCAGGGATCCTGGGAGCATACCATCATTCCCAGGAGACCATGGGCCAGGTACTGGCCAAGTTGCAGGAGACCCAGCGGCTGCAGGAGGGACAGTACCTGGGGATCAGGGAGGCCCTAACAAAAATATACACCATCCTGGTCACCATTGCAGGGGTGCTGGCTGACATGGGCAGGACCATGAGGGAGGCAGTGGCACAACAAAGGGCGCCTGACACTAGCCAAACTGAGGAACAACCTTCCACCTCCACCGGCGCTAGTGGACAGGAGGCCCCGCCACAGGACCAACAGGCCACCAGCACCCCACCCCCTGCAGAAGGAGAACTACCCCGCAAATGGTCCCTGCGATCCAGGCAAAAGACAAAAAACATTGCCAAGACCCTCGCCAGGATATAGGACTCTCCTGATTGTCACCCTTCTGTCCCACTCTGTTACCCAGTCCACCTTGAACTGCCATTGCTGGCCTTGCTATGCCCCATTGGACAATGCACCTGTGATACCAAGAGACTGGACTCTAACTGGACATTCCTCCACCATCACCCCAGCCCCTCTTGAAACAAATACCATACTGGAGTCAGTGTAATGAATCTCAAATGTATTAGTACAACATTATCAAAGCATTGTAATGTATGTGTTCAGTGAAATATACTACAGGATGACCTTTGGTGGGCAGCAGTACATATAGCAGGAGCCAGAATGGGGCACCCAGGTCTGAAAATAGAGAATCCAAAGGGAATAGGCAGTGTACATAGACATAGGGCAAGAGGCTGCCATGTCAAATGTCCAAAAGATTACTGAAATGTTAAGCGGAGTTACAGCCTCTTACCTGTGTGTCACAGGAAGTACTGCTGTATTATGTTTGTTCTGTTGTCCACATCTTCTTCCTGTGCCTCCTCTTCGTCACTGTCCACAGGCTCCACCGCTGCCACAAAACCATCTCCAGGCTCATCCTCCTGCAGAAAAGGCACCTGGCGTCTCAAGGTCAGGTTGTGCAACATACAGCATGCCATGATGATCTGGCACACCTTCTTGGGTGAGTAGTACAGGGATCCACCAGTCAGATGCAGGCAGCTGAACCTGGCCTTCAGCAGGCCAAAGGTTCTCTCAATTATCCTCCTTGTACACCCATGTGCCTCATTGTAACATTCCTCTGCCCATGTCCTGGCATTTCTCACTGGGGTCAGTAGCCATGAGAGGCTGGGGTAACCAGAGTCACCTGTAAATATCGAGGGACAACTGTTAGACACACACTAACCCTTAGGGACAACCCCATACCCAGACACCTACTTATACTGTGTGGGGACCTTGGGCTCACCTATTAGCCACACCAGGTGCCTCTGGAGTTGGCCCATCAAATAAGTAATGCTGCCAATTCCTCAAGATATAGGTGTCATGCACAGAGCCAGGATATTTAGCATTAACATGGGAGATGTATTGGTCCGCCAAACACACCATATGCACATTCATTGAGTAATAGCTTTTCCTAGTCCTGTAAACCTGTTCATTTCTCCGGGGGGGAGGGCATATGCCACATGTGTACCATCAATGGCATCAATGAAGTTGGGGATATGTCCCAGGGCATAAAAGTCAGCTTTCACGGTGGCCAATTCACCCACCTGGGGGAATACGATGTAGTTGTGCATGTGTTTCAGCAGGGCAGACAACACTCTGGTCAACATGTTAGATAACATTGGCTGAGACATCCCTGATGCCATGGCCACTGTAGTTTGAAAGGAACCACCTGCCAGGAAATGGATCACCAACAGGACCTGCACTAGAGTGGGGATTCCTGTGGGCTGGCGGATAGCTGGCATCAGGTCTGGCTCCAATTGGGCACACAGTTCTTGGATTGTGGCACCATCAAGTCTGTATGTGATGATAATGTGTCTGTCCTCCATTGTCAACGGGTCCACCAGGGGTCTGTACACCAGAGGATGCAGCCATCTCATAATCTGCCTCAGCGGTTGTAGCCTATGGAGGAGAACAGTGAGCAGAGGGTCATATTTCCACATAGATTGCACTACTGTTGCTGAATTTATGTCACAGAAGCAGTATGCGAAGTCAACAGTCAGTTGATGTGCCAATGTCTGCTGTGACGCAGTTAGGTGCATGCCATGTGCCCCCATGAAATGGCGGCTGCCTGACCTGTGAGAGGAACAAGTGGAAATGAGGTAAGTGTGCTGGCATTGTGCGCCGTCACGGTAGGCTTTCGATGACCGCCGCGCAATTTCGCATTGGTTATAATTGGGCCCTATGGGCTCCAGGAGCCAATGGCGATGTACGCTGGTGGTGACGGTACGCACCGCCGCCGACATCACCGCCATTTTCTAACTATTCACTCACTTGCTACCTGACCGTCAACAGGAGAGGACCTACACTGCAAGTGCTGCTGTGACCTGAGTCTGGAAGTGACAATGGCTAGAGTGTCTGGGGAAAGGGCCCCTGCCTTCACTGCGGAGGAGTTGGAGAAACTGGTGGATGGGGTCCTATCCCAGTACACATTACTCTATGGTCACCCAGACAGGTGAGTATACAGTACTGTGAGCATGATGTGTGGGCAATGCATATTTAGAGTGGTGTGGATGTAAGCCACATGTTGGGGGTGCTGAGGTGTCCCGTCCTGAGTGCTGCATGAGAGGTGGTCAGTGTATGTGTGTCAGGGCATGGGTGGGAACTGGTGGTCAATGGGTATGCAGGTCCGGACGTGTGAGTGATTTCCTTTTCTGCTGTCTTTTCCCTCGCTGTCAGCCCCCACTAGAAAAAGGGTATTTGGCATGCCATCCACAAGGAGGTGCGGGCCCAGGGGGTCTATCACAGGCAGAGCACCCACTGCTGCAAGAGGAGGGAGGACCTGCGCTGCTGGACTAAGAAAACGGCGGAGGCCCAGCTGGGGCTGGCCTCCCAACATGGAAGGGGTGCCCATCGCACCATGACCCCCTGATGTTCCTCATCCTGGCGGTGGCCTATCCGGAGTTGGATGGGCGAGTGACGGCATCACAGCAGCCACAAGGGGGTGAGTACAGATTCAGAAAGCTGACTTTTTTTGCACTTTAGGAGGTAGCTGGGTGGGGGATGTGGGCTGTGGGTGCCCCTAGGCCAGTGCGATCATGGCAGGGTAGGTCCCTTGTGTGTAGGCTCTGGCGCACTCATACCCCAATGGTGCAAGTGGCCATCTACAACTGGGAAGGGTTCGGTGGGTGTTAGGTGTGCAGATGCTGGCGTTAGGCATTGTACCCCATGGGCTGGTGACTATTTTAGTGACTGGTTGGGCATGGCCGAGTGCATAAGGCAGCTCACTGTGAGTATCCTCTGTCTCACCCCCTTATTGTTTTATCGCCCTGTGCTTGTGTGCATTAGCTGGCGGAGGAGCAAAGGCACCAGTGACAGAGGGAGCTGCATCCACATGGGCCTGGAGGCCGAATCCATTGAGGGTGAAGGCACCAGTGGGAAGGAGGGTGAGGGGAGCACCACGACGAGGACAGGAGGGGAGACCCCTGACAGCGACTCCTCCGATGGAAGCTCCCTGGCGGTGGTGGACACCTCTGTGCCCATCCTAACAACAGGTACAGCCGCCACCCCCACCACCAGCACCGCCCTCCCAGCAGCCCCTCAGCGTGTTTCCGGTGCCGGCTCACCCAGGTGGGTGGGCATCTCCTTCGCCCCAGGCACCTCAGGCCCTGCCCCAGTCAGCCCTGCTGCCCTCAGTGAGGAGGCTATTGACCTCCTGAAATCCCTCTCTGTTGGGCAGTCAACCATACTGAATGCAATCCAGGGTGTCGAGAGGTATTTGCAACAAACAAATCCATACCTGGAGGGCATTCACTCTGGTGTGGCTGCCATGATGGCAGCCATTGTCCCTGTGTCCAGCTTACCCCCTCCAACTTCCACTACCCAGACCCAATCCCCTCTACCTCAACCTATCCCAAGCACACCTTCAGACCAGCATGCACCCAAATCACCACACAAAAGTGGCTCAGGCAAACATAAGCACCACACTTCATCTCACAGGCACTCACACAAGCACCATGCCCATGCAAACACACCAACATCCACTGCCTCCACCGTGTCTCCCTCCTTCTCCACCTCCATCCCAGTAGCATCTACACTCACACCTGCATGCACTACATCTTCATCCACTGCCTCCATCACCAGCACACCCATCACTATACGCATCTCACTGGCAGTCACCACCCCCACAACCATGCACACATCCACTGTGTCCTCTCCCGCTGTGTCTTTGAGCCCTCCTCCCAAAGTACACAAATGCAAGCACCCACCCAACAGCCATCCACCTCACAACAGCATCCAGCTCAAGCACCTTTACCCAAACTCAGCATACAGAAACCTCCTACAACCACTCCCTCTTCCTCCACTCCCAAACCCTCTCCATCTTCCCGTCCCAGTGTGTCTAAAAAATCTTTCATGGCAGACATTAACCTGTTCCCTACCCATCACCCCCCCCCTTCACCTTGTGCCAGGGTGTGCAGATCCCAGGCCAGAACCTCAGCCACCAAGTCGGCGTACGTTGTGGTACCTGCAACTCCCATAGGATCAAAGGGGACCAATCGACCCCTGCAAAGTAACAAACAATTCCGCCACCTGCCAAGATGAAGAAGAGGCCAGCATGCAGCTAAACCAAGGAGCACAACCCACCCAGCAAGGACTCCTCCAAACCTCCAGCTCCCACAGCCAAGGTCCCAGCAGCATCTGCCAAGGTGAGGAAGGGGCAGAAAGCGAAGCAAGGCACTTCAGGGCTCGGAGGCTCCAGGTGAGGGCCTAGTGCTCACCATCAGAACCGACAGTCCCGCCACGTGTACTGTGGCCAGCACCACAGCCAGCACCGCCACCTGCACCACCACCTGCCCTGCCACTGCCACCATTACTTCAGCAGCAGCTTCCCCAGTGGGCAGCCGTTTGAGGCTGCAGGAGACAGGCTGGTGCCTCCCTCCAACACTGGCAGCACCTGCACCACGGACAGCACCATCAGCATCCCCGCAACAAGCACCGCCACCTGCACCTCTGACAGTAAGACCACTACCAGCAGCAAGCAGCCCCAGTGTGTGTCCGTCTGAGACTGCAGGAGACGGACTGGAGCCTCCAAACACCACTGGAAGCACCCCCACCAGCACCGGCACCCAAACTCAGCAGACGTACACCTCCTACAACCACTCCCTCTTCCTCCACTCCCAAACCCTCTCCATCTTCCCGTCCCAGTGTGTCTAAAAAACTTTTCCTAGCAAACATTGACCTCTTCCCTACACCTCCCCCCCTTCCTTCCCCTCAGGCCAGGGTGTCAAGATTCCAGGCCAGCACCTCAGCTACCAAGTCGGCGTCCGCTGTGGTACCTGGAAGTCCTAGAGGATCAAAGGTGGCACCCGTCAGGGCAGCCAGTGTACCACCAACACCTGCAAAGGACCAAGCCATTCCACCACCTGCCAAGGTGAGGAAGGGGCCAGCATGCAGCACGGCCAAGAAGCACGACCCACCCAGCAAGGCCTCCTTCAAAACTCAAGCTGCCAGTGCCAAGGTCCCAGCAGGTCTGCCAAGGTGGGGAAGAGGAAGAAAACCCAAGGCAAGGCACTTCAGGCCTCGGAGGCTCCAGGTGAGGGACTGGTGCCCACCATCAGTACCGACAGCCCTGTAACCTGTACCGCGGAAAGCACTGCGACAGGCACTGCCACCTGCACCGCCACCTGCCCCATCACCTACACCGCCCCCTGCACCGCCACTGCAACAACTGTCAGCAGCATCATCCCCAGTGGGCAGCTGTCCAAGGCTGCAGGAGACGGCCTGGAGTCTCCCTCCACCACTACCAGCACCTGCACCATGGCCAGCACTGGCAGCATCCCCGCCGCAGACACCTTCACAAGCACCGCCACCTGCACCGCCATCCACCACCACATGTCCAGCTGGTGCACTAAAACTGTCAGCAGCAGCATCCCCAGTGGGCAGCCGTCCAGGGCTGCAGGAGACGGCCTGGATCCTCCCACCACCACTTGAAGCACCCCCACCAGCACCGGCACTACCACCAGTTTGCAGTCTTAGTCACCGCAGGATGGACTCTGCCTCCATGGAGTATCATGATACATGTTCCCTGTAAATCTCATGCCTCAGACACCCAGGTGAGGCAATGTGAACTGCCACACCCCAAGTGCAGCATTGCTGGGCACAGTGCCCCTCCAGAACCAGTGGATAAATGCATCCACTATCACTATCCTTGGTAGGATGAAGCAGACTAGGCACAAGGCCCCCTCCAGAACCAGTGGAGAAATGCATCCACTCACCCTATCCTTGGCAGGATGAAGCAGACTGGGCACAAGGCCCCCTTCAGAACCAGTGGAGAAATGCATCCACTATCACTATCCTTGGTAGGATGAAGCAGACTAGGCACAAGGCCCCCTCCAGAACCAGTGGAGAAATGCATCCACTCACCCTATCCTTGGCAGAATGAAGCAGACTGGGCACAAGGCCCCCTCCAGAACCAGTGGAGAAATGCATCCACTATCACTATCCTTGGCAGGATGACGCAGACTGGGCACAAGGCCCCCTCCATAACCAGTGGAGAAATGCATCCACTATCGATATCCTTGGCAGGACGAAGCAGTCTGGGCACAAGGCTCCCTCCAGAACCAGAGGAGAAATGCATCTCCTCACCCTATCCTTGACAGGATGAAGCAGACTGGGCACAAGGCCCCCTCCAGAACCAATGGAGAGCTGCATCCACTATCACTGTCCTTGGCAGGATAAAGCAGACTGGGCACAAGGCCCCCTCCAGAACTAGTGGAAAAATGCATCCACTCAACCTATCCTTGGCAGGATGAAGCACACTGGGCACAAGGCCTCCTCTAGAACCAGTGGGGAAATGCATCCACTATCACTATCCTTGGCAGGAAGAAGCCATCCACTAGAGAGACTGTGGCCTTGCACTCCCCAGGACCAAGCAGTGGGCAAACAACCCACTTGAGACACTGTGGCTTTGCCCTCCCCAGGACCAAGCAGCGGGCAAACAACCCACTTGAGAGACTGTGGCTTTGCACTCCCCAGGACCAAGCAGTGGACAACTCACCCTCTTGAGAGACTGTGGCTTTGCACTCCCCTGGACCAAGCAGTGGGCAACCCACCCACTTGAGAGACTGTGGCTTTGCACTCCCCAGGACATCACTGTTGGCATGTTTCCCCCTCCAGGACCAGTGGCATTGTACCATCTTCCGGCTGAGGTGTCCCGCCTTCTCCCTGAGGTTCCTATGTGTTTTTCAACCTGATGCCACTGCAGTGTTCTCTCTGTTTTGAGGCAGGAGTCAAGTGTGGTCTTTGCCCATGATATTTTGTCCCAGTGGGCCATGGATATTTGCAAAGGACAGTGTACGGCCTTCTGTACATATTGTAAAAAGTTATATATACTGTTTTTCTAGTCATTAACTATATCTGCATATTTCAAATTATCACTATTTGCACTCTATTCCTTTTGTCCTTGCGTTCTTCCAGGGAGTTACGGGGTGTAAATGTAATGTTGCTGCATGTTTTTTTGTGTATGGTGTTGTGGGAGAGTGAGGGGTGGGGGTGATGCGTGTTGCGTGTGTATGTCACTCTCTTTTTCCTCCCCCCTCCCCTGTGTTCTAGGTGCAGTACTCACAGTGGTCGTCGCCTCCGCCTTTGATATCCATCATGTATGAGTAGAAACACCAGCATGGGGAACACCTGCAGCTTCTGCTCCATGGCGTCCTGGTTCTTCACTGAGTGTCAAGAGGTGAGTGGTTTCCCTTCCAACTCCTTTTTCCACAGAGCTTTTGATGGCATTGATACTGCCCCAGAAAAGCTGGCGGATAGGCGAGTTGTGATAGGGTGGGCACCTTTCTGTTGGCGATTACCACTGCGGTTTTTGTTGCTCGGAGTGTTAAAGTGGCTGTCTATATTGGCGGTTTCCACAGTGGTTGTGATCCCATTTCTTTTACCGCCAGCCTGTTGGCGCTATTACCGCTACTTTATCACCGACTACCAGGGTTGTAATGAGGGCCTATGTTTACTTAGAAACATGAAGGTTTAACTAAGAACAGAGATATGATTTAACCCTAATCCCTGGGGATGCTGACCAATAACGTAGGAGGTACCTTGGGGATTCCTGACAGTCCTCCCCACCAAGGACCCTTTCAAGGGGCAGGGCTTGGAAGGGTGCAGGAGATAGAATTTTTTTGTGAGAAGTGGAGCATGAACTGTGGACGAGGTTTCCCAGGAATTGTCCTCAGGCCCATAGCCTTTCCAAGCCAATAAATAGTGTAGAACACCATGGACGCGCTTGGAGTCAATAACTTTGGCCACTTCAAATTCCCATTTTAGTGTACTTTTACCGGGGGAGGTGGTGGGGCATAGCGGGTATCAGGGGAATAGGGACGGAGTAACGACACATGAAACACGGGGTGTACCTTGAAATCATATGGCAATGTCAGTTCTACTACCACAGGATTGATGATTTTGGCAATAGGAAAAGATTCTAGACAGCGGGTGTTTAATTTTCTGGATCCTGCAAGATGGTGATTTTTTGATGAGAGCCACACCTGATCTTCTATTTGATAAGAGGGAGCAGGTCTCCTTCTTTTTTTCTGCTTGTTTTTTTACTTGAGCTCAGTAGAGTTTTAAATGGTGTTGTACTTGTTTTTGAATCTCCTGTAACTCATTATAGTGTTTCTGTACTGATGGGACTGGTGGATGTTTGGGACTCAGTTATAGGTAGCATTCTTGGGTACAGACCAAACAAATAGTAAAATGGGGATACTCCTATAGTCATGTGGACACTGTTGTTATATACAAATTCAACAAGAGGTAAAGCCTTATCCCACTCAGTAGACCATGTATCAGTGTAACATCTCAGGATTTGCTCCAGCGATTGGTTGACACGTTCTGTCTGCCCATCTGTTTGTGGATGATATGCAGAGGACAAGCGGGCGTCCATACCGACATAGGAAAAGAAGCTACGCCAAAACTGTGATATAAGTTGGGGGCCACGATCGTTTGTGGTGGGCAACACATTAAGCCGTACAATGTGTTGGACAAACAAATCAGAGAGCTTGGAAGCCTTAGGGAGGCATTTTAATGGAACAAAATGAGCCATTTTAGTTTGGTAATCTACAACCACCCATATGACAGTGTTCCCATTGGAGGCTGGGAGATCAGAAATAAAATTCATACTTATGGTATGCCATGGGGCCACCGGAATTGGCATGGGAAGTAACTATCCTGTGGCTGGAGTATGTGGGGTTTTAGCCCGAACACAGGTGGAACAAGTCTGGACGTAGCTTCTGACATCCTGCAGGTGTGGGCCACCAAAACCATCTTTGACAGAGATCTAACATCTTTTCCTCACCCGGGTGACCTGCGAGGACAGAATCATGTCCCCAATGTAACACTGTATCCTGTAATTCTTTAGTAGGGACGTACAACTGATCAGCATGGTATAGTAAACCCTCTTTTTCATACACATCAGTTGAACTTGTTGAAGGTGTGTTGGGATACCCATATTTTCTCAAGGAACTCTTTGGAAGTGCACACAACCACATTTTTTTCTGGGGGTATAATGCTTCTGACCTGTTTTAGTGCAACATCAGAGGAGAAACCCATCCTAGACAACGTGTCTGCCTTTTGTTGTGTAGTACCAGGCCTATAGGTGATTACGAAGTCAAACTCATTAAAGTATAGAAGCCAGCATAATTGACGAGGTGTCAGGGCCTTGGTCGCTTGGAAAAACTGTAAATTACAGTGAACTGTGTAAATGGTTACTGTGTGTCTAGCTCCTAGTAGGTGATGACGCCGTTCCGGGAAGGGAAGCTTGATGGCCAGAAGTTCCTGCTCCGCCATCATGTAATTTTGCTCTGCCGGTAGCAATTTCTTTGAGAAGTAAGCTACTGGATGAAAATGCCCAGACTCAGGATCTCGTTGGGACAAGACACCACCCACTGCCATTTGGGAAGCGTTTGCTTCCACGAAAAATGGCTGAGCTTCTGCATCCCAGAGGATCTTAACCCCCTTTCATAGGAGACAAGTTATGGGAGATACCACTGTAGAAAAGTGGGGTATAAATCTCTGATAAAAATTAGCGAAGCCCAAAAACTGTTGCACTTTCTTGATGGATCTTGGGGCTACCCAGTCCAGGATGGCCTGTACCTTGGACCTATCAATGGAAATTCAATGGGTAGTGATCACATATCCCAGGAATTCTACAGTTGTAGCGTTAAAAACACTTTTTTCCAGCTTGGTGAAGAGATGATGCTCACAAAGCCGTTGAAAAACCACTCTTACATGCCCTATATGTTTCTCAGTGGAAGATGAATAGATCAAAATGTCATCTATGTATACCACTACACAGATATCCAGAAACTCCTGCAGCACTTCATTGATGAAAAATTGAAATGCTGCAGGAGCATTAAACAACCCGAAGGGCATCACTGTGTACTCGAAGAGTCCGAATTTAGTTCTGAACGCCATCTTCCACTCATCCCCCTTCATCACTTGGATCAAGTGGTAGGTGCCACGAAGGTCTAGTTTGGTATAAATGGTCGACTGACGTACCTGATTCAAAAGTACCGGGATCAACGGAAGTGGAAACCAATTTTTTATGGTCACTTTGTTCACTGTGCGATAATCTATACAGGGGCGCAGCTCGCGATTCTTCTTGGGCATGAAAAACAAAGACGATGATACTGGTGACGTTGAATGACGAATGAAACCCTTGGCCAATAGATCATCCAGGTAGTCTCGCAGGTATCGATTCTCAGGCTCAGAAAGAGCATACACCCTACCACATGGTAACGTTGCCCCTGGAATCACGTCTATACGACAATCGTATGACCTATGTGGCGGCAGCTGGGTGGCCTTCTGTTCACTAAAGACATCATGGAAGTCTTTATATAGTGCAAGAATGGCCAGTGTGTCGTCCGGCTTGATAGCCGTACTATGTGTGGAGCCAAAATGCAAGGGTGTCACTAGCAACGGTTTGTCTTGGTAACAGGAGTGCCAGCAATGTTTATAGTCTAATGTCACTGTCCTTGCTGGCCAGTAAATTTTGGGATTGTGTAACTGAAGCCAGGGTATCCCCAAAATGGCCCCAAATACTGGGGTATCTATGAGGACAAACTGAATTTGATCAGTTTTGTTGTTTGCACAAAGCACAGACAAGGGTGTTGTTTGATAAACGATAAGTCCGGAGGACAATTCTGAGCCATCCACGGCTCTGACTGGTTCAGGGACGTCTTTTCTGAAAGTCGTAATATTTAGGGTTTTTAGCCAAACCCAAGTCTAAAAAGTTTCCTGTAGCCCCAGAGTCAAGCAATATGGGAATGACCTTACGAACCTGAGGGGACAACACCAACATCACAATAAGAGTTAGATATCGAGGTACAGGACTGGAGGTATTAGCCAGAAGATGTGAGAACATATTGAAAGAGGCGCTCAATAAAATGGTCTCAGAAGTTATCGAGTAAGTTAATTTTCTGCCTGGTCAGGAAGAGAGAATTCAGGCCCTGTTACCGCTCTGATGGCTTTCTTTTGAGCAGTAGGCTTGTTAGGACATTCCCGAGCAAAATGCCCTGCCTTACCGAAGTATAAACACAGATTCCATTTTTTCCTACATTCTTTCTCTTCCTTACATAGTGGGCCCCGCACAGGGCCGATTTCCATGGGCTCTGGTGTATCATGAGTTGGAATGGTGGAGTCCTTTTTCTCAGTTTTGAGCACCACTAAGCGTGTGTCACACCAGTATTTTTCCCCCTTACGCTCACTCAAGCAGTGATCCAATCGTACCACCAGGTCAATGAACTCGGAACACTTTGTAGGAGGTTCCACAATTTGGGCTAGAACATCCTTGAGATCATCCCGAAGGCCATGACAGAAGAGGGAGGTCCTCTTCTCCTCAGGCCACTCAGCCTCTGCCACCAACCGATTGAAAGAGGTGATATAGTACAGTAGATCCTTGTTTCCCTGGCGCAAATTCAGCAACTCATTGTCATTGGCTTGCACAAAGAGATGTTTGGCAAACAGTTCCTGCAAGGCTTCCTTGAACCAGTTGAAATCATACAGTATAGGGTCATTGCACTCCTCCAGTGGATTAGACCAGTTAGCTGCATTGCCTCCCAAATAAGAGATAATAAAAGCTACTTTGCAGCATCGTTGGGGAATGCAGCTGCCTGACACGAAAACTGTATCTGGCACTGGTTAAGAAAAATGTTGAACTTGGCACTATCTAAAAAAATAAAAATCTTTCTGGAGGAGCTAAGGGCACAGGGGTTGATGTTGTGACCATTAACTGCATGGGTTGTGTGGTGGAAGTCGTTGGGCCTGAATTGGGTCTAGGAACATAATTAGATGGGTCAAACCAAAGGGGCCTGTAGTACTGGAGATCTTTGTTTTAGTTTGAATCCTCCCCAGGGGGTGTCTTGTGGTTTATACCGCTGTAGTTCAATGTGCACCTCCAGGTTCTCTTGCTTTAAGGAAAGAACTTCCTTCTGTAATCTCGCTAGGGCCCTAGTTAAATCTAATAAAGCTGGAGCATCCTGATCAGCTGGTAAAGCCTGTGTTAACCTTTGAAAGTTCCCATTGAGGAATCCATCCCCAGGCAGCCCTGTATGTTGTGGCTTGGCTTTATGTTGAGACAGGGCCACTCACCTGAAAAGCAGGATGTCTGCAGGGGCGATGGTATGCCCCTGACCTCCTGGAACACCTCTCAGCACTTCAGGTGGACACAGAAGCCTCGGCAGGTGTCCCCAAAGGAAAGGGGGAGTGGAAGAGAAAGAGACAAAGCACTGCCACATCTTGCCGGTCCAGCACCCTGTATCTTCGAGGGGGGGCAGTTCGTTGTTGACAGGTTGATAGTTAGTGCACTCAACTTCCTTCAAACGGAATCTCTCTTTCTGATATGGGCATGGGAGTGGTAGAAGAATACCGGGATGCTCCAGCACTTTTCTTGGATAACAATAACTGCTGGCACAATTACTAATACTGCATTACCAAAAACCCAAACTGAGTACCATAACAATAAGTACTGTGACACTAGGGCTGGCTTCACAGAGATTCACTGCACACTACAATTAGAAATGTAGTTGCACTTATCATGCACAAGAAAGACAAACAAGAGCATTCAATATATCATGTATAACTTGCCTGCATGCATAGGGGTAAACTAAAAGGAACAAAAACAATCCAAGAAATACAAATGTCCACTCTGGGTTTAAACAGTTAGGGTGGCACAGTTTGATTTGGTTTCACTGTGTGTGTGAAAAACTCTTCAAAAGCAAATTCCTCAAACCTGAAACACAGGCATGAATGACACAATTTAAATCCAAGAGTTATGCTACTAGAGAAAGAAAAGTCACGTAAATGTTCTTTTAAAATTGCACTGTCACTTTTTGTGGTACTTAAGCTCAAGCAGATTTCCTGAAGCAAATTTAGGCAAGTAACTACAGCAATAATGTAGAATGTTCAGAAATGCATTTGTCTTTTAAAGATAAGCACTCTGCCAAAATATGAGGTCTGAAATACACCAGCTGTTCTAGGAAAGCACGGCGCTCAAAGAACAAACTCCCTGGAGAATACTAGTCACTTAGCTGCAGTCTTTTCCGGAGTGCTGGAGGAATGCCTGGTGTCAGCTGGTACAGGAACAAAGAAAAGAATTGCCTAAAATGTCCTGAAAACCCATATGTCAGCAGGGGCTGGACTGCCAAATCAGATGCTGAGATCCGGAAGAAAAAACAAAGCCATGCAGTGAGGCATGCTTCACTCTGCTATTTATAGCCAATCAGGAAAGCAGTTGTGTTTCCACATGTGGATAAGTCACCACACCCAATTAGAAGCACATGTCTACTCCTGCTCACATTAGCAAAAAAGCATTGGTAAAACAAGCATTGATAAAACCAATTGTGTAACACAGCACATTGGCCCTCATTACAACATTGGCTTTAAATCTCGCTTACAGCCGTACAGAAGACTGCCAACACACCGCTGTGGCGGCGGAATTCCGCTACATCTATTATGACACACTGCTCAGAATCCACCAAAATCTAGTCACCCACACAAGTCCGCCACACAAAAGGTCAGTGATAAACTGGCGATAACAAAACCTCCACCGTCACGTCAACAGGAATACGCCCACACTATCACGACCCACGAATCCACGCGGTGGTCTTCCAACCGTGGTATTCCATTGGCGGTACACACCGCCACGCTCAAAATACACACACATTTACAAAACACAACCACATTGGGCAATTCCAAATACACACACCTGATACACATACACACACCACTCCCACACACTCAATCCAATACAAAACACACACCGACATCACCCACAAACCCTTATGACCAGAATTGCTAAAGGAGGCCAGAGAGAGACACCACCATGAACAAACTAGCATCCACAGTCGCACAACACCATCACTCACACAACATCCACGCACCTCACACAACACACACAAACACATCCCCTCACACATCAAAACACACACCACTTCACACATCACCCACACCACCCCATGACACCGCAAAGACACCCCAGGTTCTCTGCGGAGGAGCTCAGGGTCATGGTGGAGGAAATCATCTGGGTAGAGCCACAGCTATTTGGATCACAGGTGCAGTACACCTCCATTGCTAGGAAGATGGAGCTATGGCGCAGAATCGTGGACAGGGTCAATGCAGTGGGACAGCATCCAAGAACATGGGATGACATCAGGAAGAGGTGGAACGACCTACGGGGGAAGGTGCGTTCCATGGTCTCAACAAACCAGATTGCAGTTCAGAGGACTAGCGGCGGATCCCCACCTCCTTCCCCACAACTAACAACATGGGATGAGCAGGTCTTGGCTATACTGCATCCTGAGGGCTTCGCTGGAGTAGCAGGAGGAATGGACTCTGGTAAGTCACCTCTTTACTACCATATCTCCCACCCTACCTGCATGCTATCACATACCCCCACCCTCATCCCCATCACCCCAACACCTCACATATGTCCCTCTATCACAAACCACCCATCCCAACACCAATCCCTGCATGCAACAACAAAGCATGGACACCCATCACCAAAGCATGTCCACTACAGATACCCACACAGACCCCAAAAGAATTATCACACAAGGTCCTACACAAGAATGTAAGCACTGGGGTACAGGGTCACCCACCCATTGCACACGTTGGCACACACAGATGCAATAATCATGCCTTTACACCCCTGCAGGACCCCTACCAAACGTCACTGGACAGGAGGTTCCAGACATGTCCACCCCTCCACAGAAGAGGCCCACAGTGATGACAGCAGCTCTGTCCAACTGGATCAAGATGACCAGCCCTGCCCATCTGGGACCTCGGGACAGTCGGTTCCCCACACACTGGCACATGCCACCACAGAGCCTCCCCCTCAGGAAACAGCAGCACAGCACCCACCCAGAGGGCCCATCCCTCTGTCCCCAGGACACGTCAAGCAGCAGTGTGTCCACCACTACAGAGAACCCAGGCAAACCCACAAACCCAAGAGCAGCAGGGACCAGGGGGCAGTGGCAGTGGGCACACAGTTCAGGGTACAGAGGAACAGGAAAAACAGGGAACTGGGAGGGCTGCTGTGGGACGGGGGAAGGACAGGCCCAGGGAACCCACTCTCCACGAGGCCCTCTCCAACATCATGGGAGCGTACCATCATTACCAGGAGACGATGGCAACGGTACTGGCCAAGTTTCAGGAGACCCAGCGGCTGCAGGAGGAACAGTATTTGGGGATCAGGGAGGAACTCAAGTCCATCAACACCACCCTGGTCACCATTGTAGGGGTGCTGAAGGACCTTGTGAATGCCAGGAGGGACACTGTTTCACAACAAGGGGCCCCTGACACCAGCCTGGATGATGAACTGCCCACCACCTCCGCCGGCAATAGTGGACAGGAGGCACCGCCATAGGACCACGACACCAGCACCCCACCTCCTGCAGATGGAGAACCACCCCGCAAACGGTCCCTGAAATCCAGGACAAAGACAGAGAACAATGCCAAGACCCCCGCCAAGAAATTAGACCACCCTGAATGTCATCCTTCTGTCCCACTTCATCATCCTGTCCATCCTTAAACTGCCCTAGCTCCACTTCCTATGCCCCTTTGGACAATGCACCTGTGAGACAAATAACTGGACTCTCCCATGGACATTCCTCCACCATCACCCCAGACCATTTTACAACCCCCTCCACTATTTTGCACTTAAATAAACACTCTTGAATCACAAAACCATCTGGAGTCAGTCTATGCTTTCACAAATGTGTACTTGCAATAACTGAGGAAAATAGCAATGTTCATTGTATTGTCAACATACCTATGTCACACAGCTCTAGTCCATGAGGTAACATAGCAGAGGTCACACAGTGGCACCCACATCTGTGAAATGGAAAGGCAAAGTGACAGGTCAGGCTCCATACACTGGGTGAAAATGACAGATATATGATAGGTCTAACAATTGTATGAGATGTAGGAGGCAGTGATGTCTTCTTACCTGTGTCTCACTGGAAGTATTGCTGGATCACGTTGTTTCTGTTGTCGATATCCTCTTCTTCTGCCTCCTCTTCTTCACTGTCCACAGGCTCCACAGCTGCCATAAGACCTCCTTCTGGACCATCCTCCTGCAGAAAAGGCACCTGTCGTCACAAAGCCAAATTGTGCAGCATACAGCAGGTCACGATGATCTGGCACACCTTCTTTGGTGAGTAGTACAGAGAACCACTTGTCATATGGAGGCACTGTAACCGGGCCTTCAGGAGGCCAAAGGTTCTTTCTATAATCCTCCTAGTTCGCCCATGTGCCTCATTGTACTTATCCTCTGCCTTTGTCCTGGGATTTCTCACTGGGGTCAGTAGCCATGACAGGATGGGGTACCCAAAGTCACCTGCAAATGTCGAGGGACAACTGTTAGACACCCACTAACCATTAGGGACAACCCCAGACAACTATTCATAGGGTATAGGGTCCTTGTCCTCAGAATGTAAGCGTCATGCACAGAGCCAGGAAACTTGGCGTTCACATGGGAGATGTCTGGTCGGCCAAATACACCATGTGCACATTCATTGTATGATAGCTCTTCCGGTTTCTGTACACCTGTTCACTCCTGCGGGGGGGTACCAAGGCCACATGTGTCCCATCAATGGCACCTATGATGTTGGGGATATGTCCCAGGGCATAGAAGTCACCTTTCACTGTAGGCAAATCCTTCACCTGAGGGAAAGCGATGTAGCTGCGCATTTGTGTTTAAACAGGGCAGACAACACTCTGGACAACACGTTTGAGAACATAGGCTGGGACATCCCTGATGCTATGGCCACTGTAGTTTGGAAAGACCCACTTGCCAGGAAATGGAGTACTGACAGGACCTGCACTAGAAGGGGGATTCCTGTGGGAAGGCGGATAGCTGACATCAGGTCTGGCTCCAACTGGGCACACAGTTCATGGATTGTGGAACGATGAAGTCTGTAGGTGACTATTACATGTCTCTCTTCCATTGTCGACAGGTCCACCAGCGGTCTGGACACCAGAGGATGCCACCATCTCCTCACCTGCCCCAGCAGACATGCCCTATGGACGAGAACAGCGAGCAGAGTCAGCCAACACTGAGGTAGTGAAAAAAGAATTTATTGCACACATTTGTCAATCCACTAAGTACCTGTCTCTGTGTGTATGCAAGGCCTAGATATGTGTTACGCATTTAAAAATAATGCCATGTGGCCCCCTGAAATGGCGGCTGCCTGACCTGTAATGTGGGACAAGGGGATATTAGGTAACTGTGCTGGCGTTGGGCAGCGTCACGGTAGGCGGTCGAAGACCGCAACGCAATCCTACATTGTTGACATTGGGCCCTATTGGTCCCAAGAGCCAATGACGATGTAGCCGGCGGTGACAGTACACACCGCCGTGGATGTGACCGCCATTTTCTATCTGTTCACTCACTTGATACCTGACCTTCGACAGGAGAGGACCTACACTGCAGGTGCTGCTGTGACCTCAGTCTGGAAGTGACGATGGCTCATGTGTTTGGGGAAAGGGCCACTGCCTTCTCTTTGGAGTAGTTGGAGAAACTAGTGGATGGGGTCCTACCCCAGTACACGCTACTCTACGGTCCTCCAAACAAATGGGTGAGTACACTGTGTGCATGGTGTATGGACAATGCCTGTTGGAGTGGTGTGGATGGAAGATACGGGAAGTGGATGAGGCCTGCATGAGCGGACGGTGAGTGTATGTGCGTCAGGGCAAGGGTGGGAACGTGGGACAATGACTGTGACGGTCCGGACTGTTAAAGTTTTTCCTTTTCCCCTGTACTATTCCTCTTGGTCAGAGCCCACTAGAAGAAGGATATTTGTGTGCCATCGCCAAGGACGTGCGGACCCTGGGGGTCCACCACAGACAGAGCACCCACTGCCTTAAAAGATGGGAGGACATTCGCCGCTGGAGCAAGAAGACGGCTGAGGCCCAGCTGGGGATGGCCTTCCAACGTGGGAGGGGTGCCCGTCGCACCATGACCCCCCTGATGTTCCTGATCCTGGCAGTGGCATATCGGGAGTTGGATGGATGCTTGAGGACATTACAGCAGCCACAAGGGGGTGAGTACCGTCACATCCATCTGACTCTGCGCACATTAGGAAGTGTCTGGTTGGTGGAGGTGTGCAGTGGGTTCCCGTAGGCTAGGGCGAGCTTTGTAGGCAAGGACCCTTTGTGAGGCAGGCTAAGTGGCACCCCAACCCCACCAGTGGTAAAAGCCATCTACACATAGTCAGGCTCCTGTGACGTCCATGTGTGCAGCAATCTGGCATAGGCCATGTACCCCATGTCCCTGTGATTAATTAGGGAACTCTAAGTACATAGCGTAGTGCAGAGGGCAGCTGTGTCGGTAGTGTCCACCAACTGTAGCGGTATTGCATGCACTGATCATGTCTTTCTTCTTTCTTCCCCCCTTTTTTGTGGTCTCCCTGTTCTGGTGTGCATTAGCATCATCAGGCGGAGGAGCATTGCCACCGGAGCAGGATGGAGCTGGATCCCACATGGCCCTGGAGGGCGAGACAACGGAGTCTGAAGTCACCAGTGGGACAGAGGGCGAGGGCGCTCCATGGCGGGGATAGAAGCAGAGACCAGCAACACTGACTCCTCCTCTAATGGGAGCTCCCTTGCGGTGGCAGGCCCCTCTGTGCCCACCGCATCCACAGGTACAGCCGCCACCCCCCTGTAGGAGGCTGGCCTGGTTTGTAGTGAGTACCAAGGGGTACTTACACTCTGCACCAGGTCCAGGTATCCCTTATTAGTGTAGGAGAGGTGTCTAGCAGCTTAGGCTGATAGAAAAGGTAAGCTTAGCAGAGCAGCTTAGGCTGAACTAGGAGGCGTGTAAAGCTCCTACTATACCACTGGTGTCATATGCACAATATCATAAGAAAACACAATACACAGATATACTAAAAATAAAGGTACTTTATTTTTATGACAATATGCCAAAAGTATCTCAGTGATTACCCTCAGTATGAGGATAACAAATATACACAAGATATATATACACAATACTAAAAATATGCAGTAATAGCAAATAGAAAGCAATGCAAGCAATGTACAGTCACAATAGATTGCAATGAGAACACATAGGTATAGGGGCAACACAAACCATATACTCTAGAAGTGGAATGCGAACCACGAATGGACCCCAAACCTATGTGACCTTGTAGAGGGTGGCTGGGACTGTAAGAAAACAGTGAGGGTTAGAAAAATAGCCCACCCCAAGACCCTGAAAAGTGGGTGCAAAGTGCACCTAAGTTCCCCAAAGAGCACAGAAGTCGTAATAGGGGAATTCTGCAAGGAAGACCAACACCAGCAATGCAACAACGATGGATTTCTGGACGAGAGTACCTGTGGAACAAGGGGACCAAGTCCAAAAGTCACGATCAAGTCGGGAGTGGGCAGATGCCCAAGAAATGCCAGCTGTGGGTGCAAAGAAGCTGCCACTGGATGGTAGAAGCTGTGGATTCTGCAAGAACGAAGAGGACTAGGAACTTCCCCTTCAGAAGATGGATGTCCCACATCGTGAAGAAGCTTGCAGAGGTGTTTCCGTGCAGAAAGACTGCAAACAAGCCTTGCTAGCTGCAAGGGTTGCAGTTAGGGTTTTTGGATGCT
This sequence comes from Pleurodeles waltl, assembly GCF_031143425.1. NCBI lineage: Eukaryota > Metazoa > Chordata > Amphibia > Caudata > Salamandridae > Pleurodeles > Pleurodeles waltl. Next base: position 1,444,480,632 of record NC_090444.1, on the reverse strand, counting down.
GCTGTGGCCCAGGAGGGACCAGGATGTCACCATTTGCGGGAGGAGACAGAGGGGGCACCCAGCAAGACAAGGAGCCCACTCAGAAGCAAGCAGCACCCGCAGAAGTGCCGGAACAGGCACTACGAAGAGGAGTGAACCGGAGCTCACCCGATGTCACAAAAGAAGGTCCCACGACGCCGGAGGACAACTCAGGAGGTCGTCACTACAGGTTAGAGTGTCGGGGACCCAGGCTTGGCTGTGCACAAAGGAAATCCTGGTAGAGTGCACAGGAGCCAGAGCAGCTGCAAATCACGCGGTACCCAGCAATGCAGTCTAGCGTGGGGAGGCAAGGACTTACCTCGACCAAACTTGGACTGAAGAGTCACTGGACTGTGGGAGTCACTTGGACAGAGTTGCTGAGTTCCAGGGACCGCGCTCGTCGTGCTGAGAGGGGACCCAGAGGACTGGTGATGCAGTCTTTTGGTGCCTGTGGTTGCAGGGGGAAGATTCCGTCGACCAATGGGAGATTTCTTCGGAGCTTCTAGTGCAGAGAGGAGGCAGACTACCCCCACAGCATGCACCACCAGGAAAACAGTCAAGAAGGCGGCCGGATCAGCGTTACAAGGTCACAGTAGTCGTCTTTGATACTTTGTTGCAGTTTTGCAGGCTTCCAGAGCAGTCAGCGGTCGATTCCTTGGCAGAGGGTGAAGAGAGAGATGCAGAGGAACTCTGATGAGCTCTTGCATTCGTTATCTAAAGAATTCCCCAAAGCAGAGACCCTAAATAGCCAGAAAAGGAGGTTTGGCTACTTAGGAAGGAGGATAGGCTAGCAACACAGGTAAGAGCCTATGAGAAGGAGTCTCTGACGTCACCTGCTGGCACTGGCCACTCAGAGCAGTCCAGTGTGCCAGCAGCACCTCTGTTTCCAAGATAGCAGAGGTCTGGAGCACACTGGAGGAGCTCTGGGCACCTCCCAGTGTAGGTGCAGGTCAGGGGAGTGGTCACTCCCCTTTCCTTTGTCCAGTTTCGCGCCAGAGCAGGGCTGGGGGATCCCTGAACCGGTGTAGACTGGCTTATGCAGAGATGGGCACCAGCTGTGCCCATCAAAGCATTTCCAGAGGCTGGGGGAGGCTACTCCTCCCCAGCCCTGACACCTTTTTCCAAAGGGAGAGGGTGTAACACCCTCTCTCTGAGGAAGTCCTTTGTTCTGCCTTCCTGGGCCAAGCCTGGTTGGACCCCAGGAGGGCAGAAACCTGTCTGAGGGGTTGGCAGCAGCAGCAGTTGCAGTGAAACCCCAGGAAAGGTAGTTTGGCAGTACCCGGGTCTGTGCTAGAGACTCGGGGGATCATGGAATTGTCTCCCCAATGCCAGAATGGCATTGGGGTGACAATTCCATGATCTTAAACATGTTACATGGCCATGTTCGGAGTTACCATTGTGACGCTATACATATGTGGTGACATATGTATAGTGCACGCGTGTAATGGTGTCCCCGCACTCACAAAGTCTGGGGAATTTGCCCTGAACAATGTGGGGGCACCTTGGCTAGTGCCAGGGTGCCCACACACTAAGTAACTTAGCACCCAACCATTACCAGGTAAAGGTTAGACATATAGGTGACTTATAAGTTACTTAAGTGCAGTGGTATATGGCTGTGAAATAACGTGGGCGTTATTTCACTCAGGCTGCAGTGGCAGGCCTGTGTAAGAATTGTCAGAGCTCCCTATGGGTGGCAAAAGAAATGCTGCAGCCCATAGGGATCTCCTGGAACCCCAATACCCTGAGTACCTCAGTACCATATACTAGGGAATTATAAGGGTGTCCCAGTATGCCAATGTGAATTGGTGAAATTGGTCACTAGCCTGTTAGTGACAATTTGCAAAGAGAGAGCATAACCACTGAGGTTCTGATTAGCAGAGCCTCAGTGAGGCAGATAGGCATCACACAGGGAACACATACATATAGTTCATAAACCTATGAGCACTGGGGTCCTGACTAGCAGGGTCCCAGTGACACATAACAAACATACTGAAAACATAGGGTTTTCACTATGAGCACTGGGCCCTGGCTAGCAGGATCCCAGTGAGACAGTGAAAACACCCTGACATACAATCACAAACAGTCCAAAAGTGGGGGTAATAAGGCTAGAAAGAGGCTACTTTCTCACACAACACCCCCCTCCCCCCAAACGAAGGACAATAAGGCTAACCTTGGCCAGTTGAGACTTTATTGTCTAAGTGGTGATAAGTAGAGAGTAGCTCTGCAATAGACTGGTTACTCCCTTTATTATCCACTACATGATTACTTCCCTGTGGGGATGTAAACCACCCTGTTGATGTTTTTTAGCTAAGCAACAATGTGAAGATATATTTTCAGAGTTTCTATCAGTAAGTTTTAGTTTAGAGCAGTGGGAATTATCCACTGAACCTATTTCTAGTGATGAGAATGCCAGACAGGGATGCTGTCTCAGTAAAGCCATAGCTGGGCAAAAACTTTGTCCATATGGCTGGAAGAGAGAACAAGGATGCTGTTTCTCTTGAGTTGGAGCAGGGCAGGGATGCTGTCCTATGAGCTCCACACCAGGGCAGGGATGCTGTCCTAAGTGTTGTGAGGCAGTGCAGAGTTTCTGCACTAAGGTTTCTCTGGGAGGGTTTTAGGGATGCTCCTTGTTAACAAAAATGGTTCTCTTTTTCTCACCAATATGAGTTATCCCACAGAGAGGTACTTTCACCTCTGGGAGTACAGCTATGCCAGCTGATGATTCCCTTGGAAAAGGTGCCACCCCAGGAGAGGGTTCTCCCACCACAGGAATGGTATCCTGAATGGCAGGGTGGTTAGGGGATACTGTGATACCCTTTTTACCTGTTGTTGGAGAGGGATCCTGAGTTTTCAGGCCTTCTATCCTTTGCTTTTTCATTTCAGTAGAAATGAGAGGGAACAATTCCTCAGGGATACCCAGCATGGCTGCATTGGTATAAAACTCTACATCAGCCCAACCTGAGGCCTCTAGGTCATTACCTAAGAGAGAGTCTACAGGTAAGCTAGGTGACACTACCACCTGCTTATGGCCAGTAACTCCACCCCAACTAAGCTGAACTATAGCTAAGGGAAGAAACTTAGTGGAGTTATGGACATCAATAATCTTATACTGTTGTCCAATGATGTGTTGTTCAGGAGCCACAAGGTTTTCAGTCACCAAAGTGATACTGGCACCTGTGTCCCTGTAGGCCTGGGCCTCAACACCATTTATTGAAACTGTCTGCCTGTACTTATCCATTGTAAGGGGACAAGCAGCCAGTGTGGCAAGGCCAATGCCACTAGGTGTGACAGAAACTGTCTTGGGACTGACCACCCCAGTTTCTATGATGGACCCATAAGTGAACCCAACTACACCCTTAACTTGACTGTTGCCAGCAGTCCCACCACTAGTACCACTACTGCTAGGGGCACTAGAGCTTGATGTATTAGTGGTGGTAGGCTCAGGGGGTTTACCTGGACATGACTTATCCCCTGGCCTATGGCCTCTGTTTTTACACACAAAGCACCAAGGCTTTTTAATGTGTGTGGGTTGAGAAGAAGAGGAAGAATTTGTTTTATCCCCACCCACTGAAGAGTGTTTAAGATTTGAAGAAGGATCTTTGGTTTTACCCTTATCCCCATGCTTATCTTGAGATTTCTCGCCATCTTTCTTCTTGCCATCCTTGTCACCACCTGTATGAACTTTTCTGTTCACTCTTGTTCTGACCCATTTGTCTGCCTTCTTTCCCTATTCTTGGGGAGAGGTCAGATCTGAGTCCACTAGATACTGGTGTAACAAATCAGACACACAATTATTAAGAATATGCTCTCTCAGGATTAAGTTATACAGGATTTCATAGTCAGAAACTTTACTGCCATGTAACCACCCCTCCAAGGCCTTCACTGAATGGTCAACAAAGTCTACCCAGTCTTGTGAAGACTCCTTTTTAGTTTCTCTGAACTTGATCCTGTACTGTTCAGTGGTTAAGCCATAACCATATAGGAGTGCATTCTTAAGAACTGTAAAATCATTGGCATCACTTTCCTTAACAGTAAGGAGCCTATCCCTACCCTTTCCACTGAAAGATAGCCATAGGATAGCAGCCCACTGCCTTTGAGAGACCCCCTGTACAACACAGGCCCTCTCAAGTGCAGCAAACCACTTGTTAATGTCATCCCCCTCCTTGTAAGGGGGAACTATCTTGTGCAGATTCCTAGAATCATGCTCTTTTACAGGATTACTATCTGTAATACTGCTGCTGCCACCATGGGGTCCAAACCCCAACCTCTGTCTTTCTTTTTCTAAGTCAAATGCTTGCCTGTCTAGATCCAGCTGTTGCTTCTTGAGCTTCAGCCTGGACTCTTCCACTCTCAATCTGTTGAGTTCCCTTTCTAACACAATGTCTTCAGGGTGGGTGGGTTGGGCATGCCTTGACACAGAAGAATGGTGTGAATGAACAGAGGGAGACCTGTCCCTAACAGATGGCACTCTACCAACCTGGCCTAAAGGAGTAACCTCTATACTATGATGAGAACTCACATCAGTACCAGCCCTGCTAGGTGGCCTGCTAAGGGGCAGGTTGGGAAGGTTCCCTTCTAACACTTTTACTGGGGCTACCCCAGAATCAGAGTGTGAACCATCAGCTAATTTCTCACCAGATGTGCCAGCTATGGTCTTATCATGTTCAATGAGCATATTAACCAACAATTCTCTAGAGGGATTCTTCCCTACCCCTAAACCTCTATCAATACAGAGACTCCTTGCACTTTTCCAGCTCAGGTGATCATAAGTAGTGCTGGTCAGATCCCGAGTTTGACCTGTACCAGACATGATAGAAAAAGGTTTAAGGGACAGAAAAAGAAAGAAAAAGTTTCAGAACTTTTTAAGGAACAGAAAAAAAACTTTTTCAACTTTTAAGAACTTTTTGAAAGTTTTAGAGGTACTTTTCAGCACTTAGGAAAAGAGTAAGAGAAGAAAAGCAAAACTTTTTGGTTAGGTGTACATACGCTGAACTTGTTTTGTATATTTTTCTCTTATGAAAAGTACAAAATGACAAAGTGGTAAGTAGTTGCAAGTACTTATCCCACTGCTGCACAACCAATGTAGGAGGCTGGCCTGGTTTGTAGTGAGTACCAAGGGGTACTTACACTCTGCACCAGGTCCAGGTGTCCCTTATTAGTGAAGAAGAGGTGTCTAGCAGCCTAGGCTGATAGAAAAGGGTAGCTTAGCAGAGCAGCTTAGGCTGAACTAGGAGGCGTGTAAAGCTCCTACTATACCACTGGTGTCATCTGCACAATATCATAAGAAAACACAATACACAGATATACTAAAAATAAAGGTACTTTATTTTTATGACAATATGCCAAAAGTATCTCAGTGAGTACCCTCAGTATGAGGATAGCAAATATACACAAGATATATGTACACAATACCAAAAATATGCAGTAATAGCAAATAGAAAGCAATGCAAGCAATGTACAGTCGCAATAGATTGCAATGAGAACACATAGGTATAGGGGCATCACAAACCATATACTCTAGAAGTGGAATGCGAACCACGAATGGACCCCAAACCTATGTGACCTTGTAGAGGGTCGCTGGGACTGTAAGAAAACAGTGAGGGTTAGAAAATTAGCCCACCCCAAGACCCTGAAAAGTGGGTGCAAAGTGCACCTAAGTTCCCCAAAGAGCACAGAAGTCGTGATAGGGGAATTCTGCAAGGAAGACCAACACCAGCAATGCAACAATGATGGATTTCCGAACTAGAGTACCTGTGGAACAAGGGGACCAAGTCCAAACGTCACGATCAAGTCGGGAGTGGGCAGATGCCCAGGAAATGCCAGCTGTGGGTGCAAAGAAGCTGCCACCAGATGGTAGAAGCTGAGGTTCTGCAAGAACAAAGAGGACTAGGAACTTCCCCTTTGGAGGATGGATGTTCCACGTCGTGAAGAAGCTTGCAGAGGTGTTTCCGTGCAGAAAGACCGCAAACAAGCCTTGCTAGCTGCAAGGGTCGCGGTTAGGGTTGTTGGATGCTGCTGTGGCCCAGGAGGGACCAGGATGTCGCCAATTGCGTGAGGAGACAGAGGGGGCCCCCAGCAAGACAAGGAGCCCACTCAGAAGCAAGCACCCGCAGAAGTGCCGAAACAGGCACAATGAAGAGGAGTGAAGCAGAGCTTACCCGAAGTCACAAAAGAAGGTCCCACGACGCCGGAGGACAACTCAGGAGGTCGTGCACTGCAGGTTAGAGTGCTGGGGACCCAGGCTTGGCTGTGCACAAAGGAAATCCTGGTAGAGTGCACAGGAGCCAGAGCAGCTGCAAATCACGCATAACCCAGCAATGCAGTCTAGCGTGGGGAGGCAAGGACTTACCTCCACCAAACATGGACTGAAGAGTCACTGGACTGTGGGAGTCACTTGGACAGAGGTTCTGAGTTCCAGGGACCACGCTCGTCATGCTGAGAGGGGACCCAGAGGACTAGTGATGCAGTCTTTTGGCACCTGCGGTTGCAGGGGGAAGATTCCGTCGACCCACGGGAGATTCCTTCGGAGCTTCTAGTGCAGAGAGGAGGCAGACTACTCCCACAGCATGCACAACCAGGAAAACTGTCGAGAAGGCAGCTGGTTCAGCGTTACAAGGTCACAGTAGTCGTCTTTGCTACTTTGTTGCAGTTTTGCAGGCTTCCAGAGCAGTCTGCGGTCGATTCCTTGGCAGAAGGTGAAGAGAGAGATGCAGAGGAACTCTGATGAGCTCTTGCATTCGTTATCTAAAGAATTCCCCAAAGCAGAGACCCTAAATAGCCAGAAAAGGAGGTTTGGCTACTTAGGAAGGAGAATAGGCTAGCAACACAGTTAAGAGCCTATCAGAAGGAGTCTCTGACGTCACCTGCTGGCACTGGCCACTCAGAGCAGTCCAGTGTGCCAGCAGCACCTCTGTTTCCAAGATGGCAGAGGTCTGGAGCACACTGGAGGAGCTCTGGGCACCTCCCAGGGGAGGTGCAGGTCAGGGGAGTGGTCACTCCCCTTTCCTTTGTCCAGTTTCACGCCAGAACAGGGCTGGGGGATCCCTAAACCGGTGTAGACTGGCTTATGCAGAGATGGGCACCAGCTGTGCCCATCAAAGCATTTCCAGAGGCTGGGGGAGGCTACTCCTCCCCAGCCCTGACACCTTTTTCCAAAGGGAGAGGGTGTAACACCCTCCCTCTGAGGAAGTCCTTTGTTCTGCCTTCCTGGGCCAAGCCTGGCTGGACCCCAGGAGGGCAGAAACCTGTCTGAGGGGTTGGCAGCAGCAGCAGCTGCAGTGAAACCCCGGGAAAGGTAGTTTGGCAGTACCCGGGTCTGTGCTAGAGACTCGGGGATCATGGAATTGTCTCCCCAATGCCAGAATGGCATTGGGGTGACAATTCCATGATCTTAAACATGTTACATGGCCATGTTCGGAGTTACCATTGTGACGCTATACATATGTGGTGACATATGTATAGTGCACGCGTGTAATGGTGTCCCCGCACTCACAAAGTCCAGGGAATTTGCCCTGAACAATGTGGGGGCACCTTGGCTAGTGCCAGGGTGCCCACACACTATGTAACTTAGCACCCAACCTTTTCCAGGTAAAGGTTAGACATATAGGTGACTTATAAGTTACTTAAGTGCAGTAGTATATGGCTGTGAAATAACGTGGGCGTTATTTCACTCAGGCTGCAGTGGCAGGCCTGTGTAAGAATTGTCAGAGCTCCCTATGGGTGGCAAAAGAAATGCTGCAGCCCATAGGGATCTCCTGGAACCCAATACCCTGGGTACCTCAGTACCATATACTAGAGAATTATAAGGGTGTTCCAGTATGCCAATGTGTATTGGTGAAATTTGTCACTAGCCTGTTAGTGACAATTTGTAAAGAGAGAGCATAACCACTGAGGTTCTGATTAGCAGAGCCTCAGTGAGGCAGTTAGGCATCACACAGGGAACACATACATATAGGTCATAAACTTATGAGCACTGGGGTCCTGACTAGCAGGGTCACAGTGACACATAACAAACATACTGAAAACATAGGATTTTCACTATGAGCACTGGGCCCTGGCCAGCAGGATCCCAGTGAGACAGTGAAAACACCCTGACATACACTCACAAACAGGCCAAAAGTGGGGGTAATCAGGCTAGAAAGAGGCTACTTTCTCACACAACCCCCCTCCCCCCCCAAACGAAGGACAATAAGGCTAACCTTGGCCAGTTGAGACTTTATTGTCTAAGTGGTGATAAGTAGAGAGTAGCTCTGCAATAGACTGGTTACTCCCTTTATTATCCACTATTTGGTTACTTCCCTGTGGGGATGTAACCCACCCTGTTTGACATTTTTTAGCTAAGCAACAATGTGAAGATATATTTTCTGAGTTTCTATCAGTAAGTTTTAGTTTAGAGCAGTGAGAATTATCCACTGAACCTATTTCTAGTGATGAGAATGCCACAGAGGGATGCTGTCTCAGTAAAGCCATAGCTGGGAAAAAACTTTGTCCATATGGCTGGAAGAGAGAACAGGGATGCTGTTTCTCTTGAGTTGGAGCAGGGCAGGGATGCTGTCCTATGAGCTCCACACTAGGGCAGGGATGCTGTCCTAAGTGTTGTGATGCAGTGCAGAGTTTCTGCACTAAGGTTTCTCTGGGAGGGTTGGAGGGATGCTCCATGTTAACAAAAATGGTGCTCTTTTTCTCACCAATATGAGTTATCCCACAGAGAGGTACTTTCACCTCTGGGAGTACAGCTATGCCAGCTGATGATTCCCTTGGAACAGGTGCCACCCCAGGAGAGGGTTCTCCCACCACAGGAATGGTATCCTGAATGGCAGGGTGGTTAGGGGATACTGTGATACCCTTTTTACCTGTGGTTGGAGAGGGATCCTGAGTTTTCAGGCCTTCTCTCCTTTGCTTTTTCATTTCAGTAGAAATGAGAGGGAACAATTCCTCAGGGATACCCAGCATGGCTGCATGGGTATAAAACTCTACATCAGCCCAACCTGAGGCCTCTAGGTCATTACCTAAGAGGCAGTCTACAGGTAAGCTTGGTGACACTACCACCTGCTTAGGGCCAGTAACTCCACCCCAACTAAGCTGAACTATAGCTAAGGGAAGAAACTTGGAGTTATGGACATCAATAATCTTATACTGTTGTCCAATGATGTGTTGTTCAGGAGCCACAAGGTTTTCAGTCACCAAAGTGATACTGGCACCTGTGTCCCTGTAGGCCTGGGCCTCAACACCATTTATTGAAACTGTCTGCCTGTACTTATCCATTGTAAGGGGACAAGCAGCCAGTGTGGCAAGGCCAATGCCACTAGGTGTGACAGAAACTGTCTTGGAACTGACTACCCCAGTTTCTATGATGGACCCATAAGTGAACCCAACTACACCCTTAACTTGACTGTTGCCAGCAGTCCCACCACTAGTACCACTACTGCTAGGGGCACTAGAGCTTGATGTATTAGTGGTGGTAGGCTCAGGGGGTTTACCTGGACAGGACTTATCCCCTGGCCTATGGCCTCTGTTTTTACACACAAAGCACCAAGGCTTTTTAATGTGTGTGGGTTGAGAAGAAGAGGAAGAATGTGTTTTATCCCCACCCCCTGAAGAGTGTTAAAGATTTGAAGAAGGATCTTTGGTTTTACCCTTATCCCCATGCTTATCTTGTGATTTCTCACCATCTTTCTTCTTGCTATCCTTGTCACCACCTGTATGAACTTTTCTGTTCACTCTTGTTCTGACCCATTTGTCTGCCTTCTTTCCCAATTCTTGGGGAGAGGTCAGAACTGACTCCACTAGTTACTGGTGTAACAAATCAGACACACAATTATTAAGAATATGCTCTCTCAGGATTAAGTTATACAGGCTTTCATAGTCAGAAACTTTACTGCCATGTAACCACCCCTCCAAGGCCTTCACTGAATGGTCAACAAAGTCTACCCAGTCTTGTGAAGACTCCTTTTTAGTTTCTCTGAACTTGATCCTGTACTGTTCAGTGGTTAAGCCATAACCATCTAGGAGTGCATTCTTAAGAACTGTAAAATCATTGGCATTAGTTTCCTTAACAGTAAGGAGCCTATCCCTACCCTTTCCACTGAAAGATAGCCATAGGATAGCAGCCCACTGCCTTTGAGGGACCCTCTGTACAACACAGGCCCTCTCAAGTGCAGCAAACCACTTGTTAATGTCATCCCCCTCCTTGTAAGGGAGAACTATCTTGTGCAGATTCCTAGAATCATGCTCTTTTACAGGATTACTATCTGTAATACTGCTGCTGCCACCATTGGGTCCAAACCCCAACCTCTGTCTTTCTTTTTCTAAGTCAAATGCTTGCCTGTCTAGATCCAGCTGTTGCTTCTTGAGCTTCAGCCTGGACTCTTCCACTCTTAATCTATTGAGTTCCCTTTCTAACACAATGTCTTCAGGGTGGGTGGGTTGGGCATGCCTTGACACAGAAGAATGGTGTGAATGAACAGAGGGAGACCTGTCCCTAACAGATGACACTCTACCAACCTGGCCTAAAGGAGTAACCTCTATACTATGATGAGAACTCACATCAGTACCAGCCCTGCTAGGTGGCCTGCTAAGGGGCAGGTTGGGAAGGTTCCCTTCTAACACTTTTACTGGGACTACCCCAGAATCAGAGTGTGAACCATCAGCTAATTTCTCACCAGATGTGCCAGCTATGGTCTTATCATGTTCAATGAGCATATTAACCAACAATTCTCTAGAGGGATTCTTCCCTACCCCTAAACCTCTATCAATACAGATACTCCTTGCACTTTTCCAGCTAAGGTGGTCATAAGTAGTGCTGGTCAGATCCCGAGTTTGATCTGTACCAGACATGATAGAAAAAGGTTTAAGGGACAGAAAAAGAAAGAAAAAGTTTCAGAACTTTTAAAGGAACAGAAAAAAAACTTTTTCAACTTTTGAGAACTTTTTGAAAGTTTTAGAGGTACTTTTCAGCACTTAGCAAAAGAGTAAGAGAAGAAAAGCAATACTTTTTGGTTAGGTATACATACACTGAACTTGTTTTGTATATTTTTCTCTTATGAAAAGTACAAAATGACAAAGTGGTAAGTAGTTTCAAGTACTTATCCTACCGCTGCACAACCAATGTAGGAGGCTGGCCGGGTTTGTAGTGAGTACCAAGGGGTACTTAAACTCTGCACCAGGTCCAGGTGTCCCTTATTAGTGTAGAAGAGGTGTCTAGCAGTTTAGGCTGATAGAAAAGGGTAGCTTAGCAGAGCAGCTTAGGCTGAACTAGGAGGCGTGTAAAGCTCCTACTATACCACTGGTGTCATATGCACAAAATCATAAGAAAACACAATACACAGATATACTACAAATAAAGGTACTTTATTTTTATGACAATATGCCAAAAGTATCTCAGTGAGTACCCTCAGTATAAGGATAGCAAATATACACAAGATATATGTACACAATACCAAAAATATGCAGTAATAGCAAATAGAAAGCAATGCAAGCAATGTACAGTCACAATAGATTGCAATGAGAACACGTAGGTATAGGGGCAACACAAACCATATACTCTAGAAGTGGAATGCGAACCACAAATGGACCCCAAACCTATGTGACCTTGTAGAGGGTCGCTGGGACTGTAAGAAAACAGTGAGGGTTAGAAAAATAGCCCACCCCAAGACCCTGAAAAGTGGGTGCAAAGTGCACCTAAGTTCCCCAAAGAGCACAGAAGTCGTGATAGGGGAATTCTGCAAGGAAGACCAGCACCAGCAATGCAACAACAATGGATTTCTGGACGAGAGTACCTGTGGAACAAGGGGACCAAGTCCAAAAGTCACGATCAAGTCGGGAGTGGGCAGATGCCCAGGAAATGCCAGCTGTGGGTGCAAAGAAGCTTCCACCGGAAGGTAGAAGCTGTAGTTCTGCAAGAACGAAGAGGACTAGGAACTTCCCCTTTGGAGGATGGATGTCCCACGTCGTGAAGAAGCTTGCAGAGGTGTTTCTGTACAGAAAGACCGCAAACAAGCCTTGCTAGCTGCAAGGGTCGCGGTCAGGGTTTTTGGATGCTGCTGTGGCCCAGGAGGGACCAGGATGTTGCCAATTGCGTGAGGAGACAGAGGGGGCACCCAGCAAGACCAGGAGCCCACTCAGAAGCAAGCAGCACCCGCAGAAGTGCCAGAACAGGCACTACGAAGAGGAGTGAACCGGAGCTCACCCGAAGTCACAAAAGAAGGTCCCACGACGCCGGAGGACAACTCAGGAGGTCGTGCACTGCAGGTTAGAGTGTCGGGGACGCAGGCTTGGCTGTGCACAAAGGAAATCCTGGTAGAGTGCACAGGAGCCGGAGCAGCTGCAAATCACACAGTACCCAGCAATGCAGTCTAGCGTGGGGAGGCAAGGACTTACCTCCACCAAACTTGAACTGAAGAGTCACTGGACTGTGAGAGTCACTTGGACAGAGTTTCTGAGTTCCAGGGACCACGCTCGTCATGCTGAGAGGGAAACCAGAGGACCGGTGATGCAGTCTTTTGGTGCCTGCGTTTGCAGGGGGAAGATTCCGTTGACCCACGGGGGATTTCTTCAGAGCTTCTAGTGCAGAGAGGAGACAGACTACCCCCACAGCATGCACCACCAGGAAAACAGTTGAGAAGGCGGCTGGATCAGCGTTACAAGGTCACTGTAGTTGTTGTTGCTACTTTGTTGCAGTTTTGCAGGCTTCCAGAGCAGTCAGCCGTCGATTCCTTGGCAGAAGGTGAAGAGAGAGATGCAGAGGAACTCTGATGAGCTCTTGCATTCGTTTTCTAAAGAATTCCCCAAAGCAGAGACCCTAAATAGCAAAAAAAGGAGGTTTGGCTACTTAGGAAGGAGGATAGACTAGCAACTCAGGTAAGAGCCTATCAGAAGGGGTCTCTGACGTCACCTGCTAGCAGTGACCACTCAGAGCAGTCCAGTGTGCCAGCAGCACCTCTGTTTCCAAGATGGCAGAGGTCTGGAGCACACTGGAGGAGCTCTGGGCACCTCCCAGGGGAGGTGCAGGTCAGGGGAGTGGTCACTCCCCTTTCCTTTGTCCAGTTTCACGCCAGAGCAGGGCTGGGGGATCCCTGAACCGGTGTAGACTGGCTTATGCAGAGATGGGTACCATCTGTGCCCATCAAAGCATTTCCAGAGGCTGGGGGAGGCTACTCCTCCCCAGCCCTGACACCTTTTTCCAAAGGGAGAGGGTGTAACATCCTCTCTCTGAGGAAGTCCTTTGTTCTGCCTTCCAGGGCCAAGCCTGGCTGGACCCCAGGAGGGCAGAAACCTGTCTGAGGGGTTGGCAGCAGCAGCAGCTGCAGTGAAACCCCGGGAAAGATAGTTTGGCAGTACCCGGGTCTGTGCTAGAGACTCAGGGGATCATGGAATTGTCTCCCCAATGCCACAATGGCATTGGGGTGACAATTCCATGATCTTAGACATGTTACATGGCCATGTTCGGAGTTACCATTGTGACGCTATACATATGTGGTGACATATGTATAGTGCACGCGTGTAATGGTGTCCCCGCACTCACAAAGTCCGGGGAATTTGCCCTGAACAATGTGGGGGCACCTTGGCTAGTGCCAGGGTGCCCACACACTAAGTAACTTAGCACCCAACCTTTACCAAGGTAAAGGTTAGACATATAAGTGACTTATAAGTTACTTAAGTGCAGTGGTATATGGCTGTGAAATAACGTGGACGTTATTTCACTCAGACTGCAGTGGCAGGCCTGTGTAAGAATTGTCAGAACTCCCTATGGGTGGCAAAAGAAATGCTGCAGCCCATAGGGATCTCCTGGAACCCCAATACCCTGGGTACCTCAGTACCATATACTAGGGAATTATAAGGGGGTTCCAGTATGCCAATGTGAATTGGTGAAATTGGTCACTAGCCTGTTAGTGACAATTTGTAAAGAGAGAGCATAACCACTGAGGTTCTGATTAGCAGAGACTCAGTGAGACAGTTAGGCATCACCCAGGGAACACATACATATAGGTCATAAACTTATGAGCACTGGGGTCCTGACTAGCAGGGTCCCAGTGACACATGACAAACATACTGAAAAGATAGGGTTTTCACTATGAGCACTGGGCCCTGGCTACCATGATCCCTGTGAGACAGTGAAAACACCCTGACATACACTCACAAACAGGCCAAAAGTGGGGGTAATCAGGCTAGAAAGAGGCTACTTTCTCACACAACCCCCCCCCCTCAAACGAAGGAAAATAAGGCTAACCTTGGCCAGTTGAGACTTTATTGTCTAAGTGGTGATAAGTAGAGAGTAGCTCTGCAATAGACTGGTTACTCCCTTTATTATCCACTATATGGTTACTTCCCTGTGGGGATGTAAACCACCCTGTTTGAAGTTTTTTAGCTAAGCAACAATGTGAAGATATATTTTCAGAGTTTCTATCAGTAAGTTTTAGTTTAGAGCAGTGGGAATTATCCACTGAACCTATTTCTAGTGATGAGAATGCCAGACAGGGATGCTGTCTCAGTAGAGCCATAGCTGGGCAAAAACTTTGTCCATTTGGCTGGAAGAGAGAACAGGGATGCTGTTTCTCTTGAGTTGGAGCAGGGCAGGGATGCTGTCCTATGAGCTCCACACTAGGGCAGGGATGCTGTCCTAAGTGTTGTGAGGCAGTGCAGAGTTTCTGCACTAAGGTTTCTCTGGGAGGGTTGGAGGGATGCTCCATGTTAACAAAAATGGTTCTCTTTTTCTCTCCAATATGAGCCATCCCAAGAGAGGTACTTTCACCTCTGGGAGTACAGCTATGCCAGCTGATGATTCCCTTGGAACAGGTGCTACCCCAGGAGAGGGTTCTCCCACCACAGGAATGGTATCCTGAATGGCAGGGTGGTTAGGGGATACTGTGATACCCTTTTTACCTGTTGGAGAGGGATCCTGAGTTTTCATTCCTTCTCTCCTTTGCTTTTCCATTTCAGTAGAAATGAAAGGGAACAATTCCTCAGGGATACCCAGCATGGCTGCATGGGTATAAAACTCTACATCAGCCCAACCTGAGGCCTCTAGGTCATTACCTAAGAGACAGTCTACAGGTAAGCTAGGTGACACTACCACCTGCTTAGGGCCAGTAACTCCACCCCAACTAAGCTGAACTATAGATAAGGGAAGAAACTTAGTGGAGTTATGGACATCAATAATCTTATACTGTTGTCCAATGATGTTTTGTTCAGGAGCCACAAGGTTTTCAGTCACCAAAGTGATACTGGCACATGTGTCCCTGTAGGCCTGGGCCTCAACACCATTTATTGAAACTGTCTGCCTGTACTTATCCATTGTAAGGGGATAAGCAGCCAGTGTGGCAAGGCCAATGCCACTAGGTGTGACAGAAACTGTCTTGGGACTGACCACCCCAGTTTCTATGATGGACCCATAAGTGAACCCAACTACACCCTTAACTTGACTTTTGCCAGCAGTCCCACCACTAGTACCACTACTGCTAGGGGCACTAGAGCTTGATGTATTAGTGGTGGTAGGCTCAGGGGGTTTACCTGGACAGGACTTATCCCCTGGCCTATGGCCTCTGTTTTTACACACAAAGCACCAAGGCTTTTTAATGTGTGTGGGTTGAGAAGAAGAGGAAGAATTTGTTTTATCCCCACCCCCTGAAGAGTGTTTAAGATTTGAAGAATGATCTTTGGTTTTACCCTTATACCCATGCTTATCTTGAGATTTCTCACCATCTTTATTCTTGCCATCCTTGTCACCAACTGTATGAACTTTTCTGTTCACTCTTGTTCTGACCCATTTGTCTGCCTTCTTTCCCTAATCTTGGGGAGAGGTCAGATCTGAGTCCACTAGATACTGGTGTAACAAATCAGACACACAATTATTAAGAACATGCTCTCTCAGGATTAAGTTATAAAGGCTATCATAGTCAGAAACTTTACTGCCATGTAACCACCCCTCCAAGGCCTTCACTGAATGGTCAACAAAGTCTACCCAGTCTTGTGAAAACTTCTTTTTGGTTTCTCTGAACTTGATCCTGTACTGTTCAGTGGTTAAGCCATAACCATCTAGGAGTGCATTCTTAAGAACTGTAAAATCATTGGCATCACTTTCCTTAACAGTAAGGAGCCTATCCCTACCCTTTCCACTGAAAGATAGCCATAGGATAGCAGCCCACTGTATTTGAGGGACCCCCTGTACAACACAGGCCCTCTCAAGTGCAGCAAACCACTTGTTAATGTCATCCCCCTCCTTGCAAGGGGGAACTATCTTGTGCAGATTCCTAGAATCATGCTCTTTTACAGGATTACTATCTGTAATACTGCTGCTGCCACCATGGGGTCCAAACCCCAACCTCTGTCTTTCTTTTTCTAAGTCAAATGCTTGCCTGTCTAGATCCAGCTGTTGCTTCTTGAGCTTCAGCCTGGACTCTTCCACTCTCAATCTATTGAGTTCCCTTTCTAACACTCTGGGGGTCATTCTGACCTCGGCGGTAAAAGCCGCTTACCGCCGGTCAGAAGACCACCACAATACCGCCGCGGCCGCGGTCAGCCGCCACGGTCATTCTGACCCACAACTGCCAAACCTCCAAAAATCTGACCTCCATTGCAGTCCGCCACATCAGCGGCCCGCGATAAACTGGAGATGACCAAACCTCCACCGCCACGCCAACAGAAATACGCCCATGCCATTACGATCCACAAATCCACTCGGCGGTCTTTCAAACGCGGTAGTCTATTGGCGGTACACACCGCCGCGGTCAAAATACCCACACCTTTACAAAACACTACCACATTGGACAATTTGAAATACACACACCTGATACACATACAAACAACACTCCCACACATCCAATACAATATAAAACACACACCCACATCACCCACAAACCCCTACTACCAAAAATCAGAGACGAAGGAGAGAGAGACACATCAGAGAATAGAGAGCCAGACACACAGAGGCACAATACAACATCACACACACCACATAGTAGCACAAAGCACCACACACCAACACACTCATCACCACATACACCACTCCACACCTCATCCACACCACCCCATGGCACCACAAAGACACCCACGCTTCACGGACCAAGAACTCAGGGTGATGGTGGAGGAAATCCTAAGAGTGGAACCCCAGCTCTTCGGCTCGCAGGTGCAGCACACCACCATAGCAAGGAAGGCGGAGCTATGGCAGCGGATCGTGGACAGGGTCAACGCGGTGGGACAGCATCCCAGAAATAGGGACGACATCCGGAAACGATGGAACGACCTACGGGGGAAGGTGCGCTCGATGGTGTCGCGACACAACATCGCGGTGCAGAAGACTGGCGGAGGACCCCCACCCACCCCACCAGAATTCACAGCATGGGAGCAAGAAGTATTAAACATCCTGCATCCTGAGGGCCTCGCTGGAGTACCCGGAGGAATGGACTCTGGTAAGTCCTATCTCATATACTTCATCCCCCCCACCCCACCAGCATGCCAACCCACACCCCCACCCTCACCCCCAACCCACCATCACACATCATCCCTGAGAATGTATCCCTAGCACAACCCACCCAACCCCTCACCAACCCTTGCATGCCACCACAAACATTGGACACCCATTACCTAAGCATGACCACTGCACATACCCATCCCCCCCACAAACCACCCTCACAACACCACCCACAAGAGAATGCCTGCACTGGGGGACAAGGGCACCCATAATTCGCACGCTTTTCCACACACAGAAACAATAACCATACTCTCTCACCCCATGCAGGACCCGAACGCCAACACACCGGTCAGGAGGGTCCTCAAATGTCCATCCCACCCCCGGAACAGGCCCCCAGTGAGGACAGCAGCTCTGGCGACCTGGAACCTGATGACCAGCCCGGACCATCGGGGACCTCTGGGCAGTGGGTTCCCCAAACACAGACACAGTCCACAGCAGACCCAAACCCCCCTGGGAACAACAGCACAGCTCCCACCCAGCGGGCCCATGACTCTGTCTCTAGGACAGGTCAAGCAGCGGTGTGTCTGCCACTACAGGGCACCCAGGCTAACCCAACACCCAAACAACAACAGGGACCTGGGGGCAGTGGTAGTGGGCACACCGTCCAGGGGACAGAGGCCCAGGCAAACAGGGCAACTCGGAGGGCTGCCGTGCGACGGGGGGGGAGGAGAGGCCCAGGGAACCCACTCTCCAAGAGGCCCTCACTACCATCATGGGAGCATACCACCACTCCCAAGAGACGATGGCGACGGTACTGGCCAGGTTCACCGAGATACAGGCACAGCAGGAAGAACGCTACATGGGGTTCAGCAACAAACTCACCACCATCGCTACCGCCATGGGGAGCATGGTCCAGGCCCTCAACAGGATAGAAGACACGTTGCGGGACCATGTGGCACCACAGAGGGCCACTGTCACTAGCCAGGAACAGCCTACCACCTCCGCCGGCGCTAGTGGACAGGAGGCCCACACACAACGACAGGCCACAAGAACCCCACCTCCTGCTGAAGAACAACCACCCCACAAGAGGAGCCTAAGACCCCCAAAAAAACCAGAGTAGCATGCCAAGACCACCGCCAGCATGAGATACCCCCAGAAGTCATCCCACTGTCCCACATTGCCACCCAGTCCAAACTCAAACAGCCCCTGCTCCGTCCTTCCACAGGCATATGGACAATAGACCTGTCAGACTGAGAACTGGACTCTGCCATGGACATCACTCCACCCCCACCCATCACCGTCATCATATAATGTACCATTATCTGAGCACACAAAATAAAACAATTATTGCACAGAAAACCGTTTTGAGTCATGATGTATTCTCAAAAAATCGTACAACACATAACAGTTCACAATATGTGATGTCAGTTAGTGATGACAACATACCAATGTCAATACGCTGTAGTACATGGCCAAACCAAGCAGAAGTCGGGCTATGAGTCATTAAGCACTGAGAAGGGAAGGGAAAAAGAATATGTTATTTAAAAGAGCTGGGGGGAAATACATAAATTTGAGATGCATGAGGCTCTAAGTAACTGGGAAATGGCGTGGCTGAATCTTACCTGTGTGCTACTCAAAATACTGTTGTATGACAGCTTCCCTGTTGCCTGTTTCCTCACCGTCGTCTTCCTCCTCTTCACTCTCCACAGGCTCCACGGCTTCTACGACACCACCATCTGGACCATCCTCCTGCAGGAAAGGCACCTGGCGTCGCAAAGCCAGGTTGTGAAGCATACAGCAGGCCACGATGATGTGGCACACCTTCTTTGGTGAGTACATTAGGGATCCACCTGTCATATGCAGGCACCTAAACCTGGCCTTCAGGAGGCCGAAGGTCCTTTCAATGACCCTCCTAGTACGCCCATTGGCCTCATTGTACCGTTCCTCTGCCCTGGTCCTGGGATTCCTCACTGGGGTCAATAGCCACGGCAGGTTGGGGTAACCAGAGTCACCGATTAGCCACACACGCTGTCTCTGTAGCTGTTCCATCACATAGGGGACGCTGCTATTACGCATAACATACGCGTCATGCACTGACCCAGGGAACTTGGCATTTACATGGGAGATGTACTGGTCTGCCAAACAGACAACCTGCACATTCATAGAATGGTAATTTTTCCTATTTCTGTACACCTGTTCATCGTCATTTGGGGGTACTAATGCCACATGGGTCCCATCAATGGCATCAATGATGTTGGGGATATGTCCAAGGGCATAGAAATCACCCTTCACTGTGGCCAAATCAGCCTCTTCTGGGAATATGATGTAGCTCCTCATGAGTTTCATCAGGGCAGACAACACTCTGGACAGAATCTTTGAAAACATAGGCTGAGACATTCCAGATGACATGGCCACTGTTGTCTGGAATGAGCCACTTGCAAAGAAATGGAGGACTGATAGAACCTGCACTAGAGGGGGAATTCCTGTGGGTTAGCGGATGGGTGACATCAGGTCTGGCTCCAGCTGGGCACACAGTTCATGTATAGTGGCTCGGTCAAGTCGGTATCGGAGTATTATATGGCGTTCTTCCATTGTCGACAGGTCAACCAGCGGCCGGTACACGGGAGGATTCCTCCTTCTCCTTGCAAGTCCCTGCAGACGGTGCCTAGGAAGGACAACATGGAGCACTGAGTCAATCAACTCACAGGTACGTACAACACAGCTTGCACAGTACACGAAAATGTTTTGATTGCTATGTTTGTATGTGTGCAAATGCAAGGCCTAGGCCTGTGTGACGCAGTAGAATTTAAGCCATGTGGGCCCTTGAAATGGCAGCTGCCTGACCTCTAAACTGGGACAATGGGATGTGAGGTCAATGCGCTGGCGTGGCACACCGTGGCGGTAGGCGGTCGAAGACCGCTGTACGAAGTCGCATTGGTTAACATTGAACCCTATGAGATTCAGGAGCCAATGAAGATGTGCGCCGGCGGTTGCGGTACGCACCGCCGCGGTACGCACCGCCGCGGGCGTGACCGCCATTTTCTATCTGATTAATCACTCGAGACCTGATCATCCACAGGAGAGGACCTATACTGCAAGTGCTGCTGTGAACTCGGTCTGGAAGTGACAATGGCTGCTGCGACTGGGGAAAGGGCCCCTGCCTTCACGTCTGAAGAGTTGGAGAAACTCGTGGACGGGGTCCTCCCCCAGTATGCGCTACTCTACGGTCCTCCAGACCAACAGGTGAGTACACTGAGTGCACATTGAATGGGTAATGCCTGTGTGGAGTGGGGTGGCTGTCAGTTGGTGGGGTGGGGAGAAAATGAGGAATGCAACGCACGACTGATGAGAGTATGGGCCACATGGCAAGGGTGGGGAGGGGGGCATGTACTCCAAACATGCAGAAATGTGACGTTTTCTCTTTCCCACCCTGTACATATCAAACAGGTGAGCGCCCATCAGAAAATCGATATTTGGCGTGCCATCGCCAAGGAAGTCCGGGCCCTGAGGGTCTACACCAGACGGGGCACCCACTGTCGGAAGAGGTGGGAGGACATCCGCCGCGGAACCCGAAAGACCGCCAAGTCACTGCTGGGGATGGCCTCCCGACCTAGGAGGGGTGCCAGTCGTACCCTGACCCCCCTGATGTCCCGGATCCTGGCGGTGGCCTACCCTGATTTGGATGGGCGCTTGAGGACATTACAGCAGACACAAGGGGGTGAGTATCAGCACATTCTCCTATCTTTACGCGCAGTGGAGGCGTCTGGGTGGGGGAGGAGGGCTGTGGGTGACAGTAGGCCAGGGCGCTTTCTGTAATGTAGTCCCCTCCCTTAGACATGGCCCTGTGCCCCCGCCCACCGCCTCTGTAGGGTGCCAAGTGCAGCTATCCATGGTCCTACATCACCCATGAGCGCGTCTGTTGTCCCTCGACCTGTTGGCCTAGTCAGAAGTACAGAGTAGTGTACCCCAAGTTCGCGGCTTAGTGCATGAGGCACCTGTGTCTGTCCTCTCCGCCAAGGCTATTGACAAGGCATGCACTCAACTTTGTTTTCTTTCTCCCCCCACCCTTATTCTTTGTTTCTTGTGCATTAGCATCATCAGGCGGAGGAGAATTGGCGTCGGAGCACGAGGGAGCTGCAGGTCACCAGGCCCCGGTGGGCACTGACACAGACACTGAGGGCACCAGTGATCCGGAGGGCGAGGGGAGCACCACAACGGGGGCCGGTGGAGACACCAGTGACACGGACACGTCCTCGTTTGGGAGCTCCCTAGCGGGGGCGGCAACATCTGTGCCCCCAGCAACAACAGGTACAGCCGCCACCCAGCGCACCAGCACCGCCCTCTCAGCAGCCCCTCAGTCTTCGCTCCGTGCCCGTTCGCCCAGGAAGGCGCGCGTCTCCTTCGCCCCAGGCACCTCAGCCCCTGCCTCTGTTACCCCTGCTGCCCTCAGTACGGAGCTCATTGACCTCGTGAGGACGCTCATTGTTGGGCAGACTACCCTTTTGAATGCCATCCAGGGGGTGCAAAGGGAGGTGCAACAGAGCAATGCCTACCTGGAGGGCATTCATTCGGGTCAGGCTGCCCATCAACGACCTTTCACTTCTCTGGCCTCAGAACTGACGGCAGCCATTGTCCCTGTCTCCAGTCTCCCTCTTCTAACTGCCTCCAGCCTTTCTCTGTCTCCTGTTCCTCAGCCTATCCCATCCACACCATCTGACCAGCCTGCACACACCTCAACACCCAAGGCCAGCTCTTCCAAACATAAGCACCACAGAACACACAAGCATTCACCCAAGCAACACCCAGTTGCAGACATACCAACAGTCACTACCACCTCTGTGTCCCCCTCCTCCTCCTCTCCCTCCTCCCTCCCTGTGACGTCTACACTCACACCTGCATGCACACCATCAGCCAGTTCTTCCATCACCAGCACACCCTCCACTACAGTCCTCACACGTGCAGTCACCACCCTCACTGCCATGTACACGTCCCCTGTGTGCTCTCCCACTGTGTCTGTCACCCCCTCTTCCAAGACACATAAACGCAGGCAGACACCCAAACAACAGCCAACCACCTCACGACAGCCTACGTCTCAGTCACCTGCACCCAAGGACAGCACACCTGACTCTCCTACAACCACATCCTCTTCCTCCACTTCTATCTCCACTACTCCTACCCTTTACCCTGGTCCAAAGAAATATTACCTCTCAAATGTTGACCTCTTTCCCTCCCCTGACCCACCCCCTCCATCTGGGAAAAGTCCCAAAGGCACCTCAGCCACCACCAGCCCAGCTTCCAAGGTACAAGTGGTGCATGGAATATGGAGTCCACCCTTTGGCGGCCATGACACTTCACTGAGCTGCAAGGGGACTGGCAGCCCCCCCCCAGACAAGAGGACCTGGAAAGTGAAGGGCCGCCGTGAGCGGACTGAGACGGCTGCCCCCAAGGAGGTGACTCAGGCTACTTCACCTGCCACAACAGCCAGGGGAGGCAAGGGCCCGAGAGCCCCATCTAAGGAGCGGAAGGGCAGCAGGGCGGAGAGGCCAGCCAGCAGGAGCGTGGAGCAGGAGGGCCCCACACGCCCCATCCCGGCTGCAAGGGACGACACCAAAGGGCCCAGGACTCCGTCTCCGAAGGGGCCTGACACTGCACGTTCGGAGGGCGAGTGAGCAGGTTGTCCAGGCCAGGTATGACTCCCTACACTGACTGGAAGAGCACCGCTGAACAGGGCCCCGCCGTGCAGAAGAGCACCGCTGAAGAGGGCCCCGCCGTGAAGACAAGCACCGCTGAACAGGGCCCCGCCATGCAGAAGAGCACCGCTGAAGAGGGCCCCGTCGTGAAGACAAGCACCGCTGAACAGGGCCCCGCCGTGCAGAAGAGCACCGCTGAAGAGGGCCCCGCCGTGCAGAAGAGCACCGCTGAACAGGGCCCCGCCGTGCAGAAGAGCACCGCTGAAGAGGGCCCCGCCGTGCAGAAGAGCACCGCTGAAGAGGGCCCCGCCGTGCAGAAGAGCACTGCTGAACAGGGCCCCGGCGTGCAGAAGAGCACCGCTGAAGAGGGCCCCGGCGTGCAGAAGAGCACCGCTGAACAGGGCCCCGCCGTGCAGAAGAGCACCACTGAACAGGGCCCCGCCGTGCAGAAGAGCACCGCTGAACAGGGCCCCGCCGTCTCAAGCACCGCTCTGCTGGGCCCCGCCGTCTCAAGCACCGCTCCGCTGGGCCACGCCGTCTCAAGCACCGCTCTGCTGGGCCCCGCCGTCTCAAGCACCGCTCCGCTGGGCCACGCCGTCTCAAGCACCGCTCCGCTGGGCCCTTCGTGTCAAGCACCGCTCCGCTGGGCCCCGCCGTCTCAAGCACCGCTCCGCTGGGCCACGCCGTCTCAAGCACCGCTTCGCTGGGCCCTTCCTGTCAAGCACCGCTCCGCTGGGCCCCGCCATCTCAAGCACCGCTCCGCTGGGCCCTTCCTGTCAAGCACCGCTCCGCTGGGCCCCGCCGTCTCAAGCACCGCTCCGCTGGGCCCTTCCTGTCAAGCACCGCTCCGCTGGGCCCTTCCTGTCAGGCACTGTTCAGGGTTCACTGTGCCCACCATGCATCCTCCTTGTCCAGTGGGGACATTTATCCACCTGATGGACTGTGGCTTTGCACTCCCCAGGATGGCAAAGTGGGCAACCCACCCACTGTAGAGACTTGAGAGACTGTGGCTTTGCACTCCCCAGGATGACACAGTGGGCAACCCACCCACTGTAGAGACTTGAGAGACTGTGGCTTTGCACTCCCCAGGATGGCACAGTGGGCAAGCCACCCACTGTAGAGACTTGAGAGACTGTGGCTTTGCACTCCCCAGGATGGCACAGTGGGCAAGCCACCCACTGTAGAGACTTGAGAGACTGTGGCTTTGCACTCCCCAGGATGGCACAGTGGGCAAGCCACCCACTGTAGAGACTTGAGACTGTGGCTTTGCACTCCCCAGGATGGCACAGTGGGCAACCCACCCATTGTAGAGACTTGAGAGACTGTGGCTTTGCACTCCCCAGGATGGCACAGTGGGCATGGTGGGCCCATCGTGGATCTGGCGTCGTGGACTCATGTGGCTGTGGTGCCCCCACCTTCCCTTCCCCCTGAGGTGCCTGTAGTTTTGTCACCAGATGCCCCTGCAGTGTTCTCTCCAAAGGACTCAGGTCTCCTGTGTAGGCTTTGCCCTTGTTTCGCTACACTTTGGCCCACGGACATGATGGATTCGTAAGATGTGCAGGACTACTTGCTTCAGTTATCCACTGCTGTGTAAATAATTTGTTTATCAGAAGAACGTTTTGATGGTTGATAATACTTTTCTGAGACTATTTTGTTCATAAATATTTATTCTCAATTTGGTTATGTGATTGTATTTTTTACGGGTGTTTGGGTGGTGTCACTGTGACTTGTTGCTCTGCATTGGTGTGTACATCTTGGGGGGGGGTGGGGGTCGCATATGTGTGTGCCCGTAACCTTTCTTCCTCCCCCCCTCCCGTGTGTCGTAGGTGCAGTACACACCTTTGACGTCTGCGGCGGAGTTCGTACTCGTGGTAGATGAGCAGGTAGACGAGAGCAGGTATGATGTTCAATTCGGGTTCCATGCTGTCCTCCGTCCTCGTGGAGTGCGTAGAGGTGAGCGTTTTCCCGTTCGTAGTCTGTTTCCGCCGTGTTTTTATCGGCTGTGCTCCCGCCCCGGAAAAGGTGGCGGATTGGTGAGTTGTGATAGGGTGGGCGGTACATTGTCTGCCGCCTGCCTGTTGGCGGTGACCGCCGCGCTGTTTGTTTGTCCCGCCGTGGCGGTCGGAGTGTTAAGTTGGTGGTCTCTGTTGGCGGTTCCCACCAGGGTCAGAATTCCATTTTTCGGACCGCCAGACTGTTGGCGGGTTGGCCGCCGCTTTATCACCGACCGCCAGGGTCAGAATCACCCCCTCTGTCTTCAGGGTGGGTGGGTTGGGCATGCCTTGACACAGAAGAATGGTGTGAATGAACAGAGGGAGACCTGTCCCTAACAGATGACACTCTACCAACCTGACCTAAAGGAGTAACATCTATACTATGATGAGAACTCACATCAGTACCAGCCCTGCTAGGTGGCCTACTAAGGGGCAGGTTGGGAAGGTTCCCTTCTAACACTTTTACTGGGGCTACCCCAGAATCAGAGTGTGAACCATCAGCTATTTTCTCACCAGATGAGCCAGCTATGGTCTTATCATGTTCAATGAGCATATTAACCAACAATTCTCTAGAGGGATTCTTCCCTACCCCTAAACCTCTATCAATACAGAGACTCCTTGCACTTTTCCAGCTAAGGTGGTCATAAGTAGTGCTGGTCAGATCCCGAGTTTGACCTATACCAGACATGATAGAAAAAGGTTTAAGGGACAGAAAAAGAAAGAAAAAGGTTCAGAACTTTTTAAGGAACAGAAAAAAAACTTTTTCAACTTTTAAGAACTTTTTGAAAGTTTTAGAGGTACTTTTCAGCACTTAGCAAAAGAGTAAGAGAAGAAAAGCAAAACTTTTTGGTTAGGTGTACATACACTGAACTTGTTTTGTATATTTTTCTCTTATGAAAAGTACAAAATGACAAAGTGGTAAGTAGTTGCAAGTACTTATCCCACCGCTGCACAACCAATGTAGGAGGCTGGCCTGGTTTGTAGTGAGTACCAAGGGGTACTTACAATCTGCACCAGGTCCAGGTATCCCTTATTAGTGTAGAAGAGGTGTCTAGCAGTTTAGGCTGATAGAAAAGGGTAGCTTAGCAGAGCAGCTTAGGCTGAACTAGGAGGCGTGTAAAGCTCCCACTGGTGTCATATGCACAATATCATAAGAAAACACAATACACAGATATACTAAAAATAAAGGTACGTTATTTTTATGACAATATGCCAAAAGTATCTCAGTGAGTACTCTCAGTATGAGGATAGCAAATATACACAAGATATATGTACACAATACCAAAAATATGCATTAATAGCAAATAGAAAGAAATGCAAGCAATGTAGAGTCACAATAGATTACAATGAGAACACATAGGTATAGGGGCAACACAAACCATATACTCTAGAAGTGGAATGCGAACCATGAATGGACCCCAAACCTATGTGACCTTGTAGAGGGTCGCTGGGACTGTAAGAAAACAGTGAGGGTTAGAAAAATAGCCCACCCAAAGACCCTGAAAAGTGGGTGCAAAGTGCACCTAAGTTCCCCAAAGAACACAGAAGTCGTGATAGGAGAATTCTGCAAGGAAGCAGCAACACCAGCAATGCAACAACGATGGATTTCCAGACGAGAAACAAGGGGACCAAGTCCAAAAGTCACGATCAAGTCGGGAGTGGGCAGATGCCCAGGAAATGCCAGCTGTGGGTGCAAAGAAGCTGCCACTGGATGGTAGAAGCTGTGGATTCTGCAAGAACGAAGAGGACTAGGAACTTCCCCTTTGGAGGATGGATCTCCCACGTCGTGAAGAAGCTTGCAGGTGTGTTTCCGTGCAGAAAGACCGCAAATAAGCCTTGCTAGCTGCAAGGGTCGCGGTTAGGGTTTTTGGATACTGCTGTGGCCCAGGAGGGACCAGGATGTCGCCAATTGCATGAGGAGACAGAGGGGGCACCCAGCAAGACAAGGAGCCCACTCAGAAGCAAGCAGCACCCGCAGAAGTGCCGGAACAGGCACTACGAAGAGGAGTGAACCAGAGCTCGCCCGAAGTCACAAAAGAAGGTCCCACGACACCGGAGGACAACTCAGGAGGTTGTGCACTGCAGGTTAGAGTGTCGGGGACCCAGGCTTGGCTGTGCACAAAGGAAATCCTGGTAGAGTGCACAGGAGCCGGAGCAGCTGCAAATCACGCAGTACCCAGCAATGCAGTCTAGTGTGGGGAGGCAAGGACTAACCTCCACCAAACTTGGACTGAAGAGTCACTGGACTGTGGGAGTCACTTGGACAGAGTTGCTGAGTTCCAGGGACCACGCTCGTCATGCTGAGAGGGGACCCAGAGGACCGGTGATGCAGTCTTTTGGTGCCTGCGGTTGCAGGGGAAAGATTCCGTCGACCCACAGGAGATTTCTTCTGAGCTTCTAGTGCAGAAAGGAGGTAGACTACCCCCACAGCATGCACCACCAGGAAAACAGTCAAGAAGGCGGCCGGATCAGCGTTACAATGTTGCAGTAGCCATCTTTGCTACTTTGTTGCAGTTTTGCAGGCTTCCAGAGCAGTTAGCGGTCGATTCCTTGGCAGAAGGTGAAGAGAGAGATGCAGAGGAACTCTGATGAGCTCTTGCATTCATTATCTAAAGAATTCCCCAAAGCAGAGACCCTAAATAGCCAGAAAAGGAGGTTTGGCTACTTAGGAAGGAGGATAGGCTAGCAACACAGGTGAGAGCCTATGAGAAGGAGTCTCTGACGTCACCTGCTGGCACTGGCCACTCAGAGCAGTCCAGTGTGCCAGCAGCACCTCTGTTTCCAAGATGGCAGAAGTCTGGAGCACACTGGAGGAGCTCTGGGCACCTCCCAGGGGAGGTGCAAGTCAGGGGAGTGGTCACTCCCCTTTCCTTTGTCCAGTTTTGCGCCAGAGCAGGGCTGGGGGATCCCTGAACCGTTGTAGACTGGCTTATGCAGAGATGGGCACCATCTGTGCCCATCAAAGCATTTCCCGAGGCTGGAGGAGGCTACTCCTCCCCAGCCCTGATACCTTTTTCCAAAGGGAGAGGGTGTAACACCCTCTCTCTGAGGAAGTCCTTTGTTCTGCCTTCCTGGGCCAAGCCTGGCTGGAACCCAGGAGGGCAGAAACCTGTCTGAGGGGTTGGCAGCAGCATCAGCTGCAGTGAAACCCGGGGAAAGGTAGTTTGGCAGTACCCGGGTCTGTGCTAGAGACTTGGGGGATCATGGAATTGTCTCCCCAATGCCACAATTCCATGATCTTAGACATGTTACATGGCCATGTTCGGAGTTACCATTGTGACGCTATATATATGTGGCGACATATGTATAGTGCACGCGTGTAATGGTGTCCCCGCACTCACAAAGTCCGGGGAATTTGCCCTGAACAATGTGGGGGCACCTTGGCTAGTGCCAGGGTGCCCACACACTAAGTAACTTAGCACCCAACCTTTACCAGGTAAAGGTTAGACATAGGGGTGAATTATAAGTTACTTAAGTGCAGTGGTATATGGCTGTGAAATAACGTGGACGTTATTTCACTCAGGCTGCAGTGGCAGGCGTGTGTAAGAATTGTCAGAGCTTCCTATGGGTGGCAAAAGAAATGCTGCAGCCCATAGGGATCTCCTGGAACCTCAATACCCTGGGTACCTCAGTACCATATACTAGGGAATTATAAGGGTGTTCCAGTATGCCAATGTCAATTGGTGAAATTGGTCACTAGCCTGTTAGTGACAATTTGTAAAGAGAGAGCATAACCACTGAGGTTCTGATTAGCAGAGCCTCAGTGAGACAGTTAGGCATCACACAGGGAACACACACATATAGGTCATAAACTTATGAGCACTGGGGTCCTGACTAGCAGGGTCCCAGTGACACATAACAAACATACTGAAAACATAGGGTTTTCACTATGAGCACTGGGCCCTGGCTAGCAGGAACCCATTGAGACAGTGAATACACCCTGACTTACACTCACAAACAGACCAAAAGTGGGGTAATAAGGCTAGAAAGAGGCTACTTTCTCACCCCTCCTACCAGCACCGCCCTCCCAGCAGCATGAGTCTCATTGCCGCTCACCCAGGAGGGTGGGCATCTCCTTCGCCCCAGGCACCTCAGGCCGTGCCCCAGTCAGCCCTGCTGCCATCAGTGAGGAGGCCATTGACCTCCGGAGATTGCTCACTGTTGGCCAGTCTATCATTCTGAATGCTATCCAGGGTGTAGAGAGGCAGTTGCAACAAACAAATGCATACCTACAAGGCATTCATTCTGGCCAGGCAGCCCAACAGCGAGCATTTCAGGCTCTGGCCTCAGCACTGATGGCAGCCATTGTCCCTGTGTCCAGCCTCCCCCCTCCAACTTCCTCCACCCAGACCCAATCCCCTGTACCTCAGCCTATCCCAAGCACACCATCAGACCAGCATGCACACACCTCAGCACACGAGGGTGGCTCTGGCAAAACATAAGCACCACATATCCCACAGGCACTCACACAAGCATCATACCCATGCACACATACCAACATCCACTGCCTCCACTGTGACCCCCTCGTCCACGTCTCCCTCCTCCCTCCCTGTCATGTCTCCACTCACACCTGCATGCACTACATCCTTAGCCACTATCTCCATCACCAGCACGCCCATCACCACACATCGCTCATGTGCACTCACCACCCCCACTACCATTCACACATCTCCTGTGTCCTCTATCAGTGTGTCTGTGAGTCCTCCTCTCAGAGTACACAAATGCAGTCGCACACCCACCCAACAGCCATCCATCTCACAACAGCCTACAGCCCACGCACCTTCACCCAAAGTCACCAAACGAACACCTCCTACAACCACTACCTCTTCCTCCACTCCCAACCCCCCTCCATCTACCCATCCCAATGCCTAAAAAGCTTTTCCTATCAAATTTTGACCTCTTCCCTACACCTCCCCTCCGCCCTTCCCCTAGGTCCCGCCTTTCCGTGTCCCAACCCAGCACCTCAGCCACCACATCACCAGGCACAGTGGTGCCAGCAATAGCAGGATTTTGGAGTGTGCCAAGCAACAGGGCTGCCAGTGTCCCAAGGAGCGAGGGCAAGGACATTCCGCCACCTCCAAAACAGAAAAAGTTGCCCACATCCCAGAGAGAAAAGGCAAAAACACCTGCCACCAAGGGCTCAGGCAAGACAAAAGTTGAAAGTGGCAAGACAGCTGCGCCACCATCCAAGGTGGGGAAGGGCCTGAAAATGAAAGGCAAGTCCACTTCGATGCCAACCTGCTCGTCGGACAAAACCGCCACCGGCACCACCACCTGCACCGCCGCCAGCACCCCAGACACTGAGCTCTTCACCAGCACCGCAGACACTGTGCCCTTCACCAGCACCACAGTCAGTGAGCCCGCCACCAGCACCGCTGCTACTGACAACACCGCCAGCACCGCAGTCAGTGAGCCCGCCACCAGCCCCACAGTCAGTGAGCCTGCCACCAGCACCACAGTCAGTGAGCCTGCCACCATCAACGCTGCCACAATGACCGCCACCAGCACCGATGCCACAGAGCCCACCGCAAGCACTGTCACTACTGACCCCGCCACCAGCACCGCAGTCAGTGAGCCCACCACCAGCACCGCAGTCAGTG
Organism: Pleurodeles waltl; assembly: GCF_031143425.1. NCBI lineage: Eukaryota > Metazoa > Chordata > Amphibia > Caudata > Salamandridae > Pleurodeles > Pleurodeles waltl. The sequence continues at coordinate 1,444,449,923 of NC_090444.1, read as the reverse complement.
AGCCCGCCACCAGCACCGCAGTCAGTGAGCCAGCCACCAGCACTGCCGCCACAATGACCGCCAGCAGCACCAACGCCACAGAGCCCACCGCAAGCACCGCCGCTACTGACCCCGCCGCCAGCACCGCCAGCGGCCCGCAACATCCTCAGCCAGTGGCACCACCACAGACATTGGTGCCATCCCCAGTGGTCATTCGTACGAGGCTGCTGGTCAGTTCCTGGGGCCTGGGCAGCTTGCATGTTGCACCACCGTCAGTGGAGATTCACATCCACTACCTCAGTCCTTGGCAAGATGAAGCACTCTGGGCACCAAGCCTCCTCCAGAACCAGTGGAGTATCACATCCACTACCTCAGTCCTTGGCAGGATGAAGCACTCTGGGCGCAAAGCCCCCTCCAGAACCAGTGGAGATTCACATCCACTACCTCAGTCCTTGGCAGGATGAAGCACTCTGGGCACAAAGCCCCCTCCAGAACCAGTGGAGAAAGGCATCCACTACCTCAGTCCTTGGCAGGATGAAGCACTTTGGGCACCAAGCCCCCTCCAGAACCAATGGAGACTGTTATCCACTTGAGAGACTGTGGCTTTGCACTCCCCAGGATAAAGCAGTGGGCAACCCACCCACTGGAGAGACTTGATAGACTGTGGCTTTGCACTCCCCAAGATAAAGCAGTGGGCAACCCACCCACTGGAGAAACTTGAGAGACTGTGGCTTTGCACTCCCCAGGATAAAGCAGTGGGCAACCCACCTACTGTAGAGACTTGAGAGACTGTGGCTTTGCACTCCCCAGGATACATCAATGGGCATGGAGCCCCCTCGTGGAGCTGACGATGTGCCCTCATCTGGCTGAGGTGCCCCCCTTTCCTTCCCCCTGAGGTGCCTGTTTCATTTCGATCTGATGCCCCAGCAGTGTTCTCTCCGTTTCGAGTCTGGTATCGAGTGTGGGTCTCACCCATGCATTTTGGGCTCAGTGGTCCACGGACTATGAATGGTGCACTACCCGGACTTGATTGGTTGGTGTACATAATTGTTTATACTGTATATAAAGTTTTGACTAATGGATTTTTATTGATTACAATTGTTCAACTCATTTCCTTTTGTACTTGCGTTCTTCCTGTGGGGGGTGTAAATGTAATGTTGCAGCATGTATTGGTGTGTATGTTGTTGTGGGTAAGGGTGGGGGTGGGGATGTTGCATGTTGCGTGTGTGTGTGTCACTCTCTTTTCCCTCCCCCCTCCCCTGTGTTGTAGGTGCAGTACTCACCGTGATCGTCGCCGTCATCTTTCATGCTCCTGGTAGAGGAGCAGGAATACTATTGCAGGGAGTATTTGGAGTTCAGGCTCCATGGCGTCCTGGTTCCTCGTGGGTTGTGTAGAGGTGAGTGCCTACGCTAGCTCTCAGAAATCAGACAATCAGACAATCCCCCCCTACACATAAGGCAGGGCATTACCATGCAATCTTATGAGAAGGCAGCACTCACAGCAGTGAGATACCAAGTTAGGCTGTTTGTCACTACCAGGACAGGCCACTCAACCTGGCACATGTCCTGCCTTCTACATACATAGCACCCTGCCCATAGGGCTAGCTGGGGCCTACCTTAGGGGTGACTTACATGTAGTAAAATGGAAGTTCTAGGCCTGGCAAGTAAACTTACATGCCAGGTCCCTGTGGCAGAAATCTGCACACACAGGCACTGTGCTCGCAGGCCTGAGACAGGTTTGCAAGGCTACTTCAGTGGGTGGCGCAAGTGGCGCTGCAGGCCAACTAGCTGCATTTAATTTACAGGCCCTTGGTATAGAGATACCACTGTACAAGGCACTTACAGGTAAATTCAATATGCCAATTAGGTATAAGCCAATCATACCAACTTTAGAAGGGAGAGCACCTGACTTTAGCACCTATCAGCACTGATAAAGTGCTCAGAGTCCCAACAGCGAGAGGTTGGTAAAAATAAGAGGTAGGAGGCAAAAATTCAGGGGATGAACATGCCACAAGGACCAGAGCCAACACAGTTAAAGTATAATAGGCAGAAAAAGTGCAATACCTCAACAATGAATATGTGCAGTGCATATGTATATATGCATAGTAAAGCTAGATAATTAAGAATTAAAATGCATCACCATGGGAGTTGACTTCTTCATCCTTGCCAACATCAAGCCAAGGAGCCCTGGACAGCTAAGGCAGTATGAGATCCTTCCAACATAGGATATTTTACCCTGATCCATGTGTCCATGTTCAAGAGAACTCAGTCTCAAGCCTCCCCACATTATGTACCTTAAACAAGCCCAAGAGGAATTTTGCGGCTACCTCCCCCTTCCTTTCTTTTGTGTAAGTAATGAAATTCAAGTGCTGGCTGTGCTCAGTCTGCGTCAACAGCACACAAAGGAACGGGCCCTCCCTCAATGAGCATTCCAAGACAGAGAAGCTGTAATTTCCTCGATGGAACATTCCCAGGCTCGAGCCTTCTCTCATCATGTACCCTCCACATCCCCCATGGTTTGTTTCAACACGTTTTAACCTTGTGCTAGGAAGAAGAGAATGAACATGTTTGGTGTAGAAAACAAGATGTACATGGAAAAATACCTGCACTGCTGATGTGACAGCATTCAAAGCTAACCTAAGCACAAAACGAAGTCAGTGATCAAGATGGAGTCAGTGGTTAAACATAGATAGCATTACACTCCACCCTTTGACTAGTGACTTACTTAACATGTTAAAAGTAACCTTTTTTCGGTCTAAACATTGTAAGTATGTTAAGTATTCATTGCACACAGCAACATAGCATTATTATAATACAAATAAGTATTCCACCTAAAATAGTGTGCAGTTAACTAAAATTAGGTAACCAGTTAAATAACCAATCCCACCACCCTTTTCAACATCTTGTCTTACTCCTTTCATCCATTCATGTAAAGCATCAATATGAGACTGGATAGATTTGTAGTGGTCTGACAGGTCAAAACATCACATGCCCTTAAATTCAGAGCAGCTATGATCATGCTTTAGGCGCAAATACTTAATAGCAGCCCTGTTTTGCAATGCAGCTTTTCTAATGCCTTGTATATCAAGTAATAATTTGGCCAAGGCAATCGATTTGTTATTAATATTCTTGATCATCAAACATACTAAGTTGTTAATAACTATTGTAAACAGCTAATCCTGGAACTCCTACTACAAAAATACTTAAACTTAGGTAATAACTGGATTCCAGAGTCACAGTCTTTGAATAATTGAACTATTTTCTTTGGATAGGGAGTATGTACAGAGTGAAATGGAAACATCATTAGTCCTAACCGTGTAAAAGCACATGGTTCACCAGTTCCATTGGCAGGAATGTATGTATAGGTAGTATTATCACAATAGAACAACCACCCCTACAGTAGTTTAATAATGCTTGATGTGACTAGCAGCAGTCAAAACGTGTGTAATGCTATTATTCATATTTTTACACATTACCATTTCTAAGCTGACACTGTACTTGTTGTTCCCAGGGCATCTCTTGAGGAGACCCTGTTGTTGCTTCAAGGTGCATTTGAGAACATTTTCTGACTTTGTATGTATCACAAGTTAAGTTGTAGCAGGCATCACCTGTATTAATATTGTAAGTAATCATGTGGGTCAGATTGTCCCATTATTACCTCATGGTAAAACCTGCAGTACTCATAAGGTGTAAAGTGTGACAACACATCACTTTCTTGAACTGCTCCATCTCTGTTGGTGGCAGTAAAGATTTGCAGCAAAACGCTGGCAAGAGTCGGTATGGTGACCAGACAAGTTGAAATAACATCAACAGCACTTTTCACATTCATCATGCCGAAATCCGATCTGTTGAGCACAACTTGTGACAGATGGGTCCAAAGTTTCTCCGTCTGAGGCAGAAAAGGTGTTGATTGGCGCGTTTGGAAAATCACTTAGGAGTTGGGGACTTTTGGTCCCTCCTGACCATACACCCCTGAATAACGACCAGGCTGTATAAGCAGCACAAAGACACCTTGCAATATGATCTGTAAGAGAAACAAGTATGATCATTCTCACAAATAACATTTATCAGTTGGTAGATGTTCCCACTTGTACTGTTTGGGTTTCATGACTAACAATATATTGTCCCTGCCCAATAATATATAGTCCCTGCCCTTTGGTATAACTTCTGCTGGTTCAGGAGGACGATTTGGGGATTCTACCCACACCTTAGCACCAGGAGTATTGTCAGTTGAGCCAAAATCTCCATCCCCATGCACTGTAAGAAGAGCTGGGGCAGTCTCCCTTTTAACTATTCCTCCATACACTGGAATAACGACTATCTGAGCAATTCTGTCTCAAGGTTGTATTATCAAATCAGTGGCCCCACTGTTCAAAAAAATGATTTTAATTTCTTCTTGGTAGTCTGCATCAATCACCTTCCCCCAGGACCTGAATACCTTTGAGTGCCAACCCAGGTCTAGGAGCAATCAATCTGAAGTGCTCCAGGGAAATCTGTATTCCAACACCTGTTTCAAGAAGTGCCATATCTCTTGGTTTCAGTCTGTACATATTCAAAGCATGGAAATCAAGACCTGCAGATTCTGTTGAGGCTCGGTAAGGAGCTAAGGCTCCTGGTTTTATTTCCCAATACATGATGGTATTTGTCACTACATGTGGTTGTATCTGTAATGCTGGGGTCAACATTCACATTAAATGGGTCTCTGCTTTTGTCAAAGGGCTGTTATTCAATATTTGGAGGGCTTCATTAAATGCTCTCTCCAGTTTCTGAAAGTTCCAGCATTTAATTTTTGTACTTGGGCTTTCAGTAAGCTCTTCAGTCTCTCATTCAGTCCTGCACCTTGTTGGTAATATGGAATGTGATAAATCTACTCAATATTGTGTTGTGAACAATAATCTTGCACCAATTTACCTTTATAACGTGACCCTTTGTCACTCTGGATTTGGAGTGGGACTCTGTAATACAACATTAACAAGTCCAGAGTTTTAATAGTATTAAACTGAGTAGCATGTTTGCAAGGGACCGCAATCAAGTATCCAGAATATTGTCCATTACTGTGCAGGCGTATTGACAACCACGACTATTCGGTAGTGGCCCAATGTAATCAATTTGCCATATCTGCCCCAGCAACTTCCCTCTCCCCAGCTGACCGTTGACTGTTTGAGGACAGATCTCTGTTGTGTATGTTGATGTTAGAACTGACATACCTTAGGGTGGTCACCCCTAACTTTTTGCCTGCCTCCCTCCACTTTTTGGACTCTGTTTTGCTGGCTTTTAGACTCTGCGCACTTTACCACTGCTAACCAGTGCTAAAGTGCATGTGCTCTCTCCCTTTAAACATGGTAACTTTTGATCATACCCAATTGGACTATTTAATATACTTATAAGTACCTAGTAATGTGCACGGTATGTGCCTAGGGCCTGTAGATTAAATGCTACTAGTGGGCCTGCAGCACTGGTTGTGCCACCCATTCAAGTAGCCCCTTACCTTGTCCCAGGCCTGCCAGGGCAAGGCCTGTGTGTGCAGTTTCACTGCCACTTCGACTTGACATTTAAAAGTACTTGCCAAGCCTAAAACTCCCCTTTTTCTACACATAAGTCACCTCTAGTATGTGCCCTAGCTAACCCCTAGAACAGGGTGCTGTGTAGGTAAAAGGCAGGACATGTACCTGTGTAGTTTACATGTCCTGGTATTGTAAAACTCCTAAATTCGTTTTTACACTACTGTGAGGCCTGCTCCCTTCATAAGCTAACATTGGGGCTGCCCTCATACATTGTTGAAGTGGCAGCTGCTGATCTGAAGGGAGTAGGAAGGTCATATTTAGTATGGCCAGAATGGTAATACAAAATCCTGCTGACTGGCGAAGTTGGATTTAATATTACTATTTTAGAAATGCCACTTTTAGAAAGTGAGCATTTCTCTGCACTTAAATCTTTCTGTGCCTTACAATCCACGTCTGGATAGGTTTAGTTGACAGCTCCTTGTGCATTCACTCAGACACACCCCAAACACAGGGTACTCAGCCTCACTTGCATACATCTGCATTTTGAATGGGTCTTCCTGGGCTGGGAGGGTGGAGGGCCTGCTCTGACACAGAGGACTGCCACACCCACTACTGGGACCCTGGCAGACAGGATTGAACTGAAAGGGGAACTGGTGCACTTCTAAATCACTCTTTGAAGTCTCCCCCACTTCAAAGGCACATTTGGGTATAAAACAGGGCCTCTGCCCTACCACCTCAGACACTTGCTGGAGAAGAAACCTTAACCAGAAACTCCATCCTGCCAAGAAGAACTGCCTGGCTGCTCAAAGGACTCACGTGTCTGCTTTCTACAAAGGACTGTTGCCCTGCTGTTGGCCTGCTGCCTTGCTGAACTCTTGTCTGGCTGTAAAAGTTTTCTCCAAGGGCTTGGATAGAGCTTGCCTCCTGTTCCCTGAAGTCTCAGGACCAAAAAGACTTCTCTTTTTCATTTGGACTCTTCGTGCGCCGAAATTTTCGACGCACAGCTTGCTACGCGGCGAGAAAATCGCCGCACACTGACGCTGATCAACACGACGACTTCGGGGCGACCGGAACTTCGACGCACGACCTCACAAGGACAACGCCGCCCGACTTCCAGAGGGGAAATCAACGTGACGCCTGTAGTGAGAACGGAAATTCTACGCACAGCCTCCCGGAACGACGCGCAGCCGGAAAACAAGCTGAAGAATCCACGCACAGATCTTGGGACATCTGGTAATACCGCAAACCACAGAAAGAGACTGTCCGCGCGCCAGAAAATGACGCACGACTTCCCCGCGTCAAAAATGACAACGCAATTCCGTGTGTGCAGGGGATAAATCGACGCACACACCATTTTATCCACGTATCTCTTCTTCTGCGGCCCTTTGCGGAGATTTTCCACTGTAAACCAGGTACTTTGTGCTTTGAAAGAGACTTTATTTGCTTTTTAAAGACTTAAGACACTTTATATCACTGTTCAGTGATATCTCTACAATTTCACATTGCATCTTTATTCGTTTTGACCTACAATTATCCAGATAAATATTCTATGTTTTTCCAAACACTGTGTGGTGTATTTTTGTGGTGCTATATGGTGTTATTGTATGATTTATTGCACAAATACTTTACACATTGCCTTCTAAGTTAAGCCTGACTGCTCGTGCCAAGCTACCAGAGGGTGGGCACAGGATAATTTTGGATTGTGTGTGACTTACCCTGACTAGAGTGAGGGTTCTTGCTTGGACAGAGGGTAACCTGACTGCCAACCAAAAACCCCATTTCTAACAGTTGACAAATAGGATACTGCATGATCACTGTTTTTATCAAGTCTATGGGAATGTGTATCCCTCTGATCTCTGCCCACCTGTTAGTAGCCTTGTCTCCCGGATCTCCCCATTTTTGGTTTGCCCACTTAACCATCCCCACCAAGTCAGAATCCTTGGCCACCACTTCTGCCTCTGAGATTTTGACTTTGCCATCTGCAAGGGAATTACACCGTCGTTCTAGTGAGTCAATGGGACAGCCTTGAAATGTATTTGCCAGTTATGTGCATGCCATGTGGGAAGCAAGGTGGCTACCCCATTGGCAGTAGACCAAGAATCAGCATCAATGTGAAAGGTACCAGTCAATTCTGCATTTTGAGTACTTGTCCATTCTCCTGTAGTGGACAGCAACTTCTTGGTGACTTGGTTATATGACATTGCCTTCCAATGTTTTTTGGCCCCCAGCTGGTGGCAAAACACCTGGATGAAATAGCTGTAACTACAGGGGTACAATTGGGGGACTATGCACATACCCTTCGGGGAGCCTTAACATCTTGAACTGTCTGCCATTCCATGATAAACCAAATTGCTCCTGACTCTTAGGGACAAATGGTATGGAAAAAAAAAACATTAGCATTATCAATAGTTACATACCAGGTCCCTCTATGTTTTTGTATCCTCTCAGTCAGAGTGATGGTGTGGGGGACTGCAGCAGTTATAGGGGGTGTATATTTGTTAAATTTGCGGTAATCGATCATCATTCTGTAGCGCCCATCTGCTTGGTGCACAGGCCACCACACATGCCTCCATCAACTCCTATATAGTCTCACTTATTTCCTAATGCCCTCCTGGAATTCAGTATTGTTTCAAACAAATCACCTTGATTGCTGGAGGCACCTTCCCTCAGGGTACCTTAAACGACCCACCCTCACAGCTGCCACTGAAACATATTGCTTTGATCCAAATTGATAACAACCATCATCCACTTATGGAGTCACCCCCTTCAAAATGTCAATTTCCAGTATATACTCTAGGAGGGGCGCAACCATAACAGTGTATTTTCTTTTAGGTATTCTCCAAATTTTTATTTGAAGAGTAGTCCGCACTGCAGGGGATGCTTTCCACCCAACCCTGTGATGGTGTAGTGCTGACCTGTAAACTTTTTTGGATTTCTATAAATTGAAGAGGCTTCTGCTCTGGTGTCCACCAAGGCCCACACTTTCTGAACATTTCTATGTTTCCAATGAATTTCTAAATCAACATGAGGTCTGTTATCTTTACAAGCCTATCCCTTTACGGTAGTTTGGCCTGTTTCCTAATCTGATTTACACCTGTCAACTTTTGCCAGGTCTGGATATATGCTCTCATATATGTGGGGAGATTCCTCTTCTTACAGCACTCTTAGTCTGAGTAATACATTTATTAAGGCAGTTCCCAGATCTCAAACGAGAGCACACAAAATATGAACATGAGCATTTAACTTGAAGGCAGTAAAACGTGTAGATACCAATCACAGCTGTTAAACAATGATAGGCAGAAAATGTGCAGGACATCAACAATGAATATGTGCCATGCATATGTATATGTATATAGTAAAGATAGATAATTAAGAATTAAAATGCATCACCGTGGGGGTTGACTTCTTCATCCTTGCCAATATCAAACCGAAGATCCCTGGATGGCTGAGGCTGTAGGAGATACTTCCAACATGGGTTATTTTTACCCTGAACCATTCGTTCCCATTCAGGAGAACTCCTTCTAACTCAGTGTCAGGCCTTCCCACTTATATACCTTAAACAAAACCAAGAGGAAGGCTCTGGCAACCTCCCCTCCCTTTCTGTAAGTTATAAAATTCAAGTGCTGGCTGTGCTCAGTCTGCATCGAAAACATGCAAAAGAATGGGCCCTGCCACAATGCACATTTCAGAGACAGAGAAGCTGTACTTTTCCTCGATGGAAACATTCCCAGGCTAAAGCCAGTACCTTCCACATTCCCCTTGTTTTGTTCCAACACCTTGTAACCTTGTGCTTGGATGAAGAGCATAAACACGTTCTGAGTAGAAAACAAGCTATGCATGAAAAAATACCTGCACCACTGATGTGACGGCATTTGAAGCTAAGCTAAGCAAAAAATTGAGTCAGTGATCAGGATGTAGTCAGTGGTTAAATAGAGATACCATTACACCTGCAGTTCCACCATGGAGATGGAGTAAATTATTTTATTCCTATGATGGAGAGACTGTCCGCCAAGGAGGCAATCAATTATAAAGCATTCACAGGAACCATATTCACAGCAGTTCCTGTCAATGCATCCCTCTGTTTGCTGCAGGTCTGCGCCAGAATAATACAACCCTGCCCCAAACAGTTTTTTTTCTTCAAAAAGAAAGTCCAGAAATTGGATTTTCTTATGTAAACTAAAAAAAAAAGGATGCTCCTGTTGCCAGGGAAAGCATCTCCCATGGAGGGTGAGCATTAATTGCTTCTTGTTGTCCCTCACAACCAGGGTTTGCTTGGTGGGGATGGACAGTAGAAAAAAAAAGTCTACATTTCCATATATCCTGATTGGGTAGGAAGACATGTAGCCATTTCTCCAATTGCTCTTACTCTGATAGGGAAGGGTTTGGCTATGGATGTGATGAAGTAGTTTAAAAATCTTAGCATCTTAGCAATGGGATCAATAATTATATTACTGGTACAGAATATAATTCACAAAAGAAAAGGGTGTGCAACATTGACTGTCTGGACTTTGAGTCATAAGGACAAGAATCAGGTGGGGAGTCACAGTACACACTGCTGGGATAAGAAAGCATAAAATGGGCTGCTTCGAATCTGAATATAGTCAAGCAGAAACTCTGGGAGTGGGTAAATGAGAGCAGCAGGTAGGGTTTCATTAAATCTGTAGTAACAAGAGTGAGGCACTCACCTACTTCTTTTTTCAACTCTACTCTGTCTCTTTTATTTTTACATATGGCTAAAAAAAAATTTTTAGCTGCTGTTTTGAGATCTTAGTATTTCACTGTGGATTCTGAAAACAGTCCATTCTACCTAAAGTATCAAGCTGTTTTTTGGAGTATCTCAACCAAACAATATTATGAACATTGTCAAGGTGGAAACAATAATTTATAATGGCCTGATTAAGACAGATTTCTTCCTTAGCCCAGATTGCTCTCCAAAGCATTAAGGGTGCTACCTTGATGCGTTCTTCCAGGGTAACCATACCGGGCTCCCTATGGAAAAGAAACATAGGGAGACTATTTGGGACCAACAAAAGTCTTCTCAGAAAGAGGTTTTCAGCAACCTGCAAAGTGGTGACATTTCCTTATCCCCATACCCTAGCTCCATATATGACTGTGGAGGAACAACAAGCAGAATAGATGTTAACTGTAGCATCCAGAGGTTTGGAGCACAATTTTCCTGCAAATCTAAATAGGGCCTCAGTAGTTTGTTTAAACTGTAACTTCTTGGCCTTAATTAAATGTGACCATAAATCTTTTTGATCGAACTGAACCTCTAAATACGTAAAGAAAGGAGCATAGAGGAGTGGGTCTCTATTAATAGTACGTGGTTTCAGAATAGGGACAGACGCACCTAAACCATGACTTGGGACTTGGAGGTATTGGTCTTTAGGCCCAAACTACTCATAAATGAAACAAATGTAACATTGTTTTTAGGCCTACACTCACTCTTGATGATAAAACACAATCATCTGCGTAGAGTAGGATGGGCAGTTTCCTGCATCCTACCTTCGCTGTGTCTGACTCCTCTGAATTAAGATGGCTCTCAAGGTCATTAGCATAAAAGCAGAATAGAAAAGGGGCCAATGCACGACATTGTCTCACTCCATGTTTCATTTCAACTGGGTCAGTACACTCACCAATTCTCGCATACCTTCCATGTACTGTCACATTTTCATGCATCTGAGCTAAGAAGTGCACCAGTGCTGTGTCTATGCCCATTTGAAGCATTTTTGTCCACAGTTTCCCTCTGTCCACCCAATAACAGGCCAATGTTAGGTCCAAAAAGCCTAAATGAAGGATACCCATTTTTGCCATTGTGTATTTACTAAAGATCAGGTGGAGATTAAAGCAGTGTTCCACCATGCAAAGGCCTTGTCTGGACCCATATTGCATATCTGAGAAGCAACCCTTTTTGCCACACTAATCAAGTAATATTATACCCTTAAGCTTGCTGTAGTGTCAATTAAAGAGATTGGACTATAGCAATGGAGGTCAGCCCGGTCACCTTTTCTGAAAAAAGATACCATATTAGCAGTTGACTGCACTTCTCATTACATTTGTAAGTAATGGTGCCCACAAATTGAGATTATCCAACAAAGGGTCAGCTTGCACCCTATGCTGGCTTGAAGCATTATTTCTTGCATACCATTCTAATGCATGTCTAACCTCCTCATAAATTGGTAAAATTAGCTCTAAGTCATCCCATATTAAATTACTAGTGGCTGGTTTAATATGACGGTCAGGCCCAACATTGCCACTGTAAACTCTAGAGAAGTGTTCAACCCATTCATGTGGCGGAATAGTGATATTGATGTCTGAGTTAAGGTTGTTGCTAAAATAAGGATCATTAATTGTCTTCCAAAACAAACATGTTACACTTGCTTTGTGCATTTTTTCCCACGCCTCATCCCTAGTGACCCTCTTCCTCTGAGCGACTGCGTGTTTATAATGTTGCCTACATTTAGTCCTTTTTATCAAATCTTGGGGCACTTCTTTCAAAGCAAGTATAAGATCCCTATTTGTCTTTGGGGAATTACTGTCAGACCATCTTTGTGGTCAAAAATCATTATTCTTTGTTCCAGTTGACAAGAGATCAGTAACTGTGTGACAAAATCCCCTGAAAGCCTGTATCAAGAGTTTGGAATTTAGATCATGATCCAAACAAGCTAAAATCTGCCTCCTGTTTCTCCTTAATAGCTCCTCCAGAACAGCTCCTGAGCTCACCGTGGACCACCTGCATGCAATCCCTTTGTTTTTCCTATATCTTATTGGTAAAATAGAGGTTACACTTAGTTATTTATTAGTACCTGTATCAAAAGATAGGGTCAGTGGGTAATGACCACTAAAGCAAACTTGCAGGATAGACAAAATAATAGCCCTGGGGTTGTAACATCGGAAGAAAGCAATACAATCAATGAGACTGCCTCTGCCTCTTCCTTTATATGTTCAATAATTAGTGTCGGAATCGGGCATCAGGTCAATAGTCAGATAAAGGGAAAACATATTTAAAATGAAATTATAAATCTCAAAATCTCCCCAGAAGGGCCGTTGTCCGAATAAGATTATCCCTCGCTGTCACATCCTGACAACCCACAAACAGAAGGCTCACCCAATGAACATAATCTGCATTTGAAGTCACCCCACCCCAAAATTCCAACAAACTCAATTTTAGGATAATTTGGTTGGAGTTTGTTCTAGGAAAGCAGCAATGTCAATACTATTTGGGAAAAAACAGTTGTGAGAAAAATTAGCAATGACAAACATTAGTTTTGATTTATTTGTAACACTAATCACTTGAAATTGAGGAGAGGTGAGGTGTGACTTTACCACTTTGTATGTACTGAGGTTGAATTTAAAGTTAACAGACCACCTCTGTGATCCCCTTTTCTCAATAACATCACTGGAGTATGAATTGAGAGAAACCCATCAATGTACACTATTTCTCTTGACTGGGGCTCTTGGAGGTAAACTATATTGGAGGTATTAATCAAATCAATCCACTTCTCATTCGTCACCTTGAAGAGAACACCTGCTATATGCTAAAGCACCTACTTGAGGTAATAATATGAGTTAATCACTGGTGATCCTTGGTGTATGGGGCCTACAGGTAAAGTTCTAGAACCTGGGCCTAACTAGATATGGGGAACTTCAACTGATAGGATATCGCTATCTACCACAGCTGGGGTAAGATTCAATAACTCTTTATTAAAATGTTATTTTCCCTTCTCAGTGCAAATCCAGGTACTCAAAAGGGATTTGTCCCAAAGATCTATTGGAGCTCCCAAACCTGACTAACCTCCCAGAGTCAGTTTACTGGGCATCTCCTTAGTTTGTCCACCAGGAGAGCTACATGACCATAGATGAGGTATTCAGTCAAATTCTTAAAGGGGGTAAAGCAACTATGGTTAGGTACCTCATAAGAATTATATAAGGGAGATGCGCAGGCATATGGATTACAAGACTTTACATGGTGATGATTATAAAAATAGCCCAATAGTACTGCCATAATACTGCCAAATGGTGAGTGAGCTGAAGCCAACCTTTCCAATAAGAATCCAATGTTAGAAAGTGGGTCATTATTTGTGCGGCCTGCACAAGTAATGGACCCACATTTGTCCTACACTGGGAACTAAACACCCCTTTGTAGCGTTTGACTCTCACAGTGCAGCAAAGCCGTCCAAGATCTACTCAAGGGAAGTGGTGTGGGCTAGCAATCCCCATTCACAGGCACAAAATAATAACACTAAATAAATAATTGCCCAGTCTGAGTCAAAAAAGGAAAAAGTACATTTATTACACACCGGCTACTGAATACTGTGTGTCAATTTACAAATATACACAAGCTGATGGAAATAGGCCTGAATGTTATTGCATAATTATTCTTGTCCTTCTCAAAAGAAGACTTAGGTCCACAAATCACATGTCAAAAGCATGCACTTGTGTGCAACTGCAATCCATTGAGCATAACGTTGGGTCAGCACAAGTAATACTGGTGACAGAGCATGCAGACTTTGATCATGAGTGGCTATCAGCCTCATTATTTAACTAAAACAGGTGCAAGTTAAATGTATAGGCATGTCTGAATGATTTGTGCTATCAAGCTTATTTTTAGCATGAAATACACAATTTAACCACAGCCCCTAAAGGGCATCACCTTTATAATTACATTACTATGCTATTATGTGCATCTGTAGTTACACAAATGTGCATTTACCCACTTTCACCCCTAGAGGGTGTTTATCCAACATGACAATTCACACTAAGGGGGTTATTCTAACTTTGGAGGAGTGTTAATCCGTCCCAAAAGTGACGGTAAAGTGACGGATATACCACCAGCCGTATTACGAGTTCCATAGGATATAATGGACTCGTAATACGGCTGGTGGTAAATCCGTCACTTTTCCGTCACTTTTGGGACGGATTAACACCTCCTCCAAAGTTAGAATATCCCCCTAAATCTTTTTAGGCCACAAGAGGGTGCATCCATATTCCTTGCCACTAGAGGGTGCATCGCTCCCAGCTGAACAGCAAAAAGCTCTTGCCTTTGGAGTGCTTGCAAAAACTGTTCAAAATCCTTGAGGGGTTATCCTTTTGAAGTCCCACCAAACAGAGTGGGGACTCAGGTACTTCTTTTGGGGGAGGCTGTGCTCCTGCAGCTCCCCTGCACATAAGCAACCATTTGGGGATGATCCCATTCTCCTAGGGCCACCCCAAAGCCAGAGCGAGTCACTTTCATGAAAAGATGTCGCCAGGACCTGACGGCATTATGAGTTGCTCCTCCTGTGCTGTTGGTTCATATTATAGCAGTGGCTTTCCAGCTGCGCCGAAAGAGCTACACCTTTTTTTCCCTTCATTTGAGTTTCTTTCATTTTTTTTTAAAATGCAGCCTCAAGCAGCACCTCTCTGTTTCAGGGTGCCTGGTCCCACCCGGACACCCAGCGTGCAAGCAAACTTGTTCGATGGCAGCTTAGGGACCCCACCCCTGGCTTACCCCAGCCAGCTCCCAAGCAGCACGCACTTTTATTCATAATCCTCTGTGTGGCCCCAGGAGACAGCGCTCAGTTTTCCCCTGCCCCCACAGGGTGCCTCCCCATGCAACGGGGAAGTGCAGCAGCACTCCCCTTCCACTCCTCAATCTTTGGGGCCCAGGGATGGGGTCCTGGGCCTTTCCCTGCCCCAGTGGGTGCAGCTTGGTGGCGCTCCCCTGCTGCTCCATCTTCTCGGGCCCAGAGATGGGGTCCTGGGCCCCACGGTACCTCACCACTTCTCAGGGAAGTGCAATGTTGCTTCCCCAACTGTTTCTGACATTGGGGGTTCTACTGACATGTACCTGGCTTGGGGGATGGATCCCCAGGCCACTTCGGACACTGGCGAGAGGGCTCCATGTTCGTTCCCCCAGCCATAAAATCCATCATCCATCTTGTAGCAACCCCTGGGCCCTAGCCCATCCTGGTGGACAGAAATCCTCTGGCAGTTGAGCTCCATGCACTCTAAGATGGTGCTGAGGGGTCAAAGATTGCAACACTTCAATAGTTTCGGAAATCGGCATGTGATGAAAAGCATGATAAGGAGTTTTGCAGGCAAGGGGCAATAAACAAACCTGAGGATCAGGGGCCCAGCAAGATTGCAAAGAGAATCAAAAATATTACATCTTGTGTTGTTGTTCTGAGGTTTTACCGAGCTGGTGATGCTGTTACAATATCTCATGTAGAGAATTTTCAAAGTAATGTTGGCAGCATTATTTTGGAACTTGTGAAGCAGAGCCTAGATAACAATGGAGGTCCTTGAGTGAAAGGAGATCCATATAAATATTATCATAGCATGACACTTGGAACATTGTCATCAGAGTACCCCTGATACACATGCACCAGTGTTTAAAAAAACTGTATTTAAAGGTGGTCCTGGTGAAGGTGGGCTGTTAATTACTATATACCAATGAAACGTGCTTTGACAGACGTTGTAAGGACATTTCAGCCCACAACCCAACAACAGTTGAAACTGTAGATCTTTCTTTCGTGTTGGCCCTTTGTACGGGATAGGATATACAGCTGGGGTGGAGAGTGAAGTATGAGTGAGATGATGGGTGTCTGAGTATAAAAGTTGAAGTGAGTGGAATCAGTGAATTAGGAGTATAATAAGTGGTTTACACATATCAATTTTTGGTAAATTCATATGGTCATGATTATGATACCTAGTTGATCATCTGATGTTTTTAAAGATAATATGAAATGTATGTGATATGTCTTAGGGTAATAAAAAAGAACATCAACTGACTATGATTTTGTAAAAAGAATGAAGTGCTATATGTTATTAAATGAGCCCTGTTTACATAATAAAAACACACACACACATATATATATATATATATATATACATATATATATATATATTTGTATATATATATTTTTTTAAAGTTGAACTATGAATAAAAAAAATTATTGTATAAAATAGTCCATTTGTGGTAAAACTTTTATATCTAGTCAGACCACATGTAGTTATAACTGAAGGTGAAGCAATACTGGTCAGGTGGGATTTTGTTCATTTTCTTTTGTTTTTTCCCCCTTTTCTCAGTCCTCTAGTAAACGTTTAGGGGGTACCTTTTGTTAGTGGGTAGGCAACACTTGGGCCCTGTTGGGCTGATTTTAATGATCTTGGTCTCCTTTTGCTCCTGGTGGTGAGCCCTTACCTCCTAAAGCACTTAATTTAGGCCTCCTGGCCTCAATATGCCAAACTTTGTAGGGACCAGGTTTCCTTAGCACCCAGCGCCAGCCTCTCACTTTGTTGTCTCTGTGGGCTGCGCTCCCTCCCTGCACAGAAGCCCTGTCTTTTCCCTCACTGGTCCTCAGGGGGTGTAAGGGGACCAGCTTCTCTGGACATTAGAAGTGCCCCACTGGTCCTGGTGTCAATCAGAAGCAGCGTCCTGGGGACAGAGGGCAGTCAGGTGGTTCCTCCTTCCAATTGTACATGGTGGCTGCCTCCAAATCCAGTGTTTCGCAGGAAAGCAAAACCAAGAGAGCTCTCTCCCCTGAGCTGGACATTTTAAGTGGGGGTGGAATTGTCCAGCAGGGCTGAGCCTCTGGCCTATCATGAGTGCCACATCACCTTTCCACCCCTGTCCCAACCTCCTTGCACAGTCTTCTGGGATACCTCAAAATGGCATCACCAAGGAGTCATTTGCCACATGTGCTCTGGGGACTCTGCTCCACCCCTCGCTGACATTATTACCAGGACTTCCCCCATCAAATCTTCAAAGGAGCCCTCCTCCCCCATTTTGGCTCCAGAGGTCTGGACTCTCTTCTTTGCTGAGTTTGCTCAGGCAGGCCCTCTTTGTGGGCCAGGATGATAGCTGGCTGATTGATGCAGAGCCTTCCACACAATCCCTACTAACTTCAGAGCTGACTTAAGCACTGTTAATTGCTTCCTTTGGTGGGTGAGGCTTTTGTTCCTGCAGCTGGAGAAAAAAAAAAGAACCCAGCCCAGCTGGGTCACACAAGGCCTGGGCTCTGATCCTGAGCTGAGACAGAGAAATATGACATTCCTTGATGACCCATAAGCTTTACAGATATGCTTCTGTACTTCACAGAATTATAATTTTCACATAGGTCAGAATGTACATTGGTGCAACTCTGGAGTTTATGGACCCCAGGGAGCCATTTAAACTCAAGAGTTTTTCCTGCTAGTGGACTGTGTTATTTTTTAGCTGGTGGTAAGCCTCATCCTGATCGGGTTTAGAGGATGTGCATTTTTCAAAATTATCACCAGTTGGGTGGCTTCAGGCAGGAGCTGAAGTACTCTTTTCAGATTTGGGGACTGTTGCAGGAGCCACCTTTTAGGAGGATCTAATATTAGCTACCTGCCCTGAGCAATCGTCAGGTCTGTTGGTAGAATGACAGGAGCATTCAGACTTTTCCTTTAAGTTCACTGGATCCAGATTAGATGGCCTCTGGTGTACTTTATTGCCATGCTGACTCTCCTTGGTTGAAATGGGATCTGACAAAGATTGCTTCATAAGTCAGACCATGCACTCTTGAGGTGGAATCTATGCTCTTCGTGGCCTTGTCCATATTAGTATGCCCCTGACAGTTAGGAATTTTAGTAAAGCTTCAATGCTCTTCAGAGTAGATAATATTGAGTTGAATACTTTTTTCAAGGCCGTCACTAAATTATTACTAAACAGAGCAACAGAGAGCTGTCATCCTAGAATAATATAATTCTCCCGAACATCTAAAAGGGGCTCAGCGGGATCTAGTACAACAGGAACTTTGGAAGTGGTTGCTTGCTTTTTAGTGTGAGTCATGTTGGATCTTTTAATGCCTCTTGCTTTTATTTGTGGGGGGAACTTGCATTATCATGGCCATCCCTCTATGATTCGCTAGGGACAATATCCAGATCATCATTAACAACACGAGGGTTAGAAGTTACAAGGTTAACCTCGTTTAACACTGTTTGTTCTGTTGCAGGCAAAGCCTCAGAGGTACCAGCACTGACATTAGTTTGTTATGCTTATTTTGTAACCCCTCTCCTCAACTAAAGAAATTTCACTATTTAGCACTCCAAAAAAGGCTGTGGGAAAGCTCGTAATGGTAGCAGTTAATGGGCGATCTTTGGAGGGTAGCATAGCAGTTTTATTTTTTCCCATCATCTCTAACTGCAGGAAGTGAACAGGTTTGGATTATACAAGTCAGGCCACCAATGAAAGCAGGTGATAAAACAAGGGGGACCAAGAGTGCTGGCCCAGTCCAGCCTCGATCCGCCCCAGATGGGCACATATGGGCCCACACTTGGCCTTGTCTTCTCCCAGGTGCACTCTTGCTTCGCCGATCATAACATGTCCCGTGCTGCAGTCCGCGCTATATAGCGCAAGATGAAGTCCTGTCCCAGGTGCGATAAGGGCCTCCTGGCGCACAGTGATTTGGGACTCCGAGTCCCCAATCAACTACTTCTGTCCCCCATCTTATTGTTCAGTATGGTCCTCTAGAGATGGTTCTCCTCTTCTCTTTCCCAGATAGTTCGCAGGCATTCCTTTTAAGAGAAGGTAGATGACCCTCTGGAGAACACAACAAGTGGTCCTGAGTATTAAGTTCCCTCCTCTTACGATTGTTTCTCTTCACCATTCACAGTGACAGTGCCACTCCCTTAATTAGAGGGGAAAATGGGGGGGTGATCCAGCTGCTGACCAAGATGGCCGCGTGGCTCTGAAGCTCCAGGGACCGTCGCCATTACACCAATGTCATCACTTGCCATCCCAGCCAGGAGGGGTCCATCGCCGCCGTACCAATGCCTGTCAATACCCGCTACCCATAAAACTGCTACACGGTCCATGTCTGGGCTGATTGTGGGCCAGAGAACCCTTGTTCCCATTGCTGCAGCCTGACACGGCCCTCCGATGCCCCACATGGACAGGACCTGAAGACGAGTCTGAGGGCGGGGCCATAGCATATGCAGTGTTTAAGGCTCCCTGCGCGGGGCCCTGGGACCTGCTGCTTGTCACTTGCTGGCCTGACTGCGACTGTGCTCCGGCTGAGCTGTCTACATCTGCCAGATGATGCTGGATGTATGTGGTGGCCCTTCCGGCTGTGCCGGGGTTGGCTGTGTCTGGCTAGGCCTGGTGGATCTATGCAGTACGCCATGCCTGGCTCCCCTTGCCTCTGTGTTGCTGGGCCCCACTGCTGGAATACATAAGGGAGTTGTGATGAGTGCTGCACAGACTGACTGACATGCCCATTCTGCCACCAATGCTTTACTCCCTGCCTCTGATGCCTTAGCATCGGCTTAGCAGGGTGGTTGGCCCTAGATCTTCTGCACCAATGTTTCATGCCCCTTGCCTTGCTGCTGCCAGTGGTATCTCTGTCCGGTCACATCTTTGGGCCATTACTTCACGCTTTATCCAATTTCTACAGAAAGGAGCCACTTGGGAGGATGTCTATATAACTACATGTGCACCATTTGCTCCTGGAGCAGGAGGTGATTGTGGGAGATTTTATTAATTCTAAACCTCTCCTTACATAGAATTACTGTCCTAGAGCTGCGTAACCACCAGGTACACTACCTCCCTTTCCAGAACGACTTACATACCCATGCTAAAATGCATCCACCCCCCTATATTGATGGGTCACGGAGATCTTAAGCAGAGGCATCTCAATTTGGAATCTGCCCGTAGTACTATATAGTAGTCTTCAATGCTGGGAGCAAAGGACCCCCTTACATATGCAGACAACTTTATTGCTTCGGACGGTGCCGCAGCGATGATGGCTGAAATCGGAGCTGGTTTGATCTCCTGAGTGAGCGCCTCAACAACTGCGCTACCAGAAGCGAAAGAGCAGAGTGCAGAATCTCTGAGATCAAAGATGTAAATGTAGGCACACTGAAGCAGATGGAGAGGGTGGAAAGAATTCTCAAAATGGTGGCTGCAAAGAACGAAGATTTGGAAGCCACACTTGGGCCACAACCCATTCCCAGGGTGCCCCCCACCTGCTCATTGCCAGGCTTCTCAGCTACTGGGCCGGCTGCAGTATGAGTCAACTATGCTATCTATATACCCAGACTTCACACAACTGGAGCAGGATGCCCGCAACAAGTTTGTAGATGTACAGTAAGCTCTCCAGAAATAGGAATTCAAACATGACATGCTGTTCACCCAGCAAGGCTTCATGTGGAGGTGGATGGCCACTTCCACATATTTGCCACCCCAGCTGAGGTGCCTTAATTCTGCAGGCAACATTGAGTGGATAAACCTCCATCTCCCCGTTCATCTGCTGCTGGATCCCCCTCTCCGGCACTGTCAAACTCACAATGAGAGCCCTGATAGGGGGGTCTTATCTGCTCCCTTTCTTCCTTTTCTGACTGTTTGTCCTTGGGCTGTGGCTCCTAACTGATGGCACCCATCACCCAGCAGAGTGCTCCAAACCAGATTTGGAGGGCTTCTATGATGGAACTTGGCCGCATCCATGGTGGTTCTCTTTACTTTATTGAACATAGGTAAGAAGAGGGACCTCTTTTACAGTAGTTAGTTATTCCTTTGCTGAGGCTCCTTCCATGACACTTCCCACATTCCATATCATTGTTTTCGATCCTACAGTTGGGCAACGACTCTTCCTTTGGGCATTCTCATATCTCCTACATGTGCATCATGATGCTTATGGTTAATCGATTATGTTGGGTATGGAGTAATAGCCAACCTGAGGAAGTGCCTAAATAAATGTATTACTCAGACTAAGAGTGCTGCATTTTGTCTCCTCTCAGTCTGTTGTAATGCAGAACAGGGACTTTACATATTATTTGGCAACCCATAATGTCTGGACTCATATAGACTACTGGTATATATCTCGAGCCATGTAGTTGTGGTTGACTGATGTTGGGCATCTTCCTCACACCTTATCGGACCACGCTCCTGTCAAAGCCACCTTGACCATAACTAGCAGCCTACCACAATTTCGGCTCTGGCGATTCCCAGTGAACACCCACCTTAATGAGGTTTTCTGTGTAGAAATTCGTAAGGCTATATTAGACTATTTGCATTTAATGCTGGTATGCTACAAATGTATTCCACACTCTGGGAGGTCTTCCAAGTCTATATAGAGGGTGTTTGCATTGCTAACCATGCCAGAGTGCTGCATAGCATTCTTAATGATCTAGCACGAGTCGAAAGAAAACTTTGCATCATTGATGCATCACTGACATCAACTGCAGACCTCTCTTCTTTACACACTAGATATGAACTACTCAAAGAATTGAAAGACCTGGGTTTACAGGAGGTTAATTACCTGGGTAAATATGCAATGGCACAATGAAACAGTGAGGTTGAACAGCCTGGACGGACATGAGCTAATCTGCTTAAACCCTCATATATCATACAACTTGTGTTACCCAACTCCAACGGCCAGATGGCTCGGTTATCACTGACTGCCCGGCCATAGCTGATGAATTCTCAACCTAAATAGGTACCTCTACACATCCTGTGTGGAATATACGAATTCAGAACTGGCTGAATAGATTGCCAAGGTTGCGATGCCTTGACTTAAACTGGGGCAGCAGCACTTTCTTTCAGCTCCAATCACATGCAAAAAAATTATTCAGGCTGTCGACACCCTTGGTGGCTCCAAAGCCCAAGGGCTGGGCGGCTTCACTGGTAATTTTTATAAGGCCTTCAAGATGATCCTGGCCCCGCATCTGCTAGAGGTCTATGCAGAATTGTTGGAAACGGGCACCCTTCCTCCCACAATGCGTGAAGCTGTTATTACCCTACTGCTCAAACCCAATAAATCTCCTCACCATTGCATTTCCTACAAACCACTGTCGCTTCTAAATCACAACAAAAAAATCCTTGCTAAAGTACTAGCCACATGTCTCTCACTCATGATGAACCGTATTCTCTCCCCTATGCAGTCCAGCTTTTATCCCACACCATTCCACTTCCATTAATCTCCGTACTGTTTCGGCAGTCATCAATCAGATTTCACCCACTATCCCCACAGTTGCAGTACTTCTCGACATTGAAAAAGCATTTGACTTCCTTGAATGGTCCTTCCTCGCTACCACCTTAGCGAAACTTGGAATCCCCAAGAGTTTTCAACAACTCATCCTGATGCTCTATAATAACCCTGTGGCCTGCATCTGAGTTTATGGCACTGCCTCCACACCCTTTCAATCAACGAGAGGTAACAGACAGGGCTGTCCTCTCCCTCCCCTACTTTTCATCACTGCTATGGACCCTTTGGTCCGCCAACTAAAAGACCACCATTTGGAGAGAAGCCTTGCTTTCCCTAAAGGTCGACTACAGGTATCTTTGTATGCTGATGATGTGCAGCTGTTTGTCCGGGACCCTGCTGTCAATCTTTCACCCATTATATGGGAGGTGTCCGTTTTGGTACATTTTAGGGCCTGTCAATTAATTGGAAAAAAATCTGAGATTTTTCCTCTCACCGATGCGATGGTCCACTGTCCTTTGGATTTCCCACTTCAATGGTGTACTGACATCATGAAATACCTTGGTGTACATTTACACAGAAACAGGGCTGAGATTATACAGCGTAACTATGGCCCTGCTGTTGAAAAACTCTTACTTCAAATAACTTGATGGATCAAATTACCTTTTACATTAGCTGGGCGAGTAGCAATCATTAAAATGGTGGTCCTCCCTTGCTTTATTTATTTTTAAATATCCCGATTGTGCTGAGGAATACCTTTTTCAACACTCTAAGAAGATTTCTCACAAGGTTGATGTGGGCTGGGCGTTTCCCACGCTTCAAGTGGAGAATGTTGAAGCTCCCATATGAATGTAGAGCATTCGGGGTCTAAACCTGCAGCTCTAATACTTGGTGGCCCAATCACACTTCTTGTACTATTGGTACCATCCAGATACCAGACTCCCCTCCCTTAAACTAAGCGCGCTCAGGCCCCTGACCTTCCTCTCTCCTTCCACGCGGACTCCATTGAAATTCGGCAGAAATACAAACATTGCCCTCCACATGCTGTGCCTGGTCTAAATTAGTATGCTGTGTAGGTCTGCCTACCATGTACTCTTCACATCTACCCCTTACAAACAACCCCTGGCTCCTACTTACTCAGGAACAGTTAGTGCAACGAACACTCACAACACACTATTTGCATACTGTGGGAGACTTATTCTCGGACAGCATGCTTCGCTCTAGAGCCTCTTTGTTGGAGAGATTTCCCCCTAACTCTATGGATGGATTATGTTCCACAGGTTACTCTACACCCTTCGCATTGTCTGCCCTACCTTTCCTGAGGAACTTCAAGAGTTAATCCTGCTCACAACAGTACTCACTGTGCCAGATAGTGAAAACCTAATCTCCCGACTTTACTGCCTTGCGGTACAATTATGCCCTACTAGTGCTGAGCAATCATGAGCTACCTGGGAACAGGGTAGGGTCACTTACCTGGATACGCCTTGGAACTACTGTTGCACCCACACCAAACCTGTCTCTAACAATCATAAACATAAGCTGCTGCACTACAAATTCATACATAGCCTATACCACCCCTAAGATGCTGGCAAAGCTTGACCCTGACAGGCCGCATCATTGTCCCAAATGCCATGCGGAACAAGCGGATTTCGCTCACCTCACATGAAACTGTACATAGATACAAACATATTGGGAGCGAGTCTTTGCCACATTGTCTCTTTTACTTGAATATCCCATTGACCCAAGCCCTTTGATGGCACTGCTGGGCTATGTTAAGCCGATACCCTTTACTTCGATGTGATTTACCACATTGCACTTATGGCCAAGCAGCAGTTCGCACTACACTGGGGAAGTCATGCACTTCCCGTTATCACGGCATGGCTACAGGACATGTCATACTGTGATGCGACTTCCAAGTTGTACGCCTCTCTACAACCAATAACCTCTAGGTCTTAAGACACATGGCAACCATTTGTGATAACCTATTATCAACGGCTCCAGCCTCGCTGCCATCCTCTCCCGACCCTAATGCTCCTACATTATGACATCACTATTCCAATTGACCTAAATGGTGTAGACCACTCTCCCTCGGCATCCATTTTTACCTGAACATCAGTCTCTTGTCCTGTTTTAGTTTTTTATGTTTCCTGTGCAATAACGCCCAGTGCTTCTTTCAAAATCTTTTAATGTTTCCCTTTCTTTCCCTGATTGCTCCCTTTCCAGCTTTATTTTCCTGCATGCTTTTTCTTCGTGTACTGCCTGGATGCGGAACTCTGGCTGTTTCCGTTATTACCCGTTGCTTGTTCTTGTTACTATTGCAAAAACCATTAAGTAAAGTTTTTAAAAAAAGGGGGAAAAAACACTCCAGAAAACCCTGTGCCGTTTGCCTTTTGCCTTTTGTGCCAGCCGCATCGGCCCCACTAGGCCGTCAGCACTGTACATCATGTAATAGCCACTAAAACGCGGAAAGCACTTTCCTCTCTAACACCCACTTGGTGAGGGACAAACCGTTTACTTGTCTGAATTGCCTGGAGACACGGCCTTGGGGTAGAGCACGGCAGCAGTGATCACAGTCCTGTTCTTCCTTAGGTTGCCTGGACTGCAAGATGGTTTCTCTTCGTTCTGCTGTTCTTCCCTCTCTTCTCCAGTTCTTGTGACTGGTGTCAGTGCCTCATCTCCTTGCCTCCCCTAAGCTACCTCACTTGGGGCCAGATGTAGGAAAGAAGCAAATTGCGACTTGCAATTTGCGAGTCCGTGCGACTCGCAAATTGCAAGTCGCAATTTGCTATTCAGAAAGGTGTCTCAGACACCTTCTGCGAGTTGCTATGGGGTCGCAAAGACCCACCTCATTAATATTAATGAGGTGGGTCGCAATTTGCGACCCCATAGCGACTCAGGGCACTCACGGGGATGGAGGCCTGCTGGTAACAGCAGACCTCCATGTCCGTGACTGCTTTTCAATAAAGCATTTTTTTTTCCCCCAAGTGTAGCCTGTTTTCCTTAAAGGAAAACGAGCTGCACTTAAAAAAAAAAACCGAAACCTTTTGTTTCTGATTTTTTCAGGGCAGGTAGTGGTCCCTTGGACCACTGCCTGCTCTGAAAAAATAAATTTGGGTCCAGTCACAAAGGGGAAGGGATCCCATGGGGACCCCTTCCCGTTTGCGAGTGGGTTACCATCCACTTCAAGTGGATGGTAACTGTGACTCCATTTACGACCGCGTACGCGGTCGCAAATGGAATTGCATACCACTGCGACTCGCAAATAGGAAGGGAACACCCCTTCCTATTTGCGACTCGGAAATGCATTTTGCGAGTCAGTTCCGACTCGCAAAATGCATTTCTACATAGCAAACACGCATTTGCGAGTCGCAAACGGCGATTTTCGCCGTTTGCGAGTCGCAAACTGTTTGCTACATCTGGCCCTTGGGCCCATATTTATAATTTTTAGCGCAGCATTTGCGTCATTTTTGACGCAAATGCGGCACAAACTTACAAAAACAATTGTCTTTTGTAAATTTGCGCCGCTTTTGCGTTAAAAGGTGGCGCAAATGCTGCGCTAAAAAAGTATAAATATGGGCCTTGGTGTCTTTGATGGCGTCTTTGACTCCGCTCCTATGCTGCAGTTTCTGGTCTTTTCGGGCTCAGAAATCCTCTCATGACTGTGTTAATCCACTATTTTAGAAAAAAGTGTCTCAAAAGATGAACGTCAATTCCTTCAGGGTTTTGAAGATGAGATCGTGCCCCTGGTAAACATCATCTGTTATCCTCATCCCAGTCCTTATAAGTGCAAAGTCGTTTCTATCATGCACATTCATTCGTCTCAAAAAAGTCCCAATTCGAGCTCCTCCCAACATGGCCATGACCAACAATAAGGAATACTATTCCACCATACTACAAACGTTTAAGGGAATATTTTTTTCCCGAAGGGCGCAGGGCGGTGGCTCGCGTCGCTGGTACGCTCTCGAAATGCGGCTTGCGATGTTCTTACCGCTCAGGCGAAAATTCAAGTGTGGATGGCAACCACTTTTCCTGTCCTGCACCAACCCCTATCACCAGCCGCGGCTGTGGCCCTGTTCTTCCTTTGTAGCATGAAGGTGACGTAGGACACATGCAACGTCAAAATGTTGGCATTCTTGATCTGTCTTCCCAATGTAATCCATCGACAGCCATGGGTATTGTAACATAAACGTGTGTCCTGACTAAAAGTAATGACTTTGCCCTTGTTTCATTATTCTAGAACATGCCATTCTTCTATGGGAGAGTTTAAATAATACATCATCTCAACAAAGTAAACTAAGAAATATTGCACATTTTGCTGTAATCCGTGTTAACTTTGAATAGTTAGATGCGTGAAATTGAGGTATGCGTGATATTGAGCTGCTCTAGACCTTCTGTGCCAGGGCGGAAGTAAGCCCACTATAAATTGACCTCTGATTCTGGCGAAACGTCAGCTCCGATAAGCATGAGTGGGAACTGCAATATGCTGTGAGTATAATCCCCTTGGAATATTGCATCTCAATTACTTTATTTTGCTTATAGATGTACTGAACAGAGTACTATAATCTCAAAATTCAAACTAACCATACATTATTCATAGCAACCAATTTCCTCTGCCAAAATTGTTGAATTGGATGTTAGCTAGCTTCACTCTTGGAGGTTATCCAAAGGATATTTTATATAACAATGTTGACATGTTATATTAGATTAGTCCGGTGAAGCCTTGGTATCACTTGATGTAACACGATGTGACAACTCCAGCATATGTAATTCAAATAGGAACCTTCTGATATTATATAAATCCTTCCTTAAACTCTCACAAGCCAACAAAGCAATTCAGTGAAAGAGAAATGTTGTACTGCGGAGTGTTACCAAATTCACACCTGCGTTCATACTGTACACATTATACCACACCTTGTTATCCACCTTAATTGCATCATATGTTTATGTATTTGCTGCGATAGTGTGGAGGCTCACATTATGTATTGTTGGACCTTGCATCCTTGGTGTGGTTCCCCCTGTCTTTTTGCCTCTCCTTCCTATGTTTTGACTATATGCTGCACTTTGTTTTTGCTGGTTTTTGGTACTCTGGGCACTTTACCACTGCTGACCAGAGCTAAAGTGCAAGCGCTCCCTGTGTAAATTGTATGTGTAATTGGCTTTTCCTTGATTGGCATATTTGATATACTAGTAAGTCCCTAGTAAAATTGCACTAGAGATGCCCAGGGCCTGTAAATCAAATGCTACTAGTGGGCCTGCAGCACTGATTGTGCCACCTACATGAGTAGCCCTGTAAACATGGCTCAGACCTGCCACTGCAGTGTCTGTGTGTGCAGTGTTAAACTGCCAATTTGACCTGCCAAGTGTGCCCACTTGCCAGGCCCATACTTTTGCTTTTTGTAAATGTAAGGCTCCCCTAAAATAGGCCCTAAGTAGCCCTATGGGAATGGTGCAGTGTATGTTAAAGGTAGAACATGCTCTGATGTGTTTTACATGTCCTGACAGTGAAATACTTTCAAATTCGGTTTTCCCTGTTGCAGGGCCTTCCCCGCTCATAGGTTAACATGGGGATTGCCTTTAAATATCTTTTTAGTGCAGTTTCCTATTGGGAGCAGGTAGAGATTTGGAGTTTTGGATCTCTGAACTCACAATGTAAAAGTACATCTTTTGGTAAAGTTGTTTTTTAGATTGTCAGTTTGAAAATTCCACTTTTAGAAAGTGGGCATTGTCTTGCTTAACCATTCTGTGCCTCTTCCTGCTTGTGAAATTCAGGTCTGGGTCAGATTGACAGTTGGGCTGTTTGTGAGTTCCCTCTAGACGGTGATACAAAAGGAGCTGGGGTGTAGCCTGCAAATCCCGATGAGTCTCCTGGGCTACAGTAGGAAGGGAGGAGCTGACACTTACACCTAAAACAGCTGTACCTTTCCTCACACAATGCAGTATCCAACCTCCTGGTGTGTGTCTGGGGCCAGGCTTGGGCAGGGCAGGATCTTGTGAACAACAGCATGCAATTAGCATGTAAAATACAATGATGCCATCTCAAGATAGCTGCTAATTGTCTTGTATACGTATTTGCCCATTCTAATTATAATCTTAATGCTTCCACCGAGACCATGGAATTTAAAGTGCAAATAGTGCAGAGTATCTTACCTTCCACCTTATGCATAAAGTGCCAACAGTTAGCAGCATAAAGAAGAGTGGAAAGAAACCTTCATTTTGTGCACGTTAAAATATGTTTAAAATTCCTATAACCTGTTCTACCATAAAGTGATTTTAGTGCATTATAGTGGGCATAAGCTTTATTCAAAATATGGGCAATAAGATCCTTATCTAGTAAACTGGCTGAACAAATTCTGCCCAAATAAGGATGTGATTTTTCTACCTCTAAAGGGATAATATTGAAGGACCAACTATAGAGAACATCTCATAAGTTTAGTCTTATTTATATTAATCTTCAGGAACTGAGCATCAGAATAAACAGATAAAGCATCATGATGCTCCTGAAGGCATTTAAGGGCCAAATCCAATAAAACAATATCATGTGCATAAATCAAAGTCCCCAATGAATAATCACCTTATTTCGTGGCATCCCCACCAATCTTCCACAGCGCTGAGGGTAAATCTGCCATATATAAAGAAAAAAGCAAAGGGGACAATAGGCAGGCCTGTTTCAGCCCAATTCGATTTGGAATTTTCAGTGTCATGGCCCTCCTACCCCAAACATGACATGGCACCAAGTTTCTGAATGAAGAGCAATAATGAGTTTTAAAAGGCCCCCAGGAATGGGAAACATCCTTAACCACGCACCATTAACAATGCCGACATTTCCCACGCAAGCATAACAACACTTGCCAGAATGACGCATGGCTTTTTCTGTGCCTTAACCACGCATGTGCTAAACTATGCATATGCATGGTTAAGGCACAAAAAAATCATGCTTTGTTCGGGAGAGGACGCAGTGTGGTAAGTGGGGCTAGGGAGTGGGGGTGGATTAAGGGATTATCGGGGTGGGCTGTTGATTTTCAGGGGTGGATGTTTGGGTATTTTTTTTCAGAGCATAGGATGGGGGTCAGCCTTTTCTTTTTTTTAGGGGTGGGACTGTTGCGTTTTCAGTATTTCTATATAGGGCTTAGGGTGGGGCTGGGGTAGTTTATGTTTAAAGGGTTGGGGAAGGTTTAAGGGAGGGTGGAAGGAGGAAGGAGAGAAGAGGAGGAAGGATCGGGAGAGGACGCAGTAAGGTAAGGGTTGGTGGGTAGTTTTTAGTGGTAGGGTGGATTTGGGGCTTAGGGTAGGTGCGGCAGTCGGGGTAGTTTACTTATTGGGGGAAGACTTTAGGGCTCAGGGCAGGTTGGGGTGTCAGTATAGTTTTATTTTTAGGGGCAATGGGTTGGGGTATTTTTTGTTTTTAGTGCTTAGGGTGGGTGGGGGGGTCGGGTGGTTTAGTTTTGAGGAGCGGGTGAGGGGTTGGAATAGTTTTTTTTTTAGGGCTCAGGGTGGGTGGGGGGTGGGGTAGTTTAGGTATTTGGAGTAGGGGTAGGTTTGGGACTCAGGGTAGCTGGGGGTTTCTTGAAAGACCCATGCATGTCATTTTGCATGCCGTTTTCACACATGCCTTTACCATGCATGCTTTTACAATGAAATTCATTGTAAGAACATGCGTGGTAAAGAAATGCGTGGAAACAACGCATTTGTGGTTCTGACTGTGTTGTTAAGGCATGCGTTGTTCTGGCATGTGTGGTTCCATCATACAACTCCCAGGAAAACCTATAGCATCCAGCTTCTTCCAAAGAATCTGGCTGTTTACATGATCAAAAGCTGTTGAGAAATCTATAAAACCTGCATAGACAGGCATTTTCCTCCATTTCAAGTATTTACTCAACAGCAAATGGATCACAGTTATGTTATCTAGGGTTAAATGACCAGTTCTGAACACAGCCTATTCCAATGGAATGATATTTTTATCTTCTATCCATTCTAAGAGGTTATTTAAAAAGTATCTGGCAAAGATGCTTCCTCTGGCATCAAATAGGGCAATCTTCCTATAATTACACAGAGAATTTGTAGAGCCCTTCCTATGGAGCAGCAGTATAATACTCCCTCTCCATGAGCTTGGAACCCTCCTGGAGGAATAACAATACTGAAAAAAATGCAGATAAATAGGTAGCCAAATGATCCGTATCTAATTTTATAATAGAAATGGGCAATTGATCTGGTCCTTGGCCCTGAATTTCTTGAAGCCATAAGATGGAGCAACACTTCCTGTCGTGAAGGGGGTGAATAGGAGAAAACGTTCCCGGCTACCCCTTCATCTTGGAGCTTTTTAATACAACTATCACAGGACTGAGAATTCAAGGTGTATAAAGAAGTTATATAGCCCTGCCATTCCATGCTATTTAACTTTGGCTCAACCAGAGAACCAGTATTTTACCCTACAATTCTCCATAAAGATTTTGCATTGTTACGCTTTACTGCTTCTGTTAACTTGATCCAGATATCATCACACCTTTTTTGGAATTTTTTTCCATCTAGTCTTTTTTCTTTTCGAACATGCTGTTGTGTAGCCATTTTAGTTATAGCTTCATACATGTTATTTTAGCGAACTAGGCCTGCCACTGTGCACTTTAACCTAGATATATTTTATTCAGCTTTGTTTATTATTTTAACAATCCCCACATTTGACGTCTTGTTTTATTTTTCTCTATCTAGCTGTTCTTTGCCTAGGCCAGTACTGTGTTCTTAAACAAGACATTTCTTTCACTCTGGGCTTTTCTAAAGGCTGCTGAAAGATAGGTTGCCGGCAAACGTGGTAACACTTTGTCGCTAGTGTTCATAGAAATATACACACTCTCTCTTACATACGGATCCTTTCTTGGAACATCGGCTGCTTTATTATAAAAACATTACCTTGACCCATGTACGTTAGAGGGAGATTCCAGCCAGATGACCACGACTGTATTCTGATTGCTGCGTGCTTCGCTACAGCTGCTTATGTAGACTACAGGCCTCTTGCTCATGTATGAGGGATGATGTCTTCACAGTGGAACCTGAAGGGCAGAATTAAAGTTTAACATGCCATGCTCTAACATAGCCAAGGTAGGAACTATTTTTAACAATTCTAGTGACAATACTATAGCGTTATTTTTATGCTTCACTCTCCTTGCCACAATTTTAATCCTGTCAAGCTTTATCATCCTAGTTATTGTAGTGCATACTTTATTATCTAAGATGCAGTTGCTTCAATAAAACCGTATTGAAATATATTCTGCCTCTGATTGTCCATGTATACAAGAGACTAGTGTAAATGAGAGAAACGGGTGCGATCTGAGTGACCACGATTTCCCAGAGGAATCAATTGTGCCATGCACTCGGCTGACAATCATCCCTGCTCTTGAGTGGAGATGAGGCACTGCTAGTTAGCTGGAGCAAAACCCGGATTAGGGGGACAGGTCTCATCTGAAGTGGGTTCAGACCCAGTAGCCCACAGCGCAAGTGATTCTGCCACCCAAATCCAGTAGTCTCATTAGGATAATGAGAGCCTACTCGACATGGCGCCACCAACATTTTGTCAGGCTGTAATTTTCCGGTCCTCCTGAGTATCTCTGTCTCACTACATACAAAGACACCTCAGTACTATATACGGAGACGTCTGTGGTATTGAGGATTTTCCCCCTCAGCTAAGTAGGGACTATCTAACGCTGTAAGTTGTTCAAGCTTGAACTCTAAAAGGATAATCTCCATTTGGTGTGCTTATCTCTGATCAAAACTTACTGTTCATTATGGCGAACCCTCAACAGGTAGCAATTGCAGTCAATATGCAACCATCCCTTACTGCACATCTATTGCCACATGGCCTAACGGCCCAGGGGGGTCCAGTTATATTTGTTGAGGCTCATCCAGCCTATAAAACAGACATTTTTTATTCTTGGGTCACATTTCCAGCAGCTGATGGGAACACAAACACATATCATCACTATACACCTGCAAACGCACCTGCACAACACAGAGCATATGCATATCTAGAAATACCTCTTTCTTATCAAAAACATAATAATTGACTTAATGGCTCCCTACCCCATACAATTCTAAATATTAGGTTAGGTCCTCTAAGTAATGATGGTCCTACCTGGCCTTTATTGGCCACATATACACCTCATCCTGCTGCAGTGAACCTAACAGTAGCTGAAGTCCGTCACTTATATGCTTAGCTTACAGCAATATACAGACGATTAGTACAGTTTGTAATGCAAACATAAACACAAACCCAGCATGTGCTGCTCCAGCACAACCACATGCAGTAACGCCAGGCATCAATCCTGCAACTGTACATTCGATCAAGATTAAAGTACCCGCTAAACAAGAAGACATTCCATTTTGGTTAGCTCAAAAAATAAACACACTGGAAGCAGTATTTACCCAAACGGGACCTCAGGATAAGCATAACATATGAACTAAGTGCTTGTCTTTGGGATGGTTCCTGCAGTAGACAACTGCAATACTTGTGGCCCAGTATTTGCCACGATCTATACTACCACACACGGTTCACCCACACTTGCGAATTTACCAGAAGTGTTAAAACAAATTCAAGATGAATACGGGGCTGCCATGGCCCAGGACTTGGGGATGCAACTAATAGACAATTTTGCCACAATATCCTCAATAATATTAAGTAACCTTAAAGGGGAAGCAGTTGCACTAGCAGTGCGCATGTGGCTCCGGGATGTTCCTCCACACTATCAAGAATGTCAGCTGCCCAATATTATCATGGAGACCTACTCTAGTATTGGTCAAGATAGGCTGGTGGCCAGACCTACAAAACCACAGTTTCAAGGTAAATCTAATAAAGATTCTACCAAGCAAGCTCCTGAGGGTTCTAAGAAACACTGGGATAAAAAACAACAAACACCTAAAAAAGAAAGGGGAGAATCTCTGCATATGGAGACCCCAGAATAGATATAATCTCTGAATTTGAGATAATATAAAAACGTTTCACAGATATCAATATACTGATACACGCCAATCTTGTTCCTTTCAGAACTCACCAGAAAAATGCAGGGAGAGAAGTGGGACATCAGAGCAAAGAACTGAGTACGTGAAACCAAGACAGGAATCACAACGATCTACAGAAGTTTCTGTTAAAAAAGAACAGAAACTTCCCCAACAAAAACTCAGATGTAAAAGAAGGGAGGGGCAGCAGTTGCAGTTCGTCATGCCACTCAAGAAGAGGGCTCTATGGAAGAACAAGAAATGAGCATTAGCGCTATTAGACAGTGCGGCAGAGGTCACAATAGTTTGATGGAATTTTCAAGAGCATCTGGAGGTGGAAGCTCCGGATGACTTTTTGCAAGTTGAAACTGCGGACATGCGTGATAGTGTGTATAAAGTAACATTACAGTTAGAAGGAGACAGTGAACGCCTAATCGAAGCAATCTTTTGGGACTGGGTCATAAACATATAGGATAATTTACTGGACAAAAGGGATTGGCCACCGGAATTTGTCCGTACTTGCCCATATGGGGAGATGTTATCATACCTTTGTTCTCACCCCTTGTTCCAGATGAGCTCACCGAGTCCTACACCATCGATTGGGCATTGGTGCAGGCACTCACGTTATATCACAACCACGTTTGGTAGGATAAAGATTCCCCCTATCATGTAATTCCAATAAAAAAACTTGAGTCCCAGGGCGTAATCGAACCCTGCATCTCACCAATGAATAATCTCTTTTTCCCAGCAGCTAAACCAGACCATTCGTATAGAATAGTCTAAGACTGCAGACATCTAAACACTCTTACACTCACATACGTTATATAAAACTCACATAGCACAGCCCTTATGAACAATATAATGCGTAAAAAATACAAAACAACACCGGACATTTCCAATGGTTTCTTCTGCCAAAATATAGTGCCTGAGAGTAGAGTTAACAAGTTTAAGCACACTAGACTCCCAAAAAAAAATCTGTTGTTTACCCCAGAGGTACTAGAACAGTCCAGGACTGTTCGCTGCTCATGTGACTTCAATATTGCACAACACTGACCCTGAAGCATTCTCCTATGGAGATGATATCTATCTCACGGATTATGAATTACTGCAACATCTAAGATGGGTAGCCTATATTATTGTAGGATTTGCCGAATTCGGCTATAAATTCAACTTAAAAAAAAAAAAAAACAGCCTTCCTTGGTGTCCTGTTTCTGGGATAAGAATTATCAAGTGAAGGAAAGAGACTAGTGCCTCAATTCCTAGAAAAATGTGTGCAATTACAACCTCCAAATACGGTTAAAAAACTCCAATTCCTACTGGGTTTCCTAAACTTTGGCAGAACTTAGAATTCCAGAGTACGCATCACGCATAAAACCCTTATATGATTCAATACGTCCTGATTTTTCCAGTAAATTTTGGACAGTCGAACACACATGCATTCTCAGAGCTTTGCAAACAGACATGCTTGCAGCACAACACTTACAGACAAGGGACAGCAAAAAACATCTCGTCATCTAAGTAATTGCTGGTGCCATTGGTTTTACCTATGTAACTTTCAATGAGGGTGAGACAGTCCCGATTGCATACAAATCACATTTGTTTTCAGCAGCAGAAGAACGCTTTGCTCCCACTGAGAAAATTCTCACTGCTGTTCAGATGGCTGTCATTAAAGAAAGACCACTAGCCCAGGGGAAACACATTATTGTTGTATCTCCAATTCCAGCCCTTGAGGCTAATACCAAAGCCAGCGTTCCAAATGCTAAAGCATTACATCCATGTTGGATTAATTGGGCAATGTCTTTGACAGCCACTGATGTTGACTATATCTTCGACCCAAAATTACAAACTCAGGAATTTTTGCAATATGAACTAGAATATCTAGTTCCGGCAAACACACTGCCTATTGATCAATATCAGAGAGTCATGTACACCGATTGCTCAGCACAACCTGCAATTGGCACAAAGCATCAATACTCCGCTGCTTGCGCAGTCATAAGTGGCTACATGGAGGATAATACATTTTAGCCCCAACACACATTCACACAAACCCTGGCGGATTGCCCAGCACAACTAGCAGAGCTAAAGGTCCTGATGATGGCACTGGACCACACACGGATCCTGTACAGCTAACACTGATCGTCTGTGATTTGTATTACTGTGTCCAGTCCTTCAATGAATACCTGCATTACTGGCGCCAGAATGGGTTCAGAGATTCTAAAGGCAACACCATTATCATAGACTTCTGTGGGGGAAAGAAGCGGATCTGAAGAAAACGCTATCAAACATCCATGTTGTACATACACTTGGACACCAGCGCGTTGGAATACACGTTGCTGGAACTACACTGGCTGATGAAGCAGCCAAATCAGCAGTAGCTACGGCTTCTGTTGCTGCAGTAACTCGTTGTAAAACGAAACCTGACAATGACATAGGGGCTGCTGTGAATTCTACAGCTGAAGGCACACCCTCTGCAAAAGCATTTCCTGCTAATTATTCCTAACGGATGGGAAGCTTCCTTGATGCAGAACTAAAAATACCAGGCGGTGAGTTCGAATAATTCCCAATAAAGCCATAAGACCAGAGTTGATTAAAGCAGCGCATAAGGGGGTTGCATCTACCTATGCTGGTTTGGCGGCTACAGTATCATTATTGCAAGCATGTTATTGGTGGCCAGGTCTATACAAACAGACCAAGCAGTATGTCATTTGTTGTGACATCTGCCAACATATTTAGGGTTCCACTGTCAAACGCCCACTGCAGAGACCCCTCCTAATTTCTAACAAACCATTACAATCTGTGTACTTGGACCATTGTGGTCCCCTAAAACCGGACAGTGCAGACAAATACATCTTAGTCACTGTCGACTCTTGCTCCAGATTTCTATGGGTGTGGCCACAATGCTCGGCTGACGTTCGAACTGTAATTAAAGATTTGCGAGTCTTTATCGGTACATATGCAGTTACAGCTTTACACTCGGACCAGGGCCCTGCCTTTGCCTCAAGGGCATTCAGGGACACCATAGCTTCATTAGGGGTCCAACTCCATTACTCATCTCCATTTCACCCCAAGGGAAATAGTGTTGTGGAGCGTTGAAACCGTGATTTAAAGCAGTCCTCAACAGCCAGAGTATTAGGTACTGGTCGTAGTTGGCTTAATCACCTGTATGGAGTCCAGAGAGCACTTAACAATCTTCCTAGAATGTCCCTGGGGGATCTTACTTCATATGAGTGCCTGTTTGAAACTCAAATGTATGTTCTAGATCTTGATGGCCCTGTGTGGAGGTGGCAGAAACATCATTTGACATAAATGAACATGTCACAGTATTGCAGGAATTACAACAGTTCCGTGACAACAACGCTTCTACCAGTGCTGCCTCCACAGGAATTAAGGATATACCAATAACACCTACTGGCTGGATTACAAAAGTTGGGGATCTAGTACGTAAGAAGGTCGCTGTGAAAAAAGAGTTTGGTCCTTCTTATTGTGCACTGGTCTCAGTCTTGGAAAAACACAGTACGGAACTGTCATTCTACCAACATTGGCTGGTGCTAAAGAAAATCGTTTTGTATCTACTGAGAATGCCAAGTTACACCATGTGGATGATCCTGCACAGCAGACCAAGAGGAGCGGCAGTAGTTCCCAAATCCCTCTCACTACTGGTCAATAAGTCCCTCTACAAGTCTTGAGCAGCAACGCTGATACCTCTCCAAGCTTGAGGAGGGTGGAAAATGATCTTGCATTAGTTCCATTAACATCTGTTACAACAAACAGTATTGAAAGTACTGATCGATTTGACACAACTTCAACACAGACGGATGGCGTAATTTACTATGAACCACCACTGAAGACCCACACAAATACGGCTCCAGCCTTTGCACGAACTGCTTCTCGATACTTTGCCGACGTCAATGACACTTTCTCTGACTCATTTGCCTCTTCTACAGGTGAACTGCCAAAAACATGCAAGTCGATAAACTGGCTTACAACAAATTACTTTGTTTTTCCATGGAACTATCTGTGGCTTTCTTTGTCTGTATTAGCTTTTCCATTCTTTCTATTAATACATGGTCTTTTCCTTCCTGAAAGACCAACAGTTGAACTGGTGGATGAGGTCCTCAAACTCAATTTTTCTTCTCCCAAGGTCCACAGATACTTGTCTTTCGTGAACATTTCCGCTACACCAATTCCTGATGGGACTGTTTGGGATAAAGTCACATTCGATATATATGGCCCTACGGACATCATTCAAATACCATATGTGTTTAAACTTTCAATGAACAATGTAATAATACCTGGAGTTGTTTCTCATGACTGGGATGTGAAAACAGTTGATTCTATGATGACCGAATTGCGGTATCATACTGTATTTTAAAATGAGGATGTTTACCAATGTAAAGAGAATTATGGTGATATGTTTTGCTACAAATATTATGGGCATCATTTCATTCACAGAGCAAGTACCCCAATGACTATTTTTGATTACACACAATGGTAACATTGTCCAACTCCACCACAGGGGAGCTCTACATCATATTCTGAAAAGTTTGCGTTTTTTTTCTGGGCACAATTTTTAAAATGCTGAGTCATATTTTTTTTAATTGCCATCAATGGATAATGTACATCTAATTATTGACATATACCAAATTCATTTATTTGGATTCCTTTGTTTCCCGGTTGACTATAAAAGGCTATAAATATTAGTTAAAATTGATTTTCTTAAAAAGTGTGTGGGGAACTAGAAATTGGCAAATGAGGTGGAAAGAAGCTTTATTTAGAGCAAGCCTGATACCTGCCGAAATGATATTTTTAAATGAAACTTTACTACAAACTAGTTGTCTAGGCTTAGCAAAAATTAAGGATTTTAATGCACCCGTATTCCCACCCCTGAAAATGTTTACAAATGGCAAAAGTTTATAAATGCAAATGAAGATCAGTTCAATGAATGGGTCCAGAATGGTACATTTAATTCTTCTCTGTCACATCCTGGCGGGTGCTTATTGTGGCCGATAGATACCATGGGTATCATAAATGTTTTATAAACTCCACAGGGGGTTTTCAAACTAGTAGGCCGAACCCTCGCTATGTGTCATCCGAACATGCGGATATAGTGACAACATACAGTGTAGGGAAACTATGCCAGCAGTGGTTGAAGAGTTCCTCACTAGATGCTGTTAGAGAACACCTCAGTCTCCTGTCTAATAACACTGATTTACAGGACTTCTTGTTAGGCCCCAGAAAACAACGCAGAAAACCCTTCTTATATGCAGGTTATGATGACATTTGGAAGCTTTCCCAACAAGAAGCTGCCGCCCAGTTCAGGCAGGTAGACCAGGAAAACTCACAAAAGGCATTAGCCATTGTAGATAATGGGATTAATACCCTACCCGACCAGATATACACCTTAAACAACATTGTTTCCTCTGCAATAGACATAATACAAATTGATATGTCTTCTCTACACCATGGACAGAGTCAGCTAAGGTCCATTATGCAGTTGGGTTGGACACTTCAATCAGGGAAGGCAGGTTGCATTCCCTGGCAACACATTAGCGGAAGGGACATATTTTCCACATTTAATTTAACGCAACAACAACAACTAATGACTAAGAAAGAAGCAACTTATGTCATGTTAAAAATCGCAAAGCTAGAAAAGCTGCCTTTTACTGTGGCTGAAAAAACTTCTGCTGAGTTGTTAATACCCGGGGTCATTAATCTGCCTATTTCAACACTCCAATTTACGTCCTGCTTAAATCACATTCCAGTTTGCAGATATGAAATTCTGGGAGACAGTTACATTCATGAGGTGTGGGAGCTGCCCTTAAGATAGGTTGCCGGTAAATGTGGTAACGCTTTGTCTCTGGTATTCATAGAAACATACACATCCTTACGTAGGGACATTAGATGTTTTATTATAAAACACTACCCTGTCCCATACATGTTAGAGGGAGATTCCAGCCAGAAATACTCCACTCCTCAAATACATGGATTGGTATCCAACTAGAGGAGGGCCTAGTCTCTGTAATTTTCCCTAATTTGGCAGTGAGCCATTTTTTATCTTTCTTAGTCCACAAAACCTTCCCGTTTGCAACACTAAACAACAGCATCTCATTATCAAGAATCTGCCAGAGGTGACTAAACTCCGGTGTTCCTATGATAGTAGAGAGCATAATATTATGGTCACTCCAGGCATTCTTTATTACCTTTAAATCGGATACCCAAAGGAAGTCCATATCAGAACTAATGACATAATCAATAATCATTGAAGATTTTACAGAGGCATGAGTTCAATATGCCAGAGTATCACTCTGAAGCCTCCCATAAGGAACAACAAAAAAATCATGTTCCCTACAAACTCCCAGGAGAAGAGCACCATTTCTATTTGTCGTGGAGAAATAAGGGAACACAGCTGCTAGTATGCTTAACGCCTGCTCCTTTTCCTTATCTGCAAAAAGAGAAAGGATGTGATTAGAGATAGTGGCATTAAAATCTCACATAATTAGAACACTAGAGGTCCCCATTTTAGACATTATCATACTAATATAATCAATGAAATCACTCAGTGTTTTCAGACCTGGTAGGATTTACAAATTGGCCAAAATTAAAGGACAACCATCCCAATTCTGCTCTAGAAATACAATGCAATGTAGCAGATTTTAATGAGGGATAGAAACTTGATACTCCCAAGAACGTTTTGTACAGAAAAGTGTTGTTAAACTACCACTAGCATGGAAAATTATTGTTTATTTTTTTGCTGGACTGCCAATAACGTAAACATTTTCACCATCAAAAGGGGCAGGAGTCTAAGCTTCTTGTAGGCAGATTATCACACAATCTAATAATCTAAATTCTGGATTTTCCCTAAATTAAACTAGCAGCCAGTAATATTCCATAAGAGAA
This sequence comes from Pleurodeles waltl, assembly GCF_031143425.1. Lineage (NCBI taxonomy): Eukaryota > Metazoa > Chordata > Amphibia > Caudata > Salamandridae > Pleurodeles > Pleurodeles waltl. Next base: position 1,444,409,638 of record NC_090444.1, on the reverse strand, counting down.
TACTAATATTTTCCAATGTACTACTATCAGCTCCTCTTCAATAACTATGGAGCAAGGGATTTTCTCATGTTTAAACAGCAAGCAAGCCATGCCCATTTAGATACATCTTCATTAGTAGGTAGCAAACCTAACATTTGATCAGTATGTTCAACCACTCTTGTACCATCTTAACTAGAAATCACAGTAAATTTGGCATTTAACTGTAATTTCCTCTTGGTAACACTGTACAGTCCTCTAGAGCACATGGTAATAGTATACACTTGCACACCCCCCCCACAACTGACCTCTCATCTGAGAAGGTCAGGGAATAATATAAATTCTTCGGGACAAAAAAAGTCACCATTTATCAAAATCACATTTACGATTACAGGCGACTTAAAATTAACCCTGGTATTCTTCTCCATACCAGAATCTAACAACACCACCAACTCTAAATTGCTACTGCTAACCAATCTAAGTAGGTGTACCTGAGTTAAAAGATTTGACACAAACAGGCAATTCAAATAGAAGGAATCATCATCAAATAAAGCAAATGAAGCAATACAATCTAAAGATGCAATTTCTTCAATATAACTGTAACTTGTATTCTGATAGAGTTTGTCATTTTGATTACTATTGCTTGCCTTATTGAATATATTCTGGGACACTGAACCTAGGGGAATGGACTCCGTAACCATCTGAGAAGACCATATTTCCCTTTTAAGATCTTTCCTATGTCTTTGTGTAAACATATTTGGTACCATAACCTTCAATTTCAATGGATCTCTCTCAGCCTTTTTGGCCAAAACAACTTCCTTTTAAACGCTAAGCTCCCCAACCTTTGCTGGAAAACCTACATTTACATTGGTGGGATCACCCCTACCCCCACTCACATGATGAGTAACTAATTGTACGCCCCTCCACTCCGGGGTGGCCTGCCCTCTTTCCCCATGGACCAATAATGGAGAAGACTTGTCTGGGAATTTGATTTTCATAACTCCTCTTTTCCTAAAATGTCATAGTTTCCTTTTAGCTTTTTTCCTGACTTTCTTTTTTTATTTTTCCTGGAACTGCAGCTAGCTCCAAGTGATCATGGGTTGTCTCTTTTATGGTACTCCTTGTTTTAAAAATTAGAAACACTTCTGTACCACTAGAATCTGTAGAAGGAGACTTTCCTAAAACCTCTTATTCAGCAACTGGGAATCAATCCTTCTCCATACAAGGGAGCTCTAGTGATGATAGATCCACTTCCCCAGGCCCAGATGTAAGCTCATCCAGTGGTGCTGATATTTTCGATGTTGGACAACCAACTTGCAGTGCAACATCAGACTTACTAATCATTTTAATAAAAGCGGGCTACATTCCAGCAGATACATCAACCCTCTCATATTTCATTGGAAGTTCTTTCAAAATTATTGTTAAAATGTCCAACATATGATCAGAGCTGTCAGTCATTTTTTTTTCAGCAGTTGCAAGATGGAAGACAAACTTCTCTCAAGACACTAAAGAGACCTAGAAAAACAAACATATCACTAGAAAGATTGAGCAACAGCTCTGAACCTGTAAAAAGAGTCAACCTGAAAGAAAGGTTAATACTAAGGCGGTCATTCTGACTTTGGCGGGCTGCGGAGGCCGCCCGCCAAAGTCCCGCCGTCAGAATACCGCTGCGCGGTCAAAAGACCGCCGCGGTAATTCTGAGTTTCCCGCTGGGCTGCCGGGCGACCGCCAGAAGGCCGCCCGCCAGCCCAGCGGGAAACCCCCTTCCATGAGGATGCCGGCTCCGAATGGAGCCGGCGGAGTGGAAGGGGTGCGACGGGTGCAGTTGCACCCGTCGTGATTTTCAGTGTCTGCTTGGCAGACACTGAAAATCTTGGTGGGGCCCTGTTAGGGGGCCCCTGCAGTGCCCATGCCATTGGCATGGGTACTGCAGGGGCCCCCAGGGGCCCCACGACACCCGTTACCGCCAGCCAGGTTCTGGCGGTCAAAACCGCCAGAACCAGGCTGGCGGTAAGGGGGTCGGAATCCCCATGGCGGCGCTGCCTGCAGCGCCGCCATGGAGGATTCCCCAGGGCAGCGGGAAACGGGCGGGACACCGCCGGTTTCCCGTTTCTGACCGCGGCTGTACCGCCGCGGTCAGAATGCCCATGGATGTACCGCCAGCCTGTTGGTGGTGCATCCGCGGTCCCCGGCCTTGGCGGTAGTCAACCGCCAGGGTCGGAATGACCCCCTAAGTGTACTACTAAAACATTCCAATGACTTTCCCTTCCTTTGCAAGTGTGGTACAGTGTTTATGACAGGCAAAGAAGCTGAAGGGGAAGCAGCTGTACATGGTGATACTACTGGGAGGGAATATACACATTTCAGTGAAGCCTCACCAGTCTAGGACACTTGTAGAGGCATCTAATTTCTCTCACACAGTAACCCAGAGACATCCAGGCCTGAAGAACCAACACTGAGCTGCTCTTTAGCAACTTAACATGAGTTATTACTCAAAGCAAGAAACACATTATTAGAAGAAACTCCATCCCCTAAGGAGTTATGAGGTATTTCTATCTGCTCTGCTCGCTATTTTTCCAGTCCATTTGTCGAAGGGGATAAATGACCTTCCGTTTTACCCTGGGCCTCTCCAGGTCACAAGAAATAGGATTGGAACATTGATTTTTTCTATATAGTGCCCAAAAGTGGCACCTTATTTCTTATTGGATTCGATTTTGTTTTTTGGCAACATCTTGTATTAATTAACCTTTCCAATCTCAATTTTTTGGCAGAAATCCTAAAGCTGGCTGGAGATCAAGACAGCAGCAGCACCGATGACTGGCGGCCACAGGTAGCAACTGACAGCAATTGGCAGCAATGGGTCTGAATGATGAAACAATTTTGCCACTTGCATACCAGTAGTGAAAAAGGACGCTTCTGCTTCAACAATGAACAAGTGCACAAGCTATCCAAATGTCAGGCTATAGTAACTACAGTGAGACAATAGTAAGTCAATGGTACTTGCAGGCATGCAGAAATCCATGGAGGGGTGCAAGACGCATTGAACTCCTGCCCGCCGCCTCTGCACCTCGCAGGGGACTGCCACCTCAAACCTGCCACACAACTGTAGTACAAAAGCACAGCCATAATAACTGCCCAGTTCGAAACCCTCCAAACGCCAAGCAACCAGACAGCTAAAATGCAGAAAAAAGCCTGCCAAGTGAGAGGTCTAACTCCAGCCACATACAATTACAGTTTAATCGGAGGGTGCTAGCAGGAGAGGCAGAGCAGAGCACCAACGGACAGAACAACGGAGGAAAGGTGAGGTCAAGTAACCAAAGGCCCACCTCCACACACCTTCCAAACCTGCTCTCCATTCTTCTTCTCCGCTCTGATTCTATCCTGGTTCCATTCTCTCCTCACTGCAAATGCAGCTATGCAAGGCTTTTCTGGAGGGTGGAGCTGACAGGAGCTACCATCCGGAGAAGTGTTACTGCTAACCGCTTTGCCGCATCACCACCAGCGTCCTCGCTGGTTTTGATGCAGTGTGGTACAGAGCAGTAAAAGGCATTCCAAATAGCCCTCCAGCACCCTGCTCATTCTGCATTCCCCCTCTCCTAGTGTAGTAGGGAGCAATGAACAGGAAGGTGAGGTGAGTGATGAGCTTTGAGTGAAAAATACTGAGCTCACTGCAGCCCTGCAGCCCTCCGGTGCCTTGCTCCACTGTGCCACCATTGGCTCCTCCTCTTCCCACTGTTTCAGCAGTTTCAGCAGGAAGCCGATTATGGCAGAGTCTCGATTTATAAAATTTCAGGTTCTCTACTTCCACCGACCACCATCCTCCGCCCTTCTGCCTCCATTCACTGACCTCTGTCCTCCTTTGACATCAATCGCCGCACCACCACACATCAACTGACTCCACTAACCTGGAAGCTGATGGTGTTGGACCTGCACTGTCCTGATCCTGCTGTCAAATGACGTTGGAAGAAGGTGACTGTCCTGCTGATGAAACAGTGCTGTCTGCTGTCCCATGTGGTGAGGTATAACTAAATGTGGTTTCTTTTTTCCTTTTCAGTTAGGTACTTACACCAACGTATTTTTGTAGTGATTTGTCCTAGTTAGATTTTTTCCAAATTATTTTTGTCTTTCTTTTGTTTTTGCTTTGGCCCGCATGTGTTAGTCCTTTCACACACATGCAAGTCCAAGTTTGTGGTAGTGTTAGGAATGGCCCAGCTCTGAAACCTGTAATCTGAAATAGAATTTTTACTGATTTACTGATGTCACCATCATCGGCTTTGAATTCTAACAATAATGTGCATATTGTTTTGTTGCTAATCTTCATTATTCTTTTGCATTGTTTAACAGTATTGATGTTTATTAGGTTAAATCTTTTCAGACATTTTGGTCAGCCTATGGTTTTCATGTGTGTTCATAATTTAGTTTTGCGTACCATACATGTCACATTGATTTTGGGATTGTAAGAAAGCTTTGACATTTTTTTCAGTTTAGAGTTAGATTGAGTGATAAATTGATTATGGTGTTTAGTATTGATTTGTGAATGAACAATTCTGACAACTGCACTCTTCTCCAGGTCCAAAGGTTCAGTCGACCTCTATAGGGGAGATTAGTGATGGTGTCTTACCCGAGCCATGGTGGTTGTTGAACCCAGAACCGGGGAGAAGAAATTCTTCTCCGGGGCCCCAGCCCTCCTGCACAGGCTTTGCCCTTAATTTTGAGCATTTATGTTCAGAATGAAGGAGAAATGTAGCATGTGGTATGTTGTAAATAATGAAGAATCCTGATTCAGGCACAATCTCTAGTTTATGCCCAATTTATGACATATATGGAGGTGAAAATGACTCCCTGGGCATGGACATACCATGCAAGTTTATGGCTAGCTAAAGGCAGTTGTAAACTTCTCACTTATACGAGGAAAAACAAGACATAAAGACGACTACCCATCTCAAGCCCAATTCACAAAGGCACATTTAGGGCCATATGTACGAACGTTTGGAATTGCGATTTCCTACTTGCGATTCATTGCGAATCAAAATTAGAAAATTGCAATTCTAAATGTGCGAAACTCCATTGAGTTTCTTTTGTGATTCGCAGTGAGTCACAAATAGAAATACCTCATTAGTATTAATTAGTTTGGTTGCCACAAACTGGGAATCACAAAAATCACAGAGATGGTGGCCTGCTGGTGTCACCATATCTGTGATTACTTTTAAATAAAGCAATCTTTCTTTAAACGCAGCCTGTTTTCCTTAAAGGAAAATGGAATTTGTTTAAAAAGCAAAAAATGGAATGTCTCAGTTTCCTTTTTTAAGAGTGGGCAGTGGTCTGTGGGACCACTGTCTGCTTTTAGAAAATGTTTTTGCATGCATTAATTTGCCTTTATTTGCGAATGGGTTATCACCATTTGCAGTCACAAAACAATCATACACACTGCTGCGAGTTGCTATTAGAAAGGGATGCCCTTGGCGCGTCCCTTATGAATAGTGAGTCGTAAACCCATTTTGCGAGTTGGTAGGTAGCTTACCACATTGCATGTTTGGGTTTTTACAGAGGGAAATGCTTTGTTTTTGGTCACAAATGGTTCGGGTTATTTGCGACCAAGAAAATGCTACGTACATCTGGCTCATAGATATGTAGATTTATGCATGTCTAAGTTGACTGATACACTTAGGATTAACTTTATTACTTTTTCCTACTCACTATTCTGGGTGCAAAGTAACTCCTGAGTCTAGATTTACAAGTCTCAATCCCCTTGGTTTCAGGGATGGAGTCTGCATAGACCTAATTTATGACTGTAAAGGTACTACTAGTAACTTTGTGACTGTATTTTATTTTCCGCATGCTTGGCTGAGACATCATAGGTGATAGAGAGCTCTCAGAATGGAAGGGAATACAGGAATTACATAGACATTTACCAAATCACACAGATCTGATACTCCCCTGTTCCCTTCCAACAACTGTAATACTAACCACTTCATAGGCTCAGCAGTTTCCACTTCATCTTTCAGATTATCTTTCAGATCCTGCAGTGTCTACATTCTTCTGCTAAAATTAGGACCATAATTTTGAAGTGGAAGAGAAAATTCACTGACATTGATTGTGAAGTGAGGAAGATCAAACCATAAGCAAGTGTTGTGATTATGGGAGCCAGCATCAAACTTGATACCTTCTGTTTGACCTGGCCCTTTTTGCAGGGTCATCCCCAAACGTTTTGCCTTCTTTCTCCTATTTTTTCAGACATTTTGTTGTTGGCTCTAGGACTCTGAGCACTTTATCACTGCTGATCATTGCTAAAGGGCAGGTGTTCACCTTCTAAAGTTGGTATAATTGGCTTACACTGCATTGGTACATTTAATTTCCCTTTACGTCCCTTGTACAGTGGTATCTCTATACCCAGGGCCTGTAATTGAAATACTACTAGTGGGCCTACAGCACTGCTTTTGCCAACCACAGAATTAGCCTTTCAAACCTGTCTCAGACCTGTTAGAGGAGGGCCTGCATGCACAATATTCTGCCACAGGGACCTGCCATCTAAATTTACTTGTCAGGCCTGGAACTCCCCTTTTACCACATCTAAGTCATTCCTAAGGTAGGCACCTATGGGCATGGTGCTATATTTGTAGAGGGCAGGACATGTGTCTGTTTGTGTGGCCTGTCCTAATAGTGACAAACAGCCTATTTGTGTTCTCACTGCTGTGAGTGATGCCTTGCCCATAGGATTGCATATGAAATGCCCTGCCTGATGTCTAGGGGGTATTGTCTGATTTATGAGGGGTAGTGTAGGCATGTTTGGTATTGTTGTAATGGTAGTTAGAAATGTTGCTTACTGGTCTAGGTGGATTATTTATCACCATTATTGAAATGCCACTTCTAGAAAGTGAGCATTTATCTGTGCTTATGAATTTGGTGTTTTACTGCTTCACTCCAATCCACGTCTGGAGCAGAGTGACAGTGGGCTTTGTGCATACTTTTCAGACACCCTGTACACAGGGAGGGTGGAGGTGTCACAGATCTGCATCTGCATATTGAATGGTCTTCCTGGGCTGAGAGAAGGGGAGGCGAGGTGCACCTGGATTTGCAAAGACTGTGCCCGGGCTTCACACAGAGGGCTCATTTATCCCCAACTGATGTCTGGAGCCTGTGCTGGAGGAGAGAGGGGACACTCCTAGAGCCAGTTGGAACTGTTTGGAACCTCTACTCTCCTACTTTGTAATTGTTGTGCAAAACTGAGTATAAGTACAAGTACAGCGGTTTTTCCCCATGTTAAGAGAGAAACTTTGAGACACTTTTCGACTATTAACTGGCTACAGAATGCTGCTAGAACTCACCAGGAACCCCCTTGGACTGTTGCTGTTGTGCTGACCTGTGACCGGCTGGGTCACAAGGAGGAATTGCCACTGACTGCAGCTCTTTGTGCTGGCCTGCTTGCTGGGCCCTGGCACCCTGTGCTCCCTCTTCATGTTTGTAGGGGCTGGGTACTGATGCCCTTGTTCCCTGCATCAGAGTGCTAGAAGAGCGCGTTACTCTCTGCTTCCCAGTGTGAGGGAAGCATTGTTTTCACATGCTACAATTTATTTTAAGAGCAGGAAGAGTGATTTATCTGTGGTTTACTTAAGAGCTTAATGAGCGCTTTTTCAGTGGCTTCTCTCCTCCAGGCGAACGGAAGCCCAACGTGTCTGTGTGGCCTTCTCCAGACGATGATAGGCTGTGAGGGTCAAGGAATCGGCATGGACAAGTTACACATGGTGCCCCCGGGGCACAGGGGAACTCCTGTTGGTGACCCAGGTGCACAGGCAGGTACCTCCTTTGGTGCATTCACCGCCGCAACCCGGGGAGAAGGCAAGTTCACCTGCAATCGGGCAGGACCGAGGAGGAAAAAGGCCCCAGCTGCAGTTCCAGGATCGCGGCTTGCCTGGAAGCCACTAGCATCTGCAGCTGCCTCAATTAGCGGGTAGCTTCAGATGGAGGGTGCAGCTTTGTGCAGGGACCCAGGAGGAAAGGTTCCCCTACAGAGGAGAAGAGCCGGGCCTCTTAAGAGCCCTATGAAAGGGAGAATGCCCTTGTAGTAGGAGACGTGTGGTCTGTTCAGGTGCGAGGTGCTAGGCGCACCACTAATTCTCGCCGGGATCCTCATGTTTGGTGGCTCATATAGCAGGCCGGGGTGGTGACCCTCGATAGAGGTTTCCGGGCCTGCCAAAATTAACCCTGCATTGCCGCACTTACCGGATTCCTGAAAAAAAGGGCAAATGGGCCCTGGGAGTGGGACAGGTGTTCCTGTTTTCTGTGACCTGACCTACTGAAGTGTTTCCCTAGCATGTGCAGTTATGCTGGTGAGCATACTAGCTTGCTGTTAGGGTAATGTGGCATTTAAGGAGCTTTTATTATAACATCTTACCATGGCTATGATGATATCAGTATTTTTGGGGATAATGATGATCTACCATATGGGAATGTTCCATAATATGCATAATTTCAGAGATGATGTCTGGGAAGTAATGATTATGGCCCTCATTATGACAATGGCGGTGAATCCCACTTACCCCCATGCTGACTGCCGCCAACATAACGCAGCCGCGGCAGATATCTGTTCACCTTATTATGACACACACATACCATTCCGTCACTATTCAACCACAGACACAAGTCCGCCACACCAAAGGTCAGAGATAAACTGGCGGTATCAAAACCCACCCTGTTACACCAACAGAACTACACCCATAACATTACGACCCACAAATCACCATGGCGGACATTCAATGGTGGTAAACCATTGGCGGTACATACCCCAGCGCTTAAAATACACACACTCAAACAAAACACCACCACATTGGACTACACACACCTGACACCCATACACACACCACACCAACACACCTACACCACTATAAAACACACATCCATATTACCTACAACCCTTCACAACTACCAGAGTCACACACCACCATCACCTGTATACCACCCACACACCTTACAACACAAACCCCAACACATCACCTTACACCCTCACCCACACTACTCACACAACAACCATGGCACCACAACAACACCCCAAACTCTTGGAGGAGGAGCTAAGGGTCATGGTGGAGGAAATCATCAGGGTAGAGCCTCAGCTATTTGGAGCACAGGTGCAGCAGATATCCATTGCTAGGAAGATGGAGCTATGGCGGAGAATCTTGGACAAGTTCAACACTGTGGAACATCACTCCAGAACTAGGTATGACCTACGGGGGAAGGGAAGAGGTGGAACGACCTACGGGGGAAGGTACGTTCCATTGCAGCAAGACACCAGCTCGCTATCCAGAGGACTGGCGGTGGACCCCCACCTCCTCCCCCACAACTAACAACATGGGAGGAGCAAGTCTTTGCAATCATACGTCCTGAGGGCCTGGCCAGAGTAGGAGGAGGACTGGACTCTGGTAAGTCAACTATTTACTACTATCACCCCCCTACCTGCATGCCATCACATACCCCCACCCTCACCCTCACTCCCATCACTCCACCACTTCCCACATACCCCACCATCACATATCACTCCTCCCAATGCCAAGCCATGCATGCCATACCAATGCATGGATACCACTCACAGACCTGCATGGACACCTATCACCGAAGCATGCATACTAGTGAGAATCAGCTAGCCCACCACATACCAACTTTCACAAGTTAGAGCAGCCAGGGCAAATGCAACCAAAGAGGGCATCCCAGGCAAAGAGGGCACCCATGCACAATATGTCACACATAGAAACAATAACACTGAAGTAACATCCACACAGGTATCCCAACCAATGTCAGCGGAGAAGAGGTGCCAGCAATTTCCAGTCCCCCCACATATGAGGCCCACGGTGATGACAGCAGCTCTCGTCTCCTGGATCTAGATGACCAGCCTGGCTCATCAGGGACCTCTGGACAGTTGGTTACCCATGCACAGTCACACACCACCACAGAGCCTCCCCCCTCGGGAAACACCACAACAGCACCCACCCAGCTTACCCACACCTCTGTCCCCAGGACACGTCAATCAGCAGTGTGTCCACCACTACAGGGACCCCAGGGTACACCTCATACCCAAAACAATCAGGGACCTGGGGTCAGTGGCAGAGGGGACAAGGTTCAGGGGACAGAGGTACAGGACAACAGGGAAATTTTGAGGAGTGTTGTGCGTCAGGGGGAGGACAGGCCCAGGAAACTGACTCTCCAGGAGGCACTCACTGAGATCCTGGGAGCATACCAACATTCCCAGGATACGCTGGGCCAGATCCTGGCCAACGTGCAGGAGAACAGGCGGCTGCAGGAGGGACAGTACCAGGGGATCAGGGAGGACTTGAAGGCCATTAACACCACCCTGGTTTCCATTGCAGGGGTGCTGGCAGACATGGCCTACATTATGAGGGAGGCAGTCTTACAACAGCTGGCCCTCTGCCACTAGCCAGACTACTGAACTGCCCTCCACCTCCGCTGTCACAAGTGGACAGGAGGCCCCACCACAGGACCAACAGGCCACCAGCACCCCTCCCCTTGCAGGAGGAGAACCACCCACAAATTTTCCCTGCAATCCAGGCAGAAGCCAGAGACTATTGCCAAGAGCCCTGCCTGGAAATAAGACTCTCCTGATTGTCAATCTTGTGTCCCACACTGTCACATTGTCCACCTTGAACTGCCATTGCTCCTCTTCCTATGCCCCTGTGCTACAAAAAGACTGGAACAATACCCTGGACTTTCCTCCATTATCACCCCAGCCCATTGCACTTCCCCCTTTTCTTCTTAGCACTGCAAAAAACAAACTTTGAACAAATATAAATATGGAGTGTGTGAAATAATTTAAGTATGTACTCATTTAACAAGGTTCAAACATTGCAAATCAACTGTACAGTAATGTGCACATAGAATAATAGTTGGCTGCAGTGAACACACCAGGAGTGATATTGGGGCACCAACATCTGAAAACAGAGTTGCCAAAGGGTACAGTGAGTGGGCATAGAATTGTGAAATCACAGCCTGCCAGTGGCAATGTTAACCTCTTAGTTGCTGGGCCTTCCCCCCCCCCCCCAGTGCTGAGCCCTTTTTTGGCTATTTGGGGTAGTTCGCGCTTAGGACTTCATAACTTTTTGTCCACATAAGCTATCCACGCCAAATTTGCGTCCTTTTTTCCAACATCCTAGGGATTCTTATGGTACCCAGAGTTTGTGGTTTCCCCTGGAGGAGACCAAGAAATTAGCCAAAATACAGTGAAAATTTTGTTTTTTCCAAAAAAATGGGAAAAAAGGGCTGCCGAAGAAAGCTTGTGGTTTTTCCCCTGAAAATGCCATCAACAAATGGTTCCTGGTGCTGAAATCACTATCTTCCCCCCCTTTCAGGAACGGGCAGACTTGAACCAGAAAACCACATTTTTCAACACAAATTTGGCATTTTACTGGGACATACCCCATTTTTACTATTTTTGGTGCTTTCAGCCTCCTTCCAGTTAGTGACAGGAATGGGTATGAAACCAATATTGGATCCCGGAAAGCTAAACATTTCTGAAAACTAGACAAAATTCCAAATTCAGCAAGGGGTCATTTGTGTAAATCCTACAAGGTTTTCCTACAGAAAATAACAGCTGAAATAAAAACATTATAGAAATTGAGCTGAAAACAACAGACATTTTTCTTTATGTTTTACTGTGTAACGTTTTCCTGAGATGTCAGATTTCTGAAAGCAATATACCGTTTTGTCTGCTGGACTCTTCTGGTTGTGGGGATATAAAGGGCTTGTAGATTCATCAAGAACCCTAGGTACCCAGAGCCAATAAATGAGCTGCACCCTGCAGTTGGTTTTCATTCTATACTGGGTATACAGCAATTCATTTGCTGAAATATGAAGAGTGAAAAATAGGTATCAAGAAAACCTTTGCATTTCCAAAATGGGCTCAAGATAAGGCTTTGAGGAGCAGTGGTTATTTGCACATCTCTGAATTCCGGGGTGCCCATACTAGCATGTGAATTGCAGGGCATTTCTCAAATAGACGTCTTTTTTACACACTCTCTTATATTTGGAAGGAAAAAATGTAGAGAAAGATAAGGGGCAATAACACTTGCTTTGCTATTCTATGTTCCCCAAGTCTCCCGATAAAAATGATACCTCACTTGGGTGGGTAGCCCTAGCGCCCGCGACAAGAAATGTCCCAAAAATACAACGTGGAAACATCCCATTTTTTGACAGAAAACAGAGCTGTTTTTTTTAAAGTGCCTACCTGTAGATTTTAGCCTGTAGCTCAGCCGGAACATAGGAAAACCTACCAAACCTGTGCATTTTTAAAAACTAGAGACCTAGGGGAATCCAAGATGGGGTGACTTGTGGGGCTCTGACCAGGTTCTGTTACCCAGAATCCTTTGCAAACCTCAAAACGTGGCTAAAAAAACATGCTTTTCTCACATTTCAGTGACAGAAACTTCTGAAATCTGAGAGGAGCCACAAATTTCCTTCCACCCAGCGTTCCCCCAAGTCTCCCGATAAAAATGATACCATACTTGTGTGCGTAGGCATAGCGCCCGCGACAAGAAATGCCCCAAAACACAATGTGGACACATCCCATTTTTTGACAGAAAACAGAGCTGTTTTTTGCAAAGTGCCTACCTGTAGGTTTTGGCCTCTAGCTCAGCCGGCACCTAAGGAAACCTACCAAACCTGTGCATTTTTTAAAACTAGAGACCTAGGGGAATCCAAGATGGGGTGACTTGTGGGGATCTGACCAGGTTCTGTTACCCAGAATCCTTTGCAAACGTCAAAACGTGGCTAAAAAAACAAGTTTTAATCACATTCCAGTGACAGAAAGTTCTGGAATCTGAGAGGAGCCACAAATTTCCTTTCACCCAGCGTTCCCCCAAGTCTCCCGATAAAAATAATACCTCACTTGTGGGGGTAGGCCTAGCGCCCCGACAGGAAATGCCCCAAAACAGAAAGTGGACACATCCCATTTTTTAACAGAAAACAGAGCTGTTTTTTGCAAAGTGCCTACCTGTAGGTTTTGGCCTCTAGCTCAGCCGGCACCTAGGGAAACCTACCAAACCTGTGCATTTTTGAAAACTAAAGACCTAGGGGAATCCAAGTTGGCGTGACTTGTGGGGCTCTGACCAGGTTCTGTTACCCAGAATCCTTTGCAAACCTCAAAATGTGGCTAAAAAACACGTTTTCCTCACATTTCGGTGACAGAAAGTTCTGGAATCTGAGAGGAGCCAAAAATTTTCTTCCACCCAGCATTTCCCCACGTCTCCCGATAAAAATGATACCTCACTTGTGTGGGTAGGCCTAGCGCCCGCAACAGGAAATGCCCCAAAACACAACATTAACACATCCCATTTTTTACAGAAAACAGAGCTGTTTTTTGCAAAGTGTCTACCTGTAGATTTTGGCCTCTAGCTCAATCGGCACCTAGTGAAACCTACCAAACCTGTGCATTTTTGAAAACTAGAGACCTAGGGGAATCCAAGATAAGATGACTTGTGGGGCACTGAACAGGTTCTGTTACCCAGAATCCTTTGCAAACCTCAAAATGTGGCTAAAATAACACGTTTTCCTCACATTTCGGTGACAGAAAGTTCTGGAATCTGAGAGGAGCCACAAATTTCCTTCCACCTAGCGTTCCCCCAAGTCTCCCGATAAAAATGATACCTCACTTGTGTGGGTAGGCCTAGCGCCCGCAACAGGAAATGCCCCAAAACACAACGTGGACACATCCCATTTTTTGACAGAAAACAGAGATGTTTTTTGCAAAGTGTCTACCTGTAGGTTTTGGCCTGTAGCTCAGCCGGCACATACGGAAACCTACCAAACCTGTGCATTTTTTAAAACTAGAGACCTAGGGGAATCAAAGTTGGGGTGACTTGTGGGGCTCTGACCAGGTTCTGTTACCCAGAATCCTTTGCAAACCATAAAACGTGGCTAAAAAAACATGTTTTTCTCGCATTTCAGTGACAGAAAGTTCTGAAATCTGAGAGGAGTCACAAGTTTCCTTCCACCCAGCATTCCCCTAAGTCTCTCGATAAAAATGATACCTCACTTGTGTGGGAAGGCCTAGCGCCCGCGACAAGAAATGCCCCAAAAACACAACGTGGACACATCCCATTTTTTGACAGAAAACAGAGCTTGTTTTTTTAAAGTACCTACCTGTAGATTATGGCCTCTAACTCAGCCGGCAGATAGGGAAACCTACCAAACCTGTGCATTTTTGACAATTAGAGACCTAGGGGAATCCAAGAAGGGGTGACTTGTGGGGCTCTGACCAGGATCTGCTACCCAGAATCCTTTGCAAACCTCAAAACGTAGCTTAAAAAACACGCTTTTCTCACATTTCAGTGACAGAAACTTCTGAAATCTGAGAGGAGCCACAAATTTCCTTTCACCCAGCGTTCCCCCAAGTCTCCCGATAAAAATGATACCATACTTGTGTGGGTAGGCCTAGCGCCCGCGACAAGAAACGCCCCAAAACACAACATGGACACATCCCATTTTTTGACAGAAAACAGAGCTGTTTTTTTCAATGTGCCTACCTGTAGATTTTGGCCTCTAGCTCAGCCGGCACATAGGGAAACCTACCAAACCTGTGCATTTTTGAACACTAGAGACCTAGGGGAATCCAAGATGGGGTGACTTGTGGGGCTCTGACCAGGTTCTGTTACCCAGAATCCTTTGCAAACCTCAAAACGTGGCTAAAAAAACACGTTTTCCTCACATTCCAGTGACAGAAAGTTCTGGAATCTGAGAGGAGCCACAAATTTCCTTTCACCCAGCGTTCCCCCAAGTCTCCCGATAAAAATGATACCATACTTGTGTGGGTAGGCCTAGCGCCCGTGACAATAAATACCCCAAAACACAACGTGGACACATCCCATTTTTTAACAGAAAACAGAGCTGTTTTTTACAAAGTGCCTACCTGTAGGTTTTGGCCTCTAGCTCAGCCGGCACCTAGGGAAACCTACCAAACCTGTGCCTTTTTGAAAACTAGAGACCTAGGGGAATCCAAGATGGGGTGACTTGTGGGGCTCTGACCAGGTTCTGTTACCCAGAATCCTTTGCAAACCTCAAAATGTGGCTAAAAAACACGTTTTCCTCATATTTCGGTGACAGAAAGTTCTGGAATCTGAGAGGAGCCACAAATTTTCTTCCACCCAGCGTTTCCCCAAGTCTCCCGATAAAAATGATACCATACTTGTGTGGGTAGGCCTAGCGCCCGTGACAAGAAATACCCCAAAACACAACGTGGACACATCCCATTTTTTAACAGAAAACAGAGCTGTTTTTTGCAAAGTGCCTACCTGTAGGTTTTGGCCTCTAGCTCAGCCGGCACCTAGGGAAACCTACCAAACCTGTGCATTTTTGAAAACTAGAGACCTAGGGGAATCCAAGTTGGGGTGACTTGTGGGGCTCTGACCAGGTTCTGTTACCCAGAATCCATTGCAAACCTCAAAACGTGGCTAAAAAAACACGTTTTCCTCACATTCCATTGACAGAAAGTTCTGTAATCTGAGAGGAGCCACAAATTTCCTTTCACCGAGCGTTCCCCCAAGTCTCCCGATAAAAATGATACCTCACTTGTGTGGGTAGGCCTAGCGCCTGCGACAGGAAATGCCCCAAAACACAACGTGGACACATCCCATTTTTTAAACAGAGCTGTTTCTTGCAAAGTGCCTACCTGTAGGTTTTGGCCTCTAGCTCAGCCGGCACCTAGGGAAACCTACCAAACCTATGCATTTTTGAAAACTAGAGACCTAGGGGAATCCAAGATGGGGTGACTTGTGGGGCTCTGACCAGGTTCTTTTACCCAGAATCCTTTGCAAAGTTCAAAACGTGGCGAAAAAAACATGTTTTTCTCACATTTCAGTGACAGAAACTTCTGAAATCATAGAGGAGCCACAAATTTCCTTCCACCCAGCGTTCCCCCAAGTCTCCCGATAAAAATGATACCATACTTGTGTGCGTAGGCATAGCGCCCACGACAAGAAATGCCCCAAAACACAATGTGGACACATCCCATTTTTTGACAGAAAACAGAGCTGTTTTTTGCAAAGTGCCTACCTGTAGGTTTTGGCCTCTAGCTCAGCTGGCACCTAGGGAAACCTACCAAACCGGTGCATTTTTTAAAACTAGAGACCTAGGGGAATCCAAGATGGGGTGACTTGTGGGGCTCTGACCAGGTTCTGTTACCCAGAATTCTTTGCAAACCTCAAAATGTGGCTAAAAAACACGTTTTCCTCACATTTTGGTGACAGAAAGTTCTGGAATCTGAGAGGAGCCACAAATTTTCTTCCACCCAGCGTTTCCCCAAGTCTCCCGATAAAAATGATACCTCACTTGTGTGGGTAGGCCTAGCGCCCGCAACAGGAAATGCCCCAAAACACAACATTAACACATCCCATTTTTTACAGAAAACAGAGCTGTTTTTTGCAAAGTGTCTACCTGTAGATTTTGGCCTCTAGCTCTATCCGCACCTAGGGAAACCTACCAAACCTGTGCATTTTTGAAAACTAGAGAGCTAGGGGAATCCAAGATGAGATGACTTGTGGGGCACTGAACAGGTTCTGTTACCCAGAATACTTTGCAAACCTCAAAATGTGGCTAAAATAACAAGTTTTCCTCACATTTCGGTGACAGAAAGTTCTGGAATCTGAGAGGAGCCACAAATTTCCTTCCACCTAGCGTTCCCCCAAGTCTCCCGATAAAAATGATACCTCACTTGTGTGGGTAGGCCTAGCGCCCGCAACAGGAAATGCCCCAAAACACAACGTGGACACATCCCATTTTTTGACAGAAAACCGAGATATTTTTTGCAAAGTGTCTACCTGTAGGTTTTGGCCTGTAGCTCAGCCGGCACATACGGAAACCTACCAAACCTGTGCATTTTTTAAAACTAGAGACCTAGGGGAATCAAAGATGGGGTGACTTGTGGGGCTCTGACCAGGTTCTGTTACCCAGAATCCTTTGCAAACCATAAAACGTGGCTAAAAAAACATGTTTTTCTCGCATTTCAGTGACAGAAAGTTCTGAAATCTGAGAGGAGCCACAAGTTTCCTTCCACCCAGCATTCCCCTAAGTCTCTCGATAAAAATGATACCTCACTTGTGTGGGAAGGCCTAGCGCCCGCGACAAGAAATGCCCCAAAAAAACAACGTGGACACATCCCATTTTTTGACAGAAAACAGAGCTTGTTTTTTTAAAGTACCTACCTGTAGATTATGGCCTCTAACTCAGCCGGCAGATAGGGAAACCTACCAAACCTGTGCATTTTTGACAATTAGAGACCTAGGGGAATCCAAGAAGGGGTGACTTGTGGGGCTCTGACCAGGTTCTGCTACCCAGAATCCTTTGCAAACCTCAAAACGTGGCTTAAAAAACACGCTTTTCTCACATTTCAGTGACAGAAACTTCTGAAATCTGAGAGGAGCCACAAATTTCCTTTCACCCAGCGTTCCCCCAAGTCTCCCGATAAAAATGATACCATACTTGTGTGGGTAGGCCTAGCGCCCGCGACAAGAAAAGCCCCAAAACACAACATGGACACATCCCATTTTTTGACAGAAAACAGAGCTGTTTTTTTCAATGTGCCTACCTGTAGATTTTGGCCTCTAGCTCAGCCGGCACATAGGGAAACCTACCAAACCTGTGCATTTTTTAACACTAGAGACCTAGGGGAATCCAAGATGGGGTGACTTGTGGGGCTCTGACCAGGTTCTGTTACCCAGAATCCTTTGCAAACCTCAAAACGTGGCTAAAAAAACACATTTTCCTCACATTCCAGTGACAGAAAGTTCTGGAATCTGAGAGGAGCCACAAATTTCCTTTCACCCAGCGTTCCCCCAAGTCTCCCGATAAAAATGATACCATACTTGTGTGGGTAGGCCTAGCGCCCGTGACAAGAAATACCCCAAAACACAACGTGGACACATCCCATTTTTTAACAGAAAACAGAGCTGTTTTTTGCAAAGTGCCTACCTGTAGGTTTTGGCCTCTAGCTCAGCCGGCACCTAGGGAAACCTACCAAACCTGTGCATTTTTTAAAACTAGAGACCTAGGGGAATCCAAGATGGGGTGACTTGTGGGGCTCTGACCAGGTTCTGTTACCCAGAATCCATTGCAAACCTCAAAACGTGGCTAAAAAAACACGTTTTCCTCACATTCCAGTGACAGAAAGTTCTGGAATCTGAGAGGAGCCACAAATTTCCTTTCAACCAGCGTTCCCCCAAGTCTCCCGATAAAAATGATACCTCACTTGTGTGGGTAGGCCTAGCGCCCCGACAGGAAATGCCCCAAAACACAACGTGGACACATCCCATTTTTTAACAGAAAACAGAGCTGTTTTTTGCAAAGTGCCTACCTGTAGGTTTTGGCCTCTAGCTCAGCCGGCACCTAGGGAAACCTACCAAACCTGTGCATTTTTGAAAACTAGAAACCTAGGGGAATCCAAGATGGCCTGAGTTGTGGGGCTCTGACCAGGTTCTGTTACCCAGAATCCTTTGCAAACCTCAAAATGTGGCTAAAAAACACGTTTTCCTCACATTTCGGTGACAGAAAGTTCTGGAATCTGAGAGGAGCCACAAATTTCCTTCCACCCAGCGTTTCCCCAAGTCTCTCGATAAAAATGATACCTCACTTGTGTGGGTAGGCCTAGCGCCCGCAACAGGAAATGCCCCAAAACACAACATTAACACATCCCATTTTTTACAGAAAACAGAGCTGTTTTTTGCAAAGTGTCTACCTGTAGATTTTGGCCTCTAGCTCAGTCTGCACCTAGGGAAACCTACCAAACCTGTGCCTTTTTTAAAACTAGAGACCTAGGGGAATCCAAGATGAGATGACTTGTGGGGCACTAAACAGGTTCTGTTACCCAGAATCCTTTGCAAACCTCAAAATGTGGCTAAAATAACACGTTTTCCTCACATTTCGGTGACAGAAATTTCTGGAATCTGAGAGGAGCCACAAATTTCCTTCCACCCAGCGTTCCCCCAAGTCTCCCAATAAAAATGATACCTCACTTGTTTGGGTAGGCCTAGCGCCCGCAACAGGAAATGCCCCAAAACATAACGTGGACACATCCCATTTTTTGACAGAAAACAGAGCTGTTTTTTGCAAAGTGTCTACCTGTAGGTTTTGGCCTGTAGCTCAGCCGGAACATAGGGAAACCTACCAAACCTGTGCATTTTTGAAAACTAGAGACCTAGGGGAATCCAAGATGGGGTGACTTGTGGGGCTCTGACCAGGTTCTGTTACCCAGAATCCTTTGCAAACCTCAAAACGTGGCTAAAAAAACAAGTTTTCCTCACATTCCAGTGAGAGAAAGTTCTGGAATCTGAGAGGAGCCACAAATTTCCTTTCAACCAGCGTTCCCCCAAGTCTCCCGATAAAAATGATACCTCACTTGTGTGGGTAGGCCTAGCGCCCCGACAGGAAATGCCCCAAACACAACGTGGACACATCCCATTTTTTAACAGAAAACAGAGCTGTTTTTTGCAAAGTGCCTACCTGTAGGTTTTGGCCTCTAGCTCAGCCGGCACCTAGGGAAACCTACCAAACCTGTGCATTTTTGAAAACTAAAGATCTAGGGGAATCCAAGATGAGATGACTTGTGGGGCACTGAACAGGTTCTGTTACCCAGAATCCTTTGCAAACCTCAAAATGTGGCTAAAATAACACGTTTTCCTCACATTTCGGTGACAGAAAGTTCTGGAATCTGAGAGGAGCCACAAATTTCCTTCCACCTAGCGTTCCCCCAAGTCTCCCGATAAAAATGATACCTCACTAGTGTGGGTAGGCCTAGCGCCCGCAACAGGAAATGCCCCAAAACACAACGTGGACACATCCCATTTTTTGACATAAAACAGAGATGTTTTTTGCAAAGTGTCTACCTGTAGGTTTTGGCCTGTAGCTCAGCCGGCACATACGGAAACCTACCAAACCAGTGCATTTTTTAAAACTAGAGACCTAGGGGAATCAAAGATGGGGTGACTTGTGGGGCTCTGACCAGGTTCTGTTACCCAGAATCCTTTGCAAACCTCAAAACGTGGCTAAAAAAACACGTTTTTCTCGCATTTCAGTGACAGAAAGTTCTGAAATCTGAGGAGCCACAAGTTTCCTTCCACCCAGCATTCCCCTAAGTCTCTCGATAAAAATGATACCTCACTTGTGTGGGTAGGCCTAGCGCCCGCGACAAGAAATGCCCCAAAAACACAACGTGGACACATCCCATTTTTTGACAGAAAACAGAGCTGGTTTTTTTAAAGTGCCTACCTGTAGATTTTGGCCTCTAACTCAGCCGGCAGATAGGGAAACCTACCAAACCTGTGCATTTTTGAAAATTAGAGACCTAGGGGAATCCAAGAAGGGGTGACTTGTGGGGCTCTGACCAGGTTCTGCTACCCAGAATCCTTTGCAAACCTCAAAACGTGGCTAAAAAAACACACTTTTCTCACATTTCAGTGACAGAAAGTTCTGGAATCTGAGAGGAGCCACAAATTTCCTTTCACCCAGCGTTCCCCCAAGTCTCCCGATAAAAATGATACCTCACTTGTGTGGGTAGGCCTAGCGCCCGCGACAGGAAATGCCCCAAAACACAACGTGGACACATCCCATTTTTTAAACAGAGCTGTTTTTTGCAAAGTGCCTACCTGTAGGTTTTGGCCTCTAGCTCAGCCGGCACCTAGGGAAACGTACCAAACCTGTGCATTTTTGAAAACTAGAAACCTAGGGGAATCCAAGATGGCCTGACTTGTGGGGCTCTGACCAGGTTCTGTTACCCAGAATCCTTTGCAAACCTCAAAATGTGGCTAAAAAACACGTTTTCCTCTCATTTCGGTGACAGAAAGTTCTGGAATCTGAGAGGAGCCACAAATTTCCTTCCACTCAGCGTTTCCCCAAGTCTCCCGATAAAAATGATACCTCACTTGTGTGGGTAGGCCTAGCGCCCGCAACAGGAAATGCCCCAAAACACAACATTAACACATCCCATTTTTTACAGAAAACAGAGCTGTTTTTTGCAAAGTGTCTACCTATAGATTTTGGCC
Organism: Pleurodeles waltl; assembly: GCF_031143425.1. NCBI lineage: Eukaryota > Metazoa > Chordata > Amphibia > Caudata > Salamandridae > Pleurodeles > Pleurodeles waltl. Next base: position 1,444,388,636 of record NC_090444.1, on the reverse strand, counting down.
TCTAGCTCAGTCGGCACCTAGGGAAACCTACCAAACCTGTGCCTTTTTTTAAACTAGAGACCTAGGGGAATCCAAGATGAGATGACTTGTGGGGCACTAAACAGGTTCTGTTACCCAGAATCCTTTGCAAACCTCAAAATGTGGCTAAAATAACACGTTTTCCTCACATTTCGGTGACAGAAATTTCTGGAATCTGAGAGGAGCCACAAATTTCCTTCCACCCAGCGTTCCCCCAAGTCTCCCGATAAAAATGATACCTCACTTGTGTGGGTAGGCCTAGCGCCCGCAACAGGAAATGCCCCAAAACACAACGTGGACACATCCCATTTTTTAACAGAAAACAGAGCTGTTTTTTGCAAAGTGCCTACCTGTAGGTTTTGGCCTGTAGCTCAGCTGGAACATAGGGAAACCTACCAAACCTGTGCATTTTTGAAAACTAGAGACCTAGGGGAATCCAAGATGGGGTGACTTGTGGGGCTCTGACCATGTTCTGTTACCCAGAATCCTTTGCAAACCTCAAAACATGGCTAAAAAAACAAGTTTTCCTCACATTCCAGTGACAGAAAGTTCTGGAATCTGAGAGGAGCCACAAATTTCCTTTCAACCTGCGTTCCCCCAAGTCTCCCGATAAAAATGATACCTCACTTGTGTGGGTAGGCCTAGCGCCCCGACAGGAAATGCCCCAAAACACAACATTAACACATCCCATTTTTTACAGAAAACAGAGCTGTTTTTTGCAAAGTGTCTACCTATAGATTTTGGCCTCTAGCTCAGTCGGCACCTAGGGAAACCTACCAAACCTGTGCCTTTTTTAAAACTAGAGACCTAGGGGAATCCAAGATGAGATGACTTGTGGGGCACTAAACAGGTTCTGTTACCCAGAATCCTTTGCAAACCTCAAAATGTGGCTAAAAAACACGTTTTCCTCTCATTTCGGTGACAGAAAGTTCTGGAATCTGAGAGGAGCCACAAATTTCCTTCCACCCAGCGTTTCCCCAAGTCTCCCGATAAAAATGATACCTCACTTGTGTGGGTAGGCCTAGCGCCCGCAACAGGAAATGCCCCAAAACACAACATTAACACATCCCATTTTTTACAGAAAACTGAGCTGTTTTTTGCAAAGTGTCTACCTGTAGATTTTGGCCTCTAGCTCAGTTGGCTCCTAGGGAAACCTACCAAACCTGTGCCTTTTTGAAAACTAGAGACCTAGGGGAATCCAAGATGAGATGACTTGTGGGGCACTAAACATGTTCTGTTACCCAGAATCCTTTGCAAACCTCAAAATGTGGCTAAAATAACACGTTTTCCTCACATTTCAGTGACAGAAAGTTCTGGAATCTGAGAGGAGCCACAAATTTCCTTTCACCCAGCGTTCCCCCAAGTCTCCCAATAAAAATGATACCTCACTTGTGTGGGTAGGCCTAGCGCCCGCAACAGGAAATGCCCCAAAACACAACGTGGACACATCCCATTTTTTGACAGAAAACAGAGCTGTTTTTTGCAAAGTGTCTACCTGCAGGTTTTGGCCTCTAGCTCAGCCGGAACATAGGAAAACCTACCAAACCTGTGCATTTTTGAAAACTAGAGAACTAGGGGAATCCAAGATGGGGTGACTTGTGGGGCTCTGACCAGGTTCTGTTACCCAGAATCCTTTGCAAAGCTCAAAACGTGGCTAAAAAAACATGTTTTTCTCACATTTCAGTGACAGAAACTTCTGAAATCTGAGAGGAGCCACAAATTTCCTTCCACCCAGCGTTCCCCCAAGTCTCCCGATAAAAATGATACCATACTTGTGTGCGTAGGCATAGCGCCCGCGACAAGAAATGCCCCAAAACACAATGTGGACGCATCCCATTTTTTGACAGAAAACAGAGCTGTTTTTTGCAAAGTGCCTGCCTGTAGGTTTTGGCCTCTAGCTCAGCCGGCACCTAGGGAAACCTACCAAACCTGTGCATTTTTTAAAACTAGAGACCTAGGGGAATCCAAGATGGGGTGACTTGTGGGGCTCTGACCAGGTTCTGTTACCCAGAATCCTTTGCAAACCTCAAAACGTGGCTAAAAAAACAAGTTTTCCTCACATTCCAGTGACAGAAAGTTCTGGAATCTGAGAGGAGCCACACATTTCCTTTCAACCAGCGTTCCCCCAAGTCTCCCAATAAAAATGATACCTCACTTGTTTGGGTAGGCCTAGCGCCCGCAACAGGAAATGCCCCAAAACATAACGTGGACACATCCCATTTTTTGACAGAAAACAGAGCTGTTTTTTGCAAAGTGTCTACCTGTAGGTTTTGGCCTGTAGCTCAGCTGGAACATAGGGAAACCTACCAAACCTGTGCATTTTTGAAAACTAGAGACCTAGGGGAATCCAAGATGGGTGACTTGTGGGGCTCTGACCAGGTTCTGTTACCCAGAATCCTTTGCAAACCTCAAAACGTGGCTAAAAAAACAAGTTTTCCTCTCATTTCGGTGACAGAAAGTTCTGGAATCTGAGAGGAGCCACAAATTTCCTTCCACCCAGCGTTTCCCCAAGTCTCCCGATAAAAATGATACCTCACTTGTGTGGGTAGGCCTAGTGCCCGCAACAGGAAATGCCCCAAAACACAACATTAACACATCCCATTTTTTACAGAAAACTGAGCTGTTTTTTGCAAAGTGTCTACCTGTAGATTTTGGCCTCTAGCTCAGTTGGCTCCTAGGGAAACCTACCAAACCTGTGCCTTTTTGAAAACTAGAGACCTAGGGGAATCCAAGATGAGATGACTTGTGGGGCACTAAACATGTTCTGTTACCCAGAATCCTTTGCAAACCTCAAAATGTGGCTAAAATAACACGTTTTCCTCACATTTCGGTGACAGAAAGTTATGGAATCTGAGAGGAGCCACACATTTCCTTTCACCCAGCGTTCCCCCAAGTCTCCCAATAAAAATGATACCTCACTTGTGTGGGTAGGGCTAGCGCCCGCAACAGGAAATGCCCCAAAACACAACGTGGACACATCCCATTTTTTGACAGAAAACAGAGCTGCTTTTTGCAAAGTGTCTACCTGCAGGTTTTGGCCTGTAGCTCAGCCGGAACATAGGAAAACCTACCAAACCTGTGCATTTTTGAAAACTAGAGAACTAGGGGAATCCAAGATGGGGTGACTTGTGGGGCTCTGACCAGGTTCTGTTACCCAGAATCCTTTGCAAAGCTCAAAACGTGGCTAAAAAAACATGTTTTTCTCACATTTCAGTGACAGAAACTTCTGAAATCTGAGAGGAGCCACAAATTTCCTTCCACCCAGCGTTCCCCCAAGTCTCCCGATAAAAATGATACCATACTTGTGTGCGTAGGCATAGCGCCCGCGACAAGAAATGCCCCAAAACACAATGTGGACGCATCCCATTTTTTGACAGAAAACAGAGCTGTTTTTTGCAAAGTGCCTGCCTGTAGGTTTTGGCCTCTAGCTCAGCCGGCACCTAGGGAAACCTACCAAACCTGTGCATTTTTTAAAACTAGAGACCTAGGGGAATCCAAGATGGGGTGACTTGTGGGGCTCTGACCAGGTTCTGTTACCCAGAATCCTTTGCAAACCTCAAAACGTGGCTAAAAAAACAAGTTTTCCTCACATTCCAGTGACAGAAAGTTCTGGAATCTGAGAGGAGCCACACATTTCCTTTCAACCAGCGTTCCCCCAAGTCTCCCGATAAAAATGATACCTCACTTGTGTGGGTAGGCCTAGCGCCCCGACAGGAAATGCCCCAAAATACAACGTGGACACATCCCATTTTTTAACAGAAAACAGAGCTGTTTTTTGCAAAGTGCCTACCTGTAGGTTTTGGCCTCTAGCTCAGCCGGCACCTAGGGAAACCTACCAAACCTGTGCATTTTTGAAAACTAAAGATCTAGGGGAATCCAAGTTGGGGTGACTTGTGGGGCTCTGATCAGGTTCTGTTACCCAGAATCCTTTGCAAACCTCAAAATGTGGCTAAAAAACACGTTTTCCTCTCATTTCGGTGACAGAAAGTTCTGGAATCTGAGAGGAGCCACAAATTTCCTTCCACCCAGCGTTTCCCCAAGTCTCCCGATAAAAATGATACCTCACTTGTGTGGGTAGGCCTAGCGCCCGCAACAGGAAATGCCCCAAAACACAACATTAACACATCCCATTTTTTACAGAAAACAGAGCTGTTTTTTGCAAAGTGTCTACCTATAGATTTTGGCCTCTAGCTCAGTCGGCACCTAGGGAAACCTACCAAACCTGTGCCTTTTTTAAAACTAGAGACCTAGGGGAATCCAAGATGAGATGACTTGTGGGGCACTAAACAGGTTCTGTTACCCAGAATCCTTTGCAAACCTCAAAATGTGGCTAAAATAACACGTTTTCCTCACATTTCGGTGACAGAAAGATCTGGAATCTGAGAGGAGCCACAAATTTCCTTCCACCCAGCGTTCCCCCAAGTCTCCCAATAAAAATGATACCTCACTTGTGTGGGTAGGCCTAGCGCCCGCAACAGGAAATGCCCCAAAACATAACGTGGACACATCCCATTTTTTGACAGAAAACAGAGCTGTTTTTTGCAAAGTGTCTACCTGTAGGTTTTGGCCTGTAGCTCAGCTGGAACATAGGGAAACCTACCAAACCTGTGCATTTTTGAAAACTAGAGACCTAGGGGAATCCAAGATGGGGTGACTTGTGGGGCTCTGACCAGGTTCTGTTACCCAGAATCCTTTACAAACCTCAAAACGTGGCTAAAAAAACAAGTTTTCCTCTCATTTCGGTGACAGAAAGTTCTGGAATCTGAGAGGAGCCACAAATTTCCTTCCACCCAGCGTTTCCCCAAGTCTCCCGATAAAAATGATACCTCACTTGTGTGGGTAGGCCTAGTGCCCGCAACAGGAAATGCCCCAAAACACAACATTAACACATCCCATTTTTTACAGAAAACTGAGCTGTTTTTTGCAAAGTGTCTACCTGTAGATTTTGGCCTCTAGCTCAGTTGGCTCCTAGGGAAACCTACCAAACCTGTGCCTTTTTGAAAACTAGAGACCTAGGGGAATCCAAGATGAGATGACTTGTGGGGCACTAAACATGTTCTGTTACCCAGAATCCTTTGCAAACCTCAAAATGTGGCTAAAATAACACGTTTTCCTCACATTTCGGTGACAGAAAGTTATGGAATCTGAGAGGAGCCACACATTTCCTTTCACCCAGCGTTCCCCCAAGTCTCCCAATAAAAATGATACCTCACTTGTGTGGGTAGGGCTAGCGCCCGCAACAGGAAATGCCCCAAAACACAACGTGGACACATCCCATTTTTTGACAGAAAACAGAGCTGCTTTTTGCAAAGTGTCTACCTGCAGGTTTTGGCCTGTAGCTCAGCCGGAACATAGGAAAACCTACCAAACCTGTGCATTTTTGAAAACTAGAGAACTAGGGGAATCCAAGATGGGGTGACTTGTGGGGCTCTGACCAGGTTCTGTTACCCAGAATCCTTTGCAAAGCTCAAAACGTGGCTAAAAAAACATGTTTTTCTCACATTTCAGTGACAGAAACTTCTGAAATCTGAGAGGAGCCACAAATTTCCTTCCACCCAGCGTTCCCCCAAGTCTCCCAATAAAAATGATACCATACTTGTGTGCGTAGGCATAGCGCCCGCGACAAGAAATGCCCCAAAACACAATGTGGACGCATCCCATTTTTTGACAGAAAACAGAGCTGTTTTTTGCAAAGTGCCTGCCTGTAGGTTTTGGCCTCTAGCTCAGCCGGCACCTAGGGAAACCTACCAAACCTGTGCATTTTTTAAAACTAGAGACCTAGGGGAATCCAAGATGGTGTGACTTGTGGGGCTCTGACCAGGTTCTGTTACCCAGAATCCTTTGCAAACCTCAAAACGTGGCTAAAAAAACAAGTTTTCCTCACATTCCAGTGACAGAAAGTTCTGGAATCTGAGAGGAGCCACACATTTCCTTTCAACCAGCGTTCCCCCAAGTCTCCCGATAAAAATGATACCTCACTTGTGTGGGTAGGCCTAGCGCCCCGACAGGAAATGCCCCAAAATACAACGTGGACACATCCCATTCTTTAACAGAAAACAGAGCTGTTTTTTGCAAAGTGCCTACCTGTAGGTTTTGGCCTCTAGCTCAGCCGGCACCTAGGGAAACCTACCAAACCTGTGCATTTTTGAAAACTAAAGATCTAGGGGAATCCAAGTTGGGGTGACTTGTGGGGCTCTGATCAGGTTCTGTTACCCAGAATCCTTTGCAAACCTCAAAATGTGGCTAAAAAACACGTTTTCCTCTCATTTCGGTGACAGAAAGTTCTGGAATCTGAGAGGAGCCACAAATTTCCTTCCACCCAGCGTTTCCCCAAGTCTCCCGATAAAAATGATACCTCACTTGTGTGGGTAGGCCTAGCGCCCGCAACAGGAAATGCCCCAAAACACAACATTAACACATCCCATTTTTTACAGAAAACAGAGCTGTTTTTTGCAAAGTGTCTACCTATAGATTTTGGCCTCTAGCTCAGTCGGCACCTAGGGAAACCTACCAAACCTGTGCCTTTTTTAAAACTAGAGACCTAGGGGAATCCAAGATGAGATGACTTGTGGGGCACTAAACAGGTTCTGTTACCCAGAATCCTTTGCAAACCTCAAAATGTGGCTAAAATAACACGTTTTCCTCACATTTCGGTGACAGAAATTTCTGGAATCTGAGAGGAGCCACAAATTTCCTTCCACCCAGCGTTCCCCCAAGTCTCCCAATAAAAATGATACCTCACTTGTTTGGGTAGGCCTAGCGCCCGCAACAGGAAATGCCCCAAAACATAACGTGGACACATCCCATTTTTTGACAGAAAACAGAGCTGTTTTTTGCAAAGTGTCTACCTGTAGGTTTTGGCCTGTAGCTCAGCTGGAACATAGGGAAACCTACCAAACCTGTGCATTTTTTAAAACTAGAGACCTAGGGGAATCCAAGATGGGGTGACTTGTGGGGCTCTGACCAGGTTCTGTTACCCAGAATCCTTTGCAAACCTCAAAACGTGGCTAAAAAAACAAGTTTTCCTCTCATTTCGGTGACAGAAAGTTCTGGAATCTGAGAGGAGCCACAAATTTCCTTCCACCCAGCGTTTCCCCAAGTCTCCCGATAAAAATGATACCTCACTTGTGTGGGTAGGCCTAGTGCCCGCAACAGGAAATGCCCCAAAACACAACATTAACACATCCCATTTTTTACAGAAAACTGAGCTGTTTTTTGCAAAGTGTCTACCTGTAGATTTTGGCCTCTAGCTCAGTTTGCTCCTAGGGAAACCTACCAAACCTGTGCCTTTTTGAAAACTAGAGACCTAGGGGAATCCAAGATGAGATGACTTGTGGGGCACTAAACATGTTCTGTTACCCAGAATCCTTTGCAAACCTCAAAATGTGGCTAAAATAACACGTTTTCCTCACATTTCGGTGACAGAAAGTTCTGGAATCTGAGAGGAGCCACAAATTTCCTTTCACCCAGCGTTCCCCCAAGTCTCCCAATAAAAATGATACCTCACTTGTGTGGGTAGGCCTAGCGCCCGCAACAGGAAATGCCCCAAAACACAACGTGGACACATCCCATTTTTTGACAGAAAACAGAGCTGTTTTTTGCAAAGTGTCTACCTGCAGGTTTTGGCCTGTAGCTCAGCCGGAACATAGGAAAACCTACCAAACCTGTGCATTTTTGAAAACTAGAGACCTAGGGGAATCCAAGATGGGGTGACTTGTGGGGCTCTGACCAGGTTCTGTTACCCAGAATCCTTTGCAAAGCTCAAAACGTGGCTAAAAAAACATGTTTTTCTCACATTTCAGTGACAGAAAGTTCTGGAATCTGAGAGGAGCCACAAATTTCCTTCCACCCAGCGTTCCCCCAAGTCTCCCGATAAAAATGATACCATACTTGTGTGCATAGGCATAGCGCCCGCGACAAGAAATGCCCCAAAACACAATGTGGACGCATCCCATTTTTTGACAGAAAACAGAGCTGTTTTTTGCAAAGTGCCTGCCTGTAGGTTTTGGCCTCTAGCTCAGCCGGCACCTAGGGAAACCTACCAAACCTGTGCATTTTTTAAAACTAGAGACCTAGGGGAATCCAAGATGGGGTGACTTGTGGGGCTCTGACCAGGTTCTGTTACCCAGAATCCTTTGCAAACCTCAAAACGTGGCTAAAAAAACAAGTTTTCCTCACATTCCAGTGACAGAAAGTTCTGGAATCTGAGAGGAGCCACACATTTCCTTTCAACCAGCGTTCCCCCAAGTCTCCCGATAAAAATGATACCTCACTTGTGTGGGTAGGCCTAGCGCCCCGACAGGAAATGCCCCAAAACACAACGTGGACACATCCCATTTTTTAACAGAAAACAGAGCTGTTTTTTGCAAAGTGCCTACCTGTAGGTTTTGGCCTCTAGCTCAGCCGGCACCTAGGGAAAGCTACCAAACCTGTGCATTTTTGAAAACTAAAGATCTAGGGGAATCCAAGTTGGGGTGACTTGTGGGGCTCTGATCAGGTTCTGTTACCCAGAATCCTTTGCAAACCTCAAAATGTGGCTAAAAAACACGCTTTCCTCTCATTTCGGTGACAGAAAGTTCTAGAATCTGAGAGGAGCCACAAATTTCCTTCCACCCAGCGTTTCCCCAAGTCTCCCGATAAAAATGATACCTCACTTGTGTGGGTAGGCCTAGCGCCCGCAACAGGAAATGCCCCAAAACACAACATTAACACATCCCATTTTTTACAGAAAACTGAGCTGTTTTTTGCAAAGTGTCTACCTGTAGATTTTGGCTTCTAGCTCAGTTGGCACCTAGGGAAACCTACCAAACCTGTGCCTTTTTGAAAACTAGAGACCTAGGGGAATCCAAGATGAGATGACTTGTGGGGCACTAAACATGTTCTGTTACCCAGAATCCTTTGCAAACCTCAAAATGTGGCTAAAATAACACGTTTTCGTCACATTTCTGTGACAGAAAGTTCTGGAATCTGAGAGGAGCCACAAATTTCCTTTCACCCAGCGTTCCCCCAAGTCTCCCAATAAAAATGATACCTCACTTGTGTGGGTAGGCCTAGTGCCCGCAACAGGAAATGCCCCAAAACACAACGTGGACACATCCCATTTTTTGACAGAAAACAGAGCTGTTTTTTGCAAAGTGTCTACCTGTAGGTTTTGGCCTGTAGCTCAGCCGGAACATAGGGAAACCTACCAAACCTGTGCATTTTTGAAAACTAGAGACCTAGGGGAATCCAAGATGGGGTGACTTGTGGGGCTCTGACCAGGTTCTGTTACCCAGAATCCTTTGCAAACCTCAAAACGTGGCTAAAAAAACAAGTTTTCCTCACATTCCAGTGACAGAAAGTTCTGGAATCTGAGAGGAGCCACAAATTTCCTTTCAACCAGCGTTCCCCCAAGTCTCCCGATAAAAATGATACCTCACTTGTGTGGGTAGGCCTAGCGCCCCGACAGGAAATGCCCCAAAACACAACGTGGACACATCCCATTTTTTAACAGAAAACAGAGCTGTTTTTTGCAAAGTGCCTACCTGTAGGTTTTGGCCTCTAGCTCAGCCGGCACCTAGGGAAACCTACCAAACCTGTGCATTTTTGAAAACTAAAGATCTAGGGGAATCCAAGATGAGATGACTTGTGGGGCACTGAACAGGTTCTGTTACCCAGAATCCTTTGCAAACCTCAAAATGTGGCTAAAATAACACGTTTTCCTCACATTTCGGTGACAGAAAGTTCTGGAATCTGAGAGGAGCCACAAATTTCCTTCCACCTAGCGTTCCCCCAAGTCTCCCGATAAAAATGATACCTCACTAGTATGGGTAGGCCTAGCGCCCGCAACAGGAAATGCCCCAAAACACAACGTGGACACATCCCATTTTTTCACATAAAACAGAGATGTTTTTTGCAAAGTGTCTACCTGTAGGTTTTGGCCTGTAGCTCAGCCGGCACATACGGAAACCTACCAAACCTGTGCATTTTTTAAAACTAGAGACCTAGGGGAATCAAAGATGGGTGACTTGTGGGGCTCTGACCAGGTTCTGTTACCCAGAATCCTTTGCAAACCTCAAAACGTGGCTAAAAAAACACGTTTTTCTCGCATTTCAGTGACAGAAAGTTCTGAAATCTGAGAGGATCCACAAGTTTCCTTCCACCCAGCATTCCCCTAAGTCTCTCGATAAAAATGATACCTCACTTGTGTGGGTAGGCCTAGCGCCCGCGACAAGAAATGCCCCAAAAACACAACGTGGACACATCCCATTTTTTGACAGAAAACAGAGCTGTTTTTTTTAAAGTGCCTACCTGTAGATTTTGGCCTCTAACTCAGCCGGCAGATAGGGAAACCTACCAAACCTGTGCATTTTTTAAAATTAGAGACCTAGGGGAATCCAAGAAGGGGTGACTTGTGGGGCTCTGACCAGGTTCTGCTACCCAGAATCCTTTGCAAACCTCAAAACGTGGCTAAAAAAACACGCTTTTCTCACATTTCAGTGAAAGAAAGTTCTGGAATCTGAGAGGAGCCACAAATTTCCTTTCACCCAGCGTTCCCCCAAGTCTCCCGATAAAAATGATACCTCACTTGTGTGGGTAGGCCTAGCGCCCGCGACAGGAAATGCCCCAAAACACAACGTGGACACATCCCATTTTTTAAACAGAGCTGTTTTTTGCAAAGTGCCTACCTGTAGGTTTTGGCCTCTAGCTCAGCCGGCACCTAGGGAAACGTACCAAACCTGTGCATTTTTGAAAACTAGAAACCTAGGGGAATCCAAGATGGCCTGACTTGTGGGGCTCTGACCAGGTTCTGTTACCCAGAATCCTTTGCAAACCTCAAAATGTGGCTAAAAAACACGTTTTCCTCACATTTCGGTGACAGAAAGTTCTGGAATCTGAGAGGAGCCACAAATTTCCTTCCACCCAGCGTTTCCCCAAGTCTCCCGATAAAAATGATACCTCACTTGTGTGGGTAGGCCTAGCGCCCGCAACAGGAAATGCCCCAAAACACAACATTAACACATCCCATTTTTTACAGAAAACAGAGCTGTTTTTTGCAAAGTGTCTACCTATAGATTTTGGCCTCTAGCTCAGTCGGCACCTAGGGAAACCTACCAAACCTGTGCCTTTTTTAAAACTAGAGACCTAGGGGAATCCAAGATGAGATGACTTGTGGGGCACTAAACAGGTTCTGTTACCCAGAATCCTTTGCAAACCTCAAAATGTGGCTAAAATAACACGTTTTCCTCACATTTCGGTGACAGAAATTTCTGGAATCTGAGAGGAGCCACAAATTTCCTTCCACCCAGCGTTCCCCCAAGTCTCCCAATAAAAATGATACCTCACTTGTTTGGGTAGGCCTAGCGCCCGCAACAGGAAATGCCCCAAAACATAACGTGGACACATCCCATTTTTTGACAGAAAACAGAGCTGTTTTTTGCAAAGTGTCTACCTGTAGGTTTTGGCCTGTAGCTCAGCCGGAACATAGGGAAACCTACCAAACCTGTGCATTTTTGAAAACTAGAGACCTAGGGGAATCCAAGATGGGGTGACTTGTGGGGCTCTGACCAGGTTATGTTACCCAGAATCCTTTGCAAACCTCAAAACGTGGCTAAAAAAACAAGTTTTCCTCACATTCCAACGACAGAAAGTTCTGGAATCTGAGAGGAGCCACAAATTTCCTTTCAACCAGCGTTCCCCCAAGTCTCCCGATAAAAATGATACCTCACTTGTGTGGGTAGGCCTAGCACCCCGACAGGAAATGCCCCAAAACACAACGTGGACACATCCCATTTTTTAACAGAAAACAGAGCTGTTTTTTGCAAAGTGCCTACCTGTAGGTTTTGGCCTCTAGCTCAGCCGGCACCTAGGGAAACCTACCAAACCTGTGCATTTTTGAAAACTAAAGATCTAGGGGAATCCAAGTTGGGGTGACTTGTGGGGCTCTGATCAGGTTCTGTTACCCAGAATCCTTTGCAAACCTCAAAATGTGGCTAAAAAACACGTTTTCCTCTCATTTCGGTGACAGAAAGTTCTGGAATCTGAGAGGAGCCACAAATTTCCTTCCACCCAGCGTTTCCCCAAGTCTCCCGATAAAAATGATACCTCACTTGTGTGGGTAGGCCTAGCGCCCGCAACAGGAAATGCCCCAAAACACAACATTAACACATCCCATTTTTTACAGAAAACTGAGCTGTTTTTTGCAAAGTGTCTACCTGTAGATTTTGGCCTCTAGCTCAGTTGGCTCCTAGGGAAACCTACCAAACCTGTGCCTTTTTGAAAACTAGAGACCTAGGGGAATCCAAGATGAGATGACTTGTGGGGCACTAAACATGTTCTGTTACCCAGAATCCTTTGCAAACCTCAAAATGTGGCTAAAATAACACGTTTTCCTCACATTTCGGTGACAGAAAGTTCTGGAATCTGAGAGGAGCCACAAATTTCCTTTCACCCAGCGTTCCCCCAAGTCTCCCAATAAAGATGATACCTCACTTGTGTGGGTAGGCCTAGCGCCCGCAACAGGAAATGCCCCAAAACAAAACGTGGACACATCCCATTTTTTGACAGAAAACAAAGCTGTTTTTAGCAAAGTGTCTACCTGCAGGTTTTGGCCTGTAGCTCAGCCGGAACATAGGAAAACCTACCAAACCTGTGCATTTTTGAAAACTAGAGACCTAGGGGAATCCAAGATGGGGTGACTTGTGGGGCTCTGACCAGGTTCTGTTACCCAGAATCCTTTGCAAAGCTCAAAACTTGGCTAAAAAAACATGTTTTTCTCACATTTCAGTGACAGAAACTTCTGAAATCTGAGAGGAGCCACAAATTTCCTTCCACCCAGCGTTCCCCCAAGTCTCCCGATAAAAATGATACCATACTTGTGTGCGTAGGCATAGCGCCCGCGACAAGAAATGCCCCAAAACACAATGTGGACGCATCCCATTTTTTGACAGAAAACAGAGCTGTTTTTTGCAAAGTGCCTGCCTGTAGGTTTTGGCCTCTAGCTCAGCCGGCACCTAGGGAAACCTACCAAACCTGTGCATTTTTTAAAACTAGAGACCTAGGGGAATCCAAGATGGGGTGACTTGTGGGGCTCTGACCAGGTTCTGTTACCCAGAATCCTTTGCAAACCTCAAAACGTGGCTAAAAAAACAAGTTTTCCTCACATTCCAGTGACAGAAAGTTCTGGAATCTGAGAGGAGCCACACATTTCCTTTCAACCAGCGTTCCCCCAGGTCTCCCGATAAAAATGATACCTCACTTGTGTGGGTAGGCCTAGCGCCCCGACAGGAAATGCCCCAAAACACAACGTGGACACATCCCATTTTTTAACAGAAAACAGAGCTGTTTTTTGCAAAGTGCCTACCTGTAGGTTTTGGCCTCTAGCTCAGCCGGCACCTAGGGAAACCTACCAAACCTGTGCATTTTTGAAAGCTAAAGATCTAGGGGAATCCAAGTTGGGGTGACTTGTGGGCTCTGATCAGGTTCTGTTACCCAGTATCCTTTGCAAACCTCAAAATGTGGCTAAAAAACACGTTTTCCTCTCATTTCGGTGACAGAAAGTTCTGGAATCTGAGAGGAGCCACAAATTTCCTTCCACCCAGCGTTTCCCCAAGTCTCCCGATAAAAATGATACCTCACTTGTGTGGGTAGGCCTAGCGCCCGCAACAGGAAATGCCCCAAAACACAACATTAACACATCCCATTTTTTACAGAAAACTGAGCTGTTTTTTGCAAAGTGTCTACCTGTAGATTTTGGCCTCTAGCTCAGTTGGCACCTAGGGAAACCTACCAAACCTGTGCCTTTTTGAAAACTAGAGACCTAGGGGAATCCAAGATGAGATGACTTGTGGGGCACTAAACATGTTCTGTTACCCAGAATCCTTTGCAAACCTCAAAATGTGGCTAAAATAACACGTTTTCCTCACATTTCGGTGACAGAAAGTTCTGGAATCTGAGAGGAGCCACAAATTTCCTTTCACCCAGCGTTCCCCCAAGTCTCCCAATAAAAATGATACCTCACTTGTGTGGGTAGGCCTAGCGCCCGCAACAGGAAATGCCCCAAAACACAACGTGGACACATCCAATTTTTTGACAGAAAACAGAGCTGTTTTTTGCAAAGTGTCTACCTGCAGGTTTTGGCCTGTAGCTCAGCCGGAACATAGGAAGACCTACCAAACCTGTGCATTTTTGAAAACTAGAGACCTAGGGGAATCCAAGATGGGGTGACTTGTGGGGCTCTGACCAGGTTCTGTTACCCAGAATCCTTTGCAAAGCTCAAAACGTGGCTAAAAAAACATGTTTTTCTCACATTTCAGTGACAGAAAGTTCTGGAATCTGAGAGCAGCCACAAATTTCCTTCCACCCAGCGTTCCCCCAAGTCTCCCGATAAAAATGATACCATACTTGTGTGCGTAGGCATAGCGCCCGCGACAAGAAATGCCCCAAAACACAATGTGGACGCATCCCATTTTTTGACAGAAAACAGAGCTGTTTTTTGCAAAGTGCCTGCCTGTAGGTTTTGGCCTCTAGCTCAGCCGGCACCTAGGGAAACCTACCAAACCTGTGCATTTTTTAAAACTAGAGACCTAGGGGAATCCAAGATGGGGTGACTTGTGGGGCTCTGACCAGGTTCTGTTACCCAGAATCCTTTGCAAACCTCAAAACGTGGCTAAAAAAACAAGTTTTCCTCACATTCCAGTGACAGAAAGTTCTGGAATCTGAGAGGAGCCACACATTTCCTTTCAACCAGCGTTCCCCCAGGTCTCCCGATAAAAATGATACCTCACTTGTGTGGGTAGGCCTAGCGCCCCGACAGGAAATGCCCCAAAACACAACGTGGACACATCCCATTTTTTAACAGAAAACAGAGCTGTTTTTTGCAAAGTGCCTACCTGTAGGTTTTGGACTCTAGCTCAGCCGGCACCTAGGGAAACCTACCAAACCTGTGCATTTTTGAAAACTAAAGATCTAGGGGAATCCAAGTTGGGGTGACTTGTGGGCTCTGATCAGGTTCTGTTACCCAGTATCCTTTGCAAACCTCAAAATGTGGCTAAAAAACACGTTTTCCTCACATTTCGGTGACAGAAAGTTCTGGAATCTGAGAGGAGCCACAAATTTCCTTCCACCCAGCGTTTCCCCAAGTCTCCCGATAAAAATGATACCTCACTTGTGTGGGTAGGCCTAGCGCCCGCAACAGGAAATGCCCCAAAACACAACATTAACACATCCCATTTATTACAGAAAACAGAGCTGTTTTTTGCAAAGTGTCTACCTATAGATTTTGGCCTCTAGCTCAGTCGGCACCTAGGGAAACCTACCAAACCTGTGCCTTTTTTAAAACTAGAGACCTAGGGGAATCCAAGATGAGATGACTTGTGGGGCACTAAACAGGTTCTGTTACCCAGAATCCTTTGCAAACCTCAAAATGTGGCTAAAATAACACGTTTTCCTCACATTTCGGTGACAGAAATTTCTGGAATCTGAGAGGAGCCACAAATTTCCTTCCACCCAGCGTTCCCCCAAGTCTCCCAATAAAAATGATACCTCACTTGTTTGGGTAGGCCTAGCGCCCGCAACAGGAAATGCCCCAAAACATAACGTGGACACATCCCATTTTTTGACAGAAAACAGAGCTGTTTTTTGCAAAGTGTCTACCTGTAGGTTTTGGCCTGTAGCTCAGCCGGAACATAGGGAAACCTACCAAACCTGTGCATTTTTGAAAACTAGAGACCTAGGGGAATCCAAGATGGGGTGACTTGTGGGGCTCTGACCAGGTTATGTTACCCAGAATCCTTTGCAAACCTCAAAACGTGGCTAAAAAAACAAGTTTTCCTCACATTCCAACGACAGAAAGTTCTGGAATCTGAGAGGAGCCACAAATTTCCTTTCAACCAGCGTTCCCCCAAGTCTCCCGATAAAAATGATACCTCACTTGTGTGGGTAGGCCTAGCACCCCGACAGGAAATGCCCCAAAACACAACGTGGACACATCCCATTTTTTAACAGAAAACAGAGCTGTTTTTTGCAAAGTGCCTACCTGTAGGTTTTGGCCTCTAGCTCAGCCGGCACCTAGGGAAACCTACCAAACCTGTGCATTTTTGAAAACTAAAGATCTAGGGGAATCCAAGTTGGGGTGCCTTGTGGGGCTCTGATCAGGTTCTGTTACCCAGAATCCTTTGCAAACCTCAAAATGTGGCTAAAAAACACGTTTTCCTCTCATTTCGGTGACAGAAAGTTCTGGAATCTGAGAGGAGCCACAAATTTCCTTCCACCCAGCGTTTCCCCAAGTCTCCCGATAAAAATGATACCTCACTTGTGTGGGTAGGCCTAGCGCCCGCAACAGGAAATGCCCCAAAACACAACATTAACACATCCCATTTTTTACAGAAAACTGAGCTGTTTTTTGCAAAGTGTCTACCTGTAGATTTTGGCCTCTAGCTCAGTTGGCTCCTAGGGAAACCTACCAAACCTGTGCCTTTTTGAAAACTAGAGACCTAGGGGAATCCAAGATGAGATGACTTGTGGGGCACTAAACATGTTCTGTTACCCAGAATCCTTTGCAAACCTCAAAATGTGGCTAAAATAACACGTTTTCCTCACATTTCGGTGACAGAAAGTTCTGGAATCTGAGAGGAGCCACAAATTTCCTTTCACCCAGCGTTCCCCCAAGTCTCCCAATAAAGATGATACCTCACTTGTGTGGGTAGGCCTAGCGCCCGCAACAGGAAATGCCCCAAAACACAACGTGGACACATCCCATTTTTTGACAGAAAACAAAGCTGTTTTTAGCAAAGTGTCTACCTGCAGGTTTTGGCCTGTAGCTCAGCCGGAACATAGGAAAACCTACCAAACCTGTGCATTTTTGAAAACTAGAGACCTAGGGGAATCCAAGATGGGGTGACTTGTGGGGCTCTGACCAGGTTCTGTTACCCAGAATCCTTTGCAAAGCTCAAAACGTGGCTAAAAAAACATGTTTTTCTCACATTTCAGTGACAGAAACTTCTGAAATCTGAGAGGAGCCACAAATTTCCTTCCACCCAGCGTTCCCCCAAGTCTCCCGATAAAAATGATACCATACTTGTGTGCGTAGGCATAGCGCCCGCGACAAGAAATGCCCCAAAACACAATGTGGACGCATCCCATTTTTTGACAGAAAACAGAGCTGTTTTTTGCAAAGTGCCTGCCTGTAGGTTTTGGCCTCTAGCTCAGCCGGCACCTAGGGAAACCTACCAAACCTGTGCATTTTTTAAAACTAGAGACCTAGGGGAATCCAAGATGGGGTGACTTGTGGGGCTCTGACCAGGTTCTGTTACCCAGAATCCTTTGCAAACCTCAAAACGTGGCTAAAAAAACAAGTTTTCCTCACATTCCAGTGACAGAAAGTTCTGGAATCTGAGAGGAGCCACACATTTCCTTTCAACCAGCGTTCCCCCAAGTCTCCCGATAAAAATGATACCTCACTTGTGTGGGTAGGCCTAGCGCCCCGACAGGAAATGCCCCAAAACACAACGTGGACACATCCCATTTTTTAACAGAAAACAGAGCTGTTTTTTGCAAAGTGCCTACCTGTAGGTTTTGGCCTCTAGCTCAGCCGGCACCTAGGGAAACCTACCAAACCTGTGCATTTTTGAAAGCTAAAGATCTAGGGGAATCCAAGTTGGGGTGACTTGTGGGCTCTGATCAGGTTCTGTTACCCAGTATCCTTTGCAAACCTCAAAATGTGGCTAAAAAACACGTTTTCCTCTCATTTCGGTGACAGAAAGTTCTGGAATCTGAGAGGAGCCACAAATTTCCTTCCACCCAGCGTTTCCCCAAGTCTCCCGATAAAAATGATACCTCACTTGTGTGGGTAGGCCTAGCGCCCGCAACAGGAAATGCCCCAAAACACAACATTAACACATCCCATTTTTTACAGAAAACTGAGCTGTTTTTTGCAAAGTGTCTACCTGTAGATTTTGGCCTCTAGCTCAGTTGGCACCTAGGGAAACCTACCAAACCTGTGCCTTTTTGAAAACTAGAGACCTAGGGGAATCCAAGATGAGATGACTTGTGGGGCACTAAACATGTTCTGTTACCCAGAATCCTTTGCAAACCTCAAAATGTGGCTAAAATAACACGTTTTCCTCACATTTCGGTGACAGAAAGTTCTGGAATCTGAGAGGAGCCACAAATTTCCTTTCACCCAGCGTTCCCCCAAGTCTCCCAATAAAAATGATACCTCACTTGTGTGGGTAGGCCTAGCGCCTGCAACAGGAAATGCCCCAAAACACAACGTGGACACATCCCATTTTTTGACAGAAAACAGAGCTGTTTTTTGCAAAGTGTCTACCTGCACGTTTTGGCCTGTAGCTCAGCCGGAACATAGGAAGACCTACCAAACCTGTGCATTTTTGAAAACTAGAGACCTAGGGGAATCCAAGATGGGGTGACTTGTGGGGCTCTGACCAGGTTCTGTTACCCAGAATCCTTTGCAAAGCTCAAAACGTGGCTAAAAAAACATGTTTTTCTCACATTTCAGTGACAGAAAGTTCTGGAATCTGAGAGCAGCCACAAATTTCCTTCCACCCAGCGTTCCCCCAAGTCTCCCGATAAAAATGATACCATACTTGTGTGCGTAGGCATAGCGCCCGCGACAAGAAATGCCCCAAAACACAATGTGGACGCATCCCATTTTTTGACAGAAAACAGAGCTGTTTTTTGCAAAGTGCCTGCCTGTAGGTTTTGGCCTCTAGCTCAGCCGGCACCTAGGGAAACCTACCAAACCTGTGCATTTTTTAAAACTAGAGACCTAGGGGAATCCAAGATGGGGTGACTTGTGGGGCTCTGACCAGGTTCTGTTACCCAGAATCCTTTGCAAACCTCAAAACGTGGCTAAAAAAACAAGTTTTCCTCACATTCCAGTGACAGAAAGTTCTGGAATCTGAGTGGAGCCACACATTTCCTTTCAACCAGCGTTCCCCCAAGTCTCCCGATAAAAATGATACCTCACTTGTGTGGGTAGGCCTAGCGCCCCGACAGGAAATGCCCCAAAACACAACGTGGACACATCCCATTTTTTAACAGAAAACAGAGCTGTTTTTTGCAAAGTGCCTACCTGTAGGTTTTGGACTCTAGCTCAGCCGGCACCTAGGGAAACCTACCAAACCTGTGCATTTTTGAAAACTAAAGATCTAGGGGAATCCAAGTTGGGGTGACTTGTGGGGCTCTGATCAGGTTCTGTTACCCAGAATCCTTTGCAAACCTCAAAATGTGGCTAAAAAACACGTTTTCCTCTCATTTCGGTGACAGAAAGTTCTGGAATCTGAGAGGAGCCACAAATTTCCTTCCACCCAGCGTTTCCCCAAGTCTCCTGACAAAAATGATACCTCACTTGTGTGGGTAGGCCTAGCGCCCGCAACAGGAAATGCCCCAAAACACAACATTAACACATCCCATTTTTTACAGAAAACTGAGCTGTTTTTTGCAAAGTGTCTACCTGTAGATTTTGGCCTCTAGCTCAGTTGGCACCTAGGGAAACCTACCAAACCTGTGCCTTTTTTAAAACTAGAGACCTAGGGGAATCCAAGATGAGATGACTTGTGGGGCACTAAACATGTTCTGTTACCCAGAATCCTTTGCAAACCTCAAAATGTGGCTAAAATAACACGTTTTCCTCACATTTCGGTGACAGAAAGTTCTGGAATCTGAGAGGAGCCACAAATTTCCTTTCACCCAGCGTTCCCCCAAGTCTCCCAATAAAAATGATACCTCACTTGTGTGGGTAGGCCTAGCGCCCGCAACAGGAAATGCCCCAAAACACAACGTGGACACATCCCATTTGAAAACAGAGCTGTTTTTTGCAAAGTGTCTACCTGCAGGTTTTGGCCTGCAGCTCAGCCGGAACATAGGAAAACCTACCAAACCTGTGCATTTTTGAAAACTAGAGACCTAGGGGAATCCAAGATGGGGTGACTTGTGGGGCTCTGACCAGGTTCTGTTACCCAGAATCCTTTGCAAAGCTCAAAACGTGGCTAAAAAAACATGTTTTTCTCACATTTCAGTGACAGAAAGTTCTGGAATGTGAGAGGAGCCACAAATTTCCTTCCACCCAGCGTTCCCCCAAGTCTCCCGATAAAAATGATACCTCACTTGTGTGGGTAGGCCTAGCGCCCCGACAGGAAATGCCCCAAAACACAACGTGGACACATCCCATTTTTTAACAGAAAACAGAGCTGTTTTTTGCAAAGTGCCTACCTGTAGGTTTTGGCCTCTAGCTCAGCCGGCACCTAGGGAAACCTACCAAACCTGTGCATTTTTGAAAACTAAAGATCTAGGGGAATCCAAGATGAGATGACTTGTGGGGCACTGAACAGGTTCTGTTACCCAGAATCCTTTGCAAACCTCAAAATGTGGCTAAAATAACACGTTTTCCTCACATTTCGGTGACAGAAAGTTCTGGAATCTGAGAGGAGCCACAAATTTCCTTCCACCTAGCGTTCCCCCAAGTCTCCCGATAAAAATGATACCTCACTAGTGTGGGTAGGCCTAGCGCCCGCAACAGGAAATGCCCCAAAACACAACGTGGACACATCCCATTTTTTGACATAAAACAGAGATGTTTTTTGCAAAGTGTCTACCTGTAGGTTTTGGCCTGTAGCTCAGCCGGCACATATGGAAACCTACCAAACCTGTGCATTTTTTAAAACTAGAGACCTAGGGGAATCAAAGATGGGGTGACTTGTGGGGCTCTGACCAGGTTCTGTTACCCAGAATCCTTTGCAAACCTCAAAACGTTGCTAAAAAAACACGTTTTTCTCGCATTTCAGTGACAGAAAGTTCTGGAATCTGAGAGGAGCCACAAATTTCCTTCCACCCAGCGTTTCCCCAAGTCTCCCGATAAAAATGATACCTCACTTGTGTGGGTAGGCCTAGCGCCCGCAACAGGAAATGCCCCAAAACACAACATTAACACATCCCATTTTTTACAGAAAACAGAGCTGTTTTTTGCAAAGTGTCTACCTATAGATTTTGGCCTCTAGCTCAGTCGGCACCTAGGGAAACCTACCAAACCTGTGCCTTTTTTAAAACTAGAGACCTAGGGGAATCCAAGATGAGATGACTTGTGGGGCACTAAACAGGTTCTGTTACCCAGAATCCTTTGCAAACCTCAAAATGTGGCTAAAATAACACGTTTTCCTCACATTTCGGTGACAGAAATTTCTGGAATCTGAGAGGAGCCACAAATTTCCTTCCACCCAGCGTTCCCCCAAGTCTCCCAATAATAATGATACCTCACTTGTTTGGGTAGGCCTAGCGCCCGCAACAGGAAATGCCCCAAAACATAACGTGGACACATCCCATTTTTTGACAGAAAACAGAGCTGTTTTTTGCAAAGTGTCTACCTGTAGGTTTTGGCCTGTAGCTCAGCCGGAACATAGGGAAACCTACCAAACCTGTGCATTTTTGAAAACTAGAGACCTAGGGGAATCCAAGATGGGGTGACTTGTGGGGCTCTGACCAGGTTCTGTTACCCAGAATCCTTTGCAAACCTCAAAACGTGGCTAAAAAAACAAGTTTTCCTCACATTCCAGTGACAGAAAGTTCTGGAATCTGAGAGGAGCCACAAATTTCCTTTCAACCAGCGTTCCCCCAAGTCTCCCGATAAAAATGATACCTCACTTGTGTGGGTAGGCCTAGCGCCCCGACAGGAAATGCCCCAAAACACAACGTGGACACATCCCATTTTTTAACAGAAAACAGAGCTGTTTTTTGCAAAGTGCCTACCTGTAGGTTTTGGCCTCTAGCTCAGCCGGCACCTAGGGAAACCTACCAAACCTGTGCATTTTTGAAAACTAAAGATCTAGGGGAATCCAAGTTGGGGTGACTTGTGGGGCTCTGATCAGGTTCTGTTACCCAGAATCCTTTGCAAACCTCAAAATGTGGCTAAAAAACACGTTTTCCTCTCATTTCGGTGACAGAAAGTTCTGGAATCTGAGAGGAGCCACAAATTTCCTTCCACCCAGCGTTTCCCCAAGTCTCCCGATAAAAATGATACCTCACTTGTGTGGGTAGGCCTAGCGCCCGCAACAGGAAATGCCCCAAAACACAACATTAACACATCCCATTTTTTACAGAAAACTGAGCTGTTTTTTGCAAAGTGTCTACCTGTAGATTTTGGCCTCTAGCTCAGTTGGCACCTAGGGAAACCTACCAAACCTGTGCCTTTTTTAAAACTAGAGACCTAGGGGAATCCAAGATGAGATGACTTGTGGGGCACTAAACATGTTCTGTTACCCAGAATCCTTTGCAAACCTCAAAATGTGGCTAAAATAACACGTTTTCCTCACATTTCGGTGACAGAAAGTTCTGGAATCTGAGAGGAGCCACAAATTTCCTTTCACCCAGCGTTCCCCCAAGTCTCCCAATAAAAATGATACCTCACTTGTGTGGGTAGGCCTAGCGCCCGCAACAGGAAATGCCCCAAAACACAACGTGGACACATCCCATTTTTTGACAGAAAACAGAGCTGTTTTTTGCAAAGTGTCTACCTGCAGGTTTTGGCCTGTAGCTCAGCCGGAACATAGGAAAACCTACCAAACCTGTGCATTTTTGAAAACTAGAGACCTAGGGGAATCCAAGATGGGGTGACTTGTGGGGCTCTGACCAGGTTCTGTTACCCAGAATCCTTTGCAAACCTCAAAACGTGGCTAAAAAAACATGTTTTTCTCACATTTCAGTGACAGAAAGTTCTGGAATCTGAGAGGAGCCACAAATTTCCTTCCACCCAGCGTTCCCCCAAGTCTCCCGATAAAAATGATACCTCACTTGTGTGGGTAGGCCTAGCGCCCCAACAGGAAATGCCCCAAAACACAACGTGGACACATCCCATTTTTTAACAGAAAACAGAGCTGTTTTTTGCAAAGTGCCTACCTGTAGGTTTTGGCCTCTAGCTCAGCCGGCACCTAGGGAAACCTACCAAACCTGTGCATTTTTGAAAACTAAAGATCTAGGGGAATCCAAGATGAGATGACTTGTGGGGCACTGAACAGGTTCTGTTACCCAGAATCCTTTGCAAACCTCAAAATGTGGCTAAAATAACACGTTTTCCTCACATTTCGGTGACAGAAAGTTCTGGAATCTGAGAGGAGCCACAAATTTCCTTCCACCTAGCGTTCCCCCAAGTCTCCCGATAAAAATGATACCTCACTAGTGTGGGTAGGCCTAGCGCCCGCAACAGGAAATGCCCCAAAACACAACGTGGACACATCCCATTTTTTGACATAAAACAGAGATGTTTTTTGCAAAGTGTCTACCTGTAGGTTTTGGCCTGTAGCTCAGCCGGCACATACGGAAACCTACCAAACCTGTGCATTTTTTAAAACTAGAGACCTAGGGGAATCAAAGATGGGGTGACTTGTGGGGCTCTGACCAGGTTCTGTTACCCAGAATCCTTTGCAAACCTCAAAACGTGGCTAAAAAAACACGTTTTTCTCGCATTTCAGTGACAGAAAGTTCTGAAATCTGAGAGGAGCCACAAGTTTCCTTCCACCCAGCATTCCCCTAAGTCTCCCGATAAAAATGATACCTCACTTGTGTGGGTAGGCCTAGCGCCCCAACAGGAAATGCCCCAAAACACAACGTGGACACATCCCATTTTTTAACAGAAAACAGAGCTGTTTTTTGCAAAGTGCCTACCTGTAGGTTTTGGCCTCTAGCTCAGCCGGCACCTAGGGAAACCTACCAAACCTGTGCATTTTTGAAAACTAAAGATCTAGGGGAATCCAAGATGAGATGACTTGTGGGGCACTGAACAGGTTCTGTTACCCAGAATCCTTTGCAAACCTCAAAATGTGGCTAAAATAACACGTTTTCCTCACATTTCGGTGACAGAAAGTTCTGGAATCTGAGAGGAGCCACAAATTTCCTTCCACCTAGCGTTCCCCCAAGTCTCCCGATAAAAATGATACCTCACTAGTGTGGGTAGGCCTAGCGCCCGCAACAGGAAATGCCCCAAAACACAACGTGGACACATCCCATTTTTTGACATAAAACAGAGATGTTTTTTGCAAAGTGTCTACCTGTAGGTTTTGGCCTGTAGCTCAGCCGGCACATACGGAAACCTACCAAACCTGTGCATTTTTTAAAACTAGAGACCTAGGGGAATCAAAGATGGGGTGACTTGTGGGGCTCTGACCAGGTTCTGTTACCCAGAATCCTTTGCAAACCTCAAAACGTGGCTAAAAAAACACGTTTTTCTCGCATTTCAGTGACAGAAAGTTCTGAAATCTGAGAGGAGCCACAAGTTTCCTTCCACCCAGCATTCCCCTAAGTCTCTCGATAAAAATGATACCTCACTTGTGTGGGTAGGCCTAGCGCCCGCGACAAGAAATGCCCCAAAAACACAACGTGGACACATCCCATTTTTTGACAGAAAACAGAGCTGGTTTTTTTAAAGTGCCTACCTGTAGATTTTGGCCTCTAACTCAGCCGGCAGATAGGGAAACCTACCAAACCTGTGCATTTTTGAAAATTAGAGACCTAGGGGAATCAAAGATGGGGTGACTTGTGGGGCTCTGACCAGGTTCTGTTACCCAGAATCCTTTGCAAACCTCAAAACGTGGCTAAAAAAACACGTTTTTCTCGCATTTCAGTGACAGAAAGTTCTGGAATCTGAGAGGAGCCACAAATTTCCTTCCACCCAGCGTTTCCCCAAGTCTCCCGATAAAAATGATACCTCACTTGTGTGGGTAGGCCTAGCGCCCGCAACAGGAAATGCCCCAAAACACAACATTAACACATCCCATTTTTTACAGAAAACAGAGCTGTTTTTTGCAAAGTGTCTACCTATAGATTTTGGCCTCTAGCTCAGTCGGCACCTAGGGAAACCTACCAAACCTGTGCCTTTTTTAAAACTAGAGACCTAGGGGAATCCAAGATGAGATGACTTGTGGGGCACTAAACAGGTTCTGTTACCCAGAATCCTTTGCAAACCTCAAAATGTGGCTAAAATAACACGTTTTCCTCACATTTCGGTGACAGAAATTTCTGGAATCTGAGAGGAGCCACAAATTTCCTTCCACCCAGCGTTCCCCCAAGTCTCCCAATAATAATGATACCTCACTTGTTTGGGTAGGCCTAGCGCCCGCAACAGGAAATGCCCCAAAAAATACGTGGACACATCCCATTTTTTGACAGAAAACAGAGCTGTTTTTTGCAAAGTGTCTACCTGTAGGTTTTGGCCTGTAGCTCAGCCGGAACATAGGGAAACCTACCAAACCTGTGCATTTTTGAAAACTAGAGACCTAGGGGAATCCAAGATGGGGTGACTTGTGGGGCTCTGACCAGGTTCTGTTACCCAGAATCCTTTGCAAACCTCAAAACGTGGCTAAAAAAACAAGTTTTCCTCACATTCCAGTGACAGAAAGTTCTGGAATCTGAGAGGAGCCACAAATTTCCTTTCAAACAGCGTTCCCCCAAGTCTCCCAATAAAAATGATACCTCACTTGTGTGGGTAGGCCTAGCGCCCGCAACAGGAAATGCCCCAAAACACAACGTGGACACATCCCATTTTTTGACAGAAAACAGAGCTGTTTTTTGCAAAGTGTCTACCTGCAGGTTTTGGCCTGTAGCTCAGCCGGAACATAGGAAAACCTACCAAACCTGTGCATTTTTGAAAACTAGAGACCTAGGGGAATCCAAGATGGGGTGACTTGTGGGGCTCTGACCAGGTTCTGTTACCCAGAATCCTTTGCAAAGCTCAAAACGTGGCTAAAAAAACATGTTTTTCTCACATTTCAGTGACAGAAAGTTCTGGAATCTGAGAGGAGCCACAAATTTCCTTCCACCCAGCGTTCCCCCAAGTCTCCCGATAAAAATGATACCTCACTTGTGTGGGTAGGCCTAGCGCCCCAACAGGAAATGCCCCAAAACTCAACGTGGACACATCCCATTTTTTAACAGAAAACAGAGCTGTTTTTTGCAAAGTGCCTACCTGTAGGTTTTGGCCTCTAGCTCAGCCGGCACCTAGGGAAACCTACCAAACCTGTGCATTTTTGAAAACTAAAGATCTAGGGGAATCCAAGATGAGATGACTTGTGGGGCACTGAACAGGTTCTGTTACCCAGAATCCTTTGCAAACCTCAAAATGTGGCTAAAATAACACGTTTTCCTCACATTTCGGTGACAGAAAGTTCTGGAATCTGAGAGGAGCCACAAATTTCCTTCCACCTAGCGTTCCCCCAAGTCTCCCGATAAAAATGATACCTCACTAGTGTGGGTAGGCCTAGCGCCCGCAACAGGAAATGCCCCAAAACACAACGTGGACACATCCCATTTTTTGACATAAAACAGAGATGTTTTTTGCAAAGTGTCTACCTGTAGGTTTTGGCCTGTAGCTCAGCCGGCACATACGGAAACCTACCAAACCTGTGCATTTTTTAAAACTAGAGACCTAGGGGAATCAAAGATGGGGTGACTTGTGGGGCTCTGACCAGGTTCTGTTACCCAGAATCCTTTGCAAACCTCAAAACGTGGCTAAAAAAACACGTTTTTCTCGCATTTCAGTGACAGAAAGTTCTGAAATCTGAGAGGAGCCACAAGTTTCCTTCCACCCAGCATTCCCCTAAGTCTCTCGATAAAAATGATACCTCACTTGTGTGGGTAGGCCTAGCGCCCGCGACAAGAAATGCCCCAAAAACACAACGTGGACACATCCCATTTTTTGACAGAAAACAGAGCTGGTTTTTTTAAAGTGCCTACCTGTAGATTTTGGCCTCTAACTCAGCCGGCAGATAGGGAAACCTACCAAACCTGTGCATTTTTGAAAATTAGAGACCTAGGGTAATCAAAGATGGGGTGACTTGTGGGGCTCTGACCAGGTTCTGTTACCCAGAATCCTTTGCAAACCTCAAAACGTGGCTAAAAAAACACGTTTTTCTCGCATTTCAGTGACAGAAAGTTCTGGAATCTGAGAGGAGCCACAAATTTCCTTCCACCCAGCGTTTCCCCAAGTCTCCCGATAAAAATGATACCTCACTTGTGTGGGTAGGCCTAGCGCCCGCAACAGGAAATGCCCCAAAACACAACATTAACACATCCCATTTTTTACAGAAAACAGAGCTGTTTTTTGCAAAGTGTCTACCTATAGATTTTGGCCTCTAGCTCAGTCGGCACCTAGGGAAACCTACCAAACCTGTGCCTTTTTTAAAACTAGAGACCTAGGGGAATCCAAGATGAGATGACTTGTGGGGCACTAAACAGGTTCTGTTACCCAGAATCCTTTGCAAACCTCAAAATGTGGCTAAAATAACACGTTTTCCTCACATTTCGGTGACAGAAATTTCTGGAATCTGAGAGGAGCCACAAATTTCCTTCCACCCAGCGTTCCCCCAAGTCTCCCAATAATAATGATACCTCACTTGTTTGGGTAGGCCTAGCGCCCGCAACAGGAAATGCCCCAAAACATAACGTGGACACATCCCATTTTTTGACAGAAAACAGAGCTGTTTTTTGCAAAGTGTCTACCTGTAGGTTTTGGCCTGTAGCTCAGCCGGAACATAGGGAAACCTACCAAACCTGTGCATTTTTGAAAACTAGAGACCTAGGGGAATCCAAGATGGGGTGACTTGTGGGGCTCTGACCAGGTTCTGTTACCCAGAATCCTTTGCAAACCTCAAAACGTGGCTAAAAAAACAAGTTTTCCTCACATTCCAGTGACAGAAAGTTCTGGAATCTGAGAGGAGCCACAAATTTCCTTTCACCCAGCGTTCCCCCAAGTCTCCCAATAAAAATGATACCTCACTTGTGTGGGTAGGCCTAGCGCCCGCAACAGGAAATGCCCCAAAACACAACGTGGACACATCCCATTTTTTGACAGAAAACAGAGCTGTTTTTTGCAAAGTGTCTACCTGCAGGTTTTGGCCTGTAGCTCAGCCGGAACATAGGAAAACCTACCAAACCTGTGCATTTTTGAAAACTAGAGACCTAGGGGAATCCAAGATGGGGTGACTTGTGGGGCTCTGACCAGGTTCTGTTACCCAGAATCCTTTGCAAAGCTCAAAACGTGGCTAAAAAAACATGTTTTTCTCACATTTCAGTGACAGAAAGTTCTGGAATCTGAGAGGAGCCACAAATTTCCTTCCACCCAGCGTTCCCCCAAGTCTCCCGATAAAAATGATACCTCACTTGTGTGGGTAGGCCTAGCGCCCCAACAGGAAATGCCCCAAAACACAACGTGGACACATCCCATTTTTTAACAGAAAACAGAGCTGTTTTTTGCAAAGTGCCTACCTGTAGGTTTTGGCCTCTAGCTCAGCCGGCACCTAGGGAAACCTACCAAACCTGTGCATTTTTGAAAACTAAAGATCTAGGGGAATCCAAGATGAGATGACTTGTGGGGCACTGAACAGGTTCTGTTACCCAGAATCCTTTGCAAACCTCAAAATGTGGCTAAAATAACACGTTTTCCTCACATTTCGGTGACAGAAAGTTCTGGAATCTGAGAGGAGCCACAAATTTCCTTCCACCTAGCGTTCCCCCAAGTCTCCCGATAAAAATGATACCTCACTAGTGTGGGTAGGCCTAGCGCCCGCAACAGGAAATGCCCCAAAACACAACGTGGACACATCCCATTTTTTGACATAAAACAGAGATGTTTTTTGCAAAGTGTCTACCTGTAGGTTTTGGCCTGTAGCTCAGCCGGCACATACGGAAACCTACCAAACCTGTGCATTTTTTAAAACTAGAGACCTAGGGGAATCAAAGATGGGGTGACTTGTGGGGCTCTGACCAGGTTCTGTTACCCAGAATCCTTTGCAAACCTCAAAACGTGGCTAAAAAAACACGTTTTTCTCGCATTTCAGTGACAGAAAGTTCTGAAATCTGAGAGGAGCCACAAGTTTCCTTCCACCCAGCATTCCCCTAAGTCTCTCGATAAAAATGATACCTCACTTGTGTGGGTAGGCCTAGCGCCCGCGACAAGAAATGCCCCAAAAACACAACGTGGACACATCCCATTTTTTGACAGAAAACAGAGCTGGTTTTTTTAAAGTGCCTACCTGTAGATTTTGGCCTCTAACTCAGCCGGCAGATAGGGAAACCTACCAAACCTGTGCATTTTTGAAAATTAGAGACCTAGGGGAATCAAAGATGGGGTGACTTGTGGGGCTCTGACCAGGTTCTGTTACCCAGAATCCTTTGCAAACCTCAAAACGTGGCTAAAAAAACACGTTTTTCTCGCATTTCAGTGACAGAAAGTTCTGGAATCTGAGAGGAGCCACAAATTTCCTTCCACCCAGCGTTTCCCCAAGTCTCCCGATAAAAATGATACCTCACTTGTGTGGGTAGGCCTAGCGCCCGCAACAGGAAATGCCCCAAAACACAACATTAACACATCCCATTTTTTACAGAAAACAGAGCTGTTTTTTGCAAAGTGTCTACCTATAGATTTTGGCCTCTAGCTCAGTCGGCACCTAGGGAAACCTACCAAACCTGTGCCTTTTTGAAAACTAGAGACCTAGGGGAATCCAAGATGAAATGACTTGTGGGGCACTAAACAGGTTCTGTTACCCAGAATCCTTTGCAAACCTCAAAATGTGGCTAAAATAACACGTTTTCCTCACATTTCGGTGACAGAAATTTCTGGAATCTGAGAGGAGCCACAAATTTCCTTCCACCCAGCGTTCCCCCAAGTCTCCCAATAATAATGATACCTCACTTGTTTGGGTAGGCCTAGCGCCCGCAACAGGAAATGCCCCAAAACATAACGTGGACACATCCCATTTTTTGACAGAAAACAGAGCTGTTTTTTGCAAAGTGTCTACCTGTAGGTTTTGGCCTGTAGCTCAGCCGGAACATAGGGAAACCTACCAAACCTGTGCATTTTTGAAAACTAGAGACCTAGGGGAATCCAAGATGGGGTGACTTGTGGGGCTCTGACCAGGTTCTGTTACCCAGAATCCTTTGCAAACCTCAAAACGTGGCTAAAAAAACAAGTTTTCCTCACATTCCAGTGACAGAAAGTTCTGGAATCTGAGAGGAGCCACAAATTTCCTTTCAACCAGCGTTCCCCCAAGTCTCCCGATAAAAATGATACCTCACTTGTGTGGGTAGGCCTAGCGCCCCGACAGGAAATGCCCCAAAACACAACGTGGACACATCCCATTTTTTAACAGAAAACAGAGCTGTTTTTTGCAAAGTGCCTACCTGTAGGTTTTGGCCTCTAGCTCAGCCGGCACCTAGGGAAACCTACCAAACCTGTGCATTTTTGAAAACTAAAGATCTAGGGGAATCCAAGTTGGGGTGACTTGTGGGGCTCTGATCAGGTTCTGTTACCCAGAATCCTTTGCAAACCTCAAAATGTGGCTAAAAAACACGTTTTCCTCTCATTTCGGTGACAGAAAGTTCTGGAATCTGAGAGGAGCCACAAATTTCCTTCCACCCAGCGTTTCCCCAAGTCTCCCGATAAAAATGATACCTCACTTGTGTGGGTAGGCCTAGCGCCCGCAACAGGAAATGCCCCAAAACACAACATTAACACATCCCATTTTTTACAGAAAACTGAGCTGTTTTTTGCAAAGTGTCTACCTGTAGATTTTGGCCTCTAGCTCAGTTGGCACCTAGGGAAACCTACCAAACCTGTGCCTTTTTTAAAACTAGAGACCTAGGGGAATCCAAGATGAGATGACTTGTGGGGCACTAAACATGTTCTGTTACCCAGAATCCTTTGCAAACCTCAAAATGTGGCTAAAATAACACGTTTTCCTCACATTTCGGTGACAGAAAGTTCTGGAATCTGAGAGGAGCCACAAATTTCCTTTCACCCAGCGTTCCCCCAAGTCTCCCAATAAAAATGATACCTCACTTGTGTGGGTAGGCCTAGCGCCCGCAACAGGAAATGCCCCAAAACACAACGTGGACACATCCCATTTTTTGACAGAAAACAGAGCTGTTTTTTGCAAAGTGTCTACCTGCAGGTTTTGGCCTGTAGCTCAGCCGGAACATAGGAAAACCTACCAAACCTGTGCATTTTTGAAAACTAGAGACCTAGGGGAATCCAAGATGGGGTGACTTGTGGGGCTCTGACCAGGTTCTGTTACCCAGAATCCTTTGCAAAGCTCAAAACGTGGCTAAAAAAACATGTTTTTCTCACATTTCAGTGACAGAAAGTTCTGGAATCTGAGAGGAGCCACAAATTTCCTTCCACCCAGCGTTCCCCCAAGTCTCCCGATAAAAATGATACCTCACTTGTGTGGGTAGGCCTAGCGCCCCAACAGGAAATGCCCCAAAACACAACGTGGACACATCCCATTTTTTAACAGAAAACAGAGCTGTTTTTTGCAAAGTGCCTACCTGTAGGTTTTGGCCTCTAGCTCAGCCAGCACCTAGGGAAACCTACCAAACCTGTGCATTTTTGAAAACTAAAGATCTAGGGGAATCCAAGATGAGATGACTTGTGGGGCACTGAACAGGTTATGTTACCCAGAATCCTTTGCAAACCTCAAAATGTGGCTAAAATAACACGTTTTCCTCACATTTCGGTGACAGAAAGTTCTGGAATCTGAGAGGAGCCACAAATTTCCTTCCACCTAGCGTTCCCCCAAGTCTCCCGATAAAAATGATACCTCACTAGTGTGGGTAGGCCTAGCGCCCGCAAAAGGAAATGCCCCAAAACACAACGTGGACACATCCCATTTTTTGACATAAAACAGAGATGTTTTTTGCAAAGTGTCTACCTGTAGGTTTTGGCCTGTAGCTCAGCCGGCACATACGGAAACCTACCAAACCTGTGCATTTTTTAAAACTAGAGACCTAGGGGAATCAAAGATGGGGTGACTTGTGGGGCTCTGACCAGGTTCTGTTACCCAGAATCCTTTGCAAACCTCAAAACGTGGCTAAAAAAACACGTTTTTCTCGCATTTCAGTGACAGAAAGTTCTGAAATCTGAGAGGAGCCACAAGTTTCCTTCCACCCAGCATTCCCCTAAGTCTCTCGATAAAAATGATACCTCACTTGTGTGGGTAGGCCTAGCGCCCGCGACAAGAAATGCCCCAAAAACACAACGTGGACACATCCCATTTTTTGACAGAAAACAGAGCTGTTTTTTTTAAAGTGCCTACCTGTAGATTTTGGCCTCTAACTCAGCCGGCAGATAGGGAAACCTACCAAACCTGTGCATTTTTGAAAATTAGAGACCTAGGGGAATCCAAGAAGGGGTGACTTGTGGGGCTCTGACCAGGTTCTGCTACCCAGAATCCTTTGCAAACCTCAAAACGTGGCTAAAAAAACACGCTTTTCTCACATTTCAGGGACAGAAAGTTCTGGAATCTGAGAGGAGCCACAAATTTCCTTTCACCCAGCGTTCCCCCAAGTCTCCCGATAAAAATGATACCTCACTTGTGTGGGTAGGCCTAGCGCCCGCGACAGGAAATGCCCCAAAACACAACGTGGACACATCCCATTTTTTAAACAGAGCTGTTTTTTGCAAAGTGCCTACCTGTAGGTTTTGGCCTCTAGCTCAGCCGGCACCTAGGGAAACGTACCAAACCTGTGCATTTTTTAAAACTAGAAACCTAGGGGAATCCAAGATGGCCTGACTTGTGGGGCTCTGACCAGGTTCTGTTACCCAGAATCCTTTGCAAACCTCAAAATGTGGCTAAAAAACACGTTTTCCTCACATTTCGGTGACAGAAAGTTCTGGAATCTGAGAGGAGCCACAAATTTCCTTCCACCCAGCGTTTCCCCAAGTCTCCCGATAAAAATGATACCTCACTTGTGTGGGTAGGCCTAGCGCCCGCAACAGGAAATGCCCCAAAACACAACATTAACACATCCCATTTTTTACAGAAAACTGAGCTGTTTTTTGCAAAGTGTCTACCTGTAGATTTTGGCCTCTAGCTCAGTTGGCACCTAGGGAAACCTACCAAACCTGTGCCTTTTTGAAAACTAGAGACCTAGGGGAATCCAAGATGAGATGACTTGTGGGGCACTAAACATGTTCTGTTACCCAGAATCCTTTGCAAACCTCAAAATGTGGCTAAAATAACACGTTTTCCTCACATTTCGGTGACAGAAAGTTCAGGAATCTGAGAGGAGCCACAAATTTCCTTCCACCCAGCGTTCCCCCAAGTCTCCCAATAAAAATGATACCTCACTTGTGTGGGTAGGCCTAGCGCCCGCAACAGGAAATGCCCCAAAACACAACGTGGACACATCCCATTTTTTGACAGAAAACAGAGCTGTTTTTTGCAAAGTGTCTACCTGCAGGTTTTGGCCTGTAGCTCAGCCGGAACATAGGAAAACCTACCAAACCTGTGCATTTTTTAAAACTAGAGACCTAGGGGAATCCAAGATGGGGTGACTTGTGGGGCTCTGACCAGGTTCTGTTACCCAGAATCCTTTGCAAAGCTCAAAACGTGGCTAAAAAAACATGTTTTTCTCACATTTCAGTGACAGAAAGTTCTGGAATCTGAGAGCAGCCACAAATTTCCTTCCACCCAGCGTTCCCCCAAGTCTCCCGATAAAAATGATACCATACTTGTGTGGGTAGGCCTAGCGCCCGCGACAAGAGATGCCCCAAAACACAATGTGGACGCATCCCATTTTTTGACAGAAAACAGAGCTGTTTTTTGCAAAGTGCCTGCCTGTAGGTTTTGGCCTCTAGCTCAGCCGGCACCTAGGGAAACCTACCAAACCTGTACATTTTTTAAAACTAGAGACCTAGGGGAATCCAAGATGGGGTGACTTGTGGGGCTCTGACCAGGTTCTGTTACCCAGAATCCTTTGCAAACCTCAAAACGTGGCTAAAAAAACAAGTTTTCCTCACATTCCAGTGACAGAAAGTTCTGGAATCTGAGAGGAGCCACACATTTCCTTTCAACCAGCGTTCCCCCAAGTCTCCCGATAAAAATGATACCTCACTTGTGTGGGTAGGCCTAGCGCCCCGACAGGAAATGCCCCAAAACACAACGTGGACACATCCCATTTTTTAACAGAAAACAGAGCTGTTTTTTGCAAAGTGCCTACCTGTAGGTTTTGGCCTCTAGCTCAGCCGGCACCTAGGGAAACCTACCAAACCTGTGCATTTTTGAAAACTAAAGATCTAGGGGAATCCAAGTTGGGGTGACTTGTGGGGCTCTGATCAGGTTCTGTTACCCAGAATCCTTTGCAAACCTCAAAATGTGGCTAAAAAACACGTTTTCCTCTTATTTCGGTGACAGAAAGTTCTGGAATCTGAGAGGAGCCACAAATTTCCTTCCACCCAGCGTTTCCCCAAGTCTCCCGATAAAAATGATACCTCACTTGTGTGGGTAGGCCTAGCGCCCGCAACAGGAAATGCCCCAAAACACAACATTAACACATCCCATTTTTTACAGAAAACTGAGCTGTTTTTTGCAAAGTGTCTACCTGTAGATTTTGGCCTCTAGCTCAGTTGGCACCTAGGGAAACCTACCAAACCTGTGCCTTTTTTAAAACTAGAGACCTAGGGGAATCCAAGATGAGATGACTTGTGGGGCACTAAACATGTTCTGTTACCCAGAATCCTTTGCAAACCTCAAAATGTGGCTAAAATAACACGTTTTCCTCACATTTCGGTGACAGAAAGTTCTGGAATCTGAGAGGAGCCACAAATTTCCTTTCACCCAGCGTTCCCCCAAGTCTCCCAATAAAAATGATACCTCACTTGTGTGGGGTGGCCTAGCGCCCGCAACAGGAAATGCCCCAAAACACAACTTGGACACATCCCATTTTTTGACAGAAAACAGAGCTGTTTTTTGCAAAGTGTCAACCTGCAGGTTTTGGCCTGTAGCTCAGCCGGAACATAGGAAAACCTACCAAACCTGTGCATTTTTGAAAACTAGAGACCTAGGGGAATCCAAGATGGGGTGACTTGTGGGGCTCTGACCAGGTTCTGTTACCCAGAATCCTTTGCAAAGCTCAAAACGTGGCTAAAAAAACATGTTTTTCTCACATTTCAGTGACAGAAACTTCTGAAATCTGAGAGGAGCCACAAATTTCCTTCCACTCAGCGTTCCCCCAAGTCTCCCGATAAAAATGATACCATACTTGTGTGCGTAGGCATAGCGCCCGCGACAAGAAATGCCCCAAAACACAATGTGGACACATCCCATTTTTTGACAGAAAACAGAGCTGTTTTTTGCAAAGTGCCTGCCTGTAGGTTTTGGCCTCTAGCTCAGCCGGCACCTAGGGAAACCTACCAAACCTGTGCATTTTTTAAAACTAGAGACCTAGGGGAATCCAAGATGGGGTGACTTGTGGGGCTCTGACCAGGTACTGTTACCCAGAATCCTTTGCAAACCTCAAAACGTGGCTAAAAAAACACGTTTTCCTCACATTCCAGTGACAGAAAGTTCTGGAATCTGAGAGGAGCCACAAATTTCCTTTCACCCAGCGTTCCCCCAAGTCTCCCGATAAAAATGATACCTCACTTGTGGGGGTAGGCCTAGGGCCCC
The DNA here is from genome assembly GCF_031143425.1 of Pleurodeles waltl. Lineage (NCBI taxonomy): Eukaryota > Metazoa > Chordata > Amphibia > Caudata > Salamandridae > Pleurodeles > Pleurodeles waltl. Next base: position 1,444,353,192 of record NC_090444.1, on the reverse strand, counting down.
GACAGGAAATGCCCCAAAACAGAACTTGGAGACATCCCATTTTTTAACAGAAAACAGAGCTGTTTTTTGCAAAGTGCCTACCTGTAGGTTTTGGCCTCTAGCTCAGCCGGCACCTAGGGAAAACTACCAAACCTGTGCATTTTTGAAAACTAAAGACCTAGGGGAATCCAAGTTGGGGTGACTTGTGGGGCTCTGACCAGGTTCTGTTACCCAGAATCCTTTGCAAACCTCAAAATGTGGCTAAAAAACACGTTTTCCTCACATTTCGGTGACAGAAAGTTCTGGAATCTGAGAGGAGCCACAAATTTTCTTCCACCCAGCGTTTCCCCAAGTCTCCCGATAAAAATGATACCTCACTTGTGTGGGTAGGCCTTAGCGCCCGCAACAGGAAATGCCCCAAAACACAACATTAACACATCCCATTTTTTTACAGAAAACAGAGCTGTTTTTTGCAAAGTGTCTACCTGTAGTTTTTGGCCTCTTGCTCAATCGGCACCTAGGGAAACCTACCAAACCTGTGCCTTTTTGAAAACTAGAGACCTAGGGGAATCCAAGATGAGATGACTTGTGGGGCACTAAACAGGTTCTGTTACCCAGAATCCTTTGCAAACCTCAAAATGTGTCTAAAATAACACGTTTTTCTCACATTTCGGTGACAGAAAGTTCTGGAATCTGAGAGGAGCCACATATTTCCTTCCACCCAGTGTTCCCCCAAGTCTACCAATAAAAATGATACCTCACTTGTGTGGGTAGGCCTAGCGCCCGCAACAGGAAATGCCCCAAAACACAACGTGGACACATCCCATTTTTTGACAGAAAACAGAGCTGTTTTTTGCAAAGTGTCTACCTGTAGGTTTTGGCCTGTAGCTCAGCAGGAACATAGGGAAACCTACCAAACCTGTGCATTTCTGAAAACTAGAGACCTAGGGGAATCCAAGATGGGGTGACTTGTGGGGCTCTGACCAGGTTCTGTTACCCAGAATCCTTTGCAAACCTCAAAACGTGGCTAAAAAAACATGTTTTTCTCACATTTAAGTGACAGAAACTTCTGAAATCTGAGAGGAACCACAAATTTCATTCCACCCAGCATTCCCCCAAGTCTCCCGATAAAAATGATACCATACTTGTGTGCGTAGGCATAGCGCCCATGACAAGAAATGCCCCAAAACACAATGTGGACACATCCCATTTTTTGACAGAAAACAGAGCTGTTTTTTGCAAAGTGCCTACCTGTAGGTTTTGGCCTCTAGCTCAGCCGGCACCTAGGGAAACCTACCAAACCTGTGCATTTTTTAAAACTAGAGACCTAGGGGAATCCAAGATGGGGTGACTTGTGGGGCTCTGACCAGGTTCTGTTACCCAGAATCCTTTGCAAACTTCAAAACGTGGCTAAAAAACCACGTTTTCCTCACATTCCAGTGACAGAAAGTTCTGGAATCTGAGAGGAGCCACAAATTTCCTTTCACCCAGCGTTCCCCCAAGTCTCCCGATAAAAATGATACCTCACTTGTGTGGGTAGGCCTAGCGACCCGACAGGAAATGCCCCAAAACACAACGTGGACACATCCCATTTTTTAACAGAAAACAGGGCTGTTTTTTGCATAGTGCCTACCTGTAGGTTTTGGCCTCTAGCTCAGCCGGCACCTAGGGAAACCTACCAAACCTGTGCATTTTTGAAAACTAAAGACCTAGGGGAATCCTAGTTGGGGTGACTTGTGGGGCTCTGACCAGGTTCTGTTACCCAGAATCCTTTGCAAACCTCAAAATGTGGCTAAAAAACACGTTTTCCTCACATTTCGGTGACAGAAAGTTCTGGAATCTGAGAGGAGCCACAAATTTTCTTCCACCCAGCGTTTCCCCAAGTCTCCTGATAAAAATGATACCTCACTTGTGTGGGTAGGCCTAGCGCCCGCAACAGGAAATGCCCCAAAACACAACGTGGACACATCCCATTTTTTGACAGAAAACAGAGCTGTTTTTTGCAAAGTGTCTACCTGTAGGTTTTGGCCTGTAGCTCAGCCGGAACATAGGGAAACCTACCAAACCTGTGCATTTTTGAAAACTAGAGACCTAGGGGAATCCAAGATGGGGTGACTTGTGGGGCTCTGACCAGGTTCTGTTACCCAGAATCCTTTGCAAACCTCAAAACGTGGCTAAAAAACCACGTTTTCCTCACATTCCAGTGACAGAAAGTTCTGGAATCTGAGAGGAGCCACAAATTCCCTTTCAACCAGCGTTCCCCCAAGTCTCCCGATAAAAATGATACCTCACTTGTGTGGGTAGGCCTAGCGCCCCGACAGGAAATTCCCCAAAACACAACGTGGACACATCCCATTTTTTAACAGAAAACAGAGCTGTTTTTTGCAAAGTGCCTACCTGTAGGTTTTGGCCTCTAGCTCAGCCAGCACCTAGGGAAACCTACCAAACCTGTGCATTTTTGAAAACTAAAGATCTAGGGGAATCCAAGTTGGGGTGACTTGTGGGGCTCTGATCAGGTTCTGTTACCCAGAATCCTTTACAAACCTCAAAATGTGGCTAAAAAACACGTTTTCCTCACATTTCGGTGACAGAAAGTTCTGGAATCTGAGAAGAGCCACAAATTTTCTTCCACTCAGCGTTTCCCCAAGTCTCCCGATAAAAATGATACCTCACTTGTGTGGGTAGGCCTAGCGCCCGCGACAAGAAATGCCCCAAAACACAACATTAACACATCCCATTTTTTACAGAAAACAGAGCTGTTTTTTGCAAAGTGTCTACCTGTAGATTTTGGCCTCTAGCTCAATCGGCACCTAGGGAAACCTACCAAACCTGAGCATTTTTGAAAACTAGAGACCTAGGGGAATCCAAGATGAGATGACTTGTGGGGCACTGAACAGGTTCTGTTACCCAGAATCCTTTGCAAACCTCTAAATGTGGCTAAAATAACACGTTTTCCTCACATTTCGGTGACAGAAAGTTCTGGAATCTGAGAGGAGCCACAAATTTCCTTCCGCCTAGCGTTCCCCCAAGTCTCCCGATAAAAATGATACCTCACTTGTGTGGGTAGGCCTAGCGCCCGCAACAGGAAATGCCCCAAAACACAACGTGGACACATCCCATTTTTTGACAGAAAACAGAGATGTTTTTTGCAAAGTGTCTACCTGTAGGTTTTGGCCTGTAGCTCAGCCGGCACATACGGAAACCTACCAAACCTGTGCATTTTTTAAAACTAGAGACCTAGGGGAATCAACAATGGGGTGACTTGTGGGGCTCTGACCAGGTTCTGTTACCCAGAATCCTTTGCAAACCTCAAAACGTGGCTAAAAAAACACATTTTTCTCGCATTTCAGTGACAGAAAGTTCTGAAATCTGAGAGGAGCCACAAGTTTCCTTGCACCCAGCATTCCCCTAAGTCTCTCGATAAAAATGATACCTCACTTGTGTGGGTAGGCCTAGCGCCCGCGACAAGAAATGCCCCAAAAACACAACGTGGACACATCCCATTTTTTTACAGAAAACAGAGCTGTTTTTTTTAAAGTGCCTACCTGTAGATTTTAGCCTCCAACTCAGCCGGCAGATAGGGAAACCTACCAAACCTGTGCATTTTTGAAAATTAGAGACCTAGGGGAATCCAAGAATGGGTGACTTGTGGGGCTCTGACCAGGTTCTGCTACCCAGAATCCTTTGCAAACCTCAAAACGTGGCTAAAAAAACACGCTTTTCTCACATTCCAGTGACAGAAAGTTCTGGAATCTGAAAGGAGCCACAAATTTCCTTTCACCCAGCGTTCCCCCAAGTCTTCCGATAAAAATGATACCATACTTGTGTGGGTAGGCCTAGCGCCCGTGACAAGAAATACCCCAAAACACAACGTGGACACATCCCATTTTTTAACAGAAAACAGAGCTGTTTTTTGCAAAGTGCCCACCTGTAGGTTTTGGCCTCTAGCTCAGCCGGCACCTAGGGAAACCTACCAAACCTGTGCATTTTTGAAAACTAGAGACCTAGGGGAATCCAAGATGGGGTGACTTGTGGGGCTCTGACCAGGTTCTGTTACCCAGAATCCATTGCAAACCTCAAAACGTGGCTAAAAAAACACGTTTTCCTCACATTCCAGTGACAGAAAGTTCTGGAATCTGAGAGGAGCCACAAATTTCCTTTCACCCAGCGTTCCCCCAAGTCTCCCGATAAAAATGATACCTCACTTGTGTGGGTAGGCCTAGCGCCCGCGACAGGAAATGCCCCAAAACACAACGTGGACACATCCCATTTTTTAAACAGAGCTGTTTTTTGCAAAGTGCCTACCTGTAGGTTTTGGCCTCTAGCTCAGCCGGCACCTAGGGAAACCTACCAAACCTGTGCATTTTTGAAAACTAGAGACCTAGGGGAATCCAAGATGGCCTGACTTGTGGGGCTCTGACCAGGTTCTGTTACCCAGAATCCTTTGCAAACCTCAAAATGTGTCTAAAAAACACGTTTTCCTCACATTTCGGTGACAGAAAGTTCTGGAATCTGAGAGGAGCCACAAATTTCCTTTCAACCAGCGTTCCCCCAAGTCTCCCGATAAAAATGATACCTCACTTGTGTGGGTAGGCCTAGCGCCCCGACAGGAAATGCCCCAAAACACAACGTGGACACATCCCATTTTTTAACAGAAAACAGAGCTGTTTTTTGCAAAGTGCCTATCTGTAGGTTTTGGCCTCTAGCTCAGCCAGCACCTAGGGAAACCTACCAAACCTGTGCATTTTTGAAAACTAAAGATCTAGGGGAATCCAAGTTGGGGTGACTTGTGGGGCTCTGATCAGGTTCTGTTACCCAGAATCCTTTGCAAACCTCAAAATGTGGCTAAAAAACACGTTTTCCTCACATTTCGGTGACAGAAAGTTCTGGAATCTGAGAGGAGCCACAAATTTTCTTCCACTCAGCGTTTCCCCAAGTCTCCCGATAAAAATGATACCTCACTTGTGTGGGTAGGCCTAGCGCCCGCGACAGGAAATGCCCCAAAACACAACATTAACACATCCCATTTTTCACAGAAAACAGAGCTGTTTTTTGCAAAGTGTCTACCTGTAGATTTTGGCCTCTAGCTCAATCGGCACCTAGGGAAACCTACCAAACCTGAGCATTTTTGAAAACTAGAGACCTAGGGGAATCCAAGATGAGATGACTTGTGGGGCACTGAACAGGTTCTGTTACCCAGAATCCTTTGCAAACCTCTAAATATGGCTAAAATAACACGTTTTCCTCACATTTCGGTGACAGAAAGTTCTGGAATCTGAGAGGAGCCACAAATTTCCTTCCGCCTAGCGTTCCCCCAAGTCTCCCGATAAAAATGATACCTCACTTGTGTGGGTAGGCCTAGCGCCCGCAACAGGAAATGCCCCAAAACACAACGTGGACACATCCCATTTTTTGAGAGAAAACAGAGATGTTTTTTGCAAAGTGTCTACCTGTAGGTTTTGGCCTGTAGCTCAGCCGGCACATACGGAAACCTACCAAACCTGTGCATTTTTTTAAACTAGAGACCTAGGGGAATCAATGATGGGGTGACTTGTGGGGCTCTGACCAGGTTCTGTTACCCAGAAACCTTTGCAAACCTCAAAACGTGGCTAAAAAAACACGTTTTTCTCGCATTTCAGTGACAGAAAGTTCTGAAATCTGAGAGGAGCCACAAGTTTCCTTGCACCCAGCATTCCCCTAAGTCTCTCGATAAAAATGATACCTCACTTGTGTGGGTAGGCCTAGCGCCCGCGACAAGAAATGCCCCAAAAACACAACGTGGACACATCCCATTTTTTGACAGAAAACAGAGCTGTTTTTTTTTAAGTGCCTACCTGTAGATTTTAGCCTCCAACTCAGCCGGCAGATAGGGAAACCTACCAAACCTGTGCATTTTTGAAAATTTGAGACCTAGGGGAATCCAAGAAGGGGTGACTTGTGGGGCTCTGACCAGGTTCTGCTACCCAGAATCCTTTGCAAACCTCAAAACGTGGCTAAAAAAACACGCTTTTCTCACATTCCAGTGACAGAAAGTTCTGGAATCTGAGAGGAGCCACAAATTTCCTTTCACCCAGCGTTCCCCCAAGTCTCCCGATAAAAATGATACCATACTTGTGTGGGTAGGCCTAGCGCCCGTGACAAGAAATACCCCAAAACACAACGTGGACACATCCCATTTTTTAACAGAAAACAGAGCTGTTTTTTGCAAAGTGTCTACCTGTAGATTTTGGCCTCTAGCTCAATCGGCACCTAGGGAAACCTACCAAACCTGAGCATTTTTGAAAACTAGAGACCTAGGGGAATCCAAGATGAGATGACTTGTGGGGCACTGAACAGGTTCTGTTACCCAGAATCCTTTGCAAACCTCTAAATGTGGCTAAAATAACACGTTTTCCTCACATTTCGGTGACAGAAAGTTCTGGAATCTGAGAGGAGCCACAAATTTCCTTCCGCCTAGCGTTCCCCCAAGTCTCCCGATAAAAATGATACCTCACTTGTGTGGGTAGGCCTAGCGCCCGCAACAGGAAATGCCCCAAAACACAACGTGGACACATCCCATTTTTTGACAGAAAACAGAGATGTTTTTTGCAAAGTGTCTACCTGTAGGTTTTGGCCTGTAGCTCAGCCGGCACATACGGAAACCTACCAAACCTGTGCATTTTTTAAAACTAGAGACCTAGGGGAATCAACAATGGGGTGACTTGTGGGGCTCTGACCAGGTTCTGTTACCCAGAATCCTTTGCAAACCTCAAAACGTGGCTAAAAAAACACATTTTTCTCGCATTTCAGTGACAGAAAGTTCTGAAATCTGAGAGGAGCCACAAGTTTCCTTGCACCCAGCATTCCCCTAAGTCTCTCGATAAAAATGATACCTCACTTGTGTGGGTAGGCCTAGCGCCCGCGACAAGAAATGCCCCAAAAACACAACGTGGACACATCCCATTTTTTGAAAGAAAACAGAGCTGTTTTTTTTAAAGTGCCTACCTGTAGATTTTAGCCTCCAACTCAGCCGGCAGATAGGGAAACCTACCAAACCTGTGCATTTTTGAAAATTAGAGACCTAGGGGAATCCAAGAATGGGTGACTTGTGGGGCTCTGACCAGGTTCTGCTACCCAGAATCCTTTGCAAACCTCAAAACGTGGCTAAAAAAACACGCTTTTCTCACATTCCAGTGACAGAAAGTTCTGGAATCTGAAAGGAGCCACAAATTTCCTTTCACCCAGCGTTCCCCCAAGTCTTCCGATAAAAATGATACCATACTTGTGTGGGTAGGCCTAGCGCCCGTGACAAGAAATACCCCAAAACACAACGTGGACACATCCCATTTTTTAACAGAAAACAGAGCTGTTTTTTGCAAAGTGCCTACCTGTAGGTTTTGGCCTCTAGCTCAGCCGGCACCTAGGGAAACCTACCAAACCTGTGCATTTTTGAAAACTAGAGACCTAGGGGAATCCAAGTTGGGGTGACTTGTGGGGCTCTGACCAGGTTCTGTTACCCAGAATCCATTGCAAACCTCAAAACGTGGCTAAAAAAACACGTTTTCCTCACATTCCAGTGACAGAAAGTTCTGGAATCTGAGAGGAGCCACAAATTTCCTTTCACCCAGCGTTCCCCCAAGTCTCCCGATAAAAATGATACCTCACTTGTGTGGGTAGGCCTAGCGCCCGCGACAGGAAATGCCCCAAAACACAACGTGGACACATCCCATTTTTTAAACAGAGCTGTTTTTTGCAAAGTGCCTACCTGTAGGTTTTGGCCTCTAGCTCAGCCGGCACCTAGGGAAACCTACCAAACCTGTGCATTTTTGAAAACTAGAGACCTAGGGGAATCCAAGATGGCCTGACTTGTGGGGCTCTGACCAGGTTCTGTTACCCAGAATCCTTTGCAAACCTCAAAATGTGGCTAAAAAACACGTTTTCCTCACATTTCGTGACAGAAAGTTCTGGAATCTGAGAGGAGCCACAAATTTCCTTCCACCCAGCGTTTCCCCAAGTCTCCCGATAAAAATGATACCTCACTTGTGTGGGTATGCCTAGCGCCCGCAACAGGAAATACCCCAAAACACAACATTAACACATCCCATTTTTTACAGAAAACAGAGCTGTTTTTTGCAAATGTCTACCTGTAGATTTTGGCCTCTAGCTCAGTTGGCACCTAGGGAAACCTACCAAACCTGTGCCTTTTTGAAAACTAGAGACCTAGGGGAATCCAAGATGAGATGACTTGTGGGGCACTAAACAGGTTCTGTTACCCAGAATCCTTTGCAAACCTCAAAATGTGGCTAAAATAACACGTTTTCCTCACATTTCGGTGACAGAAAGTTCTGGAATCTGAGAGGAGCCACAAATTTCCTTCCACCCAGCGTTCCCCCAAGTCTCCCAATAAAAATGATACCTCACTTGTGTGGGTAGGCCTATCGCCCGCAACAGGAAATGCCCCAGAACACAACGTGGACACATCCCATTTTTTGACAGAAAACAGAGCTGTTTTTTGCAAAATGTCTACCTGTAGGTTTTGGCCTGTAGCTCAGCCGGAACATAGGGAAACCTACCAAACCTGTGCATTTTTGAAAACTAGAGACCTAGGGGAATCCAAGATGGGGTGACTTGTGGGGCTCTGACCAGGTTCTGTTACCCAGAATCCTTTGCAAACCTCAAAACGTCGCTAAAAAAACATGTTTTTCTAACATTTCAGTGACAGAAACTTCTGAAATCTGAGAGGAGCCACAAATTTAATTCCACCCAGCGTTCCCCCAAGTCTTCCGATTAAAATGATACCATACTTGTGTGCGTAGGCATAGCGCCCACGACAAGAAATGCCCCAAAACACAATGTGGACACATCCCATTTTTTGACAGAAAACAGAGCTGTTTTTTGCAAAGTGCCTACCTGTAGGTTTTGGCCTCTAGCTCAGAGGAAACCTACCAAACCTGTGCCTTTTTGAAAACTAGAGACCTAGGGGAATCCAAGATGGGGTGACTTGTGGGGCTCTGACCAGGTTCTGTTACACAGAATCCTTTGCAAACCTCAAAATGAGGCTAAAAAACACGTTTTCCTCACATTTCGGTGACAGAAAGTTCTGGAATCTGAGATGAGCCACACATTTCCTTCCACCCAGCGTTCCCCCAAGTCTCCCGATAAAAATGATACCATACCTGTGTGGGTAGGCCTAGCGCCCGCGACAAGAAATGCCCCAAAACAGAATGTGGACACATCCCATTTTTTGACAGAAAACAGAGCTGTTTTTTGCAAAGTGCCTACCTGTAGATTTTAGCCTCTAACTCAGCCGGCAGATAGGGAAACCTACCAAACCTGTGCATTTTTGAAAATTAGAGACCTAGGGGAATCCAAGAAGGGGTGACGTGTGGGGCTCTGACCAGGTTCTGCTACCCAGAATCCTTTGCAAACCTCAAAACGTGGCTAAAAAAACACGCTTTTCTCACATTTCAGTGACAGAAACTTCTGAAATCTGAGAGGAACCACAAATTTACTTCCACCCAGCGCTCCCCCAAGTCTCCCGATAAAAATTATACCATACTTGTGTGGGTAGGCCTAGTGCCCGCGACAAGAAAAGCCCCAAAACACAACATGGACACAACCCTTTTTTTGACAGAAAACAGAGCTGTTTTTTTCAATGTGCCTACCTGTAGATTTTGGCCTCTAGCTCAGCCTGCACATAGGGAAACCTACCAAACCTGTGCATTTTTGAAAACTAGAGACCTAGGGGAATCCAAGATGGGGTGACTTGTGGGGCTCTGACCAGGTTCTGTTACCCAGAATCCTTTGCAAACCTCAAAACGTGACTAAAAAAACACGTTTTCCTCACATTCCAGTGACAGAAAGTTCTGGAATCTGAGAGGAGCCACAAATTTCCTTTCACCCAGCGTTCCCCCAAGTCTCCCGATAAAAATGATACCATACTTGTGTGGGTAGGCCTAGCGCCCGCGACAAGAAATGCCCCAAAACACAATGTGGACACATCCCATTTTTTGACAGAAAACAGAGCTGTTTTTTGCAAAGTGCCTACCTCTAGATTTTAGCCTCTAACTCAGCCGGCAGATAGGGAAACCTACCAAACCTGTGCATTTTTGAAAATTAGAGACCTAGGGGAATCCAAGAAGGGGTGACTTGTGGGGGCTCTGACCAGGTTCTGCTACCCAGAATCCTTTGCAAACCTCAAAACGTGGCTAAAAAAATACGCTTTCCTCACATTCCAGTGACAGAAAGTTCTGGAATCTGAGAGGAGACACAAATTTCCTTTCACCCAGCGTTCCCCCAAGTCTCCCGATAAAAATGATACCATACTTGTGTGGGTAGGCCTAGCGCCCGCGACAGGAAATGCCCCAAAACACAACGTGGACACATCCCATTTTTTAAACAGAGCTGTTTTTTGCAAAGTGCCTACCTGTAGGTTTTGGCCTCTAGCTCAGCCGGCACCTAGGGAAACCTACCAAACCTGTGCATTTTTGAAAACTAGAGACCTAGGGGAATCCAAGATGGCCTGACTTGTGGGGCTCTGACCAGGTTCTGTTATCCAGAATCCTTTGCAAACCTCAAAATGTGGCTAAAAAACACGTTTTCCTCACATTTCGGTGACAGAAAGTTCTGGAATCTGAGAGGAGCCACAAATTTCCTTCCACCCAGCGTTTCCCCAAGTCTCCCGATAAAAATGATACCTCACTTGTGTGGGTAGGCCTAGCGCCCGCAACAGGAAATGCCCCAAAACACAACATTAACACATCCCGTTTTTTACAGAAAACAGAGCTGTTTTTTCAAAGTGTCTACCTGTAGATTTTGGCCTCTAGCTCAGTTGGCACCTAGGGAAACCTACCAAACCTGTGCCTTGTTGAAAACTAGAGACCTAGGGGAATCCAAGATGAGATGACTTGTGGGGCACTAAACAGGTTCTGTTACCCAGAATCCTTTGGAAACCTCAAAATGTGGCTAAAATAACACGTTTTCCTCACATTTCGGTAACAGAAAGTTCTGGAATCTGAGAGGAGCCACAAATTTTCTTCCACCCAGCGTTTCCCCAAGTCTCCTGATAAAAATGATACCTCACTTGAGTGGGTAGGCCTAGCGCCCGCAACAGGAAATGCCCCAAAACACAACGTGGACACATCCCATTTTTTGACAGAAAACAGAGCTGTTTTTTGCAAAGTGTCTACCTGTAGGTTTTGGCCTGTAGCTCAGCCGGAACATAGGGAAACCTACCAAACCTGTGCATTTTTGAAAACTAGAGACCTAGGGGAATCCAAGATGGGGTGACTTGTGGGGCTCTGACCAGGTTCTGTTACCCAGAATCCTTTGCAAACCTCAAAACGTGGCTAAAAAAACACGTTTTCCTCACATTCCAGTGACAGAAAGTTCTGGAATCTGAGAGGAGCCACAAATTTCCTTTCAACCAGCGTTCCCCCAAGTCTCCCGATAAAAATGATACCTCACTTGTGTGGGTAGGCCTAGCGCCCCGACAGGAAATTCCCCAAAACACAACGTGGACACATCCCATTTTTTAACAGAAAACAGAGCTGTTTTTTGCAAAGTGTCTACCTGTAGGTTTTGGCCTCTAGCTCAGCCAGCACCTAGGGAAACCTACCAAACCTGTGCATTTTTGAAAACTAAAGATCTAGGGGAATCCAAGTTGGGGTGACTTGTGGGGCTCTGATCAGGTTCTGTTACCCAGAATCCTTTACAAACCTCAAAATGTGGCTAAAAAACACGTTTTCCTCACATTTCGGTGACAGAAAGTTCTGGAATCTGAGAAGAGCCACAAATTTTCTTCCACTCAGCGTTTCCCCAAGTCTCCCGATAAAAATGATACCTCACTTGTGTGGGTAGGCCTAGCGCCCGCGACAAGAAATGCCCCAAAACACAACATTAACACATCCCATTTTTTACAGAAAACAGAGCTGTTTTTTGCAAAGTGTCTACCTGTAGATTTTGGCCTCTAGCTCAATCGGCACCTAGGGAAACCTACCAAACCTGAGCATTTTTGAAAACTAGAGACCTAGGGGAATCCAAGATGAGATGACTTGTGGGGCACTGAACAGGTTCTGTTACCCAGAATCCTTTGCAAACCTCTAAATGTGGCTAAAATAACACGTTTTCCTCACATTTCGGTGACAGAAAGTTCTGGAATCTGAGAGGAGCCACAAATTTCCTTCCGCCTAGCGTTCCCCCAAGTCTCCCGATAAAAATGATACCTCACTTGTGTGGGTAGGCCTAGCGCCCGCAACAGGAAATGCCCCAAAACACAACGTGGACACATCCCATTTTTTGACAGAAAACAGAGATGTTTTTTGCAAAGTGTCTACCTGTAGGTTTTGGCCTGTAGCTCAGCCGGCACATACGGAAACCTACCAAACCTGTGCATTTTTTAAAACTAGAGACCTAGGGGAATCAACAATGGGGTGACTTGTGGGGCTCTGACCAGGTTCTGTTACCCAGAATCCTTTGCAAACCTCAAAACGTGGCTAAAAAAACACATTTTTCTCGCATTTCAGTGACAGAAAGTTCTGAAATCTGAGAGGAGCCACAAGTTTCCTTGCACCCAGCATTCCCCTAAGTCTCTCGATAAAAATGATACCTCACTTGTGTGGGTAGGCCTAGCGCCCGCGACAAGAAATGCCCCAAAAACACAACGTGGACACATCCCATTTTTTGACAGAAAACAGCTGTTTTTTTTAAAGTGCCTACCTGTAGATTTTAGCCTCCAACTCAGCCGGCAGATAGGGAAACCTACCAAACCTGTGCATTTTTGAAAATTAGAGACCTAGGGGAATCCAAGAATGGGTGACTTGTGGGGCTCTGACCAGGTTCTGCTACCCAGAATCCTTTGCAAACCTCAAAACGTGGCTAAAAAAACACGCTTTTCTCACATTCCAGTGACAGAAAGTTCTGGAATCTGAAAGGAGCCACAAATTTCCTTTCACCCAGCGTTCCCCCAAGTCTTCCGATAAAAATGATACCATACTTGTGTGGGTAGGCCTAGCGCCCGTGACAAGAAATACCCCAAAACACAACGTGGACACATCCCATTTTTTAACAGAAAACAGAGCTGTTTTTTGCAAAGTGCCTACCTGTAGGTTTTGGCATCTAGCTCAGCCGGCACCTAGGGAAACCTACCAAACCTGTGCATTTTTGAAAACTAGAGACCTAGGGGAATCCAAGTTGGGGTGACTTGTGGGGCTCTGACCAGGTTCTGTTACCCAGAATCCATTGCAAACCTCAAAACGTGGCTAAAAAAACACGTTTTCCTCACATTCCAGTGACAGAAAGTTCTGGAATCTGAGAGGAGCCACAAATTTCCTTTCACCCAGCGTTCCCCCAAGTCTCCCGATAAAAATGATACCTCACTTGTGTGGGTAGGCCTAGCGCCCGTGACAGGAAATGCCCCAAAACACAACGTGGACACATCCCATTTTTTAAACAGAGCTGTTTTTTGCAAAGTGCCTACCTGTAGGTTTTGGCCTCTAGCTCAGCCGGCACCTAGGGAAACCTACCAAACCTGTGCATTTTTGAAAACTAGAGACCTAGGGGAATCCAAGATGGCCTGACTTGTGGGGCTCTGACCAGGTTCTGTTACCCAGAATCCTTTGCAAACCTCAAAATGTGTCTAAAAAACACGTTTTCCTCACATTTCGGTGACAGAAAGTTCTGGAATCTGAGAGGAGCCACAAATTTCCTTTCAACCAGCGTTCCCCCAAGTCTCCCGATAAAAATGATACCTCACTTGTGTGGGTAGGCCTAGCGCCCCGACAGGAAATGCCCCAAAACACAACGTGGACACATCCCATTTTTTAACAGAAAACAGAGCTGTTTTTTGCAAAGTGCCTATCTGTAGGTTTTGGCCTCTAGCTCAGCCAGCACCTAGGGAAACCTACCAAACCTGTGCATTTTTGAAAACTAAAGATCTAGGGGAATCCAAGTTGGGGTGACTTGTGGGGCTCTGATCAGGTTCTGTTACCCAGAATCCTTTGCAAACCTCAAAATGTGGCTAAAAAACACGTTTTCCTCACATTTCGGTGACAGAAAGTTCTGGAATCTGAGAGGACCCACACATTTTCTTCCACTCAGCGTTTCCCCAAGTCTCCCGATAAAAATGATACCTCACTTGTGTGGGTAGGCCTAGCGCCCGCGACAGGAAATGCCCCAAAACACAACATTAACACATCCCATTTTTCACAGAAAACAGAGCTGTTTTTTGCAAAGTGTCTACCTGTAGATTTTGGCCTCTAGCTCAATCGGCACCTAGGGAAACCTACCAAACCTGAGCATTTTTGAAAACTAGCGACCTAGGGGAATCCAAGATGAGATGACTTGTGGGGCACTGAACAGGTTCTGTTACCCAGAATCCTTTGCAAACCTCTAAATATGGCTAAAATAACACGTTTTCCTCACATTTCGGTGACAGAAAGTTCTGGAATCTGAGAGGAGCCACAAATTTCCTTCCGCCTAGCGTTCCCCCAAGTCTCCCGATAAAAATGATACCTCACTTGTGTGGGTAGGCCTAGCGCCCGCAACAGGAAATGCCCCAAAACACAACGTGGACACATCCCATTTTTTGACAGAAAACAGAGATGTTTTTTGCAAAGTGTCTACCTGTAGGTTTTGGCCTGTAGCTCAGCCGGCACATACGGAAACCTACCAAACCTGTGCATTTTTTTAAACTAGAGACCTAGGGGAATCAATGATGGGGTGACTTGTGGGGCTCTGACCAGGTTCTGTTACCCAGAAACCTTTGCAAACCTCAAAACGTGGCTAAAAAAACACGTTTTTCTCGCATTTCAGTGACAGAAAGTTCTGAAATCTGAGAGGAGCCACAAGTTTCCTTGCACCCAGCATTCCCCTAAGTCTCTCGATAAAAATGATACCTCACTTGTGTGGGTAGGCCTAGCGCCCGCGACAAGAAATGCCCCAAAAACACAACGTGGACACATCCCATTTTTTGACAGAAAACAGAGCTGTTTTTTTTAAAGTGCCTACCTGTAGATTTTAGCCTCCAACTCAGCCGGCAGATAGGGAAACCTACCAAACCTGTGCATTTTTGAAAATTTGAGACCTAGGGGAATCCAAGAAGGGGTGACTTGTGGGGCTCTGACCAGGTTCTGCTACCCAGAATCCTTTGCAAACCTCAAAACGTGGCTAAAAAAACACGCTTTTCTCACATTCCAGTGACAGAAAGTTCTGGAATCTGAGAGGAGCCACAAATTTCCTTTCACCCAGCGTTCCCCCAAGTCTCCCGATCAAAATGATACCATACTTGTGTGGGTAGGCCTAGCGCCCGTGACAAGAAATACCCCAAAACACAACGTGGACACATCCCATTTTTTAACAGAAAACAGAGCTGTTTTTTGCAAAGTGCCTACCTGTAGGTTTTGGCCTCTAGCTCAGCCGGCACCTAGGGAAACCTACCAAACCTGTGCATTTTTGTAAACTAGAGACCTAGGGGAATCCAAGTTGGGGTGACTTGTGGGGCTCTGACCAGGTTCTGTTACCCAGAATCCTTTGCAAACCTCAAAATGTGGCTAAAAAACACGTTTTCCTCACATTTCGTGACAGAAAGTTCTGGAATCTGAGAGGAGCCACAAATTTCCTTCCACCCAGCGTTTCCCCAAGTCTCCCGATAAAAATGATACCTCACTTGTGTGGGTATGCCTAGCGCCCGCAACAGGAAATACCCCAAAACACAACATTAACACATCCCATTTTTTACAGAAAACAGAGCTGTTTTTTGCAAATGTCTACCTGTAGATTTTGGCCTCTAGCTCAGTTGGCACCTAGGGAAACCTACCAAACCTGTGCCTTTTTGAAAACTAGAGACCTAGGGAAATCCAAGATGAGATGACTTGTGGGGCACTAAACAGGTTCTGTTACCCAGAATCCTTTGCAAACCTCAAAATGTGGCTAAAATAACACGTTTTCCTCACATTTCGGTGACAGAAAGTTCTGGAATCTGAGAGGAGCCACAAATTTCCTTCCACCCAGCGTTCCCCCAAGTCTCCCAATAAAAATGATACCTCACTTGTGTGGGTAGGCCTATCGCCCGCAACAGGAAATGCCCCAAAACACAACGTGGACACATCCCATTTTTTGACAGAAAACAGAGCTGTTTTTTGCAAAGTGTCTACCTGTAGGTTTTGGCCTGTAGCTCAGCCGGAACATAGGGAAACCTACCAAACCTGTGCATTTTTTAAAACTAGAGACCTAGGGGAATCCAAGATGGGGTGACTTGTGGGGCTCTGACCAGGTTCTGTTACCCAGAATCCTTTGCAAACCTCAAAACGTGGCTAAAAAAACATGTTTTTCTAACATTTCAGTGACAGAAACTTCTGAAATCTGAGAGGAGCCACAAATGTAATTCCACCCAGCGTTCCCCCAAGTCTTCCGATTAAAATGATACCATACTTGTGTGCGTAGGCATAGCGCCCACGACAAGAAATGCCCCAAAACACAATGTGGACACATCCCATTTTTTGACAGAAAACAGAGCTGTTTTTTGCAAAGTGCCTACCTGTAGGTTTTGGCCTCTAGCTCAGAGGAAACCTACCAAACCTGTGCCTTTTTGAAAACTAGAGACCTAGGGGAATCCAAGATGGGGTGACTTGTGGGGCTCTGACCAGGTTCTGTTACCCAGAATCCTTTGCAAACCTCAAAATGAGGCTAAAAAACACGTTTTCCTCACATTTCGGTGACAGAAAGTTCTGGAATCTGAGATGAGCCACACATTTCCTTCCACCCAGCGTTCCCCCAAGTCTCCCGATAAAAATGATACCATACCTGTGTGGGTAGGCCTAGCGCCCGCGACAAGAAATGCCCCAAAACAGAATGTGGACACATCCCATTTTTTGACAGAAAACAGAGCTGTTTTTTGCAAAGTGCCTACCTGTAGATTTTAGCCTCTAACTCAGCCGGCAGATAGGGAAACCTACCAAACCTGTGCATTTTTGAAAATTAGAGACCTAGGGGAATCCAAGAAGGGGTGACGTGTGGGGCTCTGACCAGGTTCTGCTACCCAGAATCCTTTGCAAACCTCAAAACGTGGCTAAAAAAACACGCTTTTCTCACATTTCAGTGACAGAAACTTCTGAAATCTGAGAGGAACCACAAATTTACTTCCACCCAGCGCTCCCCCAAGTCTCCCGATAAAAATTATACCATACTTGTGTGGGTAGGCCTAGTGCCCGCAACAAGAAAAGCCCCAAAACACAACATGGACACAACCCTTTTTTTGACAGAAAACAGAGCTGTTTTTTTCAATGTGCCTACCTGTAGATTTTGGCCTCTAGCTCAGCCTGCACATAGGGAAACCTACCAAACCTGTGCATTTTTGAAAACTAGAGACCTAGGGGAATCCAAGATGGGGTGACTTGTGGGGCTCTGACCAGGTTCTGTTACCCAGAATCCTTTGCAAACCTCAAAACGTGACTAAAAAAACACGTTTTCCTCACATTCCAGTGACAGAAAGTTCTGGAATCTGAGAGGAGCCACAAATTTCCTTTCACCCAGCGTTCCCCCAAGTCTCCCGATAAAAATGATACCATACTTGTGTGGGTAGGCCTAGTGCCCGCGACAAGAAAAGCCCCAAAACACAACATGGACACAACCCTTTTTTTGACAGAAAACAGAGCTGTTTTTTTCAATGTGCCTACCTGTAGATTTTGGCCTCTAGCTCAGCCTGCACATAGGGAAACCAACCAAACCTGTGCATTTTTGAAAACTAGAGACCTAGGGGAATCCAAGATGGGGTGACTTGTGGGGCTCTGACCAGGTTCTGTTACCCAGAATCCTTTGCAAACCTCAAAACGTGACTAAAAAAACACGTTTTCCTCACATTCCAGTGACAGAAAGTTCTGGAATCTGAGAGGAGCCACAAATTTCCTTTCACCCAGCGTTCCCCCAAGTCTCCCGATAAAAATGATACCATACTTGTGTGGGTAGGCCTAGCGCCCGCGACAAGAAATGCCCCAAAACACAATGTGGACACATCCCATTTTTTGACAGAAAACAGAGCTGTTTTTTGCAAAGTGCCTACCTCTAGATTTTAGCCTCTAACTCAGCCGGCAGATAGGGAAACCTACCAAACCTGTGCATTTTTGAAAATTAGAGACCTAGGGGAATCCAAGAAGGGGTGACTTGTGGGGGCTCTGACCAGGTTCTGCTACCCAGAATCCTTTGCAAACCTCAAAACGTGGCTAAAAAAATACGCTTTCCTCACATTCCAGTGACAGAAAGTTCTGGAATCTGAGAGGAGACACAAATTTCCTTTCACCCAGCGTTCCCCCAAGTCTCCCGATAAAAATGATACCATACTTGTGTGGGTAGGCCTAGCGCCCGCGACAGGAAATGCCCCAAAACACAACGTGGACACATCCCATTTTTTAAACAGAGCTGTTTTTTGCAAAGTGCCTACCTGTAGGTTTTGGCCTCTAGCTCAGCCGGCACCTAGGGAAACCTACCAAACCTGTGCATTTTTGAAAACTAGAGACCTAGGGGAATCCAAGATGGCCTGACTTGTGGGGCTCTGACCAGGTTCTGTTATCCAGAATCCTTTGCAAACCTCAAAATGTGGCTAAAAAACACGTTTTCCTCACATTTCGGTGACAGAAAGTTCTGGAATCTGAGAGGAGCCACAAATTTCCTTCCACCCAGCGTTTCCCCAAGTCTCCCGATAAAAATGATACCTCACTTGTGTGGGTAGGCCTAGCGCCCGCAACAGGAAATGCCCCAAAACACAACATTAACACATCCCGTTTTTTACAGAAAACAGAGCTGTTTTTTCAAAGTGTCTACCTGTAGATTTTGGCCTCTAGCTCAGTTGGCACCTAGGGAAACCTACCAAACCTGTGCCTTGTTGAAAACTAGAGACCTAGGGGAATCCAAGATGAGATGACTTGTGGGGCACTAAACAGGTTCTGTTACCCAGAATCCTTTGGAAACCTCAAAATGTGGCTAAAATAACACGTTTTCCTCACATTTCGGTGACAGAAAGTTCTGGAATCTGAGAGGAGCCACAAATTTTCTTCCACCCAGCGTTTCCCCAAGTCTCCTGATAAAAATGATACCTCACTTGTGTGGGTAGGCCTAGCGCCCGCAACAGGAAATGCCCCAAAACACAACGTGGACACATCCCATTTTTTGACAGAAAACAGAGCTGTTTTTTGCAAAGTGTCTACCTGTAGGTTTTGGCCTGTAGCTCAGCCGGAACATAGGGAAACCTACCAAACCTGTGCATTTTTGAAAACTAGAGACCTAGGGGAATCCAAGATGGGGTGACTTGTGGGGCTCTGACCAGGTTCTGTTACCCAGAATCCTTTGCAAACCTCAAAACGTGGCTAAAAAAACACGTTTTCCTCACATTCCAGTGACAGAAAGTTCTGGAATCTGAGAGGAGCCACAAATTTCCTTTCAACCAGCGTTCCCCCAAGTCTCCCGATAAAAATGATACCTCACTTGTGTGGGTAGGCCTAGCGCCCCGACAGGAAATTCCCCAAAACACAACGTGGACACTTCCCATTTTTTAACAGAAAACAGAGCTGTTTTTTGCAAAGTGTCTACCTGTAGGTTTTGGCCTCTAGCTCAGCCAGCACCTAGGGAAACCTACCAAACCTGTGCATTTTTGAAAACTAAAGATCTAGGGGAATCCAAGTTGGGGTGACTTGTGGGGCTCTGATCAGGTTCTGTTACCCAGAATCCTTTACAAACCTCAAAATGTGGCTAAAAAACACGTTTTCCTCACATTTCGGTGACAGAAAGTTCTGGAATCTGAGAAGAGCCACAAATTTTCTTCCACTCAGCGTTTCCCCAAGTCTCCCGATAAAAATGATACCTCACTTGTGTGGGTAGGCCTAGCGCCCGCGACAAGAAATGCCCCAAAACACAACATTAACACATCCCATTTTTTACAGAAAACAGAGCTGTTTTTTGCAAAGTGTCTACCTGTAGATTTTGGCCTCTAGCTCAATCGGCACCTAGGGAAACCTACCAAACCTGAGCATTTTTGAAAACTAGAGACCTAGGGGAATCCAAGATGAGATGACTTGTGGGGCACTGAACAGGTTCTGTTACCCAGAATCCTTTGCAAACCTCTAAATGTGGCTAAAATAACACGTTTTCCTCACATTTCGGTGACAGAAAGTTCTGGAATCTGAGAGGAGCCACAAATTTCCTTCCGCCTAGCGTTCCCCCAAGTCTCCCGATAAAAATGATACCTCACTTGTGTGGGTAGGCCTAGCGCCCGCAACAGGAAATGCCCCAAAACACAACGTGGACACATCCCATTTTTTGACAGAAAACAGAGATGTTTTTTGCAAAGTGTCTACCTGTAGGTTTTGGCCTGTAGCTCAGCCGGCACATACGGAAACCTACCAAACCTGTGCATTTTTTAAAACTAGAGACCTAGGGGAATCAACAATGGGGTGACTTGTGGGGCTCTGACCAGGTTCTGTTACCCAGAATCCTTTGCAAACCTCAAAACGTGGCTAAAAAAACACATTTTTCTCGCATTTCAGTGACAGAAAGTTCTGAAATCTGAGAGGAGCCACAAGTTTCCTTGCACCCAGCATTCCCCTAAGTCTCTCGATAAAAATGATACCTCACTTGTGTGGGTAGGCCTAGCGCCCGCGACAAGAAATGCCCCAAAAACACAACGTGGACACATCCCATTTTTTGACAGAAAACAGCTGTTTTTTTTAAAGTGCCTACCTGTAGATTTTAGCCTCCAACTCAGCCGGCAGATAGGGAAACCTACCAAACCTGTGCATTTTTGAAAATTAGAGACCTAGGGGAATCCAAGAATGGGTGACTTGTGGGGCTCTGACCAGGTTCTGCTACCCAGAATCCTTTGCAAACCTCAAAACGTGGCTAAAAAAACACGCTTTTCTCACATTCCAGTGACAGAAAGTTCTGGAATCTGAAAGGAGCCACAAATTTCCTTTCACCCAGCGTTCCCCCAAGTCTTCCGATAAAAATGATACCATACTTGTGTGGGTAGGCCTAGCGCCCGTGACAAGAAATACCCCAAAACACAACGTGGACACATCCCATTTTTTAACAGAAAACAGAGCTGTTTTTTGCAAAGTGCCTACCTGTAGGTTTTGGCATCTAGCTCAGCCGGCACCTAGGGAAACCTACCAAACCTGTGCATTTTTGAAAACTAGAGACCTAGGGGAATCCAAGTTGGGGTGACTTGTGGGGCTCTGACCAGGTTCTGTTACCCAGAATCCATTGCAAACCTCAAAACGTGGCTAAAAAAACACGTTTTCCTCACATTCCAGTGACAGAAAGTTCTGGAATCTGAGAGGAGCCACAAATTTCCTTTCACCCTGCGTTCCCCCAAGTCTCCCGATAAAAATGATACCTCACTTGTGTGGGTAGGCCTAGCGCCCGTGACAGGAAATGCCCCAAAACACAACGTGGACACATCCCATTTTTTAAACAGAGCTGTTTTTTGCAAAGTGCCTACCTGTAGGTTTTGGCCTCTAGCTCAGCCGGCACCTAGGGAAACCTACCAAACCTGTGCATTTTTGAAAACTAGAGACCTAGGGGAATCCAAGATGGCCTGACTTGTGGGGCTCTGACCAGGTTCTGTTACCCAGAATCCTTTGCAAACCTCAAAATGTGTCTAAAAAACACGTTTTCCTCACATTTCGGTGACAGAAAGTTCTGGAATCTGAGAGGAGCCACAAATTTCCTTTCAACCAGCGTTCCCCCAAGTCTCCCGATAAAAATGATACCTCACTTGTGTGGGTAGGCCTAGCGCCCCGACAGGAAATGCCCCAAAACACAACGTGGACACATCCCATTTTTTAACAGAAAACAGAGCTGTTTTTTGCAAAGTGCCTATCTGTAGGTTTTGGCCTCTAGCTCAGCCAGCACC
Source organism: Pleurodeles waltl (assembly GCF_031143425.1). Lineage (NCBI taxonomy): Eukaryota > Metazoa > Chordata > Amphibia > Caudata > Salamandridae > Pleurodeles > Pleurodeles waltl. Next base: position 1,444,331,336 of record NC_090444.1, on the reverse strand, counting down.
TAGGGAAACCTACCAAACCTGTGCATTTTTGAAAACTAAAGATCTAGGGGAATCCAAGTTGGGGTGACTTGTGGGGCTCTGATCAGGTTCTGTTACCCAGAATCCTTTGCAAACCTCAAAATGTGGCTAAAAAACACGTTTTCCTCACATTTCGGTGACAGAAAGTTCTGGAATCTGAGAGGACCCACAAATTTTCTTCCACTCAGCGTTTCCCCAAGTCTCCCGATAAAAATGATACCTCACTTGTGTGGGTAGGCCTAGCGCCCGCGACAGGAAATGCCCCAAAACACAACATTAACACATCCCATTTTTCACAGAAAACAGAGCTGTTTTTTGCAAAGTGTCTACCTGTAGATTTTGGCCTCTAGCTCAATCGGCACCTAGGGAAACCTACCAAACCTGAGCATTTTTGAAAACTAGCGACCTAGGGGAATCCAAGATGAGATGACTTGTGGGGCACTGAACAGGTTCTGTTACCCAGAATCCTTTGCAAACCTCTAAATATGGCTAAAATAACACGTTTTCCTCACATTTCGGTGACAGAAAGTTCTGGAATCTGAGAGGAGCCACAAATTTCCTTCCGCCTAGCGTTCCCCCAAGTCTCCCGATAAAAATGATACCTCACTTGTGTGGGTAGGCCTAGCGCCCGCAACAGGAAATGCCCCAAAACACAACGTGGACACATCCCATTTTTTGACAGAAAACAGAGATGTTTTTTGCAAAGTGTCTACCTGTAGGTTTTGGCCTGTAGCTCAGCCGGCACATACGGAAACCTACCAAACCTGTGCATTTTTTTAAACTAGAGACCTAGGGGAATCAATGATGGGGTGACTTGTGGGGCTCTGACCAGGTTCTGTTACCCAGAAACCTTTGCAAACCTCAAAACGTGGCTAAAAAAACACGTTTTTCTCGCATTTCAGTGACAGAAAGTTCTAAAATCTGAGAGGAGCCACAAGTTTCCTTGCACCCAGCATTCCCCTAAGTCTCTCGATAAAAATGATACCTCACTTGTGTGGGTAGGCCTAGCGCCCGCGACAAGAAATGCCCCAAAAACACAACGTGGACACATCCCATTTTTTGACAGAAAACAGAGCTGTTTTTTTTAAAGTGCCTACCTGTAGATTTTAGCCTCCAACTCAGCCGGCAGATAGGGAAACCTACCAAACCTGTGCATTTTTGAAAATTTGAGACCTAGGGGAATCCAAGAAGGGGTGACTTGTGGGGCTCTGACCAGGTTCTGCTACCCAGAATCCTTTGCAAACCTCAAAACGTGGCTAAAAAAACACGCTTTTCTCACATTCCAGTGACAGAAAGTTCTGGAATCTGAGAGGAGCCACAAATTTCCTTTCACCCAGCGTTCCCCCAAGTCTCCCGATAAAAATGATACCATACTTGTGTGGGTAGGCCTAGCGCCCGTGACAAGAAATACCCCAAAACACAACGTGGACACATCCCATTTTTTAACAGAAAACAGAGCTGTTTTTTGCAAAGTGCCTACCTGTAGGTTTTGGCCTCTAGCTCAGCCGGCACCTAGGGAAACCTACCAAACCTGTGCATTTTTGTAAACTAGAGACCTAGGGGAATCCAAGTTGGGGTGACTTGTGGGGCTCTGACCAGGTTCTGTTACCCAGAATCCTTTGCAAACCTCAAAATGTGGCTAAAAAACAAGTTTTCCTCACATTTCGTGACAGAAAGTTCTGGAATCTGAGAGGAGCCACAAATTTCCTTCCACCCAGCGTTTCCCCAAGTCTCCCGATAAAAATGATACCTCACTTGTGTGGGTATGCCTAGCGCCCGCAACAGGAAATACCCCAAAACACAACATTAACACATCCCATTTTTTACAGAAAACAGAGCTGTTTTTTGCAAATGTCTACCTGTAGATTTTGGCCTCTAGCTCAGTTGGCACCTAGGGAAACCTACCAAACCTGTGCCTTTTTGAAAACTAGAGACCTAGGGAAATCCAAGATGAGATGACTTGTGGGGCACTAAACAGGTTCTGTTACCCAGAATCCTTTGCAAACCTCAAAATGTGGCTAAAATAACACGTTTTCCTCACATTTCGGTGACAGAAAGTTCTGGAATCTGAGAGGAGCCACAAATTTCCTTCCACCCAGCGTTCCCCCAAGTCTCCCAATAAAAATGATACCTCACTTGTGTGGGTAGGCCTATCGCCCGCAACAGGAAATGCCCCAAAACACAACGTGGACACATCCCATTTTTTGACAGAAAACAGAGCTGTTTTTTGCAAAGTGTCTACCTGTAGGTTTTGGCCTGTAGCTCAGCCGGAACATAGGGAAACCTACCAAACCTGTGCATTTTTTAAAACTAGAGACCTAGGGGAATCCAAGATGGGGTGACTTGTGGGGCTCTGACCAGGTTCTGTTACCCAGAATCCTTTGCAAACCTCAAAACGTGGCTAAAAAAACATGTTTTTCTAACATTTCAGTGACAGAAACTTCTGAAATCTGAGAGGAGCCACAAATGTAATTCCACCCAGCGTTCCCCCAAGTCTTCCGATTAAAATGATACCATACTTGTGTGCGTAGGCATAGCGCCCACGACAAGAAATGCCCCAAAACACAATGTGGACACATCCCATTTTTTGACAGAAAACAGAGCTGTTTTTTGCAAAGTGCCTACCTGTAGGTTTTGGCCTCTAGCTCAGAGGAAACCTACCAAACCTGTGCCTTTTTGAAAACTAGAGACCTAGGGGAATCCAAGATGGGGTGACTTGTGGGGCTCTGACCAGGTTCTGTTACCCAGAATCCTTTGCAAACCTCAAAATGAGGCTAAAAAACACATTTTCCTCACATTTCGGTGACAGAAAGTTCTGGAATCTGAGATGAGCCACACATTTCCTTCCACCCAGCGTTCCCCCAAGTCTCCCGATAAAAATGATACCATACCTGTGTGGGTAGGCCTAGCGCCCGCGACAAGAAATGCCCCAAAACAGAATGTGGACACATCCCATTTTTTGACAGAAAACAGAGCTGTTTTTTGCAAAGTGCCTACCTGTAGATTTTAGCCTCTAACTCAGCCGGCAGATAGGGAAACCTACCAAACCTGTGCATTTTTGAAAATTAGAGACCTAGGGGAATCCAAGAAGGGGTGACGTGTGGGGCTCTGACCAGGTTCTGCTACCCAGAATCCTTTGCAAACCTCAAAACGTGGCTAAAAAAACACGCTTTTCTCACATTTCAGTGACAGAAACTTCTGAAATCTGAGAGGAACCAAAAATTTACTTCCACCCAGCGCTCCCCCAAGTCTCCCGATAAAAATTATACCATACTTGTGTGGGTAGGCCTAGTGCCCGCAACAAGAAAAGCCCCAAAACACAACATGGACACAACCCTTTTTTTGACAGAAAACAGAGCTGTTTTTTTCAATGTGCCTACCTGTAGATTTTGGCCTCTAGCTCAGCCTGCACATAGGGAAACCTACCAAACCTGTGCATTTTTGAAAACTAGAGACCTAGGGGAATCCAAGATGGGGTGACTTGTGGGGCTCTGACCAGGTTCTGTTACCCAGAATCCTTTGCAAACCTCAAAACGTGACTAAAAAAACACGTTTTCCTCACATTCCAGTGACAGAAAGTTCTGGAATCTGAGAGGAGCCACAAATTTCCTTTCACCCAGCGTTCCCCCAAGTCTCCCGATAAAAATGATACCATACTTGTGTGGGTAGGCCTAGCGCCCGCGACAAGAAATGCCCCAAAACACAATGTGGACACATCCCATTTTTTGACAGAAAACAGAGCTGTTTTTTGCAAAGTGTCTACCTCTAGATTTTAGCCTCTAACTCAGCCGGCAGATAGGGAAACCTACCAAACCTGTGCATTTTTGAAAATTAGAGACCTAGGGGAATCCAAGAAGGGGTGACTTGTGGGGGCTCTGACCAGGTTCTGCTACCCAGAATCCTTTGCAAACCTCAAAACGTGGCTAAAAAAATACGCTTTCCTCACATTCCAGTGACAGAAAGTTCTGGAATCTGAGAGGAGACACAAATTTCCTTTCACCCAGCGTTCCCCCAAGTCTCCCGATAAAAATGATACCATACTTGTGTGGGTAGGCCTAGCGCCCGCGACAGGAAATGCCCCAAAACACAACGTGGACACATCCCATTTTTTAAACAGAGCTGTTTTTTGCAAAGTGCCTACCTGTAGGTTTTGGCCTCTAGCTCAGCCGGCACCTAGGGAAACCTACCAAACCTGTGCATTTTTGAAAACTAGAGACCTAGGGGAATCCAAGATGGCCTGACTTGTGGGGCTCTGACCAGGTTCTGTTATCCAGAATCCTTTGCAAACCTCAAAATGTGGCTAAAAAACACGTTTTCCTCACATTTCGGTGACAGAAAGTTCTGGAATCTGAGAGGAGCCACAAATTTCCTTCCACCCAGCGTTTCCCCAAGTCTCCCGATAAAAATGATACCTCACTTGTGTGGGTAGGCCTAGCGCCCGCAACAGGAAATGCCCCAAAACACAACATTAACACATCCCGTTTTTTACAGAAAACAGAGCTGTTTTTTCAAAGTGTCTACCTGTAGATTTTGGCCTCTAGCTCAGTTGGCACCTAGGGAAACCTACCAAACCTGTGCCTTGTTGAAAACTAGAGACCTAGGGGAATCCAAGATGAGATGACTTGTGGGGCACTAAACAGGTTCTGTTACCCAGAATCCTTTGGAAACCTCAAAATGTGGCTAAAATAACACGTTTTCCTCACATTTCGGTGACAGAAAGTTCTGGAATCTGAGAGGAGCCACAAATTTCCTTTCACCCAGCGTTCCCCCAAGTCTCCCAATAAAAATGATACCTCACTTGTGTGGGTAGGCCTAGCGCCCGCGACAAGAAATGCCCCAAAACACAATGTGGACACATCCCATTTTTTGACAGAAAACAGAGCTGTTTTTTGCAAAGTGCCTACCTGTAGATTTTAGCCTCTAACTCAGCCGGCAGATAGGGAAACCTACCAAACCTGTGCATTTTTGAAAATTAGAGACCTAGGGGAATCCAAGAAGGGGTGACGTGTGGGGCTCTGACCAGGTTCTGCTACCCAGAATCCTTTGCAAACCTCAAAACGTGGCTAAAAAAACACGCTTTTCTCACATTTCAGTGACAGAAACTTCTGAAATCTGAGAGGAACCAAAAATTTACTTCCACCCAGCGCTCCCCCAAGTCTCCCGATAAAAATTATACCATACTTGTGTGGGTAGGCCTAGTGCCCGCAACAAGAAAAGCCCCAAAACACAACATGGACACAACCCTTTTTTTGACAGAAAACAGAGCTGTTTTTTTCAATGTGCCTACCTGTAGATTTTGGCCTCTAGCTCAGCCTGCACATAGGGAAACCTACCAAACCTGTGCATTTTTGAAAACTAGAGACCTAGGGGAATCCAAGATGGGGTGACTTGTGGGGCTCTGACCAGGTTCTGTTACCCAGAATCCTTTGCAAACCTCAAAACGTGACTAAAAAAACACGTTTTCCTCACATTCCAGTGACAGAAAGTTCTGGAATCTGAGAGGAGCCACAAATTTCCTTTCACCCAGCGTTCCCCCAAGTCTCCCGATAAAAATGATACCATACTTGTGTGGGTAGGCCTAGCGCCCGCGACAAGAAATGCCCCAAAACACAATGTGGACACATCCCATTTTTTGACAGAAAACAGAGCTGTTTTTTGCAAAGTGTCTACCTCTAGATTTTAGCCTCTAACTCAGCCGGCAGATAGGGAAACCTACCAAACCTGTGCATTTTTGAAAATTAGAGACCTAGGGGAATCCAAGAAGGGGTGACTTGTGGGGGCTCTGACCAGGTTCTGCTACCCAGAATCCTTTGCAAACCTCAAAACGTGGCTAAAAAAATACGCTTTCCTCACATTCCAGTGACAGAAAGTTCTGGAATCTGAGAGGAGACACAAATTTCCTTTCACCCAGCGTTCCCCCAAGTCTCCCGATAAAAATGATACCATACTTGTGTGGGTAGGCCTAGCGCCCGCGACAGGAAATGCCCCAAAACACAACGTGGACACATCCCATTTTTTAAACAGAGCTGTTTTTTGCAAAGTGCCTACCTGTAGGTTTTGGCCTCTAGCTCAGCCGGCACCTAGGGAAACCTACCAAACCTGTGCATTTTTGAAAACTAGAGACCTAGGGGAATCCAAGATGGCCTGACTTGTGGGGCTCTGACCAGGTTCTGTTATCCAGAATCCTTTGCAAACCTCAAAATGTGGCTAAAAAACACGTTTTCCTCACATTTCGGTGACAGAAAGTTCTGGAATCTGAGAGGAGCCACAAATTTCCTTCCACCCAGCGTTTCCCCAAGTCTCCCGATAAAAATGATACCTCACTTGTGTGGGTAGGCCTAGCGCCCGCAACAGGAAATGCCCCAAAACACAACATTAACACATCCCGTTTTTTACAGAAAACAGAGCTGTTTTTTCAAAGTGTCTACCTGTAGATTTTGGCCTCTAGCTCAGTTGGCACCTAGGGAAACCTACCAAACCTGTGCCTTGTTGAAAACTAGAGACCTAGGGGAATCCAAGATGAGATGACTTGTGGGGCACTAAACAGGTTCTGTTACCCAGAATCCTTTGGAAACCTCAAAATGTGGCTAAAATAACACGTTTTCCTCACATTTCGGTGACAGAAAGTTCTGGAATCTGAGAGGAGCCACAAATTTCCTTTCACCCAGCGTTCCCCCAAGTCTCCCAATAAAAATGATACCTCACTTGTGTGGGTAGGCCTAGCGCCCGCGACAAGAAATGCCCCAAAACACAATGTGGACACATCCCATTTTTTGACAGAAAACAGAGCTGTTTTTTGCAAAGTGCCTACCTGTAGATTTTAGCCTCTAACTCAGCCGGCAGATAGGGAAACCTACCAAACCTGTGCATTTTTGAAAATTAGAGACCTAGGGGAATCCAAGAAGGGGTGACTTGTGGGGCTCTGACCAGGTTCTGCTACCCAGAATCCTTTGCAAACCTCCAAACGTGGCTAAAAAAACACGCTTTTCTCACATTTCAGTGACAGAAACTTCTGAAATCTGAGAGGAACCACAAATTTCCTTCCACCCAGCGTTCCCCCAAGTCTCCCGATAAAAATGATACCATACTTGTGTGGGTAGGCCTAGCGCCCGCGACAAGAAAAGCCCCAAAACACCACATGGACACATCCCATTTTTTGACAGAAAACAGAGCTGTTTTTTTCAATGTGCCTACCTGTAGATTTTGGCCTCTAGCTCAGCCGGCACATAGGGAAACCTACCAAACCTGTGCATTTTTGAAAACTAGAGACCTAGGGGAATCCAAGATGGGGTGACTTGTGGGGCTCTGACCAGGTTCTGTTACCCAGAATCCTTTGCAAACCTCAAAACGTGACTAAAAAAACACGTTTTCCTCACATTTCGGTGACAGAAAGTTCTGGAATCTGAGAGGAGCCACAAATTTTCTTCCACCCAGCGTTTCCCCAAGTCTCCTGATAAAAATGATACCTCACTTGTGTGGGTAGGCCTAGCGCCCGCAACAGGATATGCCCCAAAACACAATGTGGACACATCCCATTTTTTGACAGAAAACAGAGCTGTTTTTTGCAAAGTGCCTACCTGTAGATTTTGGCCTCTAGCTCAGCCGGCACCTAGGGAAACCTACCAAACCTGTGCATTTTTGAAAACTAGAGACCTAGGGGAATCCAAGATGGGGTGACTTGTGGGGCTCTGACCAGGTTCTGTTACCCAGAATCCTTTGCAAACCTCAAAACGTGGCTAAAAAAACACGTTTTCCTCACATTCCAGTGACAGAAAGTTCTGGAATCTGAGAGGAGCCACAAATTTCCTTCCACCCAGCGTTCCCCCAAGTCTCCCGATAAAAATGATACCATACTTGTGTGGGTAGGCCTAGCGCCCGCGACAGGAAATGCCGCAAAACACAACGTGGACACATCCCATTTTTTAAACAGAGCTGTTTTTTGCAAAGTGCCTACCTGTAGGTTTTGGCCTCTAGCTCAGCCGGCACCTAGGGAAACCTACCAAACCTGTGCATTTTTGAAAACTAGAGACCTAGGGGAATCCAAGATGGCCTGACTTGTGGGGCTCTGACCAGGTTCTGTTACCCAGAATCCTTTGCAAACCTCAAAATGTGGCTAAAAAACACGTTTTCCTCACATTTCGGTGACAGAAAGTTCTGGAATCTGAGAGGAGCCACAAATTTCCTTCCACCCAGCGTTTCCCCAAGTCTCCCGATAAAAATGATACCTCACTTGTGTGGGTAGGCCTAGCGCCCGCAACAGGAAATGCCCCAAAACACAACATTAACACATCCCATTTTTTACAGAAAACAGAGCTGTTTTTTGCAAAGTGTCTACCTGTAGATTTTGGCCTCTAGCTCAGTTGGCACCTAGGGAAACCTACCAAACCTGTGCCTTGTTGAAAACTAGAGACCTAGGGGAATCCAAGATGAGATGACTTGTGGGGCACTAAACAGGTTCTGTTACCCAGAATCCTTTGCAAACCTCAAAATGTGGCTAAAAGAACACGTTTTCCTCACATTTCGGTGACAGAAAGTTCTGGAATCTGAAAGGAGCCACAAATTTCCTTTCACCCAGCGTTCCCCCAAGTCTCCCAATAAAAATGATACCTCACTTGTATGGGTAGGCCTAGCGCCCGCAACAGGAAATGCCCCAAAACACAACGTGGACACATCCCATTTTTGGACAGAAAACAGAGCTGTTTTTTGCAAAGTGTCTACCTGTAGGTTTTGGCCTGTAGCTCAGGCGGAACATAGGGAAACCTACCAAACCTGTGCATTTTTTAAAACTAGAGACCTAGGGGAATCCAAGATGGGGTGGCTTGTGGGGCTCTGACCAGATTCTGTTACCCAGAATCCTTTGCAAACCTCAAAACGTGGCTAAAAAAACATGTTTTTCTCACATTTCAGTGACAGAAACTTCTGAAATCTGAGAGGAGCCACACATTTCCTTCCACCCAGCGTTCCCCCAAGTCTCCCGATAAAAATGATACCATACTTGTGTGGGTAGGCCTAGCGCCCGCGACAAGAAATGCCCCAAAACACAATGTGGACACATCCCATTTTTTGACAGAAAACAGAGCTGTTTTTTGCAAAGTGCCTACCTGTAGATTTTAGCCTCTAACTCAGCCGGCAGATAGGGAAACCTACCAAACCTGTGCATTTTTGAAAATTAGAGACCTAGGGGAATCCAAGAAGGGGTGACTTGTGGGGCTCTGACCAGGTTCTGCTACCCAGAATCCTTTGCAAACCTCAAAACGTGGCTAAAAAAAACACGCTTTTCTCACATTTCAGTGACAGAAACTTCTGAAATCTGAGAGGAACCACAAATTTCCTTCCACCCAGCGTTCCCCCAAGTCTCCCGATAAAAATGATACCATACTTGTGTGGGTAGGCCTAGCGCCCGCGACAAGAAAAGCCCCAAAACACAACATGGACACATCCCATTTTTTGACAGAAAACAGAGCTGTTTTTTTCAATGTGCCTACCTGTAGATTTTGGCCTCTAGCTCAGCCGGCACATAGGGAAACCTACCAAACCTGTGCATTTTTGAAAACTAGAGACCTAGGGGAATCCAAGATGGGGTGACTTGTGGGGCTCTGACCAGGTTCTGTTACCCAGAATCCTTTGCAAACCTCAAAACGTGACTAAAAAAACACGTTTTCCTCACATTCCAGTGACAGAAAGTTCTGGAATCTGAGAGGAGCCACAAATTTCCTTTCACCCAGCGTTCCCCCAAGTCTCCCGATAAAAATGATACCATACTTGTGTGGGTAGGCCTAGCGCCCGCGACAAGAAATGCCCCAAAACACAATGTGGACACATCCCATTTTTTGACAGAAAACAGAGCTGTTTTTTGCAAAGTGCCTACCTGTAGATTTTAGCCTCTAACTCAGCAGGCAGATAGGGAAACCTACCAAACCTGTGCATTTTTTAAAATTAGAGACCTAGGGGAATCCAAGAAGGGGTGACTTGTGGGGGCTCGGACCAGGTTCTGCTACCCAGAATCCTTTGCAAACCTCAAAACGTGGCTAAAAAAATATGCTTTCCTCACATTCCAGTGACAGAAAGTTCTGGAATCTGAGAGGAGACACAAATTTCCTTTCACCCAGCGTTCCCCCAAGTCTCCCGATAAAAATGATACCATACTTGTGTGGGTAGGCCTAGCGCCCGCGACAGGAAATGCCCCAAAACACAACGAGGACACATCCCATTTTTTAAACAGAGCTGTTTTTTGCAAAGTGCCTACCTGTAGGTTTTGGCCTCTAGCTCAGCCGGCACCTAGGGAAACCTACCAAACCTGTGCATTTTTGAAAACTAGAGACCTAGGGGAATCCAAGATGGCCTGACTTGTGGGGCTCTGACCAGGTTCTGTTACCCAGAATCCTTTGCAAACCTCAAAATGTGGCTAAAAAACACGTTTTCCTCACATTTCGGTGACAAAAAGTTCTGGAATCTGAGAGGAGCCACAAATTTCCTTTCACCCAGCGTTCCCCCAAGTCTCCCGATAAAAATAATACCTCACTTGTGTGGGTAGGCCTAGCGCCCGCAACAGGAAATGCCCCAAAACACAACATTAACACATCCCATTTTTTACAGAAAACAGAGCTGTTTTTTGCTAAGTGTCTACCTGTAGATTTTGGCCTCTAGCTCAGCCGGCACCTAGGGAAACCTACCAAACCTGTGCCTTGTTGAAAACTAGAGACCTAGGGGAATCCAAGATGAGATGACTTGTGGGGCACTAAACAGGTTCTGTTACCCAGAATCCTTTGCAAACCTCAAAATGTGGCTAAAAGAACACGTTTTCCTCACATTTCGGTGACAGAAAGTTCTGGAATCTGAAAGGAGCCACAAATTTCCTTTCACCCAGCGTTCCCCCAAGTCTCCCAATAAAAATGATACCTCACTTGTATGGGTAGGCCTAGCGCCCGCAACAGGAAATGCCCCAAAACACAACGTGGACACATCCCATTTTTGGACAGAAAACAGAGCTGTTTTTTGCAAAGTGTCTACCTGTAGGTTTTGGCCTGTAGCTCAGGCGGAACATAGGGAAACCTACCAAACCTGTGCATTTTTTAAAACTAGAGACCTAGGGGAATCCAAGATGGGGTGGCTTGTGGGGCTCTGACCAGGTTCTGTTACCCAGAATCCTTTGCAAACCTCAAAACGTGGCTAAAAAAACATGTTTTTCTCACATTTCAGTGACAGAAACTTCTGAAATCTGAGAGGAGCCACACATTTCCTTCCACCCAGCGTTCCCCCAAGTCTCCCGATAAAAATGATACCATACTTGTGTGGGTAGGCCTAGCGCCCGCGACAAGAAATGCCCCAAAACACAATGTGGACACATCCCATTTTTTGACAGAAAACAGAGCTGTTTTTTGCAAAGTGCCTACCTGTAGATTTTAGCCTCTAACTCAGCCGGCAGATAGGGAAACCTACCAAACCTGTGCATTTTTGAAAATTAGAGACCTAGGGGAATCCAAGAAGGGGTGACTTGTGGGGCTCTGACCAGGTTCTGCTACCCAGAATCCTTTGCAAACCTCAAAACGTGGCTAAAAAAACACGCTTTTCTAACATTTCAGTGACAGAAACTTCTGAAATCTGAGAGGAACCACAAATTTCCTTCCACCCAGCGTTCCCCCAAGTCTCCCGTTAAAAATGATACCATACTTGTGTGGGTAGGCCTAGTGCCCGCGACAAGAAAAGCCCCAAAACACAACATGGACACATCCCATTTTTTGACAGAAAACAGAGCTGTTTTTTTCAATGTGCCTACCTGTAGATTTTGGCCTCTAGCTCAGCCGGCACATAGGGAAACCTACCAAACCTGTGCATTTTTGAAAACTAGAGACCTAGGGGAATCCAAGATGGGGTGACTTGTGGGGCTCTGACCAGGTTCTGTTACCCAGAATCCTTTGCAAACCTCAAAACGTGACTAAAAAAACACGTTTTCCTCACATTCCAGTGACAGAAATTCTGGAATCTGAGAGGAGCCACAAATTTCCTTTCACCCAGCGTTCCCCCAAGTCTCCCGATAAAAATGATACCATACTTGTGTGGGTAGGCCTAGCGCCCGCGACAAGAAATGCCCCAAAACACAATGTGGACACATCCATTTTTTGACAGAAAACAGAGCTGTTTTTTGCAAAGTGCCTACCTGTAGATTTTAGCCTCTAACTCAGCAGGCAGATAGGGAAACCTACCAAACCTGTGCATTTTTGAAAATTAGAGACCTAGGGGAATCCAAGAAGGGGTGACTTGTGGGGCTCTGACCAGGTTCTGCTACCCAGAATCCTTTGCAAACCTCAAAACGTGGCTAAAAAAACACGCTTTTCTCACATTTCAGTGACAGAAACTTCTGAAATCTGAGAGGAGCCACAAATTTCCTTCCACCCAGCGTTCCCCCAAGTCTCCCGATAAAAATGATACCATACTTGTGTGGGTAGGCCTAGCGCCCGCGACAAGAAAAGCCCCAAAACACAACATGGACACATCCCATTTTTTGACAGAAAACAGAGCTGTTTTTTTTCAATGTGCCTACCTGTAGATTTTGGCCTCTAGCTCAGCCGGCACATAGGGAAACCTACCAAACCTGTGCATTTTTTAACACTAGAGACCTAGGGGAATCCAAGATGGGGTGACTTGTGGGGTTCTGACCAGGTTCTGTTACCCAGAATCCTTTGCAAACCTCAAAACGTGGCTAAAAAAACACGTTTTCCTCACATTCCAGTGACAGAAAGTTCTGGAATCTGAGAGGAGCCACAAATTTCCTTTCACCCAGCGTTCCCCCAAGTCTCCCGATAAAAATGATACCATACTTGTGTGGGTAGGCCTAGCGCCCGCGACAGGAAATGCCGCAAAACACAACGTGGACACATCCCATTTTTTAAACAGAGCTGTTTTTTGCAAAGTGCCTACCTGTAGGTTTTGGCCTCTAGCTCAGCCGGCACCTAGGGAAACCTACCAAACCTGTGCATTTTTGAAAACTAGAGACCTAGGGGAATCCAAGATGGCCTGACTTGTGGGGCTCTGACCAGGTTCTGTTACCCAGAATCCTTTGCAAACCTCAAAATGTGGCTAAAAAACACGTTTTCCTCACATTTCGGTGACAGAAAGTTCTGGAATCTGAGAGGAGCCACAAATTTCCTTCCACCCAGCGTTTCCCCAAGTCTCCCGATAAAAATGATACCTCACTTGTGTGGGTAGGCCTAGCGCCCGCAACAGGAAATTCCCCAAAACACAACATTAACACATCCCATTTTTTACAAAAAACAGAGCTGTTTTTTGCAAAGTGTCTACCTGTAGATTTTGGCCTCTAGCTCAGTTGGCACCTAGGGAAACCTACCAAACCTGTGCCTTTTTGAAAACTAGAGACCTAGGGGAATCCAAGATGAGATGACTTGTGGGGCACTAAACAGGTTCTGTTACCCAGAATCCTTTGCAAACCTCAAAATGTGGCTAAAATAACACGTTTTCCTCACATTTCGGTGACAGAAAGTTCTGGAATCTGAGAGGAGCCACAAATTTCCTTTCACCCAGCGTTCCCCCAAGTCTCCCAATAAAAATGATACCTCACTTGTATGGGTAGGCATAGCGCCCGCAACAGGAAATGCCCCAAAACACAACGTGGACACATCCCATTTTTTGACAGAAAACAGAGCTGTTTTTTGCAAAGTGTCTACCTGTAGGTTTTGGCTTGTAGCTCAGCCGGAACATAGGGAAACCTACCAAACCTGTGCATTTTTGTAAACTAGAGACCTAGGGGAATCCAAGATGGGGTGGCTTGTGGGGCTCTGACCAGGTTCTATTACCCAGAATCCTTTGCAAACCTCAAAACGTGGCTAAAAAAACATGTTTTTCTCACATTTCAGTGACAGAAACTTCTGAAATCTGAGAGGAGCCACACATTTCCTTCCACCCAGCGTTCCCCCAAGTCTCCCGATAAAAATGATACCATACTTGTGTGGGTAGGCCTAGCGCCCGAGACAAGAAATGCCCCAAAACACAATGTGGACACATCCCATTTTTTGACAGAAAACAGAGCTGTTTTTTGCAAAGTGCCTACCTGTAGATTTTAGCCTCTAACTCAGCCGGCAGATAGGGAAACCTACCAAACCTGTGCATTTTTTAAAATTAGAGACCTAGGGGAATCCAAGAAGGGGTGACTTGTGGGGCTCTGACCAGGTTCTGCTACCCAGAATCCTTTGCAAACCTCAAAACGTGTCTAAAAAAACAAGCTTTTCTCACATTTCAGTGACAGAAACTTCTGAAATCAGAGAGGAACCACAAATTTCCTTCCACCCAGCGTTCCCCCAAGTCTCCCGATAAAAATTATACCATACTTGTGTGGGTAGGCCTAGCGCCCGCGACAAGAAAAGCCCCAAAACACAACATGGACACATCCCATTTTTTGACAGAAAACAGAGCTGTTTTTTTCAATGTGCCTACCTGTAGATTTTGGCCTCTAGCTCAGCCGGCACATAGGGAAACCTACCAAACCTGTGCATTTTTGAACACTAGAGACCTAGGGGAATCCAAGATGGCCTGACTTGTGGGGCTCTGACCAGGTTCTGCTACCCAGAATCCTTTGCAAACCACAAAACGTGGCTAAAAAAACACGCTTTTCTCACATTTCAGTGACAGAAACTTCTGAAATCTGAGAGAAGCCACAAATTTCCTTCCACCCAGCGTTCCCCCAATTCTCCCGATAAAAATGATACCATACTTGTGTGGGTAGGCCTAGCGCCCGCGACAAGAAAAGCCCCAAAACACAACATGGACACATCCCATTTTTTGACAAAAAACAGAGCTGTTTTTTTCAAAGTGCCTACCTGTAGATTTTGGCCTCTAGCTCAGCCGGCACATAGGGAAACCTACCAAACCTGTGCATTTTTGAACACTAGAGACCTAGGGGAATCCAAGATGGGGTGACTTGTGGGGCTCTGACCAGGTTCTGTTACCCAGAATCCTTTGCAAACCTCAAAACATGGCTAAAAAAACACGTTTTCCTCACATTCCAGTGACAGAAAGTTCTGGAATCTGAGAGGAGCCACAAATTTCCTTTCACCCAGCGTTCCCCCAAGTCTCCCGATAAAAATGATACCATACTTGTGTGGGTAGGCGTAGGGCCCGTGACAAGAAATACCCCTAAACACAACGTGGACACATCCCATTTTTTAACAGAAAACAGAGCTGTTTTTTGCAAAGTGCCTACCTGTATGTTTTGGCCTCTAGCTCAGCCGGCACCTAGGGAAACCTACCAAACCTGTGCCTTTTTGAAAACTAGAGACCTAGGGGAATCCAAGATGAGATGACTTGTGGGGCACTAAACAGGTTCTGTTACCCAGAATCCTTTGCAAACCTCAAAATGTGGCTAAAATAACACGTTTTCCTCACATTTCGGTGACAGAAAGTTCTGGAATCTGAGAGGAGCCACAAATTTCATTCCACCCAGCGTTCCCCCAAGTCTCCGAATAAAAATGATACCTCACTTGTGTGGGTAGGCCTAGCGCCCGCAACAGGAAATGCCCCAAAACACAACGTGGACACATCCCATTTTTTGACAGAAAACAGAGCTGTTTTTTGCAAAGTGTCTACCTGTAGGTTTTGGCCTGTAGCTCATCCGGAACATAGGGAAACCTACCAAACCTGTGCATTTTTGAAAACTAGAGACCTAGGGGAATCCAAGATGGGGTGACTTGTGGGGCTCTGACCAGGTTCTGTTACCCAGAATCCTTTGCAAACCTCAAAACGTGACTAAAAAAACACGTTTTCCTGCCATTCCAGTGACAAAAAGTTCTGGAATCTGAGAGGAGCCACAAATTTCCTTTCACCCAGCGTTCCCCCAAGTCTCCCAATAAAAATGATACCTCACTTGTATGGGTAGGCATAGCGCCCGCAACAGGAAATGCCCCAAAACACAACGTGGACACATCCCATTTTTTGACAGAAAACAGAGCTGTTTTTTGCAAAGTGTCTACCTGTAGGTTTTGGCTTGTAGCTCAGCCGGAACATAGGGAAACCTACCAAACCTGTGCATTTTTGTAAACTAGAGACCTAGGGGAATCCAAGATGGGGTGGCTTGTGGGGCTCTGACCAGGTTCTATTACCCAGAATCCTTTGCAAACCTCAAAACGTGGCTAAAAAAACATGTTTTTCTCACATTTCAGTGACAGAAACTTCTGAAATCTGAGAGGAGCCACACATTTCCTTCCACCCAGCGTTCCCCCAAGTCTCCCGATAAAAATGATACCATACTTGTGTGGGTAGGCCTAGCGCCCGAGACAAGAAATGCCCCAAAACACAATGTGGACACATCCCATTTTTTGACAGAAAACAGAGCTGTTTTTTGCAAAGTGCCTACCTGTAGATTTTAGCCTCTAACTCAGCCGGCAGATAGGGAAACCTACCAAACCTGTGCATTTTTAAAAATTAGAGACCTAGGGGAATCCAAGAAGGGGTGACTTGTGGGGCTCTGACCAGGTTCTGCTACCCAGAATCCTTTGCAAACCTCAAAACGTGTCTAAAAAAACAAGCTTTTCTCACATTTCAGTGACAGAAACTTCTGAAATCAGAGAGGAACCACAAATTTCCTTCCACCCAGCGTTCCCCCAAGTCTCCCGATAAAAATTATACCATACTTGTGTGGGTAGGCCTAGCGCCCGCGACAAGAAAAGCCCCAAAACACAACATGGACACATCCCATTTTTTGACAGAAAACAGAGCTGTTTTTTTCAATGTGCCTACCTGTAGATTTTGGCCTCTAGCTCAGCCGGCACATAGGGAAACCTACCAAACCTGTGCATTTTTGAACACTAGAGACCTAGGGGAATCCAAGATGGCCTGACTTGTGGGGCTCTGACCAGGTTCTGCTACCCAGAATCCTTTGCAAACCACAAAACGTGGCTAAAAAAACACGCTTTTCTCACATTTCAGTGACAGAAACTTCTGAAATCTGAGAGAAGCCACAAATTTCCTTCCACCCAGCGTTCCCCCAATTCTCCCGATAAAAATGATACCATACTTGTGTGGGTAGGCCTAGCGCCCGCGACAAGAAAAGCCCCAAAACACAACATGGACACATCCCATTTTTTGACAGAAAACAGAGCTGTTTTTTTCAAAGTGCCTACCTGTAGATTTTGGCCTCTAGCTCAGCCGGCACATAGGGAAACCTACCAAACCTGTGCATTTTTTAACACTAGAGACCTAGGGGAATCCAAGATGGGGTGACTTGTGGGGCTCTGACCAGGTTCTGTTACCCAGAATCCTTTGCAAACCTCAAAACATGGCTAAAAAAACACGTTTTCCTCACATTCCAGTGACAGAAAGTTCTGGAATCTGAGAGGAGCCACAAATTTCCTTTCACCCAGCGTTCCCCCAAGTCTCCCGATAAAAATGATACCATACTTGTGTGGGTAGGCGTAGGGCCCGTGACAAGAAATACCCCTAAACACAACGTGGACACATCCCATTTTTTAACAGAAAACAGAGCTGTTTTTTGCAAAGTGCCTACCTGTATGTTTTGGCCTCTAGCTCAGCCGGCACCTAGGGAAACCTACCAAACCTGTGCCTTTTTGAAAACTAGAGACCTAGGGGAATCCAAGATGAGATGACTTGTGGGGCACTAAACAGGTTCTGTTACCCAGAATCCTTTGCAAACCTCAAAATGTGGCTAAAATAACACGTTTTCCTCACATTTCGGTGACAGAAAGTTCTGGAATCTGAGAGGAGCCACAAATTTCATTCCACCCAGCGTTCCCCCAAGTCTCCGAATAAAAATGATACCTCACTTGTGTGGGTAGGCCTAGCGCCCGCAACAGGAAATGCCCCAAAACACAACGTGGACACATCCCATTTTTTGACAGAAAACAGAGCTGTTTTTTGCAAAGTGTCTACCTGTAGGTTTTGGCCTGTAGCTCATCCGGAACATAGGGAAACCTACCAAACCTGTGCATTTTTGAAAACTAGAGACCTAGGGGAATCCAAGATGGGGTGACTTGTGGGGCTCTGACCAGGTTCTGTTACCCAGAATCCTTTGCAAACCTCAAAACGTGACTAAAAAAACACGTTTTCCTCACATTCCAGTGACAAAAAGTTCTGGAATCTGAGAGGAGCCACAAATTTCCTTTCAACCAGCGTTCCCCCAAGTCTCCCGATAAAAATGATACCATACTTGTGTGGGTAGGCCTAGCGCCCGCGACAAGAAATGCCTCAAAACACAATGTGGACACATCCCATTTTTTGACAGAAAACAGAGCTGTTTTTTGCAAAGTGCCTACCTGTAGATTTTAGCCTCTAACTCAGCCGGCAGATAGGGAAATCTACCAAACCTGTGCATTTTTGAAAATTAGAGACCTAGGGGAATCCAAGAAGGGGTGACTTGTGGGGCTCTGACCAGGTTCTGCTACCCAGAATCCTTTGCAAACCTCAAAACGTGGCTAAAAAAACACGCTTTTCTCACATTTCAGTGACAGAAACTTCTGAAATCAGAGAGGAACCACAAATTTCCTTCCACCCAGCGTTCCCCCAAGTCTCCCGATAAAAATTATACCATACTTGTGTGGGTAGGCCTAGCGCCCGCGACAAGAAAAGCCCCAAAACACAACATGGACACATCCCATTTTTTGACAGAAAACAGAGCTGTTTTTTTCATTGTGCCTACCTGTAGATTTTGGCCTCTAGCTCAGCCGGCACATAGGGAAACCTACCAAACCTGTGCATTTTTTAAAACTAGAGACCTAGGGAAATCCAAGATGGGGTGACTTGTGGGGCTCTGACCAGGTTCTGTTACCCAGAATCCTTTGCAAACCTCAAAACGTGACTAAAAAAACACGCTTTTCTCACATTCCAGTGACAAAAAGTTCTGGAATCTGAGAGGAGCCACAAATTTCCTTTCACCCAGCGTTCCCCCAAGTCTCCCGATAAAAATGATACCATACTTGTGTGGGTAGGCCTAGCGCCCGCGACAAGAAATGCCTCAAAACACAATGTGGACACATCCCATTTTTTGACAGAAAACAGAGCTGTTTTTTGCAAAGTGCCTACCTGTAGATTTTAGCCTCTAACTCAGCCGGCAGATAGGGAAACCTACCAAACCTGTGCATTTTTGAAAATTAGAGACCTAGGGGAATCCAAGAAGGGGTGACTTGTGGGGCTCTGACCAGGTTCTGCTACCCAGAATCCTTTGCAAACCTCAAAACGTGGCTAAAAAAACACGCTTTTCTCACATTTCAGTGACAGAAACTTCTGAAATCTGAGAGAAGCCACAAATTTCCTTCCACCCAGCGTTCCCCCAATTCTCCCGATAAAAATGATACCATACTTGTGTGGGTAGGCCTAGCGCCCGCGACAAGAAAAGCCCCAAAACACAACATGGACACATCCCATTTTTTGACAGAAAACAGAGCTGTTTTTTTCAAAGTGCCTACCTGTAGATTTTGGCCTCTAGCTCAGCCGGCACATAGGGAAACCTACCAAACCTGTGCATTTTTGAACACTAGAGACCTAGGGGAATCCAAGATGGGGTGACTTGTGGGGCTCTGACCAGGTTCTGTTACACAGAATCCTTTGCAAACCTCAAAACATGGCTAAAAAAACACGTTTTCCTCACATTCCAGTGACAGAAAGTTCTGGAATCTGAGAGGAGCCACAAATTTCCTTTCACCCAGCGTTCCCCCAAGTCTCCCGATAAAAATGATACCATACTTGTGTGGGTAGGCGTAGGGCCCGTGACAAGAAATACCCCTAAACACAACGTGGACACATCCCATTTTTTAACAGAAAACAGAGCTGTTTTTTGCAAAGTGCCTACCTGTATGTTTTGGCCTCTAGCTCAGCCGGCACCTAGGGAAACCTACCAAACCTGTGCCTTTTTGAAAACTAGAGACCTAGGGGAATCCAAGATGAGATGACTTGTGGGGCACTAAACAGGTTCTGTTACCCAGAATCCTTTGCAAACCTCAAAATGTGGCTAAAATAACACGTTTTCCTCACATTTCGGTGACAGAAAGTTCTGGAATCTGAGAGGAGCCACAAATTTCATTCCACCCAGCGTTCCCCCAAGTCTCCGAATAAAAATGATACCTCACTTGTGTGGGTAGGCCTAGCGCCCGCAACAGGAAATGCCCCAAAACACAACGTGGACACATCCCATTTTTTGACAGAAAACAGAGCTGTTTTTTGCAAAGTGTCTACCTGTAGGTTTTGGCCTGTAGCTCATCCGGAACATAGGGAAACCTACCAAACCTGTGCATTTTTGAAAACTAGAGACCTAGGGGAATCCAAGATGGGGTGACTTGTGGGGCTCTGACCAGGTTCTGTTACCCAGAATCCTTTGCAAACCTCAAAACGTACCAAAAAATCATGTTTTTCTCACATTTCAGTGACAGAAACTTCTGAAATCTGAGAGGAGCCACAAATTTCATTCCACCCAGCGTTCCCCCAAGTCTTCCGATAAAAATGATACCATACTTGTGTGCGTAGGCATAGCGCCCAGAACAAGAAATGCCCCAAAACACAATGTGGACACATCCCATTTTTTGACAGAAAACAGAGCTGTTTTTTGCAAAGTGCCTACCTGTAGGTTTTGGCCTCTAGCTCAGCCGGCACCTAAGGAAAACCTACCAAACCTGTGCCTTTTTGAAAACTAGAGACCTAGGGGAATCCAAGATGGGGTGACTTGTGGGGCTCTGACCAGGTTCTGTTACCCAGAATCCTTTGCAAACCTCAAAATGTGGCTAAAAAACACGTTTTCCTCACATTTCGGTGACAGAAAGTTCTGGAATCTGAGAGGAGCCACAAATTTTCTTCCACCCAGCGTTTCCCCAAGTCTCCCGATGAAAATGATACCTCACTTGTGTGGGTAGGCCTAGCGCCCGCAACAGGAAATGCCCCAAAACACAACATTAACACATCCCATTTTTTACAGAAAACAGAGCTGTTTTTTGCAAAGTGTCTACCTGTAGATTTTGGCCTCTAGCTCAATCGGCACCTAGGGAAACCTACCAAACCTGAGCATTTTTGAAAACTAGAGACCTAGGGGAATCCAAGATGAGATGACTTGTGGGGCACTGAACAGATTCTCTTACCCAGAATCCTTTGCAAACCTCAAAATGTGGCTAAAATAACACGTTTTCCTCACATTTCGGTGACAGAAAGTTCTGGAATCTGAGAGGAGCCACAAATTTCCTTCCACCTAGCGTTCCCCCAAGTCTCCCGATAAAAATGATACCTCACTTGTGTGGGTAGGCCTAGCGCCCGCAACAGGAAATGCCCCAAAACACAACGTGGACACATCCCATTTTTTGACAGAAAACAGAGATGTTTTTTGCAAAGTGTCTACCTGTAGGTTTTGGCCTGTAGCTCAGCCGGCACATACGGAAACCTACCAAACCTGTGCATTTTTTAAAACTAGAGAACTAGGGGAATCAAAGATGGGGTGACTTGTGGGTCTCTAACCAGGTTCTGTTACCCAGAATCATTTGCAAACCTCAAAACGTGGCTAAAAAAACACGTTTTCCTCACATTCCAGTGACAGAAAGTTCTGGAATCTGAGAGGAGCCACAAATTTCCTTTCACCCAGCGTTCCCCCATGTCTCCCGATAAAAATTATACCTCACTTGTGTGGGTAGGCCTAGCGCCCGTGACAGGAAATGCCCCAAAACACAACGTGGACACATCCCATTTTTTAAACAGAGCTGTTTTTTGCAAAGTGCCTACCTGTAGGTTTTGGACTCTAGCTCAGCCGGCACCCAGGGAAACCTACCAAACCTGTGCATTTTTGAAAACTAGAGACCTAGGGGAATCCAAGATGGCCTGACTTGTGGGGCTCTGACCAGGTTCTGTTACCCAGAATCCTTTACAAACCTCAAAGTTTGGCTAAAAAACAAGTTTTCCTCACATTTCGGTGACAGAAAGTTCTGGAATCTGAGAGGAGCCACAAATTTCCTTCCACCCAGCGTTTCCCCAAGTTTCCCGATAAAAATGATACCTCACTTGTGTGGGTAGGCCTTTCGCCCGCAACAGGAAATGCCCCAAAACACAACATTAACACATTCCATTTTTTACAGAAAACAGAGCTGTTTTTTGCAAAGTGTCTACCTGTAGATTTTGGCCTCTAGCTCAATCGGCACCTAGGGAAACCTACCAAACCTGAGCATTTTTAAAAACTAGAGACCTAGGGGAATCCAAGATGAGATGACTTGTGGGGCACTGAACAGGTTCTGTTACCCAGAATCCTTTGCAAACCTCAAAATGTGGCTAAAATAACACGTTTTCCTCACATTTCGGTGACAGAAAGTTCTGGAATCTGAGAGGAGCCACAAATTTCCTTCCACCTAGCGTTCCCCCAAGTCTCCCGATAAAAATGATACCTCACTTGTGTGGTAGGCCTAGCGCCCGCAACAGGAAATGCCCCAAAACACAACGTGGACACATCCCATTTTTTGACAGAAAACAGAGATGTTTTTTGCAAAGTGTCTACCTGTAGGTTTTGGCCTGTAGCTCAACCGGCACATACGGAAACCTACCAAACCTGTGCATTTTTTAAAACTAGAGACCTAGGGGAATCAAAGATGGGGTGACTTGTGGGTCTCTGACCAGGTTCTGTTACCCAGAATCCTTTGCAAACCTCAAAACGTGGCTAAAAAAACACGTTTTTCTCGCATTTCAGTGACAGAAAGTTCTGAAATCTGAGAGGAGCCACAAGTTTCCTTCCACCCAGCATTCCCCTAAGTCTCTCGATAAAAATGATACCTCACTTGTGTGGGTAGGCCTAGCGCCCGCGACAAGAAATGCCCCAAAAACACAACATGGACACATCCCATTTTTTGACAGAAAAAAGAGCTGTTTTTTTCAATGTGCCTACCTGTCGATTTTGGCCTCTAGCTCAGCCGGCATATAGGGAAACCTACCAAACCTGTGCATTTTTGAAAACTAGAGACCTAGGGGAATCCAAGATGGGGTGACTTGTGGGGCTCTGATCAGGTTCTGTTACCCAGAATCCTTTGCAAACCTCAAAACGTGACTAAAAAAACACGTTTTCCTCACATTCCAGTGACAGAAACTTCTGAAATCTGAGAGGAGCCACAAATTTCCTTCCACCCAGCGTTCCACAAGTCTCCCGATAAAAATTATACCATACTTGTGTGGGTAGGCCTAGCGCCCGCGACAAGAAAAGCCCCAAAACACAACATGGACACATCCCATTTTTTGACAGAAAACAGAGCTGTTTTTTTCAATGTGCCTACCTGTCGATTTTGGCCTCTAGCTCAGCCGGCATATAGGGAAACCTACCAAACCTGTGCATTTTTGAAAACTAGAGACCTAGGGGAATCCAAGATGGGGTGACTTGTGGGGCTCTGATCAGGTTCTGTTACCCAGAATCCTTTGCAAACCTCAAAACGTGACTAAAAAAACACGTTTTCCTCACATTCCAGTGACAGAAAGTTCTGGAATCTGAGAGGAGCCACAAATTTCCTTTCACCCAGCGTTCCCCCAAGTCTCCCGATAAAAATGATACCATACTTGTGTGGGTAGGCCTAGCGCCCGTGACAAGAAATACCCCAAAACACAACGTGGACACATCCCATTTTTTAACAGAAAACATAGCTGTTTTTTGCAAAGTGCCTACCTGTAGGTTTTGGCCTCTAGCTCAGCCGGCACCTAGGGAAACCTACCAAACCTGTGCATTTTTGAAAACTAGAGACCTAGGGGAATCCAAGTTGGGGTGACTTGTGGGGCTCTGACCAGGTTCTGTTACCCAGAATCCATTGCAAACCTCAAAACGTGGCTAAAAAAACACGTTTTCCTCACATTCCAGTGACAGAAAGTTCTGGAATCTGAGAGGAGCCACCAATTTTCTTCCACCCAGCATTTCCCCAAGTCTCCCGATGAAAATGATACCTCACTTGTGTGGGTAGGCCTAGCGCCCGCAACAGGAAATGCCCCAAAACACAACATTAACACATCCCATTTTTTACAGAAAACAGAGCTGTTTTTTGCAAAGTGTCTAACTGTAGATTTTGGCCTCTAGCTCAATCGGCACCTAGGGAAACCTACCAAACCTCAGCATTTTTGAAAACTAGAGACCTAGGGGAATCCAAGATGAGATGACTTGTGGGGCACTGAACAGGTTCTCTTACCCAGAATCCTTTGCAAACCTCAAAATGTGGCTAAAATAACACGTTTTCCTCACATTTCGGTGACAGAAAGTTCTGGAATCTGAGAGGAGCCACGAATTTCCTTCCACCTAGCGTTCCCCCAAGTCTACCGATAAAAATGATACCTCACTTGTGTGGGTAGGCCTAGCGCCCGCAACAGGAAATGCCCCAAAACACAACGTGGACACATCCCATTTTTTGACAGAAAACAGAGATGTTTTTTGCAAAGTGTCTACCTGTAGGTTTTGGCCTGTAGCTCAGCCGTCACATACGGAAACCTACCAAACCTGTGCATTTTTTAAAACTAAAGACCTAGGGGAATCAAAGATGGGGTGACTTGTGGGTCTCTGACCAGGTTCTGTTACCCAGAATCCTTTGCAAACCTCAAAACGTGGCTAAAAAAACACGTTTTTCTCGCATTTCAGTGACAGAAAGTTCTGAAATCTGAGAGGAGCCACAAGTTTCCTTCCACCCAGCATTCCCCTAAGTCTCTCGATAAAAATTATACCTCACTTGTGTGGGTAGGCCTAGCGCCCGCGACAAGAAATGCCCCAAAAACACAACGTGGACACATCCCATTTTTTGACAGAAAAAAGAGCTGTTTTTTTTAAAGTGCCTACCTGTAGATTTTAGCCTCTAACTCAACCGGCAGATAGGGAAACCTACCAAACCTGTGCATTTTTGAAAATTAGAGACCTAGGGGAATCAAAGAAGGGGTGACTTGTGGGGCTCTGACCAGGTTCTGCTACCCAGAATCCTTTGCAAACCTCAAAACGTGGCTAAAAAAACACGCTTTTCTCACATTTCAGTGACAGAAACTTCTGAAATCTGAGAGGAGCCACAAATTTCCTTCCACCCAGCGTTCCACAAGTCTCCCGATAAAAATGATACCATACTTGTGTGGGTAGGCCTAGCGCCCGCGACAAGAAAAGCCCCAAAACACAACATGGACACATCCCATTTTTTGACAGAAAACAGAGCTGTTTTTTTCAATGTGCCTACCTGTCGATTTTGGCCTCTAGCTCAGCCAGCACATAGGGAAACCTACCAAACCTGTGCATTTTTGAAAAATAGAGACCTAGGGGAATCCAAGATGAGATGACTTGTGGGGCTCTGATCAGGTTCTGTTACCCAGAATCCTTTGCAAACCTCAAAACGTGACTAAAAATACACGTTTTCCTCACATTCCAGTGACAGAAAGTTCTGGAATCTGAGAGGAGCCACAAATTTCCTTTCACCCAGCGTTCCCCCAAGTCTCCCGATAAAAATGATACCATACTTGTGTGGGTAGGCCTAGCGCCCGTGACAAGAAATACCCCAAAACACAACGTGGACACATCCCATTTTTTAACAGAAAACATAGCTGTTTTTTGCAAAGTGCCTACCTGTAGGTTTTGGCCTCTAGCTCAGCCGGCACCTAGGGAAACCTACCAAACCTGTGCATTTTTGAAAACTAGAGACCTAGGGGAATCCAAGTTGGGGTGACTTGTGGGGCTCTGACCAGGTTCTGTTACCCAGAATCCATTGCAAACCTCAAAACGTGGCTAAAAAAACACGTTTTCCTCACATTCCAGTGACAGAAAGTTCTGGAATCTGAGAGGAGCCACAAATTTCCTTTCACCCAGCGTTCCCCCAAGTCTCCCGATAAAAATGATACCTCACTTGTGTGGGTAGGCCTAGCGCCCGCGACAGGAAATGCCCCAAAACACAACGTGGACACATCCCATTTTTTAAACAGAGCTGTTTTTTGCAAAGTGCCTACCTGTAGGTTTTGGCCTCTAGCTCAGCCGGCACCTAGGGAAACCTACCAAACCTGTGCCTTTTTGAAAACTAGAGACCTAGGGGAATCCAAGATGGCCTGACTTGTGGGGCTCTGACCAGGTTCTGTTACCCAGAATCCTTTGCAAACCTCAAAATGTGGCTAAAAAACACGTTTTCCTCACATTTCGGTGACAGAAAGTTCTGGAATCTGAGAGGAGCCACAAATTTCCTTCCACCCAGCGTTTTCCCAAGTCTCCCGATAAAAATGATACCTCACTTGTGTGGGTAGGCCTAGCGTCCGCAACAGGAAATGCCGTAAAACACAACATTAACACATCCCATTTTTTACTGAAAACAGAGCTGTTTTTTGCAAAGTGCCTACCTGTAGGTTTTGGCCTCTAGCTCAGTCGGCACCTATGGAAACCTACCAAACCTGTGCATTTTTGAAAACTAGAGACCTAGGGGAATCCAAGATGGCCTGACTTGTGGGGCTCTGACCAGGTTCTGTTACCCAGAATCCTTTGCAAACCTCAAAATGTGGCTAAAAAACACGTTTTCCTCACATTTCAATGACAGAAAGTTCTGGAATCTGAGAGGAGCCACAAATTTCCTTCCGCCCAGCGTTTCCCCAAGTCTCCCGATAAAAATGATACCTCACTTGTGTGGGTAGGCCTAGCGCCCGCAACAGGAAGTGCCCCAAAACACAACATTAACACATCAAATTTTTTACAGAAAACAGAGCTGTTTTTTGCAAAGTGTCTACCTGTAGATTTTGGCCTCTAGCTCAGTTGGCACCTAGGGAAACCTACCAAACCTGTGCCTTTTTGAAAACTAGAGACCTAGGGGAATCCAAGATGAGATGACTTGTGGGGCACTAAACAGGTTCTGTTACCCAGAATCCTTTGCAAACCTCAAAATGTGGCTAAAATAACACGTTTTCCTCACATTTCGGTGACAGAAAGTTCTGGAATCTGAGAGGAGCCACAAATTTCCTTTCACCCAGCGTTCCCCCAAGTCTCCCAATAAAAATGATACCTCACTTGTGTGGGTAGGCCTAGCACCCGCAACAGGAAATGCCCCAAAACACAACATGGACACATCCCATTTTTTGACAGAAAACAGAGCTGTTTTTTTCAATGTGCCTACCTGTAGATTTTGGCCTCTAGCTCAGCCGGCACATAGGGAAACCTACCAAACCTGTGCATTTTTTAACACTAGAGACCATGGGGAATCCAAGATGGGGTGACTTGTGGGGCTCTGACCAGGTTCTGTTACCCAGAATCCTTTGCAAACCTCAAAACGTCGCTAAAAAAACATGTTTTTCTCACATTTCAGTGACAGAAAGTTCTGGAATATGAGAGGAGCCACAAATTTCCTTTCACCCAGCGTTCCCCCAAGTCTCCCGATAAAAATGATACCATACTTGTGTGGGTAGGCCTAGCGCCCGCGACAAGAAATGCCCCAAAACACAATGTGGACACATCCCATTTTTTGACAGAAACCAGAGCTGTTTTTTTCAATGTGCCTACCTGTAGATTTTGGCCTCTAGCTCAGCCGGCACATAGGGAAACCTACCAAACCTGTGCATTTTTGAACACTAGAGACCTAGGGGAATCCAAGATGGCCTGACTTGTGGGGCTCTGACCAGGTTCTGCTACCCAGAATCCTTTGCAAACCACAAAACGTGGCTAAAAAAACACGCTTTTCTCACATTTCAGTGACAGAAACTTCTGAAATCTGAGAGGAACCACAAATTTCCTTCCACCTAGCATTCCCCCAAGTCTCCCGATAAAAATGATACAATACTTGTGTGGGTAGGCCTAGCGCCCGCGACAAGAAAAGCCCCAAAACACAACATGGACACATCCTATTTTTTGACAGAAAACAGAGCTGTTTTTTTCAATGTGCCTACCTGTAGATTTTGGCCTCTAGCTCAGCCGGCACATAGGGAAACCTACCAAACCTGTGCATTTTTGAAAACTAGAGACCTAGGGGAATCCAAGATGGGGTGACTTGCGGGGCTCTGACCAGGTTCTGTTACCCAGAATCCTTTGCAAACCTCAAAACGTGACTAAAAAAAACACGTTTTCCTCACATTCCAGTGACAGAAAGTTCTGGAATCTGAGAGGAGCCACAAATTTCCTTTCACCCAGCGTTCCCCCAAGTCTCCCGATAAAAATGATACCATACTTGTGTGGGTAGGCCTAGCGCCCGCGACAAGAAATGCCCCAAAACACAATGTGGACACATCCCATTTTTTGACAGAAAACAGAGCTGTTTTTTTTAAAGTGCCTACCTGTAGATTTTAGCCTCTAACTTAGCCGGCAGATAGGGAAACCTACCAAACCTGTGCATTTTTGAAAATTAGAGACCTAGGGGAATCCAAGAAGGGGTGACTTGTGGGGCTCTGACCAGGTTCTGCTACCCAGAATCCTTTGCAAACCTCAAAACGTGGCTAAAAAAACACGCTTTTCTCACATTTCAGTGACAGAAACTTCTGAAATCTGAGAGGAGCCACAAATTTCCTTCCACCCAGCGTTCCACAAGTCTCCCGATAAAAATGATACCATACTTGTGTGGGTAGGCCTAGTGCCCGCGACAAGAAAAGCCCCAAAACACAACATGGACACATCCCATTTTTTTGACAGAAAACAGAGCTGTTTTTTTCAATGTGCCTACCTGTCGATTTTGGCCTCTAGCTCAGCCGGCACATAGGGAAACCTACCAAACCTGTGCATTTTTGAAAACTAGAGACCTAGGGGAATCCAAGATGGGGTGACTTGTGGGGCTCTGATCAGGTTCTGTTACCCAGAATCCTTTGCAAACCTCAAAACGTGACTAAAAAAACACGTTTTCCTCACATTCCAGTGACAGAAAGTTCTGGAATCTGAGAGGAGCCACAAATTTCCTTT
This sequence comes from Pleurodeles waltl, assembly GCF_031143425.1. Taxonomy (NCBI): domain Eukaryota; kingdom Metazoa; phylum Chordata; class Amphibia; order Caudata; family Salamandridae; genus Pleurodeles; species Pleurodeles waltl. The sequence continues at coordinate 1,444,302,487 of NC_090444.1, read as the reverse complement.
CACCCAGCGTTCCCCCAAGTCTCCCGATAAAAATGATACCATACTTGTGTGGGTAGGCCTAGCGCCCGTGACAAGAAATACCCCAAAACACAACGTGGACACATCCCATTTTTTAACAGAAAACATAGCTGTTTTTTGCAAAGTGCCTACCTGTAGGTTTTGGCCTCTAGCTCAGCCGGCACCTAGGGAAACCTACCAAACCTGTGCATTTTTGAAACCTAGAGACCTAGGGGAATCCAAGTTGGGGTGACTTGTGGGGCTCTGACCAGGTTCTGTTACCCAGAATCCATTGCAAACCTCAAAACGTGGCTAAAAAAACACATTTTCCTCACATTCCAGTGACAGAAAGTTCTGGAATCTGAGAGGAGCCACAAATTTCCTTTCACCCAGCGTTCCCCCAAGTCTCCCGATAAAAATGATACCTCACTTGTGTGGGTAGGCCTAGCGCCCGCGAAAGGAAATGCCCCAAAATACAACGTGGACACATCCCATTTTTTAAACAGAGCTGTTTTTTGCAAAGTGCCTACCTGTAGGTTTTGGCCTCTAGCTCAGCCGGCACCTAGGGAAACCTACCAAACCTGTGCATTTTTGAAAACTAGAGACGTAGGGGAATCCAAGATGGCTTGACTTGTGGGGCTCTGACCAGGTTCTGTTACCCAGAATCCTTTGCAAACCTCAAAATGTGGCTAAAAAACACGTTTTCCTCACATTTCAATGACAGAAAGTTCTGGAATCTGAGAGGAGCCACAAATTTCCTTCCACCCAGCGTTTCCCCAAGTCTCCCGATAAAAATGATACCTCACTTGTGTGGGTAGGCCTAGCGCCCGCAACAGGAAGTGCCCCAAAACACAACATTAACACATCCCATTTTTTACAGAAAACAGAGCTGTTTTTTGCAAAGTGTCTACCTGTAGATTTTGGCCTCTAGCTCAGTTGGCACCTAGGGAAACCTACCAAACCTGTGCCTTTTTGAAAACTAGAGACCTAGGGGAATCCAAGATGAGATGACTTGTGGGGCACTAAACAGGTTCTGTTACCCAGAATCCTTTGCAAACCTCAAAATGTGGCTAAAATAACACGTTTTCCTCACATTTCGGTGACAGAAAGTTCTGGAATCTGAGAGGAGCCACAAATTTCCTTTCACCCAGCGTTCCCCCAAGTCTCCCAATAAAAATGATACCTCACTTGTGTGGGTAGGCCTAGCACCCGCAACAGGAAATGCCCCAAAACACAACATGGACACATCCCATTTTTTGACAGAAAACAGAGCTGTTTTTTTCAGTGTGCCTACCTGTAGATTTTGGCCTCTAGCTCAGCCGGCACATAGGGAAACCTACCAAACCTGTGCATTTTTGAACACTAGAGACCATGGGGAATCCAAGATGTGGTGACTTGTGGGGCTCTGACCAGGTTCTGTTACCCAGAATCCTTTGCAAACCTCAAAACGTCGCTAAAAAAACATGTTTTTCTCACATTTCAGTGACAGAAAGTTCTGGAATATGAGAGGAGCCACAAATTTCCTTTCACCCAGCGTTCCCCCAAGTCTCCCGATAAAAATGATACCATACTTGTGTGGGTAGGCCTAGCGCCCGCGACAAGAAATGCCCCAAAACACAATGTGGACACATCCTATTTTTTGACAGAAAACAGAGCTGTTTTTTTCAATGTGCCTACCTGTAGATTTTGGCCTCTAGCTCAGCCGGAACATAGGGAAACCTACCAAACCTGTGCATTTTTGAAAACTAGAGACCTAGGGGAATCCAAGATGGGGTGACTTGTGGGGCTCTGACCAGGTTCTGTTACCCAGAATCCTTTGCAAACCTCAAAACGTGACTAAAAAAAACACGTTTTCCTCACATTCCAGTGACAGAAAGTTCTGGAATCTGAGAGGAGCCACAAAGTTCCTTCCACCCAGCGTTCCCCCAAGTCTCCCGATAAAAATGATACCATACTTGTGTGGGTAGGCCTAGCGCCCGCGACAAGAAAAGCCCCAAAACACAACATGGACACATCCCATTTTTTGACAGAAAACAGAGCTGTTTTTTTCAATGTGCCTACCTGTAGGTTTTGGCCTCTAGCTCAGCCGGCACATAGGGAAACCTACCAAACCTGTGCATTTTTTAACACTAGAGACCTAGGGGAATCCAAGATGGGGTGACTTGTGGGGCTCTGACCAGGTTCTGTTACTCAGAATCCTTTGCAAACCTCAAAACGTGGCTAAAAAAACACGTTTTCCTCACATTCCAGTGACAGAAAGTTCTGGAATCTCAGAGGAGCCACAAATTTCCTTTCACCCAGCGTTCCCCCAAGTCTCCCGATAAAAATGATACCATACTTGTGTGGGTAGGCCTAGCGCCCGTGACAAGAAATACCCCAAAACACAACGTGGACACATCCCATTTTTTAACAGAAAACAGAGCTGTTTTTTGCAAAGTGCCTACCTGTATGTTTTGGCCTCTAGCTCAGCCGCCACCTAGGGAAACCTACCAAACCTGTGCATTTTTTAAAACTAGAGACCTAGGGGAATCCAAGATGGGGTGACTTGTGGGGCTCTGACCAGGTTCTGTTACCCAGAATCCATTGCAAACCTCAAAACATGGCTAAAAAAACACGTTTTCCTCACATTCCAGTGACAGAAAGTTCTGGAATCTGAGAGGAGCCACAAATTTCCTTTCACCCAGCGTTCCCCCAAGTCTCCCGATAAAAATGATACCTCACTTGTGTGGGTAGGCCTAGCGCCCGCGACAGGAAATGCCCCAAAACACAACGTGGACACATCCCATTTTTTAAACAGAGCTGTTTTTTGCAAAGTGCCTACCTGTAGGTTTTGGCCTCTAGCTCAGCCGGCACCTAGGGAAACCTACCAAACCTGTGCATTTTTGAAAACTAGAGACGTAGGGGAATCCAAGATGGCTTGACTTGTGGGGCTCTGACCAGGTTCTGTTACCCAGAATCCTTTGCAAACCTCAAAATGTGGCTAAAAAACACGTTTTCCTCACATTTCAATGACAGAAAGTTCTGGAATCTGAGAGGAGCCACAAATTTCCTTCCACCCAGCGTTTCCCCAAGTCTCCCGATAAAAATGATACCTCACTTGTGTGGGTAGGCCTAGCGCCCGCAACAGGAAGTGCCCCAAAACACAACATTAACACATCCCATTTTTTACAGAAAACAGAGCTGTTTTTTGCAAAGTGTCTACCTGTAGGTTTTGGCCTGTAGCTCAGCCGGAACATAGGGAAACCTACCAAACCTGTGCATTTTTGAAAACTAGAGACCTAGGGGAATCCAAGATGGGGTGACTTGTGGGGCTCTGACCAGGTTCTGTTACCCAGAATCCTTTGCAAACCTCAAAACGTGGCTAAAAAAACATGTTTTTCTCACATTTCAGTGACAGAAACTTCTGAAATCTGAGAGGAGCCACAAATTTCATTCCACCCAGCGTTCCCCCAAGTCTTCCGATAAAAATGATACCATACTTGTGTGGGTAGGCCTAGCGCCCGCGACAGGAAATGCCCCAAAACACAACGTGGACACATCCCATTTTTTAAACAGATCTGTTTTTTGCAAAGTGCCTACCTGTAGGTTTTGGCCTCTAGCTCAGCCGGCACCTAGGGAAACCTACCAAACCTGTGCATTTTTGAAAACTAGAGACCTAGGGGAATCCAATATGGCCTGACTTGTGGGGCTCTGACCAGGTTCTGTTACCCAGAATCCTTTGCAAACCTCAAAATGTGGCTAAAAAACACGTTTTCCTCACATTTCGGTGACAGAAAGTTCTGGAATCTGAGAGGAGCCACAAATTTCCTTCCACCCAGCGTTTTCCCAAGTCTCCCGATAAAAATGATACCTCACTTGTGTGGGTAGGCCTAGCGTCCGCAACAGGAAATGCCCCAAAACACAACATTAACACATCCCATTTTTTACAGAAAACAGAGCTGTTTTTTGCAAAGTGCCTACCTGTAGGTTTTGTCCTCTAGCTCAGTCGGCACCTATGGAAACCTACCAAACCTGTGCATTTTTGAAAACTAGAGACCTAGGGGAATCCAAGATGGCCTGACTTGTGGGGCTCTGACCAGGTTCTGTTACCCAGAATCCTTTGCAAACCTCAAAATGTGGCTAAAAAACACGTTTTCCTCACATTTCAATGAAAGAAAGTTCTGGAATCTGAGAGGAGCCACAAATTTCCTTCCGCCCAGCGTTTCCCCAAGTCTCCCGATAAAAATGATACCTCACTTGTGTGGGTAGGCCTAGCGCCCGCAACAGGAAGTGCCCCAAAACACAACATTAACACATCCCATTTTTTACAGAAAACAGAGCTGTTTTTTGCAAAGTGTCTACCTGTAGATTTTGGCCTCTAGCTCAGTTGGCACCTAGGGAAACCTACCAAACCTGTGCCTTTTTGAAAACTAGAGACCTAGGGGAATCCAAGATGAGATGACTTGTGGGGCACTAAACAGGTTCTGTTACCCAGAATCCTTTGCAAACCTCAAAATGTGGCTAAAATAACACGTTTTCCTCACATTTCGGTGACAGAAAGTTCTGGAATCTGAGAGGAGCCACAAATTTCCTTTCACCCAGCGTTCCCCCAAGTCTCCCAATAAAAATGATACCTCACTTGTGTGGGTAGGCCTAGCACCCGCAACAGGAAATGCCCCAAAACACAACATGGACACATCCCATTTTTTGACAGAAAACAGAGCTGTTTTTTTCAATGTGCCTACCTGTAGATTTTGGCCTCTAGCTCAGCCGGCACATAGGGAAACCTACCAAACCTGTGCATTTTTTAACACTAGAGACCATGGGGAATCCAAGATGGGGTGACTTGTGGGGCTCTGACCAGGTTCTGTTACCCAGAATCCTTTGCAAACCTCAAAACGTCGCTAAAAAAACATGTTTTTCTCACATTTCAGTGACAGAAAGTTCTGGAATATGAGAGGAGCCACAAATTTCCTTTCACCCAGCGTTCCCCCAAGTCTCCCGATAAAAATGATACCATACTTGTGTGGGTAGGCCTAGCGCCCGCGACAAGAAATGCCCCAAAACACAATGTGGACACATCCCATTTTTTGACAGAAACCAGAGCTGTTTTTTTCAATGTGCCTACCTGTAGATTTTGGCCTCTAGCTCAGCCGGCACATAGGGAAACCTACCAAACCTGTGCATTTTTGAACACTAGAGACCTAGGGGAATCCAAGATGGCCTGACTTGTGGGGCTCTGACCAGGTTCTGCTACCCAGAATCCTTTGCAAACCACAAAACGTGGCTAAAAAAACACGCTTTTCTCACATTTCAGTGACAGAAACTTCTGAAATCTGAGAGGAACCACAAATTTCCTTCCACCTAGCATTCCCCCAAGTCTCCCGATAAAAATGATACAATACTTGTGTGGGTAGGCCTAGCGCCCGCGACAAGAAAAGCCCCAAAACACAACATGGACACATCCTATTTTTTGACAGAAAACAGAGCTGTTTTTTTCAATGTGCCTACCTGTAGATTTTGGCCTCTAGCTCAGCCGGCACATAGGGAAACCTACCAAACCTGTGCATTTTTGAAAACTAGAGACCTAGGGGAATCCAAGATGGGGTGACTTGCGGGGCTCTGACCAGGTTCTGTTACCCAGAATCCTTTGCAAACCTCAAAACGTGACTAAAAAAAACACGTTTTCCTCACATTCCAGTGACAGAAAGTTCTGGAATCTGAGAGGAGCCACAAATTTCCTTTCACCCAGCGTTCCCCCAAGTCTCCCGATAAAAATGATACCATACTTGTGTGGGTAGGCCTAGCGCCCGGGACAAGAAATGCCCCAAAACACAATGTGGACACATCCCATTTTTTGACAGAAAACAGAGCTGTTTTTTTTAAAGTGCCTACCTGTAGATTTTAGCCTCTAACTTAGCCGGCAGATAGGGAAACCTACCAAACCTGTGCATTTTTGAAAATTAGAGACCTAGGGGAATCCAAGAAGGGGTGACTTGTGGGGCTCTGACCAGGTTCTGCTACCCAGAATCCTTTGCAAACCTCAAAACGTGGCTAAAAAAACACGCTTTTCTCACATTTCAGTGACAGAAACTTCTGAAATCTGAGAGGAGCCACAAATTTCCTTCCACCCAGCGTTCCACAAGTCTCCCGATAAAAATGATACCATACTTGTGTGGGTAGGCCTAGCGCCCGCGACAAGAAAAGCCCCAAAACACAACATGGACACATCCCATTTTTTGACAGAAAACAGAGCTGTTTTTTTCAATGTGCCTACCTGTCGATTTTGGCCTCTAGCTCAGCCGGCACATAGGGAAACCTACCAAACCTGTGCATTTTTGAAAACTAGAGACCTAGGGGAATCCAAGATGGGGTGACTTGTGGGGCTCTGATCAGGTTCTGTTACCCAGAATCCTTTGCAAACCTCAAAACTTGACTAAAAAAACACGTTTTCCTCACATTCCAGTGACAGAAAGTTCTGGAATCTGAGAGGAGCCACAAATTTCCTTTCACCCAGCGTTCCCCCAAGTCTCCCGATAAAAATGATACCATACTTGTGTGGGTAGGCCTAGCGCCCGTGACAAGAAATACCCCAAAACACAACGTGGACACATCCCATTTTTTAACAGAAAACATAGCTGTTTTTTGCAAAGTGCCTACCTGTAGGTTTTGGCCTCTAGCTCAGCCGGCACCTAGGGAAACCTACCAAACCTGTGCATTTTTGAAACCTAGAGACCTAGGGGAATCCAAGTTGGGGTGACTTGTGGGGCTCTGACCAGGTTCTGTTACCCAGAATCCATTGCAAACCTCAAAACGTGGCTAAAAAAACACGTTTTCCTCACATTCCAGTGACAGAAAGTTCTGGAATCTGAGAGGAGCCACAAATTTCCTTTCACCCAGCGTTCCCCCAAGTCTCCCGATAAAAATGATACCTCACTTGTGTGGGTAGGCCTAGCGCCCGCGAAAGGAAATGCCCCAAAACACAACGTGGACACATCCCATTTTTTAAACAGAGCTGTTTTTTGCAAAGTGCCTACCTGTAGGTTTTGGCCTCTAGCTCAGCCGGCACCTAGGGAAACCTACCAAACCTGTGCATTTTTGAAAACTAGAGACGTAGGGGAATCCAAGATGGCCTGACTTGTGGGGCTCTGACCAGGTTCTGTTACCCAGAATCCTTTGCAAACCTCAAAATGTGGCTAAAAAACACGTTTTCCTCACATTTCAATGACAGAAAGTTCTGGAATCTGAGAGGAGCCACAAATTTCCTTCCACCCAGCGTTTCCCCAAGTCTCCCGATAAAAATGATACCTCACTTGTGTGGGTAGGCCTAGCGCCCGCAACAGGAAGTGCCCCAAAACACAACATTAACACATCCCATTTTTTACAGAAAACAGAGCTGTTTTTTGCAAAGTGTCTACCTGTAGATTTTGGCCTCTAGCTCAGTTGGCACCTAGGGAAACCTACCAAACCTGTGCCTTTTTGAAAACTAGAGACCTAGGGGAATCCAAGATGAGATGACTTGTGGGGCACTAAACAGGTTCTGTTACCCAGAATCCTTTGCAAACCTCAAAATGTGGCTAAAATAACACGTTTTCCTCACATTTCGGTGACAGAAAGTTCTGGAATCTGAGAGGAGCCACAAATTTCCTTTCACCCAGCGTTCCCCCAAGTCTCCCAATAAAAATGATACCTCACTTGTGTGGGTAGGCCTAGCACCCGCAACAGGAAATGCCCCAAAACACAACATGGACACATCCCATTTTTTGACAGAAAACAGAGCTGTTTTTTTCAATGTGCCTACCTGTAGATTTTGGCCTCTAGCTCAGCCGGCACATAGGGAAACCTACCAAACCTGTGCATTTTTGAACACTAGAGACCATGGGGAATCCAAGATGTGGTGACTTGTGGGGCTCTGACCAGGTTCTGTTACCCAGAATCCTTTGCAAACCTCAAAACGTCGCTAAAAAAACATGTTTTTCTCACATTTCAGTGACAGAAAGTTCTGGAATATGAGAGGAGCCACAAATTTCCTTTCACCCAGCGTTCCCCCAAGTCTCCCGATAAAAATGATACCATACTTGTGTGGGTAGGCCTAGCGCCCGCGACAAGAAATGCCCCAAAACACAATGTGGACACATCCTATTTTTTGACAGAAAACAGAGCTGTTTTTTTCAATGTGCCTACCTGTAGATTTTGGCCTCTAGCTCAGCCGGAACATAGAGAAACCTACCAAACCTGTGCATTTTTGAAAACTAGAGACCTAGGGGAATCCAAAATGGGGTGACTTGTGGGGCTCTGACCAGGTTATGTTACCCAGAATCCTTTGCAAACCTCAAAACGTGACTAAAAAAAACACGTTTTCCTCACATTCCAGTGACAGAAAGTTCTGGAATCTGAGAGGAGCCACAAAGTTCCTTCCACCCAGCGTTCCCCCAAGTCTCCCGATAAAAATGATACCATACTTGTGTGGGTAGGCCTAGCGCCCGCGACAAGAAAAGCCCCAAAACACAACATGGACACATCCCATTTTTTGACAGAAAACAGAGCTGTTTTTTTCAATGTTTCTACCTGTAGATTTTGGCCTCTAGCTCAGCCGGCACATAGGGAAACCTACCAAACCTGTGCATTTTTTAACACTAGAGACCTAGGGGAATCCAAGATGGGGTGACTTGTGGGGCTCTGACCAGGTTCTGTTACCCAGAATCCTTTGCAAACCTCAAAACGTGGCTAAAAAAACACGTTTTCCTCACATTCCAGTGACAGAAAGTTCTGGAATCTCAGAGGAGCCACAAATTTCCTTTCACCCAGCGTTCCCCCAAGTCTCCCGATAAAAATGATACCATACTTGTGTGGGTAGGCCTAGCGCCCGTGACAAGAAATACCCCAAAACACAACGTGGACACATCCCATTTTTTAACAGAAAACAGAGCTGTTTTTTGCAAAGTGCCTACCTGTATGTTTTGGCCTCTAGCTCAGCCGCCACCTAGGGAAACCTACCAAACCTGTGCATTTTTTAAAACTAGAGACCTAGGGGAATCCAAGATGGGGTGACTTGTGGGGCTCTGACCAGGTTCTGTTACCCAGAATCCATTGCAAACCTCAAAAAGTGGCTAAAAAAACACGTTTTCCTCACATTCCAGTGACAGAAAGTTCTGGAATCTGAGAGGAGCCACAAATTTCCTTTCACCCAGCGTTCCCCCAAGTCTCCCGATAAAAATGATACCTCACTTGTGTGGGTAGGCCTAGCGCCCGCGACAGGAAATGCCCCAAAACACAACGTGGACACATCCCATTTTTTAAACAGAGCTGTTTTTTGCAAAGTGCCTACCTGTAGGTTTTGGCCTCTAGCTCAGCCGGCACCTAGGGAAACCTACCAAACCTGTGCATTTTTGAAAACTAGAGACGTAGGGGAATCCAAGATGGCTTGACTTGTGGGGCTCTGACCAGGTTCTGTTACCCAGAATCCTTTGCAAACCTCAAAATGTGGCTAAAAAACACGTTTTCCTCACATTTCAATGACAGAAAGTTCTGGAATCTGAGATCAGCCACAAATTTCCTTCCACCCAGCGTTTCCCCAAGTCTCCCGATAAAAATGATACCTCACTTGTGTGGGTAGGCCTAGCGCCCGCAACAGGAAGAGCCCCAAAACACAACATTAACACATCCCATTTTTTACAGAAAACAGAGCTGTTTTTTGCAAAGTGTCTACCTGTAGGTTTTGGCCTGTAGCTCAGCCGGAACATAGGGAAACCTACCAAACCTGTGCATTTTTGAAAACTAGAGACCTAGGGGAATCCAAGATGGGGTGACTTGTGGGGCTCTGACCAGGTTCTGTTACCCAGAATCCTTTGCAAACCTCAAAACGTGGCTAAAAAAACATGTTTTTCTCACATTTCAGTGACAGAAACTTCTGAAATCTGAGAGGAGCCACAAATTTCATTCCACCCAGCGTTCCCCCAAGTCTTCCGATAAAAATGATACCATACTTGTGTGGGTAGGCCTAGCGCCCGCGACAGGAAATGCCCCAAAACACAACGTGGACACATCCCATTTTTTAAACAGATCTGTTTTTTGCAAAGTGCCTACCTGTAGGTTTTGGCCTCTAGCTCAGCCGGCACCTAGGGAAACCTACCAAACCTGTGCATTTTTGAAAACTAGAGACCTAGGGGAATCCAATATGGCCTGACTTGTGGGGCTCTGACCAGGTTCTGTTACCCAGAATCCTTTGCAAACCTCAAAATGTGGCTAAAAAACACGTTTTCCTCACATTTCGGTGACAGAAAGTTCTGGAATCTGAGAGGAGCCACAAATTTCCTTCCACCCAGCGTTTTCCCAAGTCTCCCGATAAAAATGATACCTCACTTGTGTGGGTAGGCCTAGCGTCCGCAACAGGAAATGCCCCAAAACACAACATTAACACATCCCATTTTTTACAGAAAACAGAGCTGTTTTTTGCAAAGTGCCTACCTGTAGGTTTTGTCCTCTAGCTCAGTCGGCACCTATGGAAACCTACCAAACCTGTGCATTTTTGAAAACTAGAGACCTAGGGGAATCCAAGATGGCCTGACTTGTGGGGCTCTGACCAGGTTCTGTTACCCAGAATCCTTTGCAAACCTCAAAATGTGGCTAAAAAACACGTTTTCCTCACATTTCAATGAAAGAAAGTTCTGGAATCTGAGAGGAGCCACAAATTTCCTTCCGCCCAGCGTTTCCCCAAGTCTCCCGATAAAAATGATACCTCACTTGTGTGGGTAGGCCTAGCGCCCGCAACAGGAAGTGCCCCAAAACACAACATTAACACATCCCATTTTTTACAGAAAACAGAGCTGTTTTTTGCAAAGTGTCTACCTGTAGATTTTGGCCTCTAGCTCAGTTGGCACCTAGGGAAACCTACCAAACCTGTGCCTTTTTGAAAACTAGAGACCTAGGGGAATCCAAGATGAGATGACTTGTGGGGCACTAAACAGGTTCTGTTACCCAGAATCCTTTGCAAACCTCAAAATGTGGCTAAAATAACACGTTTTCCTCACATTTCGGTGACAGAAAGTTCTGGAATCTGAGAGGAGCCACAAATTTCCTTTCACCCAGCGTTCCCCCAAGTCTCCCAATAAAAATGATACCTCACTTGTGTGGGTAGGCCTAGCACCCGCAACAGGAAATGCCCCAAAACACAACATGGACACATCCCATTTTTTGACAGAAAACAGAGCTGTTTTTTTCAATGTGCCTACCTGTAGATTTTGGCCTCTAGCTCAGCCGGCACATAGGGAAACCTACCAAACCTGTGCATTTTTTAACACTAGAGACCATGGGGAATCCAAGATGGGGTGACTTGTGGGGCTCTGACCAGGTTCTGTTACCCAGAATCCTTTGCAAACCTCAAAACGTCGCTAAAAAAACATGTTTTTCTCACATTTCAGTGACAGAAAGTTCTGGAATATGAGAGGAGCCACAAATTTCCTTTCACCCAGCGTTCCCCCAAGTCTCCCGATAAAAATGATACCATACTTGTGTGGGTAGGCCTAGCGCCCGCGACAAGAAATGCCCCAAAACACAATGTGGACACATCCCATTTTTTGACAGAAACCAGAGCTGTTTTTTTCAATGTGCCTACCTGTAGATTTTGGCCTCTAGCTCAGCCGGCACATAGGGAAACCTACCAAACCTGTGCATTTTTGAACACTAGAGACCTAGGGGAATCCAAGATGGCCTGACTTGTGGGGCTCTGACCAGGTTCTGCTACCCAGAATCCTTTGCAAACCACAAAACGTGGCTAAAAAAACACGCTTTTCTCACATTTCAGTGACAGAAACTTCTGAAATCTGAGAGGAACCACAAATTTCCTTCCACCTAGCATTCCCCCAAGTCTCCCGATAAAAATGATACAATACTTGTGTGGGTAGGCCTAGCGCCCGCGACAAGAAAAGCCCCAAAACACAACATGGACACATCCTATTTTTTGACAGAAAACAGAGCTGTTTTTTTCAATGTGCCTACCTGTAGATTTTGGCCTCTAGCTCAGCCGGCACATAGGGAAACCTACCAAACCTGTGCATTTTTGAAAACTAGAGACCTAGGGGAATCCAAGATGGGGTGACTTGCGGGGCTCTGACCAGGTTCTGTTACCCAGAATCCTTTGCAAACCTCAAAACGTGACTAAAAAAAACACGTTTTCCTCACATTCCAGTGACAGAAAGTTCTGGAATCTGAGAGGAGCCACAAATTTCCTTTCACCCAGCGTTCCCCCAAGTCTCCCGATAAAAATGATACCATACTTGTGTGGGTAGGCCTAGCGCCCGGGACAAGAAATGCCCCAAAACACAATGTGGACACATCCCATTTTTTGACAGAAAACAGAGCTGTTTTTTTTAAAGTGCCTACCTGTAGATTTTAGCCTCTAACTTAGCCGGCAGATAGGGAAACCTACCAAACCTGTGCATTTTTGAAAATTAGAGACCTAGGGGAATCCAAGAAGGGGTGACTTGTGGGGCTCTGACCAGGTTCTGCTACCCAGAATCCTTTGCAAACCTCAAAACGTGGCTAAAAAAACACGCTTTTCTCACATTTCAGTGACAGAAACTTCTGAAATCTGAGAGGAGCCACAAATTTCCTTCCACCCAGCGTTCCACAAGTCTCCCGATAAAAATGATACCATACTTGTGTGGGTAGGCCTAGCGCCCGCGACAAGAAAAGCCCCAAAACACAACATGGACACATCCCATTTTTTGACAGAAAACAGAGCTGTTTTTTTCAATGTGCCTACCTGTCGATTTTGGCCTCTAGCTCAGCCGGCACATAGGGAAACCTACCAAACCTGTGCATTTTTGAAAACTAGAGACCTAGGGGAATCCAAGATGGGGTGACTTGTGGGGCTCTGATCAGGTTCTGTTACCCAGAATCCTTTGCAAACCTCAAAACTTGACTAAAAAAACACGTTTTCCTCACATTCCAGTGACAGAAAGTTCTGGAATCTGAGAGGAGCCACAAATTTCCTTTCACCCAGCGTTCCCCCAAGTCTCCCGATAAAAATGATACCATACTTGTGTGGGTAGGCCTAGCGCCCGTGACAAGAAATACCCCAAAACACAACGTGGACACATCCCATTTTTTAACAGAAAACATAGCTGTTTTTTGCAAAGTGCCTACCTGTAGGTTTTGGCCTCTAGCTCAGCCGGCACCTAGGGAAACCTACCAAACCTGTGCATTTTTGAAACCTAGAGACCTAGGGGAATCCAAGTTGGGGTGACTTGTGGGGCTCTGACCAGGTTCTGTTACCCAGAATCCATTGCAAACCTCAAAACGTGGCTAAAAAAACACGTTTTCCTCACATTCCAGTGACAGAAAGTTCTGGAATCTGAGAGGAGCCACAAATTTCCTTTCACCCAGCGTTCCCCCAAGTCTCCCGATAAAAATGATACCTCACTTGTGTGGGTAGGCCTAGCGCCCGCGAAAGGAAATGCCCCAAAACACAACGTGGACACATCCCATTTTTTAAACAGAGCTGTTTTTTGCAAAGTGCCTACCTGTAGGTTTTGGCCTCTAGCTCAGCCGGCACCTAGGGAAACCTACCAAACCTGTGCATTTTTGAAAACTAGAGACGTAGGGGAATCCAAGATGGCCTGACTTGTGGGGCTCTGACCAGGTTCTGTTACCCAGAATCCTTTGCAAACCTCAAAATGTGGCTAAAAAACACGTTTTCCTCACATTTCAATGACAGAAAGTTCTGGAATCTGAGAGGAGCCACAAATTTCCTTCCACCCAGCGTTTCCCCAAGTCTCCCGATAAAAATGATACCTCACTTGTGTGGGTAGGCCTAGCGCCCGCAACAGGAAGTGCCCCAAAACACAACATTAACACATCCCATTTTTTACAGAAAACAGAGCTGTTTTTTGCAAAGTGTCTACCTGTAGATTTTGGCCTCTAGCTCAGTTGGCACCTAGGGAAACCTACCAAACCTGTGCCTTTTTGAAAACTAGAGACCTAGGGGAATCCAAGATGAGATGACTTGTGGGGCACTAAACAGGTTCTGTTACCCAGAATCCTTTGCAAACCTCAAAATGTGGCTAAAATAACACGTTTTCCTCACATTTCGGTGACAGAAAGTTCTGGAATCTGAGAGGAGCCACAAATTTCCTTTCACCCAGCGTTCCCCCAAGTCTCCCAATAAAAATGATACCTCACTTGTGTGGGTAGGCCTAGCACCCGCAACAGGAAATGCCCCAAAACACAACATGGACACATCCCATTTTTTGACAGAAAACAGAGCTGTTTTTTTCAATGTGCCTACCTGTAGATTTTGGCCTCTAGCTCAGCCGGCACATAGGGAAACCTACCAAACCTGTGCATTTTTGAACACTAGAGACCATGGGGAATCCAAGATGTGGTGACTTGTGGGGCTCTGACCAGGTTCTGTTACCCAGAATCCTTTGCAAACCTCAAAACGTCGCTAAAAAAACATGTTTTTCTCACATTTCAGTGACAGAAAGTTCTGGAATATGAGAGGAGCCACAAATTTCCTTTCACCCAGCGTTCCCCCAAGTCTCCCGATAAAAATGATACCATACTTGTGTGGGTAGGCCTAGCGCCCGCGACAAGAAATGCCCCAAAACACAATGTGGACACATCCTATTTTTTGACAGAAAACAGAGCTGTTTTTTTCAATGTGCCTACCTGTAGATTTTGGCCTCTAGCTCAGCCGGAACATAGAGAAACCTACCAAACCTGTGCATTTTTGAAAACTAGAGACCTAGGGGAATCCAAAATGGGGTGACTTGTGGGGCTCTGACCAGGTTATGTTACCCAGAATCCTTTGCAAACCTCAAAACGTGACTAAAAAAAACACGTTTTCCTCACATTCCAGTGACAGAAAGTTCTGGAATCTGAGAGGAGCCACAAAGTTCCTTCCACCCAGCGTTCCCCCAAGTCTCCCGATAAAAATGATACCATACTTGTGTGGGTAGGCCTAGCGCCCGCGACAAGAAAAGCCCCAAAACACAACATGGACACATCCCATTTTTTGACAGAAAACAGAGCTGTTTTTTTCAATGTTTCTACCTGTAGATTTTGGCCTCTAGCTCAGCCGGCACATAGGGAAACCTACCAAACCTGTGCATTTTTTAACACTAGAGACCTAGGGGAATCCAAGATGGGGTGACTTGTGGGGCTCTGACCAGGTTCTGTTACCCAGAATCCTTTGCAAACCTCAAAACGTGGCTAAAAAAACACGTTTTCCTCACATTCCAGTGACAGAAAGTTCTGGAATCTCAGAGGAGCCACAAATTTCCTTTCACCCAGCGTTCCCCCAAGTCTCCCGATAAAAATGATACCATACTTGTGTGGGTAGGCCTAGCGCCCGTGACAAGAAATACCCCAAAACACAACGTGGACACATCCCATTTTTTAACAGAAAACAGAGCTGTTTTTTGCAAAGTGCCTACCTGTATGTTTTGGCCTCTAGCTCAGCCGCCACCTATGGAAACCTACCAAACCTGTGCATTTTTTAAAACTAGAGACCTAGGGGAATCCAAGATGGGGTGACTTGTGGGGCTCTGACCAGGTTCTGTTACCCAGAATCCATTGCAAACCTCAAAAAGTGGCTAAAAAAACACGTTTTCCTCACATTCCAGTGACAGAAAGTTCTGGAATCTGAGAGGAGCCACAAATTTCCTTTCACCCAGCGTTCCCCCAAGTCTCCCGATAAAAATGATACCTCACTTGTGTGGGTAGGCCTAGTGCCCGCGACAGGAAATGCCCCAAAACACAACGTGGACACATCCCATTTTTTAAACAGAGCTGTTTTTTGCAAAGTGCCTACCTGTAGGTTTTGGCCTCTAGCTCAGCCGGCACCCAGGGAAACATACCAAACCTGTGCATTTTTGAAAACTCGAAACCTAGGGGAATCCAAGATGGCCTGACTTGTGGGGCTCTGACCAGGATCTGTTACCCAGAATCCTTTGCAAATCTCAAAATGTGGCTAAAAAACACGTTTTCCTCACATTTCGGTGACAGAAAGTTCTGGAATCTGAGAGGAGACACAAATTTCCTTCCACCCAGCGTTTCCCCAAGTCTTCCAATAAAAATGATACCTCGCTTGTGTGGGTAGGCCTAGCGCCCGCAAAAGGAAATGCCCCAAAACACAACATTCACACATCCCATTTTTTACAGAAAACAGAGATGTTTTTTGCAAAGTGTCTACCTGTAGATTTTGGCCTCTAGCTCAGTCGGCACCTAGGGAAACCTACCAAACCTGTGCCTTTTTGAAAACTAGAGACCTAGGGGAATCCAAGATGAAATGACTTGTGGGGCACTAAACAGGTTCTGTTACCCAGAATCCTTTGCAAACCTCAAAATGTGGCTAAAATAACACGTTTTCCTCACATTTCGGTGACAGAAAGTTCTGGAATCTGAGAGGAGCCACAAATTTCCTTCCACCCAGCGTTCCCCCAAGTCTCCCAATAAAAATGATACCTCACTTGTGTGGGTAGGCCTAGCGCCCGCAACAGGAAATGCCCCAAAACACAACGTGGACACATCCCATTTTTTGACAGAAAACAGAGCTGTTTTTTGCAAAGTGTCTACCTGTAGGTTTTGGCCTGTAGCTCAGCCGGAACATAGGGAAACCTACCAAACCTGTGCATTTTTGAAAACTAGAGACCTAGGGGAATCCAAGATGGGGTGACTTGTGGGGCTCTGACCAGGTTCTGTTACCCAGAATCCTTTGCAAACCTCAAAACGTGGTTAAAAAAACATGTTTTTCTCACATTTCAGTGACAGAAACTTCTGAAATCTGAGAGGAGCCACAAATTTCATTCCACCCAGCGTTCCCCCAAGTCTTCCGATAAAATTGATACCATACTTGTGTGCGTAGGCATAGCGCCCACGACAAGAAATGCCCCAAAACACAATGTGGACACATCCCATTTTTTGACAGAAAACAGAGCTGTTTTTTGCAAAGTGCCTACCTGTAGGTTTTGGCCTCTATCACAGCCGGCACATAGAGAAACCTACCAAACCTGTGCCTTTTTGAAAACTAGAGACCTAGGGGAATCCAAGATGGGGTGACTTGTGGGGCTCTGACCAGGTTCTGTTACCCAGAATCCTTTGCAAACCTCAAAATGTGGCTAAAAAAAACGTTTTCCTCACATTTCGGTCACAGAAAGTTCTGGAATCTGAGAGGAGCCACAAATTTTCTTCCACCCAGCGTTTCCCCAAGTCTCCCGATGAAAATGATACCTCACTTGTGTGGGTAGGCCTAGCGCCCGCAACAGGAAATGCCCCAAAACACAACATTAACACATCCCATTTTTTACAGAAAACAGAGCTGTTTTTTGCAAAGTGTCTACCTGTAGATTTTGGCCTCTAGCTCAATCGGCACCTAGGGAAACCTACCAAACCTGAGCATTTTTGAAAACTAGAGACCTAGGGGAATCCAAGATGAGATGACTTGTGGGGCACTGAACAGGTTCTGTTACCCAGAATCCTTTGCAAACCTCAAAATGTGGCTAAAATAACACGTTTTCCTCACATTTCGGTGACAGAAAGTTCTGGAATCTGAGAGGAGCCACAAATTTCCTTCCACCAAGCGTTCCCCCAAGTCTCCCGATAAAAATGATACCTCACTTGTGTGGTAGGCCTAGCGCCCGCGACAAGAAATGCCCCAAAAACACAACGTGGACACATCCCATTTTTTGACAAAAAACAGAGCTGTTTTTTTTTAAGTGCCTACCTGTAGATTTTAGCCTCTAACTCAGCCGGCAGATAGGGAAACCTACCAAACCTGTGCATTTTTGAAAATAAGAGACCTAGGGGAATCGAAGAAGGGGTGACTTGTGGGGCTCTGACCAGGTTCTGCTACCCAGAATCCTTTGCAAACCTCAAAACGTGGCTAAAAAAACAGGCTTTTCTCACATTTCAGCGACAGAAACTTCTGAAATCTGAGAGGAGCCACAAATTTCCTTCCACCCAGCGTTCCCCCAAGTCTCCCGATAAAAATGATACCATACTTGTGTGGGTAGGCCTAGCGCCCGCGACAAGAAAAGCCCCAAAACACAACATGGACACATCCCATTTTTTGACAGAAAACAGAGCTGTTTTTTTCAAAGTGTCTACCTGTAGGTTTTGGCCTGTAGCTCAGCCGGAACATAGGGAAACCTACCAAACCTGTGCATTTTTTAAAACTAGAGACCTAGGGGAATCCAAGATGGGGTGACTTGTGGGGCTCTGACCAGGTTCTGTTACCCAGAATCCTTTGCAACCTCAAAACGTGACAAAAAAAAAACGTTTTCTTCACATTCCAGTGACAGAAAGTTCTGGAATCTGAGAGGAGCCACAAATTTCCTTTCACCCAGCGTTCCCCCAAGTCTCCCGATAAAAATGATACCATACTTGTGTGGGTAGGCCTAGCGCCCGTGACAAGAAATACCCCAAAACACAACGTGGACACATCCCATTTTTTAACAGAAAACAGAGCTGTTTTTTGCAAAGTGCCTACCTGTAGGTTTTGGCCTCTAGCTCAGCCGGCACCTAGGGAAACCTACCAAACCTGTGCATTTTTGAAAACTAGAGACCTAGGGGAATCCAAGTTGGGGTGACTTGTGGGGCTCTGACCAGGTTCTGTTACCCAGAATCCATTGCAAACCTCAAAACGTGGCTAAAAAAACACGTTTTCCTCACATTCCAGTGACAGAAAGTTCTGGAATCTGAGAGGAGCCACAAATTTCCTTTCACCCAGCGTTCCCCCATGTCTCCCGATAAAAATGATACCTCACTTGTGTGGGTAGGCCTAGCGCCCGTGACAGGAAATGCCCCAAAACACAACGTGGACACATCCCATTTTTTAAACAGAGCTGTTTTTTGCAAAGTGCCTACCTGTAGGTTTTGGCCTCTAGCTCAGCCGGCACCCAGGGAAACCTACCAAACCTGTGCATTTTTGAAAACTAGAGACCTAGGGGAATCCAAGATGGCCTGACTTGTGGGGCTCTGACCAGGTTCTGTTACCCAGAATCCTTTACAAACCTCAAAATTTGGCTAAAAAACACGTTTTCCTCACATTTCGGTGACAGAAAGTTCTGGAATCTGAGAGGAGCCACAAATTTCCTTCCACCCAGCGTTTCCCCAAGTTTCCCAATAAAAATGATACCTCACTTGTGTGGGTAGGCCTTTCGCCCGCAACAGGAAATGCCCCAAAACACAACATTAACACATCCCATTTTTTACAGAAAACAGAGCTGTTTTTTGCAAAGTGTCTACCTGTAGATTTTGGCCTCTAGCTCAATCGGCACCTAGGGAAACCTACCAAACCTGAGCATTTTTTAAAACTAGAGACCTAGGGGAATCCAAGATGAGATGACTTGTGGGGCACTGAACAGGTTCTGTTACCCAGAATCCTTTGCAAACCTCAAAATGTGGCTAAAATAACACGTTTTCCTCACATTTCGGTGACAGAAAGTTCTGGAATCTGAGAGGAGCCACAAATTTCCTTCCACCTAGCGTTCCCCCAAGTCTCCCGATAAAAATGATACCTCACTTGTGTGGTAGGCCTAGCGCCCGCAACAGGAAATGCCCCAAAACACAACGTGGACACATCCCATTTTTTGACAGAAAACAGAGATGTTTTTTGCAAAGTGTCTACC
Organism: Pleurodeles waltl; assembly: GCF_031143425.1. Lineage (NCBI taxonomy): Eukaryota > Metazoa > Chordata > Amphibia > Caudata > Salamandridae > Pleurodeles > Pleurodeles waltl. The sequence continues at coordinate 1,444,282,880 of NC_090444.1, read as the reverse complement.
TGTAGGTTTTGGCCTGTAGCTCAGCCGGCACATACGGAAACCTACCAAACCTGTGCATTTTTTAAAACTAGAGACCTAGGGGAATCAAAGATGGGGTGACTTGTGGGTCTCTGACCAGGTTCTGTTACCCAGAATCCTTTGCAAACCTCAAAACGTGGCTAAAAAAACAGGTTTTTCTCGCATTTCAGTGACAGAAAGTTCTGAAATCTGAGAGGAGCCACAAGTTTCCTTCCACCCAGCATTCCCCTAAGTCTCTCGATAAAAATGATACCTCACTTGTGTGGGTAGGCCTAGCGCCCGCGACAAGAAATGCCCCAAAAACACAACGTGGACACATCCCATTTTTTGACAGAAAACAGAGCTGTTTTTTTAAAGTGCCTACCTGTAGATTTTAGCCTTTAACTCAGCCGGCAGATAGGGAAACCTACCAAACCTGTGCATTTTTGAAAATTAGAGACTTAGGGGAATCCAAGAAGGGGTGACTTGTGGGGCTCTAACCAGGTTCTGCTACCCAGAATCCTTTGCAAACCTCAAAACGTGGCTAAAAAAACATGCTTTTCTCACATTTCAGTGACAGAAACTTCTGAAATCTGAGAGGAGCCACAAATTTCCTTCCACCCAGCGTTCCACAAGTCTCCCGATAAAAATGATACCATACTTGTGTGGGTAGGCCTAGCGCCCGCGACAAGAAAAGCCCCAAAACACAACATGGACACATCCCATTTTTTGACAGAAAACAGAGCTGTTTTTTTCCATGTGCCTACCTATCGATTTTGGCCTCTAGCTCAGCCGGCACATAGGGAAACCTACCAAACTTGTGCATTTTTGAAAACTAGAGACCTAGGGGAATCCAATATGGGGTGACTAGTGGGGTTCTGATCAGGTTCTGTTACCCAGAATCCTTTGCAAACCTCAAAACGTGACTAAAAAAACACGTTTTCCTCACATTCCAGTGACAGAAAGTTCTGTAATCTGAGAGGAGCCACAAATTTCCTTTCACCCAGCATTCCCCCAAGTCTCCCGATAAAAATGATACCATACTTGTGTGGGTAGGCCTAGCGCCCGTGACAAGAAATACCCCAAAACACAACGTGGACACATCCCATTTTTTAACAGAAAACAGAGCTGTTTTTTGCAAAGTGCCTACCTGTAGGTTTTGGCCTCTAGCTCAGCCGGCACCTAGGGAAACCTACAAAACCTGTGCATTTTTGAAAACTAGAGACCTAGGGGAATCCAAGTTGGGGTGACTTGTGGGGCTCTGACCAGGTTCTGTTACCCAGAATCCATTGCAAACCTCAAAACGTGTCTAAAAAACACATTTTCCTCACATTCCAGTGACAGAAAGTTCTGGAATCTGAGAGGAGCCACAAATTTCCTTTCACCCAGCGTTCCCCCAAGTCTCCAGATAAAAATGATACCTCACTTGTGTGGGTAGGCCTAGCGCCCGCGACAGGAAATGCCCCAAAACACAACGTGGACACATCCCATTTTTTAAACAGAGCTGTTTTTTGCAAAGTGCCTACCTGTAGGTTTTGGCCTCTAGCTCAGCCGGCACCTAGGGAAACCTACCAAACCTGTGCATTTTTGAAAACTAGAGACCTAGGGGAATCCAAGATGGCCTGACTTGTGGGGCTCTGACCAGGTTCTGTTACCCAGAATCCTTTGCAAACCTCAAAATGTGGCTAAAAAACACGTTTTCCTCACATTTCGGTGACAGAAAGTTCTGGAATCTGAGAGGAGCCACAAATTTCCTTCCACCCAGCGTTTTCCCAAGTCTCCCGATATAAATGATACCTCACTTGTGTGGGTAGGCCTAGCGTCCGCAACAGGAAATGCCCCAAAACACAACATTAACACATCCCATTTTTTACAGAAAACAGAGCTGTTTTTTGCAAAGTGCCTACCTGTAGGTTTTGGCCTCTAGCTCAGCCGGCACCTAGGGAAACCTACCAAACCTGCGCATTTTTGAAAACTAGAGACCTAGGGGAATCCAAGATGGCCTGACTTGTGGGGCTCTGACCAGGTTCTGTTACCCAGAATCCTTTGCAAACCTCAAAATGTGGCTAAAAAACATGTTTTCCTCACATTTCAATGACAGAAAGTTCTGGAATCTGAGAGGAGCCACAAAGTTCCTTCCACCCAGCGTTTCCCCAAGTCTCCCGATAAAAATGATACCTCACTTGTGTGGGTAGGCCTAGCGCCCGCAACAGGAAATGCCCCAAAACACAACATTAACACATCCCATTTTTTACAGAAAACAGAGCTGTTTTTTGCAAAGTGTCTACCTGTAGATTTTGGCCTCTAGCTCAGTTGGCACCTAGGGAAACCTACCAAACCTGTGCCTTTTTGAAAACTAGAGATCTAGAGGAATCCAAGATGAGATGACTTGTGGGGCACTAAACAGGTTCTGTTACCCAGAATCCTTTGCAAACCTCAAAATGTGGCTAAAATAACACGTTTTCCTCACATTTCGGTGACAGAAAGTTCTGGAATCTGAGAGGAGCCACAAATTTCCTTTCACCCAGCGTTCCCCCAAGTCTCCCAATAAAAATGATACCTCACTTGTGTGGGTAGGCCTAGCACCCGCAACAGGAAATGCCCCAAAACACAACATGGACACATCCCATTTTTTGACAGAAAACAGAGCTGTTTTTTTCAATGTGCCTACCTGTAGATTTTGGCCTCTAGCTCAGCCGGCACATAGGGAAAAATACCAAACCTGTGCATTTTTGAACAGTAGAGACCATGGGGAATCCAAGATGGGGTGACTTGTGGGGCTCTGACCAGGTTCTGTTACCCAGAATCCTTTGCAAACCTCAAAACGTCGCTAAGAAAACATGTTTTTCTCACATTTCAGTGACAGAAAGTTCTGGAATATGAGAGGAGCCACAAATTTCCTTTCACCCAGCGTTCCCCCAAGTCTCCCGATAAAAATGATACCATACTTGTGTGGGTAGGCCTAGCGCCCGCGACAATAATTGCCCCAAAACACAATGTGGACACATCCCATTTTTTGACAGAAAACAGAGCTGTTTTTTTCAATGTGCCTACCTGTAGATTTTGGCCTCTAGCTCAGCCGGCACATAGGGAAACCTACCAAACCTGTGCATTTTTGAACACTAGAGACCTAGGGGAGTCCAAGATGGCCTGACTTGTGGGGCTCTGACCAGGTTCTGCTACCCAGAATCCTTTGCAAACCTCAAAACGTGGCTAAAAAAACACGCTTTTCTCACATTTCAGTGACAGAAACTTCTGAAATCTGAGAGGAACCACAAATTTCCTTCCACCTAGCATTCCCCCAAGTCTCCCGATAAAAATGATACAATACTTGTGTGGGTAGGCCTAGCGCCCGCGACAAGAAAAGCCCCAAAACACAACATGGACACATCCTATTTTTTGACAGAAAACAGAGCTGTTTTTTTCAATGTGCCTACCTGTAGATTTTGGCCTCTAGCTCAGCCGGCACATAGGGAAACCTACCAAACCTGTGCATTTTTGAAAACTAGAGACCTAGGGGAATCCAAGATGGGGTGACTTGTGTGGCTCTGACCAGGTTCTGTTACCCAGAATCCTTTGCAAACCTCAAATCGTGACTAAAAAAAACACGTTTTCCTCACATTCCAGTGACAGAAAGTTCTGGAATCTGAGAGGAGCCACAAATTTCCTTTCACCCAGCGTTCCCCTAAGTCTCCCGATAAAAATGATACCATACTTGTGTGGGTAGGCCTAGCGCCCGCGACAAGAAATGCCCCAAAACACAATGTGGAACATCCCATTTTTTGACAGAAAACAGAGCTGTGTTTTGGAAAGTGCCTACCTGTAGATTTTAGCCTCTAACTCAGCCGGCAGATAGGGAAACCTACCAAACCTGTGCATTTTTTAACATTAGAGACCTAGGGGAATCCAAGAAGGGGTGACTTGTGGGGCTCTGACCAGGTTCTGCTACCCAGAATCCTTTGCAAACCTCAAAACGTGGCTAAAAAAACACGCTTTTCTCACATTTCAGTGACAGAAACTTCTGAAATCTGAGAGGAGCTACAAAGTTCCTTCCACCCAGCGTTCCCCCAACTCTCCCGATAAAAATGATACCATACTTGTGTGGGTAGGCCTAGCGCCCGCGACAAGAAAAGCCCCAAAACACAACATGGACACATCCCATTTTTTGACAGAAAACAGAGCTGTTTTTTTCAATGTGCCTACCTGTAGATTTTGGCCTCTAGCTCAGCCGGCACATAGGGAAACCTACCAAACCTGTGCATTTTTGAACACTAGAGACCTAGGGGAATCCAAGATGGGGTGACTTGTGGGGCTCTGACCAGGTTCTGTTACCCAGAATCCATTGCAAACCTCAAAACATGGCTAAAAAAACACGTTTTCCTCACATTCCAGTGACAGAAAGTTCTGGAATCTGAGAGGAGCCACAAATTTCCTTTCACCCAGCGTTCCCCCAAGTCTCCCGATAAAAATGATACCTCACTTGTGTGGGTAGGCCTAGCGCCCGCGACAGGAAATGCCCCAAAACACAACGTGGACACATCCCATTTTTTAAACAGAGCTGTTTTTTGCAAAGTGCCTACCTGTAGGTTTTGGCCTCTAGCTCAGCCGGCACCCAGGGAAACCTACCAAACCTGTGCATTTTTGAAAACTCGAAACCTAGGGGAATCCAAGATGGCCTGACTTGTGGGGCTCTGACCAGGATCTGTTACCCAGAATCCTTTGCAAATCTCAAAATGTGGCTAAAAAACAAGTTTTCCTCACATTTCGGTGACAGAAAGTTCTGGAATCTGAGAGGAGCCACAAATTTCCTTCCACCCAGCGTTTCCCCAAGTGTTCCGATAAAAATGATACCTCGCTTGTGTGGGTAGGCCTAGCGCCCGCAAAAGGAAATGCCCCAAAACACAACATTAACACATCCCATTTTTTACAGAAAACAGAGCTGTTTTTTGCAAAGTGTCTACCTGTAGATTTTGGCCTCTAGCTCAGTCGGCACCTAGGGAAACCTACCAAACCTGTGCCTTTTTGAAAACTAGAGACCTAGGGGAATCCAAGATGAAATGACTTGTGGGGCACTAAACAGGTTCTGTTACCCAGAATCCTTTGCAAACCTCAAAATGTGGCTAAAATAACACGTTTTCCTCACATTTCGGTGACAGAAAGTTCTGGAATCTGAGAGGAGCCACAAATTTCCTTCCACCCAGCGTTCCCCCAAGTCTCCCAATAAAAATGATACCTCACTTGTGTGGGTAGGCCTAGCGCTCGCAACAGGAAATGCCCCAAAACACAACGTGGACACATCCCATTTTTTGACAGAAAACAGAGCTGTTTTTTGCAAAGTGTCTACCTGTAGGTTTTGGCCTGTAGCTCAGCCGGAACATAGGGAAACCTACCAAACCTGTGCATTTTTGAAAACTAGAGACCTAGGGGAATCAAAGATGGGGTGACTTGTGGGGCTCTGACCAGGTTCTGTTACCCAGAATCCTTTGCAAACCTCAAAACGTGGCTAAAAAAACACGTTTTTCTCGCATTTCAGTGACAGAAAGTTCTGAAACTTGAGAGGAGCCACAAGTTTCCTTCCACCCAGCATTCCCCTAAGTCTCTCGATAAAAATGATACCTGACTTGTGTGGGTAGGCCTAGCGCCCGCGACAAGAAATGCCCCAAAAACACAACATGGACACATCCCATTTTTTGACAGAAAACAGAGCTGTTTTTTTTTAAGTGCCTACCTGTAGATTTTAGCCTCTAACTCAGCCGACAGATAGGGAAACCTACCAAACCTGTGCATTTTTGAAAATAAGAGACCTAGGGGAATCGAAGAAGGGGTGACTTGTGGGGCTCTGACCAGGTTCTGCTACCCAGAATCCTTTGCAAACCTCAAAACGTGGCTAAAAAAACACGCTTTTCTCACATTTCAGTGACAGAAACTTCTGAAATCTGAGAGGAGCCACAAATTTCCTTCCACCCAGCGTTCCCCCAACTCTCCCGATAAAAATGATACCATACTTGTGTGGGTAGGCCTAGCGCCCGCGACAAGAAAAGCCCCAAAACACAACATGGACACATCCCATTTTTTGACAGAAAACAGAGCTGTTTTTTTCAATGTGCCTACCTGTAGGTTTTGGCCTCTAGCTCAGCCGGCACCTAGGGAAACCTACCAAACCTGTGCATTTTTGAAAACTAGAGACCTAGGGGAATCCAAGTTGGGGTGACTTGTGGGGCTCTGACCAGGTTCTGTTACCCAGAATCCTTTGCAAACCTCAAAACGTGGCTAAAAAAACACGTTTTCCTCACATTCCAGTGACAGAAAGTTCTGGAATCTGAGAGGAGCCACAAATTTCCTTTCACCCAGCGTTCCCCCATGTCTCCCGATAAAAATGATACCTCACTTGTGTGGGTAGGCCTAGCGCCCGTGACAGGAAATGCCCCAAAACACAACGTGGACACATCCCATTTTTTAAACAGAGCTGTTTTTTGCAAAGTGCCTACCTGTAGGTTTTGGCCTCTAGCTCAGCCGGCACCCAGGGAAACCTACCAAACCTGTGCATTTTTGAAAACTAGAGACCTAGGGGAATCCAAGATGGCCTGACTTGTGGGGCTCTGACCAGGTTCTGTTACCCAGAATCCTTTACAAACCTCAAAATTTGGCTAAAAAACATGTTTTCCTCACATTTCGGTGACAGAAAGTTCTGGAATCTGAGAGGAGCCACAAATTTCCTTCCACCCAGCGTTTCCCCAAGTTTCCCGATAAAAATGATACCTCACTTGTGTGGGTAGGCCTTTCGCCCGCAACAGGAAATGCCCCAAAACACAACATTAACACATCCCATTTTTTACAGAAAACAGAGCTGTTTTTTGCAAAGTGTCTACCTGTAGATTTTGGCCTCTAGCTCAATCGGCACCTAGGGAAACCTACCAAACCTGAGCATTTTTGAAAACTAGAGACCTAGGGGAATCCAAGATGAGATGACTTGTGGGGCACTGAACAGGTTCTGTTACCCAGAATCCTTTGCAGACCTCAAAATGTGGCTAAAATAACACGTTTTCCTCACATTTCGGTGACAGAAAGTTCTGGAATCTGAGAGGAGCCACAAATTTCCTTCCACCCAGCGTTTCCCCAAGTCTTCCGATAAAAATGATACTTCGCTTGTGTGGGTAGGCCTAGCGCCCGCAAAAGGAAATGCCCCAAAACACAACATTAACACATCCCATTTTTTACAGAAAACAGAGCTGTTTTTTGCAAAGTGTCTACCTGTAGATTTTGGCCTCTAGCTCAGTCGGCACCTAGGGAAACCTACCAAACCTGTGCCTTTTTGAAAACTAGAGACCTAGGGGAATCCAAGATGAAATGACTTGTGGGGCACTAAACAGGTTCTGTTACCCAGAATCCTTTGCAAACCTCAAAATGTGGCTAAAATAACACGTTTTCCTCACATTTCGGTGACAGAAAGTTCTGGAATCTGAGAGGAGCCACAAATTTCCTTCCACCTAGCGTTCCCCCAAGTCTCCCGATAAAAATGATACCTTACTTGTGTGGTAGGCCTAGCGCCCGCAACAGGAAATGCCCCAAAACACAACGTGGACACATCCCATTTTTTGACAGAAAACAGAGATGTTTTTTGCAAAGTGTCTACCTGTAGGTTTTGGCCTGTAGCTCAGCCGGCACATACGGAAACCTACCAAACCTGTGCATTTTTTAAAACTAGAGACCTAGGGGAATCAAAGATGGGGTGACTTGTGGGTCTCTGACCAGGTTCTGTTACCCAGAATCCTTTGCAAACCTCAAAACGTTGCTAAAAAAACACGTTTTTCTCGCATTTCAGTGACAGAAATTTCTGAAATCTGAGAGGAGCCACAAGTTTCCTTCCACCCAGCATTCCCCTAAGTCTCTCGATAAAAATGATACCTCACTTGTGTGGGTAGGCCTAGCGCCCGCGACAAGAAATGCCCCAAAAACACAACGTGGACACATCCCATTTTTTGACAGAAAACAGAGCTGTTTTTTTTAAAGTGCCTACCTGTAGATTTTAGCCTTTAACTCAGCCGGCAGATAGGGAAACCTACCAAACCTGTGCATTTTTGAAAATTAGAGACTTAGGGGAATCCAAGAAGGGGTGACTTGTGGGGCTCTGACCAGGTTCTGCTACCCAGAATCCTTTGCAAACCTCAAAACGTGGCTAAAAAAACACGCTTTTCTCACATTTCAGTGACAGAAACTTCTGAAATCTGAGAGGAGCCACAAATTTCCTTCCACCCAGCGTTCCACAAGTCTCCCGATAAAAATGATACCATACTTGTGTGGGTAGGCCTAGCGCCCGCGACAAGAAAAGCCCCAAAACACAACATGGACACATCCCATTTTTTGACAGAAAACAGAGCTGTTTTTTTCCATGTGCCTACCTGTCGATTTTGGCCTCTAGCTCAGCCGGCACATAGGGAAACCTACCAAACCTGTGCATTTTTGAAAACTAGAGACCTAGGGGAATCCAAGATGGGTGACTTGTGGGGTTCTGATCAGGTTCTGTTACCCAGAATCCTTTGCAAACCTCAAAACGTGACTAAAAAAACACGTTTTCCTCACATTCCAGTGACAGAAAGTTCTGGAATCTGAGAGGAGCCACAAATTTCCTTTCACCCAGCGTTCCCCCATGTCTCCCGATAAAAATGATACCTCACTTGTGTGGGTAGGCCTAGCGCCCGTGACAGGAAATGCCCCAAAACACAACGTGGACACATCCCATTTTTTAAACAGAGCTGTTTTTTGCAAAGTGCCTACCTGTAGGTTTTGGCCTCTAGCTCAGCCGGCACCCAGGGAAACCTACCAAACCTGTGCATTTTTGAAAACTAGAGACCTAGGGGAATCCAAGATGGCCTGACTTGTGGGGCTCTGACCAGGTTCTGTTACCCAGAATCCTTTACAAACCTCAAAATTTGGCTAAAAAACATGTTTTCCTCACATTTCGGTGACAGAAAGTTCTGGAATCTGAGAGGAGCCACAAATTTCCTTCCACCCAGCGTTTCCCCAAGTTTCCCGATAAAAATGATACCTCACTTGTGTGGGTAGGCCTTTCGCCCGCAACAGGAAATGCCCCAAAACACAACATTAACACATCCCATTTTTTACAGAAAACAGAGCTGTTTTTTGCAAAGTGTCTACCTGTAGATTTTGGCCTCTAGCTCAATCGGCACCTAGGGAAACCTACCAAACCTGAGCATTTTTGAAAACTAGAGACCTAGGGGAATCCAAGATGAGATGACTTGTGGGGCACTGAACAGGTTCTGTTACCCAGAATCCTTTGCAGACCTCAAAATGTGGCTAAAATAACACGTTTTCCTCACATTTCGGTGACAGAAAGTTCTGGAATCTGAGAGGAGCCACAAATTTCCTTCCACCCAGCGTTTCCCCAAGTCTTCCGATAAAAATGATACTTCGCTTGTGTGGGTAGGCCTAGCGCCCGCAAAAGGAAATGCCCCAAAACACAACATTAACACATCCCATTTTTTACAGAAAACAGAGCTGTTTTTTGCAAAGTGTCTACCTGTAGATTTTGGCCTCTAGCTCAGTCGGCACCTAGGGAAACCTACCAAACCTGTGCCTTTTTGAAAACTAGAGACCTAGGGGAATCCAAGATGAAATGACTTGTGGGGCACTAAACAGGTTCTGTTACCCAGAATCCTTTGCAAACCTCAAAATGTGGCTAAAATAACACGTTTTCCTCACATTTCGGTGACAGAAAGTTCTGGAATCTGAGAGGAGCCACAAATTTCCTTCCACCTAGCGTTCCCCCAAGTCTCCCGATAAAAATGATACCTTACTTGTGTGGTAGGCCTAGCGCCCGCAACAGGAAATGCCCCAAAACACAACGTGGACACATCCCATTTTTTGACAGAAAACAGAGATGTTTTTTGCAAAGTGTCTACCTGTAGGTTTTGGCCTGTAGCTCAGCCGGCACATACGGAAACCTACCAAACCTGTGCATTTTTTAAAACTAGAGACCTAGGGGAATCAAAGATGGGGTGACTTGTGGGTCTCTGACCAGGTTCTGTTACCCAGAATCCTTTGCAAACCTCAAAACGTTGCTAAAAAAACACGTTTTTCTCGCATTTCAGTGACAGAAATTTCTGAAATCTGAGAGGAGCCACAAGTTTCCTTCCACCCAGCATTCCCCTAAGTCTCTCGATAAAAATGATACCTCACTTGTGTGGGTAGGCCTAGCGCCCGCGACAAGAAATGCCCCAAAAACACAACGTGGACACATCCCATTTTTTGACAGAAAACAGAGCTGTTTTTTTTAAAGTGCCTACCTGTAGATTTTAGCCTTTAACTCAGCCGGCAGATAGGGAAACCTACCAAACCTGTGCATTTTTGAAAATTAGAGACTTAGGGGAATCCAAGAAGGGGTGACTTGTGGGGCTCTGACCAGGTTCTGCTACCCAGAATCCTTTGCAAACCTCAAAACGTGGCTAAAAAAACACGCTTTTCTCACATTTCAGTGACAGAAACTTCTGAAATCTGAGAGGAGCCACAAATTTCCTTCCACCCAGCGTTCCACAAGTCTCCCGATAAAAATGATACCATACTTGTGTGGGTAGGCCTAGCGCCCGCGACAAGAAAAGCCCCAAAACACAACATGGACACATCCCATTTTTTGACAGAAAACAGAGCTGTTTTTTTCCATGTGCCTACCTGTCGATTTTGGCCTCTAGCTCAGCCGGCACATAGGGAAACCTACCAAACCTGTGCATTTTTGAAAACTAGAGACCTAGGGGAATCCAAGATGGGTGACTTGTGGGGTTCTGATCAGGTTCTGTTACCCAGAATCCTTTGCAAACCTCAAAACGTGACTAAAAAAACACGTTTTCCTCACATTCCAGTGACAGAAAGTTCTGGAATCTGAGAGGAGCCACAAATTTCCTTTCACCCAGCGTTCCCCCAAGTCTCCCGATAAAAATGATACCATACTTGTGTGGGTAGGCCTAGCGCCCGTGACAAGAAATACCCCAAAACACAACGTGGATACATCCCATTTTTTAACAGAAAACAGAGCTGTTTTTTGCAAAGTGCCTACCTGTAGATTTTGGCCTCTAGCTCAGCCGGCACCTAGGGAAACCTACAAAACCTGTGCATTTTTGAAAACTAGAAACCTAGGGGAATCCAAGATGGCCTGACTTGTGGGGCTCTGACCAGGATCTGTTACCCAGAATCCTTTGCAAATCTCAAAATGTGGCTAAAAAACAAGTTTTCCTCACATTTCGGTGACAGAAAGTTCTGGAATCTGAGAGGAGCCACAAATTTCCTTCCACCCAGCGTTTCCCCAAGTGTTCCGATAAAAATGATACCTCGCTTGTGTGGGTAGGCCTAGCGCCCGCAAAAGGAAATGCCCCAAAACACAACATTAACACATCCCATTTTTTACAGAAAACAGAGCTGTTTTTTGCAAAGTGTCTACCTGTAGATTTTGGCCTCTAGCTCAGTCGGCACCTAGGGAAACCTACCAAACCTGTGCCTTTTTGAAAACTAGAGACCTAGGGGAATCCAAGATGAAATGACTTGTGGGGCACTAAACAGGTTCTGTTACCCAGAATCCTTTGCAAACCTCAAAATGTGGCTAAAATAACACGTTTTCCTCACATTTCGGTGACAGAAAGTTCTGGAATCTGAGAGGAGCCACAAATTTCCTTCCACCCAGCGTTCCCCCAAGTCTCCCAATAAAAATGATACCTCACTTGTGTGGGTAGGCCTAGCGCTCGCAACAGGAAATGCCCCAAAACACAACGTGGACACATCCCATTTTTTGACAGAAAACAGAGCTGTTTTTTGCAAAGTGTCTACCTGTAGGTTTTGGCCTGTAGCTCAGCCGGAACATAGGGAAACCTACCAAACCTGTGCATTTTTGAAAACTAGAGACCTAGGGGAATCAAAGATGGGGTGACTTGTGGGGCTCTGACCAGGTTCTGTTACCCAGAATCCTTTGCAAACCTCAAAACGTGGCTAAAAAAACACGTTTTTCTCGCATTTCAGTGACAGAAAGTTCTGAAACTTGAGAGGAGCCACAAGTTTCCTTCCACCCAGCATTCCCCTAAGTCTCTCGATAAAAATGATACCTGACTTGTGTGGGTAGGCCTAGCGCCCGCGACAAGAAATGCCCCAAAAACACAACATGGACACATCCCATTTTTTGACAGAAAACAGAGCTGTTTTTTTTTAAGTGCCTACCTGTAGATTTTAGCCTCTAACTCAGCCGGCAGATAGGGAAACCTACCAAACCTGTGCATTTTTGAAAATAAGAGACCTAGGGGAATCGAAGAAGGGGTGACTTGTGGGGCTCTGACCAGGTTCTGCTACCCAGAATCCTTTGCAAACCTCAAAACGTGGCTAAAAAAACACGCTTTTCTCACATTTCAGTGACAGAAACTTCTGAAATCTGAGAGGAGCCACAAATTTCCTTCCACCCAGCGTTCCCCCAACTCTCCCGATAAAAATGATACCATACTTGTGTGGGTAGGCCTAGCGCCCGCGACAAGAAAAGCCCCAAAACACAACATGGACACATCCCATTTTTTGACAGAAAACAGAGCTGTTTTTTTCAATGTGCCTACCTGTAGGTTTTGGCCTCTAGCTCAGCCGGCACCTAGGGAAACCTACCAAACCTGTGCATTTTTGAAAACTAGAGACCTAGGGGAATCCAAGTTGGGGTGACTTGTGGGGCTCTGACCAGGTTCTGTTACCCAGAATCCTTTGCAAACCTCAAAACGTGGCTAAAAAAACACGTTTTCCTCACATTCCAGTGACAGAAAGTTCTGGAATCTGAGAGGAGCCACAAATTTCCTTTCACCCAGCGTTCCCCCATGTCTCCCGATAAAAATGATACCTCACTTGTGTGGGTAGGCCTAGCGCCCGTGACAGGAAATGCCCCAAAACACAACGTGGACACATCCCATTTTTTAAACAGAGCTGTTTTTTGCAAAGTGCCTACCTGTAGGTTTTGGCCTCTAGCTCAGCCGGCACCCAGGGAAACCTACCAAACCTGTGCATTTTTGAAAACTAGAGACCTAGGGGAATCCAAGATGGCCTGACTTGTGGGGCTCTGACCAGGTTCTGTTACCCAGAATCCTTTACAAACCTCAAAATTTGGCTAAAAAACATGTTTTCCTCACATTTCGGTGACAGAAAGTTCTGGAATCTGAGAGGAGCCACAAATTTCCTTCCACCCAGCGTTTCCCCAAGTTTCCCGATAAAAATGATACCTCACTTGTGTGGGTAGGCCTTTCGCCCGCAACAGGAAATGCCCCAAAACACAACATTAACACATCCCATTTTTTACAGAAAACAGAGCTGTTTTTTGCAAAGTGTCTACCTGTAGATTTTGGCCTCTAGCTCAATCGGCACCTAGGGAAACCTACCAAACCTGAGCATTTTTGAAAACTAGAGACCTAGGGGAATCCAAGATGAGATGACTTGTGGGGCACTGAACAGGTTCTGTTACCCAGAATCCTTTGCAGACCTCAAAATGTGGCTAAAATAACACGTTTTCCTCACATTTCGGTGACAGAAAGTTCTGGAATCTGAGAGGAGCCACAAATTTCCTTCCACTCAGCGTTTCCCCAAGTCTTCCGATAAAAATGATACCTCGCTTGTGTGGGTAGGCCTAGCGCCCGCAAAAGGAAATGCCCCAAAACACAACATTAACACATCCCATTTTTTACAGAAAACAGAGCTGTTTTTTGCAAAGTGTCTACCTGTAGATTTTGGCCTCTAGCTCAGTCGGCACCTAGGGAAACCTACCAAACCTGTGCCTTTTTGAAAACTAGAGACCTAGGGGAATCCAAGATGAAATGACTTGTGGGGCACTAAACAGGTTCTGTTACCCAGAATCCTTTGCAAACCTCAAAATGTGGCTAAAATAACACGTTTTCCTCACATTTCGGTGACAGAAAGTTCTGGAATCTGAGAGGAGCCACAAATTTCCTTCCACCTAGCGTTCCCCCAAGTCTCCCGATAAAAATGATACCTTACTTGTGTGGTAGGCCTAGCGCCCGCAACAGGAAATGCCCCAAAACACAACGTGGACACATCCCATTTTTTGACAGAAAACAGAGATGTTTTTTGCAAAGTGTCTACCTGTAGGTTTTGGCCTGTAGCTCAGCCGGCACATACGGAAACCTACCAAACCTGTGCATTTTTTAAAACTAGAGACCTAGGGGAATCAAAGATGGGGTGACTTGTGGGTCTCTGACCAGGTTCTGTTACCCAGAATCCTTTGCAAACCTCAAAACGTTGCTAAAAAAACACGTTTTTCTCGCATTTCAGTGACAGAAATTTCTGAAATCTGAGAGGAGCCACAAGTTTCCTTCCACCCAGCATTCCCCTAAGTCTCTCGATAAAAATGATACCTCACTTGTGTGGGTAGGCCTAGCGCCCGCGACAAGAAATGCCCCAAAAACACAACGTGGACACATCCCATTTTTTGACAGAAAACAGAGCTGTTTTTTTTAAAGTGCCTACCTGTAGATTTTAGCCTTTAACTCAGCCGGCAGATAGGGAAACCTACCAAACCTGTGCATTTTTGAAAATTAGAGACTTAGGGGAATCCAAGAAGGGGTGACTTGTGGGGCTCTGACCAGGTTCTGCTACCCAGAATCCTTTGCAAACCTCAAAACGTGGCTAAAAAAACACGCTTTTCTCACATTTCAGTGACAGAAACTTCTGAAATCTGAGAGGAGCCACAAATTTCCTTCCACCCAGCGTTCCACAAGTCTCCCGATAAAAATGATACCATACTTGTGTGGGTAGGCCTAGCGCCCGCAACAAGAAAAGCCCCAAAACACAACATGGACACATCCCATTTTTTGACAGAAAACAGAGCTGTTTTTTTCCATGTGCCTACCTGTCGATTTTGGCCTCTAGCTCAGCCGGCACATAGGGAAACCTACCAAACCTGTGCATTTTTGAAAACTAGAGACCTAGGGGAATCCAAGATGGGTGACTTGTGGGGTTCTGATCAGGTTCTGTTACCCAGAATCCTTTGCAAACCTCAAAACGTGACTAAAAAAACACGTTTTCCTCACATTCCAGTGACAGAAAGTTCTGGAATCTGAGAGGAGCCACAAATTTCCTTTCACCCAGCGTTCCCCCAAGTCTCCCGATAAAAATGATACCATACTTGTGTGGGTAGGCCTAGCGCCCGTGACAAGAAATACCCCAAAACACAACGTGGATACATCCCATTTTTTAACAGAAAACAGAGCTGTTTTTTGCAAAGTGCCTACCTGTAGGTTTTGGCCTCTAGCTCAGCCGGCACCTAGGGAAACCTACAAAACCTGTGCATTTTTGAAAACTAGAGACCTAGGGGAATCCAAGTTGGGGTGACTTGTGGGGCTCTGACCAGGTTCTGTTACCCAGAATCCATTGCAAACCTCAAAACGTGGCTAAAAAAAACACGTTTTCCTCACATTCCAGTGACAGAAAGTTCTGGAATCTGAGAGGAGCCACAAATTTCCTTTCACCCAGCGTTGCCACAAGTCTCCAGATAAAAATGATACCTCACTTGTGTGGGTAGGCCTAGCGCCCGTGACAGGAAATGCCCCAAAACACAACGTGGACACATCCCATTTTTTAAACAGAGCTGTTTTTTGCAAAGTGCCTACCTGTAGGTTTTGGCCTCTAGCTCAGCCGGCACCTAGGGAAACCTACCAAACCTGTGCATTTTTGAAAACTAGAGACCTAGGGGAATCCAAGATGGCCTGACTTGTGGGGCTCTGACCAGGTTCTGTTACCCAGAATCCTTTGCAAACCTCAAAATGTGGCTAAAAAACACGTTTTCCTCACATTTCGGTGACAGAAAGTTCTGGAATCTGAGAGGAGCCACAAATTTCCTTCCACCCAGCGTTTTCCCAAGTCTCCCGATAAAAATGATACCTCACTTGTGTGGGTAGGCCTAGCGTCCGCAACAGGAAATGCCCCAAAACACAACATTAACACATCCCATTTTTTACAGAAAACAGAGCTGTTTTTTGCAAAGTGCCTACCTGTAGGTTTTGGCCTCTAGCTCAGCCGGCACCTAGGGAAACCTACCAAACCTGTGCATTTTTTAAAACTAGAGACCTAGGGGAATCCAAGATGGCCTGACTTGTGGGGCTCTGACCAGGTTCTGTTACCCAGAATCCTTTGCAAACCTCAAAAGGTGGCTAAAAAACACGTTTTCCTCACATTTCGGTGACAGAAAGTTCTGGAATCTGAGAGGAGCCACAAATTTCCTTCCACCCAGCGTTTTCCCAAGTCTCCCGATAAAAATGATACCTCACTTGTGTGGGTAGGCCTAGCGTCCGCAACAGGAAATGCCCCAAAACACAACATTAACACATCCCATTTTTTACAGAAAACAGAGCTGTTTTTTGCAAAGTGCCTACCTGTAGGTTTTGGCCTCTAGCTCAGCCGGCACCTAGGGAAACCTACCAAACCTGTGCATTTTTGAAAACTAGAGACCTAGGGGAATCCAAGATGGCCTGACTTGTGGGGCTCTGACCAGGTTCTGTTACCCAGAATCCTTTGCAAACCTCAAAATGTGGCTAAAAAACATGTTTTCCTCACATTTCAATGACAGAAAGTTCTGGAATCTGAGAGGAGCCACAAATTTCCTTCCACCCAGCGTTTCCCCAAGTCTCCCGATAAAAATGATACCTCACTTGTGTGGGTAGGCCTAGCGCCCGCAACAGGAAATGCCCCAAAACACAACATTAACACATCCCATTTTTTACAGAAAACAGAGCTGTTTTTTGCAAAGTGTCTACCTGTAGATTTTGGCCTCTAGCTCAGTTGGCACCTAGGGAAAACTACCAAACCTGTGCCTTTTTGAAAACTAGAGACCTAGGGGAATCCAAGATGAGATGACTTGTGGGGCACTAAACACGTTCTGTTACCCAGAATCCTTTGCAAACCTCAAAATGTGGCTAAAATAACAGGTTTTCCTCACATTTCGGTGACAGAAAGTTCTGGAATCTGAGAGGAGCCACAAATTTCCTTTCACCCAGCGTTCCCCCAAGTCTCCCAATAAAAATGATACCTCACTTGTGTGGGTAGGCCTAGCACCCGCAACAGGAAATGCCCCAAAACACAACATGGACACATCCCATTTTTTGACAGAAAACAGAGCTGTTTTTTTCAATGTGCCTACCTGTAGATTTTGGCCTCTAGCTCAGCCGGCACATAGGGAAACCTACCAAACCTGTGCATTTTTTAACACTAGAGACCATGGGGAATCCAAGATGGGGTGACTTGTGGGGCTCTGACCAGGTTCTGTTACCCAGAATCCTTTGCAAACCTCAAAACGTGGCTTAAAAAAACACGCTTTTCTCACATTTCAGTGACAGAAACTTCTGAAATCTGAGAGGAACCACAAATTTCCTTCCACCTAGCATTCCCCCAAGTCTCCCGATAAAAATGATACAATACTTGTGTGGGTAGGCCTAGCGCCCGCGACAAGAAAAGCCCCAAAACACAACATGGACACATCCTATTTTTTGACAGAAAACAGAGCTGTATTTTTCAATGTGCCTACCTGTAGATTTTGGCCTCTAGCTCAGCCGGCACATAGGGAAACCTACCAAACCTGTGCATTTTTGAAAACTAGAGACCTAGGGGAATCCAAGATGGGGTGACTTGTGGGGCTCTGACCAGGTTCTGTTACCCAGAATCCTTTGCAAACCTCAAATCGTGACTAAAAAAAACACGTTTTCCTCACATTCCAGTGACAGAAAGTTCTGGAATCTGAGAGGAGCCACAAATTTCCTTTCACCCAGCGTTCCCCTAAGTCTCCCGATAAAAATGATACCATACTTGTGTGGGTAGGCCTAGCGCCTGCGACAAGAAATGCCCAAAAACACAATGTGGACACATCCCATTTTTTGACAGAAAACAGAGCTGTTTTTTGGAAAGTGCCTACCTGTAGATTTTAGCCTCTAACTCAGCCGGCAGATAGGGAAACCTACCAAACCTGTGCATTTTTGAAAATTAGAGACCTAGGGGAATCCAAGAAGGGGTGACTTGTGGGGCTCTGACCAGGTTCTGCTACCCAGAATCCTTTGCAAACCTCAAAACGTGGCTAAAAAAACACGCTTTTCTCACATTTCAGTGACAGAAACTTCTGAAATCTGAGAGGAGCTACAAAGTTCCTTCCACCCAGCGTTCCCCCAACTCTCCCGATAAAAATGATACCATACTTGTGTGGGTAGGCCTAGCGCCCGCGACAAGAAAAGCCCCAAAACACAACATGGACACATCCCATTTTTTGACAGAAAACAGAGCTGTTTTTTTCAATGTGCCTACCTGTAGATTTTGGCCTCTAGCTCAGCCGGCACATAGGGAAACCTACCAAACCTGTGCATTTTTGAACACTAGAGACCTAGGGGAATCCAAGATGGGGTGACTTGTGGGGCTCTGACCAGGTTCTGTTACCCAGAATCCATTGCAAACCTCAAAACATGGCTAAAAAAACACGTTTTCCTCACATTCCAGTGACAGAAAGTTCTGGAATCTGAGAGGAGCCACAAATTTCCTTTCACCCAGCGTTCCCCCAAGTCTCCCGATAAAAATGATACCTCACTTGTGTGGGTAGGCCTAGCGCCCGCGACAGGAAATGCCCCAAAACACAACGTGGACACATCCCATTTTTTAAACAGAGCTGTTTTTTGCAAAGTGCCTACCTGTAGGTTTTGGCCTCTAGCTCAGCCGGCACCCAGGGAAACCTACCAAACCTGTGCATTTTTGAAAACTCGAAACCTAGGGGAATCCAAGATGGCCTGACTTGTGGGGCTCTGACCAGGATCTGTTACCCAGAATCCTTTGCAAATCTCAAAATGTGGCTAAAAAACACGTTTTCCTCACATTTCGGTGACAGAAAGTTCTGGAATCTGAGAGGAGCCACAAATTTCCTTCCACCCAGCGTTTCCCCAAGTCTTCCGATAAAAATGATACCTCGCTTGTGTGGGTAGGCCTAGCGCCCGCAAAAGGAAATGCCCCAAAACACAACATTAACACATCCCATTTTTTACAGAAAACAGAGCTGTT
This sequence comes from Pleurodeles waltl, assembly GCF_031143425.1. Lineage (NCBI taxonomy): Eukaryota > Metazoa > Chordata > Amphibia > Caudata > Salamandridae > Pleurodeles > Pleurodeles waltl. The sequence continues at coordinate 1,444,263,818 of NC_090444.1, read as the reverse complement.
TTTTGCAAAGTGTCTACCTGTAGATTTTGGCCTCTAGCTCAGTCGGCACCTAGGGAAACCTACCAAACCTGTGCCTTTTTGAAAACTAGAGACCTAGGGGAATCCAAGATGAAATGACTTGTGGGGCACTAAACAGGTTCTGTTACCCAGAATCCTTTGCAAACCTCAAAATGTGGCTAAAATAACACGTTTTCCTCACATTTCGGTGACAGAAAGTTCTGGAATCTGAGAGGAGCCACAAATTTCCTTCCACCCAGCGTTCCCCCAAGTCTCCCAATAAAAATGATACCTCACTTGTGTGGGTAGGCCTAGCGCTCGCAACAGGAAATGCCCCAAAACACAACGTGGACACATCCCATTTTTTGACAGAAAACAGAGCTGTTTTTTGCAAAGTGTCTACCTGTAGGTTTTGGCCTGTAGCTCAGCCGGAACATAGGGAAACCTACCAAACCTGTGCATTTTTGAAAACTAGAGACCTAGGGGAATCCAAGATGGGGTGACTTGTGGGGCTCTGACCAGGTTCTGTTACCCAGAATCCTTTGCAAACCTCAAAACGTGGCTAAAAAAACATGTTTTTCTCACATTTCAGTGACAGAAACTTCTGAAATCTGAGAGGAGCCACAAATTTCATTCCACCCAGCGTTCCCCCAAGTCTTCCGATAAAAATGATACCATACTTGTGTGCGTAGGCATAGCGCCCACGACAAGAAATGCCCCAAAACACAATGTGGACACATCCCATTTTTTGACAGAAAACAGAGCTGTTTTTTGCAAAGTGCCTACCTGTAGGTTTTGGCCTCTAGCTCAGCCGGCACCTAGGGAAACCTACCAAACCTGTGCCTTTTTGAAAACTAGAGACCTAGGGGAATCCAAGATGGGGTGACTTGTGGGGCTCTGACCAGGTTCTGTTACCCAGAATCCATTGCAAACCTCAAAACATGGCTAAAAAAACACGTTTTCCTCACATTCCAGTGACAGAAAGTTCTGGAATCTGAGAGGAGCCACAAATTTCCTTTCACCCAGCGTTCCCCCAAGTCTCCCGATAAAAATGATACCTCACTTGTGTGGGTAGGCCTAGCGCCCGCGACAGGAAATGCCCCAAAACACAACGTGGACACATCCCATTTTTTAAACAGAGCTGTTTTTTGCAAAGTGCCTACCTGTAGGTTTTGGCCTCTAGCTCAGCCGGCACCCAGGGAAACCTACCAAACCTGTGCATTTTTGAAAACTCGAAACCTAGGGGAATCCAAGATGGCCTGACTTGTGGGGCTCTGACCAGGATCTGTTACCCAGAATCCTTTGCAAATCTCAAAATGTGGCTAAAAAACACGTTTTCCTCACATTTCGGTGACAGAAAGTTCTGGAATCTGAGAGGAGCCACAAATTTCCTTCCACCCAGCGTTTCCCCAAGTCTTCCGATAAAAATGATACCTCGCTTGTGTGGGTAGGCCTAGCGCCCGCAAAAGGAAATGCCCCAAAACACAACATTAACACATCCCATTTTTTACAGAAAACAGAGCTGTTTTTTGCAAAGTGTCTACCTGTAGATTTTGGCCTCTAGCTCAGTCGGCACCTAGGGAAACCTACCAAACCTGTGCCTTTTTGAAAACTAGAGACCTAGGGGAATCCAAGATGAAATGACTTGTGGGGCACTAAACAGGTTCTGTTACCCAGAATCCTTTGCAAACCTCAAAATGTGGCTAAAATAACACGTTTTCCTCACATTTCGGTGACAGAAAGTTCTGGAATCTGAGAGGAGCCACAAATTTCCTTCCACCCAGCGTTCCCCCAAGTCTCCCAATAAAAATGATACCTCACTTGTGTGGGTAGGCCTAGCGCTCGCAACAGGAAATGCCCCAAAACACAACGTGGACACATCCCATTTTTTGACAGAAAACAGAGCTGTTTTTTGCAAAGTGTCTACCTGTAGGTTTTGGCCTGTAGCTCAGCCGGAACATAGGGAAACCTACCAAACCTGTGCATTTTTGAAAACTAGAGACCTAGGGGAATCCAAGATGGGGTGACTTGTGGGGCTCTGACCAGGTTCTGTTACCCAGAATCCTTTGCAAACCTCAAAACGTGGCTAAAAAAACATGTTTTTCTCACATTTCAGTGACAGAAACTTCTGAAATCTGAGAGGAGCCACAAATGTCATTCCTCCCAGCGTTCCCCCAAGTCTTCCGATAAAAATGATACCATACTTGTGTGCGTAGGCATAGCGCCCACGACAAGAAATGCCCCAAAACACAATGTGGACACATCCCATTTTTTGACAGAAAACAGAGCTGTTTTTTGCAAAGTGCCTACCTGTAGGTTTTGGCCTCTAGCTCAGCCGGCACCTAGGGAAACCTACCAAACCTGTGCCTTTTTGAAAACTAGAGACCTAGGGGAATCCAAGATGGGGTGACTTGTGGGGCTCTGACCAGGTTCTGTTACCCAGAATCCATTGCAAACCTCAAAACATGGCTAAAAAAACACGTTTTCCTCACATTCCAGTGACAGAAAGTTCTGGAATCTGAGAGGAGCCACAAATTTCCTTTCACCCAGCGTTCCCCCAAGTCTCCCGATAAAAATGATACCTCACTTGTGTGGGTAGGCCTAGCGCCCGCGACAGGAAATGCCCCAAAACACAACGTGGACACATCCCATTTTTTAAACAGAGCTGTTTTTTGCAAAGTGCCTACCTGTAGGTTTTGGCCTCTAGCTCAGCCGGCACCCAGGGAAACCTACCAAACCTGTGCATTTTTGAAAACTCGAAACCTAGGGGAATCCAAGATGGCCTGACTTGTGGGGCTCTGACCAGGATCTGTTACCCAGAATCCTTTGCAAATCTCAAAATGTGGCTAAAAAACACGTTTTCCTCACATTTCGGTGACAGAAAGTTCTGGAATCTGAGAGGAGCCACAAATTTCCTTCCACCCAGCGTTTCCCCAAGTCTTCCGATAAAAATGATACCTCGCTTGTGTGGGAAGGCCTAGCGCCCGCAAAAGGAAATGCCCCAAAACACAACATTAACACATCCCATTTTTTACAGAAAACAGAGCTGTTTTTTGCAAAGTGTCTACCTGTAGATTTTGGCCTCTAGCTCAGTCGGCACCTAGGGAAACCTACCAAACCTGTGCCTTTTTGAAAACTAGAGACCTAGGGGAATCCAAGATGAAATGACTTGTGGGGCACTAAACAGGTTCTGTTACCCAGAATCCTTTGCAAACCTCAAAATGTGGCTAAAATAACACGTTTTCCTCACATTTCGGTGACAGAAAGTTCTGGAATCTGAGAGGAGCCACAAATTTCCTTCCACCCAGCGTTCCCCCAAGTCTCCCAATAAAAATGATACCTCACTTGTGTGGGTAGGCCTAGCGCTCGCAACAGGAAATGCCCCAAAACACAACGTGGACACATCCCATTTTTTGACAGAAAACAGAGCTGTTTTTTGCAAAGTGTCTACCTGTAGGTTTTGGCCTGTAGCTCAGCCGGAACATAGGGAAACCTACCAAACCTGTGCATGTTTGAAAACTAGAGACCTAGGGGAATCCAAGATGGGGTGACTTGTGGGGCTCTGACCAGGTTCTGTTACCCAGAATCCTTTGCAAACCTCAAAACGTGGCTAAAAAAACATGTTTTTCTCACATTTCAGTGACAGAAACTTCTGAAATCTGAGAGGAGCCACAAATTTCATTCCACCCAGCGTTCCCCCAAGTCTTCAGATAAAAATGATACCATACTTGTGTGCGTAGGCATAGCGCCCACGACAAGAAATGCCCCAAAACACAATGTGGACACATCCCATTTTTTGACAGAAAACAGAGCTGTTTTTTGCAAAGTGCCTACCTGTAGGTTTTGGCCTCTAGCTCAGCCGGCACCTAGGGAAACCTACCAAACCTGTGCATTTTTGAAAACTAGAGACCTAGGGGAATCCAAGATGGGGTGACTTGTGGGGCTCTGACCAGGTTCTGTTACCCAGAATCCTTTGCAAACCTCAAAATGTGGCTAAAAAACACGTTTTCCTCACATTTCGGTCAAAGAAAGTTCTGGAATCTGAGAGGAGCCACAAATTTTCTTCCACCCAGCGTTTCCACAAGTCTCCCTATGAAAATGATACCTCACTTGTGTGGGTAGGCCTAGCGCCCGCAACAGGAAATGCCCCAAAACACAACATTAACACATCCCATTTTTTACAGAAAACAGAGCTGTTTTTTGCAAAGTGTCTACCTGTAGATTTTGGCCTCTAGCTCAATCGGCACCTAGGGAAACCTACCAAACCTGTGCATTTTTTAAAACTAGAGACCTAGGGGAATCAAAGATGGGGTGTCTTGTGGGGCTCTGACCAGGTTCTGTTACCCAGAATCCTTTGCAAACCTCAAAACGTGGCTAAAAAAACACGTTTTTCTCGCATTTCAGTGACAGAAAGTTCTGAAATCTGAGAGGAGCCACAAGTTTCCTTCCACCCAGCATTCCCCTAAGTCTCTCGATAAAAATGATACCTCACTTGTGTGGGTAGGCCTAGCGCCCGCGACAAGAAATGCCCCAAAAACACAACGTGGACACATCCCATTTTTTGACAGAAAACAGAGCTGTTTTTTTTAAAGTGCCTACCTGTAGATTTTAGCCTCTAACTCAGCCGGCATATAGGGAAACCTACCAAACCTGTGCATTTTTTAAAATTAGAGACCTAGGGGAATCCAAGAAGGGGTGACTTGTGGGGCTCTGACCAGGTTCTGCTACCCAGAATCCTTTGCAAACCTCAAAATGTGGCTAAAAAAACACGCTTTTCTCAAATTTCAGTGACAGAAACTTCTGAAATCTGAGAGGAGCCACAAATTTCCTTCCACCCAGCGTTCCTCCAAGTCTCCCGATAAAAATGATACCATACTTGTGTGGGTAGGCCTAGCGCCCGCGACAAGAAAAGCCCCAAAACACAACATGGACACATCCCATTTTTTGACAGAAAACAGAGCTGTTTTTTTCAATGTGCCTACCTGTAGGTTTTGGCCTCTAGCTCAGCCGGCACATAGGGAAACCTACCAAACCTGTGCATTTTTGAAAACTAGAGACCTAGGGGAATCCAAGATGAGATGACTTGTGGGGCACTAAACAGGTTCTGTTACCCAGAATCCTTTGCAAACCTCAAAATGTGGCTAAAATAACACGTTTTCCTCACATTTCGGTGACAGAAAGTTCTGGAATCTGAGAGGAGCCACAAATTTCCTTCCACCCAGCGTTTCCCCAAGTCTTCCGATAAAAATGATACCTCGCTTGTGTGGGTAGGCCTAGCGCCCGCAAAAGGAAATGCCCCAAAACACAACATTAACACATCCCATTTTTTGCTGAAAACAGAGCTGTTTTTTGCAAAGTGTCTACCTGTAGGTTTTGGCCTGTAGCTCAGCCGGAACATAGGGAAACCTACCAAACCTGTGCATTTTTGAAAACTAGAGACCTAGGGGAATCCAAGATGGGGTGACTTGTGGGGCTCTGACCAGGTTCTGTTACCCAGAATCCTTTGCAAACCTCAAAACGTGGCAAAAAAACATGTTTTTCTCACATTTCAGTGACAGAAACTTCTGAAATCTGAGAGGAGCCACAAATTTCATTCCACCCAGCATTCCCCCAAGTCTTCCGATAAAAATGATACCATACTTGTGTGCGTAGGCATAGCGCCCACGACAAGAAATGCCCCAAAACACAATGTGGACACATCCCATTTTTTGACAGAAAACAGAGCTGTTTTTTGCAAAGTGCCTACCTGTAGGTTTTGGCCTCTAGCTCAGCCGGCACCTAGGGAAACCTACCAAACCTGTGCCTTTTTGAAAACTAGAGACCTAGGGGAATCCAAGAAGGGGTGACTTGTGGGGCTCTGACCAGGTTCTGGTACCCAGAATCCTTTGCAAACCTCAAAACGTGGCTAAAAAAACACGCTTTTCTCACATTTCAGTGACAGAAAGTTCTGAAATCTGAGAGGAGCCACAAATTTCCTTCCACCCAGCGTTCCCCCAAGTCTCCCGATAAAAATGATACCATACTTGTGTGGGTAGGCCTAGAGCCCGCGACAAGAAAAGCCCCAAAACACAACATGGACACATCCCATTTTTTGACAGAAAACAGAGCTGTTTTTTTCAATGTGCCTACCTGTAGATTTTGGCCTCTAGCTCAGCCGGCACATAGGGAAACCTACCAAACCTGTGCATTTTTTTAAACTAGAGACCTAGGGGAATCCAAGATGGGGTGACTTGTGGGGCTCTGACCACGTTCTGGTACCCAGAATCCTTTGCAAACCTCAAAACGTGGCTAAAAAAACACGCTTTTCTCACATTTCAGTGACAGAAAGTTCTGAAATCTGAGAGGAGCCACAAATTTCCTTCCACCCAGCGTTCCCCCAAGTCTCCCGATAAAAATGATACCATACTTGTGTGGGTAGGCCTAGCGCCCGTGACAAGAAATACCCCAAAACACAACGTGGACACATCCCATTTTTTAACAGAAAACAGAGCTGTTTTTTGCAAAGTGCCTACCTGTATGTTTTGGCCTCTAGCTCAGCCGCCACCTAGGGAAACCTACCAAACCTGTGCATTTTTTTAAACTAGAGACCTAGGGGAATCCAAGATGGGGTGACTTGTGGGGCTCTGACCAGGTTCTGTTACCCAGAATCCATTGCAAACCTCAAAACATGGCTAAAAAAACACGTTTTCCTCACATTCCAGTGACAGAAAGTTCTGGAATCTGAGAGGAGCCACAAATTTCCTTTCACCCAGCGTTCCCCCAAGTCTCCCGATAAAAATGATACCTCACTTGTGTGGGTAGGCCTAGCGCCCGCGACAGGAAATGCCCCAAAACACAACGTGGACACATCCCATTTTAAAAACAGAGCTGTTTTTTGCAAAGTGCCTACCTGTAGGTTTTGGCCTCTAGCTCAGCCGGCACCCAGGGAAACCTACCAAACCTGTGCATTTTTGAAAACTAGAATCCTAGGGGAATCCAAGATGGCCTGACTTGTGGGGCTCTGACCAGGTTCTGTTACCCAGAATCCTTTGCAAACCTCAAAATGTGGCTAAAAAACACGTTTTCCTCACATTTCGGTGACAGAAAGTTCTGGAATCTGAGAGGAGCCACAAATTTCCTTCCACCCAGCGTTTCCCCAAGTCTCCCGATAAAAATGATACCTCACTTGTGTGGGTAGGCCTAGCGCCCGCAACAGGAAATGCCCCAAAACACAACATTAACACATCCCATTTTTTACAGAAAACAGAGCTGTTTTTTGCAAAGTGTCTACCTGTAGATTTTGGCCTCTAGCTCAGTCGGCACGTAGGGAAACCTACCAAACCTGTGCCTTTTTGAAAACTAGAGACCTAGGGGAATCCAAGATGAAATGACTTGTGGGGCACTAAACAGGTTCTGTTACCCAGAATCCTTTGCAAACCTCAAAATGTGGCTAAAAGAACACGTTTTCCTCACATTTCGGTGACAGAAAGTTCTGGAATCTGAGAGGAGCCACAAATTTCCTTCCACCCAGCGTTCCCCCAAGTCTCCCAATAAAAATGATACCTCACTTGTGTGGGTAGGCCTAGCGCCCGCAACAGGAAATGCCCCAAAACACAACGTGGACACATCCCATTTTTTGACAGAAAACAGAGCTGTTTTTTGCAAAGTGTCTACCTGTAGGTTTTGGCCTGTAGCTCAGCCGGAACATAGGGAAACCTACCAAACCTGTGCATTTTTGAAAACTAGAGACCTAGGGGAATCCAAGATGGGGTGACTTGTGGGGCTCTGACCAGGTTCTGTTACCCAGAATCCTTTGCAAACCTCAAAACGTGGCTAAAAAAACATGTTTTTCTCACATTTCAGTGACAGAAACTTCTGAAATCTGAGAGGAGCCACAAATTTAATTCCACCCAGCGTTCCCCCAACTCTTCCGATAAAAATGATACCATACTTGTGTGCGTAGGCATAGCGCCCACGACAAGAAATGCCCCAAACACAATGTGGACACATCCCATTTTTTGACAGAAAACAGAGCTGTTTTTTGCAAAGTGCCTACCTGTAGGTTTTGGCCTCTATCTCAGCCGGCACCTAGGGAAACCTACCAAACCTGTGCCTTTTTGAAAACTAGAGACCTAGGGGAATCCAAAATGGGGTGACTTGTGGGGCTCTGACCAGGTTCTGTTACCCAGAATCCTTTGCAAACCTCAAAATGTGGCTAAAAAACACGTTTTCCTCACATTTCGGTCACAGAAAGTTCTGAAATCTGAGAGGAGCCACAAATTTTCTTCCACCCAGCATTTCCCCAAGTCTCCCGATTAAAAAGATACCTCACTTGTGTGGGTAGGCCTAGCGCCCGCAACAGGAAATGCCCCAAAACACAACATTAACACATCCCATTTTTTACAGAAAACAGAGCTGTTTTTTGCAAAGTGTCTACCTGTAGATTTTGGCCTCTAGCTCAATCGGCACCTAGGGAAACCTACCAAACCTGAGCATTTTTGAAAACTAGAGACCTAGGGGAATCCAAGATGAGATGACTTGTGGGGCACTGAACAGGTTCTGTTACCCAGAATCCTTTGCAAACCTCAAAATGTGGCTAAAATAACACATTTTCCTCACATTTCGGTGACAGAAAGTTCTGGAATCTGAGAGGAGCCACAAATTTCCTTCCAACTAGCGTTCCCCCAAGTCTCCCGACAAAAATGATACCTCACTTGTGTGGGTAGGCCTAGCGCCCGCAACAGGAAATGCCCCAAAACACAACGTGGACACATCCCATTTTTTGACAGAAAACAGAGATGTTTTTTGCAAAGTGTCTACCTGTAGGTTTTGGCCTGTAGCTCAGCCGGCACATACGGAAACCTACCAAACCTGTGCATTTTTTAAAACTAGTGACCTAGGGGAATCAAAGATGGGGTGACTTGTGGGGCTCTGACCAGGTTCTGTTTCCCAAAATCCTTTGCAAACCTCAAAACGTGGCTAAAAAAACATGTTTTTCTCGCATTTCAGTGACAGAAAGTTCTGAAATCTGAGAGGAGCCACAAGTTTCCTTCCACCCAGCATTCCCCTAAGTCTCTCCATAAAAATGATACCTCACTTGTGTGGGTAGGCCTAGCGCCAGCGACAGGAAATGCCCCAAAACACAACGTGGACACATCCCATTTTTTAAACAGAGCTGTTTTTTGCAAAGTGCCTACCTGTAGGTTTTGGCCTCTAGCTCAGCCGGCACCTAGGGAAACCTACCAAACCTGTGCATTTTTGAAAACTAGAGACCTAGGGGAATCCAAGATGGCCTGACTTGTGGGGCTCTGACCAGGTTCTGTTACCTAGAATCCTTTGCAAACCTCAAAATTTGGCTAAAAAACATGTTTTCCTCACATTTCGGTGACAGAAAGTTCTGGAATCTGAGAGGAGCCACACATTTCCTTCCACCCAGCGTTTCCCCAAGTCTCCCGATATAAATGATACCTCACTTGTGTGGGTAGGCCTAGCGCCCGCAACAGGAAATGCCCCAAAACACAATATTAACACATCCCATTTTTTACAGAAAACAGAGCTGTTTTTTGCAAAGTGTCTACCTGTAGATTTTGGCCTCTAGCTCAGTTGGCACCTAGGGAAACCTACCAAACCTGTGCCTTTTTGAAAACTAGAGACCTAGGGGAATCAAAGATGAGATGACTTGTGGGGCACTAAACAGGTTCTGTTACCCAGAATCCTTTGCAAACCTCAAAATGTGGCTAAAATAACATGTTTTCCTCACATTTCGGTGACAGAAAGTTCTGGAATCTGAGAGGAGCCACAAATTTCCTTTCACCCAGCGTTCCCCCAAGTCTCCCAATAAAAATGATACCTCACTTGTATGGGTAGGCCTAGCGCCCGCAACAGGAAATGCCCCAAAACACAACGTGGACACATCATATTTTTTGACAGAAAACAGAGCTGTTTTTTGCAAAGTGTCTACCTGTAGGTTTTGGCCTGTAGCTCAGCCGGAACATAGGGAAACCTACCAAACCTGTGCATTTTTGAAAACTAGAGACCTAGGGGAATCCAAGATGGGGTGGCTTGTGGGGCTCTGACCAGGTTCTGTTACCCAGAATCCTTTGCAAACCTCAAAACGTGGCTAAAAAAACATGTTTTTCTCAAATTTCAGTGACAGAAACTTCTGAAATCTGAGAGGAGCCACAAATTTCATTCCACCCAGCGTTCCCCCAAGTCTTCCGATAAAAATGATACCATACTTGTGTGCATAGGCATAGCGCCCACGACAAGAAATGCCCCAAAACACAATGTGGACACATCCCATTTTTTGACAGAAAACAGAGCTGTTTTTTGCAAAGTGCCTACCTGTAGGTTTTGGCCTCTAGCTCAGCCGGCACCTAGGGAAACCTACCAAACCTGTGCCTTTTTGAAAACTAGAGACCTAGGGGAATCCAAGATGGGGTGACTTGTGGGGCTCTGACCAGGTTCTGTTACCCAGAATCCATTGCAAACCTCAAAACATGGCTAAAAAAACACGTTTTCCTCACATTCCAGTGACAGAAAGTTCTGGAATCTGAGAGGAGCCACAAATTTCCTTTCACCCAGCGTTCCCCCAAGTCTCCCGATAAAAATGATACCTCACTTGTGTGGGTAGGCCTAGCGCCCGCGACAGGAAATGCCCCAAAACACAACGTGGACACATCCCATTTTTTAAACAGAGCTGTTTTTTGCAAAGTGCCTACCTGTAGGTTTTGGCCTCTAGCTCAGCCGGCACCCAGGGAAACCTACCAAACCTGTGCATTTTTGAAAACTCGAAACCTAGGGGAATCCAAGATGGCCTGACTTGTGGGGCTCTGACCAGGATCTGTTACCCAGAATCCTTTGCAAATCTCAAAATGTGGCTAAAAAACACGTTTTCCTCACATTTCGGTGACAGAAAGTTCTGGAATCTGAGAGGAGCCACAAATTTCCTTCCACCCAGCGTTTCCCCAAGTCTTCCGATAAAAATGATACCTCGCTTGTGTGGGTAGGCCTAGCGCCCGCAAAAGGAAATGCCCCAAAACACAACATTAACACATCCCATTTTTTACAGAAAACAGAGCTGTTTTTTGCAAAGTGTCTACCTGTAGATTTTGGCCTCTAGCTCAGTCGGCACCTAGGGAAACCTACCAAACCTGTGCCTTTTTGAAAACTAGAGACCTAGGGGAATCCAAGATGAAATGACTTGTGGGGCACTAAACAGGTTCTGTTACCCAGAATCCTTTGCAAACCTCAAAATGTGGCTAAAATAACACGTTTTCCTCACATTTCGGTGACAGAAAGTTCTGGAATCTGAGAGGAGCCACAAATTTCCTTCCACCCAGCGTTCCCCCAAGTCTCCCAATAAAAATGATACCTCACTTGTGTGGGTAGGCCTAGCGCTCGCAACAGGAAATGCCCCAAAACACAACGTGGACACATCCCATTTTTTGACAGAAAACAGAGCTGTTTTTTGCAAAGTGTCTACCTGTAGGTTTTGGCCTGTAGCTCAGCCGGAACATAGGGAAACCTACCAAACCTGTGCATTTTTGAAAACTAGAGACCTAGGGGAATCCAAGATGGGGTGACTTGTGGGGCTCTGACCAGGTTCTGTTACCCAGAATCCTTTGCAAACCTCAAAACGTGGCTAAAAAAACATGTTTTTCTCACATTTCAGTGACAGAAACTTCTGAAATCTGAGAGGAGCCACAAATTTCATTCCTCCCAGCGTTCCCCCAAGTCTTCCGATAAAAATGATACCATACTTGTGTGCGTAGGCATAGCGCCCACGACAAGAAATGCCCCAAAACACAATGTGGACACATCCCATTTTTTGACAGAAAACAGAGCTGTTTTTTGCAAAGTGCCTACCTGTAGGTTTTGGCCTCTAGCTCAGCCGGCACCTAGGGAAACCTACCAAACCTGTGCCTTTTTGAAAACTAGAGACCTAGGGGAATCCAAGATGGGGTGACTTGTGGGGCTCTGACCAGGTTCTGTTACCCAGAATCCATTGCAAACCTCAAAACATGGCTAAAAAAACACGTTTTCCTCACATTCCAGTGACAGAAAGTTCTGGAATCTGAGAGGAGCCACAAATTTCCTTTCACCCAGCGTTCCCCCAAGTCTCCCGATAAAAATGATACCTCACTTGTGTGGGTAGGCCTAGCGCCCGCGACAGGAAATGCCCCAAAACACAACGTGGACACATCCCATTTTTTAAACAGAGCTGTTTTTTGCAAAGTGCCTACCTGTAGGTTTTGGCCTCTAGCTCAGCCGGCACCCAGGGAAACCTACCAAACCTGTGCATTTTTGAAAACTCGAAACCTAGGGGAATCCAAGATGGCCTGACTTGTGGGGCTCTGACCAGGATCTGTTACCCAGAATCCTTTGCAAATCTCAAAATGTGGCTAAAAAACACGTTTTCCTCACATTTCGGTGACAGAAAGTTCTGGAATCTGAGAGGAGCCACAAATTTCCTTCCACCCAGCGTTTCCCCAAGTCTTCCGATAAAAATGATACCTCGCTTGTGTGGGAAGGCCTAGCGCCCGCAAAAGGAAATGCCCCAAAACACAACATTAACACATCCCATTTTTTACAGAAAACAGAGCTGTTTTTTGCAAAGTGTCTACCTGTAGATTTTGGCCTCTAGCTCAGTCGGCACCTAGGGAAACCTACCAAACCTGTGCCTTTTTGAAAACTAGAGACCTAGGGGAATCCAAGATGAAATGACTTGTGGGGCACTAAACAGGTTCTGTTACCCAGAATCCTTTGCAAACCTCAAAATGTGGCTAAAATAACACGTTTTCCTCACATTTCGGTGACAGAAAGTTCTGGAATCTGAGAGGAGCCACAAATTTCCTTCCACCCAGCGTTCCCCCAAGTCTCCCAATAAAAATGATACCTCACTTGTGTGGGTAGGCCTAGCGCTCGCAACAGGAAATGCCCCAAAACACAACGTGGACACCTCCCATTTTTTGACAGAAAACAGAGCTGTTTTTTGCAAAGTGTCTACCTGTAGGTTTTGGCCTGTAGCTCAGCCGGAACATAGGGAAACCTACCAAACCTGTGCATTTTTGAAAACTAGAGACCTAGGGGAATCCAAGATGGGGTGACTTGTGGGGCTCTGACCAGGTTCTGTTACCCAGAATCCTTTGCAAACCTCAAAACGTGGCTAAAAAAACATGTTTTTCTCACATTTCAGTGACAGAAACTTCTGAAATCTGAGAGGAGCCACAAATTTCATTCCACCCAGCGTTCCCCCAAGTCTTCAGATAAAAATGATACCATACTTGTGTGCGTAGGCATAGCGCCCACGACAAGAAATGCCCCAAAACACAATGTGGACACATCCCATTTTTTGACAGAAAACAGAGCTGTTTTTTGCAAAGTGCCTACCTGTAGGTTTTGGCCTCTAGCTCAGCCGGCACCTAGGGAAACCTACCAAACATGTGCATTTTTGAAAACTAGAGACCTAGGGGAATCCAAGATGGGGTGACTTGTGGGGCTCTGACCAGGTTCTGTTACCCAGAATCCTTTGCAAACCTCAAAATGTGGCTAAAAAACACGTTTTCCTCACATTTCGGTCACAGAAAGTTCTGGAATCTGAGAGGAGCCACAAATTTTCTTCCACCCAGCGTTTCCACAAGTCTCCCTATGAAAATGATACCTCACTTGTGTGGGTAGGCCTAGCGCCCGCAACAGGAAATGCCCCAAAACACAACATTAACACATCCCATTTTTTACAGAAAACAGAGCTGTTTTTTGCAAAGTGTCTACCTGTAGATTTTGGCCTCTAGCTCAATCGGCACCTAGGGAAACCTACCAAACCTGAGCATTTTTGAAAACTAGAGACCTAGGGGAATCCAGGATGAGATGACTTGTGGGGCACTGAACAGGTTCTGTTACCCAGAATCCTTTTCAAACCTCAAAATGTGGCTAAAATAACACGTTTTCCTCACATTTCGGTGACAGAAAGTTCTGGAATCTGAGAGGAGCCACAAATTTCCTTCCACCTAGCGTTCCCCCAAGTCTCCCGATAAAAATGATACCTCACTTGTGTGGGTAGGCCTAGCGCCCGCAACAGGAAATGCCCCAAAACACAACGTGGACACATCCCATTTTTTGACAGAAAACAGAGATGTTTTTTGCAAAGTGTCTACCTGTAGGTTTTGGCCTGTAGCTCAGCCGGCACATACGGAAACCTACCAAACCTGTGCATTTTTTAAAACTAGAGACCTAGGGGAATCAAAGATGGGGTGTCTTGTGGGGCTCTGACCAGGTTCTGTTACCCAGAATCCTTTGCAAACCTCAAAACGTGGCTAAAAAAACACGTTTTTCTCGCATTTCAGTGACAGAAAGTTCTGAAATCTGAGAGGAGCCACAAGTTTCCTTCCACCCAGCATTCCCCTAAGTCTCTCGATAAAAATGATACCTCACTTGTGTGGGTAGGCCTAGCGCCCGCGACAAGAAATGCCCCAAAAACACAACGTGGACACATCCCATTTTTTGACAGAAAACAGAGCTGTTTTTTTTAAAGTGCCTACCTGTAGATTTTAGCCTCTAACTCAGCCGGCATATAGGGAAACCTACCAAACCTGTGCATTTTTAAAAATTAGAGACCTAGGGGAATCCAAGAAGGGGTGACTTGTGGGGCTCTGACCAGGTTCTGCTACCCAGAATCCTTTGCAAACCTCAAAATGTGGCTAAAAAAACACGCTTTTCTCAAATTTCAGTGACAGAAACTTCTGAAATCTGAGAGGAGCCACAAATTTCCTTCCACCCAGCGTTCCTCCAAGTCTCCCGATAAAAATGATACCATACTTGTGTGGGTAGGCCTAGCGCCCGCGACAAGAAAAGCCCCAAAACACAACATGGACACATCCCATTTTTTGACAGAAAACAGAGCTGTTTTTTTCAATGTGCCTACCTGTAGGTTTTGGCCTCTAGCTCAGCCGGCACATAGGGAAACCTACCAAACCTGTGCATTTTTGAAAACTAGAGACCTAGGGGAATCCAAGATGAGATGACTTGTGGGGCACTAAACAGGTTCTGTTACCCAGAATCCTTTGCAAACCTCAAAATGTGGCTAAAATAACACGTTTTCCTCACATTTCGGTGACAGAAAGTTCTGGAATCTGAGAGGAGCCACAAATTTCCTTCCACCCAGCGTTTCCCCAAGTCTTCCGATAAAAATGATACCTCGCTTGTGTGGGTAGGCCTAGCGCCCGCAAAAGGAAATGCCCCAAAACACAACATTAACACATCCCATTTTTTGCAGAAAACAGAGCTGTTTTTTGCAAAGTGTCTACCTGTAGGTTTTGGCCTGTAGCTCAGCCGGAACATAGGGAAACCTACCAAACCTGTGCATTTTTGAAAACTAGAGACCTAGGGGAATCCAAGATGGGGTGACTTGTGGGGCTCTGACCAGGTTCTGTTACCCAGAATCCTTTGCAAACCTCAAAACGTGGCTAAAAAAACATGTTTTTCTCACATTTCAGTGACAGAAACTTCTGAAATCTGAGAGGAGCCACAAATTTCATTCCACCCAGCATTCCCCCAAGTCTTCCGATAAAAATGATACCATACTTGTGTGCGTAGGCATAGCGCCCACGACAAGAAATGCCCCAAAACACAATGTGGACACATCCCATTTTTTGACAGAAAACAGAGCTGTTTTTTGCAAAGTGCCTACCTGTAGGTTTTGGCCTCTAGCTCAGCCGGCACCTAGGGAAACCTACCAAACCTGTGCCTTTTTGAAAACTAGAGACCTAGGGGAATCCAAGAAGGGGTGACTTGTGGGGCTCTGACCAGGTTCTGGTACCCAGAATCCTTTGCAAACCTCAAAACGTGGCTAAAAAAACACGCTTTTCTCACATTTCAGTGACAGAAAGTTCTGAAATCTGAGAGGAGCCACAAATTTCCTTCCACCCAGCGTTCCCCCAAGTCTCCCGATAAAAATGATACCATACTTGTGTGGGTAGGCCTAGAGCCCGCGACAAGAAAAGCCCCAAAACACAACATGGACACATCCCATTTTTTGACAGAAAACAGAGCTGTTTTTTTCAATGTGCCTACCTGTAGATTTTGGCCTCTAGCTCAGCCGGCACATAGGGAAACCTACCAAACCTGTGCATTTTTTTAAACTAGAGACCTAGGGGAATCCAAGATGGGGTGACTTGTGGGGCTCTGACCAGGTTCTGGTACCCAGAATCCTTTGCAAACCTCAAAACGTGGCTAAAAAAACACGCTTTTCTCACATTTCAGTGACAGAAAGTTCTGAAATCTGAGAGGAGCCACAAATTTCCTTCCACCCAGCGTTCCCCCAAGTCTCCCGATAAAAATGATACCATACTTGTGTGGGTAGGCCTAGCGCCCGTGACAAGAAATACCCCAAAACACAACGTGGACACATCCCATTTTTTAACAGAAAACAGAGCTGTTTTTTGCAAAGTGCCTACCTGTATGTTTTGGCCTCTAGCTCAGCCGCCACCTAGGGAAACCTACCAAACCTGTGCATTTTTTTAAACTAGAGACCTAGGGGAATCCAAGATGGGGTGACTTGTGGGGCTCTGACCAGGTTCTGTTACCCAGAATCCATTGCAAACCTCAAAACATGGCTAAAAAAACACGTTTTCCTCACATTCCAGTGACAGAAAGTTCTGGAATCTGAGAGGAGCCACAAATTTCCTTTCACCCAGCGTTCCCCCAAGTCTCCCGATAAAAATGATACCTCACTTGTGTGGGTAGGCCTAGCGCCCGCGACAGGAAATGCCCCAAAACACAACGTGGACACATCCCATTTTAAAAACAGAGCTGTTTTTTGCAAAGTGCCTACCTGTAGGTTTTGGCCTCTAGCTCAGCCGGCACCCAGGGAAACCAACCAAACCTGTGCATTTTTGAAAACTAGAATCCTAGGGGAATCCAAGATGGCCTGACTTGTGGGGCTCTGACCAGGTTCTGTTACCCAGAATCCTTTGCAAACCTCAAAATGTGGCTAAAAAACACGTTTTCCTCACATTTCGGTGACAGAAAGTTCTGGAATCTGAGAGGAGCCACAAATTTCCTTCCACCCAGCGTTTCCCCAAGTCTCCCGATAAAAATGATACCTCACTTGTGTGGGTAGGCCTAGCGCCCGCAACAGGAAATGCCCCAAAACACAACATTAACACATCCCATTTTTTACAGAAAACAGAGCTGTTTTTTGCAAAGTGTCTACCTGTAGATTTTGGCCTCTAGCTCAGTCGGCACGTAGGGAAACCTACCAAACCTGTGCCTTTTTGAAAACTAGAGACCTAGGGGAATCCAAGATGAAATGACTTGTGGGGCACTAAACAGGTTCTGTTACCCAGAATCCTTTGCAAACCTCAAAATGTGGCTAAAAGAACACGTTTTCCTCACATTTCGGTGACAGAAAGTTCTGGAATCTGAGAGGAGCCACAAATTTCCTTCCACCCAGCGTTCCCCCAAGTCTCCCAATAAAAATGATACCTCACTTGTGTGGGTAGGCCTAGCGCCCGCAACAGGAAATGCCCCAAAACACAACGTGGACACATCCCATTTTTTGACAGAAAACAGAGCTGTTTTTTGCAAAGTGTCTACCTGTAGGTTTTGGCCTGTAGCTCAGCCGGAACATAGGGAAACCTACCAAACCTGTGCATTTTTGAAAACTAGAGACCTAGGGGAATCCAAGATGGGGTGACTTGTGGGGCTCTGACCAGGTTCTGTTACCCAGAATCCTTTGCAAACTTCAAAACGTGGCTAAAAAAACATGTTTTTCTCACATTTCAGTGACAGAAACTTCTGAAATCTGAGAGGAGCCACAAATTTAATTCCACCCAGCGTTCCCCCAACTCTTCCGATAAAAATGATACCATACTTGTGTGCGTAGGCATAGCGCCCACGACAAGAAATGCCCCAAACACAATGTGGACACATCCCATTTTTTGACAGAAAACAGAGCTGTTTTTTGCAAAGTGCCTACCTGTAGGTTTTGGCCTCTATCTCAGCCGGCACCTAGGGAAACCTACCAAACCTGTGCCTTTTTGAAAACTAGAGACCTAGGGGAATCCAAAATGGGGTGACTTGTGGGGCTCTGACCAGGTTCTGTTACCCAGAATCCTTTGCAAACCTCAAAATGTGGCTAAAAAACACGTTTTCCTCACATTTCGGTCACAGAAAGTTCTGAAATCTGAGAGGAGCCACAAATTTTCTTCCACCCAGCATTTCCCCAAGTCTCCCGATTAAAAAGATACCTCACTTGTGTGGGTAGGCCTAGCGCCCGCAACAGGAAATGCCCCAAAACACAACATTAACACATCCCATTTTTTACAGAAAACAGAGCTGTTTTTTGCAAAGTGTCTACCTGTAGATTTTGGCCTCTAGCTCAATCGGCACCTAGGGAAACCTACCAAACCTGAGCATTTTTGAAAACTAGAGACCTAGGGGAATCCAAGATGAGATGACTTGTGGGGCACTGAACAGGTTCTGTTACCCAGAATCCTTTGCAAACCTCAAAATGTGGCTAAAATAACACATTTTCCTCACATTTCGGTGACAGAAAGTTCTGGAATCTGAGAGGAGCCACAAATTTCCTTCCAACTAGCGTTCCCCCAAGTCTCCCGACAAAAATTATACCTCACTTGTGTGGGTAGGCCTAGCGCCCGCAACAGGAAATGCCCCAAAACACAACGTGGACACATCCCATTTTTTGACAGAAAACAGAGATGTTTTTTGCAAAGTGTCTACCTGTAGGTTTTGGCCTGTAGCTCAGCCGGCACATACGGAAACCTACCAAACCTGTGCATTTTTTAAAACTAGTGACCTAGGGGAATCAAAGATGGGGTGACTTGTGGGG
The DNA here is from genome assembly GCF_031143425.1 of Pleurodeles waltl. NCBI lineage: Eukaryota > Metazoa > Chordata > Amphibia > Caudata > Salamandridae > Pleurodeles > Pleurodeles waltl. The sequence goes on along the minus strand of NC_090444.1, from coordinate 1,444,244,992 downwards.
CTCTGACCAGGTTCTGTTTCCCAAAATCCTTTGCAAACCTCAAAACGTGGCTAAAAAAACACGTTTTTCTCGCATTTCAGTGACAGAAAGTTCTGAAATCTGAGAGGAGCCACAAGTTTCCTTCCACCCAGCATTCCCCTAAGTCTCTCCATAAAAATGATACCTCACTTGTGTGGGTAGGCCTAGCGCCAGCGACAGGAAATGCCCCAAAACACAACGTGGACACATCCCATTTTTTAAACAGAGCTGTTTTTTGCAAAGTGCCTACCTGTAGGTTTTGGCCTCTAGCTCAGCCGGCACCTAGGGAAACCTACCAAACCTGTGCATTTTTGAAAACTAGAGACCTAGGGGAATCCAAGATGGCCTGACTTGTGGGGCTCTGACCAGGTTCTGTTACCTAGAATCCTTTGCAAACCTCAAAATTTGGCTAAAAAACATGTTTTCCTCACATTTCGGTGACAGAAAGTTCTGGAATCTGAGAGGAGCCACAAATTTCCTTCCACCCAGCGTTTCCCCAAGTCTCCCGATAAAAATGATACCTCACTTGTGTGGGTAGGCCTAGCGCCCGCAACAGGAAATGCCCCAAAACACAATATTAACACATCCCATTTTTTACAGAAAACAGAGCTGTTTTTTGCAAAGTGTCCCTGTAGATTTTGGCCTCTAGCTCAGTTGGCACCTAGGGAAACCTACCAAACCTGTGCCTTTTTGAAAACTAGAGACCTAGGGGAATCAAAGATGAGATGACTTGTGGGGCACTAAACAGGTTCTGTTACCCAGAATCCTTTGCAAACCTCAAAATGTGGCTAAAATAACATGTTTTCCTCACATTTCGGTGACAGAAAGTTCTGGAATCTGAGAGGAGCCACAAATTTCCTTTCACCCAGCGTTCCCCCAAGTCTCCCAATAAAAATGATACCTCACTTGTATGGGTAGGCCTAGCGCCCGCAACAGGAAATGCCCCAAAACACAACGTGGACACATCATATTTTTTGACAGAAAACAGAGCTGTTTTTTGCAAAGTGTCTACCTGTAGGTTTTGGCCTGTAGCTCAGCCGGAATATAGGGAAACCTACCAAACCTGTGCATTTTTGAAAACTAGAGACCTAGGGGAATCCAAGATGGGGTGGCTTGTGGGGCTCTGACCAGGTTCTGTTACCCAGAATCCTTTGCAAACCTCAAAACGTGGCTAAAAAAACATGTTTTTCTCAAATTTCAGTGACAGAAACTTCTGAAATCTGAGAGGAGCCACACATTTCCTTCCACCCAGCTTTCCCCCAAGTCTCCTGATAAAAATGATACCATACTTGTGTGGGTAAGCCTAGCGCCCGCGACAAGAAATGCCCCAAAACACAATGTGGACACATCCCATTTTTTGACAGAAAACAGAGCTGTTTTTTGCAAAGTGCCTACCTGTAGGTTTTGGCCTCTAGCTCAGCCGGCACCTAGGGAAACCTACCAAACCTGTGCCTTTTTGAAAACTAGAGACCTAGGGGAATCCAAGATGGGGTGACTTGTGGGGCTCTGACCAGGTTCTGTTACCCAGAATCCTTTGCAAACCTCAAAATGTGGCTAAAATAACACGTTTTCCTCACATTTCGGTGACAGAAAGTTCTGAAATCTGAGAGGAGCCACAAATTTCCTTCCACCTAGCGTTCCCCCAAGTCTCCCGATAAAAATGATACCTCACTTGTGTGGGTAGGCCTAGCGCCCACAACAGGAAATGCCCCAAAACACAACGTGGACACATCCCATTTTTTGACAGAAAACAGAGATGTTTTTTGCAAAGTGTCTACCTGTAGGTTTTGGCCTGTAGCTCAGCCGGCACATACGGAAACCTACCAAACCTGTGCATTTTTTAAAACTAGAGACCTAGGGGAATCAAAGATGGGGTGACTTGTGGGGCTCTGACCAGGTTCTGTTACCCAGAATCCTTTGCAAACCTCAAAACGTGGCTAAAAAAACACGTTTTTCTCGCATTTCAGTGACAGAAAGTTCTGAAATCTGAGAGGAGCCACAAGTTTCCTTCCACCCAGCATTCCCCTAAGTCTCTCGATAAAAATTATACCTGACTTGTGTGGGTAGGCCTAGCGACCGCGACAAGAAATGCCCCAAAAACACAACGTGGACACATCCCATTTTTTGACAGAAAACAGAGCTGTTTTTTTTAAAGTGCCTACCTGTAGATTTTAGCCTCTAACTCAGCCGACAGATAGGGAAACCTACCAAACCTGTGCATTTTTGAAAATTAGAGACCTAGGGGAATCGAAGAAGGGGTGACTTGTGGGGCTCTGACCAGGTTCTGCTACCCAGAATCCTTTGCAAACCTCAAAACGTGGCTAAAAAAACACGCTTTTCTCACATTTCAGTGACTGAAACTTCTGAAATCTGAGAGGAGCCACAAATTTCCTTCCACCCAGCGTTCCCCCAAGTCTCCCGATAAAAATGATACCATACTTGTGTGGGTAGGCCTAGCGCCCGCGACAAGAAAAGCCCCAAAACACAACATGGACACATCCCATTTTTTGACAGAAAACAGAGCTGTTTTTTTCAATGTGCCTACCTGTAGGTTTTGGCCTCTAGCTCAGCCGGCACATAGGGAAACCTACCAAACCTGTGCATTTTTGAAAACTAGAGACCTAGGGGAATCGAAGGTGGGGTGACTTGTGGGGCTCTGATCAGGTTCTGTTACCCAGAATCCTTTGCAAACCTCAAAACGTGACAAAAAAACACGTTTTCCTCACATTCCAGTGACAGAAAGTTCTGGAATCTGAGAGGAGCCACAAATTTCCTTTCACCCAGCGTTCCCCCAAGTCTCCCGATAAAAATGATACCATACTTGTGTGGGTAAGCCTAGCGCCCGTGACAAGAAATACCCCAAAACACAACGTGGACACATCCCATTTTTTAACAGAAAACAGAGCTGTTTTTTGCAAAGTGCCTACATGTAGGTTTTGGCCTCTAGCTCAGCCGGCACCTAGGGAAACCTACCAAACCTGTGCATTTTTGAAAACTAGAGACCAAGGGGAATCCAAGTTGGGGTGACTTGTGGGGCTCTGACCATGTTCTGTTACTCAGAATCCATTGCAAACCTCAACACGTGGCTAAAAAAACACGTTTTCCTCACATTCCAGTGACAGAAAGTTCTGGAATCTGAGAGGAGCCACAAATTTCCTTTCACCCAGCGTTCCCCCATGTCTCCCGATAAAAATTATACCTCACTTGTGTGGGTAGGCCTAGCGCCCGTGACAGGAAATGCCCCAAAACACAACGTGGACACATCCCATTTTTTAAACAGAGCTGTTTTTTGCAAAGTGCCTACCTGTAGGTTTTGGCCTCTAGCTCAGCCGGCACCCAGGGAAACCTACCAAACCTGTGCATTTTTGAAAACTAGAGACCTAGGGGAATCCAAGATGGCCTGACTTGTGGGGCTCTTACCAGGTTCTGTTACCCAGAATCCTTTACAAACCTCAAAGTTTGGCTAAAAAACACGTTTTCCTCACATTTCGGTGACAGAAAGTTCTGGAATCTGAGAGGAGCCACAAATTTCCTTCCACCCAGCGTTTCCCCAAGTTTCCCGATAAAAATGATACCTCACTTGTGTGGGTAGGCCTTTCGCCCGCAACAGGAAATGCCCCAAAACACAACATTAACACATTCCATTTTTTACAGAAAACAGAGCTGTTTTTTGCAAAGTGTCTACCTGTAGATTTTGGCCTCTAGCTCAATCGGCACCTAGGGAAACCAACCAAACCTGAGCATTTTTGAAAACTAGAGACCTAGGGGAATCCAAGATGAGATGACTTGTGGGGCACTGAACAGGTTCTGTTACCCAGAATCCTTTGCAAACCTCAAAATGTGGCTAAAATAACATGTTTTCCTCACATTTCGGTGACAGAAAGTTCTGGAATCTGAGAGGAGCCACAAATTTCCTTTCACCCAGCGTTCCCCCAAGTCTCCCAATAAAAATGATACCTCACTTGTATGGGTAGGCCTAGCGCCCGCAACAGGAAATGCCCCAAAACACAACGTGGACACATCATATTTTTTGACAGAAAACAGAGCTGTTTTTTGCAAAGTGTCTACCTGTAGGTTTTGGCCTGTAGCTCAGCCGGAATATAGGGAAACCTACCAAACCTGTGCATTTTTGAAAACTAGAGACCTAGGGGAATCCAAGATGGGGTGGCTTGTGGGGCTCTGACCAGGTTCTGTTACCCAGAATCCTTTGCAAACCTCAAAACGTGGCTAAAAAAACATGTTTTTCTCAAATTTCAGTGACAGAAACTTCTGAAATCTGAGAGGAGCCACACATTTCCTTCCACCCAGCTTTCCCCCAAGTCTCCTGATAAAAATGATACCATACTTGTGTGGGTAAGCCTAGCGCCCGCGACAAGAAATGCCCCAAAACACAATGTGGACACATCCCATTTTTTGACAGAAAACAGAGCTGTTTTTTGCAAAGTGCCTACCTGTAGGTTTTGGCCTCTAGCTCAGCCGGCACCTAGGGAAACCTACCAAACCTGTGCCTTTTTGAAAACTAGAGACCTAGGGGAATCCAAGATGGGGTGACTTGTGGGGCTCTGACCAGGTTCTGTTACCCAGAATCCTTTGCAAACCTCAAAATGTGGCTAAAATAACACGTTTTCCTCACATTTCGGTGACAGAAAGTTCTGAAATCTGAGAGGAGCCACAAATTTCCTTCCACCTAGCGTTCCCCCAAGTCTCCCGATAAAAATGATACCTCACTTGTGTGGGTAGGCCTAGCGCCCACAACAGGAAATGCCCCAAAACACAACGTGGACACATCCCATTTTTTGACAGAAAACAGAGATGTTTTTTGCAAAGTGTCTACCTGTAGGTTTTGGCCTGTAGCTCAGCCGGCACATACGGAAACCTACCAAACCTGTGCATTTTTTAAAACTAGAGACCTAGGGGAATCAAAGATGGGGTGACTTGTGGGGCTCTGACCAGGTTCTGTTACCCAGAATCCTTTGCAAACCTCAAAACGTGGCTAAAAAAACGTTTTTCTTGCATTTCAGTGACAGAAAGTTCTGAAATCTGAGAGGAGCCACAAGTTTCCTTCCACCCAGCATTCCCCTAAGTCTCTCGATAAAAATTATACCTGACTTGTGTGGGTAGGCCTAGCGACCGCGACAAGAAATGCCCCAAAAACACAACGTGGACACATCCCATTTTTTGACAGAAAACAGAGCTGTTTTTTTTAAAGTGCCTACCTGTAGATTTTAGCCTCTAACTCAGCCGACAGATAGGGAAACCTACCAAACCTGTGCATTTTTGAAAATTAGAGACCTAGGGGAATCGAAGAAGGGGTGACTTGTGGGGCTCTGACCAGGTTCTGCTACCCAGAATCCTTTGCAAACCTCAAAACGTGGCTAAAAAAACACGCTTTTCTCACATTTCAGTGACAGAAACTTCTGAAATCTGAGAGGAGCCACAAATTTCCTTCCACCCAGCGTTCCCCCAAGTCTCCCGATAAAAATGATACCATACTTGTGTGGGTAGGCCTAGCGCCCGCGACAAGAAAAGCCCCAAAACACAACATGGACACATCCCATTTTTTGACAGAAAACAGAGCTGTTTTTTTCAATGTGCCTACCTGTAGGTTTTGGCCTCTAGCTCAGCCGGCACATAGGGAAACCTACCAAACCTGTGCATTTTTGAAAACTAGAGACCTAGGGGAATCGAAGGTGGGGTGACTTGTGGGGCTCTGATCAGGTTCTGTTACCCAGAATCCTTTGCAAACCTCAAAACGTGACAAAAAAACACGTTTTCCTCACATTCCAGTGACAGAAAGTTCTGGAATCTGAGAGGAGCCACAAATTTCCTTTCACCCAGCGTTCCCCCAAGTCTCCCGATAAAAATGATACCATACTTGTGTGGGTAGGCCTAGCGCCCGTGACAAGAAATACCCCAAAACACAACGTGGACACATCCCATTTTTTAACAGAAAACAGAGCTGTTTTTTGCAAAGTGCCTACCTGTAGGTTTTGGCCTCTAGCTCAGCCGGCACCTAGGGAAACCTACCAAACCTGTGCATTTTTGAAAACTAGAGACCTAGGGGAATCCAAGTTGGGGTGACTTGTGGGGCTCTGACCAGGTTCTGTTACTCAGAATCCATTGCAAACCTCAACACGTGGCTAAAAAAACACGTTTTCCTCACATTCCAGTGACAGAAAGTTCTGGAATCTGAGAGGAGCCACAAATTTCCTTTCACCCAGCGTTCCCCCATGTCTCCCGATAAAAATTATACCTCACTTGTGTGGGTAGGCCTAGCGCCCGTGACAGGAAAGGCCCCAAAACACAACGTGGACACATCCCATTTTTTAAACAGAGCTGTTTTTTGCAAAGTGCCTACCTGTAGGTTTTGGCCTCTAGCTCAGCCGGCACCCAGGGAAACCTAACAAACCTGTGCATTTTTGAAAACTAGAGACCTAGGGGAATCCAAGATGGCCTGACTTGTGGGGCTCTGACCAGGTTTTGTTACCCAGAATCCTTTACAAACCTCAAAGTTTGGCTAAAAAACACGTTTTCCTCACATTTCGGTGACAGAAAGTTCTGGAATCTGAGAGGAGCCACAAATTTCCTTCCACCCAGCGTTTCCCCAAGTTTCCCGATAAAAATGATACCTCACTTGTGTGGGTAGGCCTTTCGCCCGCAACAGGAAATGCCCCAAAACACAACATTAACACATTCCATTTTTTACAGAAAACAGAGCTGTTTTTTGCAAAGTGTCTACCTGTAGATTTTGGACTCTAGCTCAATCGGCACCTAGGGAAACCTACCAAACCTGAGCATTTTTGAAAACTAGAGACCTAGGGGAATCCAAGATGAGATGACTTGTGGGGCACTGAACAGGTTCTGTTACCCAGAATCCTTTGCAAACCTCAAAATGTGGCTAAAATAACACGTTTTCCTCACATTTCGGTGACAGAAAGTTCTGGAATCTGAGAGGAGCCACAAATTTCCTTCCACCTAGCGTTCCCCCAAGTCTCCCGATAAAAATGATACCTCACTTGTGTGGTAGGCCTAGCGCCCGCAACAGGAAATGCCCCAAAACACAACGTGGACACATCCCATTTTTTGACAGAAAACAGAGATATTTTTTGCAAAGTGTCTACCTGTAGGTTTTGGCCTGTAGCTCAACCGGCACATACGGAAACCTACCAAACCTGTGCATTTTTTAAAACTAGAGACCTAGGGGAATCAAAGATGGGGTGACTTGTGGGTCTCTGACCAGGTTCTGTTACCCAGAATCCTTTGCAAACCTCAAAACGTGGCTAAAAAAACACGTTTTTCTCGCATTTCAGTGACAGAAAGTTCTGAAATCTGAGAGGAGCCACAAGTTTCCTTCCACCCAGCATTCCCCTAAGTCTCTCGATAAAAATGATACCTCACTTGTGTGGGTAGGCCTAGCGCCCGCGACAAGAAATGCCCCAAAAACACAACGTGGACACATCCCATTTTTTGACAGAAAACAGAGCTGTTTTTTTTAAAGTGCCTACCTGTAGATTTTAGCCTCTAACTCAGCCGGCAGATAGGGAAACCTACCAAACCTGTGCATTTTTGAAAATTAGAGACCTAGGGGAATCCAAGAAGGGGTGACTTGTGGGGCTCTGACCAGGTTCTGCTACCCAGATTCCTTTGCAAACCTCAAAACGTGGCTAAAAAAACACGCTTTTCTCACATTTCAGTGACAGAAACTTCTGAAATCTGAGAGGAGCCACAAATTTCCTTCCACCCAGCGTTCCACAAGTCTCCCGATAAAAATGATACCATACTTGTGTGGGTAGGCCTAGCGCCCGCGACAAGAAAAGCCCCAAAACACAACATGGACACATCCCATTTTTTGACAGAAAACAGAGCTGTTTTTTTCAATGTGCCTACCTGTCGATTTTGGCCTCTAGCTCAGCCGGCACATAGGGAAACCTACCAAACCTGTGCATTTTTTAAAACTAGAGACCTAGGGGAATCCAAGATGGGGTGACTTGTGGGGCTCTGATCAGCTTCTGTTACCCAGAATCCTTTGCAAACCTCAAAACGTGACTAAAAAAACAAGTTTTCCTCACATTCCAGTGACAGAAAGTTCTGGAATCTGAGAGGAGCCACAAATTTCCTTTCACCCAGCGTTCCCCCAAGTCTCCCGATAAAAATGATACCATACTTGTGTGGGTAGGCCTAGCGCCCGTGACAAGAAATACCCCAAAACACAACGTGGACACATCCCATTTTTTAACAGAAAACAGAGCTGTTTTTTGCAAAGTGCCTACCTGTAGGTTTTGGCCTCTAGCTCCGCCGGCACCTAGGGAAACCTACCAAACCTGTGCATTTTTGAAAACTAGAGACCTAGGGGAATCCAAGATGGCCTGACTTGTGGGGCTCTGACCAGGTTCTGTTACCCAGAATCCTTTGCAAACCTCAAAATGTGGCTAAAAAACACGTTTTCCTCACATTTCGGTGACAGAAAGTTCTGGAATCTGAGAGGAGCCACAAATTTCCTTCCACCCAGCGTTTTCCCAAGTCTCCCGATAAAAATGATACCTCACTTGTGTGGGTAGGCCTAGCGTCCGCAACAAAAAATGCCCCAAAACACAACATTAACACATCCCATTTTTTACAGAAAACAGAGCTGTTTTTTGCAAAGTGCCTACCTGTAGGTTTTGGCCTCTAGCTCAGCCGGCACCTAGGGAAACCTACCAAACCTGTGCATTTTTGAAAACTAGAGACCTAGGGGAATCCAAGATGGCCTGACTTGTGGGGCTCTGACCAGGTTCTGTTACCCAGAATCCTTTGCAAACCTCAAAATGTGGCTAAAAAACACATTTTCCTCACATTTCAATGACAGAAAGTTCTGGAATCTGAGAGGAGCCACAAATTTCCTTCCACCCAGCGTTTCCCCAAGTCTCCCGATAAAAATGATACCTCACTTGTGTGGGTAGGCCTAGCGCCCGCAACAGGAAATGCCCCAAAACACAACATTAACACATCCCATTTTTTACAGAAAACAGAGCTGTTTTTTTCAATGTGCCTACCTGTAGATTTTGGCCTCTAGCTCAGCCGGCACATAGGGAAACCTACCAAACCTGTGCATTTTTGAACACTAGAGACCATGGGGAATCCAAGATGGGGTGACTTGTGGGGCTCTGACCAGGTTCTGTTACCCAGAATCCTTTGCAAACCTCAAAACGTCGCTAAAAAAACATGTTTTTCTCACATTTCAGTGACAGAAAGTTCTGGAATATGAGAGGAGCCACAAATTTCCTTTCACCCAGCGTTCCCCCAAGTCTCCCGATAAAAATGATACCATCCTTGTGTGGGTAGGCCTAGCGCCCGCGACAAGAAATGCCCCAAAACACAATGTGGACACATCCCATTTTTTGACAGAAAACAGAGCTGTTTTTTTCAATGTGCCTACCTGTAGATTTTGGCCTCTAGCTCAGCCGGCACATAGGGAAACCTACCAAACCTGTGCATTTTTGAACACTAGAGACCTAGGGGAATCCAAGATGGCCTGACTTGTGGGGCTCTGACCAGGTTCTGCTACCCAGAATCCTTTGCAAACCTCAAAACGTGGTTAAAAAAACACGCTTTTCTCACATTTCAGTGACAGAAACTTCTGAAATCTGAGAGGAACCACAAATTTCCTTCCACCTAGCATTCCCCCAAGTCTCCCGATAAAAATGATACAATACTTGTGTGGGTAGGCCTAGCGTCCGCAACAGGAAATGCCCCAAAACACAACATTAACACATCCCATTTTTTACAGAAAACAGAGCTGTTTTTTGCAAAGTGCCTACCTGTAGGTTTTGGCCTCTAGCTCAGCCGGCACCTAGGGAAACCTACCAAACCTGTGCATTTTTGAAAACTAGAGACCTAGGGGAATCCAAGATGGGGTGACTTGTGGGGCTCTGACCAGGTTCTGTTACCCAGAATCCTTTGCAAACCTCAAAACGTGACTAAAAAAAACACGTTTTCCTCACATTCCAGTGACAGAAAGTTCTGGAATCTGAGAGGAGCCACAAATTTCCTTTCACCCAGCGTTCCCCCAAGTCTCCCGATAAAAATGATACCATACTTGTGTGGGTAGGCCTAGCGCCCGCGACAAGAAATGCCCCAAAACACAATGTGGACACATCCCATTTTTTGACAGAAAACAGAGCTGTTTTTTGGAAAGTGCCTACCTGTAGATTTTAGCCTCTAACTCAGCCGGCAGATAGGGAAACCTACCAAACCTGTGCATTTTTGAAAATTAGAGACCTAGGGGAATCCAAGAAGGGGTGACTTGTGGGCCTCTGACCAGGTTCTGCTACCCAGAATCCTTTGCAAACCTCAAAACGTGGCTAAAAAAACACGCTTTTCTCACATTTCAGTGACAGAAACTTCTGAAATCTGAGAGGAGCTACAAAGTTCCTTCCACCCAGTGTTCCCCCAAGTCTCCCGATAAAAATGATACCATACTTGTGTGGGTAGGCCTAGCGCCCGCGACAAGAAAAGCCCCAAAACACAACATGGACACATCCCATTTTTTGACAGAAAACAGAGCTGTTTTTTTCAATGTGCCTACCTGTAGATTTTGGCCTCTAGCTCAGCCGGCACATAGGGAAACCTACCAAACCTGTGCATTTTTGAAAACTAGAGACCTAGGGGAATCCAAGATGGCCTGACTTGTGGGGCTCTGACCAGGTTCTGTTACCCAGAATCCTTTGCAAACCTCAAAATGTGGCTAAAAAACACGTTTTCCTCACATTTCAATGACAGAAAGTTCTGGAATCTGAGAGGAGCCACACATTTCCTTCCACCCAGCGTTTCCCCAAGTCTCCCGATAAAAATGATACCTCACTTGTGTGGGTAGGCCTAGCGCCCGCAACAGGAAATGCCCCAAAACACAACATTAACACATCCCATTTTTTACAGAAAACAGAGCTGTTTTTTGCAAAGTGTCTACCTGTAGATTTTGGCCTCTAGCTCAGTTGGCACCTAGGGAAACCTACCAAACCTGTGCCTTTTTGAAAACTAGAGACCTAGGGGAATCCAAGATGAGATGACTTGTGGGGCACTAAACAGGTTCTGTTACCCAGAATCCTTTGCAAACCTCAAAATGTGGCTAAAATAACACGTTTTCCTCACATTTCGGTGACAGAAAGTACTGGAATCTGAGAGGAGCCACAAATTTCCTTTCACCCAACGTTCCCCCAAGTCTCCCAATAAAAATGATACCTCACTTGTGTGGGTAGGCCTAGCACCCGCAACAGGAAATGCCCCAAAACACAACATGGACACATCCCATTTTTTGACAGAAAACAGAGCTGTTTTTTTCAATGTGCCTACCTGTAGATTTTGGCCTCTAGCTCAGCCGGCACATAGGGAAACCTACCAAACCTGTGCATTTTTGAACACTAGAGACCATGGGGAATCCAAGATGGGGTGACTTGTGGGGCTCTGACCAGGTTCTGTTACCCAGAATCCTTTGCAAACCTCAAAACGTCGCTAAAAAAACATGTTTTTCTCACCTTTCAGTGACAGAAAGTTCTGGAATATGAGAGGAGCCACAAATTTCCTTTCACCCAGCTCCCCCAAGTCTCCCGATAAAAATGATACCATACTTGTGTGGGTAGGCCTAGCACCCGCGACAAGAAATGCCCCAAAACACAATGTGGACACATCCCATTTTTTGACAGAAAACAGAGCTGTTTTTTTCAATGTGCCTACCTGTAGATTTTGGCCTCTAGCTCAGCCGGCACATAGGGAAACCTACCAAACCTGTGCATTTTTGAACACTAGAGACCTAGGGGAATCCAAGATGGCCTGACTTGTGGGGCTCTGACCAGGTTCTGCTACCCAGAATCCTTTGCAAACCTCAAAACGTGGCTAAAAAAACACGCTTTTCTCACATTTCAGTGACAGAAACTTCTGAAATATGAGAGGAACCACAAATTTCCTTCCACCTAGCATTCCCCCAAGTCTCCCGATAAAAATGATACAATACTTGTGTGGGTAGGCCTAGCGCCCGCGACAAGAAAAGCACCAAAACACAACATGAACACATCCTATTTTTTGACAGAAAACAGAGCTGTTTTTTTCAATGTGCCTACCTGTAGATTTTGGCCTCTAGCTCAGCCGGAACTTAGGGAATCCTACCAAACCTGTGCATTTTTGAAAACTAGAGACCTAGGGGAATCCAAGATGGGGTGACTTGTGGGGCTCTGACCAGGTTCTGTTACCCAGAATCCTTTGCAAACCTCAAAACGTGACTAAAAAAAACACGTTTTCCTCACATTCCAGTGACAGAAAGTTCTGGAATCTGAGAGGAGCCACAAATTTCCTTTCACCCAGCGTTCCCCCAAGTCTCCCGATAAAAATGATACCATACTTGTGTGGGTAGGCCTAGCGCCCGTGACAAGAAATACCCCAAAACACAATGTGGACACATCCCATTTTTTGACAGAAAACAGAGCTGTTTTTTGGAAAGTGCCTACCTGTAGATTTTAGCCTCTAACTCAGCCGGCAGATAGGGAAACCTACCAAACCTGTGCATTTTTTAAAATTAGAGACCTAGGGGAATCCAAGAAGGGGTGACTTGTGTGGCTCTGACCAGGTTCTGCTACCCAGAATCCTTTGCAAACCTCAAAACGTGGCTAAAAAAACACACTTTTCTCACATTTCAGTGACAGAAACTTCTGAAATCTGAGAGGAGCTACAAAGTTCCTTCCACCCAGCGTTCCCCCAAGTCTCCCGATAAAAATGATACCATACTTGTGTGGGTAGGCCTAGCGCCCGCGACAAGAAAAGCCCCAAAACACAACATGGACACATCCCATTTTTTGACAGAAAACAGAGCTGTTTTTTTCAATGTGCCTACCTGTAGATTTTGGCCTCTAGCTCAGACGGCACATAGGGAAACCTACCAAACCTGTGCATTTTTGAACACTAGAGACCTAGGGGAATCCAAGATGGGGTGACTTGTGGGGCTCCGACCAGGTTCTGTTACCCAGAATCCATTGCAAACCTCAAAACATGGCTAAAAAAACACGTTTTCCTCACATTCCAGTGACAGTAAGTTCTGGAATCTGAGAGGAGCCACAAATTTCCTTTCACCCAGCGTTCCCCCAAGTCTCCCGATAAAAATGATACCTCACTTGTGTGGGTAGGCCTAGTGCCCGGGACAGGAAATGCCCCAAAACACAACGTGGACACATCCCATTTTTTAAACAGAGCTGTTTTTTGCAAAGTGCCTACCTGTAGGTTTTGGCCTCTAGCTCAGCCGGCACCCAGGGAAACCTACCAAACCTGTGCATTTTTGAAAACTCGAAACCTAGGGGAATCCAAGATGGCCTGACTTGTGGCTCTCTGACCAGGATCTGTTACCCAGAATCCTTTGCAAATCTCAAAATGTGGCTAAAAAACACGTTTTCCTCACATTTCGGTGACAGAAAGTTCTGGAATCTGAGAGGAGCCAAAAATTTCCTTCCACCCACCGTTTCCCCAAGTCTTCTGATAAAAATGATACCTCGCTTGTGTGGGTAGGCCTAGCGCACGCAAAAGGAAATGCCCCAAAACACAACATTAACACATCCCATTTTTGACAGAAAACAGAGCTGTTTTTTTCAATGTGCCTACCTGTAGGTTTTGGCCTCTAGCTCAGCCGGCACATAGGGAAACCTACCAAACCTGTGCATTTTTTAAAACTAGAGACCTATGGGAATCTAAGGTGGGGTGACTTGTGGGGCTCTGATCAGGTTCTGTTACCCAGAATCCTTTGCAAACCTCAAAACGTGACAAAAAAACACGTTTTCCTCACATTCCAGTGACAGAAAGTTCTGGAATCTGAGAGGAGCCACAAATTTCCTTTCACCCAGCGTTCCCCCAAGTCTCCCGATAAAAATGATACCATACTTGTGTGGGTAGGCCTAGCGCCTGTGACAAGAAATACCCCAAAACACAACGTGGACACATCCCATTTTTTGACAGAAAACAGAGCTGTTTTTTGCAAAGTGTCTACCTGTAGGTTTTGGCCTGTAGCTCAGCCGGAACATAGGGAAACCTACCAAACCTGTGCATTTTTGAAAACTAGAGACCTAGGGGAATCCAAGATGGGGTGACTTGTGGGGCTCTGACCAGGTTCTGTTACCCAGAATCCTTTGCAAACCTCAAAACGTGGCTAAAAAAACATGTTTTTCTCACATTTCAGTGACAGAAACTTCTGAAATCTGAGAGGAGCCACAAATTTCATTCCACCCAGCGTTCCCCCAAGTCTTCCGATAAAAATGATACCATACTTGTGTGCGTAGGCATAGCGCCCACGACAAGAAATGCCCCAAAACACAATGTGGACACATCCCATTTTTTGACAGAAAACAGAGCTGTTTTTTGCAAAGTGCCTACCTGTAGGTTTTGGCCTCTAGCTCAGCCGGCACCTAGGGAAACCTACCAAACCTGTGCCTTTTTGAAAACTAGAGACCTAGGGGAATCCAAGATGGGGTGACTTGTGGGGCTCTGACCAGGTTCTGTTACCCAGAATCCTTTGCAAACCTCAAAACGTGACTATAAAAAACACGTTTTCCTCACATTCCAGTGACAGAAAGTTCTGGAATCTGAGAGGAGCCACAAATTTCCTTTCACCCAGCGTTCCCCCAAGTCTCCCGATAAAAATGATACCATACTTGTGTGGGTAGGCCTAGCGCCCGTGACAAGAAATACCCCAAAACACAATGTGGACACATCCCATTTTTTGACAGAAAACAGAGCTGTTTTTTGGAAAGTGCCTACCTGTAGATTTTAGCCTCTAACTCAGCCGGCAGATAGGGAAACCTACCAAACCTGTGCATTTTTTAAAATTAGAGACCTAGGGGAATCCAAGAAGGGGTGACTTGTGTGGCTCTGACCAGGTTCTGCTACCCAGAATCCTTTGCAAACCTCAAAACGTGGCTAAAAAAACACACTTTTCTCACATTTCAGTGACAGAAACTTCTGAAATCTGAGAGGAGCTACAAAGTTCCTTCCACCCAGCGTTCCCCCAAGTCTCCCGATAAAAATGATACCATACTTGTGTGGGTAGGCCTAGCGCCCGCGACAAGAAAAGCCCCAAAACACAACATGGACACATCCCATTTTTTGACAGAAAACAGAGCTGTTTTTTTCAATGTGCCTACCTGTAGATTTTGGCCTCTAGCTCAGCCGGCACATAGGGAAACCTACCAAACCTGTGCATTTTTGAACACTAGAGACCTAGGGGAATCCAAGATGGGGTGACTTGTGGGGCTCTGACCAGGTTCTGTTACCCAGAATCCATTGCAAACCTCAAAACATGGCTAAAAAAACACGTTTTCCTCACATTCCAGTGACAGTAAGTTCTGGAATCTGAGAGGAGCCACAAATTTCCTTTCACCCAGCGTTCCCCCAAGTCTCCCGATAAAAATGATACCTCACTTGTGTGGGTAGGCCTAGTGCCCGGGACAGGAAATGCCCCAAAACACAACGTGGACACATCCCATTTTTTAAACAGAGCTGTTTTTTGCAAAGTGCCTACCTGTAGGTTTTGGCCTCTAGCTCAGCCGGCACCCAGGGAAACCTACCAAACCTGTGCATTTTTGAAAACTCGAAACCTAGGGGAATCCAAGATGGCCTGACTTGTGGCTCTCTGACCAGGATCTGTTACCCAGAATCCTTTGCAAATCTCAAAATGTGGCTAAAAAACACGTTTTCCTCACATTTCGGTGACAGAAAGTTCTGGAATCTGAGAGGAGCCAAAAATTTCCTTCCACCCACCGTTTCCCCAAGTCTTCTGATAAAAATGATACCTCGCTTGTGTGGGTAGGCCTAGCGCACGCAAAAGGAAATGCCCCAAAACACAACATTAACACATCCCATTTTTGACAGAAAACAGAGCTGTTTTTTTCAATGTGCCTACCTGTAGGTTTTGGCCTCTAGCTCAGCCGGCACATAGGGAAACCTACCAAACCTGTGCATTTTTTAAAACTAGAGACCTATGGGAATCTAAGGTGGGGTGACTTGTGGGGCTCTGATCAGGTTCTGTTACCCAGAATCCTTTGCAAACCTCAAAACGTGACAAAAAAACACGTTTTCCTCACATTCCAGTGACAGAAAGTTCTGGAATCTGAGAGGAGCCACAAATTTCCTTTCACCCAGCGTTCCCCCAAGTCTCCCGATAAAAATGATACCATACTTGTGTGGGTAGGCCTAGCGCCTGTGACAAGAAATACCCCAAAACACAACGTGGACACATCCCATTTTTTGACAGAAAACAGAGCTGTTTTTTGCAAAGTGTCTACCTGTAGGTTTTGGCCTGTAGCTCAGCCGGAACATAGGGAAACCTACCAAACCTGTGCATTTTTGAAAACTAGAGACCTAGGGGAATCCAAGATGGGGTGACTTGTGGGGCTCTGACCTGGTTCTGTTACCCAGAATCCTTTGCAAACCTCAAAACGTGGCTAAAAAAACATGTTTTTCTCACATTTCAGTGACAGAAACTTCTGAAATCTGAGAGGAGCCACAAATTTCATTCCACCCAGCGTTCCCCCAAGTCTTCCGATAAAAAAGATACCATACTTGTGTGCGTAGGCATAGCGCCCACGACAAGAAATGCCCCAAAACACAATGTGGACACATCCCATTTTTTGACAGAAAACAGAGCTGTTTTTTGCAAAGTGCCTACCTGTAGGTTTTGGCCTCTAGCTCAGCCGGCACCTAGGGAAACCTACCAAACCTGTGCCTTTTTGAAAACTAGAGACCTAGGGGAATCCAAGATGGGGTGACTTGTGGGGCTCTGACCAGGTTCTGTTACCCAGAATCCTTTGCAAACCTCAAAACGTGACTAAAAAAAACACGTTTTCCTCACATTCCAGTGACAGAAAGTTCTGGAATCTGAGAGGAGCCACAAATTTCCTTTCACCCAGCGTTCCCCCAAGTCTCCCGATAAAAATGATACCATACTTGTGTGGGTAGGCCTAGCGCCCGTGACAAGAAATACCCCAAAACACAATGTGGACACATCCCATTTTTTGACAGAAAACAGAGCTGTTTTTTGGAAAGTGCCTACCTGTAGATTTTAGCCTCTAACTCAGCCGGCAGATAGGGAAACCTACCAAACCTGTGCATTTTTTAAAATTAGAGACCTAGGGGAATCCAAGAAGGGGTGACTTGTGTGGCTCTGACCAGGTTCTGCTACCCAGAATCCTTTGCAAACCTCAAAACGTGGCTAAAAAAACACACTTTTCTCACATTTCAGTGACAGAAACTTCTGAAATCTGAGAGGAGCTACAAAGTTCCTTCCACCCAGCGTTCCCCCAAGTCTCCCGATAAAAATGATACCATACTTGTGTGGGTAGGCCTAGCGCCCGCGACAAGAAAAGCCCCAAAACACAACATGGACACATCCCATTTTTTGACAGAAAACAGAGCTGTTTTTTTCAATGTGCCTACCTGTAGATTTTGGCCTCTAGCTCAGCCGGCACATAGGGAAACCTACCAAACCTGTGCATTTTTGAACACTAGAGACCTAGGGGAATCCAAGATGGGGTGACTTGTGGGGCTCTGACCAGGTTCTGTTACCCAGAATCCATTGCAAACCTCAAAACATGGCTAAAAAAACACGTTTTCCTCACATTCCAGTGACAGTAAGTTCTGGAATCTGAGAGGAGCCACAAATTTCCTTTCACCCAGCGTTCCCCCAAGTCTCCCGATAAAAATGATACCTCACTTGTGTGGGTAGGCCTAGTGCCCGGGACAGGAAATGCCCCAAAACACAACGTGGACACATCCCATTTTTTAAACAGAGCTGTTTTTTGCAAAGTGCCTACCTGTAGGTTTTGGCCTCTAGCTCAGCCGGCACCCAGGGAAACCTACCAAACCTGTGCATTTTTGAAAACTCGAAACCTAGGGGAATCCAAGATGGCCTGACTTGTGGCTCTCTGACCAGGATCTGTTACCCAGAATCCTTTGCAAATCTCAAAATGTGGCTAAAAAACACGTTTTCCTCACATTTCGGTGACAGAAAGTTCTGGAATCTGAGAGGAGCCAAAAATTTCCTTCCACCCACCGTTTCCCCAAGTCTTCTGATAAAAATGATACCTCGCTTGTGTGGGTAGGCCTAGCGCACGCAAAAGGAAATGCCCCAAAACACAACATTAACACATCCCATTTTTGACAGAAAACAGAGCTGTTTTTTTCAATGTGCCTACCTGTAGGTTTTGGCCTCTAGCTCAGCCGGCACATAGGGAAACCTACCAAACCTGTGCATTTTTTAAAACTAGAGACCTATGGGAATCTAAGGTGGGGTGACTTGTGGGGCTCTGATCAGGTTCTGTTACCCAGAATCCTTTGCAAACCTCAAAACGTGACAAAAAAACACGTTTTCCTCACATTCCAGTGACAGAAAGTTCTGGAATCTGAGAGGAGCCACAAATTTCCTTTCACCCAGCGTTCCCCCAAGTCTCCCGATAAAAATGATACCATACTTGTGTGGGTAGGCCTAGCGCCTGTGACAAGAAATACCCCAAAACACAACGTGGACACATCCCATTTTAAAAACAGAGCTGTTTTTTTCAATGTGCCTACCTGTAGGTTTTGGCCTCTAGCTCAGCCGGCACATAGGGAAACCTACCAAACCTGTGCATTTTTTAAAACTAGAGACCTATGGGAATCTAAGGTGGGGTGACTTGTGGGGCTCTGATCAGGTTCTGTTACCCAGAATCCTTTGCAAACCTCAAAATGTGGCTAAAATAACACGTTTTCCTCACATTTCGGTGACAGAAAGTTCTGGAATCTGAGAGGAGCCACAAATTTCCTTTCACCCAGCGTTCCCCCAAGTCTCCCAATAAAAATGATACCTCACTTGTGTGGGTAGGCCTAGCGCCCGCAACAGGAAATGCCCCAAAACACAACGTGGACACATCCCATTTTTTGACAGAAAACAGAGCTGTTTTTTGCAAAGTGTCTACCTGTAGGTTTTGGCCTGTAGCTCAGCCGGAACATAGGGAAACCTACCAAACCTGTGCATTTTTGAAAACTAGAGACCTAGGGGAATCCAAGATGGGGTGACTTGTGGGGCTCTGACCAGGTTCTGTTACCCAGAATCCTTTGCAAACCTCAAAACGTGGCTAAAAAAACATGTTTTTCTCACATTTCAGTGACAGAAACTTCTGAAATCTGAGAGGAGCCACAAATTTCATTCCACCCAGCGTTCCCCCAAGTCTTCCGATAAAAATGATACCATACTTGTGTGCGTAGGCATAGCGCCCACGACAAGAAATGCCCCAAAACACAATGTGGACACATCCCATTTTTTGACAGAAAACAGAGCTGTTTTTTGCAAAGTGCCTACCTGTAGGTTTTGGCCTCTAGCTCAGCCGGCACCTAGGGAAACCTACCAAACCTGTGCCTTTTTGAAAACTAGAGACCTAGGGGAATCCAAGATGGGGTGACTTGTGGGGCTCTGACCAGGTTCTGTTACCCAGAATCCTTTGCAAACCTCAAAATGTGGCTAAAAAACACGTTTTCCTCACATTTCGGTCACAGAAAGTTCTGGAATCTGAGAGGAGCCACAAATTTTCTTCCACCCAGCGTTTCCCCAAGTCTCCCGATGAAAATGATACCTTACTTGTGTGGGTAGGCCTAGCGCCCGCAACAGGAAATGCCCCAAAACACAACATTAACACATCCCATTTGTTACAGAAAACAGAGCTGTTTTTTGCAAAGTGTCTACCTGTAGATTTTGGCCTCTAGCTCAATCGGCACCTAGGGAAACCTACCAAACCTGAGCATTTTTGAAAACTAGAGACCTAGGGGAATCCAAGATGAGATGACTTGTGGGGCACTGAACAGGTTCTGTTACCCAGAATCCTTTGCAAACCTCAAAATGTGGCTAAAATAACACGTTTTCCTCACATTTCGGTGACAGAAAGTTCTGGAATCTGACAGGAGCCACAAATTTCCTTCCACCTAGCGTTCCCCAAAGTCTCCCGATAAAAATGATACCTCACTTGTGTGGGTAGGCCTAGCGCCCGCAACAGGAAATGCCCCAAAACACAACGTGGACACATCCCATTTTTTGACAGAAAACAAAGATGTTTTTTGCAAAGTGTCTACCTGTAGGTTTTGGCCTGTAGCTCAGCCGGCACATACGGAAACCTACCAAACCTGTGCATTTTTTAAAACTAGAGACCTAGGGGAATCAAAGATGGGGTGACTTGTGGGGCTCTGACCAGGTTCTGTTACCCAGAATCCTTTGCAAACCTCAAAACGTGGCTAAAAAAACAAGTTTTTCTCGCATTTCAGTGACAGAAAGTTCTGAAATCTGAGAGGAGCCACAAGTTTCCTTCCACCCAGCATTCCCCTAAGTCTCTCGATAAAAATGATACCTCACTTGTGTGTGTAGGCCTAGCGCCCGCGACAAGAAATGCCCCAAAAACACAACGTGGACACATCCCATTTTTTGACAGAAAACAGAGCTGTTTTTTTTAAAGTGCCTACCTGTAGATTTTAGCCTCTAACTCAGCCGGCAGATAGGGAAACCTACCAAACCTGTGCATTTTTGAAAATTAGAGACCTAGGGGAATCCAAGAAGGGGTGACTTGTGGGGCTCTGACCAGGTTCTGCTACCCAGAATCCTTTGCAAACCTCAAAACGTGGCTAAAAAAACACGCTTTTCTCACATTTCAGTGACAGAAACTTCTGAAATCTGAGAGGAGCCACAAATTTCCTTCCACCCAGCGTTCCCCCAAGTCTCCCGATAAAAATGATACCATACTTGTGTGGGTAGGCCTAGCGCCCGCGACAAGAAAAGCCCCAAAACACAACATGGACACATCCCATTTTTTGACAGAAAACAGAGCTGTTTTTTTCAATGTGCCTACCTGTAGATTTTGGCCTCTAGCTCAGCCGGCACATAGGGAAACCTACCAAACCTGTGCCTTTTTGAAAACTAGAGACCTAGGGGAATCCAAGATGGGGTGACTTGTGGGGCTCTGACCAGGTTCTGTTACCCAGAATCCTTTGCAAACCTCAAAACATGACTAAAAAAACACGTTTTCCTCACAATTCCAGTGACAGAAAGTTCTGGAATCTGAGGGGAGCCACAAATTTCCTTTCACCCAGCGTTCCCCCAAGTCTCCCGATAAAAATGATACCATACTTGTGTGGGTAGGCCTAGCGACCGTGACAAGAAATACCCCAAAACACAACGTGGACACATCCCATTTTTTAACAGAAAACAGAGCTGTTTTTTGCAAAGTGTCTACCTGTAGGTTTTGGCCTGTAGCTCAGCCGGAACATAGGGAAACCTACCAAACCTGTGCATTTTTGAAAACTAGAGACCTAGGGGAATCCAAGATGGGGTGACTTGTGGGGCTCTGACCAGGTTCTGTTACCCAGAATCCTTTGCAAACCTCAAAACGTGACTAAAAAACATGTTTTTCTCACATTTCAGTGACAGAAACTTCTGAAATCTGAGAGGAGCCACAAATTTCATTCCACCCAGCGTTCCCCCAAGTCTCCCGATAAAAATGATACCATACTTGTGTGCGTAGGCTTACCGCCCACGACAAGAAATGCCCCAAAACACAATGTGGACACATCCCATTTTTTGACAGAAAACAGAGCTGTTTTTTGCAAAGTGCCTACCTGTAGGTTTTGGCCTCTAGCTCAGCCGGCACCTAGGGAAACCTACCAAACCTGTGCCTTTTTGAAAACTAGAGACCTAGGGGAATCCAAGATGGGGTGACTTGTGGGGCTCTGACCAGGTTCTGTTACCCAGAATCCTTTGTAAACCTCAAAACGTGGCTAAAAAAAAACGTTTTCCTCACATTCAAGTGACAGAAAGTTCTGGAATCTGAGAGGAGCCACAAATTTCCTTTCACCCAGCGTTCCCCCAAGTCTCCCGATAAAAATGATACCTCACTTGTGTGGGTAGGCCTAGCGCCCCGACAGGAAATGCCCAAAACACAACGTGGACACATCCCATTTTTTAACAGAAAACAGAGCTGTCTTTTGCAAAGTGCCTACCTGTAGGTTTTGGCCTCTAGCTCAGCCGGCACCTAGGGAAACCTACCAAACCTGTGCATTTTTGAAAACTAAAGACCTAGGGGAATCCAAGTTGGGGTGACTTGTGGGGCACTAAACAGGTTCTGCTACCCAGAATCCTTTGCAAACCTCAAAATGTGGCTAAAATAACACGTTTTCCTCACATTTCGGTGACAGAAAGTTCTGGAATCTGAGAGGAGCCACACATTTCCTTCCACCCAGCATTCCCCCAAGTCTCCCGATAAAAATGATACCTCACTTGTGTGGGTAGGCCTAGCGCCCGCAACAGGAAATGACCCAAAACACAACGTGGACACATCCCATTTTTTGACAGAAAACAGAGCTGTTTTTTGCAAAGTGTCTACCTGTAGGTTTTGGCCTGTAGCTCAGCCGGAACATAGGTAAACCTACCAAACCTGTGCATTTTTGAAAACTAGAGAAGAAGGGAATCCAAGATGGGGTGGCTTGTGGGGCTCTGACCAGGTTGTGTTACCCAGAATCCTTTGCAAACCTCAAAACGTGACTAAAAAAACATGTTTTTCTCACATTTCAGTGACAGAAACTTCTGAAATCTGAGAGGAGCCACACATTTCCTTCCACCCAGCATTCCCCCAAGTCTCCCGATAAAAATGATACCATACTTGTGTGGGTAGGCCTAGCGCCCGCGACAAGAAATGCCCCAAAACACAATGTGGACACATCCCATTTTTTGACAGAAAACAGAGCTGTTTTTTACAAAGTGCCTACCTGTAGATTTTAGCCTCTAACTCAGCCGGCAGATAGGGAAACCTACCAAACCTGTGCATTTTTGAAAATTAGAGACCTAGGGGAATCCAAGAAGGGGTGACTTGTGGGGCTCTGACCAGGTTCTGCTACCCAGAATCCTTTGCAAACCTCAAAACGTGGCTAAAAAAACACGCTTTTCTCACATTTCAGTGACAGAAACTTCTGAAATCTGAGAGGAACCACAAATTTCCTTCCACCCAGCGTTCCCCCAAGTCTCCTGATAAAAATTATACCATACTTGTGTGGGTAGGCCTAGCGCCCGCGACAAGAAATGCCCCAAAACACAACATGGACACATCCCATTTTTTGACAGAAAACAGAGCTGTTTTTTTCAATGTGCCTACCTGTAGATTTTGGCCTCTAGCTCAGCCGGCAAATAGGGAAACCTACCAAACCTGTGCATTTTTTAAAACTAGAGACCTAGGGGAATCCAAGATGGGGTGACTTGTGGGGCTCTGACCAGGTTCTGTTACCCAGAATCCTTTGCAAACCTCAAAACGTGATTAAAAAAACACGTTTTCCTCACATTCCAGTGACAGAAAGTTCTTGAATCTGAGAGGAGCCACAAATTTCCTTTCACCCAGCGTTCCACCAAGTCTCCCGATAAAAATGATACCATACTTGTGTGGGTAGGCCTAGCGCCCGTGACAAGAAATACCCCAAAACACAACATGGACACATCCCATTTTTTAACAGAAAACAGAGCTGTTTTTTGCAAAGTGCCTACCTGTAGGTTTTGGCCTCTAGCTCAGCCGGCACCTAGGGAAACCTACCAAACCTGTGCATTTTTTAAAACTAGAGACCTAGGGGAATCCAAGTTGGGGTGACTTGTGGGGCTCTGACCAGGTTCTGTTACCCAGAATCCATTGCAAACCTCAAAACGTGGCTAAAAAAACATGTTTTCCTCACATTCCAGTGACAGAAAGTTCTGGAATCTGAGAGGAGCCACAAATTTCCTTCCACCCAGCGTTCCCCTAAGTCTCCCGATAAAAATGATACCATACTTGTGTGGGTAGGCCTAGCGCCCGCAACAAGAAATGCCCCAAAACACAATGTGGACACATCCCATTTTTTGACAGAAAACAGAGCTGTTTTTTGCAAAGTGCCTACCTGTAGATTTTAGCCTCTAACTCAGCCGGCAGATAGGGAAACCTACCAAACCTGTGCATTTTTGAAAATTAGAGACCTAGGGGAATCCAAGAAGGGGTGACTTGTGGGGCTCTGACCAGGTTCTGCTACCCAGAATCCTTTGCAAACCTCAAAACGTGGCTAAAAAAACACGTTTTCCTCACATTCCAGTGACAGAAAGTTCTGGAATCTGAGAGGAGCCACAAATTTCCTTTCACCCAGCGTTCCCCCAAGTCTCCCGATAAAAATGATACCTCACTTGTGTGGGTAGGCCTAGCGCCCGCAACAGGAAATGCCCCAAAACACAACATTAACATATCCCATTTTTCACAGAAAACAGAGCTTTTTTTTGCATAGTGCCTGTTAGAAATGGGGTCTCTGGTTGACAGTCAGGTTACCCCCTGTTCAAGCAAGGACCCTCACTCTAGTTAGGATAAAAGAGAATCACCCTCAGCTAACCCCTGCTTACCCCCTTGGTAGCTTGGCAGAGCAGTAGGCTTAACCTCAGAGTGCTGGGCGTAAAGTATTTGTACCAACACACACAGTAACTTAATGAAAACACTACAAAATGACACAACACCAGTTTAGAAAAATAGGAAATATTTATCTAGACAAAACAAGACCAAAACGACAAAAATCCAACATACACAAGTCAAGTTATGTTTTTTTAAAGGTTTAAAATAAAAAGAGTCTTTAGGTAGTTGTAACAACACACTAGCGCTGCTAGCGTGAAAATGTACCTGGTTTGCGTCAAAAATAACCCCGCACGGGCGGTGTGCGTCGAAAATAACCCTGCACGGTTATATGCGTCGAAAACAACTCGGCACGGCGATGCGCGTCGAAAAAGCCAGCCACGCGACGGTCCGAAAGTCCCGCGGCGCAGGTTGCGATCTCTCAGCCTTCGTCAGCGATGTTGCGCGTCGTTTCTCCTGCTCCGGGCGTCGATTCTCCGGTCGCGTTTCCTGCGGCGTCATTTCTCAGCTGCGGAGCCGGCGTTGCGTCGTTTTCTCAGCCGCGATCGGATTCGCGTCGATCTTTTCTCCGCACGGCGCTCGGTGCGTGTATTTTTGTCCTTAGGCTGCCAGCCTCTCCTTTCAGGGTCCCAGGAACTGGAAGGGCACCACAGAGCAGAGTAGGGGTCTCTCCAGAGACTCCAGGTGCTGGCAGGAAGAAGTCTTTGCTATCCCTGAGACTTCAACAACAGGAGGCAAGCTCTACATCAAGCCCTTGGAGATTTCTTCTTCAAGATGGAAGGCACACAAAGTCCAGTCTTTGCCCTCTTACTCTGGCAGAAGCAGCACTGCAGGAAAGCTCCACAAAGCACAGTCACAGGCAGGGCAGCACTTGTTCCTCAGCGACCAGCTCTTCTCCAGGCAGAGGTTCCTCTTGATTCCAGAAGTGTTTCTGAAGTTTGTAAGTTTGGGTGCCCTTCTTATACCCATTTTAGTCTTTGAAGTCACCTTTCTTCAAAGGGGACTCACACCTTCTGGTGAAATCCTGCCTTGCCCAGGCAAGGCCTCAGACACACACCAGGGGGTTGGAGACAGCATTGTCAGAGGCAGGCACAGTCCTTTCAGATGAGAGTGACCACTCCACCCCTCCCTCCTAGCAGAGATGGCTAATCAGGAAATGCAGATTACACCCCAGCTCCCTTTGTGTCACTGTCTGGTGTGAGGTGAAAAACAACCCAACTGTCAAACTGACCCAGACAGGGAATCCACAAACAAGGCAGAGTCACAGAATGGTTTAAGCAAGAAAATGCTCACTTTCTAAAAGTGGCATTTCCAAACTCACAATCTTAAAATCAACTTTACTAAAAGATGTATTTTTAAATTGTGAGTTCAGGGATCCCAAACTCCACATGTCCATCTACTCTCTAGGGGAATCTACACTTTAATCATATTTAAAGGTAGCCCCCATATTATCCTATGAGAGAGACAGACCTTGCAACAGTGAAAACGAAATTGGCAGTATTTCACTGTTAGGACATATAAACCACATTACTATATGTCCTACCTTATCCATACACTGCACCCTGCCCTTGGGGCTACCTAGGGCCTACCTTAGGGGTGCCTTACATGTAAGGAAAGGGAAGGTTTAGACCTGGCAAGTGGGTACACTTGCCAAGTCGAATTTACAGTGTAAAATTACACATACAGACACTGCAGTGGCAGGTCTGAGACATGATTACAGAGCTACTTATGTGGGTGGCACAACCAGTGCTGCAGGCCCACTAGTAGCATTTGATTTACAGGCCCTGGCACCTCTAGTGCACCTTACTAGGGACTTACTAGTAAATCAAATATGCCAATCATGGATAAACCACTTACATACAATTTAAACAGGAGAGCATATGCACTTTAGCACTGGTTAGCAGTGGTAAAGTGCTCAGAGTTGAAAAGCCAACAGCAACAGGTCAGAAAAAAATAGGAGGCAGGAGGCAAAAAAGACTGGGGATGACCCTGCATAAGCAAAAGTCCAACACGACCCCCTACCAGCCTAAAGCCAGGGGAGAACAATCAATACCTTGATGTACTTCCCTGATTGGGGCGATAGAACAGGGACCCAGGCCCACAACAGCAGGGGCATGTTCCAGTTCTACGCCTTCCTGACTCCAGTTGGATCCCTCTGTCCATACTCTCAGGGCCCACTAAGCTAACCCAGGGGGAACCCTTCTCCACATCTACAGACACCATCTGTGTAACACCTAACTTTACTTTGCTCACAGATGTATTGCAATGGGCAGATAGTACCACCAGGGCCAACACAGTGGTGTTGCCCACTCCACCCCCGGGGTGTGACTCTCGTCCTCCCCCCCCCAGGGGCAACTCTGTCCACCAGGACAGCAAGCCACAGTGGCCCCAGACAACTGTCAGGGATGAGAGCCCGACCTCAGGCCTCTCTAACCACTGTGACTGTGGAGAGTGGGGGGTGGTAGCCCCAGGTGCCTGGCACCCTTTGACCACTCTCTCTTCCACCAGGTCAGGGATGACAACCTGACCCTGGTCCTCCCCTCTGGGGCTCTGTACCCTCCCTGCAGAAGCGGCACCCCCAGAGTCCAAAACTGTCAGGGTGCTTGTAGAAGCAGTCCTGCACAATTCTTCCATCAGTGCAGGGATGTTAACCTGCAACTGATCCTCCAACCTGGGGTCTGTACCTTCAGGTTGGACCAGGGCCAGGGGTGAGGCTTCCCTCCCCCTGCCCTCTCTTCTGGGGTCCTGAACCACCCAACTAGGAGTGACCCCCCCAGAAGACAACATAGTAGGGGCACTGTTAGCAGTAGCCCCTTCCTCCAGGTCAGGGGGGACACCCTTAACCTGGCCTCCCAATCCAGGGTCTGTACCCACAGACTGGATCACTGCCTGGCAAGCCAGGGCTTCCTGGGGGCATACCTACCCCCCACCAGGTCAGAGTTTACCCTCTGGACCTGGTCATCCAACCCAAGGTCACCACCCTGCGGTTGAACCATTGCCTGGCACACCAGGACTTCCAGGGGGGCACACTTACCCCCCATCAGGTCAGAGTTTACCCCCTGAACCTGATCATTCAACCCAGAGTCACCACCCTGCGGTTGAACCATTGCCTGGCACACCAGGACTTCCAGGGGGGCACACTTACCCCCCTCAAGGGACACACTGTCCCGAAGGGCCACACAAGAGTCTGGCTGGCGCAGGTCTCCTGACCTCTGCCCATGTGACAGAGTCTGGATTCCCCCCAGCCCAGAAATGGTCTCACCAAGGTCATTCATGGGGGGCTCTGCTCTCAGAGCTGACCCCTGACCCTCCAGGTTCTCCACTGGGGTCCGCAACCCCCTCTCAACCCTCTGTCTGGACTTCTGCACCCCCTCACTAGGAGTGGTACTGCCAGACACCAGAACTGGTGGGACGCTGGCTACAGCCGCCCCCCTAAGTTCTCCTGACACTGTGGGGTCTCCCTCAACAGATGGCCCTATGGTACAGGCTAGGCTCCCCTCCTGGTGTTCCCGCAGGGAACCCTCCAGGACCTGGGACCGGATCTCGGGCACCTTGGGCCTCAACCCATCCCCATTCCCTCTCCTCTGAGACTGGACATGGGGTCCCTCACCCATCCCACTACACTGGGACCTACCTGGGACACTACAATCCTTCCCTACCTCACCTGGTTGGGAACTACCTAGACCACTCCTCTCAGGAGCACCCCCAAATGCCTCTTCAGACTCTCTGGTACTCACCCAGAAGTCTGCCTCCATTGTAAGCTCCCTGGGGTCAGAGAACTCACACTCCACCTGGTGTTGGCATAGCTCTGGAAAATAAGGACTAGACATATGCTCTCCAGCAATTACATCACTCAGCCCCTCGCATGAATTAACCAAAGTACCCTTCACCCAACCATCCAGTGACCCTGCTTTGACAAAGCACCCCACATCACCCTCCTGAGACTGGTGAGACAGTACCTGACTGTCCCTGACACTCAACCCACACTCTTCTGGGATGTCTTCACACTCCATAACCAGGACTTCTACCTGGGGGGAACCCCTCTCCCTGTCACTCTCAACTAGAGTCAGTAGAGTGTCCCTCCCACCAGTAGGAATATGACTCCCCATGCCAGTTCCCCAATCCACCTCAGGGACCCTGTGCATCACTGGAGCTACCTCATACCCCTGAACCTCCTGGCGTGTGTTAACTCCCTCCTTCAAGTAGGGCACCACCTCTCTGGGCATGTGCACTTCTGCAGCATCACTGGATATACAATTGTTGCTGCCACCATTCCAGCTGGACTCAGCCCTCATGACTTCCAGCTCTTTCAATTTAAGCTCGTAAGCATAAATCATTTTTTTAATCTCTAAGTTTCTCCTCCTTTCTTCCAACTCCCAATTGAGCTTTTTCATCTCCCATTGGAACTCCCTCTCTGCCTGTCTGTCCTGTAACTCTTCAGGAGTCAGACCCTTGGGTGACACCCTGCCACCCCTCCTGGGGACCCTCCCCCCAGGCGTAACAGGTTCCTCCACTACACCACTGTGCATCCTCTGCACTTCCCCCCCCATATTCTCCTCCTCTGTGTGCCTTCCAGCCTTCTTGATTGTCACCCAGGCCCTCTGTGCCTGTTGCAGCTCCCCCTCCCTGGTGGAGCTCTCAGTGGGGCAGTCAAGATCTTTAAGGAACTGTTTCAATTGAGCAACTGGGTACTCCTTCAGTTTCTCCATTTCAAACACAGCTCCAGCTGTTGCATCTCCAGATTGAGACATGATGGTCACAAGTGCAAAGTTCCAAAGGCAGAAAAAATAATTTCCCAATGAAGTAAAAAGAATCAGTCAAGGGATCAGCAAAATCATGGAAGTAGAATAAAAAGAGTCCTTAAGAGAAAAATCAAAAGATCACCAAACAAGTAGTATGTGGTCACGTAGTGGTCTGAGATCAAAACAGTAGTGCACACTCAATTACTGTATGTCAAGCACAAATACAAGTCCAATCCCGACCGCTGGTCACCAATGTTAGAAATGGGGTCTCTGGTTGACAGTCAGGTTACCCCCTGTTCAAGCAAGGACCCTCACTCTAGTTAGGATAAAAGAGAATCACCCTCAGCTAACCCCTGCTTACCCCCTTGGTAGCTTGGCAGAGCAGTAGGCTTAACCTCAGAGTGCTGGGCGTAAAGTATTTGTACCAACACACACAGTAACTTAATGAAAACACTACAAAATGACACAACACCAGTTTAGAAAAATAGGAAATATTTATCTAGACAAAACAAGACCAAAACGACAAAAATCCAACATACACAAGTCAAGTTATGGTTTTTTAAAGGTTTAAAATAAAAAGAGTCTTTAGGTAGTTGTAACAACACACTAGCGCTGCTAGCGTGAAAATGTACCTGGTTTGCGTCCAAAATAACCCCGCACGGGCGGTGTGCGTCGAAAATAACCCTGCACGGTTATATGCGTCGAAAACAACTCGGCACGGCGATGCGCGTCGAAAAAGCCAGCCACGCGACGGTCCGAAAGTCCCGCGGCGCAGGTTGCGATCTCTCAGCCTTCGTCAGCGATGTTGCGCGTCGTTTCTCCTGCTCCGGGCGTCGATTCTCCGGTCGCGTTTCCTGCGGCGTCGTTTCTCAGCTGCGGAGCCGGCGTCGCGTCGTTTTCTCAGCCGCGATCGGATTCGCGTCGATCTTTTCTCCGCACGGCGCTCGGTGCGTGTATTTTTGTCCTTAGGCTGCCAGCCTCTCCTTTCAGGGTCCCAGGAACTGGAAGGGCACCACAGAGCAGAGTAGGGGTCTCTCCAGAGACTCCAGGTGCTGGCAGGAAGAAGTCTTTGCTATCCCTGAGACTTCAACAACAGGAGGCAAGCTCTACATCAAGCCCTTGGAGATTTCTTCTTCAAGATGGAAGGCACACAAAGTCCAGTCTTTGCCCTCTTACTCTGGCAGAAGCAGCACTGCAGGAAAGCTCCACAAAGCACAGTCACAGGCAGGGCAGCACTTGTTCCTCAGCGACCAGCTCTTCTCCAGGCAGAGGTTCCTCTTGATTCCAGAAGTGTTTCTGAAGTTTGTAAGTTTGGGTGCCCTTCTTATACCCATTTTAGTCTTTGAAGTCACCTTTCTTCAAAGGGGACTCACACCTTCTGGTGAAATCCTGCCTTGCCCAGGCAAGGCCTCAGACACACACCAGGGGGTTGGAGACAGCATTGTCAGAGGCAGGCACAGTCCTTTCAGATGAGAGTGACCACTCCACCCCTCCCTCCTAGCAGAGATGGCTAATCAGGAAATGCAGATTACACCCCAGCTCCCTTTGTGTCACTGTCTGGTGTGAGGTGAAAAACAACCCAACTGTCAAACTGACCCAGACAGGGAATCCACAAACAAGGCAGAGTCACAGAATGGTTTAAGCAAGAAAATGCTCACTTTCTAAAAGTGGCATTTCCAAACTCACAATCTTAAAATCAACTTTACTAAAAGATGTATTTTTAAATTGTGAGTTCAGGGATCCCAAACTCCACATGTCCATCTACTCTCTAGGGGAATCTACACTTTAATCATATTTAAAGGTAGCCCCCATATTATCCTATGAGAGAGACAGACCTTGCAACAGTGAAAACGAAATTGGCAGTATTTCACTGTTAGGACATATAAACCACATTACTATATGTCCTACCTTATCCATACACTGCACCCTGCCCTTGGGGCTACCTAGGGCCTACCTTAGGGGTGCCTTACATGTAAGGAAAGGGAAGGTTTAGACCTGGCAAGTGGGTACACTTGCCAAGTCGAATTTACAGTGTAAAATTACACATACAGACACTGCAGTGGCAGGTCTGAGACATGATTACAGAGCTACTTATGTGGGTGGCACAACCAGTGCTGCAGGCCCACTAGTAGCATTTGATTTACAGGCCCTGGCACCTCTAGTGCACCTTACTAGGGACTTACTAGTAAATCAAATATGCCAATCATGGATAAACCACTTACATACAATTTAAACAGGAGAGCATATGCACTTTAGCACTGGTTAGCAGTGGTAAAGTGCTCAGAGTTGAAAAGCCAACAGCAACAGGTCAGAAAAAAATAGGAGGCAGGAGGCAAAAAAGACTGGGGATGACCCTGCATAAGCAAAAGTCCAACAGTGCCTACCTGTAGATTTTGGCCTATAGCTCAGTCGGCACCTAGGGAAACCTACCAAACCTGTGCCTTTTTGAAAACTAGAGACCTAGGGGAATCCAAGATGAGATGACTTGTGGGGCACTAAACAGGTTCTGTTACCCAGAATCCTTTGCAAACCTCAAAATGTGGCTAAAATAACACGTTTTCCTCACATTTCGGTGACAGAAAGTTCTGGAATCTGAGAGGAGCCACAAATTTCCTTTCACCCAGCGTTGCCCCAAGTCTCCCAATAAAAATGATACCTCACTTGTGTGGGTAGGCCTAGCGCCCGCAACAGGAAATGCCCCAAAACACAACGTGGACACATCCCATTTTTTGACAGAAAACAGAGCTGTTTTTTGCAAAGTGTCTACCTGTAGGTTTTGGCATGTAGCTCAGCCGGAACATAGGGAAACCTACCAAACCTGTGCATTTTTTAAAACTAGAGACGAAGGGAATCCAAGATGGGGTGGCTTGTGGGGCTCTGACCAGGTTCTGTTACCCAGAATCCTTTGCAAACCTCAAAACGTGGCTAAAAAAACATGTTTTTCTCACATTTCAGTGACAGAAACTTCTGAAATCTGAGAGGAGCCACCCATTTCCTTCCACCCAGCGTTCCCCCAAGTCTCCCGATAAAAATTATACAATACTTGTGTGGGTAGGCCTAGCGCCCGCGACAAGAAATGCCCCAAAACACAATGTGGACACATCCCATTTTTTGACAGAAAACAGAGCTGTTTTTTGCAAAGTGCCTACCTGTAGATTTTAGCCTCTAACTCAGCCGGCAGATAGGGAAACCTACCAAACCTGTGCATTTTTGAAAACTAGAGACCTAGGGGAATCCAAGAAGGGGTGACTTGTGGGGCTCTGACCAGGTTCTGCTACCCAGAATCCTTTGCAAACCTCAAAACGTGGCTAAAAAAACACGCTTTTCTCACATTTCAGTGACAGAAACTTCTGAAATCTGAGAGGAACCACAAATTTCCTTCCACCAAGTGTTCCCCCAAGTCTCCCGATAAAAATGATACCATACTTGTGTGGGTAGGCCTAGCGCCCGCGACAAGAAAAGCCCCAAAACACAACATTGACACATCCCATTTTTTGACAGAAAACAGAGCTGTTTTTTTCAATGTGCCTACCTGTAGATTTTGGCCTCTAGCTCAGCCGGCACATAGGGAAACCTACCAAACCTGTGCATTTTTGAAAACTAGAGACCTAGGGGAATCCAAGATGGGGTGACTTGTGGGGCTCTGACCAGGTTCTGTTACCCAGAATCCTTTGCAAACCTCAAAACGTGACTAAAAAAACACGTTTTCCTCACATTTCAGTGA
Organism: Pleurodeles waltl; assembly: GCF_031143425.1. Classification (NCBI taxonomy): domain Eukaryota; kingdom Metazoa; phylum Chordata; class Amphibia; order Caudata; family Salamandridae; genus Pleurodeles; species Pleurodeles waltl. The sequence continues at coordinate 1,444,212,086 of NC_090444.1, read as the reverse complement.
CAGAAACTTCTGAAATCTGAGAGGAACCCCAAATTTCCTTCCAACCAGCGTTCCCCCAAGTCTCCCAATAAAAATGATACCATACTTGTGTGGGTAGGCCTAGCGCCCGCGACAAGAAAAGCCCCAAAACACAACATTGACACATCCCATTTTTTGACAGAAAACAGAGCTGTTTTTTTCAATGTGCCTACCTGTAGATTTTGGCCTCTAGCTCAGCCGGCACATAGGGAAACCTACCAAACCTATGCCTTTTTGAAAACTAGAGACCTATGGGAATCCAAGATGAGATGACTTGTGGGGCACTAAACAGGTTCTGTTACCCAGAATCCTTTGCAAACCTCAAAATGTGGCTAAAATAACACGTTTTCCTCACATTTCGGTGACAGAAAGTTCTGGAATCTGAGAGGAGCCACAAATTTCCTTCCACCTAGCGTTCCCCCAAGTCTCCCGATAAAAATGATACCTCACTTGTGTGGGTAGGCCTAGCGCCCGCAACAGGAAATGCCCCAAAACACAACGTGGACACATCCCATTTTTTGACAGAAAACAGAGCTGTTTTTTGCAAAGTGTCTACCTGTAGGTTTTGGCCTGTAGCTCAGCCGGAACATAGGTAAACCTACCAAACCTGTGCATTTTTGAAAACTAGAGAAGAAGGGAATCCAAGATGGGGTGGCTTGTGGGGCTCTGACCAGGTTGTGTTACCCAGAATCCTTTGCAAACCTCAAAACGTGACTAAAAAAACATGTTTTTCTCACATTTCAGTGACAGAAACTTCTGAAATCTGAGAGGAGCCACACATTTCCTTCCACCCAGCATTCCCCCAAGTCTCCCGATAAAAATGATACCATACTTGTGTGGGTAGGCCTAGCGCCCGCGACAAGAAATGCCCCAAAACACAATGTGGACACATCCCATTTTTTGACAGAAAACAGAGCTGTTTTTTACAAAGTGCCTACCTGTAGATTTTAGCCTCTAACTCAGCCGGCAGATAGGGAAACCTACCAAACCTGTGCATTTTTGAAAATTAGAGACCTAGGGGAATCCAAGAAGGGGTGACTTGTGGGGCTCTGATCAGGTTCTGTTACCCAGAATCCTTTGCAAACCTCAAAACGTGATTAAAAAAACACGTTTTCCTCACATTCCAGTGACAGAAAGTTCTGGAATCTGAGAGGAGCCACAAATTTCCTTTCACCCAGCGTTCCACCAAGTCTCCCGATAAAAATGATACCATACTTGTGTGGGTAGGCCTAGCGCCCGCGACAAGAAATGCCCCAAAACACAATGTGGACACATCCCATTTTTTGACAGAAAACAGAGCTGTTTTTTGCAAAGTGCCTACCTGTAGATTTTAGCCTCTAACTCAGCCGGCAGATAGGGAAACCTACCAAACCTGTGCATTTTTGAAAACTAGAGACCTAGGGGAATCCAAGAAGGGGTGACTTGTGGGGCTCTGACCAGGTTCTGCTACCCAGAATCCTTTGCAAACCTCAAAACGTGGCTAAAAAAACACGCTTTTCTCACATTTCAGTGACAGAAACTTCTGAAATCTGAGAGGAACCACAAATTTCCTTCCACCCAGTGTTCCCCCAAGTCTCCCGATAAAAATGATACCATACTTGTGTGGGTAGGCCTAGCGCCCGCGACAAGAAAAGCCCCAAAACACAACATTGACACATCCCATTTTTTGACAGAAAACAGAGCTGTTTTTTTCAATGTGCCTACCTGTAGATTTTGGCCTCTAGCTCAGCCGGCACATAGGGAAACCTACCAAACCTGTGCATTTTTGAAAACTAGAGACCTAGGGGAATCCAAGATGGGGTGACTTGTGGGGCTCTGACCAGGTTCTGTTACCCAGAATCCTTTGCAAACCTCAAAACGTGTCTAAAAAAACACGCTTTTCTCAAATTTCAGTGACAGAAACTTCTGAAATCTGAGAGGAACCACAAATTTCCTTCCACCCAGCGTTCCCACAAGTCTCCTGATAAAAATGATACCATACTTGTGTGGTAGGCATAGCGCCCGCGACAAGAAATGCCCCAAAACACAACATGGACACATCCCATTTTTTGACAGAAAACAGAGCTGTTTTTTTCAATGTGCCTACCTGTAGATTTTGGCCTCTAGCTCAGCCGGCACATAGGGAAACCTACCAAACCTGTGCATTTTTTAAAACTAGAGACCTAGGGGAATCCAAGATGGGGTGACTTGTGGGGCTCTGACCAGGTTCTGTTACCCAGAATCCTTTGCAAACCTCAAAACGTGATTAAAAAAACACGTTTTCCTCACATTCCAGTGACAGAAAGTTCTGGAATCTGAGAGGAGCCACAAATTTCCTTTCACCCAGCGTTCCACCAAGTCTCCCGATAAAAATGATACCATACTTGTGTGGGTAGGCCTAGCGCCCGTGACAAGAAATACCCCAAAACACAACATGGACACATCCCATTTTTTAACAGAAAACAGAGCTGTTTTTTGCAAAGTGCCTACCTGTAGGTTTTGGCCTCTAGCTCAGCCGGCACCTAGGGAAACCTACCAAACCTGTGCATTTTTTAAAACTAGAGACCTAGGGGAATCCAAGTTGGGGTGACTTGTGGGGCTCTGACCAGGTTCTGTTACCCAGAATCCATTGCAAACCTCAAAACGTGGCTAAAAAAACATGTTTTCCTCACATTCCAGTGACAGAAAGTTCTGGAATCTGAGAGGAGCCACAAATTTCCTTCCACCCAGCGTTCCCCCAAGTCTCCCGATAAAAATGATACCATACTTGTGTGGGTAGGCCTAGCGCCCGCGACAAGAAATACCCCAAAACACAATGTGGACACATCCCATTTTTTGACAGAAAACAGAGCTGTTTTTTGCAAAGTGCCTACCTGTAGATTTTAGCCTCTAACTCAGCCGGCAGATAGGGAAACCTACCAAACCTGTGCATTTTTGAAAATTAGAGACCTAGGGGAATCCAAGAAGGGGTGACTTGTGGGGCTCTGACCAGGTTCTGCTACCCAGAATCCTTTGCAAACCTCAAAACGTGGCTAAAAAAACACGTTTTCCTCACATTCAAGTGACAGAAAGTTCTGGAATCTGAGAGGAGCCACAAATTTCCTTTCACCCAGCGTTCCCCCAAGTCTCCCGATAAAAATGATACCTCACTTGTGTGGGTAGGCCTAGCGCCCGCAACAGGAAATGCCCCAAAACACAACATTAACATATCCCATTTTCACAGAAAACAGAGCTTTTTTTTGCATAGTGCCTACCTGTAGATTTTGGCCTCTAGCTCAGTCGGTACCTAGGGAAACCTACCAAACCTGTGCCTTTTTGAAAACTAGAGACCTATGGGAATCCAAGATGAGATGACTTGTGGGGCACTAAACAGGTTCTGTTACCCAGAATCCTTTGCAAACCTCAAAATGTGGCTAAAATAACACGTTTTCCTCAAATTTCGGTGACAGAAAGTTCTGGAATCTGAGAGGAGCCACAAATTTCCTTTCACCCAGCGTTCCCCCAAGTCTCCCAATAAAAATGATACCTCACTTGTGTGGGTAGGCCTAGCGCCCGCAACAGGAAATGCCCCAAAACACAACGTGGACACATCCCATTTTTTGACAGAAAACAGAGCTGTTTTTTGCAAAGTGTCTACCTGTAGGTTTTGGCCTGTAGCTCAGCCGGAACATAGGGAAACCTACCAAACCTGTGCATTTTTGAAAACTAGAGACAAAGGGAATCCAAGATGGGGTGGCTTGTGGGGCTCTGACCAGGTTCTGTTACCCAGAATCCTTTGCAAACCTCAAAACGTGGCTAAAAAAACACGTTTTTCTCACATTTCAGTGACAGAAACTTCTGAAATCTGAGAGGAGCCACACATTTCCTTCCACCCAGCGTTCCCCCAAGTCTCCCGATAAAAATGATACCATACTTGTGTGGGTAGGCCTAGCGCCCGCGACAAGAAATGCCCCAAAACACAATGTGGACACATCCCATTTTTTGACAGAAAACAGAGCTGTTTTTTGCAAAGTGCCTACCTGTAGATTTTAGCCTCTAACTCAGCCGGCAGATAGGGAAACCTACCAAACCTGTGCATTTTTGAAAATTAGAGACCTAGGGGAATCCAAGAAGTGGTGACTTGTGGGGCTCTGACCAGGTTCCGCTACCCAGAATCCTTTGCAAACCTCAAAACGTGGCTAAAAAAACACGCTTTTCTCACATTTCAGTGACAGAAACTTCTGAAATCTGAGAGGAACCACAAATTTCCTTCCACCCAGCGTTCCCCCAAGTCTCCCGATAAAAATGATACCATACTTGTGTGGGTAGGCCTAGCGCCCGCGACAAGAAAAGCCCCAAAACACAACATTGACACATCCCATTTTTTGACAGAAAACAGAGCTGTTTTTTTCAATGTGCCTACCTGTAGATTTTGGCCTCTAGCTCAGCCGGCACATAGGGAAACCTACCAAACCTGTGCATTTTTGAAAACTAGAGACCTAGGGGAATCCAAGATGGGGTGACTTGTGGGGCTCTGACCAGGTTCTGTTACCCAGAATCCTTTGCAAACCTCAAAACGTGACTAAAAAAAAACGTTTTCCTCACATTTCAGTGACAGAAACTTCTGAAATCTGAGAGGAACCACAAATTTCCTTCCACCCAGCGTTCCCCCAAGTCTCCCGATAAAAATGATACCATACTTGTGTGGGTAGGCCTAGCGCCCGCGACAAGAAAAGCCCCAAAACACAACATTGACACATCTCATTTTTTGACAGAAAACAGAGCTGTTTTTTTCAATGTGCCTACCTGTAGATTTTGGCCTCTAGCTCAGCCGGCACATAGGGAAACCTACCAAACCTGTGCCTTTTTGAAAACTAGAGACCTATGGGAATCCAAGATGAGATGACTTGTGGGGCACTAAACAGGTTCTGTTACCCAGAATCCTTTGCAAACCTCAAAATGTGGCTAAAATAACACGTTTTCCTCACATTTCGGTGACAGAAAGTTCTGGAATCTGAGAGGAGCCACAAATTTCCTTTCACCCAGCGTTCCCCCAAGTCTCCCAATAAAAATGATACCTCACTTGTGTGGGTAGGCCTAGCGCCCGCAACAGGAAATGCCCCAAAACACAACGTGGACACATCCCATTTTTTGACAGAAAACAGAGCTGTTTTTTGCAAAGTGTCTACCTGTAGATTTTGGCCTCTTGCTCAGCTGGCACATAGGGAAACCTACCAAACCTGTGCATTTTTGAAAATTAGAGACCTAGGGGAATCCAAGAAGGGGTGACTTGTGGGGCTCTGACCAGGTTCTGTTACCCAGAATCCTTTGCAAACCTCAAAACGTGGCTAAAAAAACACGTTTTCCTCACATTCCAGTGACAGAAAGTTCTGGAATCTGAGAGGAGCCACAAATTTCCTTTCACCCAGCGTTCCCCCAAGTCTCCCGATAAAAATAATACCTCACTTGTGTGGGTAGGCCTAGCGCCCGCAACAGGAAATGCCCCAAAACACAACATTAACATATCCCATTTTTTACAGAAAACAGAGCTGTTTTTTTCAATGTGCCTACCTGTAGATTTTGGCCTCTAGCTCAGCCGGCACATAGGAAAACCTACCAAACCTGTGCCTTTTTGAAAAGTAGAGACCTATGGGAATCCAAGATGAGATGACTTGTGGGGCACTAAACAGGTTCTGTTACCCAGAATCCTTTGCAAACCTCAAAATGTGGCTAAAATAACACGTTTTCCTCACATTTCGGTGACAGAAAGTTCTGGAATCTGAGAGGAGCCACAAATTTCCTTTCACCCAGCGTTCCCCCAAGTCTCCCAATAAAAATGATACCTCACTTGTGTGGGTAGGCCTAGCGCCCGCAACAGGAAATGCCCCAAAACACAACGTGGACACATCCCATTTTTTGACTGAAAACAGAGCTGTTTTTTGCAAAGTGTCTACCTGTAGATTTTGGCCTCTATCTCAGCCGGCACATAGGGAAACCTACCAAACCTGTGCATTTTTGAAAATTAGAGACCTAGTGGAATCCAAGAAGGGGTGACTTGTGGGGCTCTGACCAGGTTCTGTTACCCAGAATCCTTTGCAAACCTCAAAACGTGGCTAAAAAAACATGTTTTTCTCACATTTCAGTGACAGAAACTTCTGAAATCTGAGAGGAGCCACACATTTCCTTCCACCCAGCGTTCCCCCAAGTCTCCCGATAAAAATGATACCATACTTGTGTGGGTAGGCCTAGCGCCCGCGACAAGAAATGCCCCAAAACACAATGTGGACACATCCCATTTTTTGACAGAAAACAGAGCTGTTTTTTGCAAAGTGCCTACCTGTAGATTTTAGCCTCTAACTCAGCCGGCAGATAGGGAAACCTACCAAACCTGTGCATTTTTGAAAATTAGAGACCTAGGGGAATCCAAGAAGGGGTGAATTGTGGGGCTCTGACCAGGTTCTGCTACCCAGAATCCTTTGCAAACCTCAAAACGTGGCTAAAAAAACACGCTTTTCTCACATTTCAGTGACAGAAACTTCTGAAATCTGAGAGGAACCACAAATTTCCTTCCACCCAGCGTTCCCCCAAGTCTCCCGATAAAAATGATACCATACTTGTGTGGGTAGGCCTAGCGCCCGCGACAAGAAAAGCCCCAAAACACAACATTGACACATCCCATTTTTTGACAGAAAACAGAGCTGTTTTTTTCAATGTGCCTACCTGTAGATTTTGGCCTCTAGCTCAGCCGGCACATAGGGAAACCTACCAAACCTGTGCATTTTTGAAAACTAGAGACCTAGGGGAATCCAAGATGAGATGACTTGTGGGGCACTAAACAGGTTCTGTTACCCAGAATCCTTCGCAAACCTCAGAATGTGGCTAAAATAACACGTTTTCCTCACATTTCGGTGACAGAAAGTTCTGGAATCTGAGAGGAGCCACAAATTTCCTTTCACCCAGCGTTCCCCCAAGTCTCCCAATAAAAATGATACCTCACTTGTGTGGGTAGGCCTAGCGCCCGCAACAGGAAATGCCCCAAAACACAACGTGGACACATCCCATTTTTTGACAGAAAACAGAGCTGTTTTTTGCAAAGTGTCTACCTGTAGATTTTGGCCTCTAGCTCAGCCGGCACATAGGGAAACCTACCAAACCTGTGCATTTTTGAAAATTAGAGACCTAGGGGAATCCAAGAAGGGGTGACTTGTGGGGCTCTGACCAGGTTCTGTTACCCAGAATCCTTTGCAAACCTCAAAACGTGGCTAAAAAAACACGTTTTCCTCACATTCCAGTGACAGAAAGTTCTGGAATCTGAGAGGAGCCACAAATTTCCTTTCACCCAGCGTTCCCCCAAGTCTCCCGATAAAAATGATACCTCACTTGTGTGGGAAGGCCTAGCGCACGCAACAGGAAATGCCCCAAAACACAACATTAACATATCCCATTTTTAACAGAAAACAGAGCTGTTTTTTTCAATGTGCCTACCTGTAGATTTTGGCCTCTAGCTCAGCCGGCACATAGGGAAACCTACCAAACCTGTGCCTTTTTGAAAACTAGAGACCTATGGGAATCCAAGATGAGATGACTTGTGGGGCACTAAACAGGTTCTGTTACCCAGAATCCTTTGCAAACCTCAAAATGTGGCTAAAATAACACGTTTTCCTCAAATTTCGGTGACAGAAAGTTCTGGAATCTGAGAGGAGCCACAAATTTCCTTTCACCCAGCGTTCCCCCAAGTCTCCCAATAAAAATGATACCTCACTTGTGTGGGTAGGCCCAGCGCCCGCAACAGGAAATGCCCCAAAACACAACGTGGACACATCCCATTTTTTGACAGAAAACAGAGCTGTTTTTTGCAAAGTGTCTACCTGTAGGTTTTGGCCTGTAGCTCAGCCGGAACATAGGGAAACCTACCAAACCTGTGCATTTTTGAAAACTAGAGACAAAGGGAATCCAAGATGGGGTGGCTTGTGGGGCTCTGACCAGGTTCTGTTACCCAGAATCCTTTGCAAACCTCAAAACGTGGCTAAAAAAACACATTTTTCTCACATTTCAGTGACAGAAACTTCTGAAATCTGAGAGGAGCCACACATTTCCTTCCACCCAGCGTTCCCCCAAGTCTCCCGATAAAAATGATACCATACTTGTGTGGGTAGGCCTAGCGCCCGCGACAAGAAATGCCCCAAAACACAATGTGGACACATCCCATTTTTTGACAGAAAACAGAGCTGTTTTTTGCAAAGTGCCTACCTGTAGATTTTAGCCTCTAACTCAGCCGGCAGATAGGGAAACCTACCAAACCTGTGCATTTTTGAAAATTAGAGACCTAGGGGAATCCAAGAAGTGGTGACTTGTGGGGCTCTGACCAGGTTCCGCTACCCAGAATCCTTTGCAAACCTCAAAACGTGGCTAAAAAAACACGCTTTTCTCACATTTCAGTGACAGAAACTTCTGAAATCTGAGAGGAACCACAAATTTCCTTCCACCCAGCGTTCCCCCAAGTCTCCCGATAAAAATGATACCATACTTGTGTGGGTAGGCCTAGCGCCCGCGACAAGAAAAGCCCCAAAACACAACATTGACACATCCCATTTTTTGACAGAAAACAGAGCTGTTTTTTTCAATGTGCCTACCTGTAGATTTTGGCCTCTAGCTCAGCCGGCACATAGGGAAACCTACCAAACCTGTGCATTTTTGAAAACTAGAGACCTAGGGGAATCCAAGATGGGGTGACTTGTGGGGCTCTGACCAGGTTCTGTTACCCAGAATCCTTTGCAAACCTCAAAACGTGACTAAAGAAAAACGTTTTCCTCACATTTCAGTGACAGAAACTTCTGAAATCTGAGAGGAACCACAAATTTCCTTCCACCCAGCGTTCCCCCAAGTCTCCCGATAAAAATGATACCATACTTGTGTGGGTAGGCCTAGCGCCCGCGACAAGAAAAGCCCCAAAACACAACATTGACACATCTCATTTTTTGACAGAAAACAGAGCTGTTTTTTTCAATGTGCCTACCTGTAGATTTTGGCCTCTAGCTCAGCCGGCACATAGGGAAACCTACCAAACCTGTGCCTTTTTGAAAAGTAGAGACCTATGGGAATCCAAGATGAGATGACTTGTGGGGCACTAAACAGGTTCTGTTACCCAGAATCCTTTGCAAACCTCAAAATGTGGCTAAAATAACACGTTTTCCTCACATTTCGGTGACAGAAAGTTCTGGAATCTGAGAGGAGCCACAAATTTCCTTTCACCCAGCGTTCCCCCAAGTCTCCCAATAAAAATGATACCTCACTTGTGTGGGTAGGCCTAGCGCCCGCAACAGGAAATGCCCCAAAACACAACGTGGACACATCCCATTTTTTGACAGAAAACAGAGCTGTTTTTTGCAAAGTGTCTACCTGTAGATTTTGGCCTCTAGCTCAGCTGGCACATAGGGAAACCTACCAAACCTGTGCATTTTTGAAAATTAGAGACCTAGGGGAATCCAAGAAGGGGTGACTTGTGGGGCTCTGACCAGGTTCTGTTACCCAGAATCCTTTGCAAACCTCAAAACGTGGCTAAAAAAACACGTTTTCCTCACATTCCAGTGACAGAAAGTTCTGGAATCTGAGAGGAGCCACAAATTTCCTTTCACCCAGCGTTCCCCCAAGTCTCCCGATAAAAATAATACCTCACTTGTGTGGGTAGGCCTAGCGCCCGCAACAGGAAATGCCCCAAAACACAACATTAACATATCCCATTTTTTACAGAAAACAGAGCTGTTTTTTTCAATGTGCCTACCTGTAGATTTTGGCCTCTAGCTCAGCCGGCACATAGGGAAACCTACCAAACCTGTGCCTTTTTGAAAAGTAGAGACCTATGGGAATCCAAGATGAGATGACTTGTGGGGCACTAAACAGGTTCTGTTACCCAGAATCCTTTGCAAACCTCAAAATGTGGCTAAAATAACACGTTTTCCTCACATTTCGGTGACAGAAAGTTCTGGAATCTGAGAGGAGCCACAAATTTCCTTTCACCCAGCGTTCCCCCAAGTCTCCCAATAAAAATGATACCTCACTTGTGTGGGTAGGCCTAGTGCCCGCAACAGGAAATGCCCCAAAACACAACGTGGACACATCCCATTTTTTGACAGAAAACAGAGCTGTTTTTTGCAAAGTGTCTACCTGTAGATTTTGGCCTCTATCTCAGCCGGCACATAGGGAAACCTACCAAACCTGTGCATTTTTGAAAATTAGAGACCTAGTGGAATCCAAGAAGGGGTGACTTGTGGGGCTCTGACCAGGTTCTGTTACCCAGAATCCTTTGCAAACCTCAAAACGTGGCTAAAAAAACATGTTTTTCTCACATTTCAGTGACAGAAACTTCTGAAATCTGAGAGGAGCCACACATTTCCTTCCACCCAGCGTTCCCCCAAGTCTCCCGATAAAAATGATACCATACTTGTGTGGGTAGGCCTAGCGCCCGCGACAAGAAATGCCCCAAAACACAATGTGGACACATCCCATTTTTTGACAGAAAACAGAGCTGTTTTTTGCAAAGTGCCTACCTGTAGATTTTAGCCTCTAACTCAGCCGGCAGATAGGGAAACCTACCAAACCTGTGCATTTTTGAAAATTAGAGACCTAGGGGAATCCAAGAAGGGGTGAATTGTGGGGTTCTGACCAGGTTCTGCTACCCAGAATCCTTTGCAAACCTCAAAACGTGGCTAAAAAAACACGCTTTTCTCACATTTCAGTGACAGAAACTTCTGAAATCTGAGAGGAACCACAAATTTCCTTCCACCCAGCGTTCCCCCAAGTCTCCCGATAAAAATGATACCATACTTGTGTGGGTAGGCCTAGCGCCCGCGACAAGAAAAGCCCCAAAACACAACATTGACACATCCCATTTTTTGACAGAAAACAGAGCTGTTTTTTTCAATGTGCCTACCTGTAGATTTTGGCCTCTAGCTCAGCCGGCACATAGGGAAACCTACCAAACCTGTGCATTTTTGAAAACTAGAGACCTAGGGGAATCCAAGATGAGATGACTTGTGGGGCACTAAACAGGTTCTGTTACCCAGAATCCTTTGCAAACCTCAGAATGTGGCTAAAATAACACGTTTTCCTCACATTTCGGTGACAGAAAGTTCTGGAATCTGAGAGGAGCCACAAATTTCCTTTCACCCAGCGTTCCCCCAAGTCTCCCAATAAAAATGATACCTCACTTGTGTGGGTAGGCCTAGCGCCCGCAACAGGAAATGCCCCAAAACACAACGTGGACACATCCCATTTTTTGACAGAAAACAGAGCTGTTTTTTGCAAAGTGTCTACCTGTAGATTTTGGCCTCTAGCTCAGCCGGCACATAGGGAAACCTACCAAACCTGTGCATTTTTGAAAATTAGAGACCTAGGGGAATCCAAGAAGGGGTGACTTGTGGGGCTCTGACCAGGTTCTGTTACCCAGAATCCTTTGCAAACCTCAAAACGTGGCTAAAAAAACATGTTTTTCTCACATTTCAGTGACAGAAACTTCTGAAATCTGAGAGGAGCCACACATTTCCTTCCACCCAGCGTTCCCCCAAGTCTCCCGATAAAAATGATACCATACTTGTGTGGGTAGGCCTAGCGCCCGGGACAAGAAATGCCCCAAAACACAATGTGGACACATCCCATTTTTTGACAGAAAACAGAGCTGTTTTTTGCAAAGTGCCTACCTGTAGATTTTAGCCTCTAACTCAGCCGGCAGATAGGGAAACCTACAAAACCTGTGCATTTTTGAAAATTAGAGACCTAGGGGAATCCAAGAAGGGGTGACTTCTGGGGCTCTGACCAGGTTCTGCTACCCAGAATCCTTTGCAAACCTCAAAACGTGGCTAAAAAAACACGCTTTTCTCACATTTCAGTGACAGAAACTTCTGAAATCTGAGAGGAACCACAAATTTCCTTCCACCCAGCATTCCCCCAAGTCTCCCGATAAAAATGATACCATACTTGTGTGGGTAGGCCTAGCGCCCGCGACAAGAAAAGCCCCAAAACACAACATTGACACATCCCATTTTTTGACAGAAAACAGAGCTGTTTTTTTCAATGTGCCTACCTGTAGATTTTGGCCTCTAGCTCAGCCGGCACATAGGGAAACCTACCAAACCTGTGCATTTGTGAAAACTAGAGACCTAGGGGAATCCAAGATGGGGTGACTTGTGGGGCTCTGACCAGGTTCTGTTACCCAGAATCCTTTGCAAACCTCAAAACGTGACTAAAAAAACACGTTTTCCTCACATTTCAGTGACAGAAACTTCTGAAATCTGAGAGGAACCACAAATTTCCTTCCACCCAGCGTTCCCCCAAGTCTCCCGATAAAAATGATACCATACTTGTGTGGGTAGGCCTAGCGCCCGCGACAAGAAAAGCCCCAAAACACAACATTGACACATCCCATTTTTTGACAGAAAACAGAGCTGTTTTTTTCAATGTGCCTACCTGTAGATTTTGGCCTCTAGCTCAGCGGGCACATAGGGAAACCTACCAAACCTGTGCATTTTTGAAAACTAGAGACCTAGGGGAATCCAAGATGGGGTGACTTGTGGGGCTCTGACCAGGTTCTGTTACCCAGAATCCTTTGCAAACCTCAAAACGTGATTAAAAAAACACGTTTTCTTCACATTCCAGTGACAGAAAGTTCTGGAATCTGAGAGGAGCCACAAATTTCCTTTCACCCAGCGTTCCCCCAAGTCTCCCGATAAAAATGATACCATAGTTGTCTGGGTAGGCCTAGCGCCCGCGACAAGAAATGCCCCAAAACACAATGTGAACACATCCCATTTTTTGACAGAAAACAGAGCTGTTTTTTGCAAAGTGCCTACCTGTAGATTTTAGCCTCTAACTCAGCCGGCAGATAGGGAAACCTACCAAACCTGTGCATTTTTGAAAATTAGAGACCTAGGGGAATCCAAGAAGGGGTGACTTCTGGGGCTCTGACCAGGTTCTGCTACCCAGAATCCTTTGCAAACCTCAAAACGTGGCTAAAAAAACACGCTTTTCTCACATTTCAGTGACAGAAACTTCTGAAATCTGAGAGGAACCACAAATTTCCTTCCACCCAGCATTCCCCCAAGTCTCCCGATAAAAATGATACCATACTTGTGTGGGTAGGCCTAGCGCCCGCGACAAGAAAAGCCCCAAAACACAACATTGACACATCCCATTTTTTGACAGAAAACAGAGCTGTTTTTTTCAATGTGCCTACCTGTAGATTTTGGCCTCTAGCTCAGCCGGCACATAGGGAAACCTACCAAACCTGTGCATTTGTGAAAACTAGAGACCTAGGGGAATCCAAGATGGGGTGACTTGTGGGGCTCTGACCAGGTTCTGTTACCCAGAATCCTTTGCAAACCTCAAAACGTGACTAAAAAAACACGTTTTCCTCACATTTCAGTGACAGAAACTTCTGAAATCTGAGAGGAACCACAAATTTCCTTCCACCCAGCGTTCCCCCAAGTCTCCCGATAAAAATGATACCATACTTGTGTGGGTAGGCCTAGCGCCCGCGACAAGAAAAGCCCCAAAACACAACATTGACACATCCCATTTTTTGACAGAAAACAGAGCTGTTTTTTTCAATGTGCCTACCTGTAGATTTTGGCCTCTAGCTCAGCGGGCACATAGGGAAACCTACCAAACCTGTGCATTTTTGAAAACTAGAGACCTAGGGGAATCCAAGATGGGGTGACTTGTGGGGCTCTGACCAGGTTCTGTTACCCAGAATCCTTTGCAAACCTCAAAACGTGATTAAAAAAACACGTTTTCTTCACATTCCAGTGACAGAAAGTTCTGGAATCTGAGAGGAGCCACAAATTTCCTTTCACCCAGCGTTCCCCCAAGTCTCCCGATAAAAATGATACCATAGTTGTCTGGGTAGGCCTAGCGCCCGCGACAAGAAATGCCCCAAAACACAATGTGAACACATCCCATTTTTTGACAGAAAACAGAGCTGTTTTTTGCAAAGTGCCTACCTGTAGATTTTAGCCTCTAACTCAGCCGGCAGATAGGGAAACCTACCAAACCTGTGCATTTTTGAAAATTAGAGACCTAGGGGAATCCAAGAAGGGGTGACTTGTGGGGCTCTGACCAGGTTCTGTTACCCAGAATCCTTTGCAAACCTCAAAACGTGGCAAAAAAACACGTTTTCCTCACATTCCAGTGACAGAAAGTTCTGGAATCTGAGAGGAGCCACAAATTTCCTTTCACCCAGCGTTCCCCCACGTCTCCCGATAAAAATGATACCTCACTTGTGTGGGTAGGCCTAGCGCCCGCAACAGGAAATGCCCCAAAACACAACATTAACATATCCCATTTTTTAACAGAAAACAGAGCTTTTTTTTGCAAAGTGCCTACCTGTAGATTTTGGCCTCTAGCTCAGTCGGCACCTAGGGAAACCTACCAAACCTGTGCCTTTTTGAAAACTAGAGACCTAGGGGAATCCAAGATGAGATGACTTGTGGGGCACTAAACAGGTTCTGTTACCCAGAATCCTTTGCAAACCTCAAAATGTGGCTAAAATAACACGTTTTCCTCACATTTCGGTGACAGAAAGTTCTGGAATCTGAGAGGAGCCACAAATTTCCTTTCACCCAGCGTTCCCCCAAGTCTCCCGATAAAAATGATACCATACTTGTGTGGGTAGGCCTAGCGCCCGCGACAAGAAATGCCCCAAAACACAATGTGGACACATCCCATTTTTTGACAGAAAACAGAGCTTTTTTTTGCAAAGTGCCTACCTGTAGGTTTTGGCCTCTAGCTCAGCCGGCACCTAGGAAAATCTACCAAACCTGTGCATTTTTTAAAACTAGAGACCTAGGTGAATCCAAGATGGGGTGACTTGTGGGGCTCTGACCAGGTTCTGTTACCCATAATCCTTTGCAAACCTCAAAACGTGGCTTAAAAACCACGTTTTCCTCACATTCCAATGACAGAAAGTTCTGGAATCTGAGAGGAGCCACAAATTTCCTTTCACCCAGCGTTCCCCCAAGTCTCCCGATAAAAATTATACCATACTTGTGTGGGTAGGCCTAGCGCCCGTGACAAGAAATACCCCAAAACACAACGTGGACACATCCCATTTTTTAACAGAAAACAGAGCTGTTTTTCGCAAAGTGCCTACCTTTAGGTTTTGGCCTCTAGCTCAGCCGGCACCTAGGGAAACCTACCAAACCTGTGCATTTTTTAAAACTAGAGACCTAGGGGAATCCAAGTTGGGGTGACTTGTGGGGCTCAGACCAGGTTCTGTTACCCAGAATCCATTGCAAACCTCAAAACGTGGCTAACAAAAACACGTTTTCCTCACATTCCAGTGACAGAAAGTTCTGGAATCTGAGAGGAGCCACAAATTTCCTTCCACCCAGCGTTCCCCCAAGTCTCCCGATAAAAATGATACCATACTTGTGTGGGTAGGCCTAGCGCCCGCGACAAGAAATGCCCCAAAACACAATGTGGACACATCCCATTTTTTGACAGAAAACAGAGCTGTTTTTTGCAAAGTGCCTACCTGTAGATTTTAGCCTCTAACTCAGCCGGCAGATAGGGAAACCTACCAAACCTGTGCATTTTTGAAAATTAGAGACCCAGGGGAATCCAAGAAGGGGTGACTTGTGGGGCTCTGACCAGGTTCTGCTACCCAGAATCCTTTGCAAACCTCAAAGTGTGGCTAAAAAAACACGCTTTTCTCACATTTCAGTGACAGAAACTTCTGAAATCTGAGAGGAACCACAAATTTCCTTCCACCCAGCGTTCCCCCAAGTCTCCCGATAAAAATTATACCATACTTGTGTGGGTAGGCCTAGCGCCCGCGACAAGAAATGCCCCAAAAAACAATGTGGACACATCCCATTTTTTTACAGAAAACAGAGCTGTTTTTTTCAATGTGCCTACCTGTAGATTTTGGCCACTAGCTCAGCCGGCACATAGGGAAATCTACCAAACCTGTGCATTTTTTAAAACTAGAGACCTAGGTGAATCCAAGATGGGGTGACTTGTGGGGCTCTGACCAGGTTCTGTTACCAAGAATCCTTTGCAAACCTCAAAACGTGGCTAAAAAAACACGTTTTCCTCACATTCCAGTGACAGAAAGTTCTGGAATCTGAGAGGAGCCACAAATTTCCTTTCACCCAGCGTTCCCCCAAGTCTCCCGATAAAAATGATACCATACTTGTGTGGGTAGGCCTAGCGCCCGTGACAAGAAATACCCCAAAACACAACGTGGACACATCCCATTTTTTAACAGAAAACAGAGCTGTTTTTTGCAAAGTGCTTACCTGTAGGTTTTGGCCTCTAGCTCAGCCGGCACCTAGGGAAACCTACCAAACCTGTGCATTTTTTAAAACTAGAGACCTAGGGGAATCCAAGTTGGGGTGACTTGTGGGGCTCTGACCAGGTTCTGTTACCCAGAATCCATTGCAAACCTCAAAACGTGGCTAAAAAAACATGTTTTCCTCACATTCCAGTGACAGAAAGTTCTGGAATCTGAGAGGAGCCACAAATTTCCTTTCACCCAGCGTTCCCCCAAGTCTCCCGATAAGAATGATACCATACTTGTGTGGGTAGGCCTAGCGCCCGTGACAAGAAATACCCCAAAACACAACGTGGACACATCCCATTTTTTAACAGAAAACAGAGCTGTTTTTTGCAAAGTGCCTACCTGTAGGTTTTGGCCTCTAGCTTAGCCGGCACCTAGGGAAACCTACCAAACCTGTGCATTTTTGAAAACTAGAGACCTAGGGGAATCCAAGTTGGGGTGACTTGTGGAGCTCTGACCAGGTTCTGTTACCCAGAATCCATTGCAAACCTCAAAACGTGGCTAAAAAAACACGTTTTCCTCACATTCCAGTGACAGAAAGTTCTGGAATCTGAGAGGAGTCACAAATTTCCTTCCACCCAGCGTTCCTCCAAGTCTCCCGATAAAAATGATACCATACTTGTGTGGGTAGGCCTAGCGCCCGCGACAAGAAATGCCCCAAATCACAATGTGGACACATCCCATTTTTTGACAGAAAACAGAGCTGTTTTTTGCAAAGTGCCTACCTGTAGATTTTAGCCTCTAACTCAGCCGGCAGATAGGGAAACCTACCAAACCTGTGCATTTTTGAAAATTAGAGACCTAGGGGAATCCAAGAAGGGGTGACTTGTGGGCCTCTGGCCAGGTTCTGCTACCCAGAATCCTTTGCAAACCTCAAAACGAGGCTAAAAAAACACATTTTCCTCACATTCCTGTGACAGAAAGTTCTGGAATCTGAGAGGAGCCACAAATTTCCTTTCACCCAGCGTTCCCCCAAGTCTCCCGATAAAAATGATACCTCACTTGTGTGGGAGGCCTAGCGGCCGCGACAGGAAATGCCCCAAAACACAACGTGGACACATCCCATTTTTTAAACAGAGCTGTTTTTTGCAAAGTGTCTACCTGTAGGTTTTGGCCTCTAGCTCAGCCGGCACCTAGGGAAACCTACCAAACCTGTGCATTTTTGAAAACTAGTGACCTAGGGGAATCCAAGATGGCCTGACTTGTGGGGCTCTGACCAGGTTCTGTTACCCAGAATCCTTTGCAAACCTCAAAATGTGGCTAAAAAACACGTT
Organism: Pleurodeles waltl; assembly: GCF_031143425.1. Classification (NCBI taxonomy): domain Eukaryota; kingdom Metazoa; phylum Chordata; class Amphibia; order Caudata; family Salamandridae; genus Pleurodeles; species Pleurodeles waltl. The sequence continues at coordinate 1,444,194,503 of NC_090444.1, read as the reverse complement.
TTCCTCACATTTCGGTGACAGAAAGTTCTGGAATCTGAGAGGAGCCACAAATTCCCTTCCACCCAGCGTTTCCCCAATCTCCCGATAAAAATGATACCTCACTTGTGTGGGTAGGCCTAGCGTCCGCAACAGGAAATTCCCCAAAACACAACATTAACACATCCCATTTTTTACAGAAAACAGAGCTGTTTTTTGCAAAGTGTCTACCTGTAGATTTTGGCCTCTAGCTCAGTCGGCACCTAGGGAAACCTACCAAACCTGTGCCTTTTTGAAAACTAGAGACCTAGGGGAAACCAAGATGAGATGACTTGTGGGGCACTAAACAGGTTCTGTTACCCAGAATCCTTTGCAAACCTCAAAATGTGGCTAAAATAACACGTTTTCCTCACATTTCGGTGACAGAAAGTTCTGGAATCTGAGAGGAGCCACAAATTTCCTTTCACCCAGCGTTCCCCCAAGTCTCCCAATAAAAATGATACCTCACTTGTGTGGGTAGGCCTAGCGCCCGCAACAGGAAATGCCCCAAAACACAACGTGGACACATCCCATTTTTTGACAGAAAACAGAGCTGTTTTTTGCAAAGTGTCTACCTGTAGGTTTTGGCCTGTAGCTCAGCCGGAACATAGTAAAACCTACCAAACCTGTGCATTTTTTAAAACTAGAGACCTAGGGGAATCCAAGATGGGGTGGCTTGTGGGGCTCTGACCAGGTTCTGTTACCCAGAATCCTTTGCAAACCTCAAAACGTGGCTAAAAAAACATGTTTTTCTCACATTTCAGTGACAGAAACTTCTGAAATCTGAGAGGAGCCACACATTTCCTTCCACCCAGCGTTCCCCCAAGTCTCCCGATAAAAATGATACCATACTTGTGTGGGTAGGCCTAGCGCCCGCGACAAGAAATGCCCCAAAACACAATGTGGACACATCCCATTTTTTGACAGAAAACAGAGCTTTTTTTTGCAAAGTGCCTACCTGTAGGTTTTGGCCTCTAGCTCAGCCGGCACCTAGGGAAATCTACCAAACCTGTGCATTTTTTAAAACTAGAGACCTAGGTGAATCCAAGATGGGGTGACTTGTGGGGCTCTGACCAGGTTCTGTTACCCATAATCCTTTGCAAACCTCAAAACGTGGCTTAAAAACCACGTTTTCCTCACATTCCAATGACAGAAAGTTCTGGAATCTGAGAGGAGCCACAAATTTCCTTCCACCCAGCGTTCCCCCAAGTCTCCCGATAAAAATGATACCATACTTGTGTGGGTAGGCCTAGCGCCCGCGACAAGAAATGCCCCAAAACACAATGTGGACACATCCCATTTTTTGACAGAAAACAGAGCTGTTTTTTGCAAAGTGCCTACCTGTAGATTTTAGCCTCTAACTCAGCCGGCAGATAGGGAAACCTACCAAACCTGTGCATTTTTGAAAATTAGAGACCCAGGGGAATCCAAGAAGGGGTGACTTGTGGGGCTCTGACCAGGTTCTGCTACCCAGAATCCTTTGCAAACCTCAAAGCGTGGCTAAAAAAACACGCTTTTCTCACATTTCAGTGACAGAAACTTCTGAAATCTGAGAGGAACCACAAATTTCCTTCCACCCAGCGTTCCCCCAAGTCTCCCGATAAAAATTATACCATACTTGTGTGGGTAGGCCTAGCGCCCGCGACAAGAAATGCCCCAAAAAACAATGTGGACACATCCCATTTTTTTACAGAAAACAGAGCTGTTTTTTTCAATGTGCCTACCTGTAGATTTTGGCCACTAGCTCAGCCGGCACATAGGGAAATCTACCAAACCTGTGCATTTTTTAAAACTAGAGACCTAGGTGAATCCAAGATGGGGTGACTTGTGGGGCTCTGACCAGGTTCTGTTACCAAGAATCCTTTGCAAACCTCAAAACGTGGCTAAAAAAACACGTTTTCCTCACATTCCAGTGACAGAAAGTTCTGGAATCTGAGAGGAGCCACAAATTTCCTTTCACCCAGCGTTCCCCCAAGTCTCCCGATAAAAATGATACCATACTTGTGTGGGTAGGCCTAGCGCCCGTGACAAGAAATACCCCAAAACACAACGTGGACACATCCCATTTTTTAACAGAAAACAGAGCTGTTTTTTGCAAAGTGCTTACCTGTAGGTTTTGGCCTCTAGCTCAGCCGGCACCTAGGGAAACCTACCAAACCTGTGCATTTTTTAAAACTAGAGACCTAGGGGAATCCAAGTTGGGGTGACTTGTGGGGCTCTGACCAGGTTCTGTTACCCAGAATCCATTGCAAACCTCAAAACGTGGCTAAAAAAACATGTTTTCCTCACATTCCAGTGACAGAAAGTTCTGGAATCTGATAGGAGCCACAAATTTCCTTTCACCCAGCGTTCCCCCAAGTCTCCCGATAAGAATGATACTATACTTGTGTGGGTAGGCCTAGCGCCCGCGACAAGAATTGCCCCAAAACACAATGTGGACACATCCCATTTTTTGACAGAAAACAGAGCTGTTTTTTGCAAAGTGCCTACCTGTAGATTTTAGCCTCTAACTCCGCCGGCAGATAGGGAAACCTACCAAACCTGTGCATTTTTGAAAATTAGAGACCTAGGGGAATCAAAGAAGGGGTGACTTGTGGGGCTCTGACCAGGTTCTGCTATCCAGAATCCTTTGCAAACCTCAAAACGTGATTAAAAAAACACGTTTTCCTCACATTCCAGTGACAGAAAGTTCTGGAATCTGAGAGGAGCCACAAATTTCCTTTCACCCAGCGTTCCCCCAAGTCTCCCGATGAAAATGATATCATACTTGTGTGGGTAGGCCTAGCGCCCGTGACAAGAAATACCCCAAAACACAACGTGGACACATCCCATCTTTTTAACAGAAAACAGAGCTGTTTTTTGCAAAGTGCCTACCTGTAGGTTTTGGCCTCTAGCTCAGCCGGCACCTAGGGAAACCTACCAAACCTGTGCATTTTTGAAAACTAGAGACCTAGAGGAATCCAAGTTGGGGTGACTTGTGGGGCTCTGACCAGGTTCTGTTACCCAGAATCCATTGCAAACCTCAAAACGTGGCTAAAAAAACTCGCTTTTCTCACATTTCAGTGACAGAAACTTCTGAAATCTGAGAGGAACCACAAATTTCCTTCCACCCAGCGTTCCCCCAAGTCTCCTGATAAAAATGATACCATACTTGTGTGGGTAGGCCTAGCGCCCGCGACAAGAAAAGCCCCAAAACACAACATGGATACATCCCATTTTTTGACAGAAAACAGAGCTGTTTTTTTCAATGTGCCTACCTGTAGATTTTGGCCTCTAGCTCAGCCGGCACATAGGGAAACCTACCAAACCTCTGCATTTTTTAAAACTAGAGACCTAGGGGAATCCAAGATGGGGTGACTTGTGGGGCTCTGACCAGGTTCTGTTACCCAGAATCCTTTGCAAACCTCAAAACGTGATTAAAAAAACACGTTTTAATCACATTCCAGTGACAGAAAGTTCTGGAATCTGAGAGGAGCCACAAATTTCCTTTCACCCAGCGTTCCCCCAAGTCTCCCGATAAAAATGATACCATACTTGTGTGGGTAGGCCTAGCGCCCGTGACAAGAAATACCCCAAAACACAACGTGGACACATCCCATTTTTTAACAGAAAACAGAGCTGTTTTTTTGCAAAGTGCCTACCTGTAGGTTTTGGCCTCTAGCTCAGCCGGCACCTAGGGAAACCTTCCAAACCTGTGCATTTTTGAAAACTAGAGACCTAGGGGAATCCAAGTTGGGGTGACTTGTGGGGCTCTGACCAGGTTCTGTTACCCAGAATCCATTGCAAACCTCAAAACGTGGCTAAAAAAACATGTTTTCCTCACATTCCAGTGACAGAAAGTTCTGGAATCTGAGAGGAGCCACAAATTTCCTTCCACCCAGCGTTCCCCCAAGTCTCCCGATAAAAATGATACCATACTTGTGTGGGTAGGCCTAGCGCCCGCGACAAGAAATGCCCCAAAACACAATGTGGACACATCCCATTTTTTGACAGAAAACAGAGCTGTTTTTTGCAAAGTGCCTACCTGTAGATTTTAGCCTCTAACTCAGCCGGCATATAGGGAAACCTACCAAACCTGTGCATTTTTGAAAATTAGAGACCTAGGGGAATCCAAGAAGGGGTGACTTGTGGGGCTCTGACCAGGTTCTGCTACCCAGAATCCTTTGCAAACCTCAAAACGTGGCTAAAAAAACACGTTTTCCTCACATTCCAGTGACAGAAAGTTCTGGAATCTGAGAGGAGCCACAAATTTCCTTTCACCCAGCGCTCCCCCAAGTCTCCCAATAAAAATGATACCTCACTTGTGTGGGTAGGCCTAGCGCCCACAACAGGAAATGCCCCAAAACACAACGTGGACACATCCCATTTCTTGACAGAAAACAGAGCTGTTTTTTGCAAATTGTCTACCTGTAGGTTTTGGCCTGTAGCTCAGCCAGAACATAGGGAAACCTACCAAACCTGTGCATTTTTGAAAACTAGAGACGAAGGGAATCCAAGATGGGTTGGCTTGTGGGGCTCTGACCAGGTTCTGTTACCCAGAATCCTTTGCAAACCTCAAAACGTGGCTAAAAAAACATGTTTTTCTCACATTTCAGGGACAGAAACTTCTGAAATCTGAGAGGAGCCACACATTTCCTTCCACCCAGCGTTCCCCCAAGTCTCCCGATAAAAATGATACCATACTTGTGTGGGTAGGCCTAGCGCCCGCGACAAGAAATGCCCCAAAACACACTGTGGACACATCCCATTTTTTGACAGAAAACAGAGCTGTTTTTTGCAAAGTGCCTACCTGTAGATTTTAGCCTCTAACTCAGCCGGCAGATAGGGAAACCTACCAAACCTGTGCATTTTTGAAAATTAGAGACCTAGGGGAATCCAAGAAGGGGTGACTTGTGGGGCTCTGACCAGGTTCTGCTACCCATAATCCTTTGCAAACCTCAAAACGTGTCTAAAAAGCACGCTTTTCTCACATTTCAGTGACAGAAACTTCTGAAATCTGAGAGGAACCACAAATTTCCTTCCACCCAGCGTTCCCCCAAGTCTCCCTATAAAAATGATACCATACTTGTGTGGGTAGGCCTAGCGCCCGCGACAAGAAAAGCCCCAAAACACAACATGGACACATCCCATTTTTTGAGAGAAAACAGAGCTGTTTTTTTCAATGTGCCTACCTGTAGATTTTGGCCTCTAGCTCAGCCGGCACATAGGGAAACCTACCAAACCTGTGCATTTTTGAAAACTAGAGACCTAGGGGAATCCAAGATGGGGTGACTTGTGGGGCTCTGACCAGGTTCTGTTACCCAGTATCCTTTGCAAACCTCAAAACGTGATTAAAAAAACACGTTTTCCTCACATTCCAGTGACAGAAAGTTCTGGAATCTGAGAGGAGCCACAAATTTCCTTTCACCCAGCGTTCCCCCAAGTCTCCCGAAAAAAATGATACCATACTTGTGTGGGTAGGCCTAGCGCCCGTGACAAGAAATACCCCAAAACACAACGTGGACACATCCCATTTTTTAACAGAAAACAGAGCTGTTTTTTGCAAAGTGGATACCTGTAGGTTTTGGCCTCTAGCTCAGCCGGCACCTAGGGAAACCTACCAAACCTGTGCATTTTTGAAAGCTAGAGACCTAGGGGAATCCAAGTTGGGGTGACTTGTGGGGCTCTGACCAGGTTCTGTTACCCAGAATCCATTGCAAACCTCAAAACGTGGCTAAAAAAACATGTTTTCCTCACATTCCAGTGACAGAAAGTTCTGGAATCTGAGAGGAGCCACAAATTTCCTTCCACCCAGCGTTCCCCTAAGTCTCCCGATAAAAATGATACCATACTTGTGTGGGTAGGCCTAGCGCCCGCGACAAGAAATTCCCCAAAACACAATGTGGACACATCCCATTTTTTGACAGAAAACAGAGCTGTTTTTTGCAAAGTGCCTACCTGTAGATTTTAGCCTCTAACTCAGCCGGCAGATAGGGAAACCTACCAAACCTGTGCATTTTTGAAAATTAGAGACCTAGGGGAATCCAAGAAGGGGTGACTTGTGGGGCTCTGACCAGGTTCTGCTACCCAGAATCCTTTGCAAACCTCAAAACATGGCTAAAAAAACACGTTTTCCTCACATTCCAGTGACAGAAAGTTCTGGAATCTGAGTGGAGCCACAAATTTCCTTTCACCCAGCGTTCCCCCAAGTCTCCCGATAAAAATGATACCTCACTTGTGTGGGTAGGCCTAGCGCCCGCAACAGGAAATGCCCCAAAACACAACATTAACATATCCCATTTTTTACAGAAAACAGAGCTTTTTTTTGCAAAGTGCCTACCTGTAGATTTTGGCCTCTAGCTCAGTCGGCACCTAGGGAAACCTACCAAACCTGTGCCTTTTTGAAAACTAGAGACCTAGGGGAATCCAAGATGAGATGACTTGTGGGGCACTAAACAGGTTCTGTTACCCAGAATCCTTTGCAAACCTCAAAATGTGGCTAAAATAACACGTTTTCCTCACATTTCGGTGACAGAAAGTTCTGGAATCTGAGAGGAGCCACAAATTTCCTTTCACCCAGCGTTCCCCCAAGTCTCCCAATAAAAATTATACCTCACTTGTGTGGGTAGGCCTAGCGCCCGCAACAGGAAATGCCCCAAAACACAACGTGGACACATCCCATTTTTTGACAGAAAACAGAGCTGTTTTTTGCAAAGTGTCTACCTGTAGGTTTTGGCCTGTAGCTCAGCCGGAACATAGGGAAACCTACCAAACCTGTGCATTTTTGAAAACTAGAGACGAAGGGAATCCAAGATGGGGTGGCTTGTGGGGCTCTGACCAGGTTCTGTTACCCAGAATCCTTTGCAAACCTCAAAACGTGGCTAAAAAAACATGTTTTTCTCACATTTCAGTGACAGAAACTTCTGAAATCTGAGAGGAGCCACACATTTCCTTCCACCCAGCGTTCCCCCAAGGTTCCCGATAAAAATGATACCATACTTGTGTGGGTAGGCCTAGCGCCCGCGACAAGAAATGCCCCAAAACACAATGTGGACACATCCCATTTTTTGACAGAAAACAGAGCTGTTTTTTGCAAAGTGCCTACCTGTAGATTTTAGCCTCTAACTCAGCCGGCAGATAGGGAAACCTACCAAACCTGTGCATTTTTGAAAATTAGAGACCTAGGGGAATCCAAGAAGGGGTGACTTGTGGGGCTCTGACCAGGTTCTGCTACCCAGAATCCTTTGCAAACCTCAAAACGTGGCTAAAAAAACACGCTTTTCTCACATTTCAGTGACAGAAACTTCTGAAATCTGAGAGGAACCACAAATTTCCTTCCACCCAGCGTTCCCCCAAGTCTCCCGATAAAAATGATACCATACTTGTGTGGGTAGGCCTAGCGCCCGCGACAAGAAATGCCCCAAAACACAATGTGGACACATCCCATTTTTTGACAGAAAACAGAGCTGTTTTTTGCAAATTGCCTACCTGTAGGTTTTGGCCTCTAGCTCAGCCGGCACCTAGGGAAACCTACCAAACCTGTGCCTTTTTGAAAACTAGAGACCAAGGGGAATCCAAGATGGGGTGACTTGTGGGGCTCTGACCAGGTTCTGTTACCCAGAATCCTTTGCAAACCTCAAAACGTGGCTAAAAAAACACGTTTTCCTCACATTCCAGTGACAGAAAGTTCTGGAATCTGAGAGGAGCCACAAATTTCCTTTCACCCAGCGTTCCCCCAAGTCTCCCGATAAAAATGATACCTCACTTGTGTGGGTAGGCCTAGCGCCCCGACAGGAAATGCCCCAAAACACAACGTGGACACATCCCATTTTTTAACAGAAAACAGAGCTGTCTTTTGCAAAGTGCCTACCTGTAGGTTTTGGCCTCTAGCTCCGCCGGCACCTAGGGAAACCTACCAAACCTGTGCATTTTTGAAAAGTAAAGATCTAGGGGAATCCAAGTTGGGGTGAATTGTGGGGTACTAAACAGGTTCTGTTACCCAGAATCCTTTGCAAACCTCAAAATGTGGCTAAAATAACACGTTTTCCTCACATTTCGGTGACAGAAAGTTCTGGAATCTGAGAGGAGCCACAAATTTCCTTCCACCTAGCGTTCCCCCAAGTCTCCCGATAAAAATGATACCTCACTTGTGTGGGTAGGCCTAGCGCCCGCAACAGGAAATGCCCCAAAACACAACGTGGACACATCCCATTTTTTGACAGAAAACTGAGCTGTTTTTTGCAAGGTGTCTACCTGTAGGTTTTGGCCTGTAGCTCAGCTGGAACATAGGGAAACCTACCAAACCTGTGCATTTTTGAAAACTAGAGAAGAAGGGAATCCAAGATGGGGTGGCTTGTGGGGCTCTGACCAGGTTCTGTTACCCAGAATCCTTTGCAAACCTCAAAACGTGACTAAAAAAACATGTTTTTCTCACATTTCAGTGACAGAAACTTCTGAAATCTGAGAGGAGCCACACGTTTCCTTCCACCCAGCGTTCCCCCAAGTCTCCCGATAAAAATGATACCATACTTGTGTGGGTAGGCCTAGCGCCCGCGACAAGAAATGCCCCAAAACACAATGTGGACACATCCCATTTTTTTACAGAAAACAGAGCTGTTTTTTGCAAAGTGTCTACCTGTAGATTTTAGCCTCTAACTCAGCCGGCAGATAGGGAAACCTACCAAACCTGTGCATTTTTGAAAATTAGAGACCTAGGGGAATCCAAGAAGGGGTGACTTGTGGGGCTCTGACCAGGTTCTGCTACCCAGAATCCTTTGCAAACCTCAAAACGTGTCTAAAAAAACACGCTTTTCTCACATTTCAGTGACAGAAACTTCTGAAATCTGAGAGGAACCACAAATTTCCTTCCACTCAGCGTTCCCCCAAGTCTCCTGATAAAAATGATACCATACTTGTGTGGGTAGGCCTAGCGCCCGCGACAAGAAAAGCCCCAAAACACAACATGGATACATCCCATTTTTTGACAGAAAACAGAGCTGTTTTTTTCAATGTGCCTACCTTTAGATTTTGGCCTCTAGCTCAGCCGGCACATAGGGAAACCTACCAAACCTGTGCATTTTTTAAAACTAGAGACCTAGGGGAATCCAAGATGGGGTGACTTGTGGGGCTCTGACCAGGTTCTGTTACCCAGAATCCTTTGCAAACCTCAAAACGTGATTAAAAAAACATGTTTTCCTCACATTCCAGTGACAGAAAGTTCTGGAATCTGAGAGGAGCCACAAATTTCCTTTCACCCAGCGTTCCCCCAAGTCTCCCGATAAAAATGATACCATACTTGTGTGGGTAGGCCTAGCGCCCGTGACAAGAAATACCCCAAAACACAACGTGGACACATCCCATTTTTTAACAGAAAACAGAGCTGTTTTTTGCAAAGTGCCTACCTGTAGGTTTTGGCCTCTAGCTCAGCCGGCACCTAGGGAAACCTACCAAACCTGTGCATTTTTGAAAACTAGAGACCTAGGGGAATCCAAGTTGGGGTGACTTGTGGGGCTCTGACCAGGTTCTGTTACCCAGAATCCATTGCAAACCTCAAAACGTGGCTAAAAAAACATGTTTTCCTCACATTCCAGTGACAGAAAGTTCTGGAATCTGAGAGGAGCCACAAATTTCCTTCCACCCAGCGTTCCCCCAAGTCTCCCGATAAAAATGATACCATACTTGTGTGGGTAGGCCTAGCGCCCGCGACAAGAAATGCCCCAAAACACAATGTGGACACATCCCATTTTTTGACAGAAAACAGAGCTGTTTTTTGCAAAGTGCCTACCTGTAGATTTTAGCCTCTAACTCAGCCGGCATATAGGGAAACCTACCAAACCTGTGCATTTTTGAAAATTAGAGACCTAGGGGAATCCAAGAAGGGGTGACTTGTGGGGCTCTGACCAGGTTCTGCTACCCAGAATCCTTTGCAAACCTCAAAACGTGGCTAAAAAAACACGTTTTCCTCACATTTCAGTGACAGAAACTTCTGAAATCTGAGAGGAGCCACACATTTCCTTCCACCCAGCATTCCCCCAAGTCTCCCGATAAAAATGATACCATACTTGTGTGGGTAGGCCTAGCGCCCGCGACAAGAAATGCCCAAAAACACAATGTGGACACATCCCATTTTTTGACAGAAAACAGAGCTGTTTTTTGCAAAGTGCCTACCTGTAGATTTTAGCCTCTAACTCAGCCGGCAGATAGGGAAACCTACCAAACCTGTGCATTTTTGAAAATTAGAGACCTAGGGGAATCCAAGAAGGGGTGACTTGTGGGGCTCTGACCAGGTTCTGCTACCCAGAATCCTTTGCAAACCTCAAAACGTGGCTAAAAAAACACGCTTTTCTCACATTTCAGTGACAGAAAGTTCTGGAATCTGAGGGGAGCCACAAATTTCCTTTCACCCAGAGTTCCCCCAAGTCTCCCGATAAAAATGATACCATACTTGTGTGGGTAGGCCTAGCGCCCGTGACAAGAAATACCCCAAAACACAACGTGGACACATCCCATTTTTTAACAGAAAACAGAGCTGTTTTTTGCAAAGTGCCTACCTGTAGGTTTTGGCCTCTAGCTTAGCCGGCACCTAGGGAAACCTACCAAACCTGTGCATTTTTGAAAACTAGAGACCTAGGGGAATCCACGTTGGGGTGACTTGTGGAGCTCTGACCAGGTTCTGTTACCCAGAATCCATTGCAAACCTCAAAACGTGGCTAAAAAAACACGTTTTCCTCACATTCCAGTGACAGAAAGTTCTGGAATCTGAGAGGAGTCACAAATTTCCTTCCACCCAGCGTTCCTCCAAGTCTCCCGATAAAAATGATACCATACTTGTGTGGGTAGGCCTAGCGCCCGCGACAAGAAATGCCCCAAATCACAATGTGGACACATCCCATTTTTTGACAGAAAACAGAGCTGTTTTTTGCAAAGTGCCTACCTGTAGATTTTAGCCTCTAACTCAGCCGGCAGATAGGGAAACCTACCAAACCTGTGCATTTTTGAAAATTAGAGACCTAGGGGAATCCAAGAAGGGGTGACTTGTGGGCCTCTGGCCAGGTTCTGCTACCCAGAATCCTTTGCAAACCTCAAAACGAGGCTAAAAAAACACATTTTCCTCACATTCCTGTGACAGAAAGTTCTGGAATCTGAGAAGAGCCACAAATTTCCTTTCACCCAGCGTTCCCCCAAGTCTCCCGATAAAAATGATACCTCACTTGTGTGGGAGGCCTAGCGCCCGCGACAGGAAATGCCCCAAAACACAACGTGGACACATCCCATTTTTTAAACAGAGCTGTTTTTTGCAAAGTGTCTACCTGTAGGTTTTGGCCTCTAGCTCAGCCGGCACCTAGGGAAACCTACCAAACCTGTGCATTTTTGAAAACTAGTGACCTAGGGGAATCCAAGATGGCCTGACTTGTGGGGCTCTGACCAGGTTCTGTTACCCAGAATCCTTTGCAAACCTCAAAATGTGGCTAAAAAACACGTTTTCCTCACATTTCGGTGACAGAAAGTTCTGGAATCTGAGAGGAGCCACAAATTCCCTTCCACCCAGCGTTTCCCCAATCTCCCGATAAAAATGATACCTCACTTGTGTGGGTAGGCCTAGCGTCCGCAACAGGAAATTCCCCAAAACACAACATTAACACATCCCATTTTTTACAGAAAACAGAGCTGTTTTTTGCAAAGTGTCTACCTGTAGATTTTGGCCTCTAGCTCAGTCGGCACCTAGGGAAACCTACCAAACCTGTGCCTTTTTGAAAACTAGAGACCTAGGGGAAACCAAGATGAGATGACTTGTGGGGCACTAAACAGGTTCTGTTACCCAGAATCCTTTGCAAACCTCAAAATGTGGCTAAAATAACACGTTTTCCTCACATTTCGGTGACAGAAAGTTCTGGAATCTGAGAGGAGCCACAAATTTCCTTTCACCCAGCGTTCCCCCAAGTCTCCCAATAAAAATGATACCTCACTTGTGTGGGTAGGCCTAGCGCCCGCAACAGGAAATGCCCCAAAACACAACGTGGACACATCCCATTTTTTGACAGAAAACAGAGCTGTTTTTTGCAAAGTGTCTACCTGTAGGTTTTGGCCTGTAGCTCAGCCGGAACATAGTAAAACCTACCAAACCTGTGCATTTTTTAAAACTAGAGACCTAGGGGAATCCAAGATGGGGTGGCTTGTGGGGCTCTGACCAGGTTCTGTTACCCAGAATCCTTTGCAAACCTCAAAACGTGGCTAAAAAAACATGTTTTTCTCACATTTCAGTGACAGAAACTTCTGAAATCTGAGAGGAGCCACACATTTCCTTCCACCCAGCGTTCCCCCAAGTCTCCCGATAAAAATGATACCATACTTGTGTGGGTAGGCCTAGCGCCCGCGACAAGAAATGCCCCAAAACACAATGTGGACACATCCCATTTTTTGACAGAAAACAGAGCTTTTTTTTGCAAAGTGCCTACCTGTAGGTTTTGGCCTCTAGCTCAGCCGGCACCTAGGGAAATCTACCAAACCTGTGCATTTTTTAAAACTAGAGACCTAGGTGAATCCAAGATGGGGTGACTTGTGGGGCTCTGACCAGGTTCTGTTACCCATAATCCTTTGCAAACCTCAAAACGTGGCTTAAAAACCACGTTTTCCTCACATTCCAATGACAGAAAGTTCTGGAATCTGAGAGGAGCCACAAATTTCCTTTCACCCAGCGTTCCCCCAAGTCTCCCGATAAAAATTATACCATACTTGTGTGGGTAGGCCTAGCGCCCGTGACAAGAAATACCCCAAAACACAACGTGGACACATCCCATTTTTTAACAGAAAACAGAGCTGTTTTTCGCAAAGTGCCTACCTTTAGGTTTTGGCCTCTAGCTCAGCCGGCACCTAGGGAAACCTACCAAACCTGTGCATTTTTGAAAACTAGAGACCTAGGGGAATCCAAGTTGGGGTGACTTGTGGGGCTCAGACCAGGTTCTGTTACCCAGAATCCATTGCAAACCTCAAAACGTGGCTAAAAAAACACGTTTTCCTCACATTCCAGTGACAGAAAGTTCTGGAATCTGAGAGGAGCCACAAATTTCCTTCCACCCAGCGTTCCCCCAAGTCTCCCGATAAAAATGATACCATACTTGTGTGGGTAGGCCTAGCGCCCGCGACAAGAAATGCCCCAAAACACAATGTGGACACATCCCATTTTTTGACAGAAAACAGAGCTGTTTTTTGCAAAGTGCCTACCTGTAGATTTTAGCCTCTAACTCAGCCGGCAGATAGGGAAACCTACCAAACCTGTGCATTTTTGAAAATTAGAGACCCAGGGGAATCCAAGAAGGGGTGACTTGTGGGGCTCTGACCAGGTTCTGCTACCCAGAATCCTTTGCAAACCTCAAAGCGTGGCTAAAAAAACACGCTTTTCTCACATTTCAGTGACAGAAACTTCTGAAATCTGAGAGGAACCACAAATTTCCTTCCACCCAGCGTTCCCCCAAGTCTCCCGATAAAAATTATACCATACTTGTGTGGGTAGGCCTAGCGCCCGCGACAAGAAATGCCCCAAAAAACAATGTGGACACATCCCATTTTTTTACAGAAAACAGAGCTGTTTTTTTCAATGTGCCTACCTGTAGATTTTGGCCACTAGCTCAGCCGGCACATAGGGAAATCTACCAAACCTGTGCATTTTTTAAAACTAGAGACCTAGGTGAATCCAAGATGGGGTGACTTGTGGGGCTCTGACCAGGTTCTGTTACCAAGAATCCTTTGCAAACCTCAAAACGTGGCTAAAAAAACACGTTTTCCTCACATTCCAGTGACAGAAAGTTCTGGAATCTGAGAGGAGCCACAAATTTCCTTTCACCCAGCGTTCCCCCAAGTCTCCCGATAAAAATGATACCATACTTGTGTGGGTAGGCCTAGCGCCCGTGACAAGAAATACCCCAAAACACAACGTGGACACATCCCATTTTTTAACAGAAAACAGAGCTGTTTTTTGCAAAGTGCTTACCTGTAGGTTTTGGCCTCTAGCTCAGCCGGCACCTAGGGAAACCTACCAAACCTGTGCATTTTTTAAAACTAGAGACCTAGGGGAATCCAAGTTGGGGTGACTTGTGGGGCTCTGACCAGGTTCTGTTACCCAGAATCCATTGCAAACCTCAAAACGTGGCTAAAAAAACATGTTTTCCTCACATTCCAGTGACAGAAAGTTCTGGAATCTGAGAGGAGCCACAAATTTCCTTTCACCCAGCGTTCCCCCAATTCTCCCGATAAGAATGATACCATACTTGTGTGGGTAGGCCTAGCGCCCGCGACAAGAATTGCCCCAAAACACAATGTGGACACATCCCATTTTTTGACAGAAAACAGAGCTGTTTTTTGCAAAGTGCCTACCTGTAGATTTTAGCCTCTAACTCAGCCGGCAGATAGGGAAACCTACCAAACCTGTGCATTTTTGAAAATTAGAGACCTAGGGGAATCCAAGAAGGGGTGACTTGTGGGGCTCTGACCAGGTTCTGCTATCCAGAATCCTTTGCAAACCTCAAAACGTGATTAAAAAAACACGTTTTCCTCACATTCCAGTGACAGAAAGTTCTGGAATCTGAGAGGAGCCACAAATTTCCTTTCACCCAGCGTTCCCCCAAGTCTCCCGATGAAAATGATATCATACTTGTGTGGGTAGGCCTAGCGCCCGTGACAAGAAATACCCCAAAACACAACGTGGACACATCCCATCTTTTTAACAGAAAACAGAGCTGTTTTTTGCAAAGTGCCTACCTGTAGGTTTTGGCCTCTAGCTCAGCCGGCACCTAGGGAAACCTACCAAACCTGTGCATTTTTGAAAACTAGAGACCTAGAGGAATCCAAGTTGGGGTGACTTGTGGGGCTCTGACCAGGTTCTGTTACCCAGAATCCATTGCAAACCTCAAAACGTGGCTAAAAAAACTCGCTTTTCTCTCATTTCAGTGACAGAAACTTCTGAAATCTGAGAGGAACCACAAATTTCCTTCCACCCAGCGTTCCCCCAAGTCTCCTGATAAAAATGATACCATACTTGTGTGGGTAGGCCTAGCGCCCGCGACAAGAAAAGCCCCAAAACACAACATGGATACATCCCATTTTTTGACAGAAAACAGAGCTGTTTTTTTCAATGTGCCTACCTGTAGATTTTGGCCTCTAGCTCAGCCGGCACATAGGGAAACCTACCAAACCTCTGCATTTTTTAAAACTAGAGACCTAGGGGAATCCAAGATGGGGTGACTTGTGGGGCTCTGACCAGGTTCTGTTACCCAGAATCCTTTGCAAACCTCAAAACGTGATTAAAAAAACACGTTTTAATCACATTCCAGTGACAGAAAGTTCTGGAATCTGAGAGGAGCCACAAATTTCCTTTCACCCAGCGTTCCCCCAAGTCTCCCGATAAAAATGATACCATACTTGTGTGGGTAGGCCTAGCGCCCGTGACAAGAAATACCCCAAAACACAACGTGGACACATCCCATTTTTTAACAGAAAACAGAGCTGTTTTTTTGCAAAGTGCCTACCTGTAGGTTTTGGCCTCTAGCTCAGCCGGCACCTAGGGAAACCTTCCAAACCTGTGCATTTTTGAAAACTAGAGACCTAGGGGAATCCAAGTTGGGGTGACTTGTGGGGCTCTGACCAGGTTCTGTTACCCAGAATCCATTGCAAACCTCAAAACGTGGCTAAAAAAACATGTTTTCCTCACATTCCAGTGACAGAAAGTTCTGGAATCTGAGAGGAGCCACAAATTTCCTTCCACCCAGCGTTCCCCCAAGTCTCCCGATAAAAATGATACCATACTTGTGTGGGTAGGCCTAGCGCCCGCGACAAGAAATGCCCCAAAACACAATGTGGACACATCCCATTTTTTGACAGAAAACAGAGCTGTTTTTTGCAAAGTGCCTACCTGTAGATTTTAGCCTCTAACTCAGCCGGCATATAGGGAAACCTACCAAACCTGTGCATTTTTGAAAATTAGAGACCTAGGGGAATCCAAGAAGGGGTGACTTGTGGGGCTCTGACCAGGTTCTGCTACCCAGAATCCTTTGCAAACCTCAAAACGTGGCTAAAAAAACACGTTTTCCTCACATTCCAGTGACAGAAAGTTCTGGAATCTGAGAGGAGCCACAAATTTCCTTTCACCCAGCGCTCCCCCAAGTCTCCCAATAAAAATGATACCTCACTTGTGTGGGTAGGCCTAGCGCCCACAACAGGAAATGCCCCAAAACACAACGTGGACACATCCCATTTTTTGACAGAAAACAGAGCTGTTTTTTGCAAATTGTCTACCTGTAGGTTTTGGCCTGTAGCTCAGCCAGAACATAGGGAAACCTACCAAACCTGTGCATTTTTGAAAACTAGAGACGAAGGGAATCCAAGATGGGTTGGCTTGTGGGGCTCTGACCAGGTTCTGTTACCCAGAATCCTTTGCAAACCTCAAAACGTGGCTAAAAAAACATGTTTTTCTCACATTTCAGGGACAGAAACTTCTGAAATCTGAGAGGAGCCACACATTTCCTTCCACCCAGCGTTCCCCCAAGTCTCCCGATAAAAATGATACCATACTTGTGTGGGTAGGCCTAGTGCCCGCGACAAGAAATGCCCCAAAACACACTGTGGACACATCCCAT
This sequence comes from Pleurodeles waltl, assembly GCF_031143425.1. Taxonomy (NCBI): domain Eukaryota; kingdom Metazoa; phylum Chordata; class Amphibia; order Caudata; family Salamandridae; genus Pleurodeles; species Pleurodeles waltl. The sequence goes on along the minus strand of NC_090444.1, from coordinate 1,444,177,881 downwards.
TTTTTGACAGAAAACAGAGCTGTTTTTTGCAAAGTGCCTACCTGTAGATTTTAGCCTCTAACTCAGCCGGCAGATAGGGAAACCTACCAAACCTGTGCATTTGTGAAAATTAGAGACCTAGGGGAATCCAAGAAGGGGTGACTTGTGGGGCTCTGACCAGGTTCTGCTACCCATAATCCTTTGCAAACCTCAAAACGTGTCTAAAAAGCACGCTTTTCTCACATTTCAGTGACAGAAACTTCTGAAATCTGAGAGGAACCACAAATTTCCTTCCACCCAGCGTTCCCCCAAGTCTCCCGATAAAAATGATACCATACTTGTGTGGGTAGGCCTAGCGCCCGCGACAAGAAAAGCCCCAAAACACAACATGGACACATCCCATTTTTTGAGAGAAAACAGAGCTGTTTTTTTCAATGTGCCTACCTGTAGATTTTGGCCTCTAGCTCAGCCGGCACATAGGGAAACCTACCAAACCTGTGCATTTTTGAAAACTAGAGACCTAGGGGAATCCAAGATGGGGTGACTTGTGGGGCTCTGACCAGGTTCTGTTACCCAGTATCCTTTGCAAACCTCAAAACGTGATTAAAAAAACACGTTTTCCTCACATTCCAGTGACAGAAAGTTCTGGAATCTGAGAGGAGCCACAAATTTCCTTTCACCCAGCGTTCCCCCAAGTCTCCCGATAAAAATGATACCATACTTGTGTGGGTAGGCCTAGCGCCCGTGACAAGAAATACCCCAAAACACAACGTGGACACATCCCATTTTTTAACAGAAAACAGAGCTGTTTTTTGCAAAGTGGATACCTGTAGGTTTTGGCCTCTAGCTCAGCCGGCACCTAGGGAAACCTACCAAACCTGTGCATTTTTGAAAGCTAGAGACCTAGGGGAATCCAAGTTGGGGTGACTTGTGGGGCTCTGACCAGGTTCTGTTACCCAGAATCCATTGCAAACCTCAAAACGTGGCTAAAAAAACATGTTTTCCTCACATTCCAGTGACAGAAAGTTCTGGAATCTGAGAGGAGCCACAAATTTCCTTCCACCCAGCGTTCCCCTAAGTCTCCCGATAAAAATGATACCATACTTGTGTGGGTAGGCCTAGCGCCCGCGACAAGAAATGCCCCAAAACACAATGTGGACACATCCCATTTTTTGACAGAAAACAGAGCTGTTTTTTGCAAAGTGCCTACCTGTAGATTTTAGCCTCTAACTCAGCCGGCAGATAGGGAAACCTACCAAACCTGTGCATTTTTGAAAATTAGAGACCTAGGGGAATCCAAGAAGGGGTGACTTGTGGGGCTCTGACCAGGTTCTGCTACCCAGAATCCTTTGCAAACCTCAAAACATGGCTAAAAAAACACGTTTTCCTCACATTCCAGTGACAGAAAGTTCTGGAATCTGAGTGGAGCCACAAATTTCCTTTCACCCAGCGTTCCCCCAAGTCTCCCGATAAAAATGATACCTCACTTGTGTGGGTAGGCCTAGCGCCCGCAACAGGAAATGCCCCAAAACACAACATTAACATATCCCATTTTTTACAGAAAACAGAGCTTTTTTTTGCAAAGTGCCTACCTGTAGATTTTGGCCTCTAGCTCAGTCGGCACCTAGGGAAACCTACCAAACCTGTGCCTTTTTGAAAACTAGAGACCTAGGGGAATCCAAGATGAGATGACTTGTGGGGCACTAAACAGGTTCTGTTACCCAGAATCCTTTGCAAACCTCAAAATGTGGCTAAAATAACACGTTTTCCTCACATTTCGGTGACAGAAAGTTCTGGAATCTGAGAGGAGCCACAAATTTCCTTTCACCCAGCGTTCCCCCAAGTCTCCCAATAAAAATGATACCTCACTTGTGTGGGTAGGCCTAGCGCCCGCAACAGGAAATGCCCCAAAACACAACGTGGACACATCCCATTTTTTGACAGAAAACAGAGCTGTTTTTTGCAAAGTGTCTACCTGTAGGTTTTGGCCTGTAGCTCAGCCGGAACATAGGGAAACCTACCAAACCTGTGCATTTTTGAAAACTAGAGACGAAGGGAATCCAAGATGGGGTGGCTTGTGGGGCTCTGACCAGGTTCTGTTACCCAGAATCCTTTGCAAACCTCAAAACGTGGCTAAAAAAACATGTTTTTCTCACATTTCAGTGACAGAAACTTCTGAAATCTGAGAGGAGCCACACATTTCCTTCCACCCAGCGTTCCCCCAAGGTTCCCGATAAAAATGATACCATACTTGTGTGGGTAGGCCTAGCGCCCGCGACAAGAAATGCCCCAAAACACAATGTGGACACATCCCATTTTTTGACAGAAAACAGAGCTGTTTTTTGCAAAGTGCCTACCTGTAGATTTTAGCCTCTAACTCAGCCGGCAGATAGGGAAACCTACCAAACCTGTGCATTTTTGAAAATTAGAGACCTAGGGGAATCCAAGAAGGGGTGACTTGTGGGGCTCTGACCAGGTTCTGCTACCCAGAATCCTTTGCAAACCTCAAAACGTGGCTAAAAAAACACGCTTTTCTCACATTTCAGTGACAGAAACTTCTGAAATCTGAGAGGAACCACAAATTTCCTTCCACCCAGCGTTCCCCCAAGTCTCCCGATAAAAATGATACCATACTTGTGTGGGTAGGCCTAGCGCCCGCGACAAGAAATGCCCCAAAACACAATGTGGACACATCCCATTTTTTGACAGAAAACAGAGCTGTTTTTTGCAAATTGCCTACCTGTAGGTTTTGGCCTCTAGCTCAGCCGGCACCTAGGGAAACCTACCAAACCTGTGCCTTTTTGAAAACTAGAGACCAAGGGGAATCCAAGATGGGGTGACTTGTGGGGCTCTGACCAGGTTCTGTTACCCAGAATCCTTTGCAAACCTCAAAACGTGGCTAAAAAAACACGTTTTCCTCACATTCCAGTGACAGAAAGTTCTGGAATCTGAGAGGAGCCACAAATTTCCTTTCACCCAGCGTTCCCCCAAGTCTCCCGATAAAAATGATACCTCACTTGTGTGGGTAGGCCTAGCGCCCCGACAGGAAATGCCCCAAAACACAACGTGGACACATCCCATTTTTTAACAGAAAACAGAGCTGTCTTTTGCAAAGTGCCTACCTGTAGGTTTTGGCCTCTAGCTCCGCCGGCACCTAGGGAAACCTACCAAACCTGTGCATTTTTGAAAAGTAAAGATCTAGGGGAATCCAAGTTGGGGTGAATTGTGGGGTACTAAACAGGTTCTGTTACCCAGAATCCTTTACAAACCTCAAAATGTGGCTAAAATAACACGTTTTCCTCACATTTCGGTGACAGAAAGTTCTGGAATCTGAGAGGAGCCACAAATTTCCTTCCACCTAGCGTTCTCCCAAGTCTCCCGATAAAAATGATACCTCACTTGTGTGGGTAGGCCTAGCGCCCGCAACAGGAAATGCCCCAAAACACAACGTGGACACATCCCATTTTTTGACAGAAAACAGAGCTGTTTTTTGCAAGGTGTCTACCTGTAGGTTTTGGCCTGTAGCTCAGCCGGAACATAGGGAAACCTACCAAACCTGTGCATTTTTGAAAACTAGAGAAGAAGGGAATCCAAGATGGGGTGGCTTGTGGGGCTCTGACCAGGTTCTGTTACCCAGAATCCTTTGCAAACCTCAAAACGTGACTAAAAAAACATGTTTTTCTCACATTTCAGTGACAGAAACTTCTGAAATCTGAGAGGAGCCACACGTTTCCTTCCACCCAGCGTTCCCCCAAGTCTCCCGATAAAAATGATACCATACTTGTGTGGGTAGGCCTAGCGCCCGCGACAAGAAATGCCCCAAAACACAATGTGGACACATCCCATTTTTTTACAGAAAACAGAGCTGTTTTTTGCAAAGTGTCTACCTGTAGATTTTAGCCTCTAACTCAGCCGGCAGATAGGGAAACCTACCAAACCTGTGCATTTTTGAAAATTAGAGACCTAGGGGAATCCAAGAAGGGGTGACTTGTGGGGCTCTGACCAGGTTCTGCTACCCAGAATCCTTTGCAAACCTCAAAACGTGTCTAAAAAAACACGCTTTTCTCACATTTCAGTGACAGAAACTTCTGAAATCTGAGAGGAACCACAAATTTCCTTCCACCCAGCGTTCCCCCAAGTCTCCTGATAAAAATGATTCCATACTTGTGTGGGTAGGCCTAGCGCCCGCGAGAAGAAAAGCCCCAAAACACAACATGGATACATCCCATTTTTTGACAGAAAACAGAGCTGTTTTTTTCAATGTGCCTACCTTTAGATTTTGGCCTCTAGCTCAGCCGGCACATAGGGAAACCTACCAAACCTGTGCATTTTTTAAAACTAGAGACCTAGGGGAATCCAAGATGGGGTGACTTGTGGGGCTCTGACCAGGTTCTGTTACCCAGAATCCTTTGCAAACCTCAAAACGTGATTAAAAAAACATGTTTTCCTCACATTCCAGTGACAGAAAGTTCTGGAATCTGAGAGGAGCCACAAATTTCCTTTCACCCAGCGTTCCCCCAAGTCTCCCGATAAAAATGATACCATACTTGTGTGGGTAGGCCTAGCGCCCGTGACAAGAAATACCCCAAAACACAACGTGGACACATCCCATTTTTTAACAGAAAACAGAGCTGTTTTTTGCAAAGTGCCTACCTGTAGGTTTTGGCCTCTAGCTCAGCCGGCACCTAGGGAAACCTACCAAACCTGTGCATTTTTGAAAACTAGAGACCTAGGGGAATCCAAGTTGGGGTGACTTGTGGGGCTCTGACCAGGTTCTGTTACCCAGAATCCATTGCAAACCTCAAAACGTGGCTAAAAAAACATGTTTTCCTCACATTCCAGTGACAGAAAGTTCTGGAATCTGAGAGGAGCCACAAATTTCCTTCCACCCAGCGTTCCCCCAAGTCTCCCGATAAAAATGATACCATACTTGTGTGGGTAGGCCTAGCGCCCGCGACAAGAAATGCCCCAAAACACAATGTGGACACATCCCATTTTTTGACAGAAAACAGAGCTGTTTTTTGCAAAGTGCCTACCTGTAGATTTTAGCCTCTAACTCAGCCGGCATATAGGGAAACCTACCAAACCTGTGCATTTTTGAAAATTAGAGACCTAGGGGAATCCAAGAAGGGGTGACTTGTGGGGCTCTGACCAGGTTCTGCTACCCAGAATCCTTTGCAAACCTCAAAACGTGGCTAAAAAAACACGTTTTCCTCACATTTCAGTGACAGAAACTTCTGAAATCTGAGAGGAGCCACACATTTCCTTCCACCCAGCATTCCCCCAAGTCTCCCGATAAAAATGATACCATACTTGTGTGGGTAGGCCTAGCGCCCGCGACAAGAAATGCCCCAAAACACAATGTGGACACATCCCATTTTTTGACAGAAAACAGAGCTGTTTTTTGCAAAGTGCCTACCTGTAGATTTTAGCCTCTAACTCAGCCGGCAGATAGGGAAACCTACCAAACCTGTGCATTTTTGAAAATTAGAGACCTAGGGGAATCCAAGAAGGGGTGACTTGTGGGGCTCTGACCAGGTTCTGCTACCCAGAATCCTTTGCAAACCTCAAAACGTGGCTAAAAAAACACGCTTTTCTCACATTTCAGTGACAGAAAGTTCTGGAATCTGAGGGGAGCCACAAATTTCCTTTCACCCAGAGTTCCCCCAAGTCTCCCGATAAAAATGATACCATACTTGTGTGGGTAGGCCTAGCGCCCGTGACAAGAAATACCCCAAAACACAACGTGGACACATCCCATTTTTTAACAGAAAACAGAGCTGTTTTTTGCAAAGTGCCTACCTGTAGGTTTTGGCCTCTAGCTCAGCCGGCACCTAGGGAAACCTACCAAACCTGTGCATTTTTGAAAACTAGAGACCTAGGGGAATCCAAGTTGGGGTGACTTGTGGAGCTCTGACCAGGTTCTGTTACCCAGAATCCATTGCAAACCTCAAAACGTGGCTAAAAAAACACGTTTTCCTCACATTCCAGTGACAGAAAGTTCTGGAATCTGAGAGGAGTCACAAATTTCCTTCCACCCAGCGTTCCCCCAAGTCTCCCGATAAAAATGATACCATACTTGTGTGGGTAGGCCTAGCGCCCGCGACAAGAAATGCCCCAAATCACAATGTGGACACATCCCATTTTTTGACAGAAAACAGAGCTGTTTTTTGCAAAGTGCCTACCTGTAGATTTTAGCCTCTAACTCAGCCGGCAGATAGGGAAACCTACCAAACCTGTGCATTTTTGAAAATTAGAGACCTAGGGGAATCCAAGAAGGGGTGACTTGTGGGCCTCTGGCCAGGTTCTGCTACCCAGAATCCTTTGCAAACCTCAAAACGAGGCTAAAAAAACACATTTTCCTCACATTCCTGTGACAGAAAGTTCTGGAATCTGAGAGGAGCCACAAATTTCCTTTCACCCAGCGTTCCCCCAAGTCTCCCGATAAAAATGATACCTCACTTGTGTGGGAGGCCTAGCGCCCGCGACAGGAAATGCCCCAAAACACAACGTGGACACATCCCATTTTTTAAACAGAGCTGTTTTTTGCAAAGTGTCTACCTGTAGGTTTTGGCCTCTAGCTCAGCCGGCACCTAGGGAAACCTACCAAACCTGTGCATTTTTGAAAACTAGTGACCTAGGGGAATCCAAGATGGCCTGACTTGTGGGGCTCTGACCAGGTTCTGTTACCCAGAATCCTTTGCAAACCTCAAAATGTGGCTAAAAAACACGTTTTCCTCACATTTCGGTGACAGAAAGTTCTGGAATCTGAGAGGAGCCACAAATTCCCTTCCACCCAGCGTTTCCCCAATCTCCCGATAAAAATGATACCTCACTTGTGTGGGTAGGCCTAGCGCCCGCAACAGGAAATTCCCCAAAACACAACATTAACACATCCCATTTTTTACTGAAAACAGAGCTGTTTTTTGCAAAGTGTCTACCTGTAGATTTTGGCCTCTAGCTCAGTCGGCACCTAGGGAAACCTACCAAACCTGTGCCTTTTTGAAAACTAGAGACCTAGGGGAATCCAAGATGAGATGACTTGTGGGGCACTAAACAGGTTCTGTTACCCAGAATCCTTTGCAAACCTCAAAATGTGGCTAAAATAACACGTTTTCCTCACATTTCGGTGACAGAAAGTTCTGGAATCTGAGAGGAGCCACAAATTTCCTTTCACCCAGCGTTCCCCCAAGTCTCCCAATAAAAATGATACCTCACTTGTGTGGGTAGGCCTAGCGCCCGCAACAGGAAATGCCCCAAAACACAACGTGGACACATCCCATTTTTTGACAGAAAACAGAGCTGTTTTTTGCAAAGTGTCTACCTGTAGGTTTTGGCCTGTAGCTCAGCCGGAACATAGTAAAACCTACCAAACCTGTGCATTTTTTAAAACTAGAGACCTAGGGGAATCCAAGATGGGGTGGCTTGTGGGGCTCTGACCAGGTTCTGTTACCCAGAATCCTTTGCAAACCTCAAAACGTGGCTAAAAAAACATGTTTTTCTCACATTTCAGTGACAGAAACTTCTGAAATCTGAGAGGAGCCACACATTTCCTTCCACCCAGCGTTCCCCCAAGTCTCCCGATAAAAATGATACCATACTTGTGTGGGTAGGCCTAGCGCCCGCGACAAGAAATGCCCCAAAACACAATGTGGACACATCCCATTTTTTGACAGAAAACAGAGCTTTTTTTTGCAAAGTGCCTACCTGTAGGTTTTGGCCTCTAGCTCAGCCGGCACCTAGGGAAATCTACCAAACCTGTGCATTTTTTTAAACTAGAGACCTAGGTGAATCCAAGATGGGGTGACTTGTGGGGCTCTGACCAGGTTCTGTTACCCATAATCCTTTGCAAACCTCAAAACGTGGATTAAAAACCACGTTTTCCTCACATTCCAATGACAGAAAGTTCTGGAATCTGAGAGGAGCCACAAATTTCCTTTCACCCAGCGTTCCCCCAAGTCTCCCGATAAAAATTATACCATACTTGTGTGGGTAGGCCTAGCGCCCGTGACAAGAAATACCCCAAAACACAACGTGGACACATCCCATTTTTTAACAGAAAACAGAGCTGTTTTTTGCAAAGTGCCTACCTGTAGGTTTTGGCCTCTAGCTCAGCCGGCACCTAGGGAAACCTACCAAACCTGTGCATTTTTGAAAACTAGAGACCTAGGGGAATCCAAGTTGGGGTGACTTGTGGGGCTCAGACCAGGTTCTGTTACCCAGAATCCATTGCAAACCTCAAAACGTGGCTAAAAAAACACGTTTTCCTCACATTCCAGTGACAGAAAGTTCTGGAATCTGAGAGGAGCCACAAATTTCCTTCCACCCAGCGTTCCCCCAAGTCTCCCGATAAAAATGATACCATACTTGTGTGGGTAGGCCTAGCGCCCGCGACAAGAAATGCCCCAAAACACAATGTGGACACATCCCATTTTTTGACAGAAAACAGAGCTGTTTTTTGCAAAGTGCCTACCTGTAGATTTTAGCCTCTAACTCAGCCGGCAGATAGGGAAACCTACCAAACCTGTGCATTTTTGAAAATTAGAGACCTAGGGGAATCCAAGAAGGGGTGGCTTGTGGGGCTCTGACCAGGTTCTGTTACCCAGAATCCTTTGCAAACCTCAAAACGTGGCTAAAAAAACATGTTTTTCTCACATTTCAGTGACAGAAACTTCTGAAATCTGAGAGGAGCCACACATTTCCTTCCACCCAGCGTTCCCCCAAGTCTCCCGATAAAAATGATACCATACTTGTGTGGGTAGGCCTAGCGCCCGCGACAAGAAATGCCCCAAAACACAATGTGGACACATCCCATTTTTTGACAGAAAACAGAGCTTTTTTTTGCAAAGTGCCTACCTGTAGGTTTTGGCCTCTAGCTCAGCCGGCACCTAGGGAAATCTACCAAACCTGTGCATTTTTTTAAACTAGAGACCTAGGTGAATCCAAGATGGGGTGACTTGTGGGGCTCTGACCAGGTTCTGTTACCCATAATCCTTTGCAAACCTCAAAACGTGGCTTAAAAACCACGTTTTCCTCACATTCCAATGACAGAAAGTTCTGGAATCTGAGAGGAGCCACAAATTTCCTTTCACCCAGCGTTCCCCCAAGTCTCCCGATAAAAATTATACCATACTTGTGTGGGTAGGCCTAGCGCCCGTGACAAGAAATACCCCAAAACACAACGTGGACACATCCCATTTTTTAACAGAAAACAGAGCTGTTTTTTGCAAAGTGCCTACCTGTAGGTTTTGGCCTCTAGCTCAGCCGGCACCTAGGGAAACCTACCAAACCTGTGCATTTTTGAAAACTAGAGACCTAGGGGAATCCAAGTTGGGGTGACTTGTGGGGCTCAGACCAGGTTCTGTTACCCAGAATCCATTGCAAACCTCAAAACGTGGCTAAAAAAACACGTTTTCCTCACATTCCAGTGACAGAAAGTTCTGGAATCTGAGAGGAGCCACAAATTTCCTTCCACCCAGCGTTCCCCCAAGTCTCCCGATAAAAATGATACCATACTTGTGTGGGTAGGCCTAGCGCCCGCGACAAGAAATGCCCCAAAACACAATGTGGACACATCCCATTTTTTGACAGAAAACAGAGCTGTTTTTTGCAAAGTGCCTACCTGTAGATTTTAGCCTCTAACTCAGCCGGCAGATAGGGAAACCTACCAAACCTGTGCATTTTTTTAAATTAGAGACCTAGGGGAATCCAAGAAGGGGTGACTTGTGGGGCTCTGACCAGGTTCTGCTACCCAGAATCCTTTGCAAACCTCAAAACGTGGCTAAAAAAACACGCTTTTCTCACATTTCAGTGACAGAAACTTCTGAAATCTGAGAGGAACCACAAATTTCCTTCCACCCAGCGTTCCCCCAAGTCTCCCGATAAAAATTATACCATACTTGTGTGGGTAGGCCTAGCGCCCGCGACAAGAAATGCCCCAAAAAACAATGTGGACACATCCCATTTTTTTACAGAAAACAGAGCTGTTTTTTTCAATGTGCCTACCTGTAGATTTTGGCCACTAGCTCAGCCGGCACATAGGGAAATCTACCAAACCTGTGCATTTTTTAAAACTAGAGACCTAGGTGAATCCAAGATGGGGTGACTTGTGGGGCTCTGACCAGGTTCTGTTACCAAGAATCCTTTGCAAACCTCAAAACGTGGCTAAAAAAACACGTTTTCCTCACATTCCAGTGACAGAAAGTTCTGGAATCTGAGAGGAGCCACAAATTTCCTTTCACCCAGCGTTCCCCCAAGTCTCCCGATAAAAATGATACCATACTTGTGTGGGTAGGCCTAGCGCCCGTGACAAGAAATACCCCAAAACACAACGTGGACACATCCCATTTTTTAACAGAAAACAGAGCTGTTTTTTGCAAAGTGCTTACCTGTAGGTTTTGGCCTCTAGCTCAGCCGGCACCTAGGGAAACCTACCAAACCTGTGCATTTTTGAAAACTAGAGACCTAGGGGAATCCAAGTTGGGGTGACTTGTGGGGCTCTGACCAGGTTCTGTTACCCAGAATCCATTGCAAACCTCAAAACGTGGCTAAAAAAACATGTTTTCCTCACATTCCAGTGACAGAAAGTTCTGGAATCTGAGAGGAGCCACAAATTTCCTTTCACCCAGCGTTCCCCCAAGTCTCCCGATAAAAATGATACCATACTTGTGTGGGTAGGCCTAGCGCCCGCGACAAGAATTGCCCCAAAACACAATGTGGACACATCCCATTTTTTGACAGAAAACAGAGCTGTTTTTTGCAAAGTGCCTACCTGTAGATTTTAGCCTCTAACTCAGCCGGCAGATAGGGAAACCTACCAAACCTGTGCATTTTTGAAAATTAGAGACCTAGGGGAATCCAAGAGGGGGTGACTTGTGGGGCTCTGACCAGGTTCTGCTATCCAGAATCCTTTGCAAACCTCAAAACGTGATTAAAAAAACACGTTTTCCTCACATTCCAGTGACAGAAAGTTCTGGAATCTGAGAGGAGCCACAAATTTCCTTTCACCCAGCGTTCCCCCAAGTCTCCCGATGAAAATGATATCATACTTGTGTGGGTAGGCCTAGCGCCCGTGACAAGAAATACCCCAAAACACAACGTGGACACATCCCATCTTTTTAACAGAAAACAGAGCTGTTTTTTGCAAAGTGCCTACCTGTAGGTTTTGGCCTCTAGCTCAGCCGGCACCTAGGGAAACCTACCAAACCTGTGCATTTTTGAAAACTAGAGACCTAGAGGAATCCAAGTTGGGGTGACTTGTGGGGCTCTGACCAGGTTCTGTTACCCAGAATCCATTGCAAACCTCAAAACGTGGCTAAAAAAACTCGCTTTTCTCACATTTCAGTGACAGAAACTTCTGAAATCTGAGAGGAACCACAAATTTCCTTCCACCCAGCGTTCCCCCAAGTCTCCTGATAAAAATGATACCATACTTGTGTGGGTAGGCCTAGCGCCCGCGACAAGAAAAGCCCCAAAACACAACATGGATACATCCCATTTTTTGACAGAAAACAGAGCTGTTTTTTTCAATGTGCCTACCTGTAGATTTTGGCCTCTAGCTCAGCCGGCACATAGGGAAACCTACCAAACCTCTGCATTTTTTAAAACTAGAGACCTAGGGGAATCCAAGATGGGGTGACTTGTGGGGCTCTGACCAGGTTCTGTTACCCAGAATCCTTTGCAAACCTCAAAACGTGATTAAAAAAACACGTTTTCCTCACATTCCAGTGACAGAAAGTTCTGGAATCTGAGAGGAGCCACAAATTTCCTTTCACCCAGCGTTCCCCCAAGTCTCCCGATAAAAATGATACCATACTTGTGTGGGTAGGCCTAGCGCCCGTGACAAGAAATACCCCAAAACACAACGTGGACACATCCCATTTTTTAACAGAAAACAGAGCTGTTTTTTTGCAAAGTGCCTACCTGTAGGTTTTGGCCTCTAGCTCAGCCGGCACCTAGGGAAACCTTCCAAACCTGTGCATTTTTGAAAACTAGAGACCTAGGGGAATCCAAGTTGGGGTGACTTGTGGGGCTCTGACCAGGTTCTGTTACCCAGAATCCATTGCAAACCTCAAAACGTGGCTAAAAAAACATGTTTTCCTCACATTCCAGTGACAGAAAGTTCTGGAATCTGAGAGGAGCCACAAATTTCCTTCCACCCAGCGTTCCCCCAAGTCTCCCGATAAAAATGATACCATACTTGTGTGGGTAGGCCTAGCGCCCGCGACAAGAAATGCCCCAAAACACAATGTGGACACATCCCATTTTTTGACAGAAAACAGAGCTGTTTTTTGCAAAGTGCCTACCTGTAGATTTTAGCCTCTAACTCAGCCGGCATATAGGGAAACCTACCAAACCTGTGCATTTTTGAAAATTAGAGACCTAGGGGAATCCAAGAAGGGGTGACTTGTGGGGCTCTGACCAGGTTCTGCTACCCAGAATCCTTTGCAAACCTCAAAACGTGGCTAAAAAAACACGTTTTCCTCACATTCCAGTGACAGAAAGTTCTGGAATCTGAGAGGAGCCACAAATTTCCTTTCACCCAGCGCTCCCCCAAGTCTCCCAATAAAAATGATACCTCACTTGTGTGGGTAGGCCTAGCGCCCACAACAGGAAATGCCCCAAAACACAACATGGACACATCCCATTTTTTGACAGAAAACAGAGCTGTTTTTTGCAAATTGTCTACCTGTAGGTTTTGGCCTGTAGCTCAGCCAGAACATAGGGAAACCTACCAAACCTGTGCATTTTTGAAAACTAGAGACGAAGGGAATCCAAGATGGGTTGGCTTGTGGGGCTCTGACCAGGTTCTGTTACCCAGAATCCTTTGCAAACCTCAAAACGTGGCTAAAAAAACATGTTTTTCTCACATTTCAGGGACAGAAACTTCTGAAATCTGAGAGGAGCCACACATTTCCTTCCACCCAGCGTTCCCCCAAGTCTCCCGATAAAAATGATACCATACTTGTGTGGGTAGGCCTAGCGCCCGCGACAAGAAATGCCCCAAAACACACTGTGGACACATCCCATTTTTTGACAGAAAACAGAGCTGTTTTTTGCAAAGTGCCTACCTGTAGATTTTAGCCTCTAACTCAGCCGGCAGATAGGGAAACCTACCAAACCTGTGCATTTTTGAAAATTAGAGACCTAGGGGAATCCAAGAAGGGGTGACTTGTGGGGCTCTGACCAGGTTCTGCTACCCAGAATCCTTTGCAAACCTCAAAACGTGGCTAAAAAAACACGCTTTTCTCACATTTCAGTGACAGAAACTTCTGAAATCTGAGAGGAACCACAAATTTCCTTCCACCCAGCGTTCCCCCAAGTCTCCCGATAAAAATGATACCATACTTGTGTGGGTAGGCCTAGCGCCAGCGACAAGAAAAGCCCCAAAACACAACATTGACACATCCCATTTTTTGACAGAAAACAGAGCTGTTTTTTTCAATGTGCCTACCTGTAGATTTTGGCCTCTAGCTCAGTCGGCACATAGGGAAACCTACCAAACCTGTGCATTTTTGAAAACTAGAGACCTAGGGGAATCCAAGATGGGGTGACTTGTGGGGCTCTGACCAGGTTCTGTTACCCAGAATCCTTTGCAAACCTCAAAATGTGACTAAAAAAACACATTTTCCTCACATTCCAGTGACAGAAAGTTCTGGAATCTGAGGGGAGCCACAAATTTCCTTTCACCCAGAGTTCCCCCAAGTCTCCCGATAAAAATGATACCATACTTGTGTGGGTAGGCCTAGCGCCCGTGACAAGAAATACCCCAAAACACAACGTGGACACATCCCATTTTTTAACAGAAAACAGAGCTGTTTTTTGCAAAGTGCCTACCTGGAGGTTTTGGCCTCTAGCTCAGCCGGCACCTAGGGAAACCTACCAAACCTGTGCATTTTTGAAAACTAGAGACCTAGGGGAATCCAAGTTGGGGTGACTTGTGGAGCTCTGACCAGGTTCTGTTACCCAGAATCCATTGCAAACCTCAAAACGTGGCTAAAAAAACACGTTTTCCTCACATTCCAGTGACAGAAAGTTCTGGAATCTGAGAGGAGTCACAAATTTCCTTCCACCCAGCGTTCCCCCAAGTCTCCCGATAAAAATGATACCATACTTGTGTGGGTAGGCCTAGCGCCCGCGACAAGAAATGCCCCAAATCTCAATGTGGACACATCCCATTTTTTGACAGAAAACAGATCTGTTTTTTGCAAAGTGCCTACCTGTAGATTTTAGCCTCTAACTCAGCCGGCAGATAGGGAAACCTACCAAACCTGTGCATTTTTGAAAATTAGAGACCTAGGGGAATCCAAGAAGGGGTGACTTGTGGGGCTATGACCAGGTTCTGCTACTCAGAATCCTTTGCAAACCTCAAAACGAGGCTAAAAAAACACGTTTTCCTCACATTCCTGTGACAGAAAGTTCTGGAATCTGAGAGGAGCCACAAATTTCCTTTCACCCAGCGTTCCCCCAAGTCTCCCGATAAAAATGATACCTCACTTGTGTGGGAGGCCTAGCGCCCGCGACAGGAAATGCCCCAAAACACAACGTGGACACATACCATTTTTTGACAGAAAACAGAGATGTTTTTTGCAAAGTGTCTACCTGTAGGTTTTGGCCTCTAGCTCAGCCGGCACATAGGGAAATCTACCAAACCTGTGCATTTTTTAAAACTAGAGACCTAGGTGAATCCAAGATGGGGTGACTTGTGGGGCTCTGACCAGGTTCTGTTACCCAGAATCCTTTGCAAACCTCAAAATGTGGCTAAAAAACACGTTTTCCTCACATTTCGGTGACAGAAAGTTCTGGAATCTGTGAGGAGCCACAAATTCCCTTCCACCCAGTGTTTCCCCAAGTCTCCCGATAAAAATGATACCTCACTTGTGTGGGTAGGCCTAGCGCCCGCAACAGGAAATGCCCCAAAACACAACATTAACACATCCCATTTTTTACAGAAAACAGAGCTGTTTTTTGCAAAGTGTCTACCTGTAGATTTTGGCCTCTAGCTCAGTCGGCACCTAGGGAAACCTACCAAACCTGTGCCTTTTTGAAAACTAGAGACCTAGGGGAAACCATGATGAGATGACTTGTGGGGCACTAAACAGGTTCTGTTACCCAGAATCCTTTGCAAACCTCAAAATGTGGCTAAAATAACACGTTTTCCTCACATTTCGGTGACAGAAAGTTCTGGAATCTGAGAGGAGCCACAAATTTCCTTTCACCCAGCGTTCCCCCAAGTCTCCCAATAAAAATGATACCTCACTTGTGTGGGTAGGCCTAGCGCCCGCAACAGGAAATGCCCCAAAACACAACGTGGACACATCCCATTTTTTGACAGAAAACAGAGCTGTTTTTTGCAAAGTGTCTACCTGTAGGTTTTGGCCTGTAGCTCAGCCGGAACATAGGGAAACCTACCAAACCTGTGCATTTTTTAAAACTAGAGACCTAGGGGAATCCAAGATGGGGTGGCTTGTGGGGCTCTGACCAGGTTCTGTTACCCAGAATCCTTTGCAAACCTCAAAACGTGGCTTAAAAAACACGTTTTCCTCACATTCCAATGACAGAAAGTTCTGGAATCTGAGAGGAGCCACAAATTTCCTTTCACCCAGCGTTCCCCCAAGTCTCCCGATAAAAATGATACCATACTTGTGTGGGCAGGCCTAGCGCCCGTGACAAGAAATACCCCAAAACACAACGTGGACACATCCCATTTTTTGACAGAAAACAGAGCTTTTTTTTGCAAAGTGCCTACCTGTAGGTTTTGGCCTCTAGCTCAGCCGGCACCTAGGGAAATCTACCAAACCTGTGCATTTTTTAAAACTAGAGACCTAGGTGAATCCAAGATGGGGTGACTTGTGGGGCTCTGACCAGGTTCTGTTACCCATAATCCTTTGCAAACCTCAAAACGTGGCTTAAAAAACACGTTTTCCTCACATTCCAATGACAGAAAGTTCTGGAATCTGAGAGGAGCCACAAATTTCCTTTCACCCAGCGTTCCCCCAAGTCTCCCGATAAAAATGATACCATACTTGTGTGGGTAGGCCTAGCGCCCGTGACAAGAAATACCCCAAAACACAACGTGGACACATCCCATTTTTTAACAGAAAACAGAGCTGTTTTTTCCAAAGTGCCTACCTGTAGGTTTTGGCCTCTAGCTCAGCCGGCACCTAGGGAAACCTACCAAACCTGTGCATTTTTGAAAACTAGAGACCTAGGGGAATCCAAGTTGGGGTGACTTGTGGGGCTCAGACCAGGTTCTGTTACCCAGAATCCATTGCAAACCTCAAAACGTGCCTAAAAAAACACGTTTTCCTCACATTCCAGTGACAGAAAGTTCTGGAATCTGAGAGGAGCCACAAATTTCCTTCCACCCAGCGTTCCCCCAAGTCTCCCGATAAAAATGATACCATACTTGTGTGGGTAGGCCTAGCGCCCGCGACAAGAAATGCCCCAAAACACAATGTGGACACATCCCATTTTTTGACAGAAAACAGAGCTGTTTTTTGCAAAGTGCCTACCTGTAGATTTTAGCCTCTAACTCAGCCGGCAGATAGGGAAACCTACCAAACCTGTGCATTTTTGAAAATTAGAGACCTAGGGGAATCCAAGAAGGGGTGACTTGTGGGGCTCTGACCAGTTTCTGCTATCCAGAATCCTTTGCAAACCTCAAAACGTGGCTAAAAAAACACGCTTTTCTCACATTTCAGTGACAGAAACTTCTGAAATCTGAGAGGAACCACAAATTTCCTTCCACCCAGCGTTCCCCCAAGTCTCCCGATAAAAATGATACCATACTTGTGTGGGTAGGCCTAGCGCCCGCGACAAGAAATGCCCCAAAACACAATGTGGCACATCCCATTTTTTTACAGAAAGCAGAGCTGTTTTTTTCAATGTGCCTACCTGTAGATTTTGGCCTCTAGCTCAGCCGGCACATAGGGAAATCTACCAAACCTGTGCATTTTTTAAAACTAGAGACCTAGGTGAATCCAAGATGGGGTGACTTGTGGGGCTCTGACCAGGTTCTGTTACCCAGAATCCTTTGCAAACCTCAAAACGTGGCTAAAAAAACACGTTTTCCTCACATTCCAGTGACAGAAAGTTCTGGAATCTGAGAGGAGCCACAAATTTCCTTTCACCCAGCGTTCCCCCAAGTCTCCCGATAAAAATGATACCATACTTGTGTGGGTAGGCCTAGCGCCCGTGACAAGAAATACCCCACAACACAACGTGGACACATCCCATTTTTTAACAGAAAACAGAGCTGTTTTTTGCAAAGTGCTTACCTGTAGGTTTTGGCCTCTAGCTCAGCCGGCACCTAGGGAAACCTACCAAACCTGTGCATTTTTGAAAACTAGAGACCTAGGGGAATCCAAGTTGGGGTGACTTGTGGGGCTCTGACCAGGTTCTGTTACCCAGAATCCATTGCAAACCTCAAAACGTGGCTAAAAAAACATGTTTTCCTCACATTCCAGTGACAGAAAGTTCTGGAATCTGAGAGGAGCCACAAATTTCCTTTCAACAAGCGTTCCCCCAAGTCTCCCGATAAAAATGATACCATACTTGTGTGGGTAGGCCTAGCGCCCGTGACAAGAATTGCCCGAAAACACAACATTAACACATCCCATTTTTTACAGAAAACAGAGCTGTTTTTTGCAAAGTGTCTACCTGTAGATTTTGGCCTCTAGCTCAGTCGGCACCTAGGGAAACCTACCAAACCTGTGCCTTTTTGAAAACTAGAGACCTAGGGGAAACCATGATGAGATGACTTGTGGGGCACTAAACAGGTTCTGTTACCCAGAATCCTTTGCAAACCTCAAAATGTGGCTAAAATAACACGTTTTCCTCACATTTCGGTGACAGAAAGTTCTGGAATCTGAGAGGAGCCACAAATTTCCTTTCACCCAGCGTTCCCCCAAGTCTCCCAATAAAAATGATACCTCACTTGTGTGGGTAGGCCTAGCGCCCGCAACAGGAAATGCCCCAAAACACAACGTGGACACATCCCATTTTTTGACAGAAAACAGAGCTGTTTTTTGCAAAGTGTCTACCTGTAGGTTTTGGCCTGTAGCTCAGCCGGAACATAGGGAAACCTACCAAACCTGTGCATTTTTTAAAACTAGAGACCTAGGGGAATCCAAGATGGGGTGGCTTGTGGGGCTCTGACCAGGTTCTGTTACCCAGAATCCTTTGCAAACCTCAAAACGTGGCTTAAAAACCACGTTTTCCTCACATTCCAATGACAGAAAGTTCTGGAATCTGAGAGGAGCCACAAATTTCCTTTCACCCAGCGTTCCCCCAAGTCTCCCGATAAAAATGATACCATACTTGTGTGGGCAGGCCTAGCGCCCGTGACAAGAAATACCCCAAAACACAACGTGGACACATCCCATTTTTTGACAGAAAACAGAGCTTTTTTTTGCAAAGTGCCTACCTGTAGGTTTTGGCCTCTAGCTCAGCCGGCACCTAGGGAAATCTACCAAACCTGTGCATTTTTTAAAACTAGAGACCTAGGTGAATCCAAGATGGGGTGACTTGTGGGGCTCTGACCAGGTTCTGTTACCCATAATCCTTTGCAAACCTCAAAACGTGGCTTAAAAAACACGTTTTCCTCACATTCCAATGACAGAAAGTTCTGGAATCTGAGAGGAGCCACAAATTTCCTTTCACCCAGCGTTCCCCCAAGTCTCCCGATAAAAATGATACCATACTTGTGTGGGTAGGCCTAGCGCCCGTGACAAGAAATACCCCAAAACACAACGTGGACACATCCCATTTTTTAACAGAAAACAGAGCTGTTTTTTCCAAAGTGCCTACCTGTAGGTTTTGGCCTCTAGCTCAGCCGGCACCTAGGGAAACCTACCAAACCTGTGCATTTTTGAAAACTAGAGACCTAGGGGAATCCAAGTTGGGGTGACTTGTGGGGCTCAGACCAGGTTCTGTTACCCAGAATCCATTGCAAACCTCAAAACGTGCCTAAAAAAACACGTTTTCCTCACATTCCAGTGACAGAAAGTTCTGGAATCTGAGAGGAGCCACAAATTTCCTTCCACCCAGCGTTCCCCCAAGTCTCCCGATAAAAATGATACCATACTTGTGTGGGTAGGCCTAGCGCCCGCGACAAGAAATGCCCCAAAACACAATGTGGACACATCCCATTTTTTGACAGAAAACAGAGCTGTTTTTTGCAAAGTGCCTACCTGTAGATTTTAGCCTCTAACTCAGCCGGCAGATAGGGAAACCTACCAAACCTGTGCATTTTTGAAAATTAGAGACCTAGGGGAATCCAAGAAGGGGTGACTTGTGGGGCTCTGACCAGTTTCTGCTATCCAGAATCCTTTGCAAACCTCAAAACGTGGCTAAAAAAACACGCTTTTCTCACATTTCAGTGACAGAAACTTCTGAAATCTGAGAGGAACCACAAATTTCCTTCCACCCAGCGTTCCCCCAAGTCTCCCGATAAAAATGATACCATACTTGTGTGGGTAGGCCTAGCGCCCGCGACAAGAAATGCCCCAAAACACAATGTGGCACATCCCATTTTTTTACAGAAAGCAGAGCTGTTTTTTTCAATGTGCCTACCTGTAGATTTTGGCCTCTAGCTCAGCCGGCACATAGGGAAATCTACCAAACCTGTGCATTTTTTAAAACTAGAGACCTAGGTGAATCCAAGATGGGGTGACTTGTGGGGCTCTGACCAGGTTCTGTTTCCCAGAATCCTTTGCAAACCTCAAAACGTGGCTAAAAAAACACGTTTTCCTCACATTCCAGTGACAGAAAGTTCTGGAATCTGAGAGGAGCCACAAATTTCCTTTCACCCAGCGTTCCCCCAAGTCTCCCGATAAAAATGATACCATACTTGTGTGGGTAGGCCTAGCGCCCGTGACAAGAAATACCCCAAAACACAACGTGGACACATCCCATTTTTTAACAGAAAACAGAGCTGTTTTTTGCAAAGTGCTTACCTGTAGGTTTTGGCCTCTAGCTCAGCCGGCACCTAGGGAAACCTACCAAACCTGTGCATTTTTGAAAACTAGAGACCTAGGGGAATCCAAGTTGGGGTGACTTGTGGGGCTCTGACCAGGTTCTGTTACCCAGAATCCATTGCAAACCTCAAAACGTGGCTAAAAAAACATGTTTTCCTCACATTCCAGTGACAGAAAGTTCTGGAATCTGAGAGGAGCCACAAATTTCCTTTCAACAAGCGTTCCCCCAAGTCTCCCGATAAAAATGATACCATACTTGTGTGGGTAGGCCTAGCGCCCGTGACAAGAATTGCCCCAAAACACAATGTGGACACATCCCATTTTTTGACAGAAAACAGAGCTGTTTTTTGCAAAGTGCCTACCTGTAGATTTTAGCCTCTAACTCAGCCGGCAGATAGGGAAACCTACCAAACCTGTGCATTTTTGAAAATTAGAGACCTAGGGGAATCCAAGAAGGGGTGACTTGTGGGGCTCTGACCAGGTTCTGCTATCCAGAATCCTTTGCAAACCTCAAAACGTGGCTAAAAAAACACGCTTTTCTCACATTTCAGTGACAGAAACTTCTGAAATCTGAGAGGAACCACAAATTTCCTTCCACCCAGCGTTCCCCCAAGTCTCCCGATAAAAATGATACCATACTTGTGTGGGTAGGCCTAGCGCCCGCGACAAGAAAAGCCCCAAAACACAACATGGACACATCCCATTTTTTGACAGAAAACAGAGCTGTTTTTTTCAATGTGCCTACCTGTAGATTTTGGCCTCTAGCTCAGCCGGCACATAGGGAAACCTACCAAACCTGTGCATTTTTGAAAACTAGAGACCTAGGGTAATCCAAGTTGGGGTGACTTGTGGGGCTCTGACCAGGTTCTGTTACCCAGAATCCATTGCAAACCTCAAAACGTGGCTAAAAAACCACGTTTTCCTCACATTCTAGTGACAGAAAGTTCTGGAATCTGAGAGGAGCCACAAATTTCCTTCCACCCAGCGTTCCCCCAAGTCTCCCGATAAAAATGATACCATACTTGTGTGGGTAGGCCTAGCGCCCGCGACAAGAAATGCCCCAAAACACAATGTGGACACATCCCATTTTTTGACAGAAAACAGAGCTGTTTTTTGCAAAGTGCCTACCTGTAGATTTTGGCCTCTAACTCAGCCGGCAGATAGGGAAACCTACCAAACCTTTGCATTTTTGAAAATTAAAGACCTAGGGGAATCCAAGAAGGGGTGACTTGTGGGGCTCTGACCAGGTTCTGCTACCCAGAATCCTTTGCAAACCTCAAAAAGGGGCTAAAAAAACACGTTTTCCTCACATTCCAGTGACAGAAAGTTCTGGAATCTGAGAGGAGCCACACATTTCCTTTCACCCAGCGTTCCCCCAAGTCTCCCGATAAAAATGATACCTCACTTGTGTGGGAGGCCTAGCGCCCGCGACAGGAAATGCCCCAAAACACAACGTGGACACATCCTATTTTTTAAACAGAGCTGTTTTTTGCAAAGTGCCTACCTGTAGGTTTTGGCCTCTAGCTCAGCCGGCACCTAGGGAAACCTACCAAACCTGTGCATTTTTGAAAACTAGAGACCTAGGGGAATCCAAGATGGCCTGACTTGTGGGGCTCTGACCAGGTTCTGTTACCCAGAATCCTTTGCAAACCTCAAAATGTGGCTTAAAAACACGTTTTCCTCACATTTCGGTGACAGAAAGTTCTGGAATCTGAGAGGAGCCCCAAATTTCCTTCCACCCAGCGTTTCCCCAAGTCTCCTGATAAAAATGATACCTCACTTGTGTGGGTAGGACTAGCGCCCGCAACAGGAAATGCCCCAAAACACAACATTAACACATCCCATTTTTTACAGAAAACAGAGCTGTTTTTTGCAAAGTGTCTACCTGTAGATTTTGGCCTCTAGCTCAGTCGGCACCTAGGGAAACCTACCAAACCTGTGCCTTTTTGAAAACTAGAGACCTAGGGGAATCCAAGATGAGATGACTTGTGGGGCACTAAACAGGGTCTGTTACCCAGAATCCTTTGCAAACCTCAAAATGTGGCTAAAATAACACGTTTTCCTCACATTTCGGTGACAGAAAGTTCTGGAATCTGAGAGAAGCCACAAATTTCCTTTCACCCAGCGTTCCCCCAAGTCTCCCAATAAAAATGATACCTCACTTGTGTGGGTAGGCCTAGCGCCCGCAACAGGAAATGCCCCAAAACACAACATTAACATATCCCATTTTTTACAGAAAACAGAGCTTTTTTTTGCAAAGTGCCTACCTGTAGATTTTGGCCTCTAACTCAGTCGGCACCTAGGGAAACCTACCAAACCTGTGCCTTTTTGAAAACTAGAGACCTAGGGGAATCCAAGATGAGATGACTTGTGGGGCACTAAACAGGTTCTGTTACCCAGAATCCTTTGCAAACCTCAAAATGTGGCTAAAATAACACGTTTTCCTCACATTTCGGTGACAGAAAGTTCTGGAATCTGAGAGGAGCCACAAATTTCCTTTCACCCAGCGTTCCCCCAAGTCTCCCAATAAAAATGATACCTCACTTGTGTGGTAGGCCTAGCGCCCGCAACAGGAAATGCCCCAAAACACAACGTGGACACATCCCATTTTTTGACAGAAAACAGAGCTGTTTTTTGCAAAGTGTCTACCTGTAGGTTTTGGCCTGTAGCTCAGCCGGAACATAGGGAAACCTACCAAACCTGTGCATTTTTGAAAACCAGAGACCTAGGGGAATCCAAGATGGGGTGGCTTGTGGGGCTCTGACCAGGTTCTGTTACCCAGAATCCTTTGCAAACCTCAAAACGTGGCTAAAAAAACATGTTTTTCTCACATTTCAGTGACAGAAACTTCTGAAATCTGAGAGGAGCCACACATTTCCTTCCACCCAGCGTTCCCCCAAGTCTCCCGATAAAAATGATACCATACTTGTGTGGGTAGGCCTAGCGCCCACGACAAGAAATGCCCCAAAACACAATGTGGACACATCCCATTTTTTGACAGAAAACAGAGCTGTTTTTTGCAAAGTGCCTACCTGTAGGTTTTGGCCTCTAGCTCAGCCGGCACCTAGGGAAATCTAACAAACCTGTGCATTTTTTAAAACTGGAGACCTAGGTGAATCCAAGATGGGGTGACTTGTGGGGCTCTGACCAGGTTCTGTTACCCAGAATCCTTTGCAAACCTCAAAACGTGGCTAAAAAACCACGTTTTCCTCACATTCCAGTGACAGAAAGTTCTGGAATCTGAGAGGAGCCACAAATTTCTTTTCACCCAGCGTTCCCCTAAGTCTCCCGATAAAAATGATACCATACTTGTGTGGGTAGGCCTAGCGCCCGTGACAAGAAATACCCCAAAACACAATGTGGACACATCCCATTTTTTAACAGAAAACAGAGCTGTTTTTTGCAAAGTGCCTACCTGTAGGTTTTGGCCTCTAGCTCAGCCGGCACCTATGGAAACCTACCAAACCTGTGCATTTTTGAAAACTAGAGACCTAGGGGAATCCAAGTTGGGGTGACTTGTGGGGCTCTGACCAGGTTCTGTTACCCAGAATCCATTGCAAACCTCAAAACGTGGCTAAAAAACCACGTTTTCCTCACATTCCAGTGACAGAAAGTTCTGGAATCTGAGAGGAGCCACAAATTTCCTTTCACCCAGCGTTCCCCCAAGTCTCCCCATAAAAATGATACCATACTTGTGTGGGTAGGCCTAGCGCCCGCGACAAGAAATGCCCCAAAACACAATGTGGACACATCCCATTTTTTGACAGAAAACAGAGCTGTTTTTTGCAAAGTGCCTACCTGTAGATTTTAGCCTCTAACTCAGCCGGCAGATAGGGAAACCTACCAAACCTGTGCATTTTTGAAAATTAGAGACCTAGGGGAATCCAAGAAGGGGTGACTTGTGGGGCTCTGACCAGGTTCTGCTATCCAGAATCCTTTGCAAACCTCAAAACGTGGCTAAAAAAACACGCTTTTCTCACATTTCAGTGACAGAAACTTTTGAAATCTGAGGGGAACGACAAATTTCCTTCCACCCAGCGTTCCCCCAAGTCTACCGATAAAAATGATACCATACTTGTGTGGGTAGGCCTAGCGCCCGTGACAAGAAATACCCCAAAACACAACGTGGACACATCCCATTTTTTAACAGAAAACAGAGCTGTTTTTTGCAAAGTGCCTACCTGTAGGTTTTGGCCTCTAGCTCAGCCGGCACCTAGGGAAACCTACCAAACCTGTGCATTTTTGAAAACTAGAGACCTAGGGGAATCCAAGTTGGGGTGACTTGTGGGGCTCTGACCAGGTTCTGTTACCCAGAATCCATTGCAAACCTCAAAACGTGGCTAAAAAAACACGTTTTCCTCACATTCCAGTGACAGAAAGTTCTGGAATCTGAGAGGAGCCACAAATTTCCTTCCACCCAGCGTTCCCCCAAGTCTCCCGATAAAAATGATACCATACTTGTGTGGGTAGGCCTAGCGCCCGCGACAAGAAATGCCCCAAAACACAATGTGGACACATCCCATTTTTTGACAGAAAACAGAGCTGTTTTTTGCAAAGTGCCTACCTGTAGATTTTAGCCTCTAACTCAGCCGGCAGATAGGGAAACCTACCAAACCTGTGCATTTTTGAAAATTAGAGACCTAGGGGAATCCAAGAAGGGGTGACTTGTGGGGCTCTGACCAGGTTCTGCTATCCAGAATCCTTTGCAAACCTCAAAACGTGGCTAAAAAAACACGCTTTTCTCACATTTCAGTGACAGAAACTTTTGAAATCTGAGGGGAACGACAAATTTCCTTCCACCCAGCGTTCCCCCAAGTCTACCGATAAAAATGATACCATACTTGTGTGGGTAGGCCTAGCGCCCGTGACAAGAAATACCCCAAAACACAACGTGGACACATCCCATTTTTTAACAGAAAACAGAGCTGTTTTTTGCAAAGTGCCTACCTGTAGGTTTTGGCCTCTAGCTCAGCCGGCACCTAGGGAAACCTACCAAACCTGTGCATTTTTGAAAACTAGAGACCTAGGGGAATCCAAGTTGGGGTGACTTGTGGGGCTCTGACCAGGTTCTGTTACCCAGAATCCATTGCAAACTTCAAAACGTGGCTAAAAAAACACGTTTTCCTCACATTCCAGTGACAGAAAGTTCTGGAATCTGAGAGGAGCCACAAATTTCCTTCCACCCAGCGTTCCCCCAAGTCTCCCGATAAAAATGATACCATACTTGTGTGGGTAGGCCTAGCGCCCGCGACAAGAAATGCCCCAAAACACAATGTGGACACATCCCATTTTTTGACAGAAAACAGAGCTGTTTTTTGCAAAGTGCCTACCTGTAGATTTTAGCCTCTAACTCAGCCGGCAGATAGGGAAACCTACCAAACCTGTGCATTTTTGAAAATTAAAGACCTAGGGGAATCCAAGAAGGGGTGACTTGTGGGGCTCTGACCAGGTTCTGCTACCCTGAATCCTTTGCAAACCTCAAAACGTGGCTAAAAAAACACGTTTTCCTCACATTCCAGTGACAGAAAGTTCTGGAATCCGAGAGGAGCCACAAATTTCCTTTCACTCAGCGTTCCCCCAAGTCTCCCGATAAAAATGATACCTCACTTGTGTGGGAGGCCTAGCGCCCGCGACAGGAAATGCCCCAAAACACAACGTGGACACATCCCATTTTTTAAACAGAGCTGTTTTTTGCAAAGTGCCTACCTGTAGGTTTTGGCCTCTAGCTCAGTCGGCACCTAGGGAAACCTACTAAACCTGTGCATTTTTGAAAACTAGAGACCTAGGGGAATCCAAGATGGCCTGACTTGTGGGGCTCTGACCAGGTTCTGTTACCCAGAATCCTTTGCAAACCTCAAAATGTGGCTAAAAAACACGTTTTCCTCACATTTCGGTGACAGAAAGTTCTGGAATCTGAGAGGAGCCATAAATTTCCTTCCACCCAGCGTTTCCCCAAGTCTCCCGATAAAAATGATACCTCACTTGTGTGGGTCGGCCTAGCGCCCGCAACAGGAAATGCCCCAAAACACAACATTAACACATCCCATTTTTTACAGAAAACAGAGCTGTTTTTTGCAAAGTGTCTACCTGTAGATTTTGCCCTCTAGCTCAGTCGGCACCTAGGGAAACCTACCAAACCTGTGCCTTTTTGAAAACTAGAGACCTAGGGGAATCCAAGATGAGATGACTTGTGGGGCACTAAACAGGTTCTGTTACCCAGAATCCTTTGCAAACCTCAAAATGTGGCTAAAATAACACGTTTTCCTCACATTTCGGTGACAGAAAGTTCTGGAATCTGAGAGGAGCCACAAAATTCCTTTCACCCAGCGTTCCCCCAAGTCTCCCAATAAAAATGATACCTCACTTGTGTGGGTAGGCCTAGCGCCCGCAACAGGAAATGCCCCAAAACACAACGTGGACACATCCCATTTTTTGACAGAAAACAGAGCTGTTTTTTGCAAAGTGTCTACCTGTAGGTTTTGGCCTGTAGCTCAGCCGGAACATAGGGAAACCTACCAAACCTGTGCATTTTTGAAAACCAGAGACCTAGGGGAATCCAAGATGGGGTGGCTTGTGGGGCTCTGACCAGGTTCTGTTACCCAGAATCCTTTGCAAACCTCAAAACGTGGCTAAAAAAACATGTTTTTCTCACATTTCAGTGACAGAAACTTCTGAAATCTGAGAGGAGCCACACATTTCCTTCCACCCAGCGTTCCCCCAAGTCTCCCGATAAAAATGATACCATACTTGTGTGGGTAGGCCTAGCGCCCACGACAAGAAATGCCCCAAAACACAATGTGGACACATCCCATTTTTTGACAGAAAACAGAGCTGTTTTTTGCAAAGTGCCTACCTGTAGGTTTTGGCCTCTAGCTCAGCCGGCACCTAGGGAAATCTAACAAACCTGTGCATTTTTTAAAACTGGAGACCTAGGTGAATCCAAGATGGGGTGACTTGTGGGGCTCTGACCAGGTTCTGTTACCCAGAATCCTTTGCAAACCTCAAAACGTGGCTAAAAAACCACGTTTTCCTCACATTCCAGTGACAGAAAGTTCTGGAATCTGAGAGGAGCCACAAATTTCCTTTCACCCAGCGTTCCCCTAAGTCTCCCGATAAAAATGATACCATACTTGTGTGGGTAGGCCTAGCGCCCGTGACAAGAAATACCCCAAAACACAATGTGGACACATCCCATTTTTTAACAGAAAACAGAGCTGTTTTTTGCAAAGTGCCTACTTGTAGGTTTTGGCCTCTAGCTCAGCCGGCACCTAGGGAAACCTACCAAACCTGTGCATTTTTGAAAATTAGAGACCTAGGGGAATCCAAGTTGGGGTGACTTGTGGGGCTCTGACCAGGTTCTGTTACCCAGAATCCATTGCAAACCTCAAAACGTGGCTAAAAAACCACGTTTTCCTCACATTCCAGTGACAGAAAGTTCTGGAATCTGAGAGGAGCCACAAATTTCCTTTCACCCAGCGTTCCCCCAAGTCTCCCGATAAAAATGATAACATACTTGTGTGGGTAGGCCTAGCGCCCGCGACAAGAAATGCCCCAAAACACAATGTGGACACATCCCATTTTTTGACAGAAAACAGAGCTGTTTTTTGCAAAGTGCCTACCTGTAGATTTTAGCCTCTAACTCAGCCGGCAGATAGGGAAACCTACCAAACCTGTGCATTTTTGAAAATTAGAGACCTAGGGGAATCCAAGAAGGGGTGACTTGTGGGGCTCTGACCAGGTTCTGCTATCCAGAATCCTTTGCAAACCTCAAAATGTGGCTAAAAAAACACACTTTTCTCACATTTCAGTGACAGAAACTTTTGAAATCTGAGGGGAACGACAAATTTCCTTCCACCCAGCGTTCCCCCAAGTCTACCGATAAAAATGATACCATACTTGTGTGGGTAGGCCTAGCGCCCGTGACAAGAAATACCCCAAAACACAACGTGGACACATCCCATTTTTTAACAGAAAACAGAGCTGTTTTTTACAAAGTGCCTACCTGTAGGTTTTGGCCTCTAGCTCAGCCGGCACCTAGGGAAACCTACCAAACCTGTGCATTTTTGAAAACTAGAGACCTAGGGGAATCCAAGTTGGGGTGACTTGTGGGGCTCTGACCAGGTTCTGTTACCCAGAATCCATTGCAAACCTCAAAACGTGGCTAAAAAAACACGTTTTCCTCACATTCCAGTGACAGAAAGTTCTGGAATCTGAGAGGAGCCACAAATTTCCTTCCACCCAGCGTTCCCCCAAGTCTCCCGATAAAAATGATACCATACTTGTGTGGGTAGGCCTAGCGCCCGCGACAAGAAATGCCCCAAAACACAATGTGGACACATCCCATTTTTTTACA
Source organism: Pleurodeles waltl (assembly GCF_031143425.1). NCBI lineage: Eukaryota > Metazoa > Chordata > Amphibia > Caudata > Salamandridae > Pleurodeles > Pleurodeles waltl. The sequence continues at coordinate 1,444,149,570 of NC_090444.1, read as the reverse complement.
GAAAACAGAGCTGTTTTTTGCAAAGTGCCTACCTGTAGATTTTAGCCTCTAACTCAGCCGGCAGATAGGGAAACCTACCAAACCTGTGCATTTTTGAAAATTAAAGACCTAGGGGAATCCAAGAAGGGTTGACTTGTGGGGCTCTGACCAGGTTTTGCTACCCTGAATCCTTTGCAAACCTCAAAACGTGGCTAAAAAAACACGTTTTCCTCACATTCCAGTGACAGAAAGTTCTGGAATCCGAGAGGAGCCACAAATTTCCTTTCACTCAGCGTTCCCCCAAGTCTCCCGATAAAAATGATACCTCACTTGTGTGGGAGGCCTAGCGCCCGCGACAGGAAATGCCCCAAAACACAACGTGGACACATCCCATTTTTTAAACAGAGCTGTTTTTTGCAAAGTGCCTACCTGTAGGTTTTGGCCTCTAGCTCAGCCGGCACCTAGGGAAACCTACCAAACCTGTGCATTTTTGAAAACTAGAGACCTAGGGGAATCCAAGATGGCCTGACTTGTGGGGCTCTGACCAGGTTCTGTTACCCAGAATCCTTTGCAAACCTCAAAATGTGGCTTAAAAACACGTTTTCCTCACATTTCGGTGACAGAAAGTTCTGGAATCTGAGAGGAGCCCCAAATTTCCTTCCACCCAGCGTTTCCCCAAGTCTCCTGATAAAAATGATACCTCACTTGTGTGGGTAGGACTAGCGCCCGCAACAGGAAATGCCCCAAAACACAACATTAACACATCCCATTTTTTACAGAAAACAGAGCTGTTTTTTGCAAAGTGTCTACCTGTAGATTTTGGCCTCTAGCTCAGTCGGCACCTAGGGAAACCTACCAAACCTGTGCCTTTTTGAAAACTAGAGACCTAGGGGAATCCAAGATGAGATGACTTGTGGGGCACTAAACAGGGTCTGTTACCCAGAATCCTTTGCAAACCTCAAAATGTGGCTAAAATAACACGTTTTCCTCACATTTCGGTGACAGAAAGTTCTGGAATCTGAGAGAAGCCACAAATTTCCTTTCACCCAGCGTTCCCCCAAGTCTCCCAATAAAAATGATACCTCACTTGTGTGGGTAGGCCTAGCGCCCGCAACAGGAAATGCCCCAAAACACAACATTAACATATCCCATTTTTTACAGAAAACAGAGCTTTTTTTTGCAAAGTGCCTACCTGTAGATTTTGGCCTCTAACTCAGTCGGCACCTAGGGAAACCTACCAAACCTGTGCCTTTTTGAAAACTAGAGACCTAGGGGAATCCAAGATGAGATGACTTGTGGGGCACTAAACAGGTTCTGTTACCCAGAATCCTTTGCAAACCTCAAAATGTGGCTAAAATAACACGTTTTCCTCACATTTCGGTGACAGAAAGTTCTGGAATCTGAGAGGAGCCACAAATTTCCTTTCACCCAGCGTTCCCCCAAGTCTCCCAATAAAAATGATACCTCACTTGTGTGGGTAGGCCTAGCGCCCGCAACAGGAAATGCCCCAAAACACAACGTGGACACATCCCATTTTTTGACAGAAAACAGAGCTGTTTTTTGCAAAGTGTCTACCTGTAGGTTTTGGCCTGTAGCTCAGCCGGAACATAGGGAAACCTACCAAACCTGTGCATTTTTGAAAACCAGAGACCTAGGGGAATCCAAGATGGGGTGGCTTGTGGGGCTCTGACCAGGTTCTGTTACCCAGAATCCTTTGCAAACCTCAAAACGTGGCTAAAAAAACATGTTTTTCTCACATTTCAGTGACAGAAACTTCTGAAATCTGAGAGGAGCCACACATTTCCTTCCACCCAGCGTTCCCCCAAGTCTCCCGATAAAAATGATACCATACTTGTGTGGGTAGGCCTAGCGCCCACGACAAGAAATGCCCCAAAACACAATGTGGACACATCCCATTTTTTGACAGAAAACAGAGCTGTTTTTTGCAAAGTGCCTACCTGTAGGTTTTGGCCTCTAGCTCAGCCGGCACCTAGGGAAATCTAACAAACCTGTGCATTTTTTAAAACTGGAGACCTAGGTGAATCCAAGATGGGGTGACTTGTGGGGCTCTGACCAGGTTCTGTTACCCAGAATCCTTTGCAAACCTCAAAACGTGGCTAAAAAACCACGTTTTCCTCACATTCCAGTGACAGAAAGTTCTGGAATCTGAGAGGAGCCACAAATTTCTTTTCACCCAGCGTTCCCCTAAGTCTCCCGATAAAAATGATACCATACTTGTGTGGGTAGGCCTAGCGCCCGTGACAAGAAATACCCCAAAACACAATGTGGACACATCCCATTTTTTAACAGAAAACAGAGCTGTTTTTTGCAAAGTGCCTACCTGTAGGTTTTGGCCTCTAGCTCAGCCGGCACCTATGGAAACCTACCAAACCTGTGCATTTTTGAAAACTAGAGACCTAGGGGAATCCAAGTTGGGGTGACTTGTGGGGCTCTGACCAGGTTCTGTTACCCAGAATCCATTGCAAACCTCAAAACGTGGCTAAAAAACCACGTTTTCTTCACATTCCAGTGACAGAAAGTTCTGGAATCTGAGAGGAGCCACAAATTTCCTTTCACCCAGCGTTCCCCCAAGTCTCCCCATAAAAATGATACCATACTTGTGTGGGTAGGCCTAGCGCCCGCGACAAGAAATGCCCCAAAACACAATGTGGACACATCCCATTTTTTGACAGAAAACAGAGCTGTTTTTTGCAAAGTGCCTACCTGTAGATTTTAGCCTCTAACTCAACCGGCAGATAGGGAAACCTACCAAACCTGTGCATTTTTGAAAATTAGAGACCTAGGGGAATCCAAGAAGGGGTGACTTGTGGGGCTCTGACCAGGTTCTGCTATCCAGAATCCTTTGCAAACCTCAAAACGTGGCTAAAAAAACACGCTTTTCTCACATTTCAGTGACAGAAACTTTTGAAATCTGAGGGGAACGACAAATTTCCTTCCACCCAGCGTTCCCCCAAGTCTACCGATAAAAATGATACCATACTTGTGTGGGTAGGCCTAGCGCCCGTGACAAGAAATACCCCAAAACACAACGTGGACACATCCCATTTTTTAACAGAAAACAGAGCTGTTTTTTGCAAAGTGCCTACCTGTAGGTTTTGGCCTCTAGCTCAGCCGGCACCTAGGGAAACCTACCAAACCTGTGCATTTTTGAAAACTAGAGACCTAGGGGAATCCAAGTTGGGGTGACTTGTGGGGCTCTGACCAGGTTCTGTTACCCAGAATCCATTGCAAACCTCAAAACGTGGCTAAAAAAACACGTTTTCCTCACATTCCAGTGACAGAAAGTTCTGGAATCTGAGAGGAGCCACAAATTTCCTTCCACCCAGCGTTCCCCCAAGTCTCCCGATAAAAATGATACCATACTTGTGTGGGTAGGCCTAGCGCCCGCGACAAGAAATGCCCCAAAACACAATGTGGACACATCCCATTTTTTGACAGAAAACAGAGCTGTTTTTTGCAAAGTGCCTACCTGTAGATTTTAGCCTCTAACTCAGCCGGCAGATAGGGAAACCTACCAAACCTGTGCATTTTTGAAAATTAGAGACCTAGGGGAATCCAAGAAGGGGTGACTTGTGGGGCTCTGACCAGGTTCTGCTATCCAGAATCCTTTGCAAACCTCAAAACGTGGCTAAAAAAACACGCTTTTCTCACATTTCAGTGACAGAAACTTTTGAAATCTGAGGGGAACGACAAATTTCCTTCCACCCAGCGTTCCCCCAAGTCTACCGATAAAAATGATACCATACTTGTGTGGGTAGGCCTAGCGCCCGTGACAAGAAATACCCCAAAACACAACGTGGACACATCCCATTTTTTAACAGAAAACAGAGCTGTTTTTTGCAAAGTGCCTACCTGTAGGTTTTGGCCTCTAGCTCAGCCGGCACCTAGGGAAACCTACCAAACCTGTGCATTTTTGAAAACTAGAGACCTAGGGGAATCCAAGTTGGGGTGACTTGTGGGGCTCTGACCAGGTTCTGTTACCCAGAATCCATTGCAAACTTCAAAACGTGGCTAAAAAAACACGTTTTCCTCACATTCCAGTGACAGAAAGTTCTGGAATCTGAGAGGAGCCACAAATTTCCTTCCACCCAGCGTTCCCCCAAGTCTCCCGATAAAAATGATACCATACTTGTGTGGGTAGGCCTAGCGCCCGCGACAAGAAATGCCCCAAAACACAATGTGGACACATCCCATTTTTTGACAGAAAACAGAGCTGTTTTTTGCAAAGTGCCTACCTGTAGATTTTAGCCTCTAACTCAGCCGGCAGATAGGGAAACCTACCAAACCTGTGCATTTTTGAAAATTAAAGACCTAGGGGAATCCAAGAAGGGGTGACTTGTGGGGCTCTGACCAGGTTCTGCTACCCTGAATCCTTTGCAAACCTCAAAACGTGGCTAAAAAAACACGTTTTCCTCACATTCCAGTGACAGAAAGTTCTGGAATCCGAGAGGAGCCACAAATTTCCTTTCACTCAGCGTTCCCCCAAGTCTCCCGATAAAAATGATACCTCACTTGTGTGGGAGGCCTAGCGCCCGCGACAGGAAATGCCCCAAAACACAACGTGGACACATCCCATTTTTTAAACAGAGCTGTTTTTTGCAAAGTGCCTACCTGTAGGTTTTGGCCTCTAGCTCAGTCGGCACCTAGGGAAACCTACTAAACCTGTGCATTTTTGAAAACTAGAGACCTAGGGGAATCCAAGATGGCCTGACTTGTGGGGCTCTGACCAGGTTCTGTTACCCAGAATCCTTTGCAAACCTCAAAATGTGGCTAAAAAACACGTTTTCCTCACATTTCGGTGACAGAAAGTTCTGGAATCTGAGAGGAGCCATAAATTTCCTTCCACCCAGCGTTTCCCCAAGTCTCCCGATAAAAATGATACCTCACTTGTGTGGGTCGGCCTAGCGCCCGCAACAGGAAATGCCCCAAAACACAACATTAACACATCCCATTTTTTACAGAAAACAGAGCTGTTTTTTGCAAAGTGTCTACCTGTAGATTTTGCCCTCTAGCTCAGTCGGCACCTAGGGAAACCTACCAAACCTGTGCCTTTTTGAAAACTAGAGACCTAGGGGAATCCAAGATGAGATGACTTGTGGGGCACTAAACATGTTCTGTTACCCAGAATCCTTTGCAAACCTCAAAATGTGGCTAAAATAACACGTTTTCCTCACATTTCGGTGACAGAAAGTTCTGGAATCTGAGAGGAGCCTCAAATTTTCTTCCACCCAGCGTTCCCCCAAGTCTCCCGATAAAAATTATACCATACTTGTGTGGGTAGGCTTAGCGCCCGCGACAAGAAATGCCCCAAAACACAAAGTGGACACATCCCATTTTTTGACAGAAAACAGAGCTGTTTTTTGCAAAGTGTCTACCTGTAGGTTTTGGCCTGTAGCTCAGCCGGAACATAGGGAAACCTACCAAACCTGTGCATTTTTGAAAACTAGAGACCATGGGGAATCCAAGATGGGGTGGCTTGTGGGGCTCTTACCAGGTTCTGTTACCCAGAATCCTTTGCAAACCTCAAAACGTGGCTAAAAAAACATGTTTTTCTCACATTTCAGTGACAGAAACTTCTGAAATCTGAGAGGAGCCACACATTTCCTTCCACCCAGCGTTCCCCCAAGTTTCCCGATAAAAATGATACCATACTTGTGTGGGTAGGCCTAGCGCCCACGACAAGAAATGCCCCAAAACACAATGTGGACACATCCCATTTTTTGACAGAAAACAGAGCTGTTTTTGCAAAGTGCCTACCTGAAGGTTTTGGCATCTAGCTCAGCCGGCACCTAGGGAAATCTAACAAACCTGTGCATTTTTTAAAACTAGAGACCTAGGTGAATCCAAGATGGGGTGACTTGTGGGGCTCTGACCAGGTTCTGTTACCCAGAATCCTTTGCAAACCTCAAAACGTGGCTAAAAAAACACGTTTTCCTCACATTCCAGTGACAGAAAGTTCTGGAATCTGAGAGGAGCCACAAATTTCCTTTCACCCAGCGTTCCCCCAAGTCTCCCGATAAAAATGATACCTCACTTGTGTGAGTAGGCCTAGTGCCCGCGACAGGAAATGCCCCAAAACACAACATGGACACATCCCATTTTTTAAACAGAACTGTTTTTTGCAAAGTGCCTACCTGTAGGTTTTGGCCTCTAGCTCAGTCGGCACCTAGGGAAACCTACCAAACCTGTGCATTTTTGAAAACTAGAGACCTAGGTGAATCTAAGATGGGATGACTTGTGGGGCTCTGACCAGGTTCTGTTACCCAGAATCCTTTGCAAACCTCAAAACGCGGCTAAAAAACCACGTTTTCCTCACATTCCAGTGACAGAAAGTTCTGGAATCTGAGAGGAGCCACAAATTTCCTTTCACCCAGCGTTCCCCCAAGTCTCCCGATAAAAATGATACCTCACTTGTGTGGGTAGGCCTAGCGCCCGCAACAGGAAATGCCCCAAAACACAACATTAACACATCCCATTTTTTTACAGAAAACAGAGCTGTTTTTTGCAAAGTGTCTACCTGTAGATTTTGGCCTCTAGCTCAGTCGGCACCTAGGAAAACCTACCAAACCTGTGCCTTTTTGAAAACTAGAGACCTAGGGGAATCCAAGATGAGATGACTTGTGGGGCACTAAACAAGTTCTGTTACCCAGAATCCTTTGCAAACCTCAAAATGTGGCTAAAATAACACGTTTTCCTCACATTTCGGTGACAGAAAGTTATGGAATCTGAGAGGAGCCACAAATTTCCTTCCACCCAGCGTTCCCCCAAGTCTCCCGATAAAAATGATACCATACTTGTGTGGGTAGGCTTAGCGCCCGCGACAAGAAATGCTCCAAAACACAACGTGGACACATCCCATTTTTTGACAGAAAACAGAGCTGTTTTTTGCAAAGTGTCTACCTGTAGGTTTTGGCCTGTAGCTCAGCCGGAACATAGGGAAACATACCAAACCTGTGCATTTTTGAAAACTAGAGACCGAGGGGAATCCAAGATGGGGTGGATTGTGGGGCTCTGACCAGGTTCTGTTACCCAGAATCCTTTGCAAACCTCAAAACGTGGTTAAAAAAACATGTTTTTCTCACATTTCAGTGACAGAAACTTCTGAAATCTGAGAGGAGCCACAAATTTCCTTCCACCCAGCGTTCCCCCAAGTCTCCCGATAAAAATGATACCATACTGGTGTGGGTAGGCCAAGCGCCCGCGACAAGAAATGCCCCAAAACACAATGTGGACACATCCCTTTTTTTGACAGAAAACAGAGCTGTTTTTTGCAAAGTGCCTACCTGTAGGCTTTGGCCTCTAGCTCAGCCGGCACCTAGGGAAACCTTCCAAACCTGTGCATTTTTTAAAACTAGAGACCTAGGTGAATCCAAGATGGGGTGACTTGTGGGGCTCTGACCAGGTTCTGTTACCCAGAATCCTTTGCAAACCTCAAAACGTGGCTAAAAAAACACGTTTTCCTCACATTCCAGTGAGAGAAAGTTCTGGAATCTTAGAGGAGCCACAAATTTCCTTTCACCCAGCGTTCCCCCAAGTCTCCCGATAAAAATTATACCTCACTTGTGTGGGTAGGATTAGCGCCCGCGACAGGAAATGCCCCAAAACACAACGTGGACACATCCCATTTTTTAAACAGAGCTGTTTTTTGCAAAGTGCCTACCTGTAGGTTTTGGCCTCTAGCTCAGCCGGCACCTAGGGAAACCTACCAAACCTGTGCATTTTTTAAAACTAGAGACCTAGGTGAATCCAAGATGGGGTGACTTGTGGGGCTCTGACCAGGTTCTGTTACCCAGAATCCTTTGCAAACCTCAAAACGTGGCTAAAAAAACACGTTTTCCTCACATTCCAGTGACAGAAAGTTCTGGAATCTGAGAGGAGCCACAAATTTCCTTTCACCCAGCGTTCCCCCAAGTCTCCCGATAAAAATGATACCTCACTTGTGTGGGTAGGCCTAGCGCCCGCGACAGGAAATGCCCCAAAACACAACGTGGACACATCCCATTTTTTAAACAGAGCTGTTTTTTGCAAAGTGCCTACCTGTAGGTTTTGGCCTCTAGCTCAGCCGGCACCTAGGGAAACCTACCAAACCTGTGCATTTTTGAAAACTAGAGACCTAGGGGAATCCAAGATGGCCTGACTTGTGTGGCACTGACCAGGTTCTGTTACCCAGAATCCTCTGCAAACCTCAAAATGTGGCTAAAAAACACGTTTTCCTCACATTTTGGTGACAGAAAGTTCTGGAATCTGAGAGGAGCCACAAATTTCCTTCCACCCAGCGTTTCCCCAAGTCTCCCGATAAAAATTATACCTCACTTGTGTGGGTAGGCCTAGCGCCCGCAACAGGAAATGCCCCAAAACACAACATTAACACATCCCATTTTTTACAGAAAACAGAGCTATTTTTTGCAAAGTGTCTACCTGTAGATTTTGGCCTCTAGCTCAGTCAGCACCTAGGGAAACCTACCAAACCTGTGCCTTTTTGAAAACTAGAGACCTAGGGGAATCCAAGATTAGATGACTTGTGGGGCACTGAACAGGTTCTGTTACCCAGAATCCTTTGCAAACCTCAAAATGTGGCTAAAATAACACGTTTTCCTCACATTTCTGTGACAGAAAGTTCTGGAATCTGAGAGGAGCCACAAATTTCCTTCCACCTAGCGTTCCCCCAAGTCTCCCGATAAAAATGATACCTCACTTGTGTGGGTAGGCCTAGCGCCCGCAACAGGAAATGCCCCAAAACACAACGTGGACACATCCCATTTTTTACAGAAAACAGAGCTGTTTTTTGCAAAGTGTCTACCTGTAGATTTTGGCCTCTAGCTCAGTCGGCACCTAGGGAAACCTACCAAACCTGTGCCTTTTTGAAAACTAGAGACCTAGGGGAATCCAAGATGAGATGACTTGTGGGGCACTAAACAGGGTCTGTTACCCAGAATCCTTTGCAAACCTCAAAATGTGGCTAAAATAACACGTTTTCCTCACATTTCGGTGACAGAAAGTTCTGGAATCTGAGAGAAGCCACAAATTTCCTTTCACCCAGCGTTCCCCCAAGTCTCCCAATAAAAATGATACCTCACTTGTGTGGGTAGGCCTAGCGCCCGCAACAGGAAATGCCCCAAAACACAACTTTAACATATCCCATTTTTTACAGAAAACAGAGCTTTTTTTTGCAAAGTGCCTACCTGTAGATTTTGGCCTCTAACTCAGTCGGCACCTAGGGAAACCTACCAAACCTGTGCCTTTTTGAAAACTAGAGACCTAGGGGAATCCAAGATGAGATGACTTGTGGGGCACTAAACAGGTTCTGTTACCCAGAATCCTTTGCAAACCTCAAAATGTGGCTAAAATAACACGTTTTCCTCACATTTCGGTGACAGAAAGTTCTGGAATCTGAGAGGAGCCACAAATTTCCTTTCACCCAGCGTTCCCCCAAGTCTCCCAATAAAAATGATACCTCACTTGTGTGGGTAGGCCTAGCGCCCGCAACAGGAAATGCCCCAAAACACAACGTGGACACATCCCATTTTTTGACAGAAAACAGAGCTGTTTTTTGCAAAGTGTCTACCTGTAGGTTTTGGCCTGTAGCTCAGCCGGAACATAGGGAAACCTACCAAACCTGTGCATTTTTGAAAACCAGAGACCTAGGGGAATCCAAGATGGGGTGGCTTGTGGGGCTCTGACCAGGTTCTGTTACCCAGAATCCTTTGCAAACCTCAAAACGTGGCTAAAAAAACATGTTTTCCTCACATTCCAGTGACAGAAAGTTCTGGAATCTGAGAGGAGCCACAAATTTCCTTTCACCCAGCGTTCCCCTAAGTCTCCCGATAAAAATGATACCATACTTGTGTGGGTAGGCCTAGCGCCCGTGACAAGAAATACCCCAAAACACAATGTGGACACATCCCATTTTTTAACAGAAAACAGAGCTGTTTTTTGCAAAGTGCCTACCTGTAGGTTTTGGCCTCTAGCTCAGCCGGCACCTAGGGAAACCTACCAAACCTGTGCATTTTTGAAAACTAGAGACCTAGGGGAATCCAAGTTGGGGTGACTTGTGGGGCTCTGACCAGGTTCTGTTACCCAGAATCCATTGCAAACCTCAAAACGTGGCTAAAAAACCACGTTTTCCTCACATTCCAGTGACAGAAAGTTCTGGAATCTGAGAGGAGCCACAAATTTCCTTTCACCCAGCGTTCCCCCAAGTCTCCCGATAAAAATGATACCATACTTGTGTGGGTAGGCCTAGCGCCCGCGACAAGAAATGCCCCAAAACACAATGTGGACACATCCCATTTTTTGACAGAAAACAGACCTGTTTTTTGCAAAGTGCCTACCTGTAGATTTTAGCCTCTAACTCAGCCGGCAGATAGGGAAACCTACCAAACCTGTGCATTTTTGAAAATTAGAGACCTAGGGGAATCCAAGAAGGGGTGACTTGTGGGGCTCTGACCAGGTTCTGCTATCCAGAATCCTTTGCAAACCTCAAAACGTGGCTAAAAAAACACGCTTTTCTCACATTTCAGTGACAGAAACTTTTGAAATCTGAGGGGAACGACAAATTTCCTTCCACCCAGCGTTCCCCCAAGTCTACCGATAAAAATGATACCATACTTGTGTGGGTAGGCCTAGCGCCCGTGACAAGAAATACCCCAAAACACAACGTGGACACATCCCATTTTTTAACAGAAAACAGAGCTGTTTTTTGCAAAGTGCCTACCTGTAGGTTTTGGCCTCTAGCTCAGCCGGCACCTAGGGAAACCTACCAAACCTGTGCATTTTTGAAAACTAAAGACCTAGGGGAATCCAAGTTGGGGTGACTTGTGGGGCTCTGACCAGGTTCTGTTACCCAGAATCCATTGCAAACCTCAAAACGTGGCTAAAAAACCACGTTTTCCTCACATTCCAGTGACAGAAAGTTCTGGAATCTGAGAGGAGCCACAAATTTCCTCCCACCCAGCGTTCCCCCAAGTCTCCCGATAAAAATGATACCATACTTGTGTGGGTAGGCCTAGCGCCCGCGACAAGAAATGCCCCAAAACACAATGTGGACACATCCCATTTTTTGACAGAAAACAGAGCTGTTTTTTGCAAAGTGCCTACCTGTAGATTTTAGCCTCTAACTCAGCCGGCAGATAGGGAAACCTACCAAACCTGTGCATTTTTGAAAATTAAAGACCTAGGGGAATCCAAGAAGGGGTGACTTGTGGGGCTCTGACCAGGTTCTGCTACCCTGAATCCTTTGCAAACCTCAAAACGTGGCTAAAAAAACACGTTTTCCTCACATTCCAGTGACAGAAAGTTCTGGAATCCGAGAGGAGCCACAAATTTCCTTTCACTCAGCGTTCCCCCAAGTCTCCCGATAAAAATGATACCTCACTTGTGTGGGAGGCCTAGCGCCCGCGACAGGAAATGCCCCAAAACACAACGTGGACACATCCCATTTTTTAAACAGAGCTGTTTTTTGCAAAGTGCCTACCTGTAGGTTTTGGCCTCTAGCTCAGTCGGCACCTAGGGAAACCTACCAAACCTGTGCATTTTTTAAAACTAGAGACCTAGGGGAATCCAAGATGGCCTGACTTGTGGGGCTCTGACCAGGTTCTGTTACCCAGAATCCTTTGCAAACCTCAAAATGTGGCTAAAAAACACGTTTTCCTCACATTTCGGTGACAGAAAGTTCTGGAATCTGAGAGGAGCCATAAATTTCCTTCCACCCAGCGTTTCCCCAAGTCTCCCGATAAAAATGATACCTCACTTGTGTGGGTAGGCCTAGCGCCCGCAACAGGAAATGCCCCAAAACACAACATTAACACATCCCATTTTTTACAGAAAACAGAGCTGTTTTTTGCAAAGTGTCTACCTGTAGATTTTGGCCTCTAGCTCAGTCGGCACCTAGGGAAACCTACCAAACCTGTGCCTTTTTGAAAACTAGAGACCTAGGGGAATCCAAGATGAGATGACTTGTGGGGCACTAAACAGGTTCTGTTACCCAGAATCCTTTGCAAACCTCAAAATGTGGCTAAAATAACACGTTTTCCTCACATTTCGGTGACAGAAAGTTCTGGAATCTGAGAGGAGCCTCAAATTTCCTTCCACCCAGCGTTCCCCCAAGTCTCCCGATAAAAATGATACCATACTTGTGTGGGTAGGCTTAGCGCCCGCGACAAGAAATGCCCCAAAACACAAAGTGGACACATCCCATTTTTTGACAGAAAACAGAGCTGTTTTTTGCAAAGTGTCTACCTGTAGGTTTTGGCCTGTAGCTCAGCCGGAACATAGGGAAACATACCAAACCTGTGCATTTTTGAAAACTAGAGACCTAGGGGAATCCAAGATGGGGTGGCTTGTGGGGCTCTTACCAGGTTCTGTTACCCAGAATCCTTTGCAAACCTCAAAACGTGGCTAAAAAAACATGTTTTTCTCACATTTCAGTGACAGAAACTTATGAAATCTGAGAGGAGCCACACATTTCCTTCCACCCAGCGTTCCCCCAAGTCTCCCGATAGAAATGATACCATACTTGTGTGGGTAGGCCTAGCGCCCACGACAAGAAATGCCCCAAAACACAATGTGGACACATCCCATTTTTTGACAGAAAACAGAGCTGTTTTTTGCAAAGTGCCTACCTGTAGGTTTTGGCATCTAGCTCAGCCGGCACCTAGGGAAATCTAACAAACCTGTGCATTTTTTAAAACTAGAGACCTAGGTGAATCCAAGATGGGGTGACTTGTGGGGCTCTGACCAGGTTCTGTTACCCAGAATCCTTTGCAAACCTCAAAACGTGGCTAAAAAAACACGTTTTCCTCACATTCCAGTGACAGAAAGTTCTGGAATCTGAGAGGAGCCACAAATTTCCTTTCACCCAGCGTTCCCCCAAGTCTCCCGATAAAAATGATACCTCACTTGTGTGAGTAGGCCTAGCGCCCGCGACAGGAAATGCCCCAAAACACAACATGGACACATCCCATTTTTTAAACAGAACTGTTTTTTGCAAAGTGCCTACCTGTAGGTTTTGGCCTCTAGCTCAGTCGGCACCTAGGGAAACCTACCAAACCTGTGCATTTTTGAAAACTAGAGACCTAGGTGAATCTAAGATGGGATGACTTGTGGGGCTCTGACCAGGTTCTGTTACCCAGAATCCTTTGCAAACCTCAAAACGCGGCTAAAAAACCACGTTTTCCTCACATTCCAGTGACAGAAAGTTTTGGAATCTGAGAGGAGCCACAAATTTCCTTTCACCCAGCGTTCCCCCAAGTCTCCCGATAAAAATGATACCTCACTTGTGTGGGTTGGCCGAGCGCCCGCAACAGGAAATGCCCCAAAACACAACATTAACACATCCCATTTTTTTACAGAAAACAGAGCTGTTTTTTGCAAAGTGTCTACCTGTAGATTTTGGCCTCTAGCTCAGTCGGCACCTAGGGAAACCTACCAAACCTGTGCCTTTTTAAAAACTAGAGACCTAGGGGAATCCAAGATGAGATGACTTGTGGGGCACTAAACAGGTTCTGTTACCCAGAATCCTTTGCAAACCTCAAAATGTGGCTAAAATAACACGTTTTCCTCACATTTCGGTGACAGAAAGTTATGGAATCTGAGAGGAGCCACAAATTTCCTTCCACCCAGCGTTCCCCCAAGTCTCCCGATAAAAATTATACCATACTTGTGTGGGTAGGCTTAGCGCCCGCGACAAGAAATAATCCAAAACACAACGTGGACACATCCCATTTTTTGACAGAAAACACAGCTGTTTTTTGCAAAGTGTCTACCTGTAGGTTTTGGCCTGTAGCTCAGCCGGAAGATAGGGAAACATACCAAACCTGTGCATTTTTGAAAACTAGAGACCGAGGGGAATCCAAGATGGGGTGGATTGTGGGGCTCTGACCAGGTTCTGTTACCCAGAATCCTTTGCAAACCTCAAAACGTGGCTAAAAAAACATGTTTTTCTCACATTTCAGTGACAGAAACTTCTGAAATCTGAGAGGAGCCACAAATTTCCTTCCACCCAGCGTTCCCCCAAGTCTCCCGATAAAAATGATACCATACTGGTGTGGGTAGGCCAAGCGCCCGCGACAAGAAATGCCCCAAAACACAATGTGGACACATCCCTTTTTTTGACAGAAAACAGAGCTGTTTTTTGCAAAGTGCCTACCTGTAGGCTTTGGCCTCTAGCTCAGCCGGCACCTAGGGAAACCTACCAAACCTGTGCATTTTTTAAAACTAGAGACCTAGGTGAATCCAAGATGGGGTGACTTGTGGGGCTCTGACCAGGTTCTGTTACCCAGAATCCTTTGCAAACCTCAAAACGTGGCTAAAAAAACACTTTTTTCCTCACATTCCAGTGAGAGAAAGTTCTGGAATCTTAGAGGAGCCACAAATTTCCTTTCACCCAGCGTTCCCCCAAGTCTCCCGATAAAAATTATACCTCACTTGTGTGGGTAGGATTAGCGCCCGCGACAGGAAATGCCCCAAAACACAACGTGGACACATCCCATTTTTTAAACAGAGCTGTTTTTTGCAAAGTGCCTACCTGTAGGTTTTGGCCTCTAGCTCAGCCGGCACCTAGGGAAACCTACCAAACCTGTGCATTTTTTAAAACTAGAGACCTAGGTGAATCCAAGATGGGGTGACTTGTGGGGCTCTGACCAGGTTCTGTTACCCAGAATCCTTTGCAAACCTCAAAACGTGGCTAAAAAACCACGTTTTCCTCACATTCCAGTGACAGAAAGTTCTGGAATATGAGAGGAGCCACAAATTTCCTTTCACCCAGCGTTCCCCCAAGTCTCCCGATAAAAATGATACCTCACTTGTGTGGGTAGGCCTAGCGCCCGCGACAGGAAATGCCCCAAAACACAACGTGGCCACATCCCATTTTTTAAACAGAGCTGTTTTTTGCAAAGTGCCTACCTGTAGGTTTTGGCCTCTAGCTCAGCCGGCACCTAGGGAAACCTACCAAACCTGTGCATTTTTGAAAACTAGAGACCTAGGGGAATCCAAGATGGCCTGACTTGTGTGGCACTGACCAGGTTCTGTTACCCAGAATCCTCTGCAAACCTCAAAATGTGGCTAAAAAACACGTTTTCCTCACATTTCGGTGACAGAAAGTTCTGGAATCTGAGAGGAGCCACAAATTTCCTTCCACCCAGCGTTTCCCCAAGTCTCCCGATAAAAATTATACCTCACTTGTGTGGGTAGGCCTAGCGCCCGCAACAGGAAATGCCCCAAAACACAACATTAACACATCCCATTTTTTACAGAAAACAGAGCTATTTTTTGCAAAGTGTCTACCTGTAGATTTTGGCCTCTAGCTCAGTCAGCACCTAGGGAAACCTACCAAACCTGTGCCTTTTTGAAAACTAGAGACCTAGGGGAATCCAAGATTAGATGACTTGTGGGGCACTGAACAGGTTCTGTTAGCCAGAATCCTTTGCAAACCTCAAAATGTGGCTAAAATAACACGTTTTCCTCACATTTCGGTGCGAGAAAGTTCTGGAATCTGAGAGGAGCCACAAATTTCCTTCCACCTAGCGTTCCCCCAAGTCTCCCGATAAAAATGATACCTCACTTGTGTGGGTAGGCCTAGCGCCCGCAACAGGAAATGCCCCAAAACACAACGTGGACACATCCCATTTTTTGACAGAAAACAGAGATGTTTTTTTTAAAGTGCCTACCTGTAGATTTTAGCCTCTAACTCAGCCGGCAGATAGGGAAACCTACCAAACCTGTGCATTTTTGAAAATTAGAGACCTAGGGGAATCCAAGAAGGGGTGACTTGTGGGGCTCTGACCAGGTTCTGCTACCCAGAATACTTTGCAAACCTCAAAACGTGGCTAATAAAACACGCTTTTCTCACATTTCAGTGACAGAAACTTCTGAAATCTGAGAGGAGCCACAAATTTCCTTCCACCCAGCGTTCCCCCAAGTCTCCTGATAAAAATGATACCATACTTGTGTGGGTAGGCCTAGCGCCCGCGACAAGAAAAGCCCCAAAACACAACATGGACACATCCCATTTTTTGACAGAAAACAGAGCTGTTTTTTGCAAAGTGCCTACCTGTAGATTTTAGCCTCTAACTCAGCCGGCAGATAGGGAAACCTACCAAACCTGTGCATTTTTGAAAATTAGAGACCTAGGGGAATCCAAGAAGGGGTGACTTGTGGGGCTCTGACCAGGTTCTGTTACCCAGAATCCTTTGCAAACCTCAAAACGTGGCTAATAAAACACGTTTTCCTCACATTCCAGTGACAGAAAGTTCTGGAATCTGAGAGGAGCCACAAATTTCCTTTCACCCAGCGTTCCCCCAAGTCTCCCGATAAAAATGATACCTCACTTGTGTGAGTAGGCCTAGCGCCCGCGACAGGAAATGCCCCAAAACACAACATGGACACATCCCATTTTTTAAACAGAACTGTTTTTTGCAAAGTGCCTACCTGTAGGTTTTGGCCTCTAGCTCAGTCGGCACCTAGGGAAACCTACCAAACCTGTGCATTTTTGAAAACTAGAGACCTAGGTGAATCTAAGATGGGATGACTTGTGGGGCTCTGACCAGGTTCTGTTACCCAGAATCCTTTGCAAACCTCAAAACGCGGCTAAAAAACCACGTTTTCCTCACATTCCAGTGACAGAAAGTTTTGGAATCTGAGAGGAGCCACAAATTTCCTTTCACCCAGCGTTCCCCCAAGTCTCCCGATAAAAATGATACCTCACTTGTGTGGGTTGGCCGAGCGCCCGCAACAGGAAATGCCCCAAAACACAACATTAACACATCCCATTTTTTTACAGAAAACAGAGCTGTTTTTTGCAAAGTGTCTACCTGTAGATTTTGGCCTCTAGCTCAGTCGGCACCTAGGGAAACCTACCAAACCTGTGCCTTTTTAAAAACTAGAGACCTAGGGGAATCCAAGATGAGATGACTTGTGGGGCACTAAACAGGTTCTGTTACCCAGAATCCTTTGCAAACCTCAAAATGTGGCTAAAATAACACGTTTTCCTCACATTTCGGTGACAGAAAGTTATGGAATCTGAGAGGAGCCACAAATTTCCTTCCACCCAGCGTTCCCCCAAGTCTCCCGATAAAAATTATACCATACTTGTGTGGGTAGGCTTAGCGCCCGCGACAAGAAATGCTCCAAAACACAACGTGGACACATCCCATTTTTTGACAGAAAACACAGCTGTTTTTTGCAAAGTGTCTACCTGTAGGTTTTGGCCTGTAGCTCAGCCGGAAGATAGGGAAACATACCAAACCTGTGCATTTTTGAAAACTAGAGACCGAGGGGAATCAAAGATGGGGTGGATTGTGGGGCTCTGACCAGGTTCTGTTACCCAGAATCCTTTGCAAACCTCAAAACGTGGCTAAAAAAACATGTTTTTCTCACATTTCAGTGACAGAAACTTCTGAAATCTGAGAGGAGCCACAAATTTCCTTCCACCCAGCGTTCCCCCAAGTCTCCCGATAAAAATGATACCATACTGGTGTGGGTAGGCCAAGCGCCCGCGACAAGAAATGCCCCAAAACACAATGTGGACACATCCCTTTTTTTGACAGAAAACAGAGCTGTTTTTTGCAAAGTGCCTACCTGTAGGCTTTGGCCTCTAGCTCAGCCGGCACCTAGGGAAACCTACCAAACCTGTGCATTTTTTAAAACTAGAGACCTAGGTGAATCCAAGATGGGGTGACTTGTGGGGCTCTGACCAGGTTCTGTTACCCAGAATCCTTTGCAAACCTCAAAACGTGGCTAAAAAAACACTTTTTTCCTCACATTCCAGTGAGAGAAAGTTCTGGAATCTTAGAGGAGCCACAAATTTCCTTTCACCCAGCGTTCCCCCAAGTCTCCCGATAAAAATTATACCTCACTTGTGTGGGTAGGATTAGCGCCCGCGACAGGAAATGCCCCAAAACACAACGTGGACACATCCCATTTTTTAAACAGAGCTGTTTTTTGCAAAGTGCCTACCTGTAGGTTTTGGCCTCTAGCTCAGCCGGCACCTAGGGAAACCTACCAAACCTGTGCATTTTTTAAAACTAGAGACCTAGGTGAATCCAAGATGGGGTGACTTGTGGGGCTCTGACCAGGTTCTGTTACCCAGAATCCTTTGCAAACCTCAAAACGTGGCTAAAAAACCACGTTTTCCTCACATTCCAGTGACAGAAAGTTCTGGAATCTGAGAGGAGCCACAAATTTCCTTTCACCCAGCGTTCCCCCAAGTCTCCCGATAAAAATGATACCTCACTTGTGTGGGTAGGCCTAGCGCCCGCGACAGGAAATGCCCCAAAACACAACGTGGCCACATCCCATTTTTTAAACAGAGCTGTTTTTTGCAAAGTGCCTACCTGTAGGTTTTGGCCTCTAGCTCAGCCGGCACCTAGGGAAACCTACCAAACCTGTGCATTTTTGAAAACTAGAGACCTAGGGGAATCCAAGATGGCCTGACTTGTGTGGCACTGACCAGGTTCTGTTACCCAGAATCCTCTGCAAACCTCAAAATGTGGCTAAAAAACACGTTTTCCTCACATTTCGGTGACAGAAAGTTCTGGAATTTGAGAGGAGCCACAAATTTCCTTCCACCCAGCGTTTCCCCAAGTCTCCCGATAAAAATTATACCTCACTTGTGTGGGTAGGCCTAGCGCCCGCAACAGGAAATGCCCCAAAACACAACATTAACACATCCCATTTTTTACAGAAAACAGAGCTATTTTTTGCAAAGTGTCTACCTGTAGATTTTGGCCTCTAGCTCAGTCAGCACCTAGGGAAACCTACCAAACCTGTGCCTTTTTGAAAACTAGAGACCTAGGGGAATCCAAGATTAGATGACTTGTGGGGCACTGAACAGGTTCTGTTAGCCAGAATCCTTTGCAAACCTCAAAATGTGGCTAAAATAACACGTTTTCCTCACATTTCGGTGCGAGAAAGTTCTGGAATCTGAGAGGAGCCACAAATTTCCTTCCACCTAGCGTTCCCCCAAGTCTCCCGATAAAAATGATACCTCACTTGTGTGGGTAGGCCTAGCGCCCGCAACAGGAAATGCCCCAAAACACAACGTGGACACATCCCATTTTTTGACAGAAAACAGAGATGTTTTTTTTAAAGTGCCTACCTGTAGATTTTAGCCTCTAACTCAGCCGGCAGATAGGGAAACCTACCAAACCTGTGCATTTTTGAAAATTAGAGACCTAGGGGAATCCAAGAAGGGGTGACTTGTGGGGCTCTGACCAGGTTCTGCTACCCAGAATACTTTGCAAACCTCAAAACGTGGCTAATAAAACACGCTTTTCTCACATTTCAGTGACAGAAACTTCTGAAATCTGAGAGGAGCCACAAATTTCCTTCCACCCAGCGTTCCCCCAAGTCTCCTGATAAAAATGATACCATACTTGTGTGGGTAGGCCTAGCGCCCGCGACAAGAAAAGCCCCAAAACACAACATGGACACATCCCATTTTTTGACAGAAAACAGAGCTGTTTTTTGCAAAGTGCCTACCTGTAGATTTTAGCCTCTAACTCAGCCGGCAGATAGGGAAACCTACCAAACCTGTGCATTTTTGAAAATTAGAGACCTAGGGGAATCCAAGAAGGGGTGACTTGTGGGGCTCTGACCAGGTTCTGTTACCCAGAATCCTTTGCAAACCTCAAAACGTGGCTAAAAAAACACGCTTTTCTAACATTTCAGTGACAGAAACTTCTGAAATCTGAGAGGAGCCACAAATGTCCTTCCACCCAGCGTTCCCCCAAGTCTCCCGATAAAAATGATACCATACTTGTGTGGGTAGGCCTAGCGCCCGCGACAAGAAAAGCCCCAAAACACAACATGGACACATCCCATTTTTTGACAGAAAACAGAGCTGTTTTTTTCAATGTGCCTACCTGTAGATTTTGGCCTCTAGCTCAGCCGGCACATAGGGAAACCTACCAAACCTGTGCATTTTTGAAAACTAGAGACCTAGGGGAATCCAAGATGGGGTGACTTGTGGGGCTCTGATCAGGTTCTGTTACCCAGAATCCTTTGCAAACCTCAAAACGTGACTAAAAAAACACGTTTTCCTCACATTCCAGTGACAGAAAGTTCTGGAATCTGAGAGGAGCCACAAATGTCCTTTCACCCAGCGTTTCCCCAAGTCTCCCGATAAAAATGATACCTCACTTGTGTGGGTAGGCCTAGCGCCCGCAACAGGAATTGCCCCAAAACACAACATTAACACATCCCATTTTTTACAGAAAACAGAGCTGTTTTTTGCAACGTGTCTACCTGTAGATTTTGGCCTCTAGCTCAGTCGGCACCTAGGGAAACCTACCAAACCTGTGCCTTTTTGAAAACTAGAGACCTAGGGGAATCCAAGATGAGATGACTTGTGGGGCACTAAACATGTTCTGTTACCCAGAATCCTTTGCAAACCTCAAAATGTGGCTAAAATAACACGTTTTCCTCACATTTCGGTGACAGAAAGTTCTGGAATCTGAGAGGAGCCACAAATTTCCTTCCACCCAGCGTTCCCCCAAGTCTCCCGATAAAAATGATACCATACTTGTGTGGGTAGGCTTAGCGCCCACGACAAGAAATGCCCCAAAACACAACGTGGACACATCCCATTTTTTGACAGAAAACAGAGCTGTTTTTTGCAAAGTGCCTACCTGTAGGTTTTGGCCTGTAGCTCAGCCGGCACCTAGGGAAACCTACCAAACCTGTGCATTTTTTAGAACCAGAGACCTAGGTGAATCCAGGATGGGGTGACTTGTGGGGCTCTGACCAGGTTCTGTTACCCAGAATCTTTTGAAACCTCAAAACGTGGCTAAAAAAACACGTTTTCCTCACATTCCAGTGAGAGAAAGTTCTGGAATCTGAGAGGAGCCACAAATTTCCTTTCACCCAGCGTTCCCCCAAGTCTCCCGATAAAAATTATACCTCACTTGTGTGGGTAGGCTTAGCGCCCGCGACAGGAAATGCCCCAAAACACAACGTGGACACATCCCATTTTTTAAACAGAGCTGTTTTTTACAAAGTGCCTACCTGTAGGTTTTGGCCTCTAGCTCAGCTGGCACCTAGGGAAACCTACCAAACCTGTGCATTTTTTAAAACTAGAGACCTAGGTGAATCCAAGATGGGGTGACTTGTGGGGCTCTGACCAGGTTTTGTTACCCAGAATCCTTTGCAAACCTCAAAACGTGGCTAAAAAAACACGTTTTCCTCATATTCCAGTGACAGAAAGTTCTGGAATCTGAGAGGAGCCACAAATTTCCTTTCACCCAGCGTTCCCCCAAGTCTCCCCATAAAAATGATACCTCACTTGTGTGGGTAGGCCTAGCGCCCGCGACAGGAAATGCCCCAAAACACAACGTGGACACATCCCATTTTTTAAACAGAGCTGTTTTTTGCAAAGTGCCTACCTGTAGGTTTTGGCCTCTAGCTCAGCCGGCACCTAGGGAAACCTACCAAACCTGTGCATTTTTGAAAACTAGAGACCTAGGGGAATCCAAGATGGCCTGACTTGTGGGGCACTGACCAGGTTCTGTTACCCAGAATCCTTTGCAAACCTCAAAATGTGGCTAAAAAACACGTTTTCCTCACATTTCGGTGACAGAAAGTTCTGGAATCTGAGAGGAGCCACAAATTTCCTTCCACCCAGCGTTTCCCCAAGTCTCCCGATAAAAATGATACCTCACTTGTGTGGGTAGGCCTAGCGCCCGCAACAGGAAATGCC
Organism: Pleurodeles waltl; assembly: GCF_031143425.1. Classification (NCBI taxonomy): domain Eukaryota; kingdom Metazoa; phylum Chordata; class Amphibia; order Caudata; family Salamandridae; genus Pleurodeles; species Pleurodeles waltl. The sequence goes on along the minus strand of NC_090444.1, from coordinate 1,444,127,879 downwards.
CGAAAACACAACATTAACACATCCCATTTTTTACAGAAAACAGAGCTGTTTTTTGCAAAGTGTCAACCTGTAGATTTTGGCCTCTAGCTCAGTCAGCACCTAGGGAAACCTACCAAACCTGTGCCTTTTTGAAAACTAGAGACCTAGGGGAATCCAAGATGAGATGACTTGTGGGGCACTGAACAGGTTCTGTTACCCAGAATCCTTTGCAAACCTCAAAATGTGGCTAAAATAACACGTTTTCCTCACATTTCGGTGACAGAAAGTTCTGGAATCTGAGAGGAGCCACAAATTTCCTTCCACCTAGCGTTCCTCCAAGTCTCCCGATAAAAATGATACCTCACTTGTGTGGGTAGGCCTAGCGCCCGCATCAGGAAATGCCCCAAAACACAACGTGGACACATCCCATTTTTTGACAGAAAACAGAGATGTTTTTTGCAAAGTGTCTACCTGTAGGTTTTGGCCTGGAGCTCAGCCGGCCCATACGGAAACCTACCAAACCTGTGCATTTTTTTAAACTAGAGACCTAGGGGAATCAAAGATGGGGTGACGTGTGCGGCTCTGACCAGGTTCTGTTACCCAGAATCCTTTGCAAACCTCAAAACGTGGCTAAAAAAACACGTTTTTCTCACATTTCAGTGACAGAAAGTTCTGAAATCTGAGAGGAGCCACAAGTTTCCTTCCACCCAGCATTCCCCTAAGTCTCTCGATAAAAATGATACCTCACTTGTGTGGGCAGGCCTAGCGCCCGCGACAAGAAATGCCCCAAAAACACAACGTGGACACATCCCATTTTTTGACAGAAAACAGAGCTGTTTTTTTTAAAGTGCCTACCTGTAGATTTTAGCCTCTAACTCAGCCGTCAGATAGGAAAACCTACCAAACCTGTGCATTTTTGAAAATTAGAGACCTAGGGGAATCCAAGAAGGGGTGACTTGTGGGGCTCTGACCAGGTTCTGCTACCCAGAATCCTTTGCAAACCTCAAAACGTGGCTAAAAAAACACGCTTTTCTCACATTTCAGTGACAGAAACTTCTGAAATCTGAGAGGAGCCACAAATTTCCTTCCACCCAGCGTTCCCCCAAGTCTCCCGATAAAAATGATACCATACTTGTGTGGGTAGGCCTAGCGCCCGCGACAAGAAAAGCCCCAAAACACAACATGGACACATCCCATTTTTTGACAGAAAACAGAGCTGTTTTTTTCAATGTGCCTACCTGTAGATTTTGGCCTCTAGCTCAGCCGGCACATAGGGAAACCTACCAAACCTGTGCATTTTTGAAAACTAGAGACCTAGGGGAATCCAAGATGGGGTGACTTGTGGGGCTCTGATCAGGTTCTGTTACCCAGAATCCTTTGCAAACCTCAAAACGTGACTAAAAAAACACGTTTTCCTCACATTCCAGTGACAGAAAGTTCTGAAATCTGAGAGGAGCCACAAATTTCCTTCCACCCAGCGTTCCCCCAAGTCTCCCGATAAAAATGATACCATACTTGTGTGGGTAGGCCTAGCGCCCGCGACAAGAAAAGCCCCAAAACACAACATGGATACATCCCATTTTTTGACAGAAAACAGAGCTGTTTTTTTCAATGTGCTTACCTGTAGATTTTGGCCTCTAGCTCAGCCGGCACATAGGGAAACCTACCAAACCTGTGCATTTTTGAAAACTAGAGACCTAGGGAAATCCAAGATGGGGTGACTTGTGGGGCTCTGATCAGGTTCTGTTACCCAGAATCCTTTGCAAACCTCAAAACGTGACTAAAAAAACACGTTTTCCTCACATTCCAGTGACAGAAAGTTCTGGAATCTGAGAGGAGCCACAAATTTCCTTTCACCCAGCGTTCCCCCAAGTCTCCCGATAAAAATGATACCATACTTGTGTGGGTAGGCCTAGCGCCCGTGACAAGAAATACCCCAAAACACAACGTGGACACATCCCATTTTTTAACAGAAAACAGAGCTGTTTTTTGCAAAGTGCCTACCTGTAGGTTTTGGCCTCTAGCTCAGCCGGCACCTAGGGAAACCTACCAAACCTGTGCCTTTTTGAAAACTAGAGACCTAGGGGAATCCAAGATGAGATGACTTGTGGGGCACTGAACAGGTTCTGTTACCCAGAATCCTTTGCAAACCTCAAAATGTGGCTAAAATAACACGTTTTCCTCACATTTCGGTGACAGAAAGTTCTGGAATCTGAGAGGAGCCACAAATTTCCTTCCACCTAGCGTTCCTCCAAGTCTCCCGATAAAAATGATACCTCACTTGTGTGGGTAGGCCTAGCGCCCGCATCAGGAAATGCCCCAAAACACAACGTGGACACATCCCATTTTTTGACAGAAAACAGAGATGTTTTTTGCAAAGTGTCTACCTGTAGGTTTTGGCCTGGAGCTCAGCCGGCCCATACGGAAACCTACCAAACCTGTGCATTTTTTTAAACTAGAGACCTAGGGGAATCAAAGATGGGGTGACGTGTGCGGCTCTGACCAGGTTCTGTTACCCAGAATCCTTTGCAAACCTCAAAACGTGGCTAAAAAAACACGTTTTTCTCACATTTCAGTGACAGAAAGTTCTGAAATCTGAGAGGAGCCACAAGTTTCCTTCCACCCAGCATTCCCCTAAGTCTCTCGATAAAAATGATACCTCACTTGTGTGGGCAGGCCTAGCGCCCGCGACAAGAAATGCCCCAAAAACACAACGTGGACACATCCCATTTTTTGACAGAAAACAGAGCTGTTTTTTTTAAAGTGCCTACCTGTAGATTTTAGCCTCTAACTCAGCCGTCAGATAGGAAAACCTACCAAACCTGTGCATTTTTGAAAATTAGAGACCTAGGGGAATCCAAGAAGGGGTGACTTGTGGGGCTCTGACCAGGTTCTGCTACCCAGAATCCTTTGCAAACCTCAAAACGTGGCTAAAAAAACACGCTTTTCTCACATTTCAGTGACAGAAACTTCTGAAATCTGAGAGGAGCCACAAATTTCCTTCCACCCAGCGTTCCCCCAAGTCTCCCGATAAAAATGATACCATACTTGTGTGGGTAGGCCTAGCGCCCGCGACAAGAAAAGCCCCAAAACACAACATGGACACATCCCATTTTTTGACAGAAAACAGAGCTGTTTTTTTCAATGTGCCTACCTGTAGATTTTGGCCTCTAGCTCAGCCGGCACATAGGGAAACCTACCAAACCTGTGCATTTTTGAAAACTAGAGACCTAGGGGAATCCAAGATGGGGTGACTTGTGGGGCTCTGATCAGGTTCTGTTACCCAGAATCCTTTGCAAACCTCAAAACGTGACTAAAAAAACACGTTTTCCTCACATTCCAGTGACAGAAAGTTCTGAAATCTGAGAGGAGCCACAAATTTCCTTCCACCCAGCGTTCCCCCAAGTCTCCCGATAAAAATGATACCATACTTGTGTGGGTAGGCCTAGCGCCCGCGACAAGAAAAGCCCCAAAACACAACATGGATACATCCCATTTTTTGACAGAAAACAGAGCTGTTTTTTTCAATGTGCTTACCTGTAGATTTTGGCCTCTAGCTCAGCCGGCACATAGGGAAACCTACCAAACCTGTGCATTTTTGAAAACTAGAGACCTAGGGAAATCCAAGATGGGGTGACTTGTGGGGCTCTGATCAGGTTCTGTTACCCAGAATCCTTTGCAAACCTCAAAACGTGACTAAAAAAACACGTTTTCCTCACATTCCAGTGACAGAAAGTTCTGGAATCTGAGAGGAGCCACAAATTTCCTTTCACCCAGCGTTCCCCCAAGTCTCCCGATAAAAATGATACCATACTTGTGTGGGTAGGCCTAGCGCCCGTGACAAGAAATACCCCAAAACACAACGTGGACACATCCCATTTTTTAACAGAAAACAGAGCTGTTTTTTGCAAAGTGCCTACCTGTAGGTTTTGGCCTCTAGCTCAGCCGGCACCTAGGGAAACCTACCAAACCTGTGCATTTTTGAAAACTAGAGACCTAGGGGAATCCAAGTTGGGGTGACTTGTGGGGCTCTGACCAGGTTCTGTTACCCAGAATCCATTGCAAACCTCAAAACGTGGCTAAAAAAACACGTTTTCCTCACATTCCAGTGACAGAAAGTTCTGGAATCTGAGAGGAGCCACAAATTTCCTTTCACCCAGCGTTCCTCCAAGTCTCCCGATAAAAATGACACCTCATTTGTGTGGGTAGGCCTAGCGCCCGCGACAGGAAATGCCCCAAAACACAACGTGGGCACATCCCATTTTTTAAACAGAACTGTTTTTTGCAAAGTGCCTACCTGTAGGTTTTGGCCTCTAGCTCAGCCGGCACCTAGGGAAACCTACCAAACCTGTGCATTTTTGAAAACTAGAGACCTAGGTGAATCTAAGATGGGATGACTTGTGGGGCTCTGACCAGGTTCTGTTACCCAGAATCCTTTGCAAACCTCAAAACGTGGCTAAAAAACCACGTTTTCCTCACATTCCAGTGACAGAAAGTTCTGGAATCTGAGAGGAGCCACAAATTTCCTTTCACCCAGCGTTCCCCCAAGTCTCCCGATAAAAATTATACCTCACTTGTGTGGGTAGGCCTAGCGCCCGCGACAGGAAATGCCCCAAAACACAAAGTGGACACATCCCATTTTTTAAACAGAGCTGTTTTTTGCAAAGTGCCTACCTGTAGGTTTTGGCCTCTAGCTCAGCCGGCACCTAGGGAAACCTACCAAACCTGTGCCTTTTTGAAAACTAGAGACCTAGGGGAATCCAAGATGAGATGACTTGTGGGGCACTAAACAGGTTCTGTTACCCAGAATCCTTTGCAAACCTCAAAATGTGGCTAAAATAACACGTTTTCCTCACATTTTGGTGACAGAAAGTTCTGGAATCTGAGAGGAGCCACAAATTTCCTTCCACCCAGTGTTTCCCCAAGTCTCCCGATAAAAATGATACCATACTTGTGTGGGTAGGCTTAGCGCCCGCGACAAGAAATGCCCCAAAACACAACGTGGACACATAAAAATTTTTGACAGAAAACAGAGCTGTTTTTTCCAAAGTGTCTACCTGTAGGTTTTGGCCTGTAGCTCAGGCGGAACATAGGGAAGCCTACGAAACCTGTGCATTTTTGAAAACTAGAGACCTAGGGGAATCCAAGATTGGGTGGATTGTGGGGCTCTGACCAGGTTCTGTTACCCAGAATCCTTTGCAAACCTCAAAACGTGGCTAAAAAAACATGTTTTTCTCACATTTCAGTGACAGAAACTTCTGAAATCTGAGAGGAGCCACAAATTTCCTTCCACCCAGCGTTCCCCCAAGTCTCCCGATAAAAATGATACCATACTGGTGTGGGTAGGCCTAGCGCCCGCGACAAGAAATGCCCCAAAACACAATGTGGACACATCCCATTTTTTGACAGAAAACAGAGCTGTTTTTTGCAAAGTGCCTACCTGTAGGCTTTGGCCTCTAGCTCAGCCGGCACCTAGGGAAACCTACCAAACCTGTGCATTTTTTAAAACTAGAGACCTAGGTGAATCCAAGATGGGGTGACTTGTGGGGCTCTGACCAGGTTCTGTTACCCAGAATCCTTTGCAAACCTCAAAACGTGGCTAAAAAACCACGTTTTCCTCACATTCCAGTGAGAGAAAGTTCTGGAATCTGAGAGGAGCCCCAAATTTCCTTTCACCCAGCGTTCCCCCAAGTCTCCCGATAAAAATTATACCTCACTTGTGTGGGTAGGCTTAGCGCCCGCAACAGGAAATGCCCCAAAACACAATGTGGACACATCCCATTTTTTAAACAGAGCTGTTTTTTGCAAAGTGCCTACCTGTAGGTTTTGGCCTCTAGCTCAGCCGGCACCTAGGGAAACCTACCAAACCTGTGCATTTTTTAAAACTAGAGACCTAGGTGAATCCAAGATGGGGTGACTTGTGGGGCTCTGACCAGGTTCTGTTACCCAGAATCCTTTGCAAACCTCAAAACGTGGCTAAAAAAACACGTTTTCCTCACATTCCAGTGACAGAAAGTTCTGGAATCTGAGAGGAGCCACAAATTTCCTTTCAACCAGCGTTCCCCCAAGTCTCCCGATAAAAATGATACCTCACTTGTGTGGGTAGGCCTAGCGCCCGCGACAGGAAATGCCCCAAAACACAACGTGGCCACATCCCATTTTTTAAACAGAGCTGTTTTTTGCAAAGTGCCTACCTGTAGGTTTTGGCCTCTAGCTCAGCTGGCACCTAGGGAAACCTACCAAACCTGTGCATTTTTGAAAACTAGAGACCTAGGGGAATCCAAGATGGCCTGACTTGTGGGGCACTGACCAGGTTCTGTTACCCAGAATCCTTTGCAAAAATCAAAATGTGGCTAAAAAACACGTTTTCCTCACATTTCGGTGACAGAATGTTCTGGAATCTGAGAGGAGCCACAAATTTCCTTCCACCCAGCGTTTCCCCAAGTCTCCCGATAAAAATGATACCTCACTTGTGTGGGTAGGCCTAGCGCCCGCAACAGGAAATGCACCAAAAACACAACATTAACACATCCCATTTTTTACATAAAACAGAGCTGTTTTTTGCAAAGTGTCTACCTGTAGATTTTGGCCTCAAGCTCAGTCAGCACCTAGGGAAACCTACCAAACCTGTGCCTTTTTGAAAACTAGAGACCTAGGGGAATCCAAGATGAGATGACTTGTGGGGCACTGAACAGGTTCTGTTACCCAGAATCCTTTGCAAACCTCAAAATGTGGCTAAAATAACACGTTTTCCTCACATTTCGGTGACAGAAAGTTCTGGAATCTTAGAGGAGCCACAAATTTCCTTCCACCTAGCGTTCCCCCAAGTCTCCCGATAATAATGATACCTCACTTGTGTGGGTAGGCCTAGCGCCCGCAACAGGAAATGCCCCAAAACACAACGTGGACACATCCCATTTTTTGACAGAAAACAGAGATGTTTTTTGCTAAGTGTCTACCTGTAGGTTTTGGCCTGTAGCTCAGGCGGCCCATACGGAAACCTACCAAACCTGTGCATTTTTTAAAACTAGAGACCTAGGGGAATCAAAGATGGGGTGACTTGTGCAGCTCTGACCAGGTTCTGTTACCCAGAATCCTTTGCAAACCTCAAAACGTGGCTAAAAAAACAAGTTTTTCTCGCTTTTCAGTGACAGAAAGTTCTGAAATCTGAGAGGAGCCACAAGTTTCCTTCCACCCAGCATTCCCCTAAGTCTCCCGATAAAAATGATACCTCACTTGTGTGGGTAGGCCTAGCGCCCGAGACAAGAAATGCCCAAAAAACACAACGTGGACACATCCCATTTTTTGACAGAAAACAGAGCTGTTTTTTTTAAAGTGCCTACCTGTAGAGTTTAGCCTCTAACTCAGCCGGCAGATAGGGAAACCTACCAAACCTGTGCATTTTTCGAAAATTAGAGACCTAGGGGAATCCAAGAAGGGGTGACTTGTGGGGCTCTGACCAGGTTCTGCTACCCAGAATCCTTTGCAAACCTCAAAACGTGGCTAAAAAAACACGCTTTTCTCACATTTCAGTGACAGAAACTTCTGAAATCTGAGAGGAGCCACAAATTTCCTTCCACCCAGCGTTCCCCCAAGTCTCCCGATAAAAATGATACCATACTTGTGTGGGTAGGCCTAGCGCCCGCGACAAGAAAAGCCCCAAAACACAACATGGACACATCCCATTTTTTGACAGAAAACAGAGCTGTTTTTTTCAATGTGCCTACCTGTAGATTTTGGCCTCTAGCTCAGCCGGCACATAGGGAAACCTACCAAACCTGTGCATTTTTGAAAACTAGAGACCTAGGGGAATCCAAGATGGGGTGACTTGTGGGGCTCTGATCAGGTTCTGTTACCCAGAATCCTTTGCAAACCTCAAAACGTGACTAAAAAAACACGTTTTCCTCACATTCCAGTGACAGAAAGTTCTGGAATCTGAGAGGAGCCACAAATTTCCTTTCACCCAGCGTTCCCCCAAGTCTCCCGATAAAAATGATACCATACTTGTGTGGGTAGGCCTAGCGCCCGTGACAAGAAATACCCCAAAACACAACGTGGACACATCCCATTTTTTAACAGAAAACAGAGCTGTTTTTTGCAAAGTGCCTACCTGAAGGTTTTGGCCTCTAGCTCAGCCGGCACCTAGGGAAACCTACCAAACTTGTGCATTTTTTAAAACTAGAGACCTAGGTGAATCCAAGATGGGGTGACTTGTGGGGCTCTGACCAGGTTTTGTTACCCAGAATCCTTTGCAAACCTCAAAACGTGGCTAAAAAAACACGTTTTCCTCATTTTCCAGTGACAGAAAGTTCTGGAATCTGAGAGGAGCCACAAATTTCCTTTCACCCAGCGTTCCCCCAAGTCTCCCGATAAAAATGATACCTCACTTGTGTGGGTAGGCCTAGCGCCCGCGACAGGAAATGCCCCAAAACACAACGTGGACACATCCCATTTTTTAAACAGAGCTGTTTTTTGCAAAGTGCCTACCTGTAGGTTTTGGCCTCTAGCTCAGCCGGCACCTAGGGAAACCTACCAAACCTGTGCATTTTTGAAAACTAGAGACCTAGGGGAATCCAAGATGGCCTGACTTGTGGGGCACTGACCAGGTTCTGTTACCCAGAATCCTTTGCAAACCTCAAAATGTGGCTAAAAAACACGTTTTCCTCACATTTCGGTGACAGAAAGTTCTGGAATCTGAGAGGAGCCACAAATTTCCTTCCACCCAGCGTTTCCCCAAGTCTCCCGATAAAAATGATACCTCACTTGTGTGGGTAGGCCTAGCGCCCGCAACAGGAAATGCCCGAAAACACAACATTAACACATCCCATTTTTTACAGAAAACAGAGCTGTTTTTTGCAAAGTGTCAACCTGTAGATTTTGGCCTCTAGCTCAGTCAGCACCTAGGGAAACCTACCAAACCTGTGCCTTTTTGAAAACCAGAGACCTAGGGGAATCCAAGATGAGATGACTTGTGGGGCACTGAACAGGTTCTGTTACGCAGAATCCTTTGCAAACCTCAAAATGTGGCTAAAATAACACGTTTTCCTCACATTTCGGTGACAGAAAGTTCTGGAATCTGAGAGGAGCCACAAATTTCCTTCCACCTAGCGTTCCTCCAAGTCTCCCGATAAAAATGATACCTCACTTGTGTGGGTAGGCCTAGCGCCCGCATCAGGAAATGCCCCAAAACACAACGTGGACACATCCCATTTTTTGACAGAAAACAGAGATGTTTTTTGCAAAGTGTCTACCTGTAGGTTTTGGCCTGGAGCTCAGCCGGCCCATACGGAAACCTACCAAACCTGTGCATTTTTTTAAACTAGAGACCTAGGGGAATCAAAGATGGGGTGACGTGTGCGGCTCTGACCAGGTTCTGTTACCCAGAATCCTTTGCAAACCTCAAAACGTGGCTAAAAAAACACATTTTTCTCACATTTCAGTGACAGAAAGTTCTGAAATCTGAGAGGAGCCACAAGTTTCCTTCCACCCAGCATTCCCCTAAGTCTCTCGATAAAAATGATACCTCACTTGGGTGGGCAGGCCTAGCGCCCGCGACAAGAAATGCCCCAAAAACACAACGTGGACACATCCCATTTTTTGACAGAAAACAGAGCTGTTTTTTTTAAAGTGCCTACCTGTAGATTTTAGCCTCTAACTCAGCCGTCAGATAGGAAAACCTACCAAACCTGTGCCTTTTTGAAAACTAGAGACCTAGGGGAATCCAAGATTAGATGACTTGTGGGGCACTGAACAGGTTCTGTTAGCCAGAATCCTTTGCAAACCTCAAAATGTGGCTAAAATAACACGTTTTCCTCACATTTCGGTGCGAGAAAGTTCTGGAATCTGAGAGGAGCCACAAATTTCCTTCCACCTAGCGTTCCCCCAAGTCTCCCGATAAAAATGATACCTCACTTGTGTGGGTAGGCCTAGCGCCCGCAACAGGAAATGCCCCAAAACACAACGTGGACACATCCCATTTTTTGACAGAAAACAGAGATGTTTTTTTTAAAGTGCCTACCTGTAGATTTTAGCCTCTAACTCAGCCGGCAGATAGGGAAACCTACCAAACCTGTGCATTTTTGAAAATTAGAGACCTAGGGGAATCCAAGAAAGGGTTACTTGTGGGGCTCTGACCAGGTTCTGCTACCCAGAATCCTTTGCAAACCTCAAAACGTGGCTAAAAAAACACGCTTTTCTCACATTTCAGTGACAGAAACTTCTGAAATCTGAGAGGAGCCACAAATTTCCTTCCACCCAGCGTTCCCCCAAGTCTCCCGATAAAAATGATACCATACTTGTGTGGGTAGGCCTAGCGCCCGCGACAAGAAAAGCCCCAAAACACAACATGGATACATCCCATTTTTTGACAGAAAACAGAGCTGTTTTTTTCAATGTGCTTACCTGTAGTTTTTGGCCTCTAGCTCAGCCGGCACATAGGGAAACCTACCAAACCTGTGCATTTTGTAAAATTAGAGACCTAGGGGATTCCAAGAAGGGGTGACTTGTGGGGCTCTGACCAGGTTCTGCTACCCAGAATCCTTTGCAATCCTCAAAACGTGGCTAAAAAAACACGTTTTCCTCACATTCCAGTGACAGAAAGTTCTGGAATCTGAGAGGAGCCACAAATTTCCTTTCACCCAGCGTTCCTCCAAGTCTCCCGATAAAAATGACACCTCATTTGTGTGGGTAGGCCTAGCGCCCGCGACAGGAAATGCCCCAAAACACAACGTGGGCACATCCCATTTTTTAAACAGAACTGTTTTTTGCAAAGTGCCTACCTGTAGGTTTTGGCCTCTAGCTCAGCCGGCACCTAGGGAAACCTACCAAACCTGTGCATTTTTGAAAACTAGAGACCTAGGTGAATCTAAGATGGGATGACTTGTGGGGCTCTGACCAGGTTCTGTTACCCAGAATCCTTTGCAAACCTCAAAACGTGGATAAAAAACCACGTTTTCCTCACATTCCAGTGACAGAAAGTTCTGGAATCTGAGAGGAGCCACAAATTTCCTTTCACCCAGCGTTCCCCCAAGTCTCCCGATAAAAATTATACCTCACTTGTGTGGGTAGGCCTAGCGCCCGCGACAGGAAATGCCCCAAAACACAAAGTGGACACATCCCATTTTTTAAACAGAGCTGTTTTTTGCAAAGTGCCTACCTGTAGGTTTTGGCCTCTAGCTCAGCCGGCACCTAGGGAAACCTACCAAACCTGTGCCTTTTTGAAAACTAGAGACCTAGGGGAATCCAAGATGAGATGACTTGTGGGGCACTAAACAGGTTCTGTTACCCAGAATCCTTTGCAAACCTCAAAATGTGGCTAAAATAACACGTTTTCCTCACATTTCGGTGACAGAAAGTTCTGGAATCTGAGAGGAGCCACAAATTTCCTTCCACCCAGTGTTTCCCCAAGTCTCCCGATAAAAATGATACCATACTTGTGTGGGTAGGCTTAGCGCCCGCGACAAGAAATGCCCCAAAACACAACGTGGACACATAAAATTTTTTGACAGAAAACAGAGCTGTTTTTTCCAAAGTGTCTACCTGTAGGTTTTGGCCTGTAGCTCAGGCGGAACATAGGGAAGCCTACGAAACCTGTGCATTTTTGAAAACTAGAGACCTAGGGGAATCCAAGATTGGGTGGATTGTGGGGCTCTGACCAGGTTCTGTTACCCAGAATCCTTTGCAAACCTCAAAACGTGGCTAAAAAAACATGTTTTTCTCACATTTCAGTGACAGAAACTTCTGAAATCTGAGAGGAGCCACAAATTTCCTTCCACCCAGCGTTCCCCCAAGTCTCCCGATAAAAATGATACCATACTGGTGTGGGTAGGCCTAGCGCCCGCGACAAGAAATGCCCCAAAACACAATGTGGACACATCCCATTTTTTGACAGAAAACAGAGCTGTTTTTTGCAAAGTGCCTACCTGTAGGCTTTGGCCTCTAGCTCAGCCGGCACCTAGGGAAACCTACCAAACCTGTGCATTTTTTAAAACTAGAGACCTAGGTGAATCCAAGATGGGGTGACTTGTGGGGCTCTGACCAGGTTCTGTTACCCTGAATCCTTTGCAAACCTCAAAACGTGGCTAAAAAACCACGTTTTCCTCACATTCCAGTGAGAGAAAGTTCTGGAATCTGAGAGGAGCCCCAAATTTCCTTTCACCCAGCGTTCCCCCAAGTCTCCCGATAAAAATTATACCTCACTTGTGTGGGTAGGCTTAGCGCCCGCAACAGGAAATGCCCCAAAACACAATGTGGACACATCCCATTTTTTAAACAGAGCTGTTTTTTGCAAAGTGCCTACCTGTAGGTTTTGGCCTCTAGCTCAGCCGGCACCTAGGGAAACCTACCAAACCTGTGCATTTTTTAAAACTAGAGACCTAGGTGAATCCAAGATGGGGTGACTTGTGGGGCTCTGACCAGGTTCTGTTACCCAGAATCCTTTGCAAACCTCAAAACGTGGCTAAAAAAACACGTTTTCCTCACATTCCAGTGACAGAAAGTTCTGGAATCTGAGAGGAGCCACAAATTTCCTTTCAACCAGCGTTCCCCCAAGTCTCCCGATAAAAATGATACCTCACTTGTGTGGGTAGGCCTAGCGCCCGCGACAGGAAATGCCCCAAAACACAACGTGGCCACATCCCATTTTTTAAACAGAGCTGTTTTTTGCAAAGTGCCTACCTGTAGGTTTTGGCCTCTAGCTCAGCTGGCACCTAGGGAAACCTACCAAACCTGTGCATTTTTGAAAACTAGAGACCTAGGGGAATCCAAGATGGCCTGACTTGTGGGGCACTGACCAGGTTCTGTTACCCAGAATCCTTTGCAAAAATCAAAATGTGGCTAAAAAACACGTTTTCCTCACATTTCGGTGACAGAATGTTCTGGAATCTGAGAGGAGCCACAAATTTCCTTCCACCCAGCGTTTCCCCAAGTCTCCCGATAAAAATGATACCTCACTTGTGTGGGTAGGCCTAGCGCCCGCAACAGGAAATGCACCAAAAACACAACATTAACACATCCCATTTTTTACAGAAAACAGAGCTGTTTTTTGCAAAGTGTCTACCTGTAGATTTTGGCCTCAAGCTCAGTCAGCACCTAGGGAAACCTACCAAACCTGTGCCTTTTTGAAAACTAGAGTCCTAGGGGAATCCAAGATGAGATGACTTGTGGGGCACTGAACAGGTTCTGTTACCCAGAATCCTTTGCAAACCTCAAAATGTGGCTAAAATAACACGTTTTCCTCACATTTCGGTGACAGAAAGTTCTGGAATCTTAGAGGAGCCACAAATTTCCTTCCACCTAGCATTCCCCCAAGTCTCCCGATAATAATGATACCTCACTTGTGTGGGTAGGCCTAGCGCCCGCAACAGGAAATGCCCCAAAACACAACGTGGACACATCCCATTTTTTGACAGAAAACAGAGATGTTTTTTGCTAAGTGTCTACCTGTAGGTTTTGGCCTGTAGCTCAGGCGGCCCATACGGAAACCTACCAAACCTGTGCATTTTTTAAAACTAGAGACCTAGGGGAATCAAAGATGGGGTGACTTGTGCAGCTCTGACCAGGTTCTGTTACCCAGAATCCTTTGCAAACCTCAAAACGTGGCTAAAAAAACAAGTTTTTCTCGCTTTTCAGTGACAGAAAGTTCTGAAATCTGAGAGGAGCCACAAGTTTCCTTCCACCCAGCATTCCCCTAAGTCTCCCGATAAAAATGATACCTCACTTGTGTGGGTAGGCCTAGCGCCCGAGACAAGAAATGCCCCAAAAACACAACGTGGACACATCCCATTTTTTGACAGAAAACAGAGCTGTTTTTTTTAAAGTGCCTACCTGTAGAGTTTAGCCTCTAACTCAGCCGGCAGATAGGGAAACCTACCAAACCTGTGCATTTTTCGAAAATTAGAGACCTAGGGGAATCCAAGAAGGGGTGACTTGTGGGGCTCTGACCAGGTTCTGCTACCCAGAATCCTTTGCAAACCTCAAAACGTGGCTAAAAAAACACGCTTTTCTCACATTTCAGTGACAGAAACTTCTGAAATCTGAGAGGAGCCACAAATTTCCTTCCACCCAGCGTTCCCCCAAGTCTCCCGATAAAAATGATACCATACTTGTGTGGGTAGGCCTAGCGCCCGCGACAAGAAAAGCCCCAAAACACAACATGGACACATCCCATTTTTTGACAGAAAACAGAGCTGTTTTTTTCAATGTGCCTACCTGTAGATTTTGGCCTCTAGCTCAGCCGGCACATAGGGAAACCTACCAAACCTGTGCATTTTTGAAAACTAGAGACCTAGGGGAATCCAAGATGGGGTGACTTGTGGGGCTCTGATCAGGTTCTGTTACCCAGAATCCTTTGCAAACCTCAAAACGTGACTAAAAAAACACGTTTTCCTCACATTCCAGTGACAGAAAGTTCTGGAATCTGAGAGGAGCCACAAATTTCCTTTCACCCAGCGTTCCCCCAAGTCTCCCGATAAAAATGATACCATACTTGTGTGGGTAGGCCTAGCGCCCGTGACAAGAAATACCCCAAAACACAACGTGGACACATCCCATTTTTTAACAGAAAACAGAGCTGTTTTTTGCAAAGTGCCTACCTGAAGGTTTTGGCCTCTAGCTCAGCCGGCACCTAGGGAAACCTACCAAACTTGTGCATTTTTGAAAACTAGAGACCTAGGGGAATCCAAGTTGGGGTGACTTGTGGGGCTCTGACCAGGTTCTGTTACCCAGAATCCATAGCAAACCTCAAAACGTGGCTAAAAAAACAAGTTTTCCTCACATTCCAGTGACAGAAAGTTCTGGAATCTGAGAGGAGCCACGAATTTCCTTTCACCCAGCGTTCCCCCAAGTCTCCCGATAAAAATGACACCTCACTTGTGTGGGTAGGCCTAGCGCCCGCGACAGGAAATGCCCCAAAACACAACGTGGACACATCCCATTTTTTAAACAGAACTGTTTTTTGCAAAGTGCCTACCTGTAGGTTTTGGCCTCTAGCTCAGCCGGCACCTAGGGAAACCTACCAAACCTGTGCATTTTTGAAAACTAGAGACCTAGGTGAATCCAAGATGGGATGACTTGTGGGGCTCTGACCAGGTTCTGTTACCCAGAATCCTTTGCAAACCTCAAAACGTGGCTAAAAAAACACGTTTTCCTCACATTCCAGTGACAGAAAGTTCTGGAATCTGAGAGGAGCCATAAATTTCCTTTCACCCAGCGTTCCCCCAAGTCTCCCGATAAAAATGATACCTCACTTGTGTGGGTAGGCCTAGCGCCGGCGACAGGAAATGCCCCAAAACACAACGTGGACACATCCCATTTTTTAAACAGAGCTGTTTTTTGCAAAGTGCCTACCTGTAGGTTTTGGCCTCTAGCTCAGCCGGAACCTAGGGAAACCTACCAAACCTGTATATTTTTGAAAACTAGAGACCTAGGGGAATCCAAGATGGCCTGACTTGTGGGGCTCTGACCAGGTTCTGTTACCCAGAATCCTTTGCAAACCTCAAAATGTGACTAAAAAACACGTTTTCCTCACATTTCGGTGACAGAAAGTTCTGGAATCTGAGAGGAGCCACAAATTTCCTTCCACCCAGCGTTTCCCCAAGTCTCCCGATAAAAATGATACCTCACTTGTGTGGGTAGGCCTAGCGCCCGCAACAGGAAATGCCCCAAAAACACAACATTAACACATCCCATTTTTTACAGAAAACAGAGCTGTTTTTTGCAAAGTGTCTACCTGTAGATTTTGGCCTCTAGCTCAGTCGGCACCTAGGGAAACCTACCAAACCTGTGCCTTTTTGAAAACTAGAGACCTAGGGGAATCCAAGATGAGATGACTTGTGAGGCACTAAACAGGTTCTGTTACCCAGAATCCTTTGCAAACCTCAAAATGTGGCTAAAATAACAAGTTTTCCTCACATTTCGGTGACAGAAAGTTCTGGAATCTGAGAGGAGCCACAAATTTCCTTCCACCCAGCGTTCCCCCAAGTCTCCTGATAAAAATGATACCATACTTGTGTGGGTAGGCTTAGCGCCCGCGACAAGAAATGCCCCAAAACACAACGTGGACACATAACATTTTTTGACAGAAAACAGAGCTGTTTTTTGCAAAGTGTCTACCTGTAGGTTTTTGGCCTGTAGCTCAGCCGGAACATAGGGAAACCTACGAAACCTGTGCATTTTTTAAAACTAGAGACCTAGGGGAATCCAAGATGGGGTGGATTGTGGGGCTCTGACCAGGTTCTGTTACCCAGAATCCTTTGCAAACCTCAAAACGTGGCTAAAAAAACATGTTTTTCTCACATTTCAGTGACAGAAACTTCTGAAATCTGAGAGGAGCCACAAATTTCCTTCCACCAACGGTTCCCCCAAGTCTCCCGATAAAAATGATACCATACTGGTGTGGGTAGGCCTAGCGCCCGCGACAAGAAATGCCCCAAAACACAATGTGGACACATCCCATTTTTTGACAGAAAACAGAGCTGTTTTTTGCAAAGTGCCTACCTGTAGGCTTTGGCCTCTAGCTCAGCCGGCACCTAGGGAAACCTACCAAACCTGTGCATTTTTTAAAACTAGAGACCTAGGTGAATCCAAGATGGGGTGACTTGTGGGGCTCTGACCAGTTTCTGTTACCCAGAATCCTTTGCAAACCTCAAAACGTGGCTAAAAAAACACGTTTTCCTCACATTCCAGTGAGAGAAAGTTCTGGAATCTGAGAGGAGCCACAAATTTCCTTTCACCCAGCGTTCCCCCAAGTCTCCCGATAAAAATTATACCTCACTTGTGTGGGTAGGCTTAGCGCCCGCGACAGGAAATGCCCCAAAACACAACGTGGACACATCCCATTTTTTAAACAGAGCTGTTTTTTGCAAAGTGCCTACCTGTAGGTTTTGGCCTCTAGCTCAGCCGGCACCTAGGGAAACCTACCAAACAGGTGCATTTTTTAAAACTAGAAACCTAGGTGAATCCAAGATGGGGTGACTTGTGGGGCTCTGACCAGGTTCTGTTACCCAGAATCCTTTGCAAACCTCAAAACGTGCCTAAAAAACCACGTTTTCCTCACATTCCAGTGACAGAAAGTTCTGGAATCTGAGAGGAGCCACAAATTTCCTTTCAACCAGCGTTCCCCCAAGTCTCCCGATAAAAATGATACCTCACTTGTGTGGGTAGGCCTAGCGCCCGCGACAGGAAATGCCCCAAAACACAACGTGGACACATCCCATTTTTTAAACAGAGCTGTTTTTTGCAAAGTGCCTACCTGTAGGTTTTGGCCTCTAGCTCAGCCGGCACCTAGGGAAACCTACCAAACCTGTGCATTTTTGAAAACTAGAGACCTAGGGGAATCCAAGATGGCCTGACTTGTGGGGCACTGACCAGGTTCTGTTACCCAGAATCCTTTGCAAAAATCAAAATGTGGCTAAAAAACACGTTTTCCTCACATTTCGGTGACAGAAAGTTCTGGAATCTGAGAGGAGCCACAAATTTCCTTCCACCCAGTGTTTCCCCAAGTCTCCCGATAAAAATGATACCTCACTTGTGTGGGTAGGCCTAGCGCCCGCAACAGGAAATGCCCCAAAACACAACATTAACACATCCCATTTTTTACAGAAAACAGAGCTGTTTTTTGCAAAGTGTCTACCTGTAGATTTTGGCCTCAAGCTCAGTCAGCACCTAGGGAAACCTACCAAACCTGTGCCTTTTTGAAAACTAGAGACCTAGGGGAATCCAAGATGAGATGACTTGTGGGGCACTGAACAGGTTCTGTTACCCAGAATCCTTTGCAAACCTCAAAATGTGGCTAAAATAACACATTTTCCTCACATTTCGGTGACAGAAAGTTCTGGAATCTTAGAGGAGCCACAAATTTCCTTCCACCTAGCGTTCCCCCAAGTCTCCCGATAAAAATGATACCTCACTTGTGTGGGTAGGCCTAGCGCCCGCAACAGGAAATGCCCCAAAACACAACGTGGACACATCCCATTTTTTGACAGAAAACAGAGATGTTTTTTGCTAAGTGTCTACCTGTAGGTTTTGGCCTGTAGCTCAGCCGGCCCATACGGAAACCTACCAAACCTGTGCATTTTTTAAAACTAGAGACCTAGGGGAATCAAAGATGGGGTGACTTGTGCGGCTCTGACCAGGTTCTGTTACCCAGAATCGTTTGCAAACCTCAAAACGTGGCTAAAAAAACACGTTTTTCTCGCATTTCAGTGACAGAAAGTTCTGAAATCTGAGAGGAGCCACAAGTTTCCTTCCACCCAGCATTCCCCTAAGTCTCTCGATAAAAATGATACCTCACTTGTGTGGGTAGGCCTAGCGCCCGCGACAAGAAATGCCCCAAACACACAACGTGGACACATCCCATTTTTTGACAGAAAACAGAGCTGTTTTTTTTAAAGTGCCTACCTGTAGAGTTTAGCCTCTAACTCAGCCGGCAGATAGGGAAACCTACCAAACCTGTGCATTTTCGAAAATTAGAGACCTAGGGGAATCCAAGAAGGGCTGACTTGTGGGGCTCTGACCAGGTTCTGCTACCCAGAATCCTTTGCAAACCTCAAAACGTGGCTAAAAAAACACGCTTTTCTCACATTTCAGTGACAGAAACTTCTGAAATCTGAGAGGAGCCACAAATTTCCTTCCACCCAGCGTTCCCCCAAGTCTCCCGATAAAAATGATACCATACTTGTGTGGGTAGGCCTAGCGCCCGCGACAAGAAAAGCCCCAAAACACAACATGGACACATCCCATTTTTTGACAGAAAACAGAGCTGTTTTTTTCAATGTGCCTACCTGTAGATTTTGGCCTCTAGCTCAGCCGGCACATAGGGAAACATACCAAACCTGTGCATTTTTGAAAACTAGAGACCTAGGGGAATCCAAGATGGGGTGACTTGTGGGGCTCTGATCAGGTTCTGTTACCCAGAATCCTTTGCAAACCTCAAAACGTGACTAAAAAAACACATTTTCCTCACATTCCAGTGACAGAAAGTTCTGGAATCTGAGAGGAGCCACAAATTTCCTTTCACCCAGCGTTCCCCCAAGTCTCCCGATAAAAATGATACCATACTTGTGTGGGTAGGCCTAGCGCCCGTGACAAGAAATACCCCAAAACACAACGTGAACACATCCCATTTTTTAACAGAAAACAGAGCTGTTTCTTGCAAAGTGCCTACCTGTAGGTTTTGGCCTCTAGCTCAGCCGGCACCTAGGGAAACCTACCAAACCTGTGCATTTTTTAAAACTAGAGACCTAGGGGAATCCAAGTTGGGGTGACTTGTGGGGCTCTGACCAGGTTCTGTTACCCAGAATCCATTGCAAACCTCAAAACGTGGCTAAAAAAACACGTTTTCCTCACATTCCAGTGACAGAAAGTTCTGGAATCTGAGAGGAGCCACAAATTTCCTTTCACCCAGCGTTCCCCCAAGTCTCCCGATAAAAATGATACCTCACTTGTGTTGGTAGGCCTAGCGCCCGCGACAGGAAATGCCCCAAAACACAACGTGGACACATCCCATTTTTTAAACAGAGCTGTTTTTTCAAAGTGCCTACCTGTAGGTTTTGGCCTCTAGCTCAGCCGGCACCTAGGGAAACCTACCAAACCTGTGTATTTTTTAAAACTAGAGACCTAGGGAAATCCAAGATGGGGTGACTTGTGGGGCTCTGACCAGGTTCTGTTACCCAGAATCCTTTGCAAACCTCAAAATGTGGCTAAAAATCACGTTTTCCTCACATTTCGGTGACAGAAAGTTCTGGAATCTGAGAGGAGCCACAAATTTCCTTCCACCCAGCGTTTCCCCAAGTCTCCCGATAAAAATGATACCTCACTTGTGTGGGTAGGCCTAGCGCCCGCAACAGGAAATGCCCCAAAACACAACATTAACACATCCCATTTTTTACAGAAAACAGAGCTGTTTTTTGCAAAGTGTCTACCTGTAGATTTTGGCCTCTAGCTCAGTCGGCACCTAGGGAAACCTACCAAACCTGAGCCTTTTTGAAAACTAGAGACCTAGGGGAATCCAAGATGAGATGACTTGTGGGGCACTAAACAGGTTCTGTTACCCAGAATCCTTTGCAAACCTCACAATGTGGCTAAAATAACAAGTTTTCCTCACATTTCGGTGACAGAAAGTTCTGGAATCTGAGAGGAGCCACAAATTTCCTTCCACCCAGCGTTCCCCCAAGTCTCCCGATAAAAATGATACCATACTTGTGTGGGTAGGCTTAGCGCCCGCGACAAGAAATGCCCCAAAACACAACGTGGACACATCCCATTTTTTGACAGAAAACAGAGCTGTTTTTTGCAAAGTGTCTACCTGTAGGTTTTGGCCTGTAGCTCAGCCGGAACATAGGGAAACCTACGAAACCTGTGCATTTTTGAAAACTAGAGACGTAGGTGAATCCAAGATGGGGTGACTTGTGGGGCTCTGACCAGGTTCTGTTACCCAGAATCCTTTGCAAACCTCAAAACGTGGCTAAAAAAACACGTTTTCCTCACATTCCAGTGACAGAAAGTTCTGGAATCTGAGAGGAGCCATAAATTTCCTTCCACCCAGCGTTTCCCCAAGTCTCCCGATAAAAATGATACCTCACTTGTGTGGGTAGGCCTAGCGCCCGCAACAGGAAATGCCCCAAAACACAATGTGGACACATCCCATTTTTTAAACAGAGCTGTTTTTTCAAAGTGCCTACCTGTAGGTTTTGGCCTCTAGCTCAGCCGGCACCTACGGAAACCTACCAAACCTGTGTATTTTTGAAAACTAGAGACCCAGGGGAATCCAAGATGAGATGACTTGTGGGGCACTAAACAGGTTCTGTTTCCCAGAATCCTTTGCAAACCTCACAATGTGGCTAAAATAACAAGTTTTCCTCACATTTCGGTGACAGAAAGTTCTGGAATCTGAGAGGAGCCACAAATTTCCTTCCACCCAGCGTTCCCCCAAGTCTCCCGATAAAAATGATACCATACTTGTGTGGGTAGGCTTAGCGCCCGCGACAAGAAATGCCCCAAAACACAACGTGGACACATAACATTTTTTGACAGAAAACAGAGCTGTTTTTTGCAAAGTGTCTACCTGTAGGTTTTGGCCTGTAGCTCAGCCGGAACATAGGGAAACCTACGAAACCTGTGCATTTTTGAAAACTAGAGACCTAGGGGAATCCAAGATGTGGTGGATTGTGGGGCTCTGACCAGGTTCTGTTACCCAGAATCCTTTGCAAACCTCAAAACGTGGCTAAAAAAACATGTTTTTCTCACATTTCAGTGACAGAAACTTCTGAAATCTGAGAGGAGCCACAAATTTCCTTCCACCCAGCGCTCCCCCAAGTCTCCCGATAAAAATGATACCATACTGGTGTGGGTAGGCCTAGCGCCCGCGACAAGAAATGTCCCAAAACACAATGTGGACACATCCCATTTTTTGACAGAAAACAGAGCTGTTTTTTGCAAAGTGCCTACCTGTAGGCTTTGGCCTCTAGCTCAGCCGGCACCTAGGGAAACCTACCAAACCTGTGCATTTTTTAAAACTAGAGACCTAGGTGAATCCAAGATGGGGTGACTTGTGGGGTTCTGACCAGGTTCTGTTACCCAGAATCCTTTGCAAACCTCAAAACGTGGCTAAAAAAACACGTTTTCCTCACATTCCAGTGAGAGAAAGTTCTGGAATCTGAGAGGAGCCACAAATTTCCTTTCACCCAGCGTTCCCCCAAGTCTCCCGATAAAAATTATACCTCACTTGTGTGGGTAGGCTTAGCGCCCACGACAGGAAATGCCCCAAAACACAACGTGGACACATCCCATTTTTTAAACAGAGCTGTTTTTTGCAAAGTGCCTACCTATAGGTTTTGGCCTCTAGCTCAGCCGGCACCTAGGGAAACCTACCAAACCTGTGCATTTTTTAAAACTAGAAACCTAGGTGAATCCAAGATGGGGTGACTTGTGGGGCTCTGACCAGGTTCTGTTACCCAGAATCCTTTGCAAACCTCAAAACGTGGCTAAAAAACCACGTTTTCCTCACATTCCAGTGACAGAAAGTTCTGGAATCTGAGAGGAGCCACAAATTTCCTTTCACCCAGCGTTCCCCCAAGTCTCCCGATAAAAATGATACCTCACTTGTGTGGGTAGGCCCAGCGCCCCGACAGGAAATGCCCTAAAACACAACGTGGACACATCCCATTTTTTAACAGAAAACAGAGCTGTTTCTTGCAAAGTGCCTACCTGTAGGTTTTGGCCTCTAGCTCAGCCGGCACCTAGGGAAACCTACCAAACCTGTGCATTTTTTAAAACTAGAGACCTAGGGGAATCCAAGTTGGGGTGACTTGTGGGGCTCTGACCAGGTTCTGTTACCCAGAATCCATTGCAAACCTCAAAACGTGGCTATAAAAACACGTTTTCCTCACATTCCAGTGACAGAAAGTTCTGGAATCTGAGAGGAGCCACACATTTCCTTTCACCCAGCGTTTCCCCAAGTCTCCCGATAAAAATGACACCTCACTTGTGTGGGTAGGCCTAGCGCCCGCGACAGGAAATGCCCCAAAACACAACGTGGACACATCCCATTTTTTAAACAGAACTGTTTTTTGCAAAGTGCCTACCTGTAGGTTTTGGCCTCTAGCTCAGCCGGCACCTAGGGAAACCTACCAAACCTGTGCATTTTTGAAAACTAGAGACCTAGGTGAATCCAAGATGGGATGACTTGTGGGGCTTTGACCAGGTTCTGTTACCCAGAATCCTTTGCAAACCTCAAAACGTGGCTAAAAAAACACGTTTTCCTCACATTCCAGTGACAGAAAGTTCTGGAATCTGAGAGGAGCCACAAATTTCCTTTCACCTAGCGTTCCCCCAAGTCTCCCGATAAAAATTATACCTCACTTGTGTGGGTAGGCCTAGCGCCCGCGACAGGAAATGCCCCAAAACACAACGTGGACACATCCCATTTTTTAAACAGAGCTGTTTTTTCAAAGTGCCTACCTGTAGGTTTTGGCCTCTAGCTCAGCCGGCACCTAGGGAAACCTACCAAACCTGTGTATTTTTGAAAACTAGAGACCTAGGGGAATCCAAGATGGCCGGACTTGTGGGGCTCTGACCAGGTTCTGTTACCCAGAATCCTTTGCAAACCTCAAAATGTGGCTAAAAATCACGTTTTCCTCACATTTCGGTGACAGAAAGTTCTGGAATCTGAAAGGAGCCACAAATTTCCTTCCACCCAGCGTTTCCCCAAGTCTCCCGATAAAAATGATACCTCACTTGTGTGGGTAGGCCTAGCGCCCGCAACAGGAAATGCCACAAAACACAACATTAACACATCCCATTTTTTACAGAAAACAGAGCTGTTTTTTGCAAAGTGTCTACCTGTAGATTTTGGCCTCTAGCTCAGTCGGCACCTAGGGAAACCTACCAAACCTGTGCCTTTTTGAAAACTAGAGACCTAGGGGAATCCAAGATGAGATGACTTGTGGGGCACTAAACAGGTTCTGTTACCCAGAATCCTTTGCAAACCTCAAAATGTGGCTAAAATAACACGTTTTCCTCACATTTCGGTGACAGAAAGTTCTGGAATCTGAGAGGAGCCACAAATTTTCTTCCACCCAGCGTTCCCCCAAGTCTCCCGATAAAAATGATACCATACTTGTGTGGGTAGGCTTAGCGCCCGCGACAAGAAATGCCCCAAAACACAACGTGGACACATCCCATTTTTTGACAGAAAACAGAGCTGTTTTTTGCAAAGTGTCTACCTGTAGGTTTTGGCCTGTAGCTCAGCCGGAACATAGGGAAACCTACGAAACCTGTGCATTTATGAAAACTAGAGACCTAGGGGAATCCAAGATGGGGTGGATTGTGGGGCTCTGACCAGGTTCTGTTACCCAGAATCCTTTGCAAACCTCAAAACGTGGCTAAAAAAACATGTTTTTCTCACATTTCAGTGACAGAAACTTCTGAAATCTGAGAGGAGCCACAAATTTCCTTCCACCCAGCGTTCCCCCAAGTCTCCCGATAAAATTGATACCATACTGGTGTGGGTAGGCCTAGCGCCCGCGACAAGAAATGCCCCAAAACACAATGTGGACACATCCCATTTTTTGACAGAAAACAGAGCTGTTTTTTGCAAAGTGCCTACCTGTAGGCTTTGGCCTCTATCTCAGCCGGCACCTAGGGAAACCTACCAAACCTGTGCATTTTTTAAAACTAGAGACCTAGGTGAATCCAAGATAGGGTAACTTGTGGGGCTCTGACCAGGTTCTGTTACCCAGAATCCTTTGCAAACCTCAAAACGTGGCTAAAAAAACACGTTTTCCTCACATTCCAGTGAGAGAAAGTTCTGGAATCTGAGAGGAGCCACAAATTTCCTTCCACCCAGCGTTTCCCCAAGTCTCCCGATAAAAATGATACCTCACTTGTGTGGGTAGGCCTAGCGCCCGCAACAGGAAATGCCCCAAAACACAACGTGGACACATCCCATTTTTTAAACAGAGCTGTTTTTTCAAAGTGCCTACCTGTAGGTTTTGGCCTCTAGCTCAGCCGGCACCTAGGGAAACCTACCAAACCTGTGCCTTTTTGAAAACTAGAGACCTAGGGGAATCCAAGATGAGATGACTTGTGGGGCACTAAACAGGTTCTGTTACCCAGAATCCTTTGCAAACCTCAAAATGTGGCTAAAATAACACGTTTTCCCCACATTTCGGTGACAGAAAGTTCTGGAATCTGAGAGGAGCCACAAATTTCCTTCCACTCACCATTTCCCCAAGTCTCCCGATAAAAATGATGCCTCACTTGTGTGGGTAGGCCTAGCGCCCGCAACAGGAAATGCCCCAAAACACAACATTAACACATCCCATTTTTTACAGAAAACAGAGCTGTTTTTTGCAAAGTGTCTACCTGTAGATTTTAGCCTCTAGCTCAGTCGACACCTAGGGAAACCTACCAAACCTGTGCCTTTTTGAAAACTAGAGACCTAGGGGAATCCAAGATGAGATGACTTGTGGGGCACTAAACAGGTTCTGTTACCCAGAATCCTTTGCAAACCTCAAAATGTGGCTAAAATAACACGTTTTCCCCACATTTCGGTGACAGAAAGTTCTGGAATCTGAGAGGAGCCACAAATTTCCTTCCACCCAGCGTTCCCCCAAGTCTCCCGATAAAAATGATACCATACTTGTGTGGGTAGGCTTAGCGCCCGTGACAAGAAATGCCCCAAAACACAACGTGGACACATCCCATTTTTTGACAGAAAACAGAGCTGTTTTTTGCAAAGTGTCTACCTGTAGGTTTTGGCCTGTAGCTCAGCCGGAACATAGGGAAACCTACCAAACCTGTGCATTTTTGAAAACTAGAGACCTAGGGGAATCCAAGATGGGGTGGATTGTGGGGCTCTGACCAGGTTCTGTTACCCAGAATCCTTTGCAAACCTCAAAACGTGGCTAAAAAAACATGTTTTTCTCACATTTCAGTGACAGAAACTTCTGAAATCTGAGAGGAGCCACAAATTTCCTTCCACCCAGCGTTCCCCCAAGTCTCCCGATAAAAATGATACCATACTGGTGTGGGTAGGCCTAGCGCCCGAGACAAGAAATGCCCCAAAACACAATGTGGACACATCCCATTTTTTGACAGATAACAGAGCTGTTTTTTGCAAAGTGCCTACCTGTAGGCTTTGGCCTCTATCTCAGCCGGCACCTAGGGAAACCTACCAAACCTGTGCATTTTTTAAAACTAGAGACCTAGGTGAATCCAAGATAGGGTGACTTGTGGGGCTCTGACCAGGTTCTGTTACCCAGAATCCTTTGCAAACCTCAAAACGTGGCTAAAAAAACACGTTTTCCTCACATTCCAGTGAGAGAAAGTTCTGGAATCTGAGAGGAGCCACAAATTTCCTTTCACCCAGCATTCCCCCAAGTCTCCCGATAAAAATTATACCTCACTTGTGTGGGTAGGCCTAGCGCCCGCGACAGGAAAGGCCCCAAAACACAACGTGGAAACATCCCATTTTTTAAACAGAGCTGTTTTTTGCAAAGTGCCTACCTGTAGGTTTTGGCCTCTAGCTCAGCCGGCACCTGGGAAACCTACCAAACCTGTGCATTTTTGAAAACTAGAGACCTAGGGGAATCCAAGTTGGGGTGACTTGTGGGGCTCTGACCAGGTTCTGTTACCCAGAATCCATTGCAAACCTCAAAACGTGGCTAAAAAAACACGTTTTCCTCACATTCA
The DNA here is from genome assembly GCF_031143425.1 of Pleurodeles waltl. Lineage (NCBI taxonomy): Eukaryota > Metazoa > Chordata > Amphibia > Caudata > Salamandridae > Pleurodeles > Pleurodeles waltl. The sequence goes on along the minus strand of NC_090444.1, from coordinate 1,444,101,710 downwards.
GTGACAGAAAGTTCTGGAATCTAAGAGGAGCCACAAATTTCCTTTCACCCAGCGTTCCCCCAAGTCTCCCGATAAAAATGATACCTCACTTGTGTGGGTAGGCCTAGCGCCCGCGACAGGAAATGCCCCAAAACACAACGTGGACACATCCCATTTTTTAAACAGAGCTGTTTTTTGCAAAGTGCTACCTGTAGGTTTTGGCCTCTAGCTCAGCCGGCACCTAGGGAAACCTACCAAACTGTGCATTTTTGAAAACTAGAGACCTAGGGAATCCAAGATGGCCTGACTTGTGGGGCTCTGACCAGGTTCTGTTACCCAGAATCCTTTGCAAACCTCAAAATGTGGCTAAAAAACACGATTTCCTCACATTTCGGTGACAGAAAGTTCTGGAATCTGAGAGGACCCACAAATTTCCTTCCACCCAGCGTTCCCCCAAGTCTCCTGATAAAAATTATACCATACTTGTGTGGGTAGGCCTAGGCGCCCGCGACAAGAAATGCCCCCCAAAACACAACATGGACACATCCCATTTTTTGACAGAAAACAGAGCTGTTTTTTTCAATGTGCCTACCTGTAGATTTTTGGCCTCTAGCTCAGCCGGCAAATAGGAAACCTACCAAACCTGTGCATTTTTTAAAACTAGAGACCTAGGGGAATCCAAGATGGGGTGAACTTGTGGGGCTCTGACCAGGTTCTGTTACCCAGAATCCTTTGCAAACCTCAAAACGTGATTAAAAAAACACGTTTTCCTCACATTCCAGTGACAGAAAGTTCTTGAATCTGAGAGGAGCCACAAATTTCCTTTCACCCAGCGTTCCCCCAAGTCTCCCGATAAAAATGATACTTCACTTGTGTGGGTAGGCCTAGCGCCCGCGACAGGAAATGCCCCAAAACACAACTTGGGACACATCCCATTTTTAAACAGAGCTGTTTTTGCAAAGTGCCTACCTGTAGGTTTTGGCCTCTAGCTCAGCCGGCACCTAGGGAAACCTACCAAAACCTGTGCATTTATTAACACTAGAGACCTAGGGGAATCCAAGATGGCTTGACTTGTGGGGCTCTGACCAGGTTCTGTTACCCAGAATCCTTTGCAAACCTCAAAATGTGGCTAAATAACACGTTTTCCTCACATTTCGGTGACAGAAAGTTCTGGAATCTGAGAGGAGCCACAAATTTCCTTCCACCTAGCGTTCCCCCAAGTCTCCCGATAAAAATGATACCATACTTGTGTGGGTAGGCCTAGCGCCCGCGACAAGAAAAGCCCCAAAACACAACATGGACACATCCCATTTTTTGACAGAAAACAGAGCTGTTTTTTTCAATGTGCCTACCTGTAGATTTTGGCCTCTAGCTCAGCCGGCACATAGGGAAACCTACCAAACCTGTGCATTTTTTAAAACTAGAGACCTAGGGGAATCCAAGATGGGGTGACTTGTGGGGCTCTGATCAGGTTATGTTACCCAGAATCCTTTGCAAACCTCAAAACGTGACTAAAAAAACACGTTTTCCTCACATTCCAGTGACAGAAAGTTCTGGAATCTGAGAGGAGCCACAAATTTCATTTCACCCAGCGTTCCCCCAAGTCTCCCGATAAAAATGATACCATACTTGTGTGGGTAGGCCTAGCGCCCGTGACAAGAAATACCCCAAAACACAACGTGGACACATCCCATTTTTTAACAGATAACAGAGCTGTTTTTTGCAAAGTGCCTACCTGTAGGTTTTGGCCTCTAGCTCAGCCGGCACCTGGGAAACCTACCAAACCTGTGCATTTTTGAAAACTAGAGACCTAGGGGAATCCAAGTTGGGGTGACTTGTGGGGCTCTGACCAGGTTCTGTTACCCAGAATCCATTGCAAACCTCAAAACGTGGCTAAAAAAACACGTTTTCCTCACATTCCAGTGACAGAAAGTTCTGGAATCTGAGAGGAGCCACAAATTTCCTTTCACCCAGCGTTCCCCCAAGTCTCCCGATAAAAATGATACCTCACTTGTGTGGGTAGGCCTAGCGCCCGCGACAGGAAATGCCCCAAAACACAACGTGGACACATCCCATTTTTTAAACAGAGCTGTTTTTTGCAAAGTGCCTACCTGTAGGTTTTGGCCTCTAGCTCAGCCGGCACCTAGGGAAACCTACCAAACCTGTGCATTTTTGAAAACTAGAGACCTAGGGGAATCCAAGATGGCCTGACTTGTGGGGCTCTGACCAGGTTCTGTTACCCAGAATCCTTTGCAAACCTCAAAATGTGGCTAAAAAACACGATTTCCTCACATTTCGGTGACAGAAAGTTCTGGAATCTGAGAGGACCCACAAATTTCCTTCCACCCAGCGTTTCCCCAAGTCTCCCGATAAAAATGATACCTCACTTGTGTGGGTAGGCCTAGCGCCCACAACAGGAAATGCCCCAAAACACAACATTAACACATACCATTTTTTACAGAAAACAGGGCTGTTTTTTGCAAAGTGTCTACCTGTAGATTTTGGCCTCTAGCTCAGTCGGCACCTAGGGAAACCTACCAAACCTGTGCCTTTTTTAAAACTAGAGACCTAGGGGAATCCAAGATGAGATGACTTGTGGGGCACTAAACAGGTTCTGTTACCCAGAATCCTTTGCAAACCTCAAAATGTGGCTAAAATAACACGTTTTCCTCACATTTCGGTGACAGAAAGTTCTGGAATCTGAGAGGAGCCACAAATTTCCTTTCACCCAGCGTTCCCCCAAGTCTCCCGATAAAAATGATACTTCACTTGTGTGGGTAGGCCTAGCGCCCGCGACAGGAAATGCCCCAAAACACAACGTGGACACATCCCATTTTTTAAACAGAGCTGTTTTTTGCAAAGTGCCTACCTGTAGGTTTTGGCCTCTAGCTCAGCCGGCACCTAGGGAAACCTACCAAACCTGTGCATTTTTAAAAACTAGAGACCTAGGGGAATCCAAGATGGCCTGACTTGTGGGGCTCTGACCAGGTTCTGTTACCCAGAATCCTTTGCAAACCTCAAAATGTGGCTAAAAAACACGTTTTCCTCACATTTCGGTGACAGAAAGTTCTGGAATCTGAGAGGAGCCACAAATTTCCTTCCACCCAGCGTTCCCCCAAGTCTCCTGATAAAAATTTTACCATACTTGTGTGGGTAGGCTTAGCGCCCGCGACAAGAAATGCCCCAAAACACAACGTGGACACATCCCATTTTTTGACAGAAAACAGAGCTGTTTTTTGCAAAGTGTCTACCTGTAGGTTTTGGCATGTAGCTCAGCCGGAACATAGGGAAACCTACCAAACCTGTGCATTTTTTAAAACTAGAGACCTAGGGGAATCCAAGATGGGGTGGATTGTGGGGCTCTGACCAGGTTCTGTTACCCAGAATCCTTTGCAAACCTTAAAACGTGGCTAAAAAAACATGTTTTTCTCACATTTCAGTGACAGAAACTTCTGAAATCTGAGAGGAGCCACAAATTTCCTTCCACCTAGCGTTCCCCCAAGTCTCCCGATAAAAATGATACCATACTGGTGTGGGTAGGCCTAGCGCCCGCAACAAGAAATGCCCCAAAACACAACGTGGACACATCCCATTTTTTGACAGAAAACAGAGATGTTTTTTGCAAAGTGTCTACCTGTAGGTTTTGGCCTGTAGCTCAGCTGGCCCATACGGAAACCTACCAAACCTGTGCATTTTTTAAAACTAGAGACCTAGGGGAATCAAAGATGGGGTGACTTGTGCGGCTCTGACCAGGTTCTGTTACCCAGAATCCTTTGCAAACCTCAAAACGTGGCTAAAAAAACACGTTTATCTCACATTTCAGTGACAGAAAGTTCTGAAATCTGAGAGGAGCCACAAGTTTCCTTCCACCCAGCATTCCCCTAAGTCTCTCGATAAAAATGATACCTCACTTGTGTGGGTAGGCCTAGCACCCGCGACAAGAAATGCCCCAAAAGCACAACGTGGACACATCCCATTTTTTGACAGAAAACAGAGCTGTTTTTTTTAAAGTGCCTACCTGTAGATTTTAGCCTCTAACTCAGCCGGCAGATAGAGAAACCTACCAAACCTGTGCATTTTTGAAAATTAGAGACCTAGGGGAATCCAAGAAGGGGTGACTTGTGCGGCTCTGACCAGGTTCTGCTACCCAGAATCCTTTGCAAACCTCAAAACGTGGCTAAAAAAACACGCTTTTCTCACATTTCAGTGACAGAAACTTCTGAAATCTGAGAGGAGCCACAGATTTCCTTCCACCCAGCGTTCCCCCAAGTCTCCCGATAAAAATGATACCATACTTGTGTGGGTAGGCCTAGCGCCCGCGACAAGAAAAGCCCCAAAACACAACATTGACACATCCCATTTTTTTACAGAAAACAGAGCTGTTTTTTTCAATGTGCCTACCTGTAGATTTTGGCCTCTAGCTCAGCCGGCACATAGGGAAACCTACCAAACCTGTGCATTTTTGAAAACTAGAGACCTAGGGGAATCCAAGATGGGGTGACTTGTGGGGCTCTGATCAGGTTCTGTGACCCAGAATCCTTTGCAAACCTCAAAACGTGACTAAAAAAACACGTTTTCCTCACATTCCAGTGACAGAAAGTTCTGGAATCTGAGAGGAGCCACAAATTTCCTGTCACCCAGCGTTCCTCCAAGTCTCCCGATAAAAATTTTACCATACTTGTGTGGGTAGGCCTAGCGCCCGTGACAAGAAATACCCCAAAACACAACGTGGACACATCCCATTTTTTAACAGAAAACAGAGCTGTTTTTTCAAAGTGCCTACCTGTAGGTTTTGGCCTCTAGCTCAGCCGGCACCTAGGGAAACCTACCAAACCTGTGTATTTTTGAAAACTAGAGACCAAGTGGAATCCAAGATGGCCTGACTTGTGGGGCTCTGACCAGGTTCTGTTACCCAGAATCCTTTGCAAACCTCAAAATGTGGCTAAAAATCACGTTTTCCTCACATTTCGGTGACAGAAAGTTCTGGAATCTGAGAGGAGCCACAAATTTCCTTCCACCCAGCGTTTCCCCAAGTCTCCCGATAAAAATGATACCTCACTTGTGTCGGTAGGCCTAGCGCCCGCAACAGGAAATGCCCCAAAATACAACATTAACACATCCCATTTTTTACAGAAAACAGAGCTGTTTTTTGCAAAGTGTCTACCTGTAGATTTTGGCCTCTAGCTCAGTGGGCACCTAGGGAAACCTACCAAACCTGTGCCTTTTTGAAAACTAGAGACCTAGGGGTATCCAAGATGAGATGACTTGTGGGGCACTAAACAGGTTCTGTTACCCAGAATCCTTTGCAAACCTCAAAATGTGGCTAAAATAACACGTTTTCCTCACATTTCGGTGACAGAAAGTTCTGGAATCTGAGAGGAGCCACAAATTTCCTTTCACCCAGCGTTCCCCCAAGTCTCCCAATAAAAATGATACCTCACTTGTTTGGGTAGGCCTAGCGCCCGCAACAGGAAATGCCCCAAAACACAACGTGGACACATCCCATTTTTTGACAGAAAACAGAGCTGTTTTTTGCAAAGTGTCTACCTGTAGGTTTTGGCCTGTAGCTCAGTCGGAACATAGGGAAACCTACCAAACCTGTGCATTTTTGAAAACTAGAGACCTAGGGGAATCCAAGATGGGTGACTTGTGGGGCTCTGACCAGGTTCTGTTACCCAGAATCCATTGCAAACCTCAAAATGTTGCTAAAAAAACACGTTTTCCTTACATTCCAGTGACAGAAAGTTCTGGAATCTGAGAGGAGCCACAAATTTCCTTTCACCCAGCGTTCCCCCAAGTCTCCCAATAAAAATGATACCTCACTTGTGTGGGTAGCCCTAGCGCCCGCGACATGAAATGCCCCAAAACACAACATGGACACATCCCATTTTTTAACAGAAAACAGAGCTGTTTTTTTCAAAGTGCCTACCTGTAGATTTTAGTCTCTAAATCAGCCGGCAGATAGGGAAACCTACCAAACCTGTGCATTTTGTAAAATTAGAGACCTAGGGGATTCCAAGAAGGGGTGACTTGTGGGGCTCTGACCAGGTTCTGCTACCCAGAATCCTTTGCAATCCTCAAAACGTGGCTAAAAAAACACGTTTTCCTCACATTCCAGTGACAGAAAGTTCTGGAATCTGAGAGGAGCCACAAATTTCCTTTCACCCAGCGTTCCCCCAAGTCTCCCGATAAAAATGATACTTCACTTGTGTGGGAGGCCTAGCGCCCGCGACAGGAAATGCCCCAAAACACAACGTGGACACATCCCATTTTTTAAACAGAGCTGTTTTTTGCAAAGTGCCTACCTGTAGGTTTTGGCCTCTAGCTCAGCCGGCACCTAGGGAAACCTACCAAACCTGTGCATTTTTGAAAACTAAAGACCTAGGGGAATCCAAGATGGGCTGACTTGTGGGGCTCTGACCAGGTTCTGTTACCCAGAATCCTTTGCAAACCTCAAAATGTGGCTAAAAAACACGTTTTCCTCACATTTCGGTGACAGAAAGTTCTGGAATCTGAGAGGAGCCACAAATTTCCTTCCACCCAGCGTTTCCTCAAGTCTCCCGATAAAAATGATACCTCACTTGTGTGGGTAGGCCTAGCGCCCGCAACAGGAAATGCCCCAAAACACAACATTAACACATCCCATTTTTTACAGAAAACAGAGCTGTTTTTTGCAAAGTGTCTACCTGTAGATTTTGGCCTCTAGCTCAGTCGGCACCTAGGGAAACCTACCAAACCTGTGCCTTTTTGAAAACTAGAGACCTAGGGGAATCCAAGATGAGATGACTTGTGGGGCACTAAACAGGTTCTGTTACCCAGAATCCTTTGCAAACCTCAAAATGTGGCTAAAATAACACGTTTTCCTCACATTTCGGTGACAGAAAGTTCTGGAATCTGAGAGGAGCCACAAATTTCCTTTCACCCAGCGTTCCCCCAAGTCTCCCAATAAAAATGATACCTCACTTGTGTGGGTAGGCCTAGCGCCCGCAACAGGAAATGCCCCAAAACACAACGTGGACACATCCCATTTTTTGACAGAAAACAGAGCTGTTTTTTGCTAAGGGCCTACCTATAGGTTTTGGCCTGTAGCTCAGTCGGAACATAGGGAAACCTACCAAACCTGTGCATTTTTTAAAACTAGAGACGAAGGGAATCCAAGATGGGGTGGCTTGTGGGGCTCTGACCAGGTTCTATTACCCAGAATCCTTTGCAAACCTCAAAACGTGGCTAAAAAAACATCTTTTTCTCACATTTCAGTGACAGAAACTTCTGAAATCTGAGAGGAGCCACAAATTTCCTTCCACCCAGCGTTCCACCAAGTCTCCCGATAAAAATTATACCATACTTGTGTGGGTAGGCATAGCGCCCGCGACAAGAAATGCCCCAAAACACAATGTGGACACATCCCATTTTTTGACAGAAAACAGAGCTGTTTTTTGCAAAGTGCCTACCTGTAGATTTTTGCCTCTAACTCAGCCGGCAGATAGGGAAACCTACCAAACCTGTGCATTTTTTAAAATTAGAGACCTAGGGGAATCCAAGAAGGGGTGACTTGTGGGGCTCTGACCAGGTTCTGCTACCCAGAATCCTTTGCAAACCTCAAAACGTTGCTAAAAAAACACGCTTTTCCCACATTTCAGTGACAGAAACTTCTGAAATCTGAGAGGAACCACAAATTTCCTTCCACCCAGCGTTCCCCCAAGTCTCCCGATAAAAATTATACCATACTTGTGTGGGTAGGCCTAGCGCCCGCGACAATAAAAGCCCCAAAACACAACATGGACACATCCCATTTTTTGACAGAAAACAGAGCTGTTTTTTTCAATGTGCCTACCTGTAGATTTTGGCCTCTAGCTCAGCCGGCACATAGGGAAACCTACCAAACCTGTGCATTTTTGAAAACTAGAGACCTAGGGGAATCCAAGATGGGGTGACTTGTGGGGCTCTGACCAGGTTCTGTTACCCAGAATCCTTTGCAAACCTCAAAACGTGACTAAAAAAACACGTTTTCCTCACATTCCAGTGACACAAAGTTCTGGAATCTGAGAGGAGCCACACATTTCCTTTCACCCAGCGTTCCCCCAAGTCTCCCGATAAAAATTTTACCATACTTGTGTGGGTAGGCCTAGCGCCCGTGACAAGAAATACCCCAAAACACAACGTGGACACATCCCATTTTTTAACAGAAAACAGAGCTGTTTTTTGCAAAGTGCCTACCTGTAGGTTTTGGCCTCTAGCTCAGCCGGCACCTAGGGAAACCTACCAAACCTGTGCATTTTTGAAAACTAGAGACCTAGGGGAATCCAAGTTGGGGTGACTTGTGGGGCTCTGACCAGGTTCTGTTACCCAGAATTCATTGCAAACCTCAAAACGTGGCTAAAAAAACACGTTTTCCTCACATTCCAGTGACAGAAAGTTCTGGAATCTGAGAGGAGCCACAAATTTCCTTCCACCCAGCGTTCCCCCAAGTCTCCCGATAAAAATGATACCATACTTGTGTGGGTAGGCCTAGCGCCCGCGACAAGAAATGCCCCAAAACACAATGTGGACACATCCCATTTTTTGACAGAAAACAGAGCTGTTTTTTGCAAAGTGCCTACCTGTAGATTTTAGTCTCTAACTCAGCCGGCAGATAGGGAAACCTACCAAACCTGTGCATTTTGTAAAATTAGAGACCTAGGGGATTCCAAGAAGGGGTGACTTGTGGGGTTCTGACCAGGTTCTGCTACCCAGAATCCTTTGCAATCCTCAAAACGTGGCTAAAAAAACACGTTTTCCTCACATTCCAGTGACAGAAAGTTCTGGAATCTGAGAGGAGCCACAAATTTCCTTTCACCCAGCGTTCCCCCAAGTCTCCCGATAAAAATGATACCTCACTTGTGTGGGAGGCCTAGCGCCCGCGACAGGAAATGCCCCAAAACACAACGTGGACACATCCCATTTTTTAAACAGAGCTGTTTTTTGCAAAGTGCCTACCTGTAGGTTTTGGCCTCTAGCTCAGCCGGCACCTAGGGAAACCTACCAAACCTGTGCATTTTTGAAAACTAAAGACCTAGGGGAATCCAAGATGGCCTGACTTGTGGGGCTCTGACCAGGTTCTGTTACCCAGAATCCTTTGCAAACCTCAAAATGTGGCTAAAAAACACGTTTTCCTCACATTTCGGTGACAGAAAGTTCTGGAATCTTAGAGGAGCCACAAATTTCCTTCCACCCAGCGTTTCCTCAAGTCTCCCGATAAAAATGATACCTCACTTGTGTGGGTAGGCCTAGCGCCCGCAACAGGAAATGCCCCAAAACACAACATTAACACATCCCATTTTTTACAGAAAACAGAGCTGTTTTTTGCAAAGTGTCTACCTGTAGATTTTGGCCTCTAGCTCAGTCGGCACCTAGGGAAACCTACCAAACCTGTGCCTTTTTGAAAACTAGAGACCTAGGGGAATCCAAGATGAGATGACTTGTGGGGCACTAAACAGGTTCTGTTACCCAGAATCCTTTGCAAACCTCAAAATGTGGCTAAAATAACACGTTTTCCTCACATTTCGGTGACAGAAAGTTCTGGAATCTGAGAGGAGCCACAAATTTCCTTTCACCCAGCGTTGCCCCAAGTCTCCCAATAAAAATGATACCTCACTTGTGTGGGTAGGCCTAGCGCCCGAAACAGGAAATGCCCCAAAACACAACGTGGACACATCCCATTTTTTTACAGAAAACAGAGCTGTTTTTTGCAAAGTGTCTCCCTGTAGGTTTTGGCCTGTAGCTCAGCCGGAACATAGGGAAACCTACCAAACCTGTGCATTTTTGAAAACTAGAGACCTAGGGGAATCCAAGATGGGGTGGCTTGTGGGGCTCTGACCAGGTTCTGTTACCCAGAATCCTTTGCAAACCTCAAAACGTGGCTAAAAGAACATGTTTTTCTCACATTTCAGTGACAGAAACTTCTGAAATCTGAGAGGAGCCACACATTTCCTTCCACCCAGCGTTCCCCCAAGTCTCCCGATAAAAATGATACCATACTTGTATGGGTAGGCCTAGCGCCCGCGACAAGAAATGCCCCGAAACACAATGTGGACACATCCCATTTTTTGACAAAAAACAGAGCTGTTTTTTGCAAAGTGCCTACCTGTAGGTTTTGGCCTCTAGCTCAGCCGGCACCTAGGGAAACCTACCAAACCTGTGCATTTTTTAAAACTAGAGACCTAGGTGAATCCAAGATGGGGTGACTTGTGGGGCTCTGACCAGGTTCTGTTACCCAGAATCCTTTGCAAACCTCAAAACATGGCTAAAAAAACATGTTTTTCTCATATTTCAGTGACAGAAAGTTCTGGAATCTGAAAGGAGCCACAAATTTCCTTTCACCCAGCGTTCCCCCAAGTCTCCTGATAAAAATGATTCCATACTTGTGTGGGTAGGCCTAGCGCCCGTGACAAGAAGTACCCCAAAACACAACATGGACACATCCCATTTTTTAACAGAAAACAGAGCTGTTTTTTGCAAAGTGCCTACCTGTAGGTTTTGGCATCTAGCTCAGCTGGCACCTAGGGAAACCTACCAAACCTGTGCATTTTTGAAAACTAGAGACATAGGGGAATCCAAGTTGGGGTGACTTGTGGGGCTCTGACCAGGTTCTGTTACCGAGAATCCTTTGCAAACCTCAAAACGTGGCTAAAAAAACAAGTTTTTCTCGCATTTCAGTGACAGAAAGTTCTGAAATCTGAGAGGAGCCACAAGTTTCCTTCCACAAAGCATTCCCCTAAGTCTCTCGATAAAAATAATACCTCACTTGTGTGGGTAGGCCTAGCGCCCGCGACAAGAAATGCCCCAAAAACACAACGTGGACACATCCCATTTTTTGACAGAAAACAGAGCTGTTTTTTGCAAAGTGTCTACCTGTAGATTTTGGCCTCTAGCTCAGTCGGCACCTAGGGAAACCTACCAAACCTGTGCATTTTTGAAAACTAAAGACCTAGGGGAATCCAAGTTGGGGTGACTTGTGGGGCTCTGACCAGGTTCTGTTACCCAGAATCCTTTGCAAACCTCAAAATGTGGCTAAAAAACACGTTTTCCTCACATTTCGGTGACAGAAAGTTCTGGAATCTGAGAAGAGCCACAAATTTCCTTCCACCCAGCGTTCCCCCAAGTCTCCCAATAAAAATGATACCTCACTTGTGTGGGTAGGTCTAGCGCCCGCAACAGGAAATGCCCCAAAACACAATGTGGACACATCCCATTTTTTGACAGAAAACAGAGCTGTTTTTTGCAAAGTGTCTACCTGTAGGTTTTGGCCTGTAGCTCAGCCGGATCATAGGGAAAGCTACCAAACCTGTGCATTTTTGAAAACTAGAGACCTAGGGGAATCCAAGATGGGGTGACTTGTGGGGCTCTGACCAGGTTCTGTTACCCAGAATCCTTTGCAAACCTCCAAACGTGGCTAAAAAAACATGTTTTTCTCATATTTCAGTGACAGAAAGTTCTGGAATCTGAGAGGAGCCACAAATTTCCTTTCACCCAGCGTTCCCCCAAGTCTCCCGATAAAAATGATTCCATACTTGTGTGGGTAGGCCTAGCGCCCGTGACAAGAAGTACCCCAAAACACAACATGGACACATCCCATTTTTTAACAGAAAACAGAGCTGTTTTTTGCAAAGTGCCTACCTGTAGGTTTTGGCCTCTAGCTCAGCTGGCACCTAGGGAAACCTACCAAACCTGTGCATTTTTGAAAACTAGAGACCTAGGGGAATCCAAGTTGGGGTGACTTGTGGGGCTCTGACCAGGTTCTGTTACCCAGAATCCTTTGCAAACCTCAAAACGTGGCTAAAAAAACAAGTTTTTCTCGCATTTCAGTGACAGAAAGTTCTGAAATCTGAGAGGAGCCACAAGTTTCCTTCCACAAAGCATTCCCCTAAGTCTCTCGATAAAAATGATACCTCACTTGTGTGGGTAGGCCTAGCGCCCGCGACAAGAAATGCCCCAAAAACACAACGTGGACACATCCCATTTTTTGACAGAAAACAGAGCTGTTTTTTGCAAAGTGTCTACCTGTAGATTTTGGCCTCTAGCTCAGTCGGCACCTAGGGAAACCTACCAAACCTGTGCATTTTTGAAAACTAAAGACCTAGGGGAATCCAAGTTGGGGTGACTTGTGGGGCTCTGACCAGGTTCTGTTACCCAGAATCCTTTGCAAACCTCAAAATGTGGCTAAAAAACACGTTTTCCTCACATTTCGGTGACAGAAAGTTCTGGAATCTGAGAAGAGCCACAAATTTCCTTCCACCCAGCGTTCCCCCAAGTCTCCCAATAAAAATGATACCTCACTTGTGTGGGTAGGCCTAGCGCCCGCAACAGGAAATGCCCCAAAACACAACGTGGACACATCCCATTTTTTGACAGAAAACAGAGCTGTTTTTTGCAAAGTGTCTACCTGTAGGTTTTGGCCTGTAGCTCAGCCGGAACATAGGGAAAGCTACCAAACCTGTGCATTTTTGAAAACTAGAGACCTAGGGGAATCCAAGATGGGGTGACTTGTGGGGCTCTGACCAGGTTCTGTTACCCAGAATCCTTTGCAAACCTCAAAACGTGGCTAAAAAAACATGTTTTTCTCATATTTCAGTGACAGAAAGTTCTGGAATCTGAGAGGAGCCACAAATTTCCTTTCACCCAGCGTTCCCCCAAGTCTCTCGATAAAAATGATTCCATACTTGTGTGGGTAGGCCTAGCGCCCGTGACAAGAAGTACCCCAAAACACAACATGGACACATCCCATTTTTTAACAGAAAACAGAGCTGTTTTTTGCAAAGTGCCTACCTGTAGGTTTTGGCCTCTAGCTCAGCTGGCACCTAGGGAAACCTACCAAACCTGTGCATTTTTGAAAACTAGAGACCTAGGGGAATCCAAGTTGGGGTGACTTGTGGGGCTCTGACCAGGTTCTGTTACCCAGAATCCTTTGCAAACCTCAAAACGTGGCTAAAAAAACAAGTTTTTCTCGCATTTCAGTGACAGAAAGTTCTGAAATCTGAGAGGAGCCACAAGTTTCCTTCCACAAAGCATTCCCCTAAGTCTCTCGATAAAAATGATACCTCACTTGTGTGGGTAGGCCTAGCGCCCGCGACAAGAAATGCCCCAAAAACACAACGTGGACACATCCCATTTTTTGACAGAAAACAGAGCTGTTTTTTTTTAAAGTGGCTACCTGTAGATTTTGGCCTCTAACTCAGCCAGCAGATAGGGAAACCTACCAAACCTGTGCATTTTTGAAAATTAGAGACCTAGGGCAATCCAAGATGGTGTGACTTGTGGGGCTCTGACCAGGTTCTGCTACCCAGAATCCTTTGCAAACCTCAAAACGTGGCTAAAAAAACACGTTTTCCTCACATTCCAGTGACAGAAAGTTCTGGAATCTGAGAGGAGCCACAAATTTCCTTTCACCCAGCGTTCCCCCAAGTCTCCCGATAAAAATGATACCTCACTTGTGTGGGTAGGCCTAGCGCCCGCGACTGGAAATGCCCCAAAACACAACGTGGACACATCCCATTTTTTAAACAGAGCTGTTTTTTGCAAAGTGCCTACCTGTAGGTTTTGGCCTACCAAACCTGTGCATTTATGACAACTAGAGACCTAGGGGAATCCAAGATGGCCTGACTTGTGGGGCTCTGACCAGGTTCTGTTACCCAGAATCCTTTGCAAACCTCAAAATGTGGCTAAAAAACACGTTTTCCTCACATTTCGGTGACAGAAAGTTCTGGAATCTGAGAGGAGCCACAAATTTCCTTTCACCCAGCGTTCCCCCAAGTCTCCCGATAAAAATGATACCATACTTGTGTGGGTAGGCCTAGCGCCCGTGACAAGAAATACCCCAAAACACAACGTGGACACATCCCATTTTTTAACAGAAAACAGAGCTGTTTTTTGCAAAGTGCCAACCTGTAGGTTTTGGCGTCTAGCTCAGCCGGCACCTAGGGAAACCTACCAAACCTGTGCATTTTTGAAAACTAGAGACCTAGGGGAATCCAAGATGGGTGACTTGTGGGGCTCTGACCAGGTTCTGTTACCCAGAATCCATTGCAAACCTCAAAATGTTGCTAAAAAAACACGTTTTCCTTACATTCCAGTGACAGAAAGTTCTGGAATCCGAGAGGAGCCACAAATTTCCTTTCACCCAGCGTTCCCCCAAGTCTCCCGATAAAAATGATACCTCACTTGTGTGGGTAGGCCTAGCGCCCGCGACTGGAAATGCCCCAAAACACAATGTGGACACATCCCATTTTTTAAACAGAGCTGTTTTTTGCAAAGTGCCTACCTGTTGGTTTTGGCCTCTAGCTCAGCCGGCACCTAGGGAAACCTACCAAACCTGTGCATTTTTGAAAACTAGAAACCTAGGGGAATCCAAGATGGCCTGACTTGTGGGGCTCTGACCAGGTTCTGTTACACAGAATCCTTTGCAAACCTCAAAATGTGGCTAAAAAACACGTTTTCCTCACATTTCGGTGACAGAAAGTTCTGGAATCTGAGAGGAGCCACAAATTTCCTTTCACCCAGCGTTCCCCCAAGTCTCCCGATAAAAATGATACCATACTTGTGTGGGTAGGCCTAGCGCCCGTGACAAGAAATACCCCAAAACACAACATTAACACATCCCATTTTTTACAGAAAACAGAGCTGTTTTTTGCAAAGTGTCTACCTGTAGATTTTGGCCTCTAGCTCAGTCGGCACCTAGGGAAACCTACCAAACCTGTGCCTTTTTGAAAACTAGAGACCTAGGGGAATCCAAGATGAGATGACTTGTGGGGCACTAAACAGGTTCTGTTACCCAGAATCCTTTGCAAACCTCAAAATGTGGCTAAAATAACACGTTTTCCTCACATTTCGGTGACAGAAAGTTCTGGAATCTGAGAGGAGCCACAAATTTTCTTCCACCCAGCGTTCCCCCAAGTCTCCCGATAAAAATGATACCATACTTGTGTGGGTAGGCTTAGCGCCCGCGACAAGAAATGCCCCAAAACACAACGTGGACACATCCCATTTTTTGACAGAAAACAGAGCTGTTTTTTGCAAAGTGTCTACCTGTAGGTTTTGGCCTGTAGCTCAGCCGGAACATAGGGAAACCTACGAAACCTGTGCATTTATGAAAACTAGAGACCTAGGGGAATCCAAGATGGGGTGGATTGTGGGGCTCTGACCAGGTTCTGTTACCCAGAATCCTTTGCAAACCTCAAAACGTGGCTAAAAAAACATGTTTTTCTCACATTTCAGTGACAGAAACTTCTGAAATCTGAGAGGAGCCACAAATTTCCTTCCACCCAGCGTTCCCCCAAGTCTCCCGATAAAATTGATACCATACTGGTGTGGGTAGGCCTAGCGCCCGCGACAAGAAATGCCCCAAAACACAATGTGGACACATCCCATTTTTTGACAGAAAACAGAGCTGTTTTTTGCAAAGTGCCTACCTGTAGGCTTTGGCCTCTATCTCAGCCGGCACCTAGGGAAACCTACCAAACCTGTGCATTTTTTAAAACTAGAGACCTAGGTGAATCCAAGATAGGGTAACTTGTGGGGCTCTGACCAGGTTCTGTTACCCAGAATCCTTTGCAAACCTCAAAACGTGGCTAAAAAAACACGTTTTCCTCACATTCCAGTGAGAGAAAGTTCTGGAATCTGAGAGGAGCCACAAATTTCCTTCCACCCAGCGTTTCCCCAAGTCTCCCGATAAAAATGATACCTCACTTGTGTGGGTAGGCCTAGCGCCCGCAACAGGAAATGCCCCAAAACACAACGTGGACACATCCCATTTTTTAAACAGAGCTGTTTTTTCAAAGTGCCTACCTGTAGGTTTTGGCCTCTAGCTCAGCCGGCACCTAGGGAAACCTACCAAACCTGTGCCTTTTTGAAAACTAGAGACCTAGGGGAATCCAAGATGAGATGACTTGTGGGGCACTAAACAGGTTCTGTTACCCAGAATCCTTTGCAAACCTCAAAATGTGGCTAAAATAACACGTTTTCCCCACATTTCGGTGACAGAAAGTTCTGGAATCTGAGAGGAGCCACAAATTTCCTTCCACTCACCATTTCCCCAAGTCTCCCGATAAAAATGATGCCTCACTTGTGTGGGTAGGCCTAGCGCCCGCAACAGGAAATGCCCCAAAACACAACATTAACACATCCCATTTTTTACAGAAAACAGAGCTGTTTTTTGCAAAGTGTCTACCTGTAGATTTTAGCCTCTAGCTCAGTCGACACCTAGGGAAACCTACCAAACCTGTGCCTTTTTGAAAACTAGAGACCTAGGGGAATCCAAGATGAGATGACTTGTGGGGCACTAAACAGGTTCTGTTACCCAGAATCCTTTGCAAACCTCAAAATGTGGCTAAAATAACACGTTTTCCCCACATTTCGGTGACAGAAAGTTCTGGAATCTGAGAGGAGCCACAAATTTCCTTCCACCCAGCGTTCCCCCAAGTCTCCCGATAAAAATGATACCATACTTGTGTGGGTAGGCTTAGCGCCCGTGACAAGAAATGCCCCAAAACACAACGTGGACACATCCCATTTTTTGACAGAAAACAGAGCTGTTTTTTGCAAAGTGTCTACCTGTAGGTTTTGGCCTGTAGCTCAGCCGGAACATAGGGAAACCTACCAAACCTGTGCATTTTTGAAAACTAGAGACCTAGGGGAATCCAAGATGGGGTGGATTGTGGGGCTCTGACCAGGTTCTGTTACCCAGAATCCTTTGCAAACCTCAAAACGTGGCTAAAAAAACATGTTTTTCTCACATTTCAGTGACAGAAACTTCTGAAATCTGAGAGGAGCCACAAATTTCCTTCCACCCAGCGTTCCCCCAAGTCTCCCGATAAAAATGATACCATACTGGTGTGGGTAGGCCTAGCGCCCGAGACAAGAAATGCCCCAAAACACAATGTGGACACATCCCATTTTTTGACAGATAACAGAGCTGTTTTTTGCAAAGTGCCTACCTGTAGGCTTTGGCCTCTATCTCAGCCGGCACCTAGGGAAACCTACCAAACCTGTGCATTTTTTAAAACTAGAGACCTAGGTGAATCCAAGATAGGGTGACTTGTGGGGCTCTGACCAGGTTCTGTTACCCAGAATCCTTTGCAAACCTCAAAACGTGGCTAAAAAAACACGTTTTCCTCACATTCCAGTGAGAGAAAGTTCTGGAATCTGAGAGGAGCCACAAATTTCCTTTCACCCAGCATTCCCCCAAGTCTCCCGATAAAAATTATACCTCACTTGTGTGGGTAGGCCTAGCGCCCGCGACAGGAAAGGCCCCAAAACACAACGTGGAAACATCCCATTTTTTAAACAGAGCTGTTTTTTGCAAAGTGCCTACCTGTAGGTTTTGGCCTCTAGCTCAGCCGGCACCTGGGAAACCTACCAAACCTGTGCATTTTTGAAAACTAGAGACCTAGGGGAATCCAAGTTGGGGTGACTTGTGGGGCTCTGACCAGGTTCTGTTACCCAGAATCCATTGCAAACCTCAAAACGTGGCTAAAAAAACACGTTTTCCTCACATTCCAGTGACAGAAAGTTCTGGAATCTAAGAGGAGCCACAAATTTCCTTTCACCCAGCGTTCCCCCAAGTCTCCCGATAAAAATGATACCTCACTTGTGTGGGTAGGCCTAGCGCCCGCGACAGGAAATGCCCCAAAACACAACGTGGACACATCCCATTTTTTAAACAGAGCTGTTTTTTGCAAAGTGCCTACCTGTAGGTTTTGGCCTCTAGCTCAGCCGGCACCTAGGGAAACCTACCAAACCTGTGCATTTTTGAAAACTAGAGACCTAGGGGAATCCAAGATGGCCTGACTTGTGGGGCTCTGACCAGGTTCTGTTACCCAGAATCCTTTGCAAACCTCAAAATGTGGCTAAAAAACACGATTTCCTCACATTTCGGTGACAGAAAGTTCTGGAATCTGAGAGGACCCACAAATTTCCTTCCACCCAGCGTTCCCCCAAGTCTCCTGATAAAAATTATACCATACTTGTGTGGGTAGGCCTAGCGCCCGCGACAAGAAATGCCCCAAAACACAACATGGACACATCCCATTTTTTGACAGAAAACAGAGCTGTTTTTTTCAATGTGCCTACCTGTAGATTTTGGCCTCTAGCTCAGCCGGCAAATAGGGAAACCTACCAAACCTGTGCATTTTTTAAAACTAGAGACCTAGGGGAATCCAAGATGGGGTGACTTGTGGGGCTCTGACCAGGTTCTGTTACCCAGAATCCTTTGCAAACCTCAAAACGTGATTAAAAAAACACGTTTTCCTCACATTCCAGTGACAGAAAGTTCTTGAATCTGAGAGGAGCCACAAATTTCCTTTCACCCAGCGTTCCCCCAAGTCTCCCGATAAAAATGATACTTCACTTGTGTGGGTAGGCCTAGCGCCCGCGACAGGAAATGCCCCAAAACACAACTTGGACACATCCCATTTTTTAAACAGAGCTGTTTTTTGCAAAGTGCCTACCTGTAGGTTTTGGCCTCTAGCTCAGCCGGCACCTAGGGAAACCTACCAAACCTGTGCATTTTTTAACACTAGAGACCTAGGGGAATCCAAGATGGCTTGACTTGTGGGGCTCTGACCAGGTTCTGTTACCCAGAATCCTTTGCAAACCTCAAAATGTGGCTAAATAACACGTTTTCCTCACATTTCGGTGACAGAAAGTTCTGGAATCTGAGAGGAGCCACAAATTTCCTTCCACCTAGCGTTCCCCCAAGTCTCCCGATAAAAATGATACCATACTTGTGTGGGTAGGCCTAGCGCCCGCGACAAGAAAAGCCCCAAAACACAACATGGACACATCCCATTTTTTGACAGAAAACAGAGCTGTTTTTTTCAATGTGCCTACCTGTAGATTTTGGCCTCTAGCTCAGCCGGCACATAGGGAAACCTACCAAACCTGTGCATTTTTTAAAACTAGAGACCTAGGGGAATCCAAGATGGGGTGACTTGTGGGGCTCTGATCAGGTTATGTTACCCAGAATCCTTTGCAAACCTCAAAACGTGACTAAAAAAACACGTTTTCCTCACATTCCAGTGACAGAAAGTTCTGGAATCTGAGAGGAGCCACAAATTTCATTTCACCCAGCGTTCCCCCAAGTCTCCCGATAAAAATGATACCATACTTGTGTGGGTAGGCCTAGCGCCCGTGACAAGAAATACCCCAAAACACAACGTGGACACATCCCATTTTTTAACAGATAACAGAGCTGTTTTTTGCAAAGTGCCTACCTGTAGGTTTTGGCCTCTAGCTCAGCCGGCACCTGGGAAACCTACCAAACCTGTGCATTTTTGAAAACTAGAGACCTAGGGGAATCCAAGTTGGGGTGACTTGTGGGGCTCTGACCAGGTTCTGTTACCCAGAATCCATTGCAAACCTCAAAACGTGGCTAAAAAAACACGTTTTCCTCACATTCCAGTGACAGAAAGTTCTGGAATCTGAGAGGAGCCACAAATTTCCTTTCACCCAGCGTTCCCCCAAGTCTCCCGATAAAAATGATACCTCACTTGTGTGGGTAGGCCTAGCGCCCGCGACAGGAAATGCCCCAAAACACAACGTGGACACATCCCATTTTTTAAACAGAGCTGTTTTTTGCAAAGTGCCTACCTGTAGGTTTTGGCCTCTAGCTCAGCCGGCACCTAGGGAAACCTACCAAACCTGTGCATTTTTGAAAACTAGAGACCTAGGGGAATCCAAGATGGCCTGACTTGTGGGGCTCTGACCAGGTTCTGTTACCCAGAATCCTTTGCAAACCTCAAAATGTGGCTAAAAAACACGATTTCCTCACATTTCGGTGACAGAAAGTTCTGGAATCTGAGAGGACCCACAAATTTCCTTCCACCCAGCGTTTCCCCAAGTCTCCCGATAAAAATGATACCTCACTTGTGTGGGTAGGCCTAGCGCCCACAACAGGAAATGCCCCAAAACACAACATTAACACATACCATTTTTTACAGAAAACAGGGCTGTTTTTTGCAAAGTGTCTACCTGTAGATTTTGGCCTCTAGCTCAGTCGGCACCTAGGGAAACCTACCAAACCTGTGCCTTTTTTAAAACTAGAGACCTAGGGGAATCCAAGATGAGATGACTTGTGGGGCACTAAACAGGTTCTGTTACCCAGAATCCTTTGCAAACCTCAAAATGTGGCTAAAATAACACGTTTTCCTCACATTTCGGTGACAGAAAGTTCTGGAATCTGAGAGGAGCCACAAATTTCCTTTCACCCAGCGTTCCCCCAAGTCTCCCGATAAAAATGATACTTCACTTGTGTGGGTAGGCCTAGCGCCCGCGACAGGAAATGCCCCAAAACACAACGTGGACACATCCCATTTTTTAAACAGAGCTGTTTTTTGCAAAGTGCCTACCTGTAGGTTTTGGCCTCTAGCTCAGCCGGCACCTAGGGAAACCTACCAAACCTGTGCATTTTTAAAAACTAGAGACCTAGGGGAATCCAAGATGGCCTGACTTGTGGGGCTCTGACCAGGTTCTGTTACCCAGAATCCTTTGCAAACCTCAAAATGTGGCTAAAAAACACGTTTTCCTCACATTTCGGTGACAGAAAGTTCTGGAATCTGAGAGGAGCCACAAATTTCCTTCCACCCAGCGTTCCCCCAAGTCTCCTGATAAAAATTTTACCATACTTGTGTGGGTAGGCTTAGCGCCCGCGACAAGAAATGCCCCAAAACACAACGTGGACACATCCCATTTTTTGACAGAAAACAGAGCTGTTTTTTGCAAAGTGTCTACCTGTAGGTTTTGGCATGTAGCTCAGCCGGAACATAGGGAAACCTACCAAACCTGTGCATTTTTTAAAACTAGAGACCTAGGGGAATCCAAGATGGGGTGGATTGTGGGGCTCTGACCAGGTTCTGTTACCCAGAATCCTTTGCAAACCTTAAAACGTGGCTAAAAAAACATGTTTTTCTCACATTTCAGTGACAGAAACTTCTGAAATCTGAGAGGAGCCACAAATTTCCTTCCACCTAGCGTTCCCCCAAGTCTCCCGATAAAAATGATACCATACTGGTGTGGGTAGGCCTAGCGCCCGCAACAAGAAATGCCCCAAAACACAACGTGGACACATCCCATTTTTTGACAGAAAACAGAGATGTTTTTTGCAAAGTGTCTACCTGTAGGTTTTGGCCTGTAGCTCAGCTGGCCCATACGGAAACCTACCAAACCTGTGCATTTTTTAAAACTAGAGACCTAGGGGAATCAAAGATGGGGTGACTTGTGCGGCTCTGACCAGGTTCTGTTACCCAGAATCCTTTGCAAACCTCAAAACGTGGCTAAAAAAACACGTTTATCTCACATTTCAGTGACAGAAAGTTCTGAAATCTGAGAGGAGCCACAAGTTTCCTTCCACCCAGCATTCCCCTAAGTCTCTCGATAAAAATGATACCTCACTTGTGTGGGTAGGCCTAGCACCCGCGACAAGAAATGCCCCAAAAGCACAACGTGGACACATCCCATTTTTTGACAGAAAACAGAGCTGTTTTTTTTAAAGTGCCTACCTGTAGATTTTAGCCTCTAACTCAGCCGGCAGATAGAGAAACCTACCAAACCTGTGCATTTTTGAAAATTAGAGACCTAGGGGAATCCAAGAAGGGGTGACTTGTGCGGCTCTGACCAGGTTCTGCTACCCAGAATCCTTTGCAAACCTCAAAACGTGGCTAAAAAAACACGCTTTTCTCACATTTCAGTGACAGAAACTTCTGAAATCTGAGAGGAGCCACAGATTTCCTTCCACCCAGCGTTCCCCCAAGTCTCCCGATAAAAATGATACCATACTTGTGTGGGTAGGCCTAGCGCCCGCGACAAGAAAAGCCCCAAAACACAACATTGACACATCCCATTTTTTTACAGAAAACAGAGCTGTTTTTTTCAATGTGCCTACCTGTAGATTTTGGCCTCTAGCTCAGCCGGCACATAGGGAAACCTACCAAACCTGTGCATTTTTGAAAACTAGAGACCTAGGGGAATCCAAGATGGGGTGACTTGTGGGGCTCTGATCAGGTTCTGTGACCCAGAATCCTTTGCAAACCTCAAAACGTGACTAAAAAAACACGTTTTCCTCACATTCCAGTGACAGAAAGTTCTGGAATCTGAGAGGAGCCACAAATTTCCTGTCACCCAGCGTTCCTCCAAGTCTCCCGATAAAAATTTTACCATACTTGTGTGGGTAGGCCTAGCGCCCGTGACAAGAAATACCCCAAAACACAACGTGGACACATCCCATTTTTTAACAGAAAACAGAGCTGTTTTTTCAAAGTGCCTACCTGTAGGTTTTGGCCTCTAGCTCAGCCGGCACCTAGGGAAACCTACCAAACCTGTGTATTTTTGAAAACTAGAGACCAAGTGGAATCCAAGATGGCCTGACTTGTGGGGCTCTGACCAGGTTCTGTTACCCAGAATCCTTTGCAAACCTCAAAATGTGGCTAAAAATCACGTTTTCCTCACATTTCGGTGACAGAAAGTTCTGGAATCTGAGAGGAGCCACAAATTTCCTTCCACCCAGCGTTTCCCCAAGTCTCCCGATAAAAATGATACCTCACTTGTGTCGGTAGGCCTAGCGCCCGCAACAGGAAATGCCCCAAAATACAACATTAACACATCCCATTTTTTACAGAAAACAGAGCTGTTTTTTGCAAAGTGTCTACCTGTAGATTTTGGCCTCTAGCTCAGTGGGCACCTAGGGAAACCTACCAAACCTGTGCCTTTTTGAAAACTAGAGACCTAGGGGTATCCAAGATGAGATGACTTGTGGGGCACTAAACAGGTTCTGTTACCCAGAATCCTTTGCAAACCTCAAAATGTGGCTAAAATAACACGTTTTCCTCACATTTCGGTGACAGAAAGTTCTGGAATCTGAGAGGAGCCACAAATTTCCTTTCACCCAGCGTTCCCCCAAGTCTCCCAATAAAAATGATACCTCACTTGTTTGGGTAGGCCTAGCGCCCGCAACAGGAAATGCCCCAAAACACAACGTGGACACATCCCATTTTTTGACAGAAAACAGAGCTGTTTTTTGCAAAGTGTCTACCTGTAGGTTTTGGCCTGTAGCTCAGTCGGAACATAGGGAAACCTACCAAACCTGTGCATTTTTGAAAACTAGAGACCTAGGGGAATCCAAGATGGGTGACTTGTGGGGCTCTGACCAGGTTCTGTTACCCAGAATCCATTGCAAACCTCAAAATGTTGCTAAAAAAACACGTTTTCCTTACATTCCAGTGACAGAAAGTTCTGGAATCTGAGAGGAGCCACAAATTTCCTTTCACCCAGCGTTCCCCCAAGTCTCCCAATAAAAATGATACCTCACTTGTGTGGGTAGCCCTAGCGCCCGCGACATGAAATGCCCCAAAACACAACATGGACACATCCCATTTTTTAACAGAAAACAGAGCTGTTTTTTTCAAAGTGCCTACCTGTAGATTTTAGTCTCTAAATCAGCCGGCAGATAGGGAAACCTACCAAACCTGTGCATTTTGTAAAATTAGAGACCTAGGGGATTCCAAGAAGGGGTGACTTGTGGGGCTCTGACCAGGTTCTGCTACCCAGAATCCTTTGCAATCCTCAAAACGTGGCTAAAAAAACACGTTTTCCTCACATTCCAGTGACAGAAAGTTCTGGAATCTGAGAGGAGCCACAAATTTCCTTTCACCCAGCGTTCCCCCAAGTCTCCCGATAAAAATGATACTTCACTTGTGTGGGAGGCCTAGCGCCCGCGACAGGAAATGCCCCAAAACACAACGTGGACACATCCCATTTTTTAAACAGAGCTGTTTTTTGCAAAGTGCCTACCTGTAGGTTTTGGCCTCTAGCTCAGCCGGCACCTAGGGAAACCTACCAAACCTGTGCATTTTTGAAAACTAAAGACCTAGGGGAATCCAAGATGGCCTGACTTGTGGGGCTCTGACCAGGTTCTGTTACCCAGAATCCTTTGCAAACCTCAAAATGTGGCTAAAAAACACGTTTTCCTCACATTTCGGTGACAGAAAGTTCTGGAATCTGAGAGGAGCCACAAATTTCCTTCCACCCAGCGTTTCCTCAAGTCTCCCGATAAAAATGATACCTCACTTGTGTGGGTAGGCCTAGCGCCCGCAACAGGAAATGCCCCAAAACACAACATTAACACATCCCATTTTTTACAGAAAACAGAGCTGTTTTTTGCAAAGTGTCTACCTGTAGATTTTGGCCTCTAGCTCAGTCGGCACCTAGGGAAACCTACCAAACCTGTGCCTTTTTGAAAACTAGAGACCTAGGGGAATCCAAGATGAGATGACTTGTGGGGCACTAAACAGGTTCTGTTACCCAGAATCCTTTGCAAACCTCAAAATGTGGCTAAAATAACACGTTTTCCTCACATTTCGGTGACAGAAAGTTCTGGAATCTGAGAGGAGCCACAAATTTCCTTTCACCCAGCGTTCCCCCAAGTCTCCCAATAAAAATGATACCTCACTTGTGTGGGTAGGCCTAGCGCCCGCAACAGGAAATGCCCCAAAACACAACGTGGACACATCCCATTTTTTGACAGAAAACAGAGCTGTTTTTTGCTAAGGGCCTACCTATAGGTTTTGGCCTGTAGCTCAGTCGGAACATAGGGAAACCTACCAAACCTGTGCATTTTTTAAAACTAGAGACGAAGGGAATCCAAGATGGGGTGGCTTGTGGGGCTCTGACCAGGTTCTATTACCCAGAATCCTTTGCAAACCTCAAAACGTGGCTAAAAAAACATCTTTTTCTCACATTTCAGTGACAGAAACTTCTGAAATCTGAGAGGAGCCACAAATTTCCTTCCACCCAGCGTTCCACCAAGTCTCCCGATAAAAATTATACCATACTTGTGTGGGTAGGCATAGCGCCCGCGACAAGAAATGCCCCAAAACACAATGTGGACACATCCCATTTTTTGACAGAAAACAGAGCTGTTTTTTGCAAAGTGCCTACCTGTAGATTTTTGCCTCTAACTCAGCCGGCAGATAGGGAAACCTACCAAACCTGTGCATTTTTTAAAATTAGAGACCTAGGGGAATCCAAGAAGGGGTGACTTGTGGGGCTCTGACCAGGTTCTGCTACCCAGAATCCTTTGCAAACCTCAAAACGTTGCTAAAAAAACACGCTTTTCCCACATTTCAGTGACAGAAACTTCTGAAATCTGAGAGGAACCACAAATTTCCTTCCACCCAGCGTTCCCCCAAGTCTCCCGATAAAAATTATACCATACTTGTGTGGGTAGGCCTAGCGCCCGCGACAATAAAAGCCCCAAAACACAACATGGACACATCCCATTTTTTGACAGAAAACAGAGCTGTTTTTTTCAATGTGCCTACCTGTAGATTTTGGCCTCTAGCTCAGCCGGCACATAGGGAAACCTACCAAACCTGTGCATTTTTGAAAACTAGAGACCTAGGGGAATCCAAGATGGGGTGACTTGTGGGGCTCTGACCAGGTTCTGTTACCCAGAATCCTTTGCAAACCTCAAAACGTGACTAAAAAAACACGTTTTCCTCACATTCCAGTGACACAAAGTTCTGGAATCTGAGAGGAGCCACACATTTCCTTTCACCCAGCGTTCCCCCAAGTCTCCCGATAAAAATTTTACCATACTTGTGTGGGTAGGCCTAGCGCCCGTGACAAGAAATACCCCAAAACACAACGTGGACACATCCCATTTTTTAACAGAAAACAGAGCTGTTTTTTGCAAAGTGCCTACCTGTAGGTTTTGGCCTCTAGCTCAGCCGGCACCTAGGGAAACCTACCAAACCTGTGCATTTTTGAAAACTAGAGACCTAGGGGAATCCAAGTTGGGGTGACTTGTGGGGCTCTGACCAGGTTCTGTTACCCAGAATTCATTGCAAACCTCAAAACGTGGCTAAAAAAACACGTTTTCCTCACATTCCAGTGACAGAAAGTTCTGGAATCTGAGAGGAGCCACAAATTTCCTTCCACCCAGCGTTCCCCCAAGTCTCCCGATAAAAATGATACCATACTTGTGTGGGTAGGCCTAGCGCCCGCGACAAGAAATGCCCCAAAACACAATGTGGACACATCCCATTTTTTGACAGAAAACAGAGCTGTTTTTTGCAAAGTGCCTACCTGTAGATTTTAGTCTCTAACTCAGCCGGCAGATAGGGAAACCTACCAAACCTGTGCATTTTGTAAAATTAGAGACCTAGGGGATTCCAAGAAGGGGTGACTTGTGGGGCTCTGACCAGGTTCTGCTACCCAGAATCCTTTGCAATCCTCAAAACGTGGCTAAAAAAACACGTTTTCCTCACATTCCAGTGACAGAAAGTTCTGGAATCTGAGAGGAGCCACAAATTTCCTTTCACCCAGCGTTCCCCCAAGTCTCCCGATAAAAATGATACCTCACTTGTGTGGGAGGCCTAGCGCCCGCGACAGGAAATGCCCCAAAACACAACGTGGACACATCCCATTTTTTAAACAGAGCTGTTTTTTGCAAAGTGCCTACCTGTAGGTTTTGGCCTCTAGCTCAGCCGGCACCTAGGGAAACCTACCAAACCTGTGCATTTTTGAAAACTAAAGACCTAGGGGAATCCAAGATGGCCTGACTTGTGGGGCTCTGACCAGGTTCTGTTACCCAGAATCCTTTGCAAACCTCAAAATGTGGCTAAAAAACACGTTTTCCTCACATTTCGGTGACAGAAAGTTCTGGAATCTTAGAGGAGCCACAAATTTCCTTCCACCCAGCGTTTCCTCAAGTCTCCCGATAAAAATGATACCTCACTTGTGTGGGTAGGCCTAGCGCCCGCAACAGGAAATGCCCCAAAACACAACATTAACACATCCCATTTTTTACAGAAAACAGAGCTGTTTTTTGCAAAGTGTCTACCTGTAGATTTTGGCCTCTAGCTCAGTCGGCACCTAGGGAAACCTACCAAACCTGTGCCTTTTTGAAAACTAGAGACCTAGGGGAATCCAAGATGAGATGACTTGTGGGGCACTAAACAGGTTCTGTTACCCAGAATCCTTTGCAAACCTCAAAATGTGGCTAAAATAACACGTTTTCCTCACATTTCGGTGACAGAAAGTTCTGGAATCTGAGAGGAGCCACAAATTTCCTTTCACCCAGCGTTGCCCCAAGTCTCCCAATAAAAATGATACCTCACTTGTGTGGGTAGGCCTAGCGCCCGAAACAGGAAATGCCCCAAAACACAACGTGGACACATCCCATTTTTTTACAGAAAACAGAGCTGTTTTTTGCAAAGTGTCTCCCTGTAGGTTTTGGCCTGTAGCTCAGCCGGAACATAGGGAAACCTACCAAACCTGTGCATTTTTGAAAACTAGAGACCTAGGGGAATCCAAGATGGGGTGGCTTGTGGGGCTCTGACCAGGTTCTGTTACCCAGAATCCTTTGCAAACCTCAAAACGTGGCTAAAAGAACATGTTTTTCTCACATTTCAGTGACAGAAACTTCTGAAATCTGAGAGGAGCCACACATTTCCTTCCACCCAGCGTTCCCCCAAGTCTCCCGATAAAAATGATACCATACTTGTATGGGTAGGCCTAGCGCCCGCGACAAGAAATGCCCCGAAACACAATGTGGACACATCCCATTTTTTGACAAAAAACAGAGCTGTTTTTTGCAAAGTGCCTACCTGTAGGTTTTGGCCTCTAGCTCAGCCGGCACCTAGGGAAACCTACCAAACCTGTGCATTTTTTAAAACTAGAGACCTAGGTGAATCCAAGATGGGGTGACTTGTGGGGCTCTGACCAGGTTCTGTTACCCAGAATCCTTTGCAAACCTCAAAACATGGCTAAAAAAACATGTTTTTCTCATATTTCAGTGACAGAAAGTTCTGGAATCTGAAAGGAGCCACAAATTTCCTTTCACCCAGCGTTCCCCCAAGTCTCCTGATAAAAATGATTCCATACTTGTGTGGGTAGGCCTAGCGCCCGTGACAAGAAGTACCCCAAAACACAACATGGACACATCCCATTTTTTAACAGAAAACAGAGCTGTTTTTTGCAAAGTGCCTACCTGTAGGTTTTGGCATCTAGCTCAGCTGGCACCTAGGGAAACCTACCAAACCTGTGCATTTTTGAAAACTAGAGACATAGGGGAATCCAAGTTGGGGTGACTTGTGGGGCTCTGACCAGGTTCTGTTACCGAGAATCCTTTGCAAACCTCAAAACGTGGCTAAAAAAACAAGTTTTTCTCGCATTTCAGTGACAGAAAGTTCTGAAATCTGAGAGGAGCCACAAGTTTCCTTCCACAAAGCATTCCCCTAAGTCTCTCGATAAAAATAATACCTCACTTGTGTGGGTAGGCCTAGCGCCCGCGACAAGAAATGCCCCAAAAACACAACGTGGACACATCCCATTTTTTGACAGAAAACAGAGCTGTTTTTTGCAAAGTGTCTACCTGTAGATTTTGGCCTCTAGCTCAGTCGGCACCTAGGGAAACCTACCAAACCTGTGCATTTTTGAAAACTAAAGACCTAGGGGAATCCAAGTTGGGGTGACTTGTGGGGCTCTGACCAGGTTCTGTTACCCAGAATCCTTTGCAAACCTCAAAATGTGGCTAAAAAACACGTTTTCCTCACATTTCGGTGACAGAAAGTTCTGGAATCTGAGAAGAGCCACAAATTTCCTTCCACCCAGCGTTCCCCCAAGTCTCCCAATAAAAATGATACCTCACTTGTGTGGGTAGGTCTAGCGCCCGCAACAGGAAATGCCCCAAAACACAATGTGGACACATCCCATTTTTTGACAGAAAACAGAGCTGTTTTTTGCAAAGTGTCTACCTGTAGGTTTTGGCCTGTAGCTCAGCCGGATCATAGGGAAAGCTACCAAACCTGTGCATTTTTGAAAACTAGAGACCTAGGGGAATCCAAGATGGGGTGACTTGTGGGGCTCTGACCAGGTTCTGTTACCCAGAATCCTTTGCAAACCTCCAAACGTGGCTAAAAAAACATGTTTTTCTCATATTTCAGTGACAGAAAGTTCTGGAATCTGAGAGGAGCCACAAATTTCCTTTCACCCAGCGTTCCCCCAAGTCTCCCGATAAAAATGATTCCATACTTGTGTGGGTAGGCCTAGCGCCCGTGACAAGAAGTACCCCAAAACACAACATGGACACATCCCATTTTTTAACAGAAAACAGAGCTGTTTTTTGCAAAGTGCCTACCTGTAGGTTTTGGCCTCTAGCTCAGCTGGCACCTAGGGAAACCTACCAAACCTGTGCATTTTTGAAAACTAGAGACCTAGGGGAATCCAAGTTGGGGTGACTTGTGGGGCTCTGACCAGGTTCTGTTACCCAGAATCCTTTGCAAACCTCAAAACGTGGCTAAAAAAACAAGTTTTTCTCGCATTTCAGTGACAGAAAGTTCTGAAATCTGAGAGGAGCCACAAGTTTCCTTCCACAAAGCATTCCCCTAAGTCTCTCGATAAAAATGATACCTCACTTGTGTGGGTAGGCCTAGCGCCCGCGACAAGAAATGCCCCAAAAACACAACGTGGACACATCCCATTTTTTGACAGAAAACAGAGCTGTTTTTTGCAAAGTGTCTACCTGTAGATTTTGGCCTCTAGCTCAGTCGGCACCTAGGGAAACCTACCAAACCTGTGCATTTTTGAAAACTAAAGACCTAGGGGAATCCAAGTTGGGGTGACTTGTGGGGCTCTGACCAGGTTCTGTTACCCAGAATCCTTTGCAAACCTCAAAATGTGGCTAAAAAACACGTTTTCCTCACATTTCGGTGACAGAAAGTTCTGGAATCTGAGAAGAGCCACAAATTTCCTTCCACCCAGCGTTCCCCCAAGTCTCCCAATAAAAATGATACCTCACTTGTGTGGGTAGGCCTAGCGCCCGCAACAGGAAATGCCCCAAAACACAACGTGGACACATCCCATTTTTTGACAGAAAACAGAGCTGTTTTTTGCAAAGTGTCTACCTGTAGGTTTTGGCCTGTAGCTCAGCCGGAACATAGGGAAAGCTACCAAACCTGTGCATTTTTGAAAACTAGAGACCTAGGGGAATCCAAGATGGGGTGACTTGTGGGGCTCTGACCAGGTTCTGTTACCCAGAATCCTTTGCAAACCTCAAAACGTGGCTAAAAAAACATGTTTTTCTCATATTTCAGTGACAGAAAGTTCTGGAATCTGAGAGGAGCCACAAATTTCCTTTCACCCAGCGTTCCCCCAAGTCTCTCGATAAAAATGATTCCATACTTGTGTGGGTAGGCCTAGCGCCCGTGACAAGAAGTACCCCAAAACACAACATGGACACATCCCATTTTTTAACAGAAAACAGAGCTGTTTTTTGCAAAGTGCCTACCTGTAGGTTTTGGCCTCTAGCTCAGCTGGCACCTAGGGAAACCTACCAAACCTGTGCATTTTTGAAAACTAGAGACCTAGGGGAATCCAAGTTGGGGTGACTTGTGGGGCTCTGACCAGGTTCTGTTACCCAGAATCCTTTGCAAACCTCAAAACGTGGCTAAAAAAACAAGTTTTTCTCGCATTTCAGTGACAGAAAGTTCTGAAATCTGAGAGGAGCCACAAGTTTCCTTCCACAAAGCATTCCCCTAAGTCTCTCGATAAAAATGATACCTCACTTGTGTGGGTAGGCCTAGCGCCCGCGACAAGAAATGCCCCAAAAACACAACGTGGACACATCCCATTTTTTGACAGAAAACAGAGCTGTTTTTTTTTAAAGTGGCTACCTGTAGATTTTGGCCTCTAACTCAGCCAGCAGATAGGGAAACCTACCAAACCTGTGCATTTTTGAAAATTAGAGACCTAGGGCAATCCAAGATGGTGTGACTTGTGGGGCTCTGACCAGGTTCTGCTACCCAGAATCCTTTGCAAACCTCAAAACGTGGCTAAAAAAACACGTTTTCCTCACATTCCAGTGACAGAAAGTTCTGGAATCTGAGAGGAGCCACAAATTTCCTTTCACCCAGCGTTCCCCCAAGTCTCCCGATAAAAATGATACCTCACTTGTGTGGGTAGGCCTAGCGCCCGCGACTGGAAATGCCCCAAAACACAACGTGGACACATCCCATTTTTTAAACAGAGCTGTTTTTTGCAAAGTGCCTACCTGTAGGTTTTGGCCTACCAAACCTGTGCATTTATGACAACTAGAGACCTAGGGGAATCCAAGATGGCCTGACTTGTGGGGCTCTGACCAGGTTCTGTTACCCAGAATCCTTTGCAAACCTCAAAATGTGGCTAAAAAACACGTTTTCCTCACATTTCGGTGACAGAAAGTTCTGGAATCTGAGAGGAGCCACAAATTTCCTTTCACCCAGCGTTCCCCCAAGTCTCCCGATAAAAATGATACCATACTTGTGTGGGTAGGCCTAGCGCCCGTGACAAGAAATACCCCAAAACACAACGTGGACACATCCCATTTTTTAACAGAAAACAGAGCTGTTTTTTGCAAAGTGCCAACCTGTAGGTTTTGGCGTCTAGCTCAGCCGGCACCTAGGGAAACCTACCAAACCTGTGCATTTTTGAAAACTAGAGACCTAGGGGAATCCAAGATGGGTGACTTGTGGGGCTCTGACCAGGTTCTGTTACCCAGAATCCATTGCAAACCTCAAAATGTTGCTAAAAAAACACGTTTTCCTTACATTCCAGTGACAGAAAGTTCTGGAATCCGAGAGGAGCCACAAATTTCCTTTCACCCAGCGTTCCCCCAAGTCTCCCGATAAAAATGATACCTCACTTGTGTGGGTAGGCCTAGCGCCCGCGACTGGAAATGCCCCAAAACACAATGTGGACACATCCCATTTTTTAAACAGAGCTGTTTTTTGCAAAGTGCCTACCTGTTGGTTTTGGCCTCTAGCTCAGCCGGCACCTAGGGAAACCTACCAAACCTGTGCATTTTTGAAAACTAGAAACCTAGGGGAATCCAAGATGGCCTGACTTGTGGGGCTCTGACCAGGTTCTGTTACACAGAATCCTTTGCAAACCTCAAAATGTGGCTAAAAAACACGTTTTCCTCACATTTCGGTGACAGAAAGTTCTGGAATCTGAGAGGAGCCACAAATTTCCTTTCACCCAGCGTTCCCCCAAGTCTCCCGATAAAAATGATACCATACTTGTGTGGGTAGGCCTAGCGCCCGTGACAAGAAATACCCCAAAACACAACATTAACACATCCCATTTTTTACAGAAAACAGAGCTGTTTTTTGCAAAGTGTCTACCTGTAGATTTTGGCCTCTAGCTCAGTCGGCACCTAGGGAAACCTACCAAACCTGTGCCTTTTTGAAAACTAGAGACCTAGGGGAATCCAAGATGAGATGACTTGTGGGGCACAAAACAGGTTCTGTTACCCAGAATCCTTTGCAAACCTCAAAATGTGGCTAAAATAACACGTTTTCCTCACATTTCGGTGACAGAAAGTTCTGGAATCAGAGAGGAGCCACAAATTTCCTTCCACCCAGCGTTCCCCCAAGTCTCCCAATAAAAATGATACCATACTTGTGTGGGTAGGCCTAGCGCCCGTGACAAGAAATACCCCAAAACACAACGTGGACACATCACATTTTTTTAACAGAAAACAGAGCTGTTTTTTGCAAAGTGCCTACCTGTAGGTTTTGGCCTCTAGCTCAGCCGGCACCTAGGGAAACCTACCAAACCTGTGCATTTTTGAAAACTAGAGACCTAGGGGAATCCAAGATGGGGTGAATTGTGGGGCTCTGACCAGGTTCTGTTACCCAGAATCCATTGCAAACCTCAAAGCGTGGCTAAAAAAACACGTTTTCCTTACATTCAAGTGACAGAAAGTTCTGGAATCTGAGAGGAGCCACAAATTTCATTCCACCCAGCGTTCCCCCAAGTCTCCCGATAAAAATTATACCATACTTGTGTGCGTAGGCATAGTGCCCACGACAAGAAATGCCCCAAAACACAATGTGGACACATCCCATTTTTTGACAGAAAACAGAGCTGTTTTTTGCAAAGTGCCTACCTGTAGGTTTTGGCCTCTAGCTCAGCCGGCACCTAGGGAAACCTACCAAACCTGTGCCTTTTTGAAAACTAGAGACCTAGGGGAATCCAAGATGGGGTGACTTGTGGGGCTCTGACCAGGTTCTGTTACCCAGAATCCTTTGCAAACCTCAAAACATGGCTAAAAAAACACGTTTTCCTCACATTCCAGTGACACAAAGTTCTGGAATCTGAGAGGAGCCACAAATTTCCTTTCACCCAGCGTTCCCCCAAGTCTTCAGATAAAAATGATACCTCACTTGTGTGGGTAGGCCTAGCGCCCCGACAGGAAATGCCCCAAAACACAACGTGGACACATCCCATTTTTTAACAGAAAACAGAGCTGTTTTTTGCAAAGTGCCTACCTGTAGGTTTTGGCCTCTAGCTCAGCCGGCACCTAGGGAAACCTACCAAACCTGTGCATTTTTGAAAACTAGAGACCTAGGGGAATCCAAGATGGGGTGAATTGTGGGGCTCTGACCAGGTTCTGTTACCCAGAATCCATTGCAAACCTCAAAACGTGGCTAAAAAAACACGTTTTCCTCACATTCCAGTGACAGAAAGTTCTGGAATCTGAGAGGAGCCACAAATTTCATTCCACCCAGCGTTCCCCCAAGTCTCCCGATAAAAATTATACCATACTTGTGTGCGTAGGCATAGTGCCCACGACAAGAAATGCCCCAAAACACAATGTGGACACATCCCATTTTTTGACAGAAAACAGAGCTGTTTTTTGCAAAGTGCCTACCTGTAGGTTTTGGCCTCTAGCTCAGCCGGCACCTAGGGAAACCTACCAAACCTGTGCCTTTTTGAAAACTAGAGACCTAGGGGAATCCAAGATGGGGTGACTTGTGGGGCTCTGACCCGGTTCTGTTATCCAGAATCCTTTGCAAACCTCAAAACATGGCTAAAAAACCACGTTTTCCTCACATTCCAGTGACAGAAAGTTCTGGAATCTGAGAGGAGCCACAAATTTCCTTTCACCCAGCGTTCCCCCAAGTCTCCCGATAAAAATGATACCTCACTTGTGTGGGTAGGCCTAGCGCCCCGACAGGAAATGCCCCAAAACACAACGTGGACACATCCCATTTTTTAACAGAAAACAGAGCTGTTTTTTGCAAAGTGCCTACCTGTAGGTTTTGGCCTCTAGCTCAGCCGGCACCTAGGGAAACCTACCAAACCTGTGCATTTTTGAAAACTAAAGACCTAGGGGAATCCAAGTTGGGGTGACTTGTGGGGCTCTGACCAGGTTCTGTTACCCAGAATCCTTTGCAAACCTCAAAATGTGGCTAAAAAACACGTTTTCCTCACATTTCGGTGACAGAAAGTTCTGGAATCTGAGAGGAGCCACAAATTTTCTTCCACCCAGCGTTTCCCCAAGTCTCCCGATAAAAATAATACCTCACTTGTGTGGGTAGGCCTAGCGCCCGCAACAGGAAATGCCCCAAAACACAACATTAAAACATCCCATTTTTTACAGAAAACAGAGCTGTTTTTTGCAAAGTGTCTACCTGTAGATTTTGGCCTCTAGCTCAATCGGCACCTAGGGAAACCTACCAAACCTGAGCATTTTTTAAAACTAGAGACCTAGGGGAATCCAAGATGAGATGACTTGTGGGGCACTGAACAGGTTCTGTTACCCAGAATCCTTTGCAAACCTCAAAATGTGGCTAAAATAACATGTTTTCCTCACATTTCGGTGACAGAAAGTTCTGGAATCTGAGAGGAGCAACAAATTTCCTTCCACCTAGCGTTCCCCCAAGTCTCCCGATAAAAATGATACCTCACTTGTGTGGGTAGGCCTAGCGCCCGCAACAAGAAATGCCCCAAAACACAACGTGGACACATCAAATTTTTTGACAGAAAACAGAGATGTTTTTTGCAAAGTGTCTACCTGTAGGTTTTGGCCTGTAGCTCAGCCGGCACATACGGAAACCTACCAAACCTGTGCATTTTTTAAAACTAGAGACCTAGGGGAATCAAAGATGGGGTGACTTGTGGGGCTCTGACCAGGTTCTGTTACCCAGAATCCTTTGCAAACCTCAAAACGTGGCTAAAAAAACAAGTTTTTCTCGCATTTCAGTGACAGAAAGTTCTGAAATCTGAGAGGAGCCACAAGTTTCCTCCCACCCAGCATTCCCCAAAGTCTCCCGATAAAAATGATACCTCACTTGTGTGGGTAGGCCTAGCGCCCGCAACAGGAAATGCCCCAAAACACAACATTAAAACATCCCATTTTTTACAGAAAACAGAGCTGTTTTTTGCAAAGTGTCTACCTGTAGATTTTGGCCTCTAGCTCAATCGGCACCTAGGGAAACCAACCAAACCTGAGCATTTTTTAAAACTAGAGACCTAGGGGAATCCAACATGAGATGACTTGTGGGGCACTGAACAGGTTCTGTTACCCAGAATCCTTTGCAAACCTCAAAATGTGGCTAAAAAAACACGTTTTTCTCGCATTTCAGTGACAGAAAGTTCTGAAATCTGAGAGGAGCCACAAGTTTCCTTCCACCCAGCATTCCCCAAAGTCTCTCGATAAAAATGATACCTCACTTGTGTGGGTAGGCCTAGCGCCCGTGACAAGAAATGCCCCAAAAACACAACGTGGACACATCCCATTTTTTGACAGAAAACAGAGCTGTTTTTTTTAAAGTGCCTACCTGTAGATTTTAGCCTCTAACTCAGCCGGCAGATAGGGAAACCTACCAAACCTGTGCATTTTTGAAAATTAGAGACCTAGGGGAATCCAAGAAGGGGTGACTTGTGGGGCTCTGACCAGGTTCTGCTACCCAGAATCCTTTGCAAACCTCAAAACGTGGCTAAAAAAACACGCTTTTCTCACATTTCAGTGACAGAAACTTCTGAAATCTGAGAGGAGCCACAAATTTCTTTCCACCCAGCGTTCCCCCAAGTCTCCCCATAAAAATGATACCATACTTGTGTGGGTATGCCTAGCGCCCGGGACAAGAAAAGCCCCAAAACACAACATGGACACATCCCATTTTTTGACAGAAAACAGAGCTGTTTTTTTCAATGTGCCTACCTGTAGATTTTGGCCTCTAGCTCAGCCGGCACATAGGGAAACCTACCAAACCTGTGCATTTTTGAAAACTAGAGACCTAGGGGAATCCAAGATGGGGTGACTTGTGGGGCTCTGACCAGGTTCTGTTACCCAGAATCCTTTGCAAACCTCAAAATGTGGCTAAAATAACACGTTTTCCTCACATTTCGGTGACAGAAAGTTCTGGAATCTGAGGGGAGCCACAAATTTCCTTTCACCCAGCGTTCCCCCAAGTCTCCCAATAAAAATGATACCTCACTTGTGTGGGTAGGCCTAGCGCCCGCAACAGGAAATGCCCCAAAACACAACGTGGACACATCCCATTTTTTAAACAGAGCTGTTTTTTGCAAAGTGCCTACCTGTAGGTTTTGGCCTCTAGCTCAGCCGGCACCTAGGGAAACCTACCAAACCTGTCATTTTTTAAAACTAGAGACCTAGGGGAATCCAAGATGGCCTGACTTGTGGGGCTCTGACCAGGTTCTGTTACACAGAATCCTTTGCAAACCTCAAAATGTGGCTAAAATAACACGTTTTCCTCACATTTCGGTGACAGAAAGTTCTGGAATCTGAGGGGAGCCACAAATTTCCTTTCAACCAGCGTTCCCCCAAGTCTCCCAATAAAAATGATACCTCACTTGTGTGGGTAGGCCGAGCGCCTGCAACAGGAAATGCCCCAAAACACAACGTGGACACATCCCATTTTTTGACAGAAAACAGAGCTGTTTTTTGCAAAGTGTCTACCTGTAGGTTTTGGCCTGTAGCTCAGCCGGAACATAGGGAAACCTACCAAACCTGTGCATTTCTGAAAACTAAAGACCTAGGGGAATCCATGATGGGGTGGCTTGTGGGGCTCTGACCAGGTTCTGTTACCCAGAATCCTTTGCAAACCTCAAAACGTGGCTAAAAAAACACGTTTTTCTCACATTTCAGTGACAGAAACTTCTGAAATCTGAGAGGAGCCACACATTTCCTTCCACTCAGCGTTCCCCCAAGTCTCCCGATAAAAATGATACCATACTTGTGTGGGTAGGCCTAGCGCCCGCGACAAGAAATGCCCCAAAACACAATGTGGACACATCCCATTTTTTGACAGAAAACAGAGCTATTTTTTGCAAAGTGCCTACCTGTAGGTTTTGGCCTCTAGCTCAGCCGGCACCTAGGGAAACCTACCAAACCTGTGCATTTTTTAAAACTAGAGACTTAAGTGAATCCAAGATGGGGTGACTTGTGGGGCTCTGACCAGGTTCTGTTACCCAGAATCCTTTGCAAACCTCAAAACGTGGCTAAAAAACCATGTTTTCCTCACATTCCAGTGACAGAAAGTTCTGGAATCTGAGAGGAGCCACAAATTTCCTTTCACCCAGCGTTCCCCCAAGTC
This sequence comes from Pleurodeles waltl, assembly GCF_031143425.1. Taxonomy (NCBI): domain Eukaryota; kingdom Metazoa; phylum Chordata; class Amphibia; order Caudata; family Salamandridae; genus Pleurodeles; species Pleurodeles waltl. The sequence goes on along the minus strand of NC_090444.1, from coordinate 1,444,064,322 downwards.
TCCTGATAAAAATGATACCTCACTTGTGTGGGTAGGCCTAGCGCCCGCGACAGGAAATGCCCCAAAACACAACGTGGACACATCCCATTTTTTAAACAGAGTTGTTTTTTGCAAAGTGCCTACCTGAAGGTTTTGGCCTCTAGCTCAGCCGGAACCTAGGGAAACCTACCAAACCTGTGCATTTTTGAAAACTAGATACCTAGGTGAATCCAAGATGGGATGACTTGTGGGGCTCTGACCAGGTTCTGTTACCCAGAATCCTTTGCAAACCTCAAAACGTGGCTAAAAAAACACGTTTTCCTCACATTCCAGTGACAGAAAGTTCTGGAATCTGAGAGGAGCCACAAATTTCCTTTCACCCAGCGTTCCCCCAAGTCTCCCGATAAAAATGATACCTCACTTGTGTGGGTAGGCCTAGCGCCCGCCACAAGAAATGTCCCAAAACACAACGTGGACACATCCCATTTTTTAAACAGAGCTGTTTTTTGCAAAGTGCCTACCTGTAGGTTTTGGCCTCTAGCTCAGCCGGCACCTAGAGAAACTTACCAAACCTGTGCATTTTTGAAAACTAGAGACCTAGGGGAATCCAAGATGGGCTGACTTGTGGGGCTCTGAACAGGTTCTGCTACCCAGAATCCTTTGCAAACCTCAAAATGTGACTAAAAAACACGTTTTCCTCATATTTCGGTGACAGAAAGTTCTGGAATCTGAGAGGAGCCACAAATTTCCTTCCACCCAGCGTTTCCCCAAGTCTCCCGATAAAAATGATACCTCACTTGTGTGGGTAGCCCTAGCGCTCGCAACAGGAAATGCCCCAAAACACAACATTAACACATCCCATTTTTTACAGAAAACAGAGCTGTTTTTTGCAAAGTGTCTACCTGTTGATTTTGGCCTCTAGCTCAGTCGGCACCTAGGGAAACCTACCAAACCTGTGCCTTATTGAAAAATAGAGACCTAGGGGAATCCAAGATGAGATGACTTGTGGGGCACTAAACAGGTTATGTTACCCAGAATCCTTTGCAAACCTCAAAATGTGGCTAAAATAACACGTTTTCCTCACATTTCGGTTACAGAAAGTTCTGGAATCTGAGAGGAGCCACAAATTTTCTTCCACCCAGCGTTCCCCCAATCCTCCCGATAAAAATGATACCATACTTGTGTGGGTAGGCTTAGCGCCCGCGACAAGAAATGCCCCAAAACACAACGTGGACACATCCCATTTTTTGACAGAAAACAGAGCTGTTTTTTGCAAAGTGTCTACCTGTAGATTTTAGCCTCTAACTCAGCCGGCAGATAGGGAAACCTACCAAACCTGTGCATTTTTGAAAACTAGAGACCAAGTGGAATCCAAGATGGGGTGACTTGTGGGGCTCTGACCAGGTTCTGTTACCCAGAATCCTTTGCAAACCTCAAAATGTGGCTAAAATAACACGTTTTCCTCACATTTCGGTTACAGAAAGTTCTGGAATCTGAGAGGAGCCACAAATTTTCTGCCACCCAGCGTTCCCCCAAGTCTCCCGATAAAAATGATACCATACTTGTGTGGGTAGCCCTAGCGCCCGCAACAGGAAATGCCCCAAAACACAACATTAACACATCCCATTTTTTACAGAAAACAGAGCTGTTTTTTGCAAAGTGTCTACCTGTTGATTTTGGCCTCTAGCTCAGTCGGCACCTAGGGAAACCTACCAAACCTGTGCCTTATTGAAAAATAGAGACCTAGGGGAATCCAAGATGAGATGACTTGTGGGGCACTAAACAGGTTATGTTACCCAGAATCCTTTGCAAACCTCAAAATGTGGCTAAAATAACACGTTTTCCTCACATTTCGGTTACAGAAAGTTCTGGAATCTGAGAGGAGCCACAAATTTTCTTCCATCCAGCGTTCCCCCAATCCTCCCTATAAAAATGATACCATACTTGTGTGGGTAGGCTTAGCGCCCGCGACAAGAAATGCCCCAAAACACAACGTGGACACATCCCATTTTTTGACAGAAAACAGAGCTGTTTTTTGCAAAGTGTCTACCTGTAGATTTTAGCCTCTAACTCAGCCGGCAGATAGGGAAACCCACCAAACCTGTGCATTTTTGAAAACTAGAGACCAAGTGGAATCCAAGATGGGGTGACTTGTGGGGCTCTGACCAGGTTCTGTTACCCAGAATCCTTTGCAAACCTCAAAACGTGGCTAAAAAAACATGTTTTTCTCACATTTCAGTGACAGAAAGTTCTGGAATCTGAGAGGAGCCACAAATTTCCTTTCACACAGCGTTCCCCCAAGTCTCCCGATAAAAATGATACCTCACTTGTGTGGGTAGGCCTAGCGCCCGCGACAGGAAATGCCCCAAAACACAACGTGGACACATCCCATTTTTTAAACAGAGCTGTTTTTTGCAAAGTGCCTACCTGTAGGTTTTGGCCTCTAGCTCAGCCGGCACCTAGGGAAACCTACCAAACCTGTCATTTTTGAAAACTAGAGACCTAGGGGAATCCAAGATGGCCTGACTTGTGGGGCTCTGACAAGGTTCTGTTACCCAGAATCCTTTGCAAACCTCAAAATGTGGCTAAAATAACACGTTTTCCTCACATTTCGGTGACAGAAAGTTCTGGAATCTGAGAGGAGCCACAAATTTCCTTTCACCCAGCGTTTCCCCAAGTCTCCCAATAAAAATGATACCTCACTTGTGTGGGTAGGCCGAGCGCCTGCAACAGGAAATGCCCCAAAACACAACGTGGACACATCCCATTTTTTGACAGAAAACAGAGCTGTTTTTTGCAAAGTGTCTACCTGTAGGTTTTGGCCTGTAGCTCAGCCGGAACATAGGGAAACCTACCAAACCTGTGCATTTTTGAAAACTAGAGACCTAGGGGAATCCAAGATGGGGTGGCTTGTGGGGCTCTGACCAGGTTCTGTTACCCAGAATCCTTTGCAAACCTCAAAACGTGGCTAAAAAAACAAGTTTTTCTCACATTTCAGTGACAGAAACTTCTGAAATCTGAGAGGAGCCACACATTTCCTTCCACCCAGCGTTCCCCCAAGTCTCCCGATAAAAATGATACCATACTTGTGTGGGTAGGCCTAGCGCCCGCGACAAGAAATGCCCCAAAACACAATGTGGACACATCCCATTTTTTGACAGAAAACAGAGCTGTTTTTTGCAAAGTGCCTACCTGTAGGTTTTGGCCTCTAGCTCAGCCGGAACCTAGGGAAACCTACCAAACCTGTTCATTTTTTTAAACTAGAGACTTAGGTGAATCCAAGATGGGGTGACTTGTGGGGCTCTGACCAGGTTCTGTTACCCAGAATCCATTGCAAACCTCAAAACGTGGCTAAAAAACCATGTTTTCCTCACATTCCAGTGACAGAAAGTTCTGGAGTCTGAGAGGAGCTACAAATTTCCTTTCACCCAGCGTTCCCCCAAGTCTCCCGATAAAAATGATACCTCACTTGTGTGGGTAGGCCTAGCACCTGCCACAGGAAATGCCCCAAAACACAACGTGGACACATCCCATTTTTAAAACAAAATTTGTTTTTTGCAAAGTGCCTACCTGTAGGTTTTGGCCTCTAGCTCAGCCGGCACCTAGGGAAACCTACCAAACCTGTGCATTTTTGAAAACTAGAGACCTAGGGGAATCCAAGATGGCCTGACTTGTGGGGCTCTGACCAGGTTCTGTTACCCAGAATCCTTTGCAAACCTCAAAATGTGGCTAAAAAAACACGTTTTCCTCACATTTCGGTGACAGAAAGTTCTGGAATCTAAGAGGAGCCACAAATTTCCTTCCACCCAGCGTTTCCCCAAGTATCTCGATAAAAATGATACCTCACTTGTGTGGGTAGCCCTAGCGCCCGCAACAGGAAATGCCCCAAAACACAACATTAACACATCCCATTTTTTACAGAAAACAGAGCTGTTTTTTGCAAAGTGTCTACCTGTCGATTTTGGCCTCTAGCTCAGTCGGCACCTAGGGAAACCTACCAAACCTGTGCCTTATTGAAAACTAGAGACCTAGGGGAATCCAAGATGAGATGACTTGTGGGGGACTAAACAGGTTCTGTTACCCAGAATCCTTTGCAAACCTCAAAATGTGGCTAAAATAACACGTTTTCCTCAAATTTCGGTGACAGGAAGTTCTGGAATCTTAGAGGAGCCACAAATTTTCTTCCACCCAGCGTTCCCCCAAGTCTCCCGATAAAAATGATACAGAGCTGTTTTTTGCAAAGTGTCTACCTGTAGGTTTTGGCCTGTAGCTCAGCCGGAACATAGGGAAACCTACCAAACCTGTGCATTTTTGAAAACTAGAGACTTAGGGGAATCCAAGATGGGGTGGCTTGTGGGGCTCTGACCAGGTTCTGTTACCCAGAATCCTTTGCAAACCTCAAAACGTGGCTAAAAAAACATGTTTTTCTCAAATTTCAGTGACAGAAACTTCTGAAATCTGAGAGGAGCCACAAACTTCCTTCCACCCAGCGTTCCCTCAAGTCTCCCGATAAAAATTATACCATACTGGTGTGGGTAGGCTTAGCGCCCGCGACAAGAATTGCCCCAAAACACAATGTGGACACATCCCATTTTTTGACAGAAAACAGAGCTGTTTTTTGCAAAGTGCCTACCTGTAGGTTTTGGCCTCTAGCTCAGCCGGCACCTAGGGAAACCTACCAAACCTGTGCATTTTTTAAAACTAGAGACCTAGGGGAATCCAAGATGGGGTGACTTGTGGGGCTCTGACCAGGTTCTCTTACCCAGAATCCTTTGCAAACCTCAAAACGTGGCTAAAAAAAACGTTTTTCTCGCATTTCAGTGACAGAAAGTTCTGAAATCTGAGAGGAGCCACAAATTTCCTTTCACCCAGCGTTCCCCCAAGTCTCCTGATAAAAATGATACCTCACTTGTGTGGGTAGGCCTAGCGCCCCGACAGGAAATGCCCCAAAACACAACGTGGACACATCCCATTTTTTAACAGAAAACAGAGCTGTTTTTTGCAGAGTGCCTACCTGTAGGTTTTGGCCTCTAGCTCAGCCGGCACCTAGGGAAACCTACCAAACCTGTGCATTTTTGAAAACTAAGGACCTAGGGGAATCCAAGTTGGGTTGACTTGTGGGGCTCTGACCAGGTTCTGTTACCCAGAATCCTTTGCAAACCTCAAAATGTGGCTAAAAAACACGTTTTCCTCACATTTCGGTGACAGAAAGTTCTGGAATCTGAGAGGAGCCACAAATTTTCTTCCACCCAGCGTTTCCCCAAGTCTCCCGATAAAAATGATACCTCACTTGTGTGGGTAGGCCTAGCGCCCGCAACAGGAAATGCCTCAAAACACAACATTAACACATCCCATTTTTTACAGAAAACAGAGCTGTTTTTTGCAAAGTGTCTACCTGTAGATTTGGGCCTCTAGCTCAATCGGCACCTAGGGAATCCTACCAAACCTGTGCATTTTTGAAAACTAGAGACCTAGGGGAATCCAAGATGAGATGACTTGTGGGGCACTGAACAGGTTCTGTTACCCAGAATCCTTTGCAAACCTCAAAATGTGGCTAAAATAACACGTTTTCCTCACATTTCGGTGACAGAAAGTTCTGGATTCTGAGAGGAGCAACTAATTTCCTTCCACCTAGCGTTCCCCCAAGTCTCCCGAAAAAAATGATACCTCACTTGTGTGGGTACACCTAGCGCCCGCAACAGGAAATGCCCCAAAACACAACGTGGACACATCCCATTTTTTGACAGAAAACAGAGCTGGTTTTTGCAAAGTGTCTACCTGTAGGTTTTGGCCTGTAGCTCAGCCGGCACATACGGAAACCTACCAAACCTGTGCATTTTTTAAAACTAGAGACCTAGGGGAATCAAAGATGGGGTGACTTGTGGGGCTCTGACCAGGTTCTGTTACCCAGAATCCTTTGCAAACCTCAAAACGTGGCTAGAAAAACACGTTTTTCTCGCATTTCAGTGACAGAAAGTTCTGAAATCTGAGAGGAGCCACAAGTTTCCTTCCACCCAGCATTCCCCTAAGTCTCTCGATAAAAATGATACCTCACTTGTGTGGGTAGGCCTAGCGCCCGCGACAAGAAATGCCCCAAAAACACAACGTGGACACATCCCATTTTTTGACAGAAAACAGAGCTTTTTTTTTTTAAAGTGCCTACCTGTAGATTTTGGCCTCTAACTCAGCCGGCAGATAGGGAAACCTACCAAACCTGTGCATTTTTGAAAATTAGAGACCTAGGGGAATCCAAGATGGGGTGACTTGTGGGGCTCTGACCAGGTTCTGCTACCCAGAATCCTTTGCAAACCTCAAAACGTGGCTAAAAAAACACGTTTTCCTCACATTCCAGGGACAGAAAGTTCTGCAATCTGAGAGGAGCCACAAATTTCCTTTCACCCAGCGTTCCCCCAAGTCTCCCGATAAAAATGATACCATACTTGTGTGGGTAGGCCTAGCGCCCGTGACAAGAAATACCCCAAAACACAACGTGGACACATCCCATTTTTTTACAGAAAACAGAGCTGTTTTTTGCAAAGTGCCTACCTGTAGGTTTTGGCCTCTAGCTCAGCCGGCACCTAGGGAAACCTACCAAACCTGTGCATTTTTTAAAACTAGAGACCTAGGGGAATCCAAGTTGGGGTGACTTGTGGGGCTCTGACCAGGTTCTGTTACCCAGAATCCATTGCAAACCTCAAAACGTTGCTAAAAAAACACGTTTTCCTCACATTCCAGTGACAGAAAGTTCTGGAATCTGAGAGGAGCCACAAATTTCCTTCCACCCAGCGTTTCCCCAAGTCTCCCGATAAAAATGATACCTCACTTGTGTGGGTAGGCCTAGTGCCCGCAACAGGAAATGCCCCAAAACACAACATTAACACATCCCATTTTTTACAGAAAACAGAGCTGTTTTTGCAAAGTGTCTACCTGTAGATTTTGGCCTCTAGCTCAGTCGGCACCAAGGGAAACCTACCAAACCTGTGCCTTTTTGAAAACTAGAGACCTAGGGGAATCCAAGATGAGATGACTTGTGGGGCACTAAACAGGTTCTGTTACCCAGATACCTTTGCAAACCTCAAAATGTGGCTAAAATAACACGTTTTCCTCACATTTCGGTGACAGAAAGTTCTGGAATCTGAGAGGAGCCACAAATTTTCTTCCACCCAGCGTTCCCCCAATCCTCCCGATAAAAATGATACCATACTTGTGTGGGTAGGCTTAGCGCCCGCGACAAGAAATGCCCCAAAACACAACGTGGACACATCCCATTTTTTGACAGAAAACAGAGCTGTTTTTTGCAAAGTGTCTACCTGTAGATTTTAGCCTCTAACTCAGCCGGCAGATAGGGAAACCTACCAAACCTGTGCATTTTTGAAAACTAGAGACCAAGTGGAATCCAAGATGGGGTGACTTGTGGGGCTCTGACCAGGTTCTGTTACCCAGAATCCTTTGCAAACCTCAAAATGTGGCTAAAATAACACGTTTTCCTCACATTTCGGTTACAGAAAGTTCTGGAATCTGAGAGGAGCCACAAATTTTCTGCCACCCAGCGTTCCCCCAAGTCTCCCGATAAAAATGATACCATACTTGTGTGGGTAGCCCTAGCGCCCGCAACAGGAAATGCCCCAAAACACAACATTAACACATCCCATTTTTTACAGAAAACAGAGCTGTTTTTTGCAAAGTGTCTACCTGTTGATTTTGGCCTCTAGCTCAGTCGGCACCTAGGGAAACCTACCAAACCTGTGCCTTATTGAAAAATAGAGACCTAGGGGAATCCAAGATGAGATGACTTGTGGGGCACTAAACAGGTTATGTTACCCAGAATCCTTTGCAAACCTCAAAATGTGGCTAAAATAACACGTTTTCCTCACATTTCGGTTACAGAAAGTTCTGGAATCTGAGAGGAGCCACAAATTTTCTTCCACCCAGCGTTCCCCCAATCCTCCCGATAAAAATGATACCATACTTGTGTGGGTAGGCTTAGCGCCCGCGACAAGAAATGCCCCAAAACACAACGTGGACACATCCCATTTTTTGACAGAAAACAGAGCTGTTTTTTGCAAAGTGTCTACCTGTAGATTTTAGCCTCTAACTCAGCCGGCAGATAGGGAAACCCACCAAACCTGTGCATTTTTGAAAACTAGAGACCAAGTGGAATCCAAGATGGGGTGACTTGTGGGGCTCTGACCAGGTTCTGTTACCCAGAATCCTTTGCAAACCTCAAAACGTGGCTAAAAAAACATGTTTTTCTCACATTTCAGTGACAGAAAGTTCTGGAATCTGAGAGGAGCCACAAATTTCCTTTCACACAGCGTTCCCCCAAGTCTCCCGATAAAAATGATACCTCACTTGTGTGGGTAGGCCTAGCGCCCGCGACAGGAAATGCCCCAAAACACAACGTGGACACATCCCATTTTTTAAACAGAGCTGTTTTTTGCAAAGTGCCTACCTGTAGGTTTTGGCCTCTAGCTCAGCCGGCACCTAGGGAAACCTACCAAACCTGTCATTTTTGAAAACTAGAGACCTAGGGGAATCCAAGATGGCCTGACTTGTGGGGCTCTGACAAGGTTCTGTTACCCAGAATCCTTTGCAAACCTCAAAATGTGGCTAAAATAACACGTTTTCCTCACATTTCGGTGACAGAAAGTTCTGGAATCTGAGAGGAGCCACAAATTTCCTTTCAACCAGCGTTCCCCCAAGTCTCCCAATAAAAATGATACCTCACTTGTGTGGGTAGGCCGAGCGCCTGCAACAGGAAATGCCCCAAAACACAACGTGGACACATCCCATTTTTTGACAGAAAACAGAGCTGTTTTTTGCAAAGTGTCTACCTGTAGGTTTTGGCCTGTAGCTCAGCCGGAACATAGGGAAACCTACCAAACCTGTGCATTTTTGAAAACTAGAGACCTAGGGGAATCCAAGATGGGGTGGCTTGTGGGGCTCTGACCAGGTTCTGTTACCCAGAATCCTTTGCAAACCTCAAAACGTGGCTAAAAAAACAAGTTTTTCTCACATTTCAGTGACAGAAACTTCTGAAATCTGAGAGGAGCCACACATTTCCTTCCACCCAGCGTTCCCCCAAGTCTCCCGATAAAAATGATACCATACTTGTGTGGGTAGGCCTAGCGCCCGCGACAAGAAATGCCCCAAAACACAATGTGGACACATCCCATTTTTTGACAGAAAACAGAGCTGTTTTTTGCAAAGTGCCTACCTGTAGGTTTTGGCCTCTAGCTCAGCCGGAACCTAGGGAAACCTACCAAACCTGTTCATTTTTTTAAACTAGAGACTTAGGTGAATCCAAGATGGGGTGACTTGTGGGGCTCTGACCAGGTTCTGTTACCCAGAATCCATTGCAAACCTCAAAACGTGGCTAAAAAACCATGTTTTCCTCACATTCCAGTGACAGAAAGTTCTGGAGTCTGAGAGGAGCTACAAATTTCCTTTCACCCAGCGTTCCCCCAAGTCTCCCGATAAAAATGATACCTCACTTGTGTGGGTAGGCCTAGCACCTGCCACAGGAAATGCCCCAAAACACAACGTGGACACATCCCATTTTTTAAACAAAATTTGTTTTTTGCAAAGTGCCTACCTGTAGGTTTTGGCCTCTAGCTCAGCCGGCACCTAGGGAAACCTACCAAACCTGTGCATTTTTGAAAACTAGAGACCTAGGGGAATCCAAGATGGCCTGACTTGTGGGGCTCTGACCAGGTTCTGTTACCCAGAATCCTTTGCAAACCTCAAAATGTGGCTAAAAAAACACGTTTTCCTCACATTTCGGTGACAGAAAGTTCTGGAATCTAAGAGGAGCCACAAATTTCCTTCCACCCAGCGTTTCCCCAAGTATCTCGATAAAAATGATACCTCACTTGTGTGGGTAGCCCTAGCGCCCGCAACAGGAAATGCCCCAAAACACAACATTAACACATCCCATTTTTTACAGAAAACAGAGCTGTTTTTTGCAAAGTGTCTACCTGTCGATTTTGGCCTCTAGCTCAGTCGGCACCTAGGGAAACCTACCAAACCTGTGCCTTATTGAAAACTAGAGACCTAGGGGAATCCAAGATGAGATGACTTGTGGGGGACTAAACAGGTTCTGTTACCCAGAATCCTTTGCAAACCTCAAAATGTGGCTAAAATAACACGTTTTCCTCAAATTTCGGTGACAGAAAGTTCTGGAATCTTAGAGGAGCCACAAATTTTCTTCCACCCAGCGTTCCCCCAAGTCTCCCGATAAAAATGATACAGAGTTGTTTTTTGCAAAGTGTCTACATGTAGGTTTTGGCCTGTAGCTCAGCCGGAACATAGGGAAACCTACCAAACCTGTGCATTTTTGAAAACTAGAGACTTAGGGGAATCCAAGATGGGGTGGCTTGTGGGGCTCTGACCAGGTTCTGTTACCCAGAATCCTTTGCAAACCTCAAAACGTGGCTAAAAAAACATGTTTTTCTCAAATTTCAGTGACAGAAACTTCTGAAATCTGAGAGGAGCCACAAACTTCCTTCCACCCAGCGTTCCCTCAAGTCTCCCGATAAAAATTATACCATACTGGTGTGGGTAGGCTTAGCGCCCGCGACAAGAAATGCCCCAAAACACAATGTGGACACATCCCATTTTTTGACAGAAAACAGAGCTGTTTTTTGCAAAGTGCCTACCTGTAGGTTTTGGCCTCTAGCTCAGCCGGCACCTAGGGAAACCTACCAAACCTGTGCATTTTTTAAAACTAGAGACCTAGGGGAATCCAAGATGGGGTGACTTGTGGGGCTCTGACCAGGTTCTCTTACCCAGAATCCTTTGCAAACCTCAAAACGTGGCTAAAAAAAACGTTTTTCTCGCATTTCAGTGACAGAAAGTTCTGAAATCTGAGAGGAGCCACAAATTTCCTTTCACCCAGCGTTCCCCCAAGTCTCCTGATAAAAATGATACCTCACTTGTGTGGGTAGGCCTAGCGCCCCGACAGGAAATGCCCCAAAACACAAAGTGGACACATCCCATTTTTTAACAGAAAACAGAGCTGTTTTTTGCAGAGTGCCTACCTGTAGGTTTTGGCCTCTAGCTCAGCCGGCACCTAGGGAAACCTAACAAACCTGTGCATTTTTGAAAACTAAGGACCTAGGGGAATCCAAGTTGGGTTGACTTGTGGGGCTCTGACCAGGTTCTGTTACCCAGAATCCTTTGCAAACCTCAAAATGTGGCTAAAAAACACGTTTTCCTCACATTTCGGTGACAGAAAGTTCTGGAATCTGAGAGGAGCCACAAATTTTCTTCCACCCAGCGTTTCCCCAAGTCTCCCGATAAAAATGATACCTCACTTGTGTGGGTAGGCCTAGCGCCCGCAACAGGAAATGCCTCAAAACACAACATTAACACATCCCATTTTTTACAGAAAACAGAGCTGTTTTTTGCAAAGTGTCTACCTGTAGATTTGGGCCTCTAGCTCAATCGGCACCTAGGGAATCCTACCAAACCTGTGCATTTTTGAAAACTAGAGACCTAGGGGAATCCAAGATGAGATGACTTGTGGGGCACTGAACAGGTTCTGTTACCCAGAATCCTTTGCAAACCTCAAAATGTGGCTAAAATAACACGTTTTCCTCACATTTCGGTGACAGAAAGTTCTGGATTCTGAGAGGAGCAACAAATTTCCTTCCACCTAGCGTTCCCCCAAGTCTCCCGAAAAAAATGATACCTCACTTGTGTGGGTACACCTAGCGCCCGCAACAGGAAATGCCCCAAAACACAACGTGGACACATCCCATTTTTTGACAGAAAACAGAGCTGGTTTTTGCAAAGTGTCTACCTGTAGGTTTTGGCCTGTAGCTCAGCCGGCACATACGGAAACCTACCAAACCTGTGCATTTTTTAAAACTAGAGACCTAGGGGAATCAAAGATGGGGTGACTTGTGGGGCTCTGACCAGGTTCTGTTACCCAGAATCCTTTGCAAACCTCAAAACGTGGCTAGAAAAACACGTTTTTCTCGCATTTCAGTGACAGAAAGTTCTGAAATCTGAGAGGAGCCACAAGTTTCCTTCCACCCAGCATTCCCCTAAGTCTCTCGATAAAAATGATACCTCACTTGTGTGGGTAGGCCTAGCGCCCGCGACAAGAAATGCCCCAAAAACACAACGTGGACACATCCCATTTTTTGACAGAAAACAGAGCTTTTTTTTTTTAAAGTGTCTACCTGTCGATTTTGGCCTCTAGCTCAGTCGGCACCTAGGGAAACCTACCAAACCTGTGCCTTATTGAAAACTAGAGACCTAGGGGAATCCAAGATGAGATGACTTGTGGGGGACTAAACAGGTTCTGTTACCCAGAATCCTTTGCAAACCTCAAAATGTGGCTAAAATAACACGTTTTCCTCAAATTTCGGTGACAGAAAGTTCTGGAATCTTAGAGGAGCCACAAATTTTCTTCCACCCAGCGTTCCCCCAAGTCTCCCGATAAAAATGATACAGAGCTGTTTTTTGCAAAGTGTCTACCTGTAGGTTTTGGCCTGTAGCTCAGCCGGAACATAGGGAAACCTACCAAACCTGTGCATTTTTGAAAACTAGAGACTTAGGGGAATCCAAGATGGGGTGGCTTGTGGGGCTCTGACCAGGTTCTGTTACCCAGAATCCTTTGCAAACCTCAAAACGTGGCTAAAAAAACATGTTTTTCTCAAATTTCAGTGACAGAAACTTCTGAAATCTGAGAGGAGCCACAAACTTCCTTCCACCCAGCGTTCCCTCAAGTCTCCCGATAAAAATTATACCATACTGGTGTGGGTAGGCTTAGCGCCCGCGACAAGAAATGCCCCAAAACACAATGTGGACACATCCCATTTTTTGACAGAAAACAGAGCTGTTTTTTGCAAAGTGCCTACCTGTAGGTTTTGGCCTCTAGCTCAGCCGGCACCTAGGGAAACCTACCAAACCTGTGCATTTTTTAAAACTAGAGACCTAGGGGAATCCAAGATGGGGTGACTTGTGGGGCTCTGACCAGGTTCTCTTACCCAGAATCCTTTGCAAACCTCAAAACGTGGCTAAAAAAAACGTTTTTCTCGCATTTCAGTGACAGAAAGTTCTGAAATCTGAGAGGAGCCACAAATTTCCTTTCACCCAGCGTTCCCCCAAGTCTCCTGATAAAAATGATACCTCACTTGTGTGGGTAGGCCTAGCGCCCCGACAGGAAATGCCCCAAAACACAACGTGGACACATCCCATTTTTTAACAGAAAACAGAGCTGTTTTTTGCAGAGTGCCTACCTGTAGGTTTTGGCCTCTAGCTCAGCCGGCACCTAGGGAAACCTACCAAACCTGTGCATTTTTGAAAACTAAGGACCTAGGGGAATCCAAGTTGGGTTGACTTGTGGGGCTCTGACCAGGTTCTGTTACCCAGAATCCTTTGCAAACCTCAAAATGTGGCTAAAAAACACGTTTTCCTCACATTTCGGTGACAGAAAGTTCTGGAATCTGAGAGGAGCCACAAATTTTCTTCCACCCAGCGTTTCCCCAAGTCTCCCGATAAAAATGATACCTCACTTGTGTGGGTAGGCCTAGCGCCCGCAACAGGAAATGCCTCAAAACACAACATTAACACATCCCATTTTTTACAGAAAACAGAGCTGTTTTTTGCAAAGTGTCTACCTGTAGATTTGGGCCTCTAGCTCAATCGGCACCTAGGGAATCCTACCAAACCTGTGCATTTTTGAAAACTAGAGACCTAGGGGAATCCAAGATGAGATGACTTGTGGGGCACTGAACAGGTTCTGTTACCCAGAATCCTTTGCAAACCTCAAAATGTGGCTAAAATAACACGTTTTCCTCACATTTCGGTGACAGAAAGTTCTGGATTCTGAGAGGAGCAACAAATTTCCTTCCACCTAGCGTTCCCCCAAGTCTCCCGAAAAAAATGATACCTCACTTGTGTGGGTACACCTAGCGCCCGCAACAGGAAATGCCCCAAAACACAACGTGGACACATCCCATTTTTTGACAGAAAACAGAGCTGGTTTTTGCAAAGTGTCTACCTGTAGGTTTTGGCCTGTAGCTCAGCCGGCACATACGGAAACCTACCAAACCTGTGCATTTTTTAAAACTAGAGACCTAGGGGAATCAAAGATGGGGTGACTTGTGGGGCTCTGACCAGGTTCTGTTACCCAGAATCCTTTGCAAACCTCAAAACGTGGCTAGAAAAACACGTTTTTCTCGCATTTCAGTGACAGAAAGTTCTGAAATCTGAGAGGAGCCACAAGTTTCCTTCCACCCAGCATTCCCCTAAGTCTCTCGATAAAAATGATACCTCACTTGTGTGGGTAGGCCTAGCGCCCGCGACAAGAAATGCCCCAAAAACACAACGTGGACACATCCCATTTTTTGACAGAAAACAGAGCTTTTTTTTTTTAAAGTGCCTACCTGTAGATTTTGGCCTCTAACTCAGCCGGCAGATAGGGAAACCTACCAAACCTGTGCATTTTTGAAAATTAGAGACCTAGGGGAATCCAAGATGGGGTGACTTGTGGGGCTCTGACCAGGTTCTGCTACCCAGAATCCTTTGCAAACCTCAAAACGTGGTTAAAAAAACACGTTTTCCTCACATTCCAGGGACAGAAAGTTCTGCAATCTGAGAGGAGCCACAAATTTCCTTTCACCCAGCGTTCCCCCAAGTCTCCCGATAAAAATGATACCATACTTGTGTGGGTAGGCCTAGCGCCCGTGACAAGAAATACCCCAAAACACAACGTGGACACATCCCATTTTTTAACAGAAAACAGAGCTGTTTTTTGCAAAGTGCCTACCTGTAGGTTTTGGCCTCTAGCTCAGCCGGCACCTAGGGAAACCTACCAAACCTGTGCATTTTTTAAAACTAGAGACCTAGGGGAATCCAAGTTGGGGTGACTTGTGGGGCTCTGACCAGGTTCTGTTACCCAGAATCCATTGCAAACCTCAAAACGTTGCTAAAAAAACACGTTTTCCTCACATTCCAGTGACAGAAAGTTCTGGAATCTGAGAGGAGCCACAAATTTCCTTCCACCCAGCGTTTCCCCAAGTCTCCCGATAAAAATGATACCTCACTTGTGTGGGTAGGCCTAGTGCCCGCAACAGGAAATGCCCCAAAACACAACATTAACACATCCCATTTTTTACAGAAAACAGAGCTGTTTTTGCAAAGTGTCTACCTGTAGATTTTGGCCTCTAGCTCAGTCGGCACCAAGGGAAACCTACCAAACCTGTGCCTTTTTGAAAACTAGAGACCTAGGGGAATCCAAGATGAGATGACTTGTGGGGCACTAAACAGGTTCTGTTACCCAGATACCTTTGCAAACCTCAAAATGTGGCTAAAATAACACGTTTTCCTCACATTTCGGTGACAGAAAGTTCTGGAATCTGAGAGGAGCCACAAATTTCCTTTCACCCAGCGTTCCCCCAAGTCTCCCAATAAAAATGATACCTCACTTGTGTGGGTAGGCCTAGCGCCCGCAACAAGAAATGCCCCAAAACACAATGTGGACACATCCCATTTTTTGACAGAAAACAGAGCTGTTTTTTGCAAAGTGACTACCTGTAGGTTTTGGCCTCTAGCTCAGCCGGCACCTAGGGAAACCTACCAAACCTGTGCATTTTTTAAAACTAGAGACCTAGGGGAATCCAAGATGGCCTGACTTGTGGGGCTCTGACCAGGTTCTGTTACCCAGAATCCTTTGCAAACCTCAAAATGTGGCTAAAAAAAACGTTTTCCTCACATTTCGGTGACAGAAAGTTCTGGAATCTGAGAGGAGCCACAAATTTCCTTTCACCCAGCGTTCCCCCAAGTCTCCCGATAAAAATGATACCATACTTGTGTGGGTAGGCCTAGCGCCCGCGACAAGAAATGCCCCAAAACACAATGTGGACACATCCCATTTTTTGACAGAAAACAGAGCTGTTTTTTGCAAAGTGACTACCTGTAGGTTTTGGCCTCTAGCTCAGCCGGCACCTAGGGAAACCTACCAAACCTGTGCATTTTTTAAAACTAGAGACCTAGGGGAATCCAAGATGGCCTGACTTGTGGGGCTCTGACCAGGTTCTGTTACCCAGAATCCTTTGCAAACCTCAAAATGTGGCTAAAAAAAACGTTTTCCTCACATTTCGGTGACAGAAAGTTCTGGAATCTGAGAGGAGCCACAAATTTCCTTTCACCCAGCGTTCCCCCAAGTCTCCCGATAAAAATTATACCATACTTGTGTGGGTAGGCCTAGCGCCCGTGACAAGAAATACCCCAAAACACAACGTGGACACATCCCATTTTTTAACAGAAAACAGAGCTGTTTTTTGCAAAGTGCCTACCTGTAGGTTTTGGCCTCTAGCTCAGCCGGCACCTAGGGAAACCTACCAAACCTGTGCATTTTTTAAAACTAGAGACCTAGGGGAATCCAAGATGAGATGACTTGTGGGGCACTGAACAGGTTCTGTTTCCCAGAATCCTTTGCAAACCTCAAAATGTGTATAAAAAACACGTTTTCCTCACATTTCGGTGACAGAAAGTTCTGGAATCTGAGAGGAGCCACAAATTTCCTTCCACCCAGCGTTTCCCCAAGTGTCCCGATAAAAATGATACCTCACTTGTGTGGGTAGGCATAGCGCCCGCAACAGGAAATGCCCCAAAACACAACATTAACACATCCCATTTTTTACAGAAAACAGAGCTGTTTTTTGCAAAGTGTCTACCTGTAGATTTTGGCCTCTAGCTCAGTCGGCACCTAGGGAAACCTACCAAACCTGTGCCTTTTTGAAAACTAGAGACCTAGGGGAATCCAAGATGAGATGACTTGTGGGGCACTAAACAGGTTCTGTTACCCAGATACCTTTGCAAACCTCAAAAATGTGGCAAAAATAACATGTTTTCCTCACATTTCGGTGACAGAAAGTTCTGGAATCTGAGAGGAGCCACAAATTTCCTTTCACCCAGCGTTCCCCCAAGTCTCCCAATAGAAATGATACCTCACTTGTGTGGGTAGGCCTAGCGCCCGCAACAGGAAATGCCCCAAAACACAACGTGGACACATCCCATTTTTTTACAGAAAACAGAGCTGTTTTTTGCAAAGTGTCTACCTGTAGGTTTTGGCCTGTAGCTCAGCCTGAACATAGGGAAACCTACCAAACCTGTGCATTTTTGAAAACTAGAGACCTAGGGGAATCCAAGATGGGGTGGCTTGTGGGGCTCTGACCAGGTTCTGTTACCCAGAATCCTTTGCAAACCTCAAAACGTGGCTAAAAAAACATGTTTTTCTCACATTTCAGTGACAGAAACTTCTGAAATCTGAGAGGAGCCACACATTTCCTTCCACCCAGTGTTCCCCAAGTCTCCCGATAAAAATGATACCATACTTGTGTGGGTAGGCCTAGCGCCCGCGCCAAGAAAGGCCCCAAAACACAATGTGGACACATCCGATTTTTTGACAGAAAACAGAGCTGTTTTTTGCAAAGTGCCTACCTGTAGATTTTGGCCTCTAGCTCAGCCGGCACCTAGGGAAACCTACCAAACCTGTGCATTTTTGAAAACTAGAGACCTAGGTGAATCCAAGATGGGATAACTTGTGGGGCTCTGACCAGGTTCTGTTACCCAGAATCCTTTGCAAATCTCAAAACTTGGCTAAAAAAACACGTTTTCCTCACATTCCAGTGACAGAAAGTTCTGGAATCTGAGAGGAGCCACAAATTTCCTTTCACCCAGCGTTCCCCCAAGTCTCCCGATAAAAATGATACCTCACTTGTGTGGGTAGGCCTAGCGCCTGCGACAGGAAATGCCGCAAAACACAACGTGGACACATCCCATTTTTTAAACAGAGCTGTTTTTTGCAAAGTGCCTACCTGTATGTTTTGGCCTCTAACTCAGCCGGCACCTAGGGAAACCTACCAAACCTGTGCATTTTTGAAAACTAGAGACCTAGGGGAATCAAAGATGGCCTGACTTGTGGGGCTCTGACCAGGTTCTGTTACCCAGAATCCTTTGCAAACCTCAAAATGTGGCTAAAAAACACGTTTTCCTCACATTTCGGTGACAGAAAGTTCTGGAATCTGAGAGGAGCCTTCCACTCAGCGTTTCCCCAAGTCTCCCGATAAAAATGATACCTCACTTGTGTGGGTAGGCCTAGCGCCAGCAACAGGAAATGCCCCAAAACACAACATTAACACATCCCATTTTTTACAGAAAACAGAGCTGTTTTTTGCAATGTGTCTACCTGTAGATTTTGGCTTCTAGCTCAGCCGGCACCTATGGAAACCTACCAAACCTGTGCATTTTTTAAAACTAGAGACCTAGGTGAATCCAAGATGGGGTGACATGTGGGGCTCTGACCAGGTTCTGTTACCCAGAATCCTTTGCAAACCTCAAAACGTGGCTAAAAAAACACTTTTTCCTCACATTCCAGTGACAGAAAGTTCTGCAATCTGAGAGGAGCCACAAATTTCCTTTCACCCAGCGTTCCCCCAAGTCTCCCGATAAAAATGATACCTCACTTGTGTGTGTAGGCCTAGCGCCAACGACAGGAAATACCCCAAAACACAACGTGGACACATCCCATTTTTTAAACAGAGCTGTTTTTTGCAAAGTGCCTACCTGTAGGTTTTGGCCTCTAGCTCAGCCGGCACATAGGGAAACCTACCAAACCTGTGCATTTTTTAAAACTAGAGACCTAGGTGAATCCAAGATGGGATGACTTGTGGGGCTCTGACCAGGTTCTGTTACCCAGAATCCTTTGCAAACCTCAAAACGTGGATAAAAAAACACGTTTTCCTCACATTCCAGTGACAGAAAGTTCTGGAATCTGAGAGGAGCCACAAATTTCCTTCCACTCAGCGTTTCCCCAAGTCTCCCAATAAAAATGATACCTCACTTGTGTGGGTAGGCCTAGCGCCCGCAACAGGAAGTGCCCCAAAACACAACATTAACACATCCCATTTTTTTACAGAAAACAGAGCTGTTTTTTGCAAAGTGTCTACATGTAGATTTTGGCCTCTAGCTCAGCCGGCACCTAGGGAAACCTACCAAACCTGTGCATTTTTGAAAACTAGAGACCTAGGGGAATCCAAGATGGGGTGGCTTGTGGGGCTCTGACCAGGTTCTGTTACCCAGAATCCTTTGCAAACCTCAAAACGTGGCTAAAAAAACACGTTTTTCTCACATTTCAGTGACAGAAAGTTCTGAAATCTGAGAGGAGCCACAAATTTCCTTTCACCCAGCGTTCCCGCAAGTCTCCCGATAAAAATGATATCTCACTTGTGTGGGTAGGCATAGCGCCCGCGACAGGAAATGCCGCAAAACACAACGTGGATACATCCCATTTTTTAAACAGAGCTGTTTTTTGCAAAGTGCCTACCTGTATGTTTTGGCCTCTAGCTCAGCCGGCACCTAGGGAATCCTACCAAACCTGTGCATTTTTGAAAACTAGAGTCCTAGGGGAATCCAAGATGGTCTGACTTGTGGGGCTCTGACCAGGTTCTGTTACCCAGAATCCTTTGCAAACCTCAAAATGTGGCTAAAAAACAGGTTTTCCTCACATTTCGGTGACAGAAAGTTCTGGAATCTGAGAGGAGCCACAAATTTCCTTCCACTCAGCGTTTCTCCAAGTCTCCCGATAAAAATGATACCTCACTTGTGTGGGTAGGCCTAGCGCCCGCAACAGGAAATGCCCCAAAACACAACATTAACACATCCCATTTTTTACAGAAAACAGAGCTGTTTTTTGCAAAGTGTCTACCTGTAGATTTTGGCCTCTAGCTCAGTCGGCACCTAGGGAAACCTACCAAACCTGTGCCTTTTTGAAAACTAGAGACCTAGGGGAATCCAAGATGAGATGACTTGTGGGGCACTAAACAGGTTCTGTTACCCAGAATCCTTTGCAAACCTCAGAATGTGGCTAAAATAACACGTTTTCCTCACATTTCGGTGACAGAAAGTTCTGGAATCTGAGAGGAGCCACAAATTTCCTTCCACCCAGCGTTCCCCCAAGTCTCCTGATAAAATTTATACCATACTTGTGTGGGTAGGCCTAGCGCCCGCGACAAGAAATGCCCCAAAACACAACGTGGACACATCCCATTTTTTGACAGAAAACAGAGCTGTTTTTTGCAAAGTGTCTACCTGTAGGTTTTGGCGTGTAGCTCAGCCGGAACATTGGGAAACCTACCAAACCCGTGCATTTTTGAAAACTAGAGACCTAGGGGAATCCAAGATGGGGTGGCTTGTGGGGCTCTGACCAGGTTCTGTTACCCAGAATCCTTTGCAAACCTCAAAACGTGGCTAAAAAAACATGTTTTTCTCACATTTCAGTGACAGAAACTTCTGAAATCTGAGAGGAGCCACACATTTCCTTTCACCCAGTGTTCCCCCAAGTCTCCCGATAAAAATGATACCATACTTGTGTGGGTAGGCCTAGCGCCCGCGACAAGAAATGCCCCAAAACACAATGTGGACACATCCCATTTTTTGACAGAAAACAGAGCTGTTTTTTGCAAAGTGGCTACCTGTAGGTTTTGGCCTCTAGCTCAGCCGGCACCTAGGGAAACCTACCAAACCTGTGTATTTTTTAAAACTAGAGACCTAGGTGAAACCAAGATGGGGTGACTTGTGGGGCTCTGACCAGGTTATGTTACCCAGAATCCTTTGCAAACCTCAAAACGTGGCTAAAAAAACACGTTTTCCTCTCATTCCAGTGACAGAAATTTCTGGAATCTGAGAGGAGCCACAAATTTCCTTTCACCCAGCGTTCCCCCAAGTCTCCCGATAAAAATGATACCTCACTTGTGTGGGTAGGCTTAGCGTCCGCGACAGGAAATGCCCCAAAACACAACGTGGACACATCCCATTTTTTAAACAGAGATGTTTTTTGCAAAGTGCCTCCCTGTAGGTTTTGGCCTCTAGCTCAGCCGGCACCTAGGGAAACCTACCAAACCTGTGCATTTTTGAAAACTAGAGACCTAGGTGAATCCAAGATGGGATAACTTGTGGGGCTCTGACCAGGTTCTGTTACCCAGAATCCTTTGCAAACCTCAAAACTTGGCTAAAAAAACACGTTTTCCTCACATTCCAGTGACAGAAAGTTCTGGAATCTGAGAGGAGCCACAAATTTCCTTTCACCCAGCGTTCCCCCAAGTCTCCCGATAAAAATGATACCTCACTTGTGTGGGTAGGCCTAGCGCCTGCGACAGGAAATGCCGCAAAACACAACGTGGACACATCCCATTTTTTAAACAGAGCTGTTTTTTGCAAAGTGCCTACCTGTATGTTTTGGCCTCTAGCTCAGCCGGCACCTAGGGAAACGAACCAAACCTGTGCATTTTTGAAAACTAGAGACCTAGGGGAATCAAAGATGGCCTGACTTGTGGGGCTCTGACCAGGTTCTGTTACCCAGAATCCTTTGCAAACCTCAAAATGTGGCTAAAAAACACGTTTTCCTCACATTTCGGTGACAGAAAGTTCTGGAATCTGAGAGGAGCCTTCCACTCAGCGTTTCCCCAAGTCTCCCGATAAAAATGATACCTCACTTGTGTGGGTAGGCCTAGCGCCAGCAACAGGAAATGCCCCAAAACACAACATTAACACATCCCATTTTTTACAGAAAACAGAGCTGTTTTATGCAATGTGTCTACCTGTAGATTTTGGCTTCTAGCTCAGCCGGCACCTATGGAAACCTACCAAACCTGTGCATTTTTTAAAACTAGAGACCTAGGTGAATCCAAGATGGGGTGACATGTGGGGCTCTGACCAGGTTCTGTTACCCAGAATCCTTTGCAAACCTCAAAACGTGGCTAAAAAACCACTTTTTCCTCACATTCCAGTGACAGAAAGTTCTGCAATCTGAGAGGAGCCACAAATTTCCTTTCACCCAGCGTTCCCCCAAGTCTCCCGATAAAAATGATACCTCACTTGTGTGGGTAGGCCTAGCGCCAACGACAGGAAATACCCCAAAACACAACGTGGACACATCCCATTTTTTAAACAGAGCTGTTTTTTGCAAAGTGCCTACCTGTAGGTTTTGTCCTCTAGCTCAGCCGGCACATAGGGAAACCTACCAAACCTGTACATTTTTGAAAACTAGAGACCTAGGTGAATCCAAGATGGGATGACTTGTGGGGCTCTGACCAGGTTCTGTTACCCAGAATCCTTTGCAAACCTCAAAACGTGGCTAAAAAAACACGTTTTCCTCACATTCCAGTGACAGAAAGTTCTGGAATAAGAGAGGAGCCACAAATTTCCTTTCACCCAGCGTTCCCCCAAGTCTCCCGATAAAAATGATACCTCACTTGTGTGGGTAGGCTTAGCGTCCGCGACAGGAAATGCCCCAAAACACAACGTGGACACATCCCATTTTTTAAACAGAGCTGTTTTTTGCAAAGTGCCTCCCTGTAGGTTTTGGCCTCTAGCTCAGCCGGCACCTAGGGAAACCTACCAAAGCTGTGCATTTTTTAAAACTAGAGACCTAGGTGAATACAAGATGGGATAACTTGTGGGGCTCTGACCAGGTTCTGTTACCCAGAATCCTTTGCAAACCTCAAAACGTGGCTAAAAAAACACGTTTTCCTCACATTCCAGTGACAGAAAGTTCTGGAATCTGAGGGGAGCCACAAATTTCCTTTCACCCAGCGTTCCCCCAAGTCTCCCGATAAAAATGATACCTCACTTGTGTGGGAAGGCCTAGCGCCTGCGACAGGAAATGCCGCAAAACACAACGTGGACACATCCCATTTTTTAAACAGAGCTGTTTTTTGCAAAGTGCCTACCTGTATGTTTTGGCCTCTAGCTCAGCCGGCAGCTAGGGAAACCTACCAAACCTGTGCATTTTTGAAAACTAGAGACCTAGGGGAATCAAAGATGGCCTGACTTGTGGGGCTCTGACCAGGTTCTGTTACCCAGAATCCTTTGCAAACCTCAAAATGTGGCTAAAAAACACGTTTTCCTCACATTTCGGTGACAGAAAGTTCTGGAATCTGAGAGGAGCCTTCCACCCAGCGTTTACCCAACTCTCCCGATAAAAATGATACCTCACTTGTGTGGGTAGGCCTATCGCCCGCAACAGGAAATGCCCCAAAACACAACATTAACACATCCCATTTTTTACAGAAAACAGAGCTGTTTTTTGCAGTGTGTCTACCTGTAGATTTTGGCCTCTAGCTCAGCCGGCACCTATGGAAACCTACCAAACCTGTTCATTTTTTAAAACTAGAGACCTAGGTGAATCCAAGATGGGGTGACATGTGGGGCTCTGACCAGGTTCTGTTACCCAGAATCCTTTGCAACCCTCAAAACGTGGCTAAAAAACCACTTTTTCCTCACATTCCAGTGACAGAAAGTTCTGGAATCTGAGAGGAGCCACAAATTTCCTTTCACCCAGCGTTCCCCCAAGTCTCCCGATAAAAATGATACCTCACTTGTGTGGGTAGGCCTAGCGCCCGCGACAGGAAATACCCCAAAACACAACGTGGACACATCCCATTTTTTAAACAGAGCTGTTTTTTGCAAAGTGCCTACCTGTAGGTTTTGGCCTCTAGCTCAGCCGGCACATAGGGAAACCTACCAAACCTGTGCATTTTTTAAAACTAGAGAACTAGGTGTATCCAAGATGGGATGACTTGTGGGGCTCTGACCAGGTTCTGTTACCCAGAATCCTTTGCAAACCTCAAAACGTGGCTAAAAAAACACGTTTTCCTCACATTCCAGTGACAGAAAGTTCTGGAATCTGAGAGGAGCCACAAATTTCCTTTCACCCAGCGTTCCCCCAAGTCTCCCGATAAAAATGATACCATACTGGTGTGGGTAGGCCTAGCGCCCACGACAAGAAATGCCCCAAAACACAATGTGGACACATCCCATTTTTTGACAGAAAACAGAGCTGTTTTTTGCAAAGTGCCTACCTGTAGGCTTTGGCCTCTAGCTCAGCCGGCACCTAGGGAAACCTACCAAACCTGTGCATTTTTGAAAACTAGAGACCTAGGGGAAACCAAGATGGCCTGACTTGTGGGGCTCTGACCAGGTTCTGTTACCCAGAATCCTTTGCAAACCTCAAAATGTGACTAAAAAACACATTTTCCTCACATTTCGGTGACAGAAAGTTCTGGAATCTGAGAGGAGCCGCAAATTTCCTTCCACCCAGCGTTTCCCCAAGTCTCCCGATAAAAATGATACCTCACTTGTGTGGGTAGGCCTAGCGCCCGCAACAGGAAATGCCCCAAAACACAACATTAACACATCCCATTTTTTACAGAAAACAGAGCTGTTTTTTGCAAAGTGTCTACCTGTAGATTTTGGCCTCTAGCTCAGTCGGCACCTAGGGAAACCTACCAAACCTGTGCCTTTTTGAAAACTAGAGACCTAGGGGAATCCAAGATGAGATGACTTGTGGGGCACTAAACAGGTTCTGTTACCCAGAATCCTTTGCAAACCTCAAAATGTGGCTAAAATAACACGTTTTCCTCACATTTCGGTGACAGAAAGTTCTGGAATCTGAGAGGAGCCACAAATTTTCTTCCACCCAGCTTTCCCCCAAGTCTCCCAATAAAAATGATACCTCACTTGTGTGGGTAGGCCTAGCGCCCGCAACAGGAAATTCCCCAAAACACAACGTGGACACATCCCATTTTTTGACAGAAAACAGAGCTGTTTTTTGCAAAGTGTCTACGTGTAGGTTTTGGCCTGTAGCTCAGCCGGAACATAGGGAAACCTACCAAACCTGTGCATTTTTGAAAACTAGAGACGTAGGGGAATCCAAGATGGGGTGACTTGTGGGGCTCTGACCAGGTTCTGTTACCCAGAATCCTTTGCAAACCTCAAAACGTGGCTAAAAAAACATGTTTTTCTCACATTTCAGTGACAGAAACTTCTGAAACCTGAGAGGAGCCACAAATTTCCTTCCACCCAGCGTTCCCCCAAGTCTCCCGATAAAAATGATACCATACTTGTGTGGGTAGGCCTGGAGCCCGCGACAAGAATTGCCCCAAAACACAATGTGGACACATCCCATTTTTTTGACAGAAAACAGAGCTGTTTTTTGCAAAGTGCCTACCTGTAGGTTTTGGCCTCTAGCTTAGCTGGCACTTAGGGAAACCTACCAAACCTGTGCATTTTTTAAAACTAGAGACCTAGGGGAATCCAAGATGGGGTGACTTGTGGGGCTCTGACCAGGTTCTGTTACCCAGAATCCTTTGCAAACCTCAAAACGTGGCTAAAAAAACACGTTTTCCTCACATTCCAGTGACAGAAAGTTCTGGAATCTGAGAGGAGCCACAAATTTCCTTTCACCCAGCGTTCCCCCAAGTCTCCCGATAAAAATGATACCTCACTTGTGTGGGTAGGCCCAGCGCCCCGACAGGAAATGCCCTAAAACACAACGTGGACACATCCCATTTTTTAACAGAAAACAGAGCTGTTTTTTGCAAAGTGTCTACCTGTAGGTTTTGGCCTCTAGCTCAGCCGGCACCTAGGGAAACCTACCAATCCTGTGCATTTTTGAAAACTAGAGACCTAGGGGAATCCAAGATGGGGTGACTTATGGGGCTCTGACCAGGTTCTGTTAGCCAGAATCCTTTGCAAACCTCAAAATGTGGCTAAAAAAACACGTTTCCTCACATTTCGGTGACAGAAAGTTCTGGAATCTGAGAGGAGCCACAAATTTCCTTCCACCCAGCGTTCCCCCAAGTCTCCCAATAAAAATGATACCTCACTTGTGTGGGTAGGCCTAGCGCCCGCAACAGGAAATGCCCCAAAAAACAACGTGGACACATCCCATTTTTTGACAGAAAACAGAGCTGTTTTTTGCAAAGTGTCTACCTGTAGGTTTTGGCCTCTAGCTCAGCCGGCACCTAGGGAAACCTACCAATCCTGTGCATGTTTGAAAACTAGAGACCTAGGGGAATCCAAGATGGGGTGACTTATGGGGCTCTGACCAGGTTCTGTTACCCAGAATCCTTTGCAAACCTCAAAATGTGGCTAAAAAAACACGTTTTCCTCACATTCCAGTGACATAAAGTTCTGGAATCTGAGAGGAGCCTCAAATTTGCTTTCACCCAGCGTTCCCCGAAGTCTCCCGATAAAAATGATACCTCGCTTGTGTGGGTAGGCCTAGCGCCCGCAACAGGAAATGCCCCAAAACACAACATGGATACATCCTATTTTTTGACAGAAAACTGAGCTGTTTTTTGCAGTGTCTACCTGTAGGTTCTGGCCTCTAGCTCAGCCGGCACCTAGGGAAACGTACCAAACCTGTGCATTTTTTAAAACTAGAGACCTAGGGGAACTCAAGTTGGGGTGACTTGTGGAGCTCTGACCAGGTTCTGTTACCCAGAATCCTTTGCAAACCTCAAAATGTGGCTAAAAAAACATGTTTTCCTTACATTCCAATGACATAAAGTTCTGGAATCTGAGAGGAGCCTCAAATTTCATTTCACCCAGCGTTTCCCCAAGTCTCCCGATAAAAATTATACCTCATTTGTGTTGGTAGGCCTAGCGCCCGCTACAGGAAATGCCCCAAAACACACCATTAACACATCCCATTTTTTACAGAAAACAGAGCTGTTTTTTGCAAAGTGTCTACCTGTAGATTTTGGCCTCTTGCTCAGTCGGCACCTAGGGAAACCTACCAAACCTTTGCATTTTTGAAAACTAGAGACCTAGGGGAATCCAAGATGGGGTGACTTGTGGGGCTCTGACCAGGTTCTGTTACCCAGAATCCTTTGCAATCATCAAAATTTGGCCAAAAAAACACTTTTTCCTCTCATTTCGGTGACAGAAAGTTGTGGAATCTGAGAGGAGCCACAAATTTCGTTCCACCCAGCGTTCCCCCAAGTCTCCCGATAAAAATGATACCTCACTTGTGTGGGTAGGCCTAGTGCCCGTGATAGGAAATGCCCCAAAACACAACATGGAAACATCCCATTTTTTGACAGAAAACAGAGCTGTTTTTTGCAAAGTGCCTACCTGTAGATTTTGGCCTCTAGCTAAGTCGGCACCTAGGGAAACCTACCAAACCTGTGCATTTTTGAAAACTAGAGACCTAGGGAAATCCAAGATGGGGTGACTTGTGGGGCTCTGACCAGGTTCTGTTACCGAGAATCCTTTGCAAACCTCAAAATGTGGCTAAAAAACACATTTTCCTCACATTTTTCTGACAGAAAGTTCTGGAATCTGAGAGGAGTCACAAATTTCCTTTCACTCAGCGTTCCCCCAAGTCTCCCAATAAAAATGATACTTCACTTGTGTGGGTAGGCCTAGCGCTCGCAACAGGAAATGCCCCAAAACACAACGTGGACACATCCCATTTTTTGACAGAAAACAGAGTTGTTTTTTTGCAAAGTGTCTACCTGTAGATTTTGGCCTCTAGCTCAGTCGGCACCTAGGGAAACCTACCAAACCTGTGCATTTTTGAAAACGAGAGACCTAGGGGAATCCAAGATGGGGTGACTTGTGGGGCTCTGACCAGGTTCTGTTACCCAGAATCCTTTGCAAACCTCAAAATGTGGCTAAAAAACACATTTTCCTCACATTTCGGTGACAGAAAGTTCTAGAATCTGAGAGGAGCCACAAATTTCCTTCCACCCAGCGTTCCCCCAAGTCTCCCAATAAAAATGATACCTCACTTGTGTGGGTAGGCCTAGCGCCCGCAACAGGAAATGCCCCAAAAAACAACGTGGACACATCCCATTTTTTGACAGAAAACAGAGCTGTTTTTTGCAAAGTGTCTACCTGTAGGTTTTGGCCTCTAGCTCAGCCGGCACCTAGGGAAACCTACCAATCCTGTGCATGTTTGAAAACTAGAGACCTAGGGGAATCCAAGATGGGGTGACTTATGGGGCTCTGACCAAGTTCTGTTACCCAGAATCCTTTGCAAACCTCAAAATGTGGCTAAAAAAACATGTTTTCCTCACATTCCAGTGACAGAAAGTTCTGGAATCTGAGAGGAGCCTCAAATTTGCTTTCACCCAGCGTTCCCCGAAGTCTCCCGATAAAAATGATACCTCGCTTGTTTGGGTAGGCCTAGCGCCCGCAACAGAAATGCCCCAAAACACAACATGGATACATCCCATTTTTTGACAGAAAACTGAGCTGTTTTTTGCAGTGTCTACCTGTAGGTTTTGGCCTCTAGCTCAGCCGGCACCTAGGGAAACCTACCAAACCTGTGCATTTTTTAAAACTAGAAACCTAGGGGAACCCAAGTTGGGGTGACTTGTGGAGCTCTGACCAGGTTCTGTTACCCAGAATCCTTTGCAAACCTCAAAATGTGGCTTAAAAAACATGTTTTCCTCACATTCCAGTGACATAAAGTTCTGAAATCTGAGAGGTGCCTCAAATTTCATTTCACCCAGCGTTCCCCCATTTCTCCCAATATAAATGATAACTTACTTGTGTGGGTAGGCCTAGCACCTGCGACAGGAACTTCCCCCAAACCACAACGTGGACACATCCCATTTTTTGACAGAAAACAGATCTGTTTTTTGCTAAGGGCCTACCTGTAGGTTTTGGCCTCTAGCTCAGCCGGCACCTAGGGAAACTTACCAAACCTGTGCATTTTTGAAAACTAGAGACCTAGGGAAATCCAAGATGGGGTGACTTGTGTGGCTTTGACCAGGTTCTGTTACCCAGAATCCTTTGCAAACCTCAAAATGTGGCTAAAAAACACATTTTCCTCACATTTCGGTGACAGAAAGTTCTGGAATCTGAGAGGAGCCACAAATTTCCTTCCACCCAGCGTTCCCCCAAGTCTCCCAATAAAAATGATACCTCACTTGTTTGGGTAGGCCTAGCGCCCGCAACAGGAAATGCCCCAAAACACAACGTGGACACATCCCATTTTTTGAGAGAAAACAGAGCTGTTTTTTGCAAAGTGTCTACCTGTAGGTTTTGGCCTCTAGCTCAGCCGGCACATAGGGAAACCTACCAAACCTGTGCATTTCTGAAAACTAGAGACCTTGGGGAATCCAAGATGGGGTGACTTGTGGGGCTCTGACCAGGTTATGTTACCCAGAATCCTTTGCAAACCTCAAAATGTGGCTAAAAAAACACATTTACCTCACATTTCGGTGACAGAAAGTTCTGGAATCTGAGAGGAGGCACAAATTTCCTTCCACCCAGCGTTTCCCCAAGTATCCCGATAAAAATGATATCTCATTTGTGTGGGTAGGCCTAGCGCCCGCTACAGGAAATGCCCCAAAACACAACATTAACACATCCCATTTTTTACAGAAAACAGAGCTGTTTTTTGCAAAGTGTCTACCTGAAGATTTTGGCCTCTTGCTCAGTCGGCACCTAGGGAAACCTACCAAACCTTTGCATTTTTGAAAACTAGAGACCTAGGGGAATCCAAGATGGGGTGACTTGTGGGGTTCTGACCAGGTTCTGTTACCCAGAATCCTTTGCAAACATCAAAATTTGGCCAAAAAAACACTTTTTCCTCTCATTTCGGTGACGGAAAGTTGTGGAATCTGAGAGGAGCCACAAATTTCCTTCCAACCAGCGTTCCCCTAAGTCTCCCGATAAAAATGATAACTCACTTGTGTGGGTAGGCCTAGTGCCCGTGATAGGAAATGCCCCAAAACACAACATGGACACATCCC
Organism: Pleurodeles waltl; assembly: GCF_031143425.1. Taxonomy (NCBI): domain Eukaryota; kingdom Metazoa; phylum Chordata; class Amphibia; order Caudata; family Salamandridae; genus Pleurodeles; species Pleurodeles waltl. The sequence continues at coordinate 1,444,034,776 of NC_090444.1, read as the reverse complement.
ATTTTTTGACAGAAACAGAGCTGTTTTTTGCAAAGTGCCTACCTGTAGATTTTGGCCTCTAGCTCAGTCGGCACCTAGGGAAACCTACCAAACCTGTGCATTTTTGAAAACTAGAGACCTAGGGAAATCCAAGATGGGGTGACTTGTGGGGCTCTGACCAGGTTCTGTTACCCAGAATCCTCTGGAAACCTCAAAATGTGGCTAAAAAACACATTTTCCTCACTTTTCCGTGACAGAAAGTTCTGGAATCTGAGAGGAGCCACAAATTTCCTTCCACCCAGCATTCCCCCAAGTCTCCCGATAACAATGATACCTCACTTGTGTGGGTAGGCCTAGTGCCCGTGACAGGAATTGCCCCAAAACACAACATGGACACATCCCATTTTTTGACAGAAAACAGAGCTGTTTTTTGCAAAGTGCCTACCTGTAGATTTTGGCCTCTAGCTCAGTGAGCACCTAGGGAAACCTACCAATCCTGTGCATTTTTGAAAACTAGAGACCTAGGGAAATCCAGGATGGGGTGACTTATGGGGCTCTGACCAGGTTCTGTTACCCAGAATCCTTTGCAAACCTCAAAATGTGGCTAACAAAACACGTTTTCCTCACATTTCGGTGACAGAAAGTTCTGGAATCTGAGAGGAGCCACAAATTTCCTTCCACCCAGCGTTCCCCCAAGTCTCCCAATAAAAATGATACCTCACTTGTGTGGGTAGGCCTAGCGCCCGCAACAGGAAATGCCCCAAAACACACCATTAACACATCCCATTTTTTACAGAAAACAGAGCTGTTTTTTGCAAAGTGTCTACCTGTAGGTTTTGGCCTCTAGCTCAGCCGGCACCTAGGGAAACCTACCAATCCTGTGCATTTTTGAAAACTAGAGACCTAGGGGAATCCAAGATGGGGTGACTTATGGGGCTCTGACCAGGTTCTGTTAGCCAGAATCCTTTGCAATCCTCAAAATGTGGCTAAAAAAACACGTTTCCTCACATTTCGGTGACAGAAAGTTCTGGAATCTGAGAGGAGCCACAAATTTCCTTCCACCCAGCGTTCCCCCAAGTCTCCCAATAAAAATGATACCTCACTTGTGTGGGTAGGCCTAGTGCCCGCAACAGGAAATGCCCCAAAAAACAACGTGGACACATCCCATTTTTTGACAGAAAACAGAGCTGTTTTTTGCAAAGTGTCTACCTGTAGGTTTTGTCCTCTAGCTCAGCCGGCACCTAGGGAAACCTACCAATCCTGTGCATGTTTGTAAACTAGAGACCTAGGGGAATCCAAGATGGGGTGACTTATGGGGCTCTGACCAGGTTCTGTTACCCAGAATCCTTTGCAAACCTCAAAATGTGGCTAAAAAAACACGTTTTCCTCACATTCCAGTGACAGAAAGTTCTGGAATCTGAGAGGAGCCTCAAATTTGCTTTCACCCAGCGTTCCCCGAAGGCTCCCGATAAAAATGATACCTCGCTTGTGTGGGTTGGCCTAGCGCCCGCAACAGGAAATGCCCCAAAACACAACATGGATACATCCCATTTTTTGACAGAAAACTGAGCTGTTTTTTGCACTGTCTACCTGTAGGTTTTGGCCTCTAGCTCAGCCGGCACCTAGGAAAACCTACCAAACCTGTGCATTTTTTAAAACTAGAGACCTAGGGGAACCCAAGTTGGGGTGACTTGTGGAGCTCTGACCAGGTTCTGTTACCCAGAATCCTTTGCAAACCTCAAAATGTGGCTAAAAAAACATGTTTTCCTTACATTCCAATGACATAAAGTTCTGGAATCTGAGAGGAGCCTCAAATTTCATTTCACCCAGCGTTCCCCCATGTCTCCCGATAAAAATTATACCTCATTTGTGTTGGTAGGCCTAGCGCCCGCTACAGGAAATGCCCCAAAACACACCATTAACACATCCCATTTTTTACAGAAAACAGAGCTGTTTTTTGCAAAGTGTCTACCTGTAGGTTTTGGCCTCTAGCTCAGCCGGCACATAGGGAAACCTACCAAACCTGTGCATTTCTGAAAACTAGAGACCTTGGGGAATCCAAGATGGAGTGACTTGTGGGGCTCTGACCAGGTTCTGTTAGCCAGACTCCTTTGCAAACCTCAAAATGTTGCTAAAAAAACACGTTTCCTCACATTTCGGTGACAGAAAGTTCTGGAATCTGAGAGGAGCCACAAATTTCCTTTCCTTCCACCCAGCGTTCCCCCAAGTCTCCCAATAAAAATGATACCTCACTTGTGTGGGTAGGCCTAGCGCCCGCGACAAGAAATGCCCCAAAACACAACGTGGACACATCCCATTTTTTGACAGAAAACAGAGCTGTTTTTTTCAAAGTGCCTACCTGTAGATTTTGGCCTCTAGCTCAGCCGGCACATAGGGAAACCTACCAAACCTGTGCATTTCTGAAAACTAGAGACCTTGGGGAATCCAAGATGGGGTGACTTGTCGGGCTCTGACCAGGTTCTGTTACCCAGAATCCTTTGCAAACCTCAAAATGTGGCTAAAAAACACATTTTCCTCACATTTCGGTGACAGAAAGTTCTGGAATCTGACAGGAGGCACAAATTTCCTTCCACCCAGCGTTCCCCCAAGTCTCCCAATAAAAATGATACCTCACTTGTGTGGGTAGGCCTTGCGCCCGCAACAGGGAATGCCCCAAAACACAACGTGGACACATCCCATTTTTTGACAGAAAACAGAGCTGTTTTTTGCTAAGTGCCTACCTGTAGCTTTTGGCCTCTAGCTCAGCCGGCACCTAGGGAAACCTACCAATCCTGTGCATTTTTGAAAACTAGAGACCTAGGGGAATCCAAGATGGGGTGACTTGTGGGGCTCTGACCAGGTTCTGTTACCCAGAATCCTTTGCAAACCTCAAAATGTGGCTAAAAAAACACATTTTCCTCACATTTCGGTGACAGAAAGTTCTGGAATCTGAGAGGAGGCACAAATTTCCTTCCACCCAGCGTTCCCCCAAGTCTCCCAATAAAAATGATACCTCACTTGTGTGGGTAGGCCTAGCGCCCGCAACAGGAAATGCCCCAAAAAACAACATGGACACATCCCATTTTTTGACAGAAAACAGAGCTGTTTTTTGCAAAGTGTCTACCTGTAGGTTTTGGCCTCTAGCTCAGCCGGCACATAGGGAAACCTACCAATCCTGTGCATTTCTGAAAACTAGAGACCTTGGGGAATCCAAGATGGGGTGACTTATGGGGCTCTGACCAGGTTCTGTTACCCAGAATCCTTTGCAAACCTCAAAATGTGGCTAAAAAACAAATTTTCCTCACATTTCGGTGACAGAAAGTTCTGGAATCTGAGAGGAGCCACAAATTTCCTTCCACCCAGCGTTCCCCCAAGTCTCCCGATAAAAATGATACCTCACTTGTGTGGGTAGGCCTAGCGCCCGTGACAGGAATTGCCCCAAAACACAACATGGACACATCCCATTTTTTGAGAGAAAACAGAGCTGTTTTTTGCTAAGGGCCTACCTGTAGGTTTTGGCCTCTAGCTCAGCCGGCACCTAGGGAAACCTACCAATCCTGTGCATTTATGAAAACTAGAGACCTAGGGGAATCCAAGATGGGGTGACTTGTGGGGCTCTGACCAGGTTCTGTTACCCAGAATCCTTTGCAAACCTCAAAATGTGGCTAAAAAAACACGTTTTCCTCACATTTCGGTGACAGAAAGTTCTGGAATCTGAGAGGAGCCACAAACTTCCTTCCACCCAGCATTCCCCCAAGTCTCCCGATAAAAATGATACCTCACTTGTGTGGGTAGGCCTAGCGCCCGTGACAGGAAATTCACCAAAACACAACATGGACACATCCCATTTTTTGAGAGAAAACAGAGCTGTTTTTTGCAAAGTGCCTACCTGTAGGTTTTGGCCTCTAGCTCAGCCGGCACCTAGGGAAACCTACCAATCCTGTGCATTTATGAAAACTAGAGACCTAGGGGAATCCAAGATGGGGTGACTTGTGGGGCTCTGACCAGGTTCTGTTACCCAGAATCCTTTGCAAACCTCAAAATGTGGCTAAAAAAACACATTTTCCTCACATTTCGGTGACAGAAAGTTCTGGAATCTCAGAGGAGGCACAAATTTCCTTCCACCCAGCGTTCCCCCAAGTCTCCCAATAAAAATGATACCTCACTTGTGTGGGTAGGCCTAGCGCCCGCAACAGGAAATGCCCCAAAAAACAACGTGGACACATCCCATTTTTGGACAGAAAACAGAGCTGTTTTTTGCAAAGTGTCTATCTGTAGGTTTTGGCCTCTAGCTCAGCCGGCACCTAGGGAAACCTACCAATCCTGTGCATTTCTGAAAACTAGAGACCTTGGGGAATCCAAGATGGGGTGACTTATGGGGCTCTGACCAGGTTCTGTTACCCAGAATCCTTTGCAAACCTCAAAATGTGGCTAAAAAACACATTTTCCTCACATTTCGGTGACAGAAAGTTCTAGAATCTGAGAGGAGCCACAAATTTCCTTCCACCCAGCGTTCCCCCAAGTCTCCCAATAAAAATGATACCTCACTTGTGTGGGTAGGCCTTGCGCCCGCAACAGGAAATGCCCCAAAAAACAACATGGATACATCCCATTTTTTGACAGAAAACTGAGCTGTTTTTTGCAAAGTGCCTACCTGTAGGTTTTGGCCTCTAGCTCAGCCGGCACCTAGGGAAACCTACCAAACCTGTGCATTTTTTAAAACTAGAGAGCTAGGGGAACCCAAGTTGGGGTGACTTGTGGAGCTCTGACCAGGTTCTGTTACTCAGAATCCTTTGCAAACCTCAAAATGTGGCTAAAAAAACATGTTTTCCTTACATTCCAATGACATAAAGTTCTGGAATCTGGGAGGAGCCTCAAATTTCATTTCACCCAGCGTTCCCCCATGTCTCCCGATAAAAATTATACCTCACTTGTGTGGGTAGGCCTAGCGCCCGCGACAGGAACTGCCCCAAAACACAACGTGGACACATCCCATTTTTTGACAGAAAACAGAGCTGTTTTTTGCTAAGTGCCTACCTGTAGGTTTTGGCCTCTAGCTCAGCCGGCACCTAGGGAAACCTACCAATCCTGTGCATTTTTGAAAACTAGAGACCTAGGGGAATCCAAGATGGGGTGACTTGTGGGGCTCTGACCAGGTTCTGTTACCCAGAATCCTTTGCAAACCTCAAAATGTGGCTAAAAAAACACATTTTCCTCACATTTCGGTGACAGAAAGTTCTGGAATCTGAGAGGAGCCACAAATTTCCTTCCACCCAGCGTTCCCCCAAGTCTCCCGATAAAAATGATACCTCACTTGTGTGGGTAGGCCTTGCGCCCGCAACAGGAAATGCCCCAAAAAACAACATGGATACATCCCATTTTTTGACAGAAAACTGAGCTGTTTTTTGCAAAGTGCCTACCTGTAGGTTTTGGCCTCTAGCTCAGCCGGCACCTAGGGAAACCTACCAAACCTGTGCATTTTTTAAAACTAGAGACCTAGGGGAACCCAAGTTGGGGTGACTTGTGGAGCTCTGACCAGGTTCTGTTACCCAGAATCCTTTGCAAACCTCAAAATGTGGCTAAAAAAACATGTTTTCCTTACATTCCAATGACATAAAGTTCTGGAATCTGAGAGGAGCCTCAAATTTCATTTCACCCAGCGTTCCCCCATGTCTCCCGATAAAAATTATACCTCACTTGTGTGGGTAGACCTAGCGCCCGCGACAGGAACTGCCCCAAAACACAACGTGGACACATCCCATTTTTTGACAGAAAACAGAGCTGTTTTTTGCTAAGTGCCTACCTGTAGGTTTTGGCCTCTAGCTCAGCCGGCACCTAGGGAAACCTACCAATCCTGTGCATTTTTGAAAACTAGAGACCTAGGGGAATCCAAGATGGGGTGACTTGTGGGGCTCTGACCAGGTTCTGTTACCCAGAATCCTTTGCAAACCTCAAAATGTGGCTAAAAAAACACATTTTCCTCACATTTCGGTGACAGAAAGTTCTGGAATCTGAGAGGAGCCACAAATTTCCTTCCACCCAGCGTTCCCCCAAGTCTCCCGATAAAAATGATACCTCACTTGTGTGGGTAGGCCTAGCGCCCGTGAAAGGAAATGCACCAAAACACAACATGGACACATCCCATTTTTTGAGAGAAAACAGAGCTGTTTTTTGCAAAGTGCCTACCTGTAGGTTTTGGCCTCTAGCTCAGCCGGCACCTAGGGAAACCTACCAAACCTGTGCATTTTTGAAAACTAGAGACCTAGGGGAACCCAAGTTGGGGTGACTTGTGGGGCTCTGACCAGGTTCTGTTACCCAGAATAATTTGCAAACCTCAAAACGTGGCTAAAAAAAAACGTTTTCGTTACATTCCAGTGACAGAACGTTCTGGAATCTGAGAGGAGCCTCAAATTTCATTTCACCCAGCATTCCCCCATGTCTCCCGATAAAAATGATACCTCACTTGTGTGGGTAGGCCTAGCGCCCGCGACAGGAACTGCCCCAACACACAACGTGGACACATCCCATTTTTTGACAGAAAACAGAGCTGTTTTTTGCAAAGTGCCTACTTGTAGGTTTTGGCCTCTAGCTCAGCCGGCACCTAGGGAAACCTACCAATCCTGTGCATTTATGAAAAATAGAGACCTAGGGGAATCCAAGATGGGGTGACTTGTGGGGCTCTGACCAGGTTCTGTTACCCAGAATACTTTGCAAACCTCAAAATGTGGCTAAAAAAACACGTTTTCCTCACATTTTGGTGACAGACAGTTCTGGAATCTGAGAGGAGCCACAAATTTCCTTCCACCCAGCGTTCCCCCAAGTCTCCCGATAAAAATGATACCTCACTTGTGGGGGTAGGCCTAGCGCCCGCAACAGGAAATGCCCCAAAACACAACGTGGACACATCCCATTTTTTGACAGAAAACAGAGCTGTTTTTTGCAAAGTGTCTACCTGTAGATTTTGGCCTCTAGCTCAGTCGGCACCTAGGGAAACCTACCAAACCTGTGCATTTTTGAAAACTAGAGACCTAGGGGAATCAAAGATGGGGTGACTTGTGGGGCTCTGACCAGGTTCTGTTACCCAGAATACTTTGCAAACCTCAAAATGTGGCTAAAAAAACACGTTTTCCTCACATTTTGGTGACAGACAGTTCTGGAATCTGAGAGGAGCCACAAATTTCCTTCCACCCAGCGTTCCCCCAAGTCTCCCGATAAAAATGATACCTCACTTGTGGGGGTAGGCCTAGCGCCCGCAACAGGAAATGCCCCAAAACACAACGTGGACACATCCCATTTTTTGACAGAAAACAGAGCTGTTTTTTGCAAAGTGCCTACCTGTAGGTTTTGACCTCTAGCTCAGCCTGGCACCTAGGGAAACCTACCAATCCTGTGCATTTTTGAAAACTAGAGACCTAGGGGAATCCAAGATGGGGTGACTTGTGGGGCTCTGACCAGGTTCTGTTACCCAGAATCCTTTGCAAACCTCAAAATGTGGCTAAAAAAACACATTTTCCTCACATTTCGGTGACAGAAAGTTCTGGAATCTGAGAGGAGCCACAAATTTCCTTCCACCCAGCGTTCCCCCAAGTCTCCCGATAAAAATGATACCTCACTTGTGTGGGTAGGCCTAGCGCCCGTGAAAGGAAATGCACCAAAACACAACATGGACACATCCCATTTTTTGAGAGAAAACAGAGCTGTTTTTTGCAAAGTGCCTACCTGTAGGTTTTGGCCTCTAGCTCAGCCGGCACCTAGGGAAACCTACCAAACCTGTGCATTTTTGAAAACTAGAGACCTAGGGGAACCCAAGTTGGGGTGACTTGTGGGGCTCTGACCAGGTTCTGTTACCCAGAATAATTTGCAAACCTCAAAACGTGGCTAAAAAAAAACGTTTTCGTTACATTCCAGTGACAGAACGTTCTGGAATCTGAGAGGAGCCTCAAATTTCATTTCACCCAGCATTCCCCCATGTCTCCCGATAAAAATGATACCTCACTTGTGTGGGTAGGCCTAGCGCCCGCGACAGGAACTGCCCCAACACACAACGTGGACACATCCCATTTTTTGACAGAAAACAGAGCTGTTTTTTGCAAAGTGCCTACTTGTAGGTTTTGGCCTCTAGCTCAGCCGGCACCTAGGGAAACCTACCAATCCTGTGCATTTATGAAAAATAGAGACCTAGGGGAATCCAAGATGGGGTGACTTGTGGGGCTCTGACCAGGTTCTGTTACCCAGAATACTTTGCAAACCTCAAAATGTGGCTAAAAAAACACGTTTTCCTCACATTTTGGTGACAGACAGTTCTGGAATCTGAGAGGAGCCACGAATTTCCTTCCACCCAGCGTTCCCCCAAGTCTCCCGATAAAAATGATACCTCACTTGTGGGGGTAGGCCTAGCGCCCGCAACAGGAAATGCCCCAAAACACAACGTGGACACATCCCATTTTTTGACAGAAAACAGAGCTGTTTTTTGCAAAGTGTCTACCTGTAGATTTTGGCCTCTAGCTCAGTCGGCACCTAGGGAAACCTACCAAACCTGTGCATTTTTGAAAACTAGAGACCTAGGGGAATCAAAGATGGGGTGACTTGTGGGGCTCTGACCAGGTTCTGTTACCCAGAATCCTTTGCAAACCTCAAAATGTGGCTAAAAAAACACATTTACCTCACATTTCGGTGACGGAAAGTTCTAGAATCTGAGAGGAGCCACAAATTTCCTTCCACCCAGCGTTCCCCCAAGTCTCCCAATAAAAATGATACCTCACTTGTGTGGGTAGGCCTAGCGCCCGCAACAGGAAATGCCCCAAAATACAACGTGGACACATCCCATTTTTTGACAGAAAACAGAGCTGTTTTTTGCAAAGTGTCTACCTGTAGATTTTGGCCTCTTGCTCAGTCGGCACCTAGGGAAACCTACCAAACCTTTGCATTTTTGAAAACTAAAGACCTAGGGGAATCCAAGATGGGGTGACTTGTGGGGTTCTGACCAGGTTCTGTTACCCAGAATCCTTTGCAAACATCAAAATTTGGCCAAAAAAACACTTTTTCCTCTCATTTCGGTGACGGAAAGTTGTGGAATATGAGAGGAGCCACAAATTTCCTTCCACCCAGCGTTCCCCCAAGTCTCCCGATAAAAATGATAACTCACTTGTGTGGGTAGGCCTAGTGCCCGTGATAGGAAATGCCCCAAAACACAACATGGACACATCCCATTTTTTGACAGAAAACAGAGCTGTTTTTTGCAAAGTGCCTACCTGTAGATTTTGGCCTCTAGCTCAGTCGGCACCTAGGGAAACCTACCAAACCTGTGCATTTTTGAAAACTAGAGACCTAGGGAAATCCAAGATGGGGTGACTTGTGGGGCTCTGACCAGGTTCTGTTACCCAGAATCCTTTGGAAACCTCAAAATGTGGCTAAAAAACACATTTTCCTCACTTTTCCGTGACAGAAAGTTCTGGAATCTGAGAGGAGCCACAAATTTCCTTCCACCCAGCGTTCCCCAAAGTCTCCCGATAACAATGATACCTCACTTGTGTGGGTAGGCCTAGTGCCCGTGACAGGAAATGCCCCAAAACACAACGTGGACACATCCCATTTTTTGACAGCAAACAGAGCTGTTTTTTGCAAAGTGCCTACCTGTAGATTTTGGCCTCTAGCTCAGTCAGCACCTAGGGAAACCTACCAATCCTGTGCATTTTTGAAAACTAGAGACCTAGGGAAATCCAGGATGGGGTGACTTATGGGGCTCTGACCAGGTTCTGTTAGCCAGAATCCTTTGCAAACCTCAAAATGTGGCTAACAAAACACGTTTTCCTCACATTTGGGTGACAGAAAGTTCTGGAATCTGAGAGGAGCCACAAATTTCCTTCCACCCAGCGTGACCCCAAGTCTCTCGATAAAAATGATACCTCACTTGTGTGGGTAGGCCTAGCGTCCGAGACAGGATATGCCCCAAAACACAACATGGACACATCCCATTTTTTGACAGAAAACAGAGCTGTTTTTTGCAAAGTGCCTACCTGTAGATTTTGGCCTCTAGCTCAGTCGGCACCTAGGGAAACCTACCAAACCTGTGCATTTTTAAAAACTAGAGACCTAGGGGAATCCAAGATGGGGTGACTTGTGGGGCTCTGACCAGGTTCTGTTACCCAGAATCCTTTGCAAACCTCAAAACGTGGCTAAAAAAACACGTTTTCCTCACATTTCATTGACAGAAACTTCTGAAATCTGAGAGGAGCCACAAATTTCCTTCCACCCAGCGTTCCCCCAAGTCTCCCAATAAAAATGATACCTCACTTGTGTGGGTAGGCCTAGCGCCCGAGACAGGAAATGCCCCAAAACACAACATGGACACATCCCATTTTTTGACAGAAAACAGAGCTGTTTTTTGCAACGTGCCTACCTGTAGATTTTGGCCTCTAGCTCAGTCGGCACCTAGGGAAACCTACCAAACCTGTGCATTTTTAAAAACTAGAGACCTAGAGAAATCCAAGATGGGGTGACTTGTGGGGCTCTGACCAGGTTCTGTTACCCAGAATCCTTTGCAAACCTCAAAATGTGGCTAAAAAACACATTTTCCTCACATTTTTGTGACAGAAAGTTCTGGAATCTGAGAGGAGTCACAAATTTCCTTTCACCCAGCGTTCCCCCAAGTCTCCCAATAAAAATGATACCTCACTTGTGTGGGTAGGCCTTGCGCCCGCAACAGGAAATGCCCCAAAACACAACGTGGACACATCCCATTTTTTGACAGAAAACAGAGCTGTTTTTTGCAAAGTGTCTACCTGTAGATTTTGGCCTCTAGCTCAGTCGGCACCTAGGGAAACCTACCAAACCTGTGCATTTTTGAAAACTAGAGACCTAGGGGAATCAAAGATGGGGTGACTTGTGGGGCTCTGACCAGGTTCTGTTACCCAGAATCCTTTGCAAACCTCAAAATGTGGCTAAAAAAACACATTTACCTCACATTTCGGTGACAGAAAGTTCTAGAATCTGAGAGGAGCCACAAATTTCCTTCCACCCAGCGTTCCCCCAAGTCTCCCAATAAAAATGATACCTCACTTGTGTGGGTAGGCCTAGCGCCCGCAACAGGAAATGCCCCAAAATACAACGTGGACACATCCCATTTTTTGACAGAAAACAGAGCTGTTTTTTGCAAAGTGTCTACCTGTAGGTTTTGGCCTCTAGCTCAGCCGGCACCTAGGGAAACCTACCAATCCTGTGCATGTTTGAAAACTAGAGACCTAGGGGAATCCAAGATGGGGTGACTTATGGGGCTCTGACCAGGTTCTGTTACCCAGAATCCTTTGCAAACCTCAAAATGTGGCTAAAAAAACACATTTTCCTCACATTCCAGTGACAGAAAGTTTTGGAATCTGAGAGGAGCCTCAAATTTGCTTTCACCCAGCGTTCCCCCATGTCTCCCGATAAAAATGATACCTCGCTTGTGTGGGTAGGCCTAGCGCCCGCAACAGGAAATGCCCCAAAACACAACATGGATACATCCCATTTTTTGACAGAAAACTGAGCTGTTTTTTGCAAAGTGTCTACCTGTAGGTTTTGGCCTCTAGCTCAGCCGACACCTAGGGAAACCTACCAAACATGTGCATTTTTTAAAACTAGAGACCTAGTGGAACCCAAGTTGGGGTGACTTGTGGAGCTCTGACCAGGTTCTGTTACCCAGAATCCTTTGCAAACCTCAAAATGTGGCTAAAAAAACATGTTTTCCTTACATTCCAATGACATAAAGTTCTGGAATCTGAGAGGAGCCTCAAATTTCATTTCACCCAGCGTTCCCCCATGTCTCCCGATAAAAATGATACCTCACTTGTGTGGGTAGGCCTAGCGCCCGCGACAGGAACTGCCCCAAAACACAACGTGGACACATCCCATTTTTTGACAGAAAACAGAGCTGTTTTTTGCTAAGGGCCTACCTGTAGGTTTTGGCCTCTAGCTCGGCCGGCACCTAGGGAAACCTACCAAACCTGTGCATTTCTGAAAACTAGAGACCTTGGGGAATCCAAGATGGGGTGACTTGTAGGGCTCTGACCAGGTTCTGTTACCCAGAATCCTTTGCAAACCTCAAAATGTGGCTAAAAAACACATTTTCCTCACATTTCGGTGACAGAAAGTTCTGGAATCTGAGAGGAGGCACAAATTTCCTTCCACCCAGCGTTTCCCCAAGTATCCCGATAAAAATGATATCTCATTTGTGTGGGTAGGCCTAGCGCCCGCTACAGGAAATGCCCCAAAACACAACATTAACACATCCCATTTTTTACAGAAAACAGAGCTGTTTTTTGCAAAGTGTCTACCTGTAGATTTTGGCCTCTTGCTCAGTCGGCACCTAGGGAAACCTACCAAACCTTTGCATTTTTGAAAACTAAAGACCTAGGGGAATCCAAGATGGGGTGACTTGTGGGGTTCTGACCAGGTTCTGTTACCCAGAATCCTTTGCAAACATCAAAATTTGGCCAAAAAAACACTTTTTCCTCTCATTTCGGTGACGGAAAGTTGTGGAATATGAGAGGAGCCACAAATTTCCTTCCACCCAGCGTTCCCCCAAGTCTCCCGATAAAAATTATAACTCACTTGTGTGGGTAGGCCTAGTGCCCGTGATAGGAAATGCCCCAAAACACAACATGGACACATCCCATTTTTTGACAGAAAACAGAGCTGTTTTTTGCAAAGTGCCTACCTGTAGATTTTGGCCTCTAGCTCAGTCGGCACCTAGGGAAACCTACCAAACCTGTGCATTTTTGAAAACTAGAGACCTAGGGAAATCCAAGATGGGGTGACTTGTGGGGCTCTGACCAGGTTCTGTTACCCAGAATCCTTTGGAAACCTCAAAATGTGGCTAAAAAACACATTTTCCTCACTTTTCCGTGACAGAAAGTTCTGGAATCTGAGAGGAGCCACAAATTTCCTTCCACCCAGCGTTCCCCCAAGTCTCCCGATAACAATGATACCTCACTTGTGTGGGTAGGCCTAGTGCCCGTGACAGGAAATGCCCCAAAACACAACGTGGACACATCCCATTTTTTGACAGCAAACAGAGCTGTTTTTTGCAAAGTACCTACCTGTAGATTTTGGCCTCTAGCTCAGTCAGCACCTAGGGAAACCTACCAATCCTGTGCATTTTTGAAAACTAGAGACCTAGGGAAATCCAGGATGGGGTGACTTATGGGGCTCTGACCAGGTTCTGTTAGCCAGAATCCTTTGCAAACCTCAAAATGTGGCTAACAAAACACGTTTTCCTCACATTTCGGTGACAGAAAGTTCTGGAATCTGAGAGGAGCCACAAATTTCCTTCCACCCAGCGTGACCCCAAGTCTCTCGATAAAAATGATACCTCACTTGTGTGGGTAGGCCTAGCGTCCGAGACAGGATATGCCCCAAAACACAACATGGACACATCCCATTTTTTGACAGAAAACAGAGCTGTTTTTTGCAAAGTGCCTACCTGTAGATTTTGGCCTTTAGCTCAGTCGGCACCTAGGGAAACCTACCAAACCTGTGCATTTTTAAAAACTAGAGACCTAGGGGAATCCAAGATGGGGTGACTTGTGGGGCTCTGACCAGGTTCTGTTACCCAGAATCCTTTGCAAACCTCAAAACGTGGCTAAAAAAACACGTTTTCCTCACATTTCACTGACAGAAACTTCTGAAATCTGAGAGGAGCCACAAATTTCCTTCCACCCAGCGTTCCCCCAAGTCTCCCAATAAAAATGATACCTCACTTGCGTGGGTAGGCCTAGCGCCCGAGACAGGAAATGCCCCAAAACACAACATGGACACATCCCATTTTTTGACAGAAAACAGAGCTGTTTTTTGCAACGTGCCTACCTGTAGATTTTGGCCTCTAGCTCAGTCGGCACCTAGGGAAACCTACCAAACCTGTGCATTTTTAAAAACTAGAGACCTAGAGAAATCCAAGATGGGGTGACTTGTGGGGCTCTGACCAGGTTCTGTTACCCAGAATCCTTTGCAAACCTCAAAATGTGGCTAAAAAACACATTTTCCTCACATTTTTGTGACAGAAAGTTCTGGAATCTGAGAGGAGTCACAAATTTCCTTTCACCCAGCGTTCCCCCAAGTCTCCCAATAAAAATGATACCTCACTTGTGTGGGTAGGCCTTGCGCCCGCAACAGGAAATGCCCCAAAACACAACGTGGACACATCCCATTTTTTGACAGAAAACAGAGCTGTTTTTTGCAAAGTGTCTACCTGTAGATTTTGGCCTCTAGCTCAGTCGGCACCTAGGGAAACCTACCAAACCTGTGCATTTTTGAAAACTAGAGACCTAGGGGAATCAAAGATGGGGTGACTTGTGGGGCTCTGACCAGGTTCTGTTACCCAGAATCCTTTGCAAACCTCAAAATGTGGCTAAAAAAACACATTTACCTCACATTTCGGTGACAGAAAGTTCTAGAATCTGAGAGGAGCCACAAATTTCCTTCCACCCAGCGTTCCCCCAAGTCTCCCAATAAAAATGATACCTCACTTGTGTGGGTAGGCCTAGCGCCCGCAACAGGAAATGCCCCAAAATACAACGTGGACACATCCCATTTTTTGACAGAAAACAGAGCTGTTTTTTGCAAAGTGTCTACCTGTAGGTTTTGGCCTCTAGCTCAGCCGGCACCTAGGGAAACCTACCAATCCTGTGCATGTTTGAAAACTAGAGACCTAGGGGAATCCAAGATGGGGTGACTTATGGGGCTCTGACCAGGTTCTGTTACCCAGAATCCTTTGCAAACCTCAAAATGTGGCTAAAAAAACACATTTTCCTCACATTCCAGTGACAGAAAGTTTTGGAATCTGAGAGGAGCCTCAAATTTGCTTTCACCCAGCGTTCCCCCATGTCTCCCGATAAAAATGATACCTCGCTTGTGTGGGTAGGCCTAGCGCCCGCAACAGGAAATGCCCCAAAACACAACATGGATACATCCCATTTTTTGACAGAAAACTGAGCTGTTTTTTGCAAAGTGTCTACCTGTAGGTTTTGGCCTCTAGCTCAGCCGACACCTACGGAAACCTACCAAACCTGTGCATTTTTTAAAACTAGAGACCTAGTGGAACCCAAGTTGGGGTGACTTGTGGAGCTCTGACCAGGTTCTGTTACCCAGAATCCTTTGCAAACCTCAAAATGTGGCTAAAAAAACATGTTTTCCTTACATTCCAATGACATAAAGTTCTGGAATCTGAGAGGAGCCTCAAATTTCATTTCACCCAGCGTTCCCCCATGTCTCCCGATAAAAATGATACCTCACTTGTGTGGGTAGGCCTAGCGCCCGCGACAGGAACTGCCCCAAAACACAACGTGGACACATCCCATTTTTTGACAGAAAACAGAGCTGTTTTTTGCTAAGGGCCTACCTGTAGGTTTTGGCCTCTAGCTCGGCCGGCACCTAGGGAAACCTACCAATCCTGTGCATTTTTGAAAACTAGAGACCTAGGGGAACCCAAGTTGGGGTGACTTGTGGGGCTCTGACCAGGTTCTGTTACCCAGAATCCTTTGCAAACCTCAAAACGTGGCTAAAAAAACACGTTTTCCTCACATTTCGGTGACAGAATGTTCTGGAATCTGAGAGGAGCCACAAATTTCCTTCCACCCAGCCTGCCCACAAGTCTCCCGATAAAAATGATACCTCACTTGTGTGGGTAGGCCTAGCGCCCGTGACAGGAAATGCCCCAAAACACAACATGGACACATCCCATTATTTGACAGAAAACAGAGCTGTTTTTTGCAAAGTGCCTACCTGTAGATTTTGGCCTCTAGCTCAGTCGGCACCTAGGGAAACCTACCAAACCTGTGCATTTTTAAAAACTAGAGACCTAGAGAAATCCAAGATGGGGTGACTTGTGGGGCTCTGACCAGGTTCTGTTACCCAGAATCCTTTGCAAACCTCAAAATGTGGCTAAAAAACAGATTTTCCTCAAATTTTTGTGACAGAAAGTTCTGGAATCTGAGAGGAGTCACAAATTTCCTTTCACCCAGCGTTCCCCAAGTCTCCCAATAAAAATGATACCTCACTTGTGTGGGTAGGCCTAGCGCCCGCAACAGGAAATGCCCCAAAACACAACATGGACACATCCCATTTTTTGACAGAAAACAGAGCTGTTTTTTGCAAAGTGCCTACCTGTAGATTTTGGCCTCTAGCTCAGTCGGCACCTAGGGAAACCTACCAAACCTGTGCATTTTTGAAAACTAGAGACCTAGGGTAATCCAAGATGGGGTGACTTGTGGGGCTCTGACCAGGTTCTGTTACCCAGAATCCTTTGCAAACCTCAAAATGTGGCTAAAAAAACACGTTTTCCTCACATTTCGGTGACAGAAAGTTCTGGAATCTGAGAGGAGCCACAAATTTCATTCCACCCACCGTTCCCCCAAGTCTCCCGATAAAAATGATACCTCACTTGTGTGGGTAGGCCTAGCGCCCGTGACAGGAAATGCCCCAAAACACAACATGGACACATCCTATTTTTTGAGAGAAAACAGAGCTGTTTTTTGCAAAGTGTCTACCTGTAGATTTTGGCCTCTAGCTCAGTCGGCACCTAGGGAAACCTACCAAACCTGTGCATTTTTGAAAACTATTGACGTAGGGGAATCCAAGATGGGGTGACTTGTGGGGCTCTGACCAGGTTCTGTTACCCAGAATCCTTTGCAAACCTCAAAATGTGGCTAAAAAACACATTTTCCTCACATTTCGGTGACAGAAAGTTCTAGAATCTGAGAGGAGCCACAAATTTCCTTCCACCCAGCGTTCCCCCAAGTCTCCCAATAAAAATGATATCTCACTTGTGTGGGTAGGCCTAGCGCCCGCAACAGGAAATGCCCCAAAAAACAACGTGGACACATCCCATTTTTTGACAGAAAACAGAGCTGTTTTTTGCAAAGTGTCTACCTGTAGGTTTTGGCCTCTAGCTCAGCCGGCACCTGGGGAAACCTACCAATCCTGTGCATGTTTGAAAACTAGAGACCTAGGGGAATCCAAGATGGGGTGACTTATGGGGCTCTGACCAGGTTCTGTTACCCAGAATCCTTTGCAAACCTCAAAATGTGGCTAAAAAAACACGTTTTCCTCACATTCCAGTGACAGAAAGTTCTGGAATCTGAGAGGAGCCTCAAATTTGCTTTCACCCAGCGTTCCCCCAAGTCTCCCGATAAAAATGATACCTCGCTTGTGTGGGTAGGCCTAGCGCCCGCAACAGGAAATGCCCCAAAACACAACATGGATAGATCCCATTTTTTGACAGAAAACTGAGCTGTTTTTTGCAAAGTGTCTACCTGTAGGTTCTGGCCTCTAGCTCAGCCGGCACCTAGGGAAACCTACCAAACCTGTGCATTTTTTAAAACTAGAGACCTAGGGGAACCCAAGTTGGGGTGACTTGTGGAGCTCTGACCACGTTCTGTTACCCAGAATCCTTTGCAAACCTCAAAATGTGGCTAAAAAAACATGTTTTCCTTACATTCCAATGACATAAAGTTCTGGAATCTGAGAGGAGCCTCAAATTTCATTTCACCCAGCGTTCCGCCATGTCTCCCGATAAAAATGATACCTCACTTGTGTGGGTAGGCCTAGCGCCCGCGACAGGAACTGCCCCAAAACACAACGTGGACACATCCCATTTTTTGACAGAAAACAGAGCTGTTTTTTGCAAAGTGTCTACCTGTAGATTTTGGCCTCTAGCTCAGTCGGCACCTAGGGAAACCTACCAAACCTGTGCATTTTTGAAAACTATTGACGTAGGGGAATCCAAGATGGGGTGACTTGTGGGGCTCTGACCAGGTTCTGTTACCCAGAATCCTTTGCAAACCTCAAAATGTGGCTAAAAAACACATTTTCCTCACATTTCGGTGACAGAAAGTTCTAGAATCTGAGAGGAGCCACAAATTTCCTTCCACCCAGCGTTCCCCCAAGTCTCCCAATAAAAATGATATCTCACTTGTGTGGGTAGGCCTAGCGCCCGCAACAGGAAATGCCCCAAAAAACAACGTGGACACATCCCATTTTTTGACAGAAAACAGAGCTGTTTTTTGCAAAGTGTCTACCTGTAGGTTTTGGCCTCTAGCTCAGCCGGCACCTGGGGAAACCTACCAATCCTGTGCATGTTTGAAAACTAGAGACCTAGGGGAATCCAAGATGGGGTGACTTATGGGGCTCTGACCAGGTTCTGTTACCCAGAATCCTTTGCAAACCTCAAAATGTGGCTAAAAAAACACGTTTTCCTCAAATTCCAGTGACAGAAAGTTCTGGAATCTGAGAGGAGCCTCAAATTTGCTTTCACCCAGCGTTCCCCCAAGTCTCCCGATAAAAATGATACCTCGCTTGTGTGGGTAGGCCTAGCGCCCGCAACAGGAAATGCCCCAAAACACAACATGGATAGATCCCATTTTTTGACAGAAAACTGAGCTGTTTTTTGCAAAGTGTCTACCTGTAGGTTCTGGCCTCTAGCTCAGCCGGCACCTAGGGAAACCTACCAAACCTGTGCATTTTTTAAAACTAGAGACCTAGGGGAACCCAAGTTGGGGTGACTTGTGGAGCTCTGACCACGTTCTGTTACCCAGAATCCTTTGCAAACCTCAAAATGTGGCTAAAAAAACATGTTTTCCTTACATTCCAATGACATAAAGTTCTGGAATCTGAGAGGAGCCTCAAATTTCATTTCACCCAGCGTTCCGCCATGTCTCCCGATAAAAATGATACCTCACTTGTGTGGGTAGGCCTAGCGCCCGCGACAGGAACTGCCCCAAAACACAACGTGGACACATCCCATTTTTTGACAGAAAACAGAGCTGTTTTTTGCTAAGTGCCTACCTGTAGGTTTTGGCCTCTAGCTCAGCCGGCACCTAGGGAAACCTACCAATCCTTTGCATTTTTGAAAACTAGAGACCTAGGTGAATCCAAGATGGGGTGACTTGTGGGGCTCTGACCAGGTTCTGTTACCCAGAATCCTTTGCAAACCTCAAAATGTGGCTAAAAAAACACATTTTCCTCACATTTCGGTGACAGAAAGTTCTGGAATCTGAGAGGAGCCACAAATTTCCTTCCACCCAGCATTCCCCCAAGTCTCCCGATAAAAATGATACCTCACTTGTGTGGGTAGGCCTAGCGCCCGTGACAGGAAATTCCCCAAAACACAACATGGACATATCCCATTTTTTGAGAGAAAACAGAGCTGTTTTTTGCAAAGTGCCTACCTGTAGGTTTTGGCCTCTAGCTCAGCCGGCACCTAGGGAAACCTACCAAACCTGTGCATTTTTGAAAACTAGAGACCTAGGGGAACCCAAGTTGGGGTGACTTGTGGGGCTCTGACCAGGTTCTGTTACCCAGAATCCTTTGCAAACCTCAAAACGTGGGTAAAAAAAACATGTTTTCCTCACATTCCAGTGACATAAAGTTCTGGAATCTGAGAGGAGCCTCAAATTTCATTTCACCCAGCGTTCCCCTATTTCTCCCAATATAAATGATAACTTACTTGTGTGGGTAGGCCTAGCACCCGCAAAAGGAACTTCCCCCAAACCACAACGTGGACACATCCCATTTTTTGACAGAAAACAGAGCTGTTTTTTGCTAAGGGCCTACCTGTAGGTTTTGGCCTCTAGCTCGGCCGGCACCTAGGGAAACCTACCAATCCTGTGCATTTTTGAAAACTAGAGACCTAGGGGAATCCAAGATGGGGTGACTTGTGGGGCTCTGACCAGGTTCTGTTACCCAGAATCCTTTGCAAACCTCAAAACGTGGCTAAAAAAAGATGTTTTCCTCACATTTCGGTGACAGAAAGTTCTGGAATCTGAGAGGAGCCACAAATTTCCTTCCTCCCAGCGTGCCCACAAGTCTCCCGATAAAAATGATACCTCACTTGTGTGGGTAGGCCTAGCGCCCGTGACAGGAAATGCCCCAAAACACAACATGGACACATCCCATTTTTTGAGAGAAAACAGAGCTGTTTTTTGCAAAGTGCCTACCTGTAGGTTTTGGCCTCTAGCTCAGCCGGAACCTAGGGAAACCTACCAAACCTGTGCATTTTTTAAAACTAGAGACCTAGGGGAACCCAAGTTGGGGTGACTTGTGGGGCTCTGACCAGGTTCTGTTACCCAGAATCCTTTGCAAACCTCAAAACGTGGCTAAAAAAACACGTTTTCCTCACATTTCGGTGACAGAAAGTTCTGGAATCTGAGAGGAGCCACAAATTTCCTTCCACCCAGCCTGCCCACAAGTCTCCCGATAAAAATGATACCTCACTTGTGTGGGTAGGCCTAGCGCCCGTGACAGGAAATGCCCCAAAACACAACATGGACACATCCCATTTTTTGACAGAAAACAGAGCTGTTTTTTGCAAAGTGCCTACCTGTAGATTTTGGCCTCTAGCTCAGTCGGCACCTTGGGAAACCTACCAAACCTGGGCATTTTTAAAAACTAGAAACCTAGGGGAATCCAAGATGGGGTGACTTGTGGGGCTCTGACCAGGTTCTGTTACCCAGAATCCTTTGCAAACCTCAAAACGTGGCTAAAAAAACACATTTTCCTCACATTTCGGTGACAGAAAGTTCTGGAATCTGAGAGGAGCCACAAATTTCATTTCACCCAGCGTTCCCCCATTTCTCCCAATATAAATGATAACTTACTTGTGTGGGTAGGCCTAGCACCCGCAAGAGGAACTTCCCCCAAACCACAACGTGGACACATCCCATTTTTTGACAGAAAACAGAGCTGTTTTTTGCTAAGGGCCTACCTGTAGGTTTTGGCCTCTAGCTCGGCCGGCACCTAGGGAAACCTACCAATCCTGTGCATTTTTGAAAACTAGAGACCTAGGGGAATCCAAGATGGGGTGACTTGTAGGGCTCTGACCAGGTTCTGTTACCCAGAATCCTTTGCAAACCTCAAAATGTGGCTAAAAAAACACGTTTTCCTCACATTTCGGTGATAGAAATTTCTGGAATCTGAGAGGAGCCACAAATTTCCTTCCACCCAGCGTTCCCCCAAGTCTCCCGATAAAAATGATACCTCACTTGTGTGGGTAGGCCTAGCGCCCGTGACAGGAAATGCCCCAAAACACAACATGGACACATCCCATTTTTTGAGAGAAAACAGAGCTGTTTTTTGCAAAGTGCCTACCTGTAGGTTTTGGCCTCTAGCTCAGCCGGCACCTAGGGAAACCTACCAAACCTGTGCATTTTTTAAAACTAGAGACCTAGGGGAACCCAAGTTGGGGTGACTTGTGGAGCTCTGACCAGGTTCTGTTACCCAGAATCCTTTGCAAACCTCAAAACGTGGCTAAAAAAACACGTTTTCCTCACATTTCGGTGACAGAAAGTTCTGGAATCTGAGAGGAGCCACAAATTTCCATCCACCCAGCCTGCCCACAAGTCTCCCGATAAAAATGATACCTCACTTGTGTGGGTAGGCCTAGCGCCCGTGACAGGAAATGCCCCAAAACACAACATGAACACATCCCATTTTTTGACAGAAAACAGAGCTGTTTTTTGCAAAGTGCCTACCTGTAGATTTTGGCCTATAGCTCAGTCGGCACCTTGGGAAACCTACCAAACCTGTGCATTTTTAAAAACTAGAAACCTAGGGGAATCCAAGATGGGGTGACTTGTGGGGCTCTGACCAGGTTCTGTTACCCAGAATCCTTTGCAAACCTCAAAACGTGGCTAAAAAAACACGTTTTCCTCACATTTCGGTTACAGAAAGTTCTGGAATCTGAGAGGAGCCACAAATTTCCTTCCACCCAGCGTGCCCCCAAGTCTCCCGATAAAAATGATACCTCACTTGTGTGGGTAGGCCAGCGCCCGAGACAGGAAATGCCCCAAAACACAACATGGACACATCCCATTTTTTGACAGAAAACAGAGCTGTTTTTTGCAAAGTGCCTACCTGTAGATTTTGGCCTCTAGCTCAGTCGGCACCTAGGGAAACCTACCAAACCTGTGCATTTTTAAAAACTAGAGACCTAGAGAAATCCAAGATGGGGTGACTTGTGGGGCTCTGACCAGGTTCTGTTACCCAGAATCCTTTGCAAACCTCAAAATGTGGCTAAAAAAACACGTTTTCCTCACATTTCGGTGATAGAAAGTTCTGTAATCTGAGAGGAGCCACAAATTTCCTTCCACCCAGCGTTCCCCCAAGTCTCCCAATAAAAATGATACCTCACTTGTGTGGGTAGGCCTAGCGCCCGCAACAGGAAATGCCCCAAAACACAACGTGGACACATCCCATTTTTTGACAGAAAACAGAGCTGTTTTTTGCAAAGTGCCTACCTGTAGATTTTGGCCTCTAGCTCAGCCGGCACCTAGGGAAACCTACCAAACCTGTGCATTTTTTAAAACTAGAGACCTAGGGGAACCCAAGTTGGGGTGACTTGTGGAGCTCTGACCAGGTTCTGTTACCCAGAATCCTTTGCAAACCTCAAAATGTGGCTAAAAAAACATGTTTTCCTTACATTCCAATGACATAAAGTTCTGGAATCTGAGAGGAGCCTCTAATTTCATTTTACCCAGCGTTCCCCCATGTCTCCCGATAAAAATGATACCTCACTTGTGTGGGTAGGCCTAGCGCCCGCGACAGGAACTGCCCCAAAACACAACGTGGACACATCCCATTTTTTGACAGAAAACAGAGCTGTTTTTTGCTAAGTGCCTACCTGTAGGTTTTGGCCTCTAGCTCAGCCGGCACCTAGGGAAACCTACCAATCCTGTGCATTTTTGAAAACTAGAGACCTAGGGGAATCCAAGATGGGGTGACTTGTGGGGCTCTGACCAGGTTCTGTTACCCAGAATCCTTTGCAAACCTCAAAATGTGGATAAAAAAACACATTTTCCTCACATTTCGGTGACAGAAAGTTCTGGAATCTGAGAGGAGCCACAAATTTCCTTCCACCCAGGCTGCCCACAAGTCTCCCGATAAAAATAATACCTCACTTGTGTGGGTAGGCCTAGCGCCCGTGACAGGAAATGCCCCAAAACACAACATGGACACATCCCATTTTTTGACAGAAAACAGAGCTGTTTTTTGCAAAGTGCCTACCTGTAGATTTTGGCCTCTAGCTCAGTCGGCACCTAGGGAAACCTACCAATCCTGTGCATTTTTGAAAACTAGAGACCTAGGGTAATCCAAGATGGGGTGACTTGTGGGGCTCTGACCAGGTTCTGTTACCCAGAATCCTTTGCAAACCTCAAAATGTGGCTAAAAAAACAAATTTTCCTCACATTTCAGTGACAGAAAGTTCTAGAATCTGAGAGGAGCCACAAATTTCCTTCCACCCAGCGTTCCCCCAAGTCTCCCAATAAAAATGATAACTCACTTGTGTGGGTAGGCCTAGCTCCCGTGACAGGAAATGCCCCAAAACACAACATGGACACATCCCATTTTTTGAGAGAAAACAGAGCTGTTTTTTGCAAAGTGTCTACCTGTAGATATTGGCCTCTAGCTCAGTCGGCACCTAGGGAAACCTACCAAACCTGTGCATTTTTGAAAACTATTGACCTAGGGGAATCCAAGATGGGGTGACTTGTGGGGCTCTGACCAGGTTCTGTTACCCAGAATCCTTTGCAAACCTCAAAATGTGGCTAAAAAACACATTTTCCTCACATTTCAGTGACAGAAAGTTCTAGAATCTGAAAGGAGCAACAAATTTCCTTCCACCCAGCGTTCCCCCAAGTCTCCCAATAAAAATGATACCTCGCTTGTGTGGGTAGGCCTAGCGCCCGCGACAGGAACTGCCCCAAAACACAACATGGACACATCCCATTTTTTGACAGAAAACAGAGCTGTTTTTTGCAAAGTGCCTACCTGTAGGTTTTGGCCTCTAGCTCAGCCGGCACCTAGGGAAACCTACCAATCCTGTGCATTTTTGAAAACTAGAGACCCAGGGGAATCCAACATGTGGTGACTTGTGGGGCTCTGACCAGGTTCTGTTACCCAGAATCCTTTGCAAACCTCAAAATGTGGCTAAAAAAACACATTTTCCTCACATTTCGGTGACAGAAAGTTCTGGAATCTGAGAGGAGCCACAAATTTCCTTCCACCCAGCGTTCCCCCAAGTCTCCCGATAAAAATGATACCTCACTTGTGTGGGTAGGCCTTGCGCCCGTGACAGGAAATGCCCCAAAACACAACATGGACACATCCCATTTTTTGAGAGAAAACAGAGCTGTTTTTAGCAAAGTGCCTACCTGTAGGTTTTGACCTCTAGCTCAGCCGGCACCTAGGGAAACCTACAAAACCTGTGCATTTTTGAAAACTAGAGACCTAGGGGAACCCATGTTGGGGTGACTTGTGGGGCTCTGACCAGGTTCTGTTACCCAGAATCCTTTGCAAACCTCAAAACGTGGCTAAAAAAACATGTTTTCCTCACATTCCAGTGACATAAAGTTCTGGAATCTGAGAGGAGCCTCAAATTTCATTTCACCCAGCGTTCCCCATTTCTCCCAATATAAATGATAACTTACTTGTGTGGGTAGGCCTAGCACCCGAGACAGGAACTTCCCCCAAACCACAACGTGGACACATCCCATATTTTGACAGAAAACAGAGCTGTTTTTTGCTAAGGGCCTACCTGTAGGTTTTGGCCTCTAGCTCAGCCGGCACCTAGGGAAACCTACCAAACCTGTGCATTTTTGAAAACTAGAGACCTAGGGAAATCCAAGATGGGGTGACTTGAGTGGCTCTGACCATGTTCTGTTACCCAGAATCCTTTGGAAACCTCAAAATGTGGCTAAAAAAACAAATTTTCCTCACATTTCAGTGACAGAAAGTTCTAGAATCTGAGAGGAGCCACAAATTTCCTTCCACCCAGCGTTCCCCCAAGTCTCCCAATAAAAATGATACCTCACTTGTGTGGGTAGGCCTAGCTCCCGTGACAGGAAATGCCCCAAAACACAACATGGACACATCCCATTTTTTGAGAGAAAACAGAGCTGTTTTTTGCAAAGTGTCTACCTGTAGATATTGGCCTTTAGCTCAGTCGGCACCTAGGGAAACCTACCAAACCTGTGCATTTTTGAAAACTATTGACCTAGGGGAATCCAAGATGGGGTGACTTGTGGGGCTCTGACCAGGTTCTGTTACCCAGAATCCTTTGCAAACCTCAAAATGTGGCTAAAAAACACATTTTCCTCACATTTCAGTGACAGAAAGTTCTAGAATCTGAAAGGAGCAACAAATTTCCTTCCACCCAGCGTTCCCCCAAGTCTCCCAATAAAAATGATACCTCGCTTGTGTGGGTAGGCCTAGCGCCCGCGACAGGAACTGCCCCAAAACACAACATGGACACATCCCATTTTTTTACAGAAAACAGAGCTGTTTTTTGCAAAGTGCCTACCTGTAGGTTTTGGCCTCTAGCTCAGCCGGCACCTAGGGAAACCTACCAATCCTGTGCATTTTTGAAAACTAGAGACCCAGGGGAATCCAACATGTGGTGACTTGTGGGGCTCTGACCAGGTTCTGTTACCCAGAATCCTTTGCAAACCTCAAAATGTGGCTAAAAAAACACATTTTCCTCACATTTCGGTGACAGAAAGTTCTGGAATCTGAGAGGAGCAACAAATTTCCTTCCACCCAGCGTTCCCCCAAGTCTCCCGATAAAAATGATACCTCACTTGTGTGGGTAGGCCTTGCGCCCGTGACAGGAAATGCCCCAAAACACAACATGGACACATCCCATTTTTTGAGAGAAAACAGAGCTGTTTTTAGCAAAGTGCCTACCTGTAGGTTTTGACCTCTAGCTCAGCCGGCACCTAGGGAAACCTACAAAACCTGTGCATTTTTGAAAACTAGAGACCTAGGGGAACCCAAGTTGGGGTGACTTGTGGGGCTCTGACCAGGTTCTGTTACCCAGAATCCTTTGCAAACCTCAAAACGTGGCTAAAAAAACATGTTTTCCTCACATTCCAGTGACATAAAGTTCTGGAATCTGAGAGGAGCCTCAAATTTCATTTCACCCAGCGTTCCCCCATTTCTCCCAATATAAATGATAACTTACTTGTGTGGGTAGGCCTAGCACCCGCGACAGGAACTTCCCCCAAACCACAACGTGGACACATCCCATTTTTTGACAGAAAACAGAGCTGTTTTTTGCTAAGGGCCTACCTGTAGGTTTTGGCCTCTAGCTCAGCCGGCACCTAGGGAAACCTACCAAACCTGTGCATTTTTGAAAACTAGAGACCTAGGGAAATCCAAGATGGGGTGACTTGAGTGGCTCTGACCATGTTCTGTTACCCAGAATCCTTTGCAAACCTCAAAATGTGTCTAAAAAACACATTTTCCTCACATTTCGGTGACAGAAAGTTCTGGAATCTGAGAGGAGCCACAAATTTCCTTCCACCCAGCGTTCCCCCAAGTCTCCCAATAAAAATGATACCTCACTTGTTTGGGTAGGCCTAGCGCCCACAACAAGAAATGCCCCAAAACACAACGTGGACACATCCCATTTTTTGACAGAAAACAGAGCTGTTTTTTGCAAAGTGTCTACCTGTAGGTTTTGGCCTCTAGCTCAGCCGGCACCTAGGGAAACCTACCAATCCTGTGTATTTTTGAAAACTAGAGACCTAGGGAAATCCAAGATGGGGTGACTTATGGGGCTCTGACCAGGTTCTGTTACCCAGAATCCTTTGCAAACCTCAAAATGTGGCTAAAAAAACACATTTTCCTCACATTTAGGTGACAGAAAGTTCTAGAATCTGAGAGGAGCCACAAATTTCCTTCCACCCAGCGTTCCCCCAAGTCTCCCGATAAAAATGATACCTCACTTGTGTGGGTAGGCCTAGCGCCCACAACAAGAAATGCCCCAAAACACAACGTGGACACATCCCATTTTTTGACAGAAAACAGAGCTGTTTTTAGCAATGTGCCTACCTGTAGGTTTTGACCTCTAGCTCAGCCGGCACCTAGGGAAACCTACAAAACCTGTGCATTTTTGAAAACTAGAGACCTAGGGGAACCCAAGTTGGGGTGACTTGTGGGGCTCTGACCAGGTTCTGTTACCCAGAATACTTTGCAAACCTCAAAACGTGGCTAAAAAAACAAGTTTTCATCACATTCCAGTGACATAAAGTTCTGGAATCTGAGAGGAGCCTCAAATTTCATTTCACCCAGCGTTCCCCCATTTCTCCCAATATAAATGATAACTTACTTGTGTGGGTAGGCCTAGCACCCGCGACAGGAACTTCCCCCCAAACCACAGCGTGGACACATCCCATTTTTTGACAGAAAACAGAGCTGTTTTTTGCTAAGGGCCTACCTGTAGGTTTTGGCCTCTAGCTCGGCCGGCACCTAGGGAAACCTACCAATCCTGTGCATTTTTGAAAACTAGAGACCTAGGGGAATCCAAGATGGGGGGACTTGTGGGGCTCTGACCAGGTTCTGTTACCCAGAATCCTTTGCAAACCTCAAAACGTGGCTAAAAAAACACGTTTTCCTCACATTTCGGTGACAGAAAGTTCTGGAATCTGAGAGGAGCCACAAATTTCCTTCCACCCAGCGTGCCCACAAGTCTCCCGATAAAAATGATACCTCACTTGTGTGGGTAGGCCTAGCGCCCGTGACAGGAAATGCCCCAAAAAACAACATGGACACATCCCATTTTTTGACAGAAAACAGAGCTGTTTTTTGCAAAGTGCCTACCTGTAGATTTTGGCCTCTAGCTCAGTCAGCACCTAGGGAAACCTACCAAACCTGTGCATTTTTAAAAACTAGAGACCTAGAGAAATCCAAGATGGGGTGACTTGTGGGGCTCTGACCAGGTTCTGTTACCCAGAATCCTTTGCAAACCTCAAAATGTGGCTAAAAAACACATTTTCCTCACATTTCGGTGATAGAAAGTTCTGGAATCTGAGAGGAGCCACAAATTTCCTTCCACCCAGTGTTCCCCCAAGTCTCCCGATAAAAATGATACCTCACTTGTGTGGGTAGGCCTAGCGCCCGTGACAGGAAATGCCCCAAAACACAACATGGACACATCCCATTTTTTGACAGAAAACAGAGCTGTTTTTTGCAAAGTGCCTACCTGTAGGTTTTGGCCTCTAGCTCAGCCGGCTCCTAGGGAAACCTACCAAACCTGTGCATTTTTGAAAACTAGAGACCTAGGGGAACCCAAGTTGGCGTGACTTGTGGGGCTCTGACCAGGTTCTGTTACCCAGAATCCTTTGCAAACCTCAAAACGTGGCTAAAAAAACACGTTTTCCTCACATTTCGGTGACAGAAAGTTCTGGAATCTGAGAGGAGCCACAAATTTCCTTCCACTCAGCGTGCCCACAAGTCTCCCGATAAAAATGATACCTCACTTGTGTGGGTAGGCCTAGCGCCCGTGACAGGAAATGCCCCAAAACACAACATGGACACATCCCATTTTTTGACAGAAAACAGAGCTGTTTTTTGCAAAGTGTCTACCTGTAGATTTTGGCCTCTAGCTCAGTCGGCACCTAGGGAAACCTACCAAACCTGTGCATTTTTGAAAACTGGAGACCTAGGGGAATCCAAGATGGGGTGACTTATGGGGCTGTGACCAGGTTCTGTTACCCAGAATCCTTTGCAAACCTCAAAATGTGGCTAAAAAACACATTTTCCTCACATTTCGGTGACAGAAAGTTCTGGAATCTGAGAGGAGCCACAAATTTCCTTCCACCCAGCCTTCCCCCAAGTCTCCCAATAAAAATGATACCTCACTTGTGTGGGTAGGCCTTGCGCCCGCAACAGGAAATGCCCCAAAAAACAATGTGGACACATCCCATTTTTTGACAGAAAACAGAGCTGTTTTTTGCAAAGTGTCTACCTGTAGGTTTTGGCCTCTAGCTCAGCCGGCACCTAGGGAAACCTACCAATCCTGTGCATGTTTGAAATCTAGAGACCTAGGGGAATCCAAGATGGGGTGACTTATGGGGCTCTGACCAGGTTCTGTTACCCAGAATCCTTTGCAAACCTCAAAATGTGGCTAAAAAAACACGTTTTCCTCACATTCCAGTGACAGAAAGTTCTGGAATCTGAGAGGAGCCTCAAATTTGCTTTCACCCAGCGTTCCCCCAAGTCTCCCGATAAAAATGATACCTCGCTTGTGTGGGTAGGCCTAGCGCCCGCAACAGGAAATGCCCCAAAACACAACATGGATAGATCCCATTTTTTGACAGAAAACTGAGCTGTTTTTTGCAAAGTGTCTACCTGTAGGTTCTGGCCTCTAGCTCAGCCGGCACCTAGGGAAACCTACCAAACCTGTGCATTTTTTAAAACTAGAGACCTAGGGGAACCCAAGTTGGGGTGACTTGTGGAGCTCTGACCACGTTCTGTTACCCAGAATCCTTTGCAAACCTCAAAATGTGGCTAAAAAAACATGTTTTCCTTACATTCCAATGACATAAAGTTCTGGAATCTGAGAGGAGCCTCAAATTTCATTTCACCCAGCGTTCCGCCATGTCTCCCGATAAAAATGATACCTCACTTGTGTGGGTAGGCCTAGCGCCCGCGACAGGAACTGCCCCAAAACACAACGTGGACACATCCCATTTTTTGACAGAAAACAGAGCTGTTTTTTGCTAAGTGCCTACCTGTAGGTTTTGGCCTCTAGCTCAGCCGGCACCTAGGGAAACCTACCAATCCTTTGCATTTTTGAAAACTAGAGACCTAGGTGAATCCAAGATGGGGTGACTTGTGGGGCTCTGACCAGGTTCTGTTACCCAGAATCCTTTGCAAACCTCAAAATGTGGCTAAAAAAACACATTTTCCTCACATTTCGGTGACAGAAAGTTCTGGAATCTGAGAGGAGCCACAAATTTCCTTCCACCCAGCATTCCCCCAAGTCTCCCGATAAAAATGATACCTCACTTGTGTGGGTAGGCCTAGCGCCCGTGACAGGAAATTCCCCAAAACACAACATGGACATATCCCATTTTTTGAGAGAAAACAGAGCTGTTTTTTGCAAAGTGCCTACCTGTAGGTTTTGGCCTCTAGCTCAGCCGGCACCAAGGGAAACCTACCAAACCTGTGCATTTTTGAAAACTAGAGACCTAGGGGAACCCAAGTTGGGGTGACTTGTGGGGCTCTGACCAGGTTCTGTTACCCAGAATCCTTTGCAAACCTCAAAACGTGGGTAAAAAAAACATGTTTTCCTCACATTCCAGTGACATAAAGTTCTGGAATCTGAGAGGAGCCTCAAATTTCATTTCACCCAGCGTTCCCCTATTTCTCCCAATATAAATGATAACTTACTTGTGTGGGTAGGCCTAGCACCCGCAAGAGGAACTTCCCCCAAACCACAACGTGGACACATCCCATTTTTTGACAGAAAACAGAGCTGTTTTTTGCTAAGGGCCTACCTGTAGGTTTTGGCCTCTAGCTCGGCCGGCACCTAGGGAAACCTACCAATCCTGTGCATTTTTGAAAACTAGAGACCTAGGGGAATCCAAGATGGGGTGACTTGTGGGGCTCTGACCAGGTTCTGTTACCCAGAATCCTTTGCAAACCTCAAAACGTGGCTAAAAAAAGATGTTTTCCTCACATTTCGGTGACAGAAAGTTCTGGAATCTGAGAGGAGCCACAAATTTCCTTCCTCCCAGCGTGCCCACAAGTCTCCCGATAAAAATGATACCTCACTTGTGTGGGTAGGCCTAGCGCCCGTGACAGGAAATGCCCCAAAACACAACATGGACACATCCCATTTTTTGAGAGAAAACAGAGCTGTTTTTTGCAAAGTGCCTACCTGTAGGTTTTGGCCTCTAGCTCAGCCGGAACCTAGGGAAACCTACCAAACCTGTGCATTTTTTAAAACTAGAGACCTAGGGGAACCCAAGTTGGGGTGACTTGTGGGGCTCTGACCAGGTTCTGTTACCCAGAATCCTTTGCAAACCTCAAAACGTGGCTAAAAAAACACGTTTTCCTCACATTTCGGTGACAGAAAGTTCTGGAATCTGAGAGGAGCCACAAATTTCCTTCCACCCAGCCTGCCCACAAGTCTCCCGATAAAAATGATACCTCACTTGTGTGGGTAGGCCTAGCGCCCGTGACAGGAAATGCCCCAAAACACAACATGGACACATCCCATTTTTTGACAGAAAACAGAGCTGTTTTTTGCAAAGTGCCTACCTGTAGATTTTGGCCTCTAGCTCAGTCGGCACCTTGGGAAACCTACCAAACCTGGGCATTTTTAAAAACTAGAAACCTAGGGGAATCCAAGATGGGGTGACTTGTGGGGCTCTGACCAGGTTCTGTTACCCAGAATCCTTTGCAAACCTCAAAACGTGGCTAAAAAAACACATTTTCCTCACATTTCGGTGACAGAAAGTTCTGGAATCTGAGAGGAGCCACAAATTTCATTTCACCCAGCGTTCCCCCATTTCTCCCAATATAAATGATAACTTACTTGTGTGGGTAGGCCTAGCACCCGCAAGAGGAACTTCCCCCAAACCACAACGTGGACACATCCCATTTTTTGACAGAAAACAGAGCTGTTTTTTGCTAAGGGCCTACCTGTAGGTTTTGGCCTCTAGCTCGGCCGGCACCTAGGGAAACCTACCAATCCTGTGCATTTTTGAAAACTAGAGACCTAGGGGAATCCAAGATGGGGTGACTTGTAGGGCTCTGACCAGGTTCTGTTACCCAGAATCCTTTGCAAACCTCAAAATGTGGCTAAAAAAACACGTTTTCCTCACATTTCGGTGATAGAAAGTTCTGGAATCTGAGAGGAGCCACAAATTTCCTTCCACCCAGCGTTCCCCCAGGTCTCCCGATAAAAATGATACCTCACTTGTGTGGGTAGGCCTAGCGCCCGTGACAGGAAATGCCCCAAAACACAACATGGACACATCCCATTTTTTGAGAGAAAACAGAGCTGTTTTTTGCAAAGTGCCTACCTGTAGGTTTTGGCCTCTAGCTCAGCCGGCACCTAGGGAAACCTACCAAACCTGTGCATTTTTTAAAACTAGAGACCTAGGGGAACCCAAGTTGGGGTGACTTGTGGAGCTCTGACCAGGTTCTGTTACCCAGAATCCTTTGCAAACCTCAAAACGTGGCTAAAAAAACACGTTTTCCTCACATTTCGGTGACAGAAAGTTCTGGAATCTGAGAGGAGCCACAAATTTCCATCCACCCAGCCTGCCCACAAGTCTCCCGATAAAAATGATACCTCACTTGTGTGGGTAGGCCTAGCGCCCGTGACAGGAAATGCCCCAAAACACAACATGAACACATCCCATTTTTTGACAGAAAACAGAGCTGTTTTTTGCAAAGTGCCTACCTGTAGATTTTGGCCTATAGCTCAGTCGGCACCTTGGGAAACCTACCAAACCTGTGCATTTTTAAAAACTAGAAACCTAGGGGAATCCAAGATGGGGTGACTTGTGGGGCTCTGACCAGGTTCTGTTACCCAGAATCCTTTGCAAACCTCAAAACGTGGCTAAAAAAACACGTTTTCCTCACATTTCGGTTACAGAAAGTTCTGGAATCTGAGAGGAGCCACAAATTTCCTTCCACCCAGCGTGCCCCCAAGTCTCCCGATAAAAATGATACCTCACTTGTGTGGGTAGGCCAGCGCCCGAGACAGGAAATGCCCCAAAACACAACATGGACACATCCCATTTTTTGACAGAAAACAGAGCTGTTTTTTGCAAAGTGCCTACCTGTAGATTTTGGCCTCTAGCTCAGTCGGCACCTAGGGAAACCTACCAAACCTGTGCATTTTTAAAAACTAGAGACCTAGAGAAATCCAAGATGGGGTGACTTGTGGGGCTCTGACCAGGTTCTGTTACCCAGAATCCTTTGCAAACCTCAAAATGTGGCTAAAAAAACACGTTTTCCTCACATTTCGGTGATAGAAAGTTCTGTAATCTGAGAGGAGCCACAAATTTCCTTCCACCCAGCGTTCCCCCAAGTCTCCCAATAAAAATGATACCTCACTTGTGTGGGTAGGCCTAGCGCCCGCAACAGGAAATGCCCCAAAACACAACGTGGACACATCCCATTTTTTGACAGAAAACAGAGCTGTTTTTTGCAAAGTGCCTACCTGTAGATTTTGACCTCTAGCTCAGCCGGCACCTAGGGAAACCTACCAAACCTGTGCATTTTTTAAAACTAGAGACCTAGGGGAACCCAAGTTGGGGTGACTTGTGGAGCTCTGACCAGGTTCTGTTACCCAGAATCCTTTGCAAACCTCAAAATGTGGCTAAAAAAACATGTTTTCCTTACATTCCAATGACATAAAGTTCTGGAATCTGAGAGGAGCCTCTAATTTCATTTTACCCAGCGTTCCCCCATGTCTCCCGATAAAAATGATACCTCACTTGTGTGGGTAGGCCTAGCGCCCGCGACAGGAACTGCCCCAAAACACAACGTGGACACATCCCATTTTTTGACAGAAAACAGAGCTGTTTTTTGCTAAGTGCCTACCTGTAGGTTTTGGCCTCTAGCTCAGCCGGCACCTAGGGAAACCTACCAATCCTGTGCATTTTTGAAAACTAGAGACCTAGGGGAATCCAAGATGGGGTGACTTGTGGGGCTCTGACCAGGTTCTGTTACCCAGAATCCTTTGCAAACCTCAAAATGTGGCTAAAAAAACACATTTTCCTCACATTTCGGTGACAGAAAGTTCTGGAATCTGAGAGGAGCCACAAATTTCCTTCCACCCAGGCTGCCCACAAGTCTCCCGATAAAAATAATACCTCACTTGTGTGGGTAGGCCTAGCGCCCGTGACAGGAAATGCCCCAAAACACAACATGGACACATCCCATTTTTTGACAGAAAACAGAGCTGTTTTTTGCAAAGTGCCTACCTGTAGATTTTGGCCTCTAGCTCAGTCGGCACCTAGGGAAACCTACCAATCCTCTGCATTTTTGAAAACTAGAGACCTAGGGTAATCCAAGATGGGGTGACTTGTGGGGCTCTGACCAGGTTCTGATACCCAGAATCCTTTGCAAACCTCAAAATGTGGCTAAAAAAACAAATTTTCCTCACATTTCAGTGACAGAAAGTTCTAGAATCTGAGAGGAGCCACAAATTTCCTTCCACCCAGCGTTCCCCCAAGTCTCCCAATAAAAATGATACCTCACTTGTGTGGGTAGGCCTAGCTCCCGTGACAGGAAATGCCCCAAAACACAACATGGACACATCCCATTTTTTGAGAGAAAACAGAGCTGTTTTTTGCAAAGTGTCTACCTGTAGATATTGGCCTCTAGCTCAGTCGGCACCTAGGGAAACCTACCAAACCTGTGCATTTTTGAAAACTATTGACCTAGGGGAATCCAAGATGGGGTGACATGTGGGGCTCTGACCAGGTTCTGTTACCCAGAATCCTTTGCAAACCTCAAAATGTGGCTAAAAAACACATTTTCCTCACATTTCAGTGACAGAAAGTTCTAGAATCTGAAAGGAGCAACAAATTTCCTTCCACCCAGCGTTCCCCCAAGTCTCCCAATAAAAATGATACCTCGCTTGTGTGGGTAGGCCTAGCGCCCGCGACAGGAACTGCCCCAAAACACAACATGGACACATCCCATTTTTTGACAGAAAACAGAGCTGTTTTTTGCAAAGTGCCTACCTGTAGGTTTTGGCCTCTAGCTCAGCCGGCACCTAGGGAAACCTACCAATCCTGTGCATTTTTGAAAACTAGAGACCCAGGGGAATCCAACATGTGGTGACTTGTGGGGCTCTGACCAGGTTCTGTTACCCAGAATCCTTTGCAAACCTCAAAATGTGGCTAAAAAAACACATTTTCCTCACATTTCGGTGACAGAAAGTTCTGGAATCTGAGAGGAGCCACAAATTTCCTTCCACCCAGCGTTCCCCCAAGTCTCCCGATAAAAATGATACCTCACTTGTGTGGGTAGGCCTTGCGCCCGTGACAGGAAATGCCCCAAAACACAACATGGACACATCCCATTTTTTGAGAGAAAACAGAGCTGTTTTTAGCAAAGTGCCTACCTGTAGGTTTTGACCTCTAGCTCAGCCGGCACCTAGGGAAACCTACAAAACCTGTGCATTTTTGAAAACTAGAGACCTAGGGGAACCCATGTTAGGGTGACTTGTGGGGCTCTGACCAGGTTCTGTTACCCAGAATCCTTTGCAAACCTCAAAACGTGGCTAAAAAAACATGTTTTCCTCACATTCCAGTGACATAAAGTTCTGGAATCTGAGAGGAGCCTCAAATTTCATTTCACCCAGCGTTCCCCCATTTCTCCCAATATAAATGATAACTTACTTGTGTGGGTAGGCCTAGCACCCGAGACAGGAACTTCCCCCAAACCACAACGTGGACACATCCCATATTTTGACAGAAAACAGAGCTGTTTTTTGCTAAGGGCCTACCTGTAGGTTTTGGCCTCTAGCTCAGCCGGCACCTAGGGAAACCTACCAAACCTGTGCATTTTTGAAAACTAGAGACCTAGGGAAATCCAAGATGGGGTGACTTGAGTGGCTCTGACCATGTTCTGTTACCCAGAATCCTTTGGAAACCTCAAAATGTGGCTAAAAAAACAAATTTTCCTCACATTTCAGTGACAGAAAGTTCTAGAATCTGAGAGGAGCCACAAATTTCCTTCCACCCAGCGTTCCCCCAAGTCTCCCAATAAAAATGATACCTCACTTGTGTGGGTAGGCCTAGCTCCCGTGACAGGAAATGCCCCAAAACACAACATGGACACATCCCATTTTTTGAGAGAAAACAGAGCTGTTTTTTGCAAAGTGCCTACCTGTAGGTTTTGGCCTCTAGCTCAGCCGGCACCTAGGGAAACCTACCAATCCTGTGCATTTTTGAAAACTAGAGACCTAGGGGAATCCAAGATGGGGTGACTTGTGGGGCTCTGACCAGGTTCTGTTACCCAGAATCCTTTGCAAACCTCAAAATGTGGCTAAAAAAACACATTTTCCTCACATTTCGGTGACAGAAAGTTCTGGAATCTGAGAGGAGCCACAAATTTCCTTCCACCCAGGCTGCCCACAAGTCTCCCGATAAAAATAATACCTCACTTGTGTGGGTAGGCCTAGCGCCCGTGACAGGAAATGCCCCAAAACACAACATGGACACATCCCATTTTTTGACAGAAAACAGAGCTGTTTTTTGCAAAGTGCCTACCTGTAGATTTTGGCCTCTAGCTCAGTCGGCACCTAGGGAAACCTACCAATCCTCTGCATTTTTGAAAACTAGAGACCTAGGGTAATC
Organism: Pleurodeles waltl; assembly: GCF_031143425.1. Taxonomy (NCBI): domain Eukaryota; kingdom Metazoa; phylum Chordata; class Amphibia; order Caudata; family Salamandridae; genus Pleurodeles; species Pleurodeles waltl. The sequence goes on along the minus strand of NC_090444.1, from coordinate 1,443,998,657 downwards.
CAAGATGGGGTGACTTGTGGGGCTCTGACCAGGTTCTGATACCCAGAATCCTTTGCAAACCTCAAAATGTGGCTAAAAAAACAAATTTTCCTCACATTTCAGTGACAGAAAGTTCTAGAATCTGAGAGGAGCCACAAATTTCCTTCCACCCAGCGTTCCCCCAAGTCTCCCAATAAAAATGATACCTCACTTGTGTGGGTAGGCCTAGCTCCCGTGACAGGAAATGCCCCAAAACACAACATGGACACATCCCATTTTTTGAGAGAAAACAGAGCTGTTTTTTGCAAAGTGTCTACCTGTAGATATTGGCCTCTAGCTCAGTCGGCACCTAGGGAAACCTACCAAACCTGTGCATTTTTGAAAACTATTGACCTAGGGGAATCCAAGATGGGGTGACATGTGGGGCTCTGACCAGGTTCTGTTACCCAGAATCCTTTGCAAACCTCAAAATGTGGCTAAAAAACACATTTTCCTCACATTTCAGTGACAGAAAGTTCTAGAATCTGAAAGGAGCAACAAATTTCCTTCCACCCAGCGTTCCCCCAAGTCTCCCAATAAAAATGATACCTCGCTTGTGTGGGTAGGCCTAGCGCCCGCGACAGGAACTGCCCCAAAACACAACATGGACACATCCCATTTTTTGACAGAAAACAGAGCTGTTTTTTGCAAAGTGCCTACCTGTAGGTTTTGGCCTCTAGCTCAGCCGGCACCTAGGGAAACCTACCAATCCTGTGCATTTTTGAAAACTAGAGACCCAGGGGAATCCAACATGTGGTGACTTGTGGGGCTCTGACCAGGTTCTGTTACCCAGAATCCTTTGCAAACCTCAAAATGTGGCTAAAAAAACACATTTTCCTCACATTTCGGTGACAGAAAGTTCTGGAATCTGAGAGGAGCCACAAATTTCCTTCCACCCAGCGTTCCCCCAAGTCTCCCGATAAAAATGATACCTCACTTGTGTGGGTAGGCCTTGCGCCCGTGACAGGAAATGCCCCAAAACACAACATGGACACATCCCATTTTTTGAGAGAAAACAGAGCTGTTTTTAGCAAAGTGCCTACCTGTAGGTTTTGACCTCTAGCTCAGCCGGCACCTAGGGAAACCTACAAAACCTGTGCATTTTTGAAAACTAGAGACCTAGGGGAACCCATGTTAGGGTGACTTGTGGGGCTCTGACCAGGTTCTGTTACCCAGAATCCTTTGCAAACCTCAAAACGTGGCTAAAAAAACATGTTTTCCTCACATTCCAGTGACATAAAGTTCTGGAATCTGAGAGGAGCCTCAAATTTCATTTCACCCAGCGTTCCCCCATTTCTCCCAATATAAATGATAACTTACTTGTGTGGGTAGGCCTAGCACCCGAGACAGGAACTTCCCCCAAACCACAACGTGGACACATCCCATATTTTGACAGAAAACAGAGCTGTTTTTTGCTAAGGGCCTACCTGTAGGTTTTGGCCTCTAGCTCAGCCGGCACCTAGGGAAACCTACCAAACCTGTGCATTTTTGAAAACTAGAGACCTAGGGAAATCCAAGATGGGGTGACTTGAGTGGCTCTGACCATGTTCTGTTACCCAGAATCCTTTGGAAACCTCAAAATGTGGCTAAAAAAACAAATTTTCCTCACATTTCAGTGACAGAAAGTTCTAGAATCTGAGAGGAGCCACAAATTTCCTTCCACCCAGCGTTCCCCCAAGTCTCCCAATAAAAATGATACCTCACTTGTGTGGGTAGGCCTAGCTCCCGTGACAGGAAATGCCCCAAAACACAACATGGACACATCCCATTTTTTGAGAGAAAACAGAGCTGTTTTTTGCAAAGTGTCTACCTGTAGATATTGGCCTTTAGCTCAGTCGGCACCTAGGGAAACCTACCAAACCTGTGCATTTTTGAAAACTATTGACCTAGGGGAATCCAAGATGGGGTGACTTGTGGGGCTCTGACCAGGTTCTGTTACCCAGAATCCTTTGCAAACCTCAAAATGTGGCTAAAAAACACATTTTCCTCACATTTCAGTGACAGAAAGTTCTAGAATCTGAAAGGAGCAACAAATTTCCTTCCACCCAGCGTTCCCCCAAGTCTCCCAATAAAAATGATACCTCGCTTGTGTGGGTAGGCCTAGCGCCCGCGACAGGAACTGCCCCAAAACACAACATGGACACATCCCATTTTTTGACAGAAAACAGAGCTGTTTTTTGCAAAGTGCCTACCTGTAGGTTTTGGCCTCTAGCTCAGCCGGCACCTAGGGAAACCTACCAATCCTGTGCATTTTTGAAAACTAGAGACCCAGGGGAATCCAACATGTGGTGACTTGTGGGGCTCTGACCAGGTTCTGTTACCCAGAATCCTTTGCAAACCTCAAAATGTGGCTAAAAAAACACATTTTCCTCACATTTCGGTGACAGAAAGTTCTGGAATCTGAGAGGAGCAACAAATTTCCTTCCACCCAGCGTTCCCCCAAGTCTCCCGATAAAAATGATACCTCACTTGTGTGGGTAGGCCTTGCGCCCGTGACAGGAAATGCCCCAAAACACAACATGGACACATCCCATTTTTTGAGAGAAAACAGAGCTGTTTTTAGCAAAGTGCCTACCTGTAGGTTTTGACCTCTAGCTCAGCCGGCACCTAGGGAAACCTACAAAACCTGTGCATTTTTGAAAACTAGAGACCTAGGGGAACCCAAGTTGGGGTGACTTGTGGGGCTCTGACCAGGTTCTGTTACCCAGAATCCTTTGCAAACCTCAAAACGTGGCTAAAAAAACATGTTTTCCTCACATTCCAGTGACATAAAGTTCTGGAATCTGAGAGGAGCCTCAAATTTCATTTCACCCAGCGTTCCCCCATTTCTCCCAATATAAATGATAACTTACTTGTGTGGGTAGGCCTAGCACCCGCGACAGGAACTTCCCCCAAACCACAACGTGGACACATCCCATTTTTTGACAGAAAACAGAGCTGTTTTTTGCTAAGGGCCTACCTGTAGGTTTTGGCCTCTAGCTCAGCCGGCACCTAGGGAAACCTACCAAACCTGTGCATTTTTGAAAACTAGAGACCTAGGGAAATCCAAGATGGGGTGACTTGAGTGGCTCTGACCATGTTCTGTTACCCAGAATCCTTTGCAAACCTCAAAATGTGTCTAAAAAACACATTTTCCTCACATTTCGGTGACAGAAAGTTCTGGAATCTGAGAGGAGCCACAAATTTCCTTCCACCCAGCGTTCCCCCAAGTCTCCCAATAAAAATGATACCTCACTTGTTTGGGTAGGCCTAGCGCCCACAACAAGAAATGCCCCAAAACACAACGTGGACACATCCCATTTTTTGACAGAAAACAGAGCTGTTTTTTGCAAAGTGTCTACCTGTAGGTTTTGGCCTCTAGCTCAGCCGGCACCTAGGGAAACCTACCAATCCTGTGTATTTTTGAAAACTAGAGACCTAGGGAAATCCAAGATGGGGTGACTTATGGGGCTCTGACCAGGTTCTGTTACCCAGAATCCTTTGCAAACCTCAAAATGTGGCTAAAAAAACACATTTTCCTCACATTTAGGTGACAGAAAGTTCTAGAATCTGAGAGGAGCCACAAATTTCCTTCCACCCAGCGTTCCCCCAAGTCTCCCGATAAAAATGATACCTCACTTGTGTGGGTAGGCCTAGCGCCCACAACAAGAAATGCCCCAAAACACAACGTGGACACATCCCATTTTTTGACAGAAAACAGAGCTGTTTTTAGCAATGTGCCTACCTGTAGGTTTTGACCTCTAGCTCAGCCGGCACCTAGGGAAACCTACAAAACCTGTGCATTTTTGAAAACTAGAGACCTAGGGGAACCCAAGTTGGGGTGACTTGTGGGGCTCTGACCAGGTTCTGTTACCCAGAATACTTTGCAAACCTCAAAACGTGGCTAAAAAAACAAGTTTTCATCACATTCCAGTGACATAAAGTTCTGGAATCTGAGAGGAGCCTCAAATTTCATTTCACCCAGCGTTCCCCCCATTTCCCCCAATATAAATGATAACTTACTTGTGTGGGTAGGCCTAGCACCCGCGACAGGAACTTCCCCCCAAACCACAGCGTGGACACATCCCATTTTTTGACAGAAAACAGAGCTGTTTTTTGCTAAGGGCCTACCTGTAGGTTTTGGCCTCTAGCTCGGCCGGCACCTAGGGAAACCTACCAATCCTGTGCATTTTTGAAAACTAGAGACCTAGGGGAATCCAAGATGGGGGGACTTGTGGGGCTCTGACCAGGTTCTGTTACCCAGAATCCTTTGCAAACCTCAAAACGTGGCTAAAAAAAACACGTTTTCCTCACATTTCGGTGACAGAAAGTTCTGGAATCTGAGAGGAGCCACAAATTTCCTTCCACCCAGCGTGCCCACAAGTCTCCCGATAAAAATGATACCTCACTTGTGTGGGTAGGCCTAGCGCCCGTGACAGGAAATGCCCCAAAAAACAACATGGACACATCCCATTTTTTGACAGAAAACAGAGCTGTTTTTTGCAAAGTGCCTACCTGTAGATTTTGGCCTCTAGCTCAGTCAGCACCTAGGGAAACCTACCAAACCTGTGCATTTTTAAAAACTAGAGACCTAGAGAAATCCAAGATGGGGTGACTTGTGGGGCTCTGACCAGGTTCTGTTACCCAGAATCCTTTGCAAACCTCAAAATGTGGCTAAAAAACACATTTTCCTCACATTTCGGTGATAGAAAGTTCTGGAATCTGAGAGGAGCCACAAATTTCCTTCCACCCAGTGTTCCCCCAAGTCTCCCGATAAAAATGATACCTCACTTGTGTGGGTAGGCCTAGCGCCCGTGACAGGAAATGCCCCAAAACACAACATGGACACATCCCATTTTTTGACAGAAAACAGAGCTGTTTTTTGCAAAGTGCCTACCTGTAGGTTTTGGCCTCTAGCTCAGCCGGCTCCTAGGGAAACCTACCAAACCTGTGCATTTTTGAAAACTAGAGACCTAGGGGAACCCAAGTTGGCGTGACTTGTGGGGCTCTGACCAGGTTCTGTTACCCAGAATCCTTTGCAAACCTCAAAACGTGGCTAAAAAAACACGTTTTCCTCACATTTCGGTGACAGAAAGTTCTGGAATCTGAGAGGAGCCACAAATTTCCTTCCACTCAGCGTGCCCACAAGTCTCCCGATAAAAATGATACCTCACTTGTGTGGGTAGGCCTAGCGCCCGTGACAGGAAATGCCCCAAAACACAACATGGACACATCCCATTTTTTGACAGAAAACAGAGCTGTTTTTTGCAAAGTGTCTACCTGTAGATTTTGGCCTCTAGCTCAGTCGGCACCTAGGGAAACCTACCAAACCTGTGCATTTTTGAAAACTGGAGACCTAGGGGAATCCAAGATGGGGTGACTTATGGGGCTGTGACCAGGTTCTGTTACCCAGAATCCTTTGCAAACCTCAAAATGTGGCTAAAAAACACATTTTCCTCACATTTCGGTGACAGAAAGTTCTGGAATCTGAGAGGAGCCACAAATTTCCTTCCACCCAGCCTTCCCCCAAGTCTCCCAATAAAAATGATACCTCACTTGTGTGGGTAGGCCTTGCGCCCGCAACAGGAAATGCCCCAAAAAACAATGTGGACACATCCCATTTTTTGACAGAAAACAGAGCTGTTTTTTGCAAAGTGTCTACCTGTAGGTTTTGGCCTCTAGCTCAGCCGGCACCTAGGGAAACCTACCAATCCTGTGCATGTTTGAAAACTAGAGACCTAGGGGAATCCAAGATGGGGTGACTTATGGGGCTCTGACCAGGTTCTGTTACCCAGAATCCTTTGCAAACCTCAAAATGTGGCTAAAAAAACACGTTTTCCTCACATTCCAGTGACAGAAAGTTCTGGAATCTGAGAGGAGCCTCAAATTTGCTTTCACCCAGCGTTCCCCCAAGTCTCCCGATAAAAATGATACCTCGCTTGTGTGGGTAGGCCTAGCGCCTGCAACAGGAAATGCCCCAAAACACAACATGGATACATCCCATTTTTTGACAGAAAACGGAGCTGTTTTTTGCAAAGTGTCTACCTGTAGGTTTTGGTCTCTAGCTCAGCCGGCACCTAGCGAAACCTACCAATCCTGTGCATTTTTGAAAACTAGAGACCTAGGGTAATCCAAGATGGGGTGACTTGTGGGGCTCTGACCAGGTTCTGTTACCCAGAATCCTTTGCAAACCTCAAAATGTGGCTAAAAAAACACGTTTTCCTCACATTTCGGTGACAGAAAGTTCTGGAATCTGAGAGGAGCCACAAATTTCATTCCACCCACCGTTCCCCCAAGTCTCCCGATAAAAATGATACCTCACTTGTGTGGGTAGGACTAGCGCCCGCAACAGGAAATGCCCCAAAAAACAACGTGGACACATCCCATTTTTTGACAGAAAACAGAGCTGTTTTTTGCAAAGTGTCTACCTGTAGGTTTTGGCCTCTAGCTCAGCCGGCACCTAGGGAAACCTACCAATCCTGTGCATGTTTGAAAACTAGAGACCTAGGGGAATCCAAGATGGTGTGACTTGTGGGGCTCTGACCAGGTTCTGTTACCCAGAATCCTTTGCAAACCTCAAAATGTGACTAAAAAACAAATTTTCCTCACATTTCGGTGACAGGAAGTTCTGGAATCTGAGAGGAGCCACAAATTTCCTTCCACCGGGCGTTCCCCCAAGTCTCCCAATAAAAATGATACCTCACTTGTTTGGGTAGGCCTAGCGCCCGCAACAGCAAATGGACCAAAACACAACGTGGACACATCCTATTTTTTGACAGAAAACAGAGCTGTTTTTTGCAAAGTGTCTACTTGTAGGTTTTGGCCTCTAGCTCAGCCGGCACCTAGGGAAACCTACCAAACCTGTGCATTTTTTAAAACTAGAGACCTAGGGGAACCCAAGTTGGGGTGACTTGTGGAGCTCTGACCAGGTTCTGTTACCCAGAATCCTTTGCAAACCTCAAAATGTGGCTAAAAAAAACATGTTTTCCTTACATTCCAATGACATAAAGTTCTGGAATCTGAGAGGAGCCTCAAATTTCATTTCACCCAGCGTTCCCCAAAGTCTCCCAATAAAAATGATACCTCACTTGTTTGGGTAGGCCTAGCGCCCGCAACAGGAAATGCCCCAAAACACAACGTGGACACATCCCATTTTTTGACAGAAAACAGAGCTGTTTTTTGCAAAGTGTCTACCTGTAGGTTTTGGCCTCTAGCTCAGCCGGCACCTAGGGAAACCTACCAAACCTGTGCATTTTTTAAAACTAGAGACCTAGGGGAACCCAAGTTGGGGTGACTTGTGGAGATCTGACCAGGTTCTGTTACCTAGAATCCTTTGCAAACCTCAAAATGTGGCTAAAAAAACATGTTTTCCTTACATTCCAATGACATAAAGTTCTGGAATCTGAGAGGAGCCTCAAATTTCCTTTCACCCAGCGTTCCCCCAAGTCTCCCGATAAAAATGATACCTCGCTTGTGTGGGTAGGCCTAGCGCCCGCAACAGAAAATGCCCCAAAACACAACATGGATACATCCCTTTTTTTGACAGAAAACGGAGCTGTTTTTTGCAAAGTGTCTACCTGTAGGTTTTGGCCTCTAGCTCAGCCGGCACCTAGGGAAACCTACCAATCCTGTGCATTTTTGAAAACTAGAGACCTAGGGTAATCCAAGATGGGGTGACTTGTGGGGCTCTGACCAGGTTCTGTTACCCAGAATCCTTGCAAACCTCAAAATGTGGCTAAAAAAACACGTTTTCCTCACATTTCGGTGACAGAAAGTTCTGGAATCTGAGAGGAGCCACAAATTTCATTCCACCCACCGTTCCCCCAAGTCTCCCGATAAAAATGATACCTCATTGTGTGGGTAGGCCTAGCGCCCGTGACAGGAAATGCCCCAAAACACAACATGGACACATCCCATTTTTTGAGAGAAAACAGAGCTGTTTTTTGCAAAGTGTCTACCTGTAGATTTTGGCCTCTAGCTCAGTCGGCACCTAGGGAAACCTACCAAACCTGTGCATTTTTTGAAAACTAGAGACCTAGGGGAATCCAAGATGGGGTGACTTGTGGGGCTCTGACCAGGTTCTGTTACCCAGAATCCTTTGCAAACCTCAAAATGTGGCTAAAAAAAACATTTTCCTCACATTTCGGTGACAGAAAGTTCTGGAATCTGAGAGGAGCCACAAATTTCCTTCCACCCAGCGTTCCCCCAAGTCTCCCAATAAAAATGATACCTCACTTGTTTGGGTAGGCCTAGCGCCCACAACAAGAAATGCCCCAAAACACAACGTGGACACATCCCATTTTTTGACAGAAAACAGAGCTGTTTTTTGCAAAGTGTCTACCTGTAGGTTTTGGCCTCTAGCTCAGCCGGCACCTAGGGAAACCTTCCAATCCTGTGTATTTTTGAAAACTAGAGACCTAGGGAAATCCAAGATGGGGTGACTTATGGGGCTCTGACCAGGTTCTGTTACCCAGAATCCTTTGCAAACCTCAAAATGTGGCTAAAAAAACACATTTTCCTCACATTTAGGTGACAGAAAGTTCTAGAATCTGAGAGGAGCCACAAATTTCCTTCCACCGAGCGTTCCCCCAAGTCTCCCGATAAAAATGATACCTCACTTGTGTGGGTAGGCCTAGCGCCCACAACAAGAAATGCCCCAAAACACAACGTGGACACATCCCATTTTTTGACAGAAAACAGAGCTGTTTTTAGCAATGTGCCTACCTGTAGGTTTTGACCTCTAGCTCAGCCGGCACCTAGGGAAACCTACAAAACCTGTGCATTTTTGAAAACTAGAGACCTAGGGGAACCCAAGTTGGGGTGACTTGTGGGGCTCTGACCAGGTTCTGTTACCCAGAATACTTTGCAAACCTCAAAACGTGGCTAAAAAAACAAGTTTTCATCACATTCCAGTGACATAAAGTTCTGGAATCTGAGAGGAGCCTCAAATTTCATTTCACCCAGGCGTTCCCCCATTTCTCCCAATATAAATGATAACTTACTTGTGTGGGTAGGCCTAGCACCCGCGACAGGAACTTCCCCCCAAACCACAGCGTGGACACATCCCATTTTTTGACAGAAAACAGAGCTGTTTTTTGCTAAGGGCCTACCTGTAGGTTTTGGCCTCTAGCTCGGCCGGCACCTAGGGAAACCTACCAATCCTGTGCATTTTTGAAAACTAGAGACCTAGGGGAATCCAAGATGGGGGGACTTGTGGGGCTCTGACCAGGTTCTGTTACCCAGAATCCTTTGCAAACCTCAAAACGTGGCTAAAAAAACACGTTTTCCTCACATTTCGGTGACAGAAAGTTCTGGAATCTGAGAGGAGCCACAAATTTCCTTCCACCCAGCGTGCCCACAAGTCTCCCGATAAAAATGATACCTCACTTGTGTGGGTAGGCTTAGCGCCCGTGACAGGAAATGCCCCAAAAAACAACATGGACACATCCCATTTTTTGACAGAAAACAGAGCTGTTTTTTGCAAAGTGCCTACCTGTAGATTTTGGCCTCTAGCTCAGTCAGCACCTAGGGAAACCTACCAAACCTGTGCATTTTTAAAAACTAGAGACCTAGAGAAATCCAAGATGGGGTGACTTGTGGGGCTCTGACCAGGTTCTGTTACCCAGAATCCTTTGCAAACCTCAAAATGTGGCTAAAAAACACATTTTCCTCACATTTCGGTGATAGAAAGTTCTGGAATCTGAGAGGAGCCACAAATTTCCTTCCACCCAGTGTTCCCCCAAGTCTCCCGATAAAAATGATACCTCACTTGTGTGGGTAGGCCTAGCGCCCGTGACAGGAAATGCCCCAAAAACACAACATGGACACATCCCATTTTTTGACAGAAAACAGAGCTGTTTTTTGCAAAGTGCCTACCTGTAGGTTTTGGCCTCTAGCTCAGCCGGCACCTAGGGAAACCTACCAAACCTGTGCATTTTTGAAAACTAGAGACCTAGGGGAACCCAAGTTGGCGTGACTTGTGGGGCTCTGACCAGGTTCTGTTACCCAGAATCCTTTGCAAACCTCAAAACGTGGCTAAAAAAACACGTTTTCCTCACATTTCGGTGACAGAAAGTTCTGGAATCTGAGAGGAGCCACAAATTTCCTTCCACTCAGCGTGCCCACAAGTCTCCCGATAAAAATGATACCTCACTTGTGTGGGTAGGCCTAGCGCCCGTGACAGGAAATGCCCCAAAACACAACATGGACACATCCCATTTTTTGACAGAAAACAGAGCTGTTTTTTGCAAAGTGTCTACCTGTAGATTTTGGCCTCTAGCTCAGTCGGCACCTAGGGAAACCTACCAAACCTGTGCATTTTTGAAAACTGGAGACCTAGGGGAATCCAAGATGGGGTGACTTATGGGGCTGTGACCAGGTTCTGTTACCCAGAATCCTTTGCAAACCTCAAAATGTGGCTAAAAAACACATTTTCCTCACATTTCGGTGACAGAAAGTTCTGGAATCTGAGAGGAGCCACAAATTTCCTTCCACCCAGCCTTCCCCCAAGTCTCCCAATAAAAATGATACCTCACTTGTGTGGGTAGGCCTTGCGCCCGCAACAGGAAATGCCCCAAAAAACAATGTGGACACATCCCATTTTTTGACAGAAAACAGAGCTGTTTTTTGCAAAGTGTCTACCTGTAGGTTTTGGCCTCTAGCTCAGCCGGCACCTAGGGAAACCTACCAATCCTGTGCATGTTTGAAAACTAGAGACCTAGGGGAATCCAAGATGGGGTGACTTATGGGGCTCTGACCAGGTTCTGTTACCCAGAATCCTTTGCAAACCTCAAAATGTGGCTAAAAAAACAAGTTTTCCTCACATTCCAGTGACAGAAAGTTCTGGAATCTGAGAGGAGCCTCAAATTTGCTTTCACCCAGCGTTCCCCCCAAGTCTCCCGATAAAAATGATACCTCGCTTGTGTGGGTAGGCCTAGCGCCTGCAACAGGAAATGCCCCAAAACACAACATGGATACATCCCATTTTTTGACAGAAAACGGAGCTGTTTTTTGCAAAGTGTCTACCTGTAGGTTTTGGTCTCTAGCTCAGCCGGCACCTAGCGAAACCTACCAATCCTGTGCATTTTTGAAAACTAGAGACCTAGGGTAATCCAAGATGGAGTGACTTGTGGGGCTCTGACCAGGTTCTGTTACCCAGAATCCTTTGCAAACCTCAAAATGTGGCTAAAAAAACACGTTTTCCTCACATTTCGGTGACAGAAAGTTCTGGAATCTGAGAGGAGCCACAAATTTCATTCCACCCACCGTTCCCCCAAGTCTCCCGATAAAAATGATACCTCACTTGTGTGGGTAGGACTAGCGCCCGCAACAGGAAATGCCCCAAAAAACAACGTGGACACATCCCATTTTTTGACAGAAAACAGAGCTGTTTTTTGCAAAGTGTCTACCTGTAGGTTTTGGCCTCTAGCTCAGCCGGCACCTAGGGAAACCTACCAATCCTGTGCATGTTTGAAAACTAGAGACCTAGGGGAATCCAAGATGGTGTGACTTGTGGGGCTCTGACCAGGTTCTGTTACCCAGAATCCTTTGCAAACCTCAAAATGTGACTAAAAAACAAATTTTCCTCACATTTCGGTGACAGGAAGTTCTGGAATCTGAGAGGAGCCACAAATTTCCTTCCACCGGGCGTTCCCCCAAGTCTCCCAATAAAAATGATACCTCACTTGTTTGGGTAGGTCTAGCGCCCGCAACAGGAAATGGACCAAAAACACAACGTGGACACATCCTATTTTTTGACAGAAAACAGAGCTGTTTTTTGCAAAGTGTCTACCTGTAGGTTTTGGCCTCTAGCTCAGCCGGCACCTAGGGAAACCTACCAAACCTGTGCATTTTTTAAAACTAGAGACCTAGGGGAACCCAAGTTGGGGTGACTTGTGGAGCTCTGACCAGGTTCTGTTACCCAGAATCCTTTGCAAACCTCAAAATGTGGCTAAAAAAAACATGTTTTCCTTACATTCCAATGACATAAAGTTCTGGAATCTGAGAGGAGCCTCAAATTTCATTTCACCCAGCGTTCCCCAAAGTCTCCCAATAAAAATGATACCTCACTTGTTTGGGTAGGCCTAGCGCCCGCAACAGGAAATGCCCCAAAACACAACGTGGACACATCCCATTTTTTGACAGAAAACAGAGCTGTTTTTTGCAAAGTGTCTACCTGTAGGTTTTGGCCTCTAGCTCAGCCGGCACCTAGGGAAACCTACCAAACCTGTGCATTTTTTAAAACTAGAGACCTAGGGGAACCCAAGTTGGGGTGACTTGTGGAGATCTGACCAGGTTCTGTTACCTAGAATCCT